>NC_084464.1:131392094-133792094 GCF_027409185.1 Cynocephalus volans
GTTGCAGGATACAAAATCAACATGCAAAAATCAGTAGCATTTTTATACTCCAACAATGAACCAGCAGAAAAAGAAATCAAGAAAGCAAGCCCATTTATAATAGTCACAAAAAAAAGAAATACCTAAGAGTCAGTGTGACTAAGAAGGTGAAAGTTTTCTACAATAACTACAAATCACTTCTGAAAGAAATCAGAGAGGACACAAAAAGTTAGGAAAACATTCCATGTTCTTGGATTAGAAGAATTAACATTGCGAAATTGTCCACACTGCCTAAAGTAATCTATAGATTCACTGCAATCCCCATCAAAATACCTATGATATTCTTCACAGAAACAGAAAAAAAAAATCCTAACATTCATATGGAACAACAAAAGACCATTAATAGCCAAAGCAATCCAGAGCAAAAAAAGTAAAGCCAGAGGCATTACACTACCTGACTTCAAATTATAGTACAAACTATAGTAAACAAAACAGTATGGTACTGGCATAAAATTAGACACTTGGACCAATGGAACAAAATAGAAAACCCAGAAATCAACCCAGATTCTTACAGCCAACTGACCTTCAACAAAGTCACCAAGAATGTACATTGGGAAAAGACTGCCTCTTCAGTAAATGGTGCTGGGAAAACAGGATATCCATATGTGGAAGAATGAAACAAAACCCATACTTCTCACCATATACCAATATCAACTCAAAATGGATTAAAGCCATAAATATAAGACCTGAAACTTTAAAACTCCTAAAAGAAAACATAGGAAAAACTCTTCAGGAAGTAAGGCTGGGGCAAATACTTTATGAATATGATGATAAAAGATATTCAAAGGAAGATATACAAATGGCCAACGAACCACATAAAAAAATGCTCAGCACCACTAAGCATCAGGGAAATGCAAATCAAAATCACATTGAGATATCCTTTCACCCCAGTAGGACTGGCCATTATCAAAAAGAAGTGCTGGCAAGGATGTGAAGAAAGGGAAACCCTCCTATACTGTTGGTGGGATTGTAAGTTAGTGTAGCCCTCCCTTATGGAAAATTATATGGAGGCTCCTCAAACAACTACAGATAGAACTGCCATAAGATCCAGCTATCCCACTGCAGGGTATATACACAAAGGAATGGAAATCATCATGTTGAAGGGATACCTGCACTCCCATGTTTATTGTGGCTCTATTTACAATAGCTAAGAGTTAGAACCAACCTAAGTGTCTATCATCAGACAATTGGATAAGAAAAATGTGGTATGTTTACACAATGGAATACTACTCTGCCATAAAAAATAATGAAATTCTGCAATTTGCAACAACATCAATGTACTTGGAGGAAATTATGCTAAGTGAAATAAGCCAGCCACAGAAAGATAAATACTGCATGTCCTCACTCACAAGTGGGAGCTAAAAAAATAAATACTTTTTTAAAAAAGAAAGAAAGGTACAAGAATTACAATAATACATTGAACTTTCAAAAAGATAGAACAGAATGAGGTTTCTGGAAGAGAGAAGGAGGGGTAGCCAGAAATTGGTAAAGGGCCACAAAAAATGATTACATTGTGTAAAATTGAATATACTAATTATCCTGATTTAAGCATCACATGTTGCACACAGGTATTGATATTCAACACTGTACCCCACATATAAGTATAATCAATTAAATTTCAATAAAAAAGTTTTTAAATAAAGAAACCAAAAGCAAGCAGGAGAAGCTATACTTAAATCAGATAAAACAGACTATAAATCAAAAACTATAAAAAGATATAAAGAAGATCATTACATAATAATAGAGGGAACTATTCATCTAGAGGATATAACAATTACAAATATATATGCATCCAACACCAGAGTACCCAAATATATGAAGCAAATATTAATAGCTCAAAAAGAAGAGATAGACTGTAACACAATAATAGTAGGGGTCTTCTGCACTCCCACTTTCAGCAATAAACAGGTCATCTAGACAGAAAATCAACAAAGAAACATCAGATTTAAACTGTACTCTATACCAAATGTACCTAACAGACATTTACAGAACATTCTATCCATAGCCACAGAATACACATTCTTCTCAACCACATGTAAAACATTCTCCAAGGTAGATCCTATGTTATCTCACAAAACAAATCTTAATGAGTTTAAGAATATAGAGATTATATCAAGTATCTTTCCTGATCACAAAGGTAGAACACTAGAAATTAATAAGAGGAGAGATTTCAGAAATTTTACAAATACATGGAAATTAAACAACACACTTCTAAATAATCAATGTGTCAATGAGTAAATTAAAAGAGAAATTAAAAAATTTCTGACACAAAAGTAAATGTGAACACAACATACCAAAACCTATGGGATACAGCAAAAGCAGTTCTAAGAGGAAAGTTTATAGTAATAGAAGTTTGCATCAAAAAAGTAAAGTGATCTCAAGTAAACAGCCTAATATTACACCTTAAGGAACTAGAAACACAAGAACAAACTAAATACAAAATCAGTTGAAGAAAAAAATAATAAAGATCAGATCAGAAATAAAACAGAAACCAAAAACAATACAAAAGATCAACAAAATGAAGAATTGGCTTTTTGAAAAGATAAAATTAACAAACAGCTAGACTAAGAAAAGAAGATGACTTAAATAAATAAAATGAGATGAAAAAGAGACATTACAACTGATACCACACAAACACAAAGAATTATGAGATACTGTTATGAACAATTATAGAGCAACAAATTGAATAATTTAGAAAAAAATGGATAAATTCCTGGACACATACAACCAATATTATGAAGAAATCTGAGCAGACCAATAATGAATGAGGAAATTGAATCAGTAATAAAAAGTCTCCCATCAAAGAAAAGCCCAGTACCTGATAGCTTTATGCTAAATTCTTCCAAACACTTAAGAAGAAATAATGCCAATTCTTCTCAAACTATTACAGAAAAATTGAAGCAGAGAAAATATTTCCAAACTCATTCTACAAGGCCAGCATTGTAGAATACCAAAACTAGACATGGACCCAACAACAAACAAGAAAACTACAGCTCAGTACTCCTGATGAACATAGATGCAAAAATCCTTTTTTTTTTTTTTTTTTTTTTTTTTTGCGACCAGTAAGGGGATCGTAACCCCTGGCTTGGTGTCGCCCACACCATGCTCAGCCAGTGAGTGCACCAGCCATCCCTATATAGGATCCGAACCTGCGGTCGCCACGCTCCGAGCGCCACACTCTCCCGAGTGAGCCACAGGGTCGGCCCTAGATGCAAAAATCCTCAACAGAATACTAGCAAACCAAATTCAACAACACATTAAAAAGGTCATTCACTATGATCAAGTGGAATTTTTCCCAGGGATGCAAGGATGGTTTAACATACAAATCAATAGATGTGATACATCACATTAACAGAAAGGACAATAACTATATGATCGTTTCAGTAGGTCAAATGCAGAAAAAGCACTTGACAAAATTCAACATCCTCTTATGAGGAAAACTTTCAACAAATTAAATGCAGAAGGTATGTACCTCAACACAGTAAAGGCCATATATGACAAATCCACAGCTAACACTATACTAAGCAAGGAAAAGTTTTCAACTTTTCCTCTAAGATCTAGAACTTAGAATTTTCACCACTTCTGTTCAACATGGTACTAGAAATCCTAGGCAGAGCAATTAGTAAGAGAAAGAAATAAAAGGCATTCAAACTGGAAAGGAGGAAGTCAAATTGTTCCTGTTTGCAGATGACATGATCTTATATAGAGAGAAAACCTTAAGACTTGACCAAAATACTGTTAGAACTAATAAACAAAGTTAGTAAAGTTGCAGGATACAAAGTCATCATAAAAGATAAGTAGTATTTCTATATGATAATAGCAAACTGTCTGAAAAAGATATTAAGAAAACAATCCCATTTACTAGAGCTACAAATAAAAAAAGAAAGAAAGAAAGAAAGAAAGAAAGAAAGAAAGAAAGAAAGAAAGAAAGAAAGAAAGAAAGAAAGAAAGAAAGAAAGAAAGAAAGAAAGAAAGAAAGAAAGAAAGATACCTAAGAATAAATTCAACCAAGGAAGTGACAGATCTCTACCCTTAAAAGTACAAAATATTTTTCTTAAAGAAATTAAAGAGGACACAAATAAATGGAAAGATAATCCATGTTCATGTATTGGAAGAATGAATACTGTTAAAATGTTCATATTATTCAAAGTGATCTACAGATTCAAAGCAATCCCTCTCAAAATACCAACATTTTTCATAGAAATAGAAAGAACAATCCTAAAATTTGCACGTAACCACAAAAGATCCCATATAGCCAAAGCAATCTTGAGAGAGAAAAACTCCAGAGGTCTCACACTCCCTGATTTCAGAATATGCTACAAAGCTAGATTAACCAATACAGCATGGTACTGGCATAAAAATAGACACGTAGACCAGTGGAGCAGAATAGAGCGCCCAGAAATAAATGTATATATCTACAGCCAACTGATTTTCAACAAGGGTGCCAAGAACACACATTGGGGAAAGAACAGTGTCTTCAATAAATGATGCTGGGGAAACTGGATATTCACATGCAGAAGAATGAAACTGAACCCATATCTTTCACCACATAAAAAACAACTCAAAATGGATTAAAGACTTAAATGTAAGCCCTGAAACTATGAAACTACCAGAAAGAAGAAGAAATCTTCTTCTACCAGAAGAAATCCATCAAAGAAGAAAAGCAGTTCCCCTCAGCTGAACTCCCATGGAGAAATAGCTTTGTTGTGTATCACTTTGCAATCATTTTATAAATAGCCTACCCTTCTGCCCTGTGTACAGCTGGATGATAGCTGAGAACTGCTACTCAGTGAAACCTCATGACAGAGTTTCCTATTGTTTTGTTTTGATGCATTGCATACATTTCTCAAATGCTCTATTTGGCTCTTTCATGAATAGTCCTGCATGTAGATTAACTTGGTGTTGACATATTTAGAAGTAAGAATTATTTAGGTCAAAATATAACATTTATTTTTAAAAAGCATTCTAGTCTACGGCCGTACCACCCTGAATGCATCCAATCTCATCTAAAAAAGCATTCTAACCTTGTAAAAAATAATAGATTTGTGGAAAGAAATTAAAATGTCTAACATGAGCTATTAATGTTGCAGAATTGAATTTAAATTTTGAAATTAATAGGTCTTTTTATTTAAAGTCTTTTAGATTTACACTTGAATAAATATGTCACATTTGAAAATAACCAGGGTTATTATTATGTTCTCCCTTAAGATTCTTATCTTTATTTTTAGATACATCTTAAATGCTGTGGAATTTGAGGGATAAGAAAATAAAAGTTGCAAAGGTTTCTTCTAATAAAAAAATTAATGTTTTACACAATGTTTCCAAGGACAATAAGATCAGGAAAGGTTAAAGGAATTAGAAACTACTTTGTTAAAAGAAGAAAAAGGAAACTACTAAAAGCCAAACAATATCATCCACAGGCAGTCACTCAGCCATACCAGTTGGACAGCCACTATAGGCAGAGCCTCAGAACAATGTGCTGTTGTGGACTCCCTGCCCCCCTGCAAGGATTTCATTATCTGATGGAAGAAAGAGGGCAAATAATTGTAAAAATATTGATAAGTAAGTTGATGAGATCATTATAAGCATTAATTAAAGAGCCCAGTGAAAAGATTACAAAACCAACTTGCAACCAGATCAATGGACAATCAAACATATACCATGTGACATCACTGCAAGAATTTCGGTCTGAAAAAAAATTTTAAAGTTCATGTAACTCAACTCCTACCCTGGCTGGAAAAAAAATAAAAATAAAACAGTGAAAAAAGAAAAGAAAGAAACAGTAGAATGGCTTAATTTTTAACCTCGAGCAAAGCAGAAATACTTTTATTCACTGCTACTGTGAAACTATGTCATCAGCCTACATTGAAAGCATTATAAGAAATAGTTTTATGCCCCTCAGCCCTGCATTGCTATAAAGATGGTGCTGAGGGCGTCGTTCACAGATTACTGAATATCCTGTTTGTGCAGAACCATGGGAGAAATCCCTCTTCGTTCCCAACACCAGGAATAGTTGTGCTGCTCCTGAAAATCTGGCTCATTTGATCCTGTGGACTCTGGCTGTCGTAACTGATTGCATCTCTCTCTTTCCGGGTTGGCACCAAAAGGCTTAGATCCGAATTTATGGCCTTCCTCTGGCAAGGACAGAATTGTACAGCATGTGTTTTGTATACTAAATTCAGTACTGCCTTCAACCAATCTTTCCTATCCCTAATTTTTCTCTGCTCTGATTTTCTCACCCACTTATTTTTTCATTTTGGTTTATCTTATTGTAGTGCACACATTTTATAAATAGCCTTAAATCCTTTCTAGAATCTAGTGGTATATAAATGACTATCTGGATACAGATAACTGGATACAGCCAATTAAACTTGAATGGACAATTTATTGGAATTGGAACCTGTCGCTGTTCCAAAGTTTTATGCTCTGTTATCCCCTTTTGTGGAAATCCCTTCCACTAGCCCACCTGAAAAATATTCTTCCAAGCCCCACTGAAAATCTAAGGCCTCTAGAGACTTTGCAAACCAAAACATCGTTGGGGAAGAAGTGACCACTTGTTCCTTTGTGTCACACTGAATTGTGACATGTCTTTACATGTCTTCCCCCTAGAAATTATCTTTCTTGATGGGAGAGACTCTTGTTATATTCATCTCTATAGTTGCAGTGCCAATCACCATTAGCACATGTTAGAAGGAAGGAAGGGAAGGAGAGAGGGAGGCAGGGGGAAAGGAGGGAGAAAATATTGAAGAGCTGGAGAGAAAATAATTCAATGTAAAAGGGAGGAGTATTTAGATGTGACTCTACTTTTATTTATGATCAAAGGTTGAGGACATTCCCCCCAAAAGATTTCTTATTGCCCCGCCTTGGTGTTTATTCAGTCAGTCCATTGTTTCTTGCTTGCTCTGTGCATTCATTCCTAGAGTCTACAAATAACTTGCTCTAAATTGAACAATATTGGACAAGCCATCTAAAATATGACATAGAAGTATTTTGAGGGAGGAGAGGGTTATGATTTCACAGAGAATACGAGATAACTCTTAAAGCTTTTTTTACACAACTATTCCACTTGGTGCTTTGTGATCACCAAAACAGTGATTGGAAAATGAGAGAGAACTAAGAATGAAGGACACCTCAGAGGTGTCAGTGATCCATGATCAGAAATTCTGAGAGACTTTCAGGAGCCTTCCAAGACTTCTAAGCAGAGCGACTTAATTGAAAGCAAAGTCTTGCTGAGGACACTTTTGGTGACAGTGTGGGAAGATGGTGTGGAGCTGGGGAGGCTGGCGAGTGGGGGGGCACAGATCATCAGACTCTCCAGGCAGAGACCCAGCCTCTGAGTCGGAAAGAATCCTTTCCATGGGCTGAGTGTGTATAGAATCACAGTTTGTTGCTTCAGGTCAGGAAGACCTTTCTCTCTTTCAAATTAGGTTATCTGTGACCGTTGAGACTTTCTTTTGAACCAGTTCCATTAAGTTCTTCAAGAAATTTAAAAAATAGCTCACTTCTCCTTCAGAGCCATCCTCAGGCCACAAAGCATTATGATGGGGACAGTGAAGATTTGAGGAGGACAGTCTGTGTGACAGACCAGGGAACAGCCAGGAGGACAATTTTGAAGGGGATCATTTTCCTCTCCCCTTTCTGATTCATTCCCTCCCCATGCCACCGGTAGTTCCTACTGAAAATATGTCATTGACAAGGCTTTGATTTCCTCCTGCCTGAGCTGTCCTTGTGTCCTTCGGTGGTAGACAGAATTCTGAGAGGCTCCTGAGAGATTCTCGCCCCTTGCTATGCACACCCTCTGTAATGCCATCCCTGTCAACGTGGGTGGGACTGTAAGTAGGATGAATTTTACTCCATGATTAGGTTTCATTACATTAAAAAGGTAAAGGTCCCAAATAAGCTGACATTGAGTTACTCAAAATGGAGATTAGCCTGGGTAGACCCGACCTAATTAGATAATCCCTGAAAAGGGATTAGTTCCTTACTAAAGGGAGAGATTGGAAGGAAAAGAATTCACCTGCTGGCTTTGAAGAAGTAAAGTGCCATATTTGGAGATGGCCCCATAGCAGGAAATCCCAGGGAGCCCTTAGCAGCTGCAAACAGCCCCTGGCTGACAGCAACAAGAAAAGAGGGACCTTAGTCTACAACCACATCATGTTATATTCTGCCAACAACCACATGAGCTTGGAAGAGGATTCCAAGCTTCAGCTCAAAACACAGCCTAGCTGACACCTTGATTTCAGCCTTGTGGGACCATTAGCAGAGAACCTAGCCATGCCATGCTTGGACTTCTGACCTACACAACTGTGAGATCAATAAATAGGTGTTGTTTTAAGCTGTTCAGTTTGTGATAATTTATTATGTAGTGATATAAAAGTAATAGACTTTCTACACACCATCCCCTACCTTTTTTCACTGAATAACCCCCACTCAGCCTCTGAGATTCTGCTGGAAGATTATCCTTTCACAAGCCAGTTCCTCAGATCTCTCTTCCCATCCCCCACCCCTTCCCCAACCAGGCCAGCCTAAGTACCTCATGTCTGTTCTCCTAGAGCAGCAGTTCTCCAAGTCTCTAAGGCAATATTATGAGGTCCACAAGAACAAAACTATTTTCACATTAATGCTAACATGTTATTTGACTTTTTTACTATGTTGACATTTGCTTTGATGATCCAAAGCAACAGTGGGCAAAACCACAAGTGCCAAGCATAAATCAAGGCAGTAGCACCAAAATGCTAACAGTGGCTGCAGTCCTCCCTGCTACACATTCACAGTTACAAATATGAATTTCATTATGTCTTCTTAAAAATTTTTTGATGTATGCTTTTATTACATTAAAAATGTATTAAATTTCCTATGATTCAATTCCTTGCTTTAATGTACTTTATTTTTATTTTTTATCAAAAACATTTTAATACCCACATATTTATGGGGTACAGTATGTTGTTTCAATACATGCATATACTGCACAATGATTTACTTAAGGTAGACAGCATAGTTTTTTACCCATAGTCCACCAATTTTCCTCTTCTCCCCTTCCCCTCCAGGGGTCCCCTCTGGTAACCATTATCCTGTGCTCTACTTCTATGAGAATCCCTTTTTTTAAATAGATTCCACATATGAGTGATATCGGGCGGTATTTGTCTTTTTGTACCAGGCTTTCTTCACTTACCTAGATGGTCTCTAGTTCCATTCATGTAGCTGTAAATGATGAGATTTTTTTTTCATAGCTGAGTATAATTTTATTAAATCTTAACCCTCAAGAATAAATCTTTTAATATCCTCAGTGACTAAATGGGATATAGCATAAAGCACTCCAACCACATACTAAAGTTTGATAGTTGTTTGATGTCTGAGTTGTGAGAAAAACTATTTTTTTCATGGAACACCATTTTTACATAAATGAATAACCGACAGACATTGTGTGGTTATTCAGACTTCGATACTTGACAGACACTTTCTCAAAATGAATGAAGCAAGCCCATCACTTCAAGGAAAACAATTGGCAGTATTTATCGTCAATGATAAAATCTGAGCTTTCAAGGAAAAATTAAATTTTGGTAAACATGTATCTACCATCATGAATTTGACATCTTCCCCATCCTGAAAGACATTTCTGATCAATGATTAGATTAGATCAGTGGTAATGTTAATAAATGCAGTTATTTTTAAATATTGTATAATAAAGTGTGTCAATATTTGAAAATTCTGCATAACTCAGTGAAACGGTATTTTCTGCAGAACAATGCACTGTGTCAAAAATCATACATAAGAAAAAGATCAACTCAAAGTGCAAAATAGACTAGTGGAGTTCAAAGCAAAACGGTACAGAACGTTCACTGACACAGTCTTGGATTCCATGTTGCAACTAACCTTTGAGAAACTACTATTTGATGTACAGTTAAACAACAAAAAACAAATAACCTAATTTAAAAATGGGCAAAGGGACTGAGTAAACATTTGTCTATACAAAAGAAAACATACAAATGGCCAATAGATATATGAAAGGTGTTCGATATTCCTAATCATTAAGGAAATGCAAATTAAACTTCAATGAGATATTCCCCCCACACTTGTTAGGATGGCTATTATCAAAAAGTCAAATGATAGCAAGTATTATAGAGGATGTGGAGAAAAGAGAACCTTCGTACACTGTTGGTGGGGATGTAAATTGATACAGCCATATTATGGAAAATAGAACAGAAGTTTCTCAAAAAATTAAAAATAGAGCTACCATGTAATCCAATAATTCCACTTCTGGGTATATATCTGAAGGAAATGAAATCAATATGTCAAAGAAATATCTACACACTCGTGTTCATTGCAGCATTACTCACAATAGCTACGATATGGAAAAACCTAAATATCTGTCAATGGATGAATGGATAAAGAAAATGAGGTATGTATATATATAATGGAATATTATTCAGTCTTTAAAAAAAAGGAAATTCTGCCATTTGTGACAACTTAGATGAACCTGGAAGACATTACGCTAAGTAAAATAAGCCTGGCACAGAAAGACAAATACTGCTTGATCTCACATATGAAATCTAAAAAAGTTGAACTCAGAAAAAGAGAGCAGAAGAGTGGTTACCAAGGCCTGGGTCAGGGGCGAGATGAGGCGATGTTGGTCAAAGGGCACTAACTTTTAGTTATAAAATGAGTAAGTTCTGGAATCCTGTTGCACAGCAAGGTGACTATAGTTAATAATAGTATATTGTATGAGTATAGTTGAAATTTGCTAAGAAAGTAGATCTTAAGTGTTCTCACCACACACACATACACACACAAAAGGTAACTATAAAAAAGAAAAGAAAGAAACTACTACTTGTCAAATTTTGATATATTATTAAAGAATCCATACAATTATCTGAAGAGGCTTTTAAAATATTCTTCCCTTTTCCAATTTTCTATCTGCATGAAGCCAGAATTTCTTTATATTCTTCAAACAAAGCAACCTATTGCAAAGTACTGAATGCAGCACAGATGTAGGAATCCAACCATGTTTATTAACCCAAATATTAAAGAGATTTCCAAAAATGTAAAATAATGCTATCTTACCACTATTTTTTTGTTTTAGAAAATGCAGTTTTTGAATAAAATGTTTCTTATATTAACATACATTGAATTTATTATTTTTTAATTAGCCAATAGATATTTTTAATTTCTCAGTTTTAATTCCTAATTGATAGATTGATATGAACAAAATTTCTGTGAGGTCCTCAATAGTTTTTACAAGTGTAAAGGGGTCTGAGACCCAAAGATTTCAGAACTGCTGTCCTATATATCCACCTTGGGATCTATAGTGTATAAAAATTACCTTTCTGTGTGTTTGTCTTTCTACTTGGGCTGTGAATGACTGGTGGGAACTATGACAATTGATGTGTCATTGTATTCCTAGTATCAAGCACAAAATCTGTAATATAGTAGGTGCTTAAGAAACATGTGCTACTGAGTTTCAAGCTCAATATGGCACAATCCCTTCCCTCAAAGAACTAACAATATTATTGAAGAGTTAGGAAATGCACCCCAAAACAGGAAAGTTGTATATTCTTATTTTTATTAAATTGTCAGATGAGCTATAAAGACAGAAGTAAAAGCATTTAGAAATTTATAAGGATAAAATACCTTTATATTTACTAATCTCTGTGAAATAAACCTACTTGAAAATTCTAGAAGGCCGTACAAATATCTCAAAAAATAATTTACAACAAAATTCTAAGTCATCAAAATAATTTGGCTGCAAACTATGCATCCAACAAGGGATTAATATCCAGAATGTAGAAAGAACTCAAACAACTCAGCATTAAAAGAATAATAATATTAGTAATAATCAGATTAAATAATGTGCAAAAGAACTGAATACACTTTTCAAAAGAAGACATACAAATGATCAACAGGTATATGAAAAAATGTTCAACATAACTAATCATCAGAGAAATTCAAATCAAAACCACACTGAGATACCACCTGACTCCAGTTAGAATAGCTATTATCCAAAAGAGAAAAAAACAAATGCTGCAAAGATGCAGAAAAAGGTGAACTCTCATGCATTGTTGGTGAGAATGTGAATTAGTACAGCCATTATGGAAAACGGTATGGAGATTTCTTGAATAACTACAGAAAGAACTACCATACAATCCAGCAATCCCACTCCTGGGTAAATATCCAAAGGAATGGAAATCAACAAGTCGAAGGGAAACCTGCACTCCCGTGTTTATCACAGCTCTACTCAAAATAGCCAAGAGTTGGAACCAACCTAAATATCCTTCAATGTATGACTGGATAAAGAAAATATGAGTACTACTCTTCCATAAAAAAAGAATGAAATTCTGCCATGTGCAACAACATGGATGAACTTGGAGAAAATGATGTCAAGTGAAAGAAGCCAGGCACAGAGAGAGAAATACCACATGTTCTCACTCATATGTGGAAGCTAAAATTTGATCTCACAGAAGTAGAAAGTAGAATAGTGGTTACTAGAGACTTGTAAGGAAAGAGAGGGCTGGAGAGAGGGTGGTCAGTGGATACAAAATTGTAGAGAGGAAGAACTATATCTAGTGTTCTATAGCAACATAGGGAGACTACAGTCCACAACGAAGTACTGTGTATCTTTGAGTAGCTAGTCGAGATGATGTTAAATATTCCCAACACAAAGAGGTGACAAATATTTGAGGTGCTGGATATACTAAGTGCTCTAATATCATTACACTAGTATGAATGTACCCAGATACCACATAGGACTCCATATATATATACTATTATCATGGCTCAATTAAGGAAAATAAAAAGAAAAAAAAATAACTAGGTCATCTTCATTTTTTTCTATACTTTTCATACAAAATTATACATGATTTTAAGTTGTGACGACTGAAACTCTACCACCTTGAAAAGCATACTGGGAAATTTAAAATACCCAATGATGATCAAATTAAAGATACATTTCTGTTGTGAAATTAACATGTCGATATAAGGAAGAAAACATGATAATTTGAAGTTATCTGTAAATACTGAGCTTGAAAGGAAAAAAAGGAGTGTTGCTAGGAGATAAGTAAAAAAAAAAAAAAAAATCATCTATTTTTATAGCCCAAAACATTTTATCTCCTAATGTGTTTTATCTCCTAATGTGTTTTCTTTAATTTTGTGATTGAGTTACAAGAAATTATTTTATATTAGAGGCATGGTCTGGAATATGTACCCAAACAATTGAATCTTTTGCAGAGAGGTGTGAGTTTTTCTGACAGATGCCAGCTAAAGGAGTCTTCCACTGACCTAGATAAGTTATTCCTGCTGATGATAACTATCTAGTCCCTAAGCATACAGCAGCCTGAACAAATCCATGGGCCCCAGTAACCACAACAGGTGTTTCTCAGGCTACCAGCCAAGAACCACAGCAGAGTCACACTCAGAAACAAGAAACAGCAATTTGTGACGTGGCTCCACCAGCTGGCTCCCTGGAATGCAGCACCTCCAAATCCCTTCCTCTGGCTTAGGGAAGATATCCAGGTTGCTCTGCACCCGCTGCCTTCCCCTACCGCTGACCCCTGGCTCCTGACTCCTACTTCTTGACCTACACCCGGGAAACCCTTGATCTGCCAGTGCCTGTTCTGCTGCCCTCACTGTCTCTCAGGGAGGCCACATGCTTCCACTGAAAATCCCCCTCTCCTGTTCGCTGTCTTTGATCTGATCATTTTTCCTCTTCTGTTTTTATTACCCCAAGTTGAAGTGAGAGAGCAGCTCTGCTGGGTGTGTTCACCATCACAAAAATTTCAATCATACATCATTTTGCTGCTCAAGTGGTTTTTGCTGTTGTTTTGCTCTTTTTTAACATCCCTGTTTTCCTAAGGATTTTAGAACTTGCTCAAAGAGAGCCAGGCCTCACAGCAACCCAGCAGCAAAGCAGTGCTCTTAAACAAAGGGTGAGGGTCTCTTTCAGTTCAGTGTAAGTTGGTGAGCTTCTGAGATTCTGCAATTGTTACACACTGAGTTGAGTCTTCCCAAAATTTATATGTTGAAGCCTTAACCCCCAATGTGGTTGTATTTGGAGACAGGGCTTTTAAGGAGGCAACTAAGGTTAAATGTGATGGTACAAGTGGGAGCCTAATCCAATAGGACTGGTATTCTTATGAAATGGGGAAGAGACCCCAAGAGCATGCTAACAGAGAGGAAGGGCCATGTGAAGCACAGTGAGAAGGTGACTGTCTGCAAACCAAGGTGGGATGCCTCACCAGAAACTAACCCTGATGGCACCTTGACCTTGGGCTTCCAGCCTCCAGAATTGGAAGAAAATAAATTTCTGTCGTTTAAGCTGCCCAGTCGGTGGTATTTGTTATGGCAGCCCTAGTCAAGTAATATACTCATTGCAATAAATGTATGAAAAGGAAAGCCAAGAAAACAGGAGGGGGCATTATAATGGACAACAAAATTTAAAAACATTTCTAGGAAACTAAAAATGGTTAAAAGCTTATTGATAGATGAAACTACCAGAGAGGGCCACAGCCCAAACACAATTATAAGGAGTCAGCAGTACAGATGAGAAGGGATATGCTGGTCTGACCCCAGAGAATGAAAGTGAGAAGTGATGCTTTCATCCTCCTACTCACCCCTGAACCTAAAGCAAAGTCAGTCAGCACTTGTCCCTAAAGACTGAAGAGAACTAAGTCTTCTAGCTTAGTGGCTGTTGGTGAGCCAGAATGAAAGCCCTCCCACTTGAACATGTGAGAGTCTGACATCCAACAATGGCCTCCTTACACATTTACCCAAATACACATGCTGTTAGTCTACATCACACAGAGTTTCCAAGCAGAATTCATACTCTGAAAAGAGATTTTGAGGTAGGAAATCTTAAACTCAACTATATTCAGTCCTTCTGACCTAGACCAATTGGATAACCAAAGGTCACCAGACATTGAACCAGGAGCATGAAAGAAAATGAAGAAAATAAATAAAAAACTGACACTGGAGGAAATAGAGATAATTCAGCACAAAGAAGAAATCTTTTTTAAAAGCCTCTAATGCATTTGCTTAAGAAAAGATGAGTCATAAAACAAGAACAGGATACTATTAAAAGAAAAAAAGTCAAAACCCTCTTGTATTAGTTATCTATGGCTGCATAACAAATTGCCACAAATTTAGCAGCTTAAAACAATACCTATTTATTATCTAATAGTTTCTGTCAGCCAGGAGTCTGGTCATACCTCAACTGGGCCCCCTTTTTAGGGTCTCACAGGTTGTAATCAAGGTGTTGACTAGGCCATGTACTCATCTAGAGACTAAGCTAGGGGAGAATCCACTTCCAAGCTGACTCAGGTTGCTGGCAGAATTCGTTTCCTTTTGGTTATAGGACTGAGTTCTTTGCTTTTTGCTAACTGTTAACTAGGGCTGCCCTCATCTGCTAGAGCCTGTCCTCAGCAGCTGGAGGCTGCTCACAGTTCCTGGGGGTTCTCTACATTTCCTTGCAAAGAGGGCTTCTTCAACATTTCCACTACTTCATCAAGCTAGTAAGGAGAGTCTGTAGAGCAAGTCAACAAGCAAGATGGAATATTATGTAGCATAATACAATCACAGAAGTGGCCTCCCAGCTATTATTTAGAAGCAAATTACAGGTCCTTCCTACACTCCGTGGGAGGAGATTACATAAGGGTGTGAAGCCCAGGAGGCAAGATCATGGAATGACCACTCTAGAGTCTGTATGCCATACCTCTGAAAGATTAAAAGATTGGCAATTACATTTTAATAATTCAATAGCAATATTATCAAATATAATTATCAAATATGATTTTTTTAACTCCCAGAATGTATAGCTAAAAGACAGGAAGTGCAAGAGAAAAGACATGAGAAATTGAGGAGCTTTGACCACTGAAGGATAAAGATGTAGAATAGTTAACAGTTTGCTTTCAGGGAATATGAGAATGGGAGATAAAGGATGTAAGAAGAGGAAGGGCATGGAGAACTGGTAAAAATTAAAATGTTGTCTTTATGTACTTTAAGAGCCTGGAGCTTGGCCATTTTCTAATCATGTGGCTTAAACAAATTACTTTTCCTCTGGGAGCTTCAATTAACTCATTTATAAAATGATATTTCTCTTTCTGTGTCTGGCTTATTTCACGTAATATAATTTTCTCTAAGTTTATCCATGTTGCTGCAAACGGTAGTCTTTCATTCTTTTTTATGGCTGAGTAGTATTCCATTGTGTACATATAGCATGTTTTCCTTATCCAGTTGTCCAGTGCTGGACATTTGGTTTGGTTCCATGTCTTGGCTATTGGAAACTTGGGAGTGCAGGTATCCCCTCAACATGATTTCCCTTCCTTTGGATTTATACCCAGCAGTGGAACTACTGGCTCATATGGCAGTTCTATCTGTAGTTGTTTGAGGAACCTCCCTACTATTTTCCAAAATGGCTGCACTAATTTGCATTCTCACCAACAGTATAGGAAGGTTCCCCTTCCTCCACATCCTCACCAGCATTTGTTATTCTCTTTCTTTTTGATAATACCAGTCTAACTGGGGTGAGATTATATCTCGATGTGGTTTTAATTTGCATTTCCCTAATGCTAAGTGATGTTGAGCATTTCTTCGTGTGTCAGCCATTCGTATACCTTCCTTTGAGAAATGCCTATTCAGCTCCTTTGCCCATTTTTTAATCAGGTCATTTGGTTTTTTCCTATTAAGTTGTTTGAGTGCCACATATATTCTGGATATTAATTCTTTGTTGGATGCATAGTTTGCAAATATTTTCTCCCACTCTGTAGGATGTCTTTTCACTCTGTTGATTGTTTCTTTTGCTGTGTGGAAGAATTTTAGTTTTATATAATCCCATTCATTAATTTTTCCTTTTGTTGCCTGTGCTTTCAGCATCATATTCACAAAGTCTTTGCCTAGAATAAAAAAGATAAAAAGATAAAACAATCGTAATAATACATTGAACTTTCAAAAGGAAAGAACAGAACTGAGGTTACCAGAGGTAGGAAAGGGGGAGATTTAGGGGGGTAAGGGAGGAAATGATAAAGGGCCATAAAAATAATTACATTGTATAATATCAAATATACTAATTATCCTTATTTGAGCATCACATATTGCACACAGGTATTGATATTCAACTCTGTACCCTACAGATACACACAATCAACTATGTTTCAATAAAAATTAATAAATAAATAAAAGGATACATTACAAAAAATAGTTTCTCATGGCTGGTCAGTTAGGTCAACTGGTTAGAGCATGGGGCTGATAATACCAAGGTCCAGAGCTCAATCCCTGTACTATCCAACTGCAAAAAAAAAAAAAACCCAAAAAACCACACAAAACAAACCAAAAATTTCAAAATGATGCTAAATAAGCTGTAGAGATGAAAGAACATTTTTTTAAAGCTTCTCAGCAATGAAATATAGTCCCTAGAAATACATCCATAGGTAAAATAAAGTGACAGACTCTTTTGTTACAAAAATGTAAATAAGGTAAGTAATAGGACCTTAACAAATGCTTTGGCAATCTCTCAAAGGAGAAAACACAGGAAAAGGAAAGTAGCTGGCCTAACATCCCGCTCATATTGTAAAATCTTCTGTCTATATATAAAATTGTGTGAAATAAAAGCACGGATGTTTGAAAAAAAAATTGTGATGATGAGAATGTTTCTTGACTGCATTAATGTTAATATCTTGGTTGTAATATTGTTTTGCAAGATGTTACCACCGAGAGAAACTGGGTAAAGAGTACATGGCATCTCTCTATATTACTTCTTACAACTGCATGCAAATTTACATTTATCACGAAATAAATGTTAATATAAAATTTAAATAAATAAATGAAATGATAAAAATAATAACCTCCCAACATATCACTTGTAAGGATGAAAGGAAATAATGCAGATAAATCACTGTGATGATTAATTTTATGTGTCAACTTTTCTGGGCTAAAGTATGCCCTGAGAGCTGGTAAAATATTATTTCTGGGTGTGTCTGTAAAGATATTTCTGGAAAAGGTCAGCATTTGAATCAATAGACTGAGTAAAGCAGATCGCCTTCACCAATGTGGGTGGGCATTGTCCAATCTGTTGAGGCCCCACATAGAACCAACAGGTAGAAGAAGGGTAAACTAGAGCTGTGACATCCATCTTCTCCTGCCCTCAGACACTGGAGCTCCTTATGTTCAGGCCTTCAGATTTGGATTGGGACTTACACCATTGGCTTCCACGGTTATCATGTCTTTGGACTTGAACTGGAATTACATGATCGGCTTTCTTTGGCATCCAGCTTATAGATGGCAGATAGTGGTACTCCTCAGCCTCCATAATCCTGTGAGCAATCCCTCATAATAAATCTTTTTATATATAGCTATATCTATACCTATCTAATATATACATTATATATATATATATACTATGTATGTCTTATTGGTTCTGTTTCTCTGGAAAACCCTGACTGATACAAACACTCAACACAGAGCCTAGTACAGAGTGAACTCAACTAACCTTATTACTATGTGTATTGTCTTTACACATCATGCACTCAAAAGAGCCTTCAGTAAATGCCCAAAGATTATTTCCACATCACTCTTTTGCTTTTTCTCCCATCAGGATAAGCTCTGCCTCTCCTCCCAAATTTGAGGGTTTAAAGGGCAACTCCAGTTCCCAGGAGTTGTGGTGCTTAGCCTGACTACTGTTGTGGAAATAAGACCACAGACTTGAATCACTTTGCAATCTGGCTTTTGCCATTACTAACAGATCTGCATACATAAAGAAATACGGAGAGCATCCACCAGCCAGACTTTAGCACCTAAGTTCTTAACAAATCAGTTTCAAAACCAGCTCAAAAATCCCTGCTCCTCCTCAGTCCTCCACCCCCAGGTAAATCTACTGGGAAACTGTTTGTGAACCTTAAAAGGAGGAAGGTCCTTACATCCACCTGCAGAAGAACATATATCTAATGTATATTTCAACAGTGATTCAAGCATGCATTTTGAAAGCCAGGGCAGTAAGAGTAAACAGAGGTAAACCATTCATCTGAAAGAAGATAGAGACATACATGTGAAAAGAAAGTGAATCACAGCATTTTTTCAAAAGACCAAAGTCTGTAATATTGAGGGAATAAATATTAAGGACATTTTTGTTAGCTGTGATTTTAGCTTTTAGAATACCTGACATATATTATTTTGAATATGGAAGTGCTGATTTCCCTCATCACTGTCAGCGTGAGCACTTTATTTTTACTTTCTTGCCAAGCTCATTTACTTAGAAAATTGGGCCCCCAGTGGTAGTACCAGCTGCAGCTCTACCATAATTCTCAGACTAGCCTGGCCTGGCAGACACAGGCTGCCAGACCCGTCATCACATCGTGTTCTTGGGTCTTCTAAAGATGGATTTACAATTCCCATATGTCACTCCTGTACATGATTATTGTATATTTTTTACTTATTTTTTAAAGTAATACATTTTTTTTAAGTATAGAAAGGAAAAATTAATCTCCTTCCCCTTTCATTAAAGGTTGAAATGGCTGCTAACAATTTTGGGTATACCCTGAAAAAGAATCATGTCCATATTGAATCTCTTGATAGCACAAGACAAATAATGATGGGACTCCAAATGATTAGAACATTCTGACATTTATTAAGATAAAAGCTACTAAATTATAGAAATTTTATCTGAAAATTCTAGTGCTTAATGCACAGGGTGTGGCAGATTTTCACGAGTGGTTCTTAAATTTTTGTGCACAAGTCCAGCCGGAAACTGAAGATGTCTTGATACATAAACATGGAGAAACACTAGCCATTTTCCTTTCTGGTTAGAAAAACTTAAATAGAACTTGCTGGTAATTTGGGGAACTCTGGCAATAAAACATCATTCAAGCAATTTGATATTATTTGACATACCAAAAAACCTTGGGGAATATTTTCCTAGGTCATCTGAACCAGGATATAAATAGCCTGATAGTGAAATAATAACAATAACAGTAGCAGGGCATAAAGACATTGAGTCAGAAGTGCTGAAATTCAGCCCTATTTTTCTAGGGAGGCTCAGAAAATACTATGGTATTCACTTAATCTGATAAAGGCTCAGTTATTTTTATTGTAAATAAAGATAATAATACCTATCGTATGATTTTAAAAAACAGTAAGTTTAAAATCTCTTTCAAAGCCAAAAAAGACATTATTTTTGTTGATGTTGTTCTTGTTATTACTTTAAATTTTAGTGGCTTATTTTCATTTCCATAATTGAATTTTTCCCCAAGAAGGGGAAAAAAATTGGAATACCATGAAAATCCTTTTTGTATTAGTGGATAATCTTATCCCAAGAGAGCCCCCAAACCAAAATAGAACAAAACAAAAATACTACAAATACATTTTATTCTCTTACCTTTTAGTTGTTAATGCATATGCACACAGGTCACTGCTATAAACACCTCACTTTAGAGAGTGCTTATAATGCTCAATTTTACTTCTAAAACCTTATGTATTGCTCACCCATAAAGCAGCACATGATTATAAAAAGAATACACTGGTTCTTAACCAACAAGACTATGTGTTTAATCGGTAATTCTATTAGATGGTAAATTCAGCAGTTATTCCGTCATTTCACATTCAACATGTTTGACAGGATGTCAGAAACAGGTTGCACCACTGCAGAGAAGAATCAGGTAATCTAATAGAGCAGTTTTCGAATTCTTAGCTTTGTTAAAATTATAAAATGATGTCTGAAATGAAAGTTTCCAGTGCGAAAGTCTGACAATTTGTCCCTCATATCATAATTAATAAACCGGCACATACTGTTCAGATTCTGAATCATAAGCTGAACAGAATGCAGTAACATCACAGAATTCTTATCAATTTGCCAGATTCTCTCCCCCTGCCCATTCTTCATTTTACAATGATTTACCGTAAGAACATCTATCAAGTGATGAACAGCACATGACCAGAAGTACACTGCTGGAATGAAAATATAATAGCATCATTTGAATCGAGATGCAGTCAATTCTCAGTTTCTTTGCCTCTGGGGAGACAATATAGATACATGAAGTCTGCAAAAAGCACTGTAATTTCAATCCTTTATGTTAACAAAGCAATTTGTCATCTCTACCACCTTGTTAAAAAAAGAAAGAACTTCAACTAGCAGGTGAACTTTTCTATGCTCTATGTTATAGTCCGTTTTGTGTTGCTATAACAGAAATACCTGAGACTGGGTGACTTATAAAGGAAAGAGTTTTATTTGGCTTACAATTCTGGGACAGCTGCATCTGGCACAGGCCTCAGGCTGCTTCTACTCATGGCAGAAAAGTGGCAGCAGCCAGCAGGTACAAGCAGATCACATGGAAAAAGGAAACAAGAGAGAGAGAGAGGAGATGCCAGGGTCCTATAAACAACCAGCTCTCATGGGAACTAATAGAGCGAGAACTCACTCATTAACCCCTCCTCCCCCAGGGAGAGCATTAATCCATTCATGAGGGATCTGCCCCCATGACTCAATCAGTTTCCAAAACTGCCACATTGGAGATCAAATTCCCACATGAGTTTTGGAGGGGGCAACACATCCAAACTCCATCACTCTATAAGAAATAATAACCAGAAACCATCTTGGCTTCTAGAATTTCCCAAATATCAAATAGAACCATCTCTGGCTCATATTCCTGCATTCCATTCCTGTGGGAAAACATTGGAGCAGTTGACACGTTAAACATGGAAGAATCTGAACTGAGGATAGAAGTTGCCCGAATCAAGGAAGCCAAGAGATAAAGGGCCAGAATCCAAGTATCCTTGATCCCTCAGAATCTGTCAAAACAAAACTCTGAAAAGTGAAGTAGCCGTGACCTTGAGCTCAGGTAGATGCTGAGGGGAGACCTCAAATATGTTGTTCCCCAGAATCAGAGTACAAGGAAAAGGAGTGCTGAGTGTGGGAATTAGGAGATGGGAAATGAGATTGTCTGTGCCCTTTCTCTCTACACACACACACTGTGTTAGTCCGTTTTGTGTTGCTATCACAGAATACACAGAACTGGGTGATTTCTAAAGAAAACAAAATTTATTGCTTACAGTTTTTGAGGCTGGGAAGTCCAAAGTCCATCTGGTGGTGGTGACAGTGACCCAGGGGTCTCACACTGCAAGACAGTGGAAGCAGAGAGAGCAGCAGAGAGAGAGACAGATTCTCTTCTTTTAAAGCCCTCAGAACCACACCCCTGACCACCATTTTTAATCCACTCACTACTGCACGGTCCTGCAATCCAATCACCTCTTCAAGGCTCCACCTTTCAATTACCGTAATAGGATTTCCCACCCTCTTAACAGTCACAGTGGGGGCCAAGTTTCTAATACATAAAACTTGGGGGACAGAATTCAAGCTTCAGTAAATTTGGGGGGGGACATAATTCAATCCACTACACACACACACACACACACACACATACACACTCCCCAACCCCACACCCAAGGTTGGATGTTGTGGAAGGAACACACGTGTGTCCTATAGCACACATACCACCCTGTGCCACTAGGTCCCTCCTTCCTACCCCGGAAGCAGAAGAGTACTGAGGCTGGAGTTTCCAACTGGCTGCCCGGCAACAAGCTAAACTAGCTGTCCCATCACATACCCGGGAGGGAGAACACCGTATCCTGGGGGAGGGGTGCAAGTAGAAGTGGGAGGGGAGGAGAGGAGAGCCACCACAATATTGCCTCCCGTATCCCCATCAAATGAGCAGGGACTTCGGAGCCTCTTCTAACACATCCCAAGACAACATGAAATCATACAAAGGCAAACTCTTGGCAGAACCAAAAATAGAAGTGTCCCCGTCTGTTTTCCAGGTATGGATGAAGAGCTCACCCAGCGACTGCCAAAGAAAGAAGGTTTGGGGAGCGAAGGCTGTGGATGCACTTCACTCTGGGTAGAGCTGCTTTGTTCCCTGTTTTCTCATCCTCCACAGCCAATAAGGAGGTTTGGGATCACGTCAAGCTTCTCTCTCAGACCCAGCATCAACATACGGTCTTCCTAGAAAGAAACCCACACAGATTCATTATCCTCTTTTTCCTGCTGGGGCCTCGTAAGTGTCAGACACAAACCTAGGAAAGAGGTGCAAAGGAGAAATTCAGCATTTGGGTTCTTCAACTTTGGAACATGGCCTTTTCACAAGCAGTGACCTGCACAGCTTCAAAAGAAGAGGCAAAGGCGGGAAGTTGAGTGGGGACCCAGCTCAGGGGAGTGGAACCCCATGACCAAAATGTTTTACCTGGTAAAGGATCGATTTTTGTAAGGACTGAAGAAAAAGAAGATGGAACAAAATAAATCCAGAAACCGACCAGAGTGTAAGGAAGGAGAAGAGCATATCTGATCTCTCTTTTTGTAACCTAGCATGAAATTATAATTGTAGAGAATCATTTCTCTAAGGTTGACAAATGCTGGTGTGAAGTCTGTGTGAATGTGAGTGTGTGTGTGTGTTTGCGTGTGCATTAACTGCACAAGTCAGAGTTACAGGACAAGTACTGCTATCAGTGAAAACAAAAGCAGGTTTCCTGCTTTCTTTAATTTACTATGGTCAGAATTATTCCTTCATTAAATCACAAGATCTTGCCCAGGATGGTCAATATAATAAAGGAGACAAATTGTCTGTGCCATATCTATATGCAGGACCTATGTGAAGTAGGCACACAGACTGAGGGGACAAAGAAATAATTACTTTTGGCCAGACAATACCTAAGATCAGTAGGTCCTAAACTACCTGCACGACGAAATCACCTAGGAAGCTTTTTAAAACTGTAGGTGCCCATTCTCCACCCCAGAGATCTTGGTTCAATTCATCTGCCTGGAACCAAGGCATTCATATTTATTCAGTCTGATAAGTTCATCCATTGAACATTTACTCGGTAGATACTGATTGAGAATTTATTATGAGCCAAAGCTCTCAGCACATAGCGGTGAGTTAAACAATAACCATAATCTCAACCTTTATGGAGTTTATATCTAATAAGGACGACACACAATAAATGAGATAAATAAGTATAGCATGTTAGGAAGTAATAGGCGCTAAGGAGAAAAATTAAGCAGAAGAGATCAGGAAGTTTGGGAGGGGACACTATTCTAAATAGGTTAGGTGGGAAGGTGACAGAAAAGAACTAAGGTTAGAAAATAAGCCAAGCAGAAACGTGAGAGAAAAGCATTCCAAGTAGCTGAAACAGCTTGTGCAAAGGTCCTGGGGCAGGAATGTAACTGGCCTGTTTTCAAGGAACAATAAAAAGGGCAGTGAGGGGTGAAGTGAGTAAAAACAGAGGAGAATAGTAGATGAAGACAGAAAGGTAAGGAGGAGTCTTGTAGGTCAATGCATAGACTTTAGCTTTTATTTTTTGTAGGGTATGAGCAGAAGAATGATCTAATCTTACTTTAACAGTATCACTTTGTCTCCTTCAATGGGGACAGACTGAAAGGGAGTTGAAGGGGAAGCAAGAAGACCCCTTGGAAATCTATTCATATAATCCAGACCATAAAGGCCTGAACTAGGGATGGTAGCCATGGAGAGTGGAACAAGTTCAGATCATGGGTATATTTTTAAGTCAGAGCCAACAGGATTTTCTGATGGATTTAATGTGCTGGTGTGAGAAATAAGAGTCAATGATGTCTTCAAGGTTTTCACTGTGTGCCATCAGCACAAATGAAATTGCCTCTACAAGGATAGGGAAGACTGGAGAAGGGACAGTTTACAACAGAGAAAAATATTAAGTGCTGTCTTAGAGTTGCTTAT
The DNA here is from genome assembly GCF_027409185.1 of Cynocephalus volans. Taxonomy (NCBI): domain Eukaryota; kingdom Metazoa; phylum Chordata; class Mammalia; order Dermoptera; family Cynocephalidae; genus Cynocephalus; species Cynocephalus volans. The sequence goes on from NC_084464.1 coordinate 131,416,850, forward strand.
TCAAATCTAAATTGAAGTGTTGAACAGACAGTTGGAATAGAGTTCAGGGACAAGTCTGTGCCAGAAATATAAATTTTGGCTTCATCAACATACAGACAGTATCTAAAGCCGTGAGCCTGAACGGGATCTCCAAGGAACTGAGTTAGCTAGAGAGGAAAAGAGGTCCAAGGACTAAGGCTATAGGAGTTATTCTATAATTTTTTTAATTTTAACACTTACTTGCACTTATCTGTGGGATGCAGTTTGTTGTTTCAACATACACATATACCGCATAATGATTCACTTAGGGTAGGTAGGATGAGTCAATGCTGTAGGTGCGGTATATCTGGATTTCAGCAAAACATTGGTCTCCCATTAAAAGAAGGTATCAAGCATATTTCATTGGTGATGCAGTGGGTTCAAAATTACAATAACAATTATTATCTAGTGGTTCTGTGGAGGGAGATAATTCATGGAAAACCTTAAAGCATGTCCCTGATACCACCTCATTCCCCCTTGCCTCCAGAATGAAAATGTGGCTTTCTGGATTGAGAAGTGAGAGGTATACCAGGAAGCTCCTAAGAAACATGTCCTGACTCTCAAGAGAGAACTAGGGAAAGAGATGGCCCTGCTTCCTCCTTTTCTGGGTTTCTGAAGGGAACACCAGGAACCATGCCCTGCAACCATTTGCACAAATTTTCTACAAGTAATTAATAATAATATCCATGAGATGCAAATCTGAGAAGTCAACACAGAATTATGAAATTTAGAGCTAGAAAACCACCCAGAAAATTAAGTGAGGGTGTAGCAGTCTGTTTGGGCTGGTATAATAAAATACCATAAACTGGGTGGCTTATAAACTACAGAAATTTCTTGCAGTTCTGGAGGCTGGGAAGTCCAAGGTCAAGTTGCTGGCAGAGTCAGTGCCTGGTGAGAGCTCTGTCCTGGTTCATAGCCAGCACCTTCTTGTCGCTCTGTCTTCACATGGTGGAAGGGGGAGAGGTCTTTTTTGTAAAGGCACTAATCCCATTCATCCACCTTCATAATCTAATCACCTCCCATTGGTCCCATCTCCTAATACCATTGGAGATTAGGATTCTAATATGTAAATTTTATGGGAACATAAAAATTCAGTTCATTACAAAGGAGTTCAGAGTGAGGGAAAGTTAAGGTCAGGATCCAGAGCCTGGCTGCCTGATTCCCAGGCCAAGTCTTCTCCTCTGCACCTACTGCCGCTTCAGTGCTGCTTCGTTTTAGCATTTACTCTGCACCTTTTGGTCAGGCCCTTTGCTCTCCTGAGACCCCCTAATTGGTGTTCCCACCATCTGCTATGAAACACAGCCACAACAAACAGCCAGACTGCCTTTGAAGAGTCTTACATGGAGTCTTAACTTCCTTAGCAGAAAAGATCAAAGGTTCCGATGGGTGCAGAAAGAACACAGTGGCTTACCTGTCTTGTTAAGCATGGAAACCCTTCATGAATTTTCAAGGAAGTCAAGAACTAGATTCTGCCCTCAGTCTGTGCATGTTGTTTTTGTTTATGTCACCAGAAGCTGTATATCCATACCAATCAGGAGATTCAAATCAACAAATATAACCACCAGAAAAGAGCAACCACAAGGCACGGAAGGAGGAAAGACTCGCAAAACATATCCTATCACACTCAGATACATTGAAAAGTTGGCGATACGTAGGGGATAAGGCAGGACCTCAAAAGGGATTGTGCCTAAGGAAGGTAAGTCAGGCCAGGAGGCTGGCCACAGTAGACAGCACAGTACATTTTTCAATTGTATGCAAATTCTGTGGGTGAGTAGGAAGGGAGCACTTTGATTCCATATGGAAAACTTTTATCTCCCATGATGAGAATGATTAACACTTATATGATGCTTATTATATGCCAGACACCAGACTTTATAATAATTTACTACATTTAGATAATCTTACCTACTTAATTTAAGGCACATTTGTTAAGGAGTATATGTGCGTGGGTACATATATACATATATATAGGCACACACATACATACTATAAATATTTATGGAAAATTTTGTTGTTATTTCCATTTTAAAGACACCCAAAAAGGCTAAGTAATTTCCCCAAGGTTACACAGCTGGTAAGTTGCAGAGCTGGCTATAAAGTTCATTATGCTATAAGTCTCTACTATTCCTTATTTTAGTACACAATGAAAGCACTTCCTAAACTGGCCCTGACACTCTATTTATTGTCACCTGTTGTGCTTCTCACATTGTATACCATGCTGAAATTTTTCACCTGGACTTGTTACATCTTGTCTTTTTTTTTAATTGACAAACAATAATTGTATATATTTGGGGGGTACAATGTGTTATTTGGATACATATACTCATTGTGTAATGGCTAAATCAAGCTAATTAACAAATCCATCATCTCACATACTTAGCATTTTTTGTAGTGAGAATATTTGAAATTTACTCTCAGCAATTTTAAAGTGTACAATACATTATTGTCAACCATGCTGTGCAACAGATCTCAAAAACTTACTCATTCAATCTCAGTGAAACTTTGTACCCTCTGACCAATATCTCTCCATTCCCCACCCCCAACCCTAGCCTCTGGTAACCACCATTCTACTCTCTACTTCTGAGTTTGACTTTTTTAGATTGCACATGTAAGTGAGATCATGCAGTATTTGTCATTCTGTGCCTGCCTCATTTCACTTAGAATAATGTCCTCTATTATTCATCCATGTGGTTGCCAATGACAGAATTTCCTTCTTTCTTAAGGTTAAATAGTATTACGTTGTATATCTATACCAAATTTTCTTTATCCATTCGTCCACTGATGGACACTTAGGTTAATTCCATATCTTGGCTATTGTGAATAATGCTACAATGAACATGGGAGTGAAAATATCTCTTTGACATACTGATTTCGTTCCTTTGGATATATACCCACAAGTGGGATTGCTAGATCACATGGTATTTCTACTCTTAGGGTACTTTTTGTTTGTTTTGTTTTTTGACAACAGACCGGCAAGGGGATCTGAGTATTTTTAGCTTTTTGAAGGACCTCAAAAAGGTCTGCCATAATGGCTTTACTGTTTGCCATAATGGCTTTACTAATTTACATTCCCACCAAGAGTGCACAAGAGTTCTCTTTTCTCCACATCCTCACCAACACTTGTTAGCTTTCGTCTTTTTGATAATAGTCATCCTAACAGGTATGAGGTGATATCTCATTGTGGTTTTAATTTTTATTCCCTGATTATTAGTGATGTTGAACATTTTTTTATGTAGCTGTTGGCCATTTGTATGTCTTCTTTTGAGAAATGTCTGTTCAGGTTCTTTGCCCATTTTTAATCCTGTTATTTTTTTCTTGCTATTGATATGTAGAGGACATAAAGATTATAAATTGCATTTTCATATTTATCAGAGCAAGAATACCCTGAGTTCTGCATCCTAACAAGGCATTATATGCCACATGGGAGCATAAGTGAAAAAGTGATTTCATTTGCTAAGAAAAAAGAGGTGAGTCACATAAGCTATTACCTCTCACTTTTTTTCTTAAGCAAGCAAAGATAAATGTACCAAGAATTCATCCACCAGTAAAATGCCTTAAGATTTGCATAGAAAATTTTACAGTGCACCTGGTGTGTCCCTAAACATCTGGTGGGTTCAGCTAAAGAATCTTGATGACCAGGGTGTTTAAGCAGGTGGCTACTTCAGACAGATGTTAACTACACATAATAATCAATAGCAAGCAAACTATCAATCTCTCTAATTGTGCACTCATCATTTAATGCCTTCTTCCACTTAAAGTCATTCATTCTAAAGTGATAATCTTTTTATTTAAACTAATATTCATATTTTTCCTTTAATTTAAGCACTTAACACAGATATTTTTAAGTCTTATAACTATAAGTTGCTTATTCTGAAATAGACACAAATAAAATACTCAAGAACTTCCAAAATCAGCAAAGTGTAACACACTATCTAGGAGTTACAAATCACTCAGAAAAGACCAAATTTTTAGAACTGCTATTGGATGAAATTTTACATTTTGTGCAAGAAAGTCTCAAATGGAAACATTTTTCTTCTGCGGGTACCATGAAGCAGCTGTTCATGTGAAGAGAAGGCTATTTAGAAGAGTGATCTGAAGCTTTAATTAAAGCCCCATCTGCTGTTTTACTGTTTCTGACTATTAAACACAGTTTGTGTTATTAACACAATACTTGGAAATGTAATGGCCTTTAGGTTTTGTTTGTTGGGATGCAATCCTCCTGCTTCTGTACGTTATCTTCTTTTTCCATCGTTCTCCAGTTAGATAAAAAGGGAAAAAAGTTCAAATTCACCAGTAAGGAAATCAATGATTATTGATTAAATGATGCTCTGATGGCCAAACAATTGGTTAATGAGTTGGGGGGGGAACTAAAGTTAGAGGTTCACCTTGTTCTGTAATTACAGCTACATCTCAGATGGATCAGAGCCGTGTTGCCCCAAGTGAGTTCCAAGGAATTTTTATCTCAGTAAGTGCTCAGGAAATAAAAAGGACATGTTGATTAAACTGGTTGTATCTTTCCTCTGTTTCCCTCCCATAAAGAAAATAATGTACATTAGCCAGATAATGCTCTGAGAAGTCCTAAAGTTTTTTTTTTTAATTGGTTTATTGTGTAACCTTGTGTTTCCAAACTTTCTGACCGTAGAAAATTTCTTCTGCCTGTCACCTATTATCATTCCACAGAACCAGTGTCACTGAGGAGACAATTGGGGAAAGGCTAGATTAAAGTGTTAAATTTTAAAAAATCATAAGAACTAGAAAAATATGAACAGTTATTGGATATTTTTGTTTAGGATTTCTGAAAGATAAAACAAACAAAAAAAACCACAAAGAAAAGGACCACTTATATTTGACTACATAAAAATGAACATGTTTATATATCCTGAGACTTTATAAACAAAGCAAATGGTTCACTGGACATGAGTATTTGTAAAATTTTGACAATGGGTCAATATCCATAACATGGAAAAAGCATTAAAAATAAATAAGGTACATACACAAGAAAAAAGAAAAGAGTGTCAACCACAGTTCACAGAACAAGAAGCATAAATGACCAATAATCGTGACAGAAGGTTCGATCTTACTAATATTCAACAAATGCAACCTAAGCAGTATCATGGCACTGTTCTTTTAGGAAATTGGCAAATACTTTTTAAAATATTGTTCTTTGTGTAGAAGTGCAGAGACAGGGCACCTTTTCATCTGCCCCATATGGACAAGTTTTTTTAAAGGCCATGTTTTTGCAAATTAATTCCTTTTCTAGAGTTATATTTAAATAGATTTATATACATACTGTTTATCATTTTATTTATTGTAACAGAAAAGTGTACAACTCTGACTGTCTGACAGTAGGAAAATTATTAAATAAAATAGTATAACTCATATCATGGAAAATATTCCATGCTGTCATTAAAAAAGTTTCCCATATAATAATACGAAAGGAAATATCCACAATATAATGGTCAGTGGAAAAAGCAGAATAGTGCTGAATATATCTCAACTGTATTCCAATAATCATATACGTATGTGAACAGAAAAAAGATTGAAAGAAAATACATCAACACACAAATAATTCTCTGTGGATGGCACGTTCGGTGATTTTTCTAAATTCTCTCCAATAAAAGGAAAGAATGATTAGGGCTGCCAAGGAGAGAACTGACTCAATCTTAACTAATTATCTAAGAATTACCTCTACATTCACATTGTTTAATAATAAACAGGTGCTAGTAAAGTAACTTTAGAGATCCTTCTAAATAGTTTTTTAACTTGTTAACCCTATTTGTAGCCTTAACGAAAGTCTTTTTCATATTTTGGGCAAAGATAAACTACACTCTAGTTCATATACATATTATTGCAGATATAGACTAATATTGATTAGCTATTAGATATTTCTGTGGTTCTTTGTTGAGGAAAAGATTTGAAACAGAAAAACAGACAATTCAGTCCTAATTAATGTACATTCTTTCAAATGTCTTAGAAGAGAGTATTTTGAAGCTTCTCTAGGCTTTGCTTTCTCAGACATACAAAGGAAAGGTAATACTTCATAAAATAATTTCAAAGAAGAGCTACCAAAAAATGGTAGTAGTTGGGGAAGAAATTCTAAGAAGAAATGTGGCTGTCTGCTTCTGAATAGCTCCAGGCTTCTGCACACATTATTTTACTCACACTTCCCATCACTCTGATTTAGCAGTTCCTTATTGAGTGTCAATAATTATATTCACAACTAGCACAACTGCAGACTGTGACAACCATATTACAAAGGCAGATATTGATTCAATAAAAATATGTACTAAGATTAGAGTTCATTCTCATTTTCAAGTACAAAATTGAGATTCACATTACGTCATTGCTTTCCTGGAATAACTTTTCTAAAACATAGAAACAAAAATCCTTTCAACACCTTTAAAGTAGCACATAATGTAATTCCATTGTTTACCAACCACTTCTCATACTCACCATTTAACCTTAAACCAGATGACAATTGTGTTTTAGATGTGAGTCTTATTACAACCAAGTCATTTTTGGAATGATGAGTTTTTCAGTCATATTCTAATATTATAATACAGGTTTATCCCACTTTAAAATTAGATCTTACCAACAGATAGATAAAAGATTATTATTTACATTACAAAAGAATCCTTCTATTTATCAAAGGATTCACTGCAAAGAAGACTCCTTCAAGGGAGAGCTTTTCTACAGCACTTAATATACTTCAATGTAGAACAATTTTATATGCCTGTAGCTTTTTAGTGCTGAAGTTGAAGCATCAATATACTATGCATATCTTATTACAATGACAGAATGTTTCAGAGTAAAAAGCTGCTCAGCTATGACTCAATAAATCAGGGGAAGAGAAAAGTAAACCCAGCCAAGGAGAAACATGGAGGAAAATAAGCAGGAAGGACAGAATAAGTTAATAAACATAAAGATAAAGGCTCTTGTATTAGTCTGTTTCTGTTGCTTTCAACAGAATACCCGAAACTGAGTAATTTATAAAGAAATGAAATTTATTTCTTACTGTTTTGGAGGCTGAGAAATCCAAGATCCAGGGGATCACATCTTGTGAGGGGTTCTTCCTGGTGTGAACTCCACACAGAGTTCTATGATGACCAAGGTATCACATGGCAAGAGAATGACCTGAGTAAGAGTAAGCTAAACTTCTCACTGTCTCTCCTTCTACAGTCATCAGAACCACGCCCATTACTCCATGACTGGATTAATTCATTCACAAGAGAACAGTCCTCACAATCTAATCACCTCTTAAAGGCCCTACCTTTCAACTACCATAATCAGATTTCCCACCTTCTTAGCACTGTTATAATGAGGGTCAAGCTTCAACGAGTGTTAGGGGGACATTCAATCCACAGCAGCTCTGAAAAACGTTTATTCTCAAATATGTGGTAGAACAGCAAAACGGAGTAACTCCATGTCTTGTTTACATTACATAGATATATAATTAATCCCCCCCAAGAAGGTTTTTGAAGCCAGAGAATCTGTCTAGTTGTCAGTCCCTACCTGAGCAATGAACCCCAAACACAGTAGAACTTAATAAGTGTTTGTTGCATGAAAGAATTAATAAATGACACCAAACAGTGCATTTGACTAACTTCCACTGAATGAACCTCTAGTTTTGGTACCCCTGAGAAAATGGCTAGGGATAAAGAATGCTCAAGGTTTAATATCTATCTCTGTTCAACCTCTAATATAAACTAAACAAAACAAAACCACCAAATTACAACTATTGATGATTATTAATCTCTTTTGATAGTGTGATAAAACAGCTATCTATGTTCAATAGTAGTTAGGGCTAATCTAGTTAGTGTCTATGACTACCAATAAATCTTAAGTAACAGGCTACATCCAAATCTTCTGATCAGAGGCCAGGCTTGTAGTGAAATCTTGGCTTTTTCCCCCTAGTTCCATTGCCCATCATAGGCTAGGACCAAAAGCCCTCTCTTGAAGGAGGATCCCACCTGCTGATCTGTCCCCCCACCCTGCAGTCAGTGCCCCCAGTAGTGTGGTCTATGACTCCTTTCAATCACTTACCTACATGCCTCTCAGAGATGCAGAAGTACCACCACCAGCAATATGCTTCCAGCTCAATAATCTCTTGTTCACACAGGGCAGAAGCTGCAGAGAACCCTTAGAAAGAGATAAAAAATTTATGTCCTCATATCCAAAAGCCATTGTCCTACTCTGTAAACCTGGAAGCTGATTCCAATAGGTATTGTGACCTCCACATGCTCTGTTTATGTAACCAAACCTCCATCATTTTTGGTAATGGAGGACAGGGAAGAAGTAGATAATTAAAATTCACAGATAATCCCAAACCCAAAATTTTGGCCAGTACTTGCTACCTCATTGCCCACAAACCCTTGATCAGAGCAGCCCAGCCAAAAACCAAATTGCAGATCTGCATAACTTCAATGTCAACTTATTTTTACTTTTCCAACAAACCTGCCAACTTTCTGTTTTCTCCTGCTATTCACCTACCACTACATCAGCTTTCCAGCATAAAGACTTATTAGGCAAAAGAGCAGAATTCATGTGTCAGAAGAAAAGACAAGGAGAAAAGGCCTGTAAAACTGTTCTGAAAATGCAACATTGACTTTGTCCTCTACGCAACTATAACATTGGGCTTCCTAAATTGATTTAGGTCTCTCTTAGAGCTTCTCTCATGTGCTTGATTGCTAGTAGTACATATTAGTTAACAAGCTATAAAAAAAAAAAACAAGCTATAAAAACAGGAACCCACTTGTGAATGGCCCCCAACAATTCCCAGTAATACACCCCGTATAACCATCAAATAGCAGAAACAACAAAATTTTAAAGGATCATTGAGCAATCTGTGCTTTCAATGGCTGGAAATGGGCCACTTCCTTAAGAGAAAGTATCTATGGCCATTTTGATTTTTTTAGTTGGTTTTGTTTCGCCTCCAGAGGACATATACCATTAACCATATTTTCTATTTAGTATCTACAAAATTATTTGCCTCAACTATTTGGTCTGGTAACAGTACCATGACCAGTCGTCTCCAGTAAGGGAATGGCAAATTTCTCCCATGCCTTCATCTCAAGATAATCATCACATCTCTTGATTCTTTTGTATGTGTCCCATCCTTCCACTCTACAATCAAAGCTGTCATTTTAGTCTGAGCCCTTTTTACCCCTCTTTGGTGATTTACACAACTTGCTAATTCTCATCTGTTTTTCCCCTCTTCACGTTTCCTCCATATCAGGCTCCCTAAAATCATATCATCTCATTGTTTAAAAATTGCAGTACTGAAATTATGAAAATGGTTATATAGCTTTTGAAAAAAGGCTTCTGATATAGTGTTAATTGAAAAAGGCCTAAGTTCTAAAGTATCTATCTTCAAAATCTACCTCTAATCTGGGCCCCATTTAGGCCTACCTTAGGCCAAGATACCTAGACAATGTCAGAATTTTCCTTATTCGTCTTCCCACATATTCTACAAAGATCATACTTGTATATAAATTTTATAATCAGAATAAACAATAGGCATTATTTGTAAACTACTATGCACTGAATGAAGACCAACAAACTTTGACATTTAAACTTGTCTGATATCAGACTGAATTCCCTTTTTTTTTTTTTTCATTCAGTATAAGTCTCAGGTCTCTTCAGAATCCCTTCAGAGCTGGCTGCCCCTGGAAATGAAGTAGCCTAGCATCCCAGGAAGAAAATATTCCAAAGAAAGCTGCCTGACAACTTCAAAACTGGAAGTCCTCAAGCCAGGTATAGACATGATAAGGTTGGAAGACCACAACACTGACAACTGTCAGCAGCAAACAAAGACTGAGAGAAAAATGAACCATAGGTGGTCCTTGCACAAAACTTACAGGAGAAATCCCATTCATTTGGCACATACAGCAGTCAGAAACATTCTGCAAGCTCCCCACCATGAGAGCTGACCACAGTGCTGACGTCTGAGTGGCTAGGGGTCATGTCAGACCTTATGGAGGCATAGCTACCCTCGCCACTCCCACCCAGGCCCAGCCTAGAAACTGCTGGTACTGCCACACTTGGACCAGATGGTCAGGTTCAGGGTTGTACAACGCAACATGATTACTAAAGTAGAGTAGACAAAATGAACATCTACCAACATTCTAGGTGGCTGGTCTGGCTACATTCTTGAGCCTCAGGTGCCCAGCCACTCCAGGAGTCAACCTAACAAATCCTTTGCCCAGCCCTGGGGCTTATTCAATCAGAAACACCAGAGAGATAGACATCACAGGAGAAATTTGAGCTCATAAAACAAAGAAATTAATAAAAAGCTCAAGAAAATGGAGAGACAGTGGATCCTGGGCATAGATAGAGATTAGAGTAGAAGCAAGAAAAATAATAGCAACAAAGGTAATAAAAGGCAGAAAATATGTCAACTGCCAAGTGCTGATGGGAAATAAGGAAGATATGAAGAAAGGGACATAAAGTAAGAACACTTCATGCTGCAAGGGCTAGCTTGCTGACTTAGAGATCAGTCACTCATGGTTTCATAGAGAGGGAAGGTCAAGTCAAAGGTCCATTTCCTTGTCTGGCAGTAAAAGGAAGAATGCAATAGCCACACGAAACAAAGAACATTACCTGAGATTGCTGCCGAGGGACCATGGGCTAAAATAGGAATTATACCGGCACTGTTGGACTCCAAAGAGAGTCTCTGGCCAAAACTCTTGTGTGTCTGAATCTTTAAAGACATGGCTACAACTTAAATTTGGAAATAAGTACAGTAAGCAAATGAGCTTCATTGTCGTCCCCCCCCCCAAGATAACAATGTGCTAATAAGTATTATTTGTAAATGGATTGCATATCTATGTGAGAGACACATGTGTAGCCTTTTCCTTAATAGTCTCCCCTTTCTAAAAAGCCCAAATCATGGAAATAAACACCCTCCCCATAAATAGGCAGGGTCATTTGGAAGTACAGCAGCATGCTGCAATGAAGCCCCAGGCTCTGGAGACCAACTATGGGGTTCGAAACCCAGCTGCACCACGCATCAGCTTCGCGCAAGTCATTCAGCCTTCACAAGATGATATCCTTATGTATAAAATGATAATAAGAGCTATTATAGTATTGTAAGGATTTACAAAGTTCTCATGAAAAATAGGAAAGAAATATAAACTCTTATGCTAATCTACATGACACACAAAGTTCAGTGTTTGTCACACAATAAGCACACAATAAATGTTGGCTGTTACCATATGGCATTTTTAGTCTAATTGACTAAGAGGATACTGGAAATTCATGGCACATGAGGGTCATAGAATGCCAAGGTTAAAGGGATTTAAGAGACCTTCTCTCTAGTCTAATACCTGCTTCTGCTACCACTGGCCACCCCTAATTTTACAAAGAAAGAAAATATGTTGATTCAAAGTTCATTTTTCTTAAGAAATGACTATTTATCTTTTACTTTCTCTTTGTAACACATTAGGTTACCTCTGGAATGGATTTCCATTCAATGCTGATCTTACTTTTTGGTGCCACCAAGTGGCCAGGTTTAATGAAGCAGTGATACTTCCCCCAGACGGCACCCCAATTTTGCATAGCACAAGTTCTGCTATAGGTAGCCTTCAACAGCTCTTCGATGTTCATCAAACTAATGGGTAGCACTCTGGGTTGAGCAAAAAAGCAAAAGTTATCAGTGGCTCTACAGAACACTGGAAAGAAGGAAAATCATTCATGAGAAGGGGAATGAGGCAAGGGTTGGTGTTGGCTGAGCTTCAGCCCTTCTTTCCGTACCTGGAAAGCACTTTGCTTATTTCCAAGTTTCAAGAAATGCATGTCTGGCCTTCTGGGCAGGCGGGAACCATTTTTATGATAGAAAAGCACATAATACATTTTGAATGAATGCTTTAATGGTCAAGTGCTAATAACAATATTTGGCTGGAAATTAAGACCAAAGTGAAATATAGCTCTCAAAGAGAGAACCTCTAAAATACAAGAAGAAATATAAAATTTTACACAAAATAAATGCAGTTACATTGCTAACATTTTTAGTGGTCAAATTTTAAAAGGCAAAGACAATTCCATGATACTGTCACTTGTCAGCTCTCTGTGCTACACAGTTGCAACGCTACCGTGAATAGGCACTTCCAACTTATTCGTCTAATAACCTTTATAGGCACAGCAGAATGCGATTCAGGAAAATTATTCTCAGAGAAACATGTTTTCTATAAAAAAAATTTTGTTCCTTTGTAATTTTGTACTCAGATTTGGAAAATGTAAGAAAGTCCTTCAATTTCAACTATTAAAAATGATTGGCAGCCTAGACTCTAGAGCAATCAATTCACCAATCTTTAAATTTCTAGCCTCTGTAGAATGAAAATTATAAGTAGTCAAAGCATTTTTTGGTAAAGTCTATCATCTTATAGTTTGATTAGTGAGAATATTATGTGTTCAATCTGCCTCTTTTTGCCTAATTTTTTTTTTCTTTTCTTCATACTCTTTTAAATTCTTTATTGTCTGCATAAAAGATGATTCATCTTGGATGTTGTACATGATTTTGAAGCTTTTGTTTTTTGTAAATTTTGAGGCGACAATGTTGACTTTCTCCTTTTTTAAATTCTTCCTCTCAAAATGAAAAAATTCAAAAAGGATTTTTTTTAAAAGACTCAATCAAGGCCTCGTAGAATTAAATGATTAAAAAATTAAATGTAGTTCTTAAAGGTTATATTTAAAAAAATATGAATAGCGGTACACCAAACAAACCACTGAAGAGTAGAATTACGATACCAAATTTCTTCCTTCTACCTTGTATTATTACCTAAAATTTTATAAACTTTTTTCACTCAGAAAGTAAATAATGATCGTTTTAAAGCCACTTAACTAATGAATCTAATTAATTCATATGAAATACCAACCTAGTTTTCTATTTTATATGGAATACCAACCTAGTTTTCTATTTCTTTGATCCTTTTAAAGTTCATAATAACTGTTTGGGTGCAAAAAGTTAACAGCTCTAACAATTACCATTAATTTGAAGCATTTTAGTCACACAATAATAAACACTTCACCAAGTGATAGAATTTAAACACATAGTTAATGAGGAAATTTCCACTCCAAGCTACATTTGGAATGCTATGTTCATCAATATTCAGATATCGACAGTAAATCCAAATGACAAGCTTTGTTCACACTACTGATATTGATCTGTTTTGATAAAGACAATGAAAACTATGTTGACAAATTGTTGATCAAAAGTTCAAGGATGCTAAAAATGACACTGAAGTGACCATTTTGCAAGTTGGCCTTCCAAAGGTCAAAGCCAAATATAGGCCAAATTCAAGACCAAAACATATCTTTCGTGCATCCCTCATTATTTATACTCTGGGGATAAGGGGCAAGTGTTCACACAATAGAATCATTTAGGCTGATTCCAGTCTTATCCTGCCTCTTTCTGCTTTCCTGATCTTAGACAAATTTCACAAGCTCTCAAGCCTCAGTTTCTTCACAAGTAAAAACAGAAACAATAAAACTGGAAGATTGAATGAGGCTGTGCAAAAGGAGCACTTGGCACAGAGAGCCTTGTAGTATGTGTTCAGAAAATCCGAGTTACTCTAATTATTGTAATTATCATGATCATCACCATCATTAATATTAGGGTCATAATATCTACTTTGAGGAGTTGAGACAATTAGAGATTACTTATAAAAAAAAAAAGCTGAAATATTTTGTGCCATTTAGTAAGTGGTAGCTGATATTAGCTAGGCACCCACTGAACTTCAAAAAATGCTAAAAATAAAACCTTAGTTTGAGAATTCAGAGCAAATGCATCTAACAGGTGCATACTCAGCTGAAATGGACATGTCATTTCTCTGTAATGACCCCGTATCCTCACCTCCTTCCATGTGTAGGGAATTCTGCACCTTAAAAGTCCTGGGGAAGACAGATCTTATCTCTTATGACAGAAGCTTAAAAGACTAAAAAGTTGTTTTCAGTGCTTCCCTGGAAGCTAAGTTAAGCACATGAACTAAACTCAGCCAATCAAATGCACCTACCTCAGACTTTGCAGCTAGAAATGTATATCTCATGAAACAGAGACAGGAAATCATGCTGAGGGACATGAAAGAAGCATCAACACCCATTTTCCAGGTGCAGCAATGGTGCTTCTACAAGCTGTGGCATCCAGGGGTCAGTGGCAATAGCTTCAGTGCAGGGCCAATGACAAGAATTTGCTGTGGCTCTGGATGTGTAGCTTCTTTGTTCTTGATTGTTTTCCAAACCTGGTACTCCAGACTTCCCAACAATTCTGTGAGCTACACAGTACCCTTTCAATAAATTGTGATTCTACCTAAGTTAACCAGAGTCTGTTTCTATTGGTTGCCACAAAGAGTAACAGAGAAATTATTAATAGGCAGTGGGGTGCTGGAGACAGTAGACCCCCTAATGTGGCATTGTTGAGTGGAGAGGTGAAAGCAGGGCAGTGAGGACTCCACAATACCTTGCAGGCTGAAGTGCCAGCCATGCAGATTATGATTGATTACCACATGAATGGCACCCCCTGGAGCTGTGTTTGCAGACTGACTCTCAACTGGGAAATAGTGATGACTGTTAAAGTTACAAAATATTTGGTTAGGCTGTTTGTTACTCTTTGTGTCTTGGGGCATGGACTATGTGTCTGTAAAGACTCTAATATTAAGGAAAATTAAAGATGTTGGACTGTGTCAGCTACTTCCTGGCACTCAGGAAGATTTATAAAAAATGGACAAGCTTAAGTTGAAAGAAGCTATTTTAAAAGCAGAGAAAAAAGGAAATATGGCTTTGCTGTTAAAAGTTCTTTCTCCCTGTGGCCTGCAAGACAAAAGGACTGGGAGTGTGATAATTTTCTGCCATGTAAGATTGTAAAACTCAAATTACCTACTCCAAACTGAGGTTTTCTAACAGAAGCAGAAACTAAAAAGACTTGTCAGGAGAAAAAAGGGGAGCAAAACACAGACCTGACCACCCAGGCCCTTCTTGTGCACCTCCATTAAGCCTTCTCTCTGAGACTAAGATTTGAACTTGCTCAGAGTGAAGAAGCAGAGAGAATAGAAGCAGCTCAAATGGAAGCACCTAGGATTATAAACTGGGCTATTTCTTTGAAATATGCTAAAGCAGCAACCTTTACACTGGAGGCTAGGGTGATAAGGCACGATACAGAGCACATAGCAAGCAGACAAAAAATCCAAGACATGCCTCAACCTAAAAAGCTTCTGCACAGCAAAGGAAATAATTAACAGGGTGATGAGGCAGCCTGTGGAATGGGAGTAAATATTCACAAGCCACACATCTGATAAGGAGTTAATATCCAAAATATATAAGGTAGTAAAACAACTCAATAGCAAGAACACAAATAACCAGATTAAAAAATGAGCAAAGGACCTGAAAAGACATTTCTTAAAAGAAGACATAAAAATGGCCAATAGGTATATGAAGAAATGCTCAACATCACTAATCATCAGGGAAATGAAAATTAAAACCACAATGAGATATCATCTCACACCTGTTAGGATAGCTTTTGTCAAAAAAAAAAAGATAAGTGTTGGCAAGGATGTAGAGAAAATGGAACCCTGTGACACTGTTGATGGAAATGTAAGTTGTAAGGCCATAATGGAAAACGGCATAGAATTTCCTCGAGAAATTAAAAATAGAACAACTTTATTATCGAGCAATCCCACTTCTGGGTACATATCCAAAATAAATGAAATCAATATATTGAAGAGATATTTGCACTCCCATGTTCACTGAAGCATTATTTGCAGTAGCCAAGATACAGAATCAACCTAAGAGTCTGTTGACAAAGGAATGGATAAAGAAAATGTAACTTATGTCACGTACAATGGAATATTATTGAGCCTTTAAAAAGAAGGAAATCCAACCATTTGTGACAATATGAATGAACCTGGAGGACATTATACAAGGTGAAATAAGCCAGGCACAGAAAGACAAATACCCTGTGATCTCACTTATATGTGGAATCTACAAAAAGTCAAAATCATAGAAGCAGAGAGTAGAAAAGTGGTTACTAGTCACTGAAAGGAGAGGGGTGGCAGGAGAGATGTTCATTAAAAGGTATAAAGTCTCAGTTAGACAGGAAGAATAAGTTCTGGAGATCTACTGTATAGCATGGTGACTGCAGTTAATAATTAGTTCCGGAGATCATGGTGACTACAGTTAATAATACACTTGGAAATTGCTAAGAAAGTAGATCTTAAAGTTCTCGCCACACACACACACAAAAGCTATGTGACATGATGGATGTTGTCAATCAGCTTGATTGTGCTAATCATTTCACAATGTATAAATGTATCAAAACATCACATTGTAACACCGTAGGTATGCACAATTTCATCAGTTATACCTCAGTAAAGCTGGGGGTGGAGTGTGGAAGGGGGTGGAAAGAAAATCCAAGACACAAAGACTGTGTCTGAGTGAGATCCTGGCTGTGGTTTCTAATCCATGGAAATAACCAGAGGCAAGTAAACAAAACGCTTATCAAGTTTGTGAGGCCACTGTATTTAAAAAAAAGCAAAATGCCCTAATCCCAGCCAACAACATCTTGTGGTAGTTGAACCCTTAAAGCAATCACAAGGTACCTGAAATTGTACCTAAAAAAAAAAAAAAACTGTTAAAGCTTTGCAACTCCAAGAAAGAGCATTCTCATCTCTCCTCAATTCCCATCTCAGATGTGCCCACAGAGAATAAGAGAAGGGACCCTTTTGTAGTACAGAACCAGGACACTCAGAATGATTGCCGGGACCATGAACTCTTACTGCCCAGCAGGGCAGAACATGTGCTTTAAGACAATGACCACTGGGGACTGTTTCCATTTCCCCCTCTTCCCAAATGAGTGTTTACTGTTGTTTTTATTTCCACCACTGCATAAGATAATGTTGGGGAGGGTGGTGAGTGATTTAATTTTTACTTGGAGATTTCTATATCAAAAGGAAGATATAGAGATATTGCACTTGGAGCCAGATGCAGAGTCTGGCTGAGGTTTTGTGTTTGCTCCTTTGGGAAGGGGTGAGTGAATTTCACATAGACCTTCACACTTTTGAGGTGTACTTGTGTCAAGAAGGGTGCCTTAAGTGTTAGGTAGCCACAGGGATTTGGGGGACCTTGTGATTTGCCTACTCAGCATCTAATCCCCTATGACAGTTCCTAATACAGCTTCAACTTAGTTTAGTTATTTAGTCCTCTACGCATCCTAAGCAGATGTGAATCAGTCTTGACCAACTCATACCAGGACTGCCAATAGTTGGTTCAGAAACCCAGAGCATAGCATTCCCTTGACAAGTGTTGTCGTTGGTTCAAGAATGAGAACAGATCCTAAGTAGACCCAGTCAAGTGAAGAAAAGGTCTTTATAACCCATGATGTGGGAGAGCTTCTTTATCCCTCCTACCTACCCACATGCTCCTCCTTCACTCCACCATATGTTCCTTCAGTTAGAAACTATATTGTAATGCTGAGAGACCCCCACTTTATAAACACATGGAGAAAGCTGGAGTAAAGAAAAGAGCAGAGAAATTGAGCCAGAGCCATGATCATACTGTACCTGAGACCTACATTATCTCTGGACTTCTCATTACTAGAGATAGTAAATTTCCTTATAGTTTAAGAAAGTTTAACCTGGGTTATCTGTTAGTTTCAGCCAAAAGCATCCTGACATACCAACCAAGCAAAGAGACGAGGTTTTCATCCCAAACTTCTCTGCGTCAAAGCTTGGGATAAGGGAGGGTTAAAGCGATACAAAGGGCACCAGGCTGCTAAACCAGAAGTTATTCAGAGGACTGCTGAGGCAAGCCCTTAGGTAGTTGATTGACAAACAGGTCATAGGGAAATAATTGTATATTTATCTTATGGTTACTTTACATATGGAAAATCATATTGCTTCTCCATGCACTGTATACTATAAAGTTTCCTTTTTAAATAAATGTGTTGATGTAAAAAAGAATCAATTTAAAGTAAAAAAAAATTATTTAAGTAATAATACAAGTTTCCTTCGTTTCCTAGAGATGCCATAACAAAGTACCACAAACTGGGTGATTTAAAACAAAAGAAATTTATTTTATCACAGTTCTGAAGATCAGAGTCTGAAACGAAATTGTCAGTAGGGCCATGCTCTTTCTGAAGGTTCTAGAGCAGGATCTTTTTTTTAACCTCTTCCTGGCTTCTAATGATTGCTAGAACCCTTAGCATTTCTTGGCTTGTAGATACATCAATCTCTCTCTGTCTCCACCTTCACATGTCCTTCTCCCATATGTGTGTGTGTGTGTGTGTGTGCGCGTGTGTGTGCGCGTGTCTGAATTGTCACATGACATTCTTCTCTCTATGTGTCTGTGTTCATATTTTCATTTTACAAGGACACCAGTCATTGGATTATCATTCACTCTAATCTTCTCTTTATTATATCTGCAAAGACCCTATTTCCAAATAAGGTCACATTCACAGCTTCCAAGGATTAGGACTTCAACATACCTTTTGGAGGGGGGACACAATTCGGCCCACCAAACAAGTGATATTCAGATATGTCAGAAGTCACCAAAGTGGTACATGAAGGACATGGTTAACTCTGAGGATAAAACTACAATGAAAGGAAGGACGCATAAAGGGACAAGGACATGGGTTCAGTTGTACATGGGCCCATGAACTTCAAGTCCATCAGTTATTTTGATTCGTTGCAATGTGCCCAATATTCAATAAGACCCTTCCAGAACCCCTGCCTTGGCAAGCCATATCTGAAAATTGTGTAGTCAGTCTGTAGAGAAACAGATCAAAACATTGATGCTATTGGAAAAACAACCCAAAGCACACTTACAGTCAGTGGTGGTGTCATCCAGAGGCTGCACATTTTTGGCAACATTTCTCTGAGTATTCAGCCCTCTTTTGTTCATTGATGTCTAAAATTGGAACTTAATTCCAATCAAAATCTCTAGCTTAAAAAAACCATCCTTGAGAACAGAACTGAGGTCACCAGAGGAGGGAGTGTTGGGGGGTAGGGATGAGGGAGGAATTGGTAAAGGGCCATGAGAAATGATTATATTATATAATGTTGAATATACTAATTATCCTGATTTGAGCATCACATATTGCACACAGGTATTGATATTCAACTCTGTACCCCACAGATATGTACAATCAACTATGTTACAACAAAAATAATAATAAAAATAAATAAATAAAAATAAAAATGACTGTCCTTGTTCTTCAACAGGACTTGCACTAATCTGGGCACTGTTTTCTTCCCAGTACCTGGTATTAGCTTCTGATTTCTTTAGTCCTCAGTTATCTTTGTCTCCCCACAGAGAAACAAAGGTATTATAGCTTGAGATTTGAATCAGTTATAGAAAGTAATTATTACATGCTTTAGCTTCAGAACTTGATCTGCAATTGATTACATGGCGTAAGCGGGGTAGGCGGCATTTAGGAAGAGTTATTTTCCATTCAGAAGATCACAATTGGAATGGTCACTATTTGAAATTGAGGAAGAAACTCTGGGGAGAGAAAAATAATAAATCTTTTAAATGGTTTTATGAAATCTTGGGATACTTTGAAAATTAAGAAGGTTTTCCTTCCCATTTGTTGAAGTAATAAAGTGTGGAGAAATGGTAAATCTGATTAGCCACGCTTGTCTAGCATTAATCTACAGCCCAAGAGGAAAGAAAAAATATCTGAAACTTCAATCACTGTTGTTTCCTGGGCTTAACCAGTTAAAAGAAAATATTCTCCAAGACTGCTTAGAAAACAGTGATGTTCAGGTTCTCTGGGCCAGTGACTAAGGCAAGTACATTTTCCTACATATTGATTGTCAAAAGCAGTTTTCTCTTCACAAGGTAAGTTCAGATGCTTCTTGGCTGCTTGTGAAACCACCTGGTGCTCATACTGGCATCCAGACCAATGCAGGAATGCAGAAAGCTGTTTCCATGGTGATGAGACTTTCCTCCTGGCAGCCACCCCTCCCCCACCTGCCATCTTTCTCCACCATCAGGAGTTTAGACAGAATTTCTGCAAAGAGCAGGAATGGTGATACAACAAGCAGTTCGTGGTTTTTCCTGGTGCAGCTGCTGAGTGTCTATAAGTAGTGGGTGGATCTCCTCTGCCCACATGTGAAAATGGTCACAGACCCCCTAGAATCCAAACAAAATCTTCTTGCATTCAAAATCACTCCATCAAGAGCACTTTATTTAACATCCGGGTATATGAACAGACACTTCTCTAGATCATGGGTCAGCAACTACAGCCCAAGGCCAAATCCAGTCTGCCATGTATGTTTGTGAGTAAAGCTTTATGGGAACACTGCCACACTCATGCATTTATGTATGTCTATGAATGCTTTCATGCTACAATGGCAGAACTGGCAAGCATTTATTATCTGACGCTTTAGAGACAAAGTTTGCCAATTTCTGTCCTAAATGATGTGGAGCCAAAATCTGGTAAGGAAGTCTGCAAAATATAGAAATAGTTACAATGTGCTATAGTAAATCAAGAGAACTAAATGAATATAATTAAGAATTCCCATGTATCACTGAGTGTTGGAGTGAGCAGGACTGAAGCCAT
Organism: Cynocephalus volans; assembly: GCF_027409185.1. Lineage (NCBI taxonomy): Eukaryota > Metazoa > Chordata > Mammalia > Dermoptera > Cynocephalidae > Cynocephalus > Cynocephalus volans. The sequence goes on from NC_084464.1 coordinate 131,437,416, forward strand.
ACTGGGACCTAAAACCACCTGGGCTGCAAAGGAGTTGGGCATGGGGGCGGATTTTTAAAAAAGATAGGTTTTTTTTTCTCTCCATTCCTTCCCACCCCCTGACTTTCTTATCTTGCTTGCTAAATAAAAACAAGGCTGAGAAGCTAATCAATACTTTACAAAGCTAACAGTTCTTTCTTTGAGACTCGTAGAATTTTGAGAAGTGATCAAGGCCAAATGACTTGAAGCTGACCTTGGGCACTGGCCAAGTCCACCAGAGCTCTGTGAAGCAAAACTATGCAGAAGACTGCAGAAAAGATGATTCTACTCCTGAACAAATCAAAACCTTTCAGGGTCCTTAGATGACAGGCAAGATGAGAACAGAAACCAGAAGAAGCCTTAGCGAGACCTCGTACCTGACTCATAGACATGGACCCCTCGTAGCTCATGTTTCCTTCTCTCCTGCTTTTCATCTCCCATGTTCCAGTCCCTCAACCTCTACTTTAAAAACCCCTCAATAAATCTAAGTCTTTGAGATGGAATAGCCTACCATCTCCTTCAGCTGAATACATCTGCTTTTCTAACACCAACCATTTGACTTCTGAGTCTTTTTTTTCTTCTCAGGGGGGCAGAGAGCCAGACCTGAATTCAGTAACATGAGGACCAGACTGATCTGAAAAGAATCTCTAGAAAAGGTGAGACTGAAAAGATGGGAAGCCTTAGGTAGGATATACAGATTTAAAGGCACAGAGATGCATTCTAGATAAAAAGTGGAGAGCTAGCAGAGGATGGTGAAGGAAATGCTAGCCAGTGTCCTGGCACAAGGGAAACCCATCCACACTGGAGGGGACCATGCAAACTTGAGGCACTGCTCTCCTGGCGAGCCCAAGTTCACAACAGCAGGAAGAGAGGTTTGTGAATAGTGGGAGGTAAGGTTGGGGCCAAAGATATACAAGCTCTTGAATGTCAAGCAAAGAAAAATGACCTTATTCTCTAGGGAATGATCATCCACTAAACTGGAAACTGATTTGATGAAAGCTTTCTTTAAGGCAAATTCAGAAAATCAGATGAAGGATGAGCTACAGAGAGAGGAAGCAGAGAGAGGGAAACCAGTTCATTCATATCTGGCATCTATGTCATGCACATGATGTGCCAGGCACTTCTCTAAGTGCTTGACATGTATCAACTCACTTAATCCTCTTGACAACCCTGTGAGGTAAGTACTATCATGATTGCCACTTTACAGAGGAGAAATCTGTGGCTAAGAGAGGTTAAGTAACTTGCTCAAAGTCCTACAGACAGAAATTTGCAGAGCCAGGGGGCTGGCTGCTTAGCTCAGTTGGTTAGAGCACGATGTTCTAACACCAACGTCAAGGGTTCAGATCCCTGGACAGGCCAGCTGACCCCCAAAAATAAATTTGTCAAGCCAGATTTTGAATCCAGACCATCTGGCTCCAAAGTCCAACTTCTGTAATCAGTTACAAGATTATTATAACAGTATAAAATTGAAGTGATGAGAATTCAATTAGGCTTGTTGCAGTGGTGCACACACGAGGTGCTCCATAAGCATATCAAGAAGAGAAGGGTAATAACAGCTACAAAGAGCATTAGAGAGAAAAAATCAGTGGCATTCAGGGTCTAATTCAAAAGATTCAAGGGAGCAGGAGGCATCAAAGACAATTTTAATAGTTCCCTTTAGGATGGCTAGAAGAATGACAGAATTGACACAGCAAAAGTAGGAGGGAAAATTAGCTCTGGGGAGAAGGTGGTAAATTCAATCTGAGATTAAGCAGATGATGAATTTGATGAGATGGCAGAGCATCCAAGTGGAAACATCCAGCAAGCACTTGGAGGCACAGAAGCAGAACCCAGAAGGGAGCCAGAGTCAGAACCGTGGAGCTGGTGCTTGGGCTGCAGAGAAGCAGTAGAGGTGACAAATGTCTCTCTCACACTGATGAGGAAATGGAGTTATCCTCACTGTTGACATGTACAACAAATAAAACAAAGAAAATCATTAGATGATGGCAAGGTACAAAATTGGCCCAGTGAAAAGAATGGGGGCTGGCTCTAGAGGAAATTGGGAAATAGAGGGGAGCATGCATTTGTGTAGAGCCTGCTACATGGCAGGTGCTCTGACACCACATTTGGTGATCACAGTGAGGCTGAAAAAGGGTGTGTCTCCCCTTGAAGCAGAAGAAACAGAGTCAGAGAGGATAAATGACTTACAGAAGGACACAAGCTAGAAAGTCACAGAGCCAGGATTTCAGCCCGGGTCTGCCACTCCAAAGCCCATGCTTTAAATACTACCCCGACCACAAAAGGGTCCTTCCATGGATTTTCCAAAGTTTCCTCAGACCCTCAGAGCCATCAGATACTCTGCCTGGTTCTGCAAACTGTTCCACCATCCTTGCAACACCTTAAAGTTTAAACCACTAGTTACTGCCTAAAGAGCTCCCCCTCCATGGGGTGTTATCACTAACACAGCTCATTTCAAACACTGACCATCCCTGGGGAAAATTTGGAGGGATATGCCAAAGCATTCCTAATCTTCTGACAACCCACACAATACTTCCTCCCTAAGTCATTCTTGTTTCTGGTTTCTGCCAGGGTGGCCCCTCCCAAGGTATGTACGGCAGGCATGCAGAATTGCATCCAGAGCTCTGGACCTGGAACACTGGGAGTCCCAGGAATCTCTCTCCTCCAGTGTTTAATATAAAAACTTAGAATGATTCATTTAAAATAATAAAGATATAATAAGTTAGTTTGTTTTCAAATGTAGATAAAACAATAACACTAAATACAATAAAAACTAAAAGAAAAAAATAAGCACAAAGGGATAACCTATCTCTTAATTTACACTATTTCTTCATTGGCCTTATTTACCTCAAATATATAAACAAAGTTTGTGCTTAAATTCCGCACTAAAAGCTCTTTGTAATTATATGAATTCTTTTAAATGTACCTGTTCTGATTCTTTCTCTTTTTCTCAGATCACAGAGCCAATCTCACAGACTTTTTTGGAACAAATTTCTTCTTTGATACTCTGTTTCATTTCATAGTGGAGTCACATCGACTCATTGTATATCTCAGATAAATAAATTTCTTCATGAAAATACCATCATTGACAAAGCTAAGGAAAGAATTAAGAAAAACCTGTCCAGAGACTGGAACTAAAGCGATCTGAATGCTTAGTGATGAATAATGGAAGTACTGTGTCTGCAGATGCTCATATTAACAGTAATATTAAGCAGGTTATTCCTTCCCATAGCAAATGAAACCAGGGAACAGAAAACATTTTAAACAAGCAGCTCAGTGCCTCAGATACAGAGCAGGTCTCCAATTTCTCTTAAAATCTGAGACCTTTTCATGCTGTGGGCAACTGCATTGAACTACGTAAAATTGCAGAAAGTATCTGGCTTGGCATTTCTTGAACCTCATTACCCTCCACGAGAAACAGCCCTAGCAGGAAGCAAAAGCCTTCAATATCCCTGCATCAGAAGATATGATTCTGGTGTATAAAACACGACTGTTAGCCACAATGTTGAAAGCCTCTCAGCATGACACAAGAATATTAATTCATTTCTTATCAGTCACTATAGTTTGCTATTTAATGTCAGCTGCACTAAATGAAGTGAGTGAACAGGGAACCCGGGAAGGAACAATAGGACAAATAGGAACATCATGGAAACAATTATGTGTCCATGGGGCAAGGCACATGCCTCTGCCCAAACCTTGAGTATGGAACAATATGCAAGGCTTTAAATCCATGCAGATTTCAAAATGTGTAATCAAGTTTCTGGGGCTTTCTCCCCCTTTGAAAAGGAAGACAGTAATTGTGTGGGATACAGAGACTCTTCTTTTTCTTAATGGCTGTTTCAAGTCTAAATCCCGGCATCCCCCAGACGTACTTCTACTCTTCACTTAAGACAATTCAATATCCCCTTGTTGGGGTGACCTTCCCTCCCGACAGAGTTACACCACACTTCATCTAGGTTCCTGAAGTATTACATAATCTTTTATTAGTACTGTTCTACCAGTGTCTTCACTTCTAGACTATGAGCTCCTTAGCACAGGTGCCTAGATCCTCATTGCCCAATACACTGCACAGATAGTAGACACGTTCTCAGGCATTTTCCAAGCCTCAGGATCAACAGCCACTGTGCCCTCCTGTAGTGGGTTGAATAGTGTCCCCCCGAAATCAATGTACCCCTTGAACCTCAGGATATGACCTTATTTAGAAATAGGGTCTTTACAGATATAGACAAGGTAAAGATTGAGAAAAGTTCATACTAGATTAGCGTGGGCCCTCAATCAATTGCCATTGTCCATATAAGAGACAGAAAAGGACAGACAGAGAGACACACAGAGTAGAAGGCCACGTGAAGATGGAGGCAGAGACTGGAGTTATGCTGCCATAAGCCGAGGAACACCAGGAGCCCCTGGAAGAGGCAGGAAAGGGTTCTCCCCTAAGGCCTTTGAAGGGTGCAGGGCCCTGTTGACACCTTGGTTTTGGACTTCTGGCCTCTAGAACAGTGACAGAAAAAAAATATGTTGTTTTAAGCCAACCAAGTTTGTGGTAACGTGTTACAGCAACCCTAGGAAACTAATACATTTCCTGTCTCAAAACTGGCTTCCTATCAATTCACACGGTTTTAGGGTCTGGGCAGCCATGCTGGGACCACAAGTCTCTGCTCCCCAACCCCCCCCCCCACCCAAGCCTCCTCACAGCTCCGGGCAGGGGTCTAAGCTGGGCCCACAACATCCCTTCCTTGACAGTTTGAGGGACAGTGAGAGAAGAACACTCTTTCCCCCTCTTCCACCTCATTCGAGTCTTCGCCCAAAGGTCGTCTCACAGACCTATTCCTTGACATCCTGTCAAAATTCTACCTCTCATGACCCGACACACTTTTTTACTCATGTTATTTTTCTTTGTTGCCCTTATTTCTACCTGACATTATGTTATTTTGGTACATGTTTCTTCTTTTTGTTCCCCTGATCTCCTCACAAGCGTGTCGCCTCCATGAGAGCAGGGACATGGTTGGCTTGGTTTCCTACTGTATTTCCAGCACCTGGAGCTTGGCCTCACACACAGTAGGTCTGCAACAACACAGAAGAAGCTGACCCGAAAAGAGACATTGGGCAAGAGATAAGTACAAGTTTCCTCTCAGAGTTCCAGTTCCCTTTTTTAATCCTTCCTGAGCCTGGCCACATTTCTGCCTTTGGCTTCTGGGTGACATGCTGATGAAATGTACCACTCAATTTAAGCTATTTCTAGTTGGTTTATGTTTCTTACAACTACACAGTAAATCAGAAAGAGACCTAACACATATGGCTTTTAGTAGGAGCTCCAACATCTTAGGGAAGTAAATAAGAGAATGAAATACTGAATGAATAAATGTATAAATTAACTAACTAATCCAATATGATGCTTAGCAGGGTTAGTCTTACAAGTAATTAATGTAATTTGAAAATTGTAGGATGTATTTGCTGCCTTCTGAATTTATCTTCTACAACCAACTTGAGCTTCTGAAATTTCATCACTACAGACTTTAGGAATACTCCATTGAATATAGATATTCCTGGAAAAAAGGACAACTTTAGCCAGGATCTGCTTTAACACATCTCAGAGAGCTAGGCTCTCCTGAATGACGTATAAATTAGTCACCTTGTTGAAGAATAAGGGGAGGAATCATAGACATGGGAAATGGGAGACAGCAAAGGCTAATTCCCACTATTCCTCTATGTATCTGGGAGCTGATCTTGTACTCCTAGGGGATTATGGATTTTATACTTATGGAAGGTTGACGGCATTGATGGCTTCTCTGGCCTTTACTGTGCCTTTACTATGCGACTCTGAAACTCTTCATCAAGAGGTTTGGTCTGTACCTCCAGAAGCCCCCCAGGCTCCCAAGCTGTTGGGGGGGGCTCAGCCACGCCCCCACCCCCAGCAACCCGGCCAGTGAAGGAGCCCCGCCCCCACCTCCACCTCTGTTTCCCTGCCCTCCTCTCCCCTTCCCTCCCACCACTCGACAACACCATCTTTGAATGTAATAAATAATAATAATAAATTAATATTTTTTTTTAAAAAAGAGGTTTGGTCTGTTTTGCCACTACTTGAATCTGAGCTGTCTTGTGTCTTGCTTTGGCCAAAAGTGTGGCAAAAGTAACATTGCCCAGGCCTCAAGAGGTCCTTGTGATCTACTGCTTCTTGGAAACCTGCCACTACCACGTAAACAAGCCCAGCTTACCCTCAGTCTCCCCACCGCCCACCTTGGCCGTGCTGACCAGCAAACCTGTGAGCAAGGCCATCCTAGACCAGCCGGCCTCCAGCTGGCCTGGCAGCTATTCACAGATCTGCGATAGAATTCAGCCACACCAAGGCCATGCCGACCACACTCATGAGAAAACAAATGCTTATTGTTCTAACACACTGAGTTTTGGAGTGACTCGTGGCATAACAATAGCTAAATGATAAAATGCCAGTCTAACCCGGAAATCCCAAATCTTAGAATATGCTGCTTTCCAGCACCATCTGGAGGTCTCGGATTCTGATACCATCTTCCTTGAGAGAATTTATTCTTCAGGTTGGGTTTCCAGGTGGGCCCTCTAACTTCTACTTACTCTTCAACAGCACAAGATCACCAAGCGTGACAGTGCTCCTGAGGAGCCTCCATTCACAGTTTCTCACTGGGGTGATGGGAACACAGCCCCCTTCACTGCAGGTCCAGCCTCTGGTTTGGGAATCTCACCTTCTCCACCCCTGGCACTCCCACCTGCCACTCCCCCAGACTCTCAGACCCAGGACAGAGGACTCAGCTGAGGGCCAAGGGTCCTAGAAAAGGAAGCAAGGAGCTGCGGATGGAGAAGGCGGTGAGAAACTGACTCGGGGCTGGAGCTGGAGCCAAAATTGGGCCTGGGGGTGGGGCAGGATGAGGAACTACAATAGAAACCGGAGGAACAAAGGGGTGGAAGTTGGGCTAGTAGGGAGCGAAAAGTGCAGTGAGATAGAGTTGGTCTCCCTTTTTTCTTGTTCTTTTACCACTGGGTCCAAAGAGAAGAAAAGGACAGACACTGGCACAAACAATACATCTTTCCTTCCCCCGTTCCCCTGTCCTGGACCTACGGTGCTGGGGAAGGATGAGAAGTTGGGAAGGAGGTCCAATGAGTGGGGACAGCTGCCTCTGTCCCCTGCCCCCTCCTTTATCCTGTCCTTTCCCCTCCTTACTGGCACCGTCACACCTTCAGTAAGTGACATAAGAACAATTCGGGCGTGGCATGGGTGGGATTCTCCTAGGCCTGCCAGTCATGGATGAGAGCTGCTGGAGAGTCAGGCTTCCACGGCTGGACAGAGAGGTCTCACCCTTCCTAACCAGTGAGGGCCGGTATCGGCTGGAGACCCCATGCGTGTGTGACAGCTGGAGGAGGCAGGGCACGCCCTGCGTGATGACTGGAAGATTCTGTTTCCTTTTTTAAGGTAAGAATAGAATTGACGATCATCGTTGGTAGCCTATCCTTTTTTTTTTTTCAATATTCTAGGCACAATTTTATTTTTATTTATTTTTTTATTCTACATTTTTTTTGGTTATGAATATTCACGAGATACAAAGCTGATTGTCACCCCTCGTGCCCAAGATGTTAAGGCCAGATCCATACTGGCAGCATGACCATTACCACAAATTGGGTTTGTACCCCATGTCCCCCACTCAATTGTCCCCAACCTCCCTTCCCTCTCCCCCTTCCCCTTCACTCCACTTTGTAGCCCAGAGTATGTTCCCTCCCTCTGCAAGTCCAATGCACCACTGTGGTCTTTCTTTCCTTCCTTCTTTCTCTCTTAGCTCCCACATATGAGTGAGCACATGTGGTATTTATCCCTCTGTGCTTTGCTTATTTCACTCAACATAAGTTTCTCCAACGTTGTTGCAAATGGGAGAATTTCATTCTTTTTTATGGCAGAGTAGTATCCTGGTGGGATACCTTTTTATGGTGATGTCGTGTGGTATTCTCCCTGTATTTCACCTTACTCCTCTTTGCAGGGTAGCGGGGCAGATTCATATTATGTTACAGGCCCCAAAGCAAATGTTGCTTGCAAAGGCAACTATTCTTTTCCTAAAGCTTCAGCCATTAAAAATATTACACTTCCCAAGGGTCCTAGAAGCAAAGGAGAAATGAAGAGAGGGAAGGGAGAAGAAGAGAGAGAGCATGAGGGAGGGAGGACAGGCGTCAGTCAGCAGCTCTAGTGACCAGCAGAAACCCACCCTGCCTCCCGCCACCCCTGGAAGTGGCAGGAACTTAGAGTGGATGCTACGGGGTGCACCCAGAAGTGGTGCCAACCTCAGAAATGATTCCCGTGCTCCCTGTGTAGAAACCCAGAGCCAGAATTTGGGGACCACGAAAGGCCTCGGTAATGAGGATGTCAGCAGAAATCACGCTGCGCTGGAAGTTAGAATTCCCCCAGTTCATCAGGACTCCATGAATTCTGACATGACTTTGGGAGAAGAAGCCAGCCCAGTACTGATGGGGGAAGGATATATTAGATGATTATCAAGAACTAGCTATATCTTGCACACTCTGGTTTGTGGATGGTGATTCATACCTCCTCACTTGAAGATACACCATGCCTTATATCTTACTGAATGTATGAGTGAGCTCCCAAGACTGTTCTTGGTTCCATTTGAATCAGAACAAACTTTCCAGATCCCTATTTCATAAACCTTCAAACAAACATCCCGCATCGGTAGTTCAGTTACATCTCAGAGGTTTGCTGTAGGGGCCAATTCAAAGCCTCTTTCCATCATCAGCAGAAAATGAGATAACAAGCATGTGGAAAACAACAGGGAAATACATAGTATATGAGTTTTTTAATTTATAGGATTGATGGAGACTGTCCTCATTAAATCTCAGGACTCTGTGTCATACTCAAAATCACAGACTGCTTTTACCAAAAGGAAAAATTTGCCTGAAAATATATTAGAAGTCCTTTTGAAGGATGTTTATTCCTTCTCCCCTTGTCTCCTTTTAATAAGAGTAATGAAATAAAATAATGCATTCAAAGAATCTAGCGCAATGCCTAGCACAGGACAGGAACCCAGTAAATTATGTTGTCACTGTAATTTTTATAAGATAGAACTACTGATGCATCAAACTTCTGGTGTCTTAAGGATGAAACTAGTACAGAAAAAAACTTCAGCTCCTTTCACACTAACCCTTGCCCTCAGCTCATTATAGGAGCAGGTTAGCAGCTTGTTCCATAGGCTGTAGGTTGTCGTGAAGCATAAAGGTCTGGAGACAGAGAAAGGAGCAAAAAGGGGCATTTTTCTCAAATCCATAGAAACTAGAGACTTATATAAATTTTATTATAAGATTTTCCATTGCTACAGACTCACATTCCATTTTCAGCTTTATATTGCCTTTTAATTAGAAAAGAAAAAAAAGTTACCTGCAGCTGCTAAAATATGAATTGGAAACACCTGTCAGCCTTCACCTGAGCTCACGCACCCAAGTGGGTCTGTCCCCATTCCCCAGACGTGTGATCCATCCCTGGAGCTCATGGTGCATGTTGCTGTGAGAGGTCATTGTGAGGGTGACTCTTCTGCATTGACCTGATTTCAATGAGAGCATTAAAAATGGAAAACCATCACTCATATGTCATTGAATCTCTTCAGATAGGGTGAGAATGTGGCAGCTCTGAGGATACAGCGTGAAATTGCTTTTAATTCCCAGAACTTCATCAAGAGAAACTACAGTTGTATCTATATCTTGGAAAACACATCAAAGGTGAAAGGGGAAGTACTAAATTCATGCTGTGACTTTCAATCACTGAAATCTTAGACGACAACCTGTACTGTACACCAGCCCCCAAATATCACATAACACAAGTCCGGCAATCATTTTTAAGTCTCTACAGCTAACTCTTTACATGAGCCAGTAAATCCTTTACTTTTAAGGGGGTGGGTTTTAGGCAGCAGTGTATTAGAGTTGGCTTACAGAGTCAATGGTGTGAATCTTTTCCCAACTTGCATTCTGTGTAGGCACATTGGTAGTTCAAAATCATCCATGGTGGAAATATTTACACTATGGAAAATGGCAAATGCAACAAACCAGGGCTTTCTTTCTTTCTTTTTTTTTTTTTTTAAGATAGCTGGTTGTTAAACACATCGGCACACTACTGGTTTTAGGAAAGGTGAGTAGGAACAAGCATGCAGGTACCAGTTTCTCAAGCAGAAGAAAGAAATGAGAGTGTACAATGGGAAAACGGAAGAAAAGAAGTTCATAAAAAAAGGAGGCCACAGGCAAAGAATACCACCACCTACTTTACCATTTCTTTCAAACTGTCTGATATGTGATGTCTCAAACTGTAAGGGTCCTCTCTGTACCACATTCACCTGGCACTTCCATTCCTAGATGCTCACAAATTTATCTCCAAAGACATTCATAATAACCTTACACTTTACACCATCAATCTGTACCCAGATAAAATTTGTATATTTCACATTAAATAATCTTTCTAGAGTATAAAACCACATACTTGCAAACTGATTTTATTTTAAAAAAACACTTTATAAAGACATATCAGTAGTTTATTTCTATTTTTTTCCCTTAAAAGTTAAGGAAACTATTCATCTCTGTGTCAAGCTGCTGATTTTCAAGTAGAAACCCAGTGCCTGTCTGTATTTTATTTTAGCTGCTGAACTGAGTTCATGAAATGGTAAAAAGCAATAAACTGCTCATATGAAATCAGCATTTCATGCTATTCACTATTTAACTGTGAAGGGCAACCTAATCTGTACTTGAGATGACAGGTATGACTTCTAAACTATTTATTTTTCTTCCTCTGTTTAAAATAAAGTAAAAAGTTTTGTGACTCCAGAAGAAGTAGGAAGTGAACGATGCTAAAAGTTGTAAACCTGAGACATTAATATTGGTGCAAAGTTGGGCTCTCAATCAGAACTTACTTATAGAATAAAAATAGTCAAATGAAATACACAGCACATATTTATTCTCAAAATCTTTGGGTCAGGTTTAGGTTACCTGTAGTAGGGGGTTGGGAGGGGGGTGGGCAAAGACTAAACACACTATCAGACTAATTGAATGTTTATTTGATGACCAAGAGCAAACATGGTTAATTTTTAATAAAATTATTTTCTATTAAGCACACTTCTTTATAGGATGATGATGAAACTGGAAAGTCCCCTAAGATATCTAATGATAACTAAGTTAAACTATATTTCACCTTTGCAGCCTCTAAATATGATGTAGTAGATTGTGTTAATGGCCTCAATTCTTCATTCTCCCATTCAGCTACATCCTTTGCCATGAGACCCCAATTCTTCCCACAAAAGTGTCTACTTCCCAACCCCCTGACTCCAATGACTTTCCAGTAAGTAAAGTATGCAAAAGATCTTGCAGGTTTCCTTTTGCTCTCCTGAGCTTCTGCCATCACCAAGAAAGGGCATGCCTGGCCTAGCCTACACTCCCAGTAGGAGGAAGGGACACATGAAGTAGAACTGTCCCAGCTCTAACCAAAGTCCTCTAGACATGTCCAGCTAAGAACAGAGCTATCAGCCAACCCACAGATTCAGGAGCAGGCCCAGGCAAGACCAACAACCAGGCCCAGTAGACCCACAAGCACATAAGCTACAGTAATATATGATTATTATAAGCCACTGAGTTTTAAGGTGATTGGTTATGCAAGATAGCTAACTCACCCCTACATAATAGTACTCCCTCTCACAATTTCTTCTTGAAAAGTGAAGAGTTTTACATACACAAAGGGTGTCCTGATTAATAGACAAGTAATTTTCAAAATCAGCCAGCATTTCCTTTTTATAATTATAAATATAGAACAATTTCTTAAAGCATTAACATTACCATATTAGAGCTATAGAGTCTCTGGATTAGCTCAACACAAGAAATGTGTAGTAAACCCTGGGAACACAGAACTGACAAAGCTCCACACTAGAGCTCACGGTCTATCCAGGGCCCAGTAATGCCAAGACAAAGAGTCAGGGTCTCTGTCAACTGCCTTCCTAAACCCAGCTGCATTTAATTCTGATTTCTTATATTGAAAGCATCCATTTGTAAAGAACTTCTACATTTAAAAAGAATTAAATTTTACAAAGGGCTTCAAAGATTCTGATACTATGCAATACCTGAAGATTTTAGACAAATAAGAAGATGAAATTGGAAAGTCAGGATCCCTCAAATCCTACAAGAAAACACAAGAAATCATGAGCATACTTTTATGTTGCTTTGCCCCACACGGATTTGTCACCCCACTTCCCCTGGGTGACGGAGCCACAAAGGATTACTCAAAGCTCATCTCTTATGAGCAGTGAGAGACCCCAAAGTGGTTAATCTCCCACCGGAACCCTCAAGCGAGAGGCATCCCTTCCTTGGGAAATTAATCCCGAATTGGGGTTCTCTTGCTGCATTTATTTTCCAGACCAGGAAGTTACAGGAAGAGGACATAGGTGGGGTTATAGTTTAACAATATAGGCTGGTAACTTTCAGTGAAACAAGCCAGATGACATTCCATTAGACAATTAAGTGATCTTACAGCAATTTCTCTGTATCGCAGTAACTAGTCTGTCTTTGAGCCAGCAACCTTGCTGTGCCACAAATCTTTATCTTACAACAGAGACTTTGTAGCCTGAAGAAAATTTCCAGTCCTCCACAAGGTCAATATTTGACACTGCAAGGCTTTGGAAACCAGGCTCTGTGAGGTACATATGCTTTATAGTATATTCTACAATTTTATATGGAAGGTGCTAAAATTGGATTTTTTCAGCTAACAGTAAATTTTGACCAAGTTGTCTACATTCTCCATAGTTTTTGGGAGTTTTCTCTTCCCAATTTCCCCTGGAGCTCCATGAGTTCAATGTGTGATAAGTGAGGAACTAACATTACTCTGGAAGCTGTGGAATGATTTGGGTGAACAAACATGAAAGATTAAATTTAAAAAATACCTTCTCAGCTAATTTTATATGTCAATATGCTTTTTATACTCAAAATCCATAGTAATTACATCAATGATGAAATAACAATCTTAATTGTTTCTTAATGTCAATCTTCTCTTATAGATAAGACTTACCATTTTTTTTTCTTACAAAGGTGTTCTTTATCCATTTAAGCCTTGATAAATCCAAGAGATTGTCTGAGGGTTGTTTACTCTTTTTTTTAAGTATCACTTTCTCCCTTTAAAACAAAAACTATGAATGATCATTTTGATAAGGAAATGTAAGTAAAATAATAATGATAATAAATGATTCAAAGTGCTTTTCCTGGTTAACTTCATTTAATTCTCACAACCACCTTATGAGACAGGTGTTGGAATTGTCTCCATTTTATAGAAGGGAATGGTTTAATAAGTTTCCCAATGTCACAGAGCTAATAAGTGGTAGAACCAAAATTTTAAAGTAGGAAATCTGGCTCTGGAGACTTTGCTTAGACCACTAGACTAGATTTTCTGACCTAGCACCCCAAAGCACAGAAATCTGCCTGGCCTCTCCCCTAGTACATATGCTTTTCATGCATTGAGGTTGACTCACTAACACTTACAAATGTTGGGAGTAGAAGGCACGAGAAGCCTTTTATGTGCAAACCCTGTGCGTTAGGCACTGGAAATAGTCCATAAAAAAGGCCAAGAGAAGACTTGCCTTCCATGGGCTTACAGCAGAAAAAAGTAACTAAATAAACAAAAAGCAGTTAAAATAACAAGGAAAAAATGCAATCTTGTCTAGGGGTTACAAAAGACCTCCCAGAGGAAGTGGCATCTTAATTAAGATCTGAAAGATGAATAGGAGTTAGCCAGAAGGCAGAGGAAATGTCACTGGGAAAGGCCAGCCAAAGAGAGAACCCGAGAGCAGCCTCGTACGCTGCAAGTGGGGTGTGGGGCAGAAGAAAATGACAAGAAATGAGCTCAAGAGGTTGGATTTATCCTTAACAGAAAATGGGGAGAGTTTAAGAAAGGAAGTCATGCGATTATATTCACATTTGAAAAACTGTAATGAGAGAGCTATTTGGGGCAGCGTGGCCCATGCCCCTCAGCTTTCCAGCTGAGAAGAGGAGTCCCTGTCATCTCCCTTCTCAGACTCCCATAAACTCATGGATAGTCTTCCAGCAAAGGTCCACACACTCCATGTCTGTAATAGTTTTGTCTGCTCCAGTTCTTCCCATCTTAAAAAAACTCCTCCGTTCATCCCACATGCCCTCCGGATTCCATCCCATCTCCCTCCTCTCTTCTATCTTCATCCACTCCAGTGAGACTTCAGTCTCCATTACCCCACTGAAACCACTCTTGTCGAGGTTCCTGATTGTCTCACTGCTGCCAAATCCAAGGGTTACTTGTCTGTAGCCATCTGACCAGTCCTCTCAGTAAAAGTGCACACGTGGGACCAAATCTCCTCTAAAAGCACTTCATTCTTTTGGCTTCTATGACTCCTCAAACTGCACATTTTACACCAACCTCATCAGCTCCTCCTTCAGGGCTTCCTTTGCTCGCCCCTTTTCTTTGCTAGGCTCAACCTCCAGCTATGGGCATGCCCAGGACTCTGTGCTGGCTCCTCTTCTCACTTCCATCCACACCCTCTTCCAAGCAGGTGGCTTCCAAATAGATCTCCCCAACCCTGACATGTCCCACATTTTCATTTTGCACTGGGCCCTGTAAATCATGTGGCCAGTCCTGTACTCCGTACATGATTGCTGAACTCATCAATGAGAGAAGTGTTAAAAGATAAACTGAGACACGTTATTTAAGAGTTTGTTTGAGCAAACAGCAATAAATGAATGGGGCAGCACCAAACCTCTATCAGTTTGGATTCCACCAGAAGTTTGAAAGGAAAGTTTTTATAATGTGAATGTAGAAGCAGAGCAAAGAAATTGTTTGTTTGGTTAAAGTTTGAATTGTTGCTTTATTTGGACTATTTTGGTGGGAAGTCCCTGATAACATAACTAATGCTCACTTGGTCACTTGTGATTTCCTGAGCTTAAGTTTCATTTTATTTACAAAGGAACCCAGGGTGCCAGAGCCACCTCAGTTTAATGGCCTTCCATTTAAATATTTTAACAGAAGGAATAAAGGATCTATAGTATAGGATTTTATGTCTGACTTTCACAGAGAAGTGTTTGCTAATTTCACAAATTCTCTCCCATGCGGATTAACAGGAAGATACTTTCAGAGGAAAATCACAATTGTTTCCCAGGAAAAAGTCCACTGTACTAAAACAAGCAAGTCAGAAAGCAGTTGTATAATTCTGTATGCTATTTTAAACTTTAGGGTTTTATCGCAAACCATAACTTTTATGCATATCAGAAGATAGAAGGCAGATAAACTGACTACTAATTCCTAGGATGAACTTTCCTTATCATTTGTTTTTTGGTTCTAATGAATGCTTTTAGCAGAAGTGTCAATTCCATTTTTTTCCTTAAAATCAACATGAATATCTGTTTTAAGATATAATAAAAACTTTATATTTCATGCCCCTGATTTCTCAGAGGCCTTCTGAAGCCTTGGTCTTGAGTCTATGGACTGTGGCATGCCATTAAAGCCACCAGTTGATCACCACCTGCCATTGCCAAACTTCCTTACTAATTTCACTCTTTTTTACCTTGTTAATGCTAAATATTGAAAATTCTGGTCTATTAAAACAGACAACAGACTTTGTTTCGTGATTGCAATTTTTCTCCTGCTCTTTCATTTACTATGATGGTTCAATAATATTCCTTTCTCTATTGCCCTTTTTAATAGCTGTGCTATTATTGTCTCCTCCTTCCTGTGACTCTGGACTATGTCACAGGGAAGAGACTGGAGCTAGAAAGACAGAGATCTAGTTTCTAATATTGGCTGTGCTACGAACCAGCCACATAACCTTAGTATATACTAGAATCAGGAGTATTTTTTTAATGAAGAAACTGAGATCCATGGGGTTAAATGATCTGCCCCATTAGAAAAAGCTAAAGGAACAACACGAATTGAAGGTACTGTTATTTTCACCCTTATTCCACACACATCAATCAACTGTGGCCTTCATTTCCATACTTTTTAAGTAATAAAACCTGCTTGATCCCTAAATGCAGGTAAGACCTCATTCTTTGGGATTAATAAATGTGAATCTCAATCTTCGCTCCTACCAGACCAAGAAAACTCTCCTTCCCTAAGATCCCCTCTATTGCCAACCATGGGGATTAATTCTTGGATGAAAGTACCCGCATGCTTGCCAACAAAGAATCCCATTTGTTCTCTAAGTCACCCAAGCTAATAAAAGTCCCCAGACAGTGCATTTGGTTTGATACTACTTAAGACTAAAGTTGCTGATCAGTTGGGCACGTGATCAAGCCAGAGTTTCAAAGAGTCCCCCTGGACACCTTGCATCTCTAGCACAAGCTGAGCCTGCCCTGAATATCTGTTATGCTTCTGCAATAAAGCAGCTTCCATTTTCTCTTCCTCTGATCTGACCTCTCCCTTCAGTGTTCTGAAGGAAAGCTGATGTTGTAGCTTTGAGGAGACGGGCAAAAATTAGTAGTACAACATTTGGCTTGGATAGGGCAAGGCTGCCTTAGGCAAATTCTTTCCAGCCCCCTTTCTCTGCTTGTCTCCATTCCTTTTTCCCTTCCAGAGCAAAGCCCCCCCCATCTCCTGGAGCCAAGTAAGGGTCATGTTGCTGTAGGGGACGTAGAAAATTGTACTGGAATTGTTGAAAAATATAACTTTAGTATACGCAGTTCTGTAATAAATGCTTGCTAAAAACATTTTAAGTAAAGCAGCTTCTAAGAGGCCATATAAAGGTCAGGCCTGAGCACATTAAACATTCCAAGGAAGGGAATGACCCCCACCCAGTTCCAGGAACTGACTAATTCCTTATCTAAAGGCCACCTGGCCAGGCCCCAGGGAAGATAAACGATTGAGAAATGCACTGTTCCTTATCGAGGTACCAGCCTGCTAAAGTCTACCCATAAATCTAAAGGTGCCACAGATAACCAACAACTCATCCTGTCACGAGGGTCTGTCCAGAGAAACTGTATAAAAAGTGCTTGTATTGTAAACTCGGGGTCACTTCTGTCCAGGAGACTAAGTGACCCCAGCATGCTGGAATAAAACTCCTCTTGCCTGATTGCAGCGGTCTCTGTCTCATGGTCTTTGTGGAGTGAGCCATCCCCCTGTGAGTGGGATTTGTGCATGGTGCACAGGTCTTACATTGCCTCTGGTTGCCCTCTGACCCTCCTGCCCATTACATCAAATTGCTATTCTTTCCACACTACTCACCATTGAAAACTGCAAACTATATTCCCTGAATCTCAGCTAGATGGTGGAAGGAAAACCTGTTACACTTTGCTCTGTGTAACCGAGACGGAGAAAAGAGAAAGAAAGAGTTTGCTCAAAATACAATCAATGAGGCCTGGAGGGTCTGCCATCCATCAGGGGAGCAGCCCCAATCCAAAATCAGTCTTTTTTTTTTATTGACAAGACAAGGAAGTTTTACAAGAAAAATCAGTGGACTCAATCATCAAAGTAGGACATAAGGACATGGGCAGTGTTACAAAAGTTGTCTATGGCTAAATATAGCTTAACATGGAAACTAGTAACATCAGTAAATTAAAGTGACATTCCAGAGTACAATTAGTAAAGGGCTAAATTGGTCAAACTGGCTCATTATCTAAAGTATGACCTCTCCTTAAACAAAAGTTAAACTCTTATGATAAAATCTAAATACAATTATCTCTAAAGTTTCCCCCAACAGACAGCTTGCCCCTAGCAAACATCTTTTCCACAACTTTTCCTTCAGCAATTCTTAAAATCTCTTAACAGAACCAGTATAACAACTGCCTGTCATCTCTAAAATAATTAAAGTATACAGTCCCATACCTAACCAGTGATTAAGAGTTGATTAGATGGGCTTTGGCCACACTATCTATGGGCTGCGGCCACCCCTCCGAGGGCTTTTGCCCCATACGTGCATTTACCTAAAAACCTTATTCTAAAATCAAATGAGAATCACGATTTCTAACCCACTACAAAAACCATTTAATTACATTAACCCAAACTATTAATTTGTTCATTCATTTTGCATTTCTTGGCAGAGCCCATGATTGAGATATCTATCATTCAACTTGCATTTCTTGCATTTATGTCAGATATTCAATGGTAGTATGACACAGAAAGATGAATGTGAATGATATTTACAAACTAAAGTGCTCTCAGCCTGAATGATTTTTCAGTTGGTAAAATTTTAAACTCTGTGGTGTGTGGAGGCGATGGGAAGAGGGAGAGAAAAACTGTTGGTCGAAAATAAAAATTTTCCTAAATTCTACCCTTCAAGCTTCTCTCCTTAAGCTTATAAAGAATTAGAGAGAATAGAAGAAAAGTGCTCATAAGTCAACTTCCTCTTCCAACAGAGGGATAAATTATGTTTCATGAAATTCCCTTTAAACCACCATGCACTTTGTTACTGTAACCCAAAAGATAGCCCTCAATTTGGTGATAAGAAGTGGTCTGGACAGGTCAGAGGAAATTAATTCTTCGTATGATAGGAACTGGATCGTTCTCATCTTTGTGTCCCAGGCAAGGCAAAGCATGGCATCTTATGTAAAATTAATCACTGATGAATTGATTTTCTACTGGAGGAACTAGTGAGGCAAATCATCTATAGAACAGTCCTCTCTGTCTCCCATATTGCAGCCTACAGTAGCCCCCAGTGCATTGCCTTTAAGTATCAATAAAAGGGGACAACTGTCATTGCAGAGGGACAGGTACCACTCTGCCTTATGGTGTCCCAGGCTCTGCCTTGTGCCAACTACCAACAGACAAAGAGGCTAAGAAGGAGTAAGAGTGATTATCCCAAATATAGTAACTTTTATATTTTCAGACAATTCTATTTTAGATCACATTTATGTATATCTTCATTTACTCATGAGATGCCAGATTTTATTAAAGCAGCAATTCACTATTTGTAAACAGAATTTCCATATCATTTTAAGCAAGATAACATATTCATCTTTGTGTATCTTTCTATAATGACCTTGTACCTTTGAATAGAAAATGACAACAGAAAACATCTCTTTCAGTTTGAGTAAAAAGTTCACATTTAAACATTGTTTGGGTAATGCTGGAGAGGAAATGTGTTCCTAAAATATAACAAATATCTCAACTGTGGATTTTGAGTCTGAACTTTTGATCAGGTGGAGTTGTCTGAGTGACAGACTGTTTAATTCAAGAGGAATAGCTACTGGATGGTGGGAACCATTTCTGACACTTCAATAGCCTTGAGTAATGGAAATATCCAAGTGACTGCAACAGAGCCCCAAAATCATTAGGGCCTGGTTATGAGTTTTCTAGCTCCTTTTCTTTTGCAGCATCTTGATAAATGCAAACATTCTGAACTTCAGAACCTGAACTCTGAACTTACCATTTAAAATAATTGAAATAGGAAGATCGTTTTTCAAACCACTTACTGTAAAATTCAAGGAGCTCTGAGCACCTCCTTTACTTTTGTAAAAGTAGGTTTTACTTTTATTTTTTTTATTTTTTATTTTTTGTGTGTGTGACCGGTAAGGGGATTGCAACCCTCGGCTCGGAGTCATATGCACCACGCTCAGCCAATGAGCGCACCGGCCATCTCTATATAGGATCCGAACCTACGGCCTTGGTGCTGCCAGCGCCACACTCTCCCGAGTGAGCCACAGGGCCGACCCAGGTTTTACTTTTAAAATGTACTGTCTCTCCTAATAGTGTGCTTTGTAAAGTGGTATAAAAATCCATAAATTACAGTATAGTATTAAGACTTTACAATCAAAAGAGAGAGTAGACTAAGGTTTTAAAATCAAATACAGAAATAATAAGGTTAGATAAACTATGTGCATGTACAAACTATAACAATCAATTAGCAAACAGCTATTTAGAATCAATGAACAAAACACTGTGCTAGGATTATTCACAGTCGCTGAGATATAGAATCAACCTAAGTATTCATCAACAGATGAATAAGTAAAGAAAATGTGGTGTGTGTGTGTGTATACATATGTATACATAATGAAATAGCATTCAGCCTTTAAAAAGAAGGAAATCCTATCATTTGTGACAATGTAGATGAACCTGAAGGACATCACGTTAAGTGAACTAAGTCAGTTAGAGAAGACAAATACACAAATACATGATCGCACTTCTATGTGGAGTGTAAAAATGTTGAACTCATAAACAGAGTAGAATGGTGGTTACCAGGGGTTAGGGGGCGGAGAGGCAGCCTGGGGAGATATTGGTCAAAGGACATAAAATTTCAGTTAGCAGGACGAATAACTTCAAGACATCATGGTGACTACAGTTAATAC
This sequence comes from Cynocephalus volans, assembly GCF_027409185.1. Taxonomy (NCBI): domain Eukaryota; kingdom Metazoa; phylum Chordata; class Mammalia; order Dermoptera; family Cynocephalidae; genus Cynocephalus; species Cynocephalus volans. The sequence goes on from NC_084464.1 coordinate 131,457,714, forward strand.
AATATATTGAATACTTGAAAATTGCTGAGAGTAGATTTTAATTGTTCTCACCCCCCAAAAAAAGTAAGTATGTGAGGTAATGCATGTATGTTAAAGACATTGATTTAGCTATCCACAAGGTATACATATATCAAAAATCATGTTGTGCACCATAAATATATAGCTTTTAGCTGTCAATCAAAAAACATTTTTTAATCACTGCTCTAGGTGCTATGAAGCAGTTCAAAACAGAATATGTTTCAAAACTGAATAAGCCCTCAAGGTGCTTTTAATTTCATATGGATGATAAGAGAACTGAATTACGAGATAAATTCAGAAAACAGAGAAGCCGTGTTGCTGCTTGTTTTATTTCACTAGGTCTGGATTTCTCACCCAACAAATGAGGGTGATAATGTCTGTTCATAGACTCATGTGAGAGACATGTCAGATTAATGCACAGAAATGCCTGCAGCGGTGTTGGCACTCAGGTGACGTGCAGTAAATGTCAGTCGCGGCTGATGGCTGATATTGCCGCTGCTCTTGTTGACGTTGCTGTGATGATGAATCACACCGAAGAGAGTACACAGGAAACCCGTTTTACACATGACCAGACTTGAAGGACAGATTATATGTGAATTCTAAATAAATGGGAATAAACACTGGTGTGTTCTAAGGTCCTTCTTGAAAAGGGGGGGCGGGGAGGGATACCCATGGCCATGTGACTCCCTTCTAGTCTGCCCTCAGCAGACACCCCAGATCCAGGGCCTGGGGAGTCCTAACCAGGGACTCCGGATCGGAGGGAGTTGCCTATTGAATCGCTCTTCACAACTACATATTCTTGTTATTTCAGGAACAGAAGGGCCTGAAAGAAAAACAAGATGGATTTTTTTCTAATCTCGAATAACCTGACTCTTGCACAATCCCGTAGAGTTAAGCCCAAAATGCAATAAAGTGGGGAGTGGGTAGAGAAGCAGACCGCGCCTAGGCTTCTCCCAATCGCTCTCCCTTTATCTGTTATTTTCCATTTCCCTCTTTCACCTAGAAAGAAACCCCTTTCATATGCCAATCTCCAGACTTTTGAACTCAAAACTGACTTATCTTTATTTCAGTTCCCACTATAGGATGCCCCAGAAGAAGGAGAATATTGGTGTGGGGTATTTTTCCTCTTGACTTTTTTTTTAAATTGAAACATAATTGATTGTACATATCTGTGGGGTACAGCGTTGAATATCAATACCTGTGTGCAATATGTGATGCACAAACCAGGATAATTAGCATACTCAACATTGCACGATGTAGTTATTTCTTCTGGCCCTTTACCAATTTCTGGCTAACCCCCCGCCCCCTCCTCCTTTCCCACCTCTGGGAATCCAGAGCCATTCTCTCATCTTGAAATCTCAATGAATTATTCTGATTGTTGTATCTCTCTTTTTTTATTTATTTGTTTATTTTCTTAGCTCTAATTATGAATGAGGACATGTGGTATCTCTCTTTCTGTGTCTGACTTATTTCACTTGACATAATTTTCTCTAAGTTCATTCATGTTGCTGCAAATGGCAGAATTTCATTCTTTTTTTACGGCACAGTAGTATTTGATTGTGTTTATATACCACATTTTCCTTATCCAATCATCCATCGATGGACAATTAGGTTGGTTTCAACTCCTGGCTATTGTAAACAGAGACGTGATAAACATGGGAGTGCAGGTATCCCTTCAGCATGATGATTTCCATTCCTCTGGATGTACACCCAGCAGTGGGATTGCTGAATCTTATGGCAACTGTATCCGTAGTTGTTTGAGGAACCTCCATACCGTTTTCTATAATGGCTGCACTAATTTGCAGTCCCACCAACAGTGCAGGAGGGTTCCACATTCTCCACATCCTTGCCAGCATTTGTTATTCTTTGTCTTTTTAATAATGGCCAGTCCTACTGGAGTGAGAGGATATCTCAGTGTGCTTTTGATTTGCATTTCCCTGATGCTTAGTGATGTTGAACATTTTTCATGTGTTTATTGGTCATTTGTACGTCTCCCTTTGAGATGCCTGTTGAGATCGTTTGCCCATTTTTCAATCAGCCTACTTGATTTTTTACTGTTAAGTTGTTGGAGTTTCTTGCATGTTCTGGATATTAATTCCTTGTCAGATGCATAGTTTGCAAATGTTTTCTCCCATTCTGTAGTTTGTATTTTCACTCTGTTAATTGTTTCTTTTGCTGTGCAGAAGCTTTTTAGTTTGATGTAAACCCACTTGTTTATTTTTCCTTTTGTTTCCTACGCTTTTGGGGTCTTATTCATAAAGTCTTTCCCCAGTCCTACATCCTGAAGTGTTTTCCCTATGTTTTCTTTTAGGAGTTTTATAGTTTCAGGTCTTATATTTAAGTCTTTAACCCATTTTGAGTTAGTTTTGGTATAAGGTGAAAGGCACAGGTCTAGTTTCATTCTTCTACTTTTGGATGTCCAGTTTTCCCAGAACCATTTATTGAAGAGGCAGTCTTTTTCCACTATATGTTCTTGTTGCCTTTGTCAACAATCATTATGTGGGTTGATTTCTGGATTTTCTATTGATTGGTGTGTCTGTTTTTACACCAGCACATGCTGTTTTGGTTACAATGGCTTTGTAGTATAATTTGAAGTCAGGTATTATAATGCCTCCAGCTTTATTTATTTATTTTTTTGCTCTGGATTGCTTTGGCTATTCGGGGTCTTTTGTTGTTCCATAAGAATGTTAGGATTGGGCCGAGCCCGTGGCGCACTTGGTAGAGTGCTGCGCTGGGAGTGCGGCGGCGCTCCCGCCGCGGGTTCGGATCCTATATAGGACTGACTGGTGCACTCACTGGCTGAGTGCCGGTCACAAAAAAACGACAAAATAAAATAAAATAAAATAAAATAATTTGGCTTTAAAAAAAAAAAAAAAAAAAAAAAAGAATGTTAGGATTGCTTTTTCTATTTCTGTGAAGAACGTCATTGGTATTTTGATGGTGACTGCATTGAACCTGTAGATCACTTTGGGTAGTCTGGACATTTTCACAACATTAATTTTTCTAATCCAAGAGCATGGACTATCTTTACATCTTTTTGTGTCCTCTTTAATTTTTTCATCTGTGATTTATAGTTCTCTTTGTAGAGATCCTTCACCTTCTTGTTTAAATTTATTCCTAGGTATTTAATTTTTTTGGTGACTATTTTCTTGATTTCTTTTTCTGCTGGTTCATTATTGGAGTATTAAAATGCTTCTGATTTTTGCATGTTGATTTTGTATCCTGCAACTTTATTGAAATTGTTCATCAGCTCTAAGAGTTTTTTTGTAGAGTCTTTAGATTTTTCTATATATAGGATCACATCATCTACAATCAGGGACAGTTTGACTTCATCTTTTCCCTTGCCTAATTGCTCTGGCTAGTACTTCCAATACTGTGTCAAATAGGCATGATGAGAGTGGGCAACCTTATCTTGTTCCTATCTTGTTCCTGAAAGCTTTTTCTCTTTCAGGATATTGTTGGCAGTTGGTTTGTCATATATGGCTTTTACTGTGTCCAGATACTCTCCTTCTATACCTAATTTGCTGAGAGTCTTTATCATGAAGGTATGTTGAATTTTGTCAGATGCTTTTTCTGCATCTATTGAGATAATCATATGGTTTTTGTCTTTGATTTTGTTGATGTGGTATATCACATTTATTGACTTGCATGTGTTGAACTATCCTTGCATCCCTGGGATGAATCCCACTTGATCATGGTGTATAATTTTTTTATGTGTTACTGTATTCTGTTTGCAAATATTTTGTTGAGGATTTTTGTGTTTATGTTCATCGGAGATGTTGGGCTGTAGTTTTCTTTTTTTGTTGTATCTTTGTCTGGTTTTGGTATCGAGGTGGTGCTGGCCTCATAGAATGAGTTTGGGAGAATGGCCTGTGTTTCAATTTTTTGGAATACTTTGAAGAGAATTGGTATAAATTCCTCTTGAAAGGTTTGGTAAAATTCAGCAGTAAAACCATCTGGTCCTGGGCTTTTCTGTGTGGGGAGACTGCTGATAATTGCTTCAATCTTGTTGTTTGTTATCGGTCTGTTGAGGTTTTCTATTTCTTCTTGGTTTGGTCTTGGCAATTTGTTTGTGTCCAGAAATTTATCCATCCAGCTTTTCAAATTTGTTGGCATAAAGTTGTTCATAATAGTTTATAATGACTCTTTGTATTTCTGTGGTATCAGTTGTAATGTCTCCTTTTTCATTTCTGATTTTTGTTAATTGGGTCTTCTCTTTTATTTTTTTCATTGGCCTAGCTAATGGTTCTCAAAACAATAACCTTTTATTTCATTGATCTTTTGTATCATTTTTTAGGTTTCTATTTCATTTACTTCCCATTCTGATCTTAATTATTTCTTTCTATCCACTAATTTTGGGATTAGATCATTCTTGTTTTTCTAGTTTTTGGTGGTGTAGTGTTAGGCTGCTTTTTAAAAAATCTTTCTGTTCTTTTTATGTAAGCATTTATTGCAATAAACTTCCCTCTTAGTACTGCTTTTGCAGTATCCCACAGGTTTTGGTATGATGTACCTTTATTAACTAATGATAATAAGTTAGTTTCAAGAAAAATTTTTATTTCCTGTTTAATTTCTTCTTGGACCTATAGGTCATTCCGTGACATGTTGTTTAATTTCCATGGATTTGTATATTTTCCAGAGTTTTGCTTGTTATTGATTTCTAGTTTTAATGTGTTTAAATTTGTTAAGACTTGATTTCATACCTAACATGTGGTCTATCCTGAAGAATGTCCCATATGCTGATGGGAAGAATGTATGTATATTCTGTAGTTGTTGGATGAAATGTTCTGTAGATATCTGCCAAGTCCAATTGGTCTAAGGCATGATTTAAATCCTGTATTTCTCTGTTGATTTGTTTCTTCAGGAAGGTTTCTTTCTATATCAGTTGAATTTCATATGTTTTTAGTTCAAAATAATCCTTATGCCAAAGTGGCATATTTTGGCATAGCACACTTCCAATTTCAATGACATACAAACAAGACTGAGCATTAAAACTTTTCAAACTTAACTGCCTGGTCCCAGCTAACCCTGTTTATACTTCACATCCCCTATGAAAAGGATAGTAAGATTGTCACAAAGATAACATTTTTGCTGTTGAGTTGTTATTTTAAAGTTTCTGGGAGCATAATCTTAGAGGGAGCTTCTAAATGACACCTTTGCTAATAAAACCTGAGCTAAGGAATGTACAAAAAACATTTTGGACTGAGTCTGTTAAGGTTCTGAGTCTTTAGGGTATATGTGTATACATAACTACTTAGGTGTATGGCATAATTTCTACTAAAATTTTAGAGAACAGGAGTGCAGAACACATTAATTTTATTTTATTTGTCAAAGTAATGATCTCATTTCTTTCTCGTGACCTTTATTGGAACTGTAATTCCAAATTTGCTGCTTCAAGGGTATTCCTGATGCAAACAGAGAAATCATTACTGTAGACATCAAATACAACCTTCAGAAATTACCTTCCATGCCTAACTTTTCAAAACAAAAGCAGAAACCAAATTTTCTAAGTCATATGATATGAAGGACCACATCTAAATTCTCAGTAATTTTTTGTTCAAGTCATAGTGCTGCATTTCCAAAACAAAACAAAATGCCTCTTGCTTTTTAAAATGCTTATTGTAAGTTTCATGTCAAGGTTACTGCATGTCAATGATAGTATATGTGTCTTTCTGTATTCCAATATCACCGACATATTTCTAGTTACTTTAGCAGACTGGGTTAAACTCAAATGGTAAGTTACCATGACAACAGAGATTACTGTAGCTGCTTACCCCAGTACGCTCTCTGTAAATCACCCTTGTAAGGGTACTTTTTCTAACAACGCATTGTTTAAATTGCTTAAAAGTTACAGCAATTATGATTTTGATTATATATATCAGAGAGAAAAGCAAATTTCAGTACTCCAGAGCAGGATTGTAATGCTAATGACAGAAAGATGCAGTTTTAATAGGTAGGGCACTTCACAATCCACCCACATAACTGTTGTTCCTGGGCAGGGTGATGCAGGCACCTCATTTAAATCATCTTTATAAACTGGTAAAAACTGTTCACACCGCCCTTTCCTTCCATTTAAACTTTTTGATTTTTCAGTATTTGTTTTTTTCAGTACGTTGCCTTTAAAATGGCCTCTTCTGTACAGCTGAGGTAGAAATAATTTATTTTCTACTATTAATTTAATTTCATCCATTCAAATTGTGTAGTACTTAAATTGTCATATTTGATTCCAACTTGTTTTATATATGTATCTAACTGGGAGTCTCATGAGATTTCAGTCAGACAGGGCTGCAGTCATCTCACAGTTCAACTGAGACTAGAGGATCTACTTCTAAGCTCTCTCATGTAGCTGTTGGCAGGCCTTGGTCCTTCATGGGTTGTTAGCCAGAGGCCTTCCTCTATTCCTCCCCAGTGAGCTTCTGCATAGGATAGCTCACTGCATGGCAGCTGGCTTCCCCCAGAGTGAGAAATCCAAAGGAGCAAGAGCACATATGAGAGAGAGAGAGAAAGCACAATGCAAAGGGCACCCAAGACAGAAGTCCCAGTCTTTTTATGACCTCATCTCAGTGGCATTATTTCACTTCTGCCATATTCTGTTCATTAGAGGCCAGTCACTAAGGCAAGCTCATACTCAAGGGGAGGGAAATTAAGCTCCAGCTCTGGAAAGTAAGAATATCAAAGAATTATGAACATATTTTTAAAATCACCACAGCAGAATTATGTAAAGCGTTAACTATTATTTCCCTTCTGATGCTTTTACCAAATCTACTGTGGCTAGACAATACTTTAAGACATTATTTTTTGTTGTTCTCCTGTATTTCCCCTTTTCTCTTTCCTTGTCTCTTTCAGTAAGTACCTGGTCAGCCCCTCATTGTTTCTAGGGACTTATGTGCCAGGGGGAACAGAACTGGCCTACAAATCTTCTAATCCCTTAAAAAAACAAAGAGGGTTTCCATAGACACTAAAAAGGGTGGGTACCTATAGGGACAAACAACACAGGTGGTGGAAAATACAGGAGAAAAAAGAAAAGAAAGGGTCTGGAGAGAGTGATAAACACTGCATCAAGCTTTCTGACCCACCTAGTAGGCCATAAGTTGCCAGAGGGTGGTGTGGCTGTGTTGTTTACCTGGAAGATGGAACATGAGCCACATCACAAAAAATACCCCCAGTCCTGGGGTGGCAGAGGAGGCTTAGAGAACCCCTAGACCTCAGAGGGCCAAGCATACAAGAGTAGTGACAAAATGTGTGAATGATGACCGAGGACACCCCATCCCCAACTACCACCACCCCTTTGGTGCTATGTAAAAATACAGAAAGGTCAACACAGCCTTGGGTGTGGCCCAGGAAAATGGGGACCTAGAGCCAGAAATTGAGTTACAGAAAGTGAAAAGAATGATATTTCCTTCACCTCTGAGTTGTGACTGAGACCCCAATGACTACACTCCTGTAGTACTGAGCCTTGGCTAGACCTGGTACCAGGACCTTGCTGCGTTTATCTCAGCTGATCTTCACTGCAGCCCCTTACCAATGAAGCAACAGACTTCATCAGGTTTTGCAACTAGTCCAAACTCAGACAGCTGGGAAGGAGGCAGGACCAGGATTCAAACTGAACCTTGACTCCAAGGCCTGTGCCTTTACGTAAAACTGGACAGAGAACAAGAGCTTAGTAAATGGTTATTAAATATTTATCACTCCTCCATGAGAACTTTTGAAGGTCAAAGAGGATTTCAAATAAATGTGACCTTGCATAAATGTAGAAGGAGTCTAGATGCTGGTTGTATTAGTCCATTTTCTTTTAATTATAACAGAATACCTGAAACTGAGTCGTTTATGAGAAAACAAAATTTATTTCTTACGGTTTGGGAGGCTGGGAAGTCCATGGTACAGGGGTCCATCTGGTGAGGGCCTTCTGCTGGGTGGGAACTCCCTATGGGATATCTCAATCTCTCTCACACACATACATACATAGATATTAAAGAATGCAAAGATTTTTTTCTCAAATTTTTTCTGATTACAAAAGTAGTTATTGAGAAGTCATTTAATCGCTTCTGGTTTACATGATTTAAATATCTTTTGATCATTACTTCCCTGTTTATTTCTCTTCTTCAATGTTAGTTGGAGATTTAATGTGGCATGATTTAGCTTCTTTCTCTTTCTCATAGGTAGACTTGTTTTAACAGTGGGTTTTGCTCTTTCTCGTGTATTTGTGATAGAGGTAATCATTATTCATATTCCAGATGCATGATCCCCTTGAGAATTTCTTGCAGGGCTGGTCATGTTGTGATGAACTCCCACAACTTTTGTTTGACTGGGAAATACACTATTTCTCTCTCATTTCTGAAGGAGAGCCTTGCTGGGTAGAGAATTCTTAGCTGGCAATTTTTTTCTTTTACTATTTTGAGTATATCATTCCACTTTCTTCTGGCCTGTAGGGTTTCAGTTGAGAAGTCTGCTGTTAGTCTGATGGGGGCTCCCCTAAAGGTAACTTGATGCTTTTCCCTTGCTGCTTTTAGAATTCTCTCTTTGTCTTTGAGCTTTACAAATTTAGCTATAATGTGTCTTGGGGAGGATCTTTTTGGGGACCTTTGCACTTCCCAGATTGAAGGTCTGTACCTATCCCTACACTTGGGAATATTTCTGTTACTATTTCCTTGAATAGGTTTTCAATACCTTTTCCTCTCTCCTCCCCTTCTGGAATACCCATGATTCAAATGTTGAAGCACTTGAGGTTGTCTGCTATCTCTCTTAGATTTTCCTCAGATCTCTACAGTGAGAACTATAAACCACTTCTGAAAGAAATTAAAGATGCAAAAAGATGGAAAGATATTGCATGCTCTTGGATGGGAAGAATTAACTCCAAAGCAATTTATAGATTCAATGCAATCCCTATCAAAATACCAATGACATTCTTCACAGAAATGGAAAAAACAATCTTACCTTTCACATGGAACAAAAAAGAAACCCAAATAGCCAAAGCAATCCTGAGCAAAAAATAAAATAAAATAAAGCCAGAGACATAACACTACCTGACTTCAAATTATACTATAAAGCTATTGTAACCAAAACAGCATGGTACTGGTCTAAAAATAGACTTCAGACCAGTGGAGCAGAATTGAGAACCCAGAAATCACCCCTCAGGCTTACAGCCATCTGATATTGGACAAAGTCAACAAAAATCTACAGTGGGGAAAAGACTGCCTCTTCAACAAGTGGTGCTGGGAAAACTGGTTATTCATATGCAGAAGAATGAAATGAGATATGCATCTCTCACCATACACTAAAACCAACTCGAAATGGATTAAGGACTTAAGTATAATACCTGAAACTGTAAAATTACTAAGGGAAAATATAGGTGAAACACTTCAGAAACTAGGTCTGGGCACAGACTTTATGAACATGAGCTCAAAAGCACAAGCAGCAAAAGAAAAAATAAACAAATGGGACTATATCAAACTAAAAAGCTTCTGCACAGCAAAGAAAACAATCAACAGAGTGAAATGACAACCTACAGAGTGGGAGAAAATTTTGCTAACTATGCCCAACAATGGATTAATATCCATAATATACAAGGAACTCAAGAAATTATACAGTAAAAAAACAAATAACCCAATTAAAAAATGGGTGAAGGAGCTGAATAGACATTTTTCAAAGGAAGACATAAAAATGGCCAACAGGTACATTAAAAAATGCTCAACATCACTAGTCATCAGGGAAATGCAAATTAAAACTACATTGAGATACCACCTCACCCCAGTTAGACTGGCTATAATCAAAACGATGATGAATAACAAATGCTCGCAAGGGTGTGGAGAGAAGGGAACACTACTGCACTGTTGGTGGGACTGTAAATTAGTACAACCACTGTGGAAAACAGTATGGAGTTTTCTCAAACAACTACAGATAGATCTTCCATATGATCCAGCAATCCCACTTCTGGGTATATACCCAAAGGAATGGAAATCATCATGTCAGAGGGATACCTGCATTCCCACATTCATTGCAGCTCTGCTTACAATAGCCAAGACATGGAACCAACCTAAACGTCCATCAATGGATGATTAGATAAGGAAAATGTGGTATATATACACCATGGAACACTACTCAGACATAAAAAAGAATGAAATTCTCCCATTTGCAACATCATGGATGAGCCCAGAAAAACTTATGCTGAGTGAAATAAGGAAATAAGCAAAGCACAGAGGGATAAATACCACATGCGCTCACTCATAAGTGGGACCTAAGAGAGAAAGAAGGAAGGAAAGAAAGACCACAGTGGTGCATTGTACCTGCAGAGAGAGAGAATATTCTTTGGGCTACAAAGTGGAGTGGGTGGGAAAGGGGGAGGGGGAGGGAGGTTGGGGCTAATGGGGTGGGGGACACAGGGTACAAATGCTATTTGTGGTAATGGGTATGCTGCCAGCATGAATCTGGCCTTGACATCTTGAGCCCAAGGGGTGACGATCAGCATTGTATCTTATGACCATTCATAACGAATTTTTAAAAAGTAGTAAATATTCTGAGGGCCAAAAAGGTTAATAGTCCAGAAAAGCCAAAAGAAGAGGGAAAAAAGAATATAATCACCAGGACGTAGATGTTTCTAATCTTTTTCCTATACTAATTGAAATGATACAGTACACGTAATTTTGTATCCTGATTGACATCATAGCATATGTTTTCTCCCTTTATTAAGAACTCTTGAGATATATTATTAAATCAAGAAAGTTAATGAGACTTAAAACAAAATAATTTCTTGACTTGTACTCATTTAGCCAGAAAATAAAATGAATTTGAATAACCAATTCCCAGAGCATGCAGGCACATTTTTATATGTAATCAATTGCATTCAATTCTGCCTAACTCAACAAATGTGTATTGAATGCCTAATACGTGAGAGATAATAAGAAAAGAATTTATAAGGTGCTGCCCCTGACCTTGAAGAACTGAAAATTTAGTTGAAAAGGCATAATTTTAATACACCAAACAGTTAAATAATAATGCAAAGCAATATATAATCAGGAATTGAGAGGAATATAGACCATAACGGCCACAAGAATTCAGGGCTTAAAAGACTAAAGAAGGCTTGAATGGAAGGCAAGCATACAATTACGGGAGTAACCACAAGCCAGCATCCATCTAGGCCCATTCTGCAAATGTACTATTCCCCAGTTCCTTGAAGAAGCATGCAAGCAGTGGGGGGACAAGAACAGTACAGCCCTTGAGGATAGGCTGCAGGGAGGGGGCGGTGGGAAACTATCATCTAATTTCTTCTTGCCTGCATGCCTTCCATTAACTGGCACATGCAAAACAGGTTGAATATACATGCAAAACTGGATTGCAGACAAACAGTAAATCCATGCATTCATGATTGAAAATACATTGACTACTCCCAAGGTTAATGCAGATCAGTTTTCTTTAACTTCTAGTGTAAACATGTGATCTTTTTCTGAGCTCAGAATGTTTTTAGGTCTTAAAAGTATGGAAAGGATATTTTGAATCTATTTCAAATAGCTGAAAAGTAATATTTAAAAAAATCTTTTTTGAGAAGCCAAAAATTACTGTAGAAACTTTCAACTAAAAGACAAATTTTTTAGGAAGAGAACTGAAAACTGGCTTGAACAAACACCATATTTGATTAACTATTATAGTTAGTGTCACAGTCTTTACAATTAAACCGAAACCACACCACACTCAATACGAGCATCAACACAAGCAGGAAAAATATACACTTAATGTGTTTCCTTTCTGTCTTCAGCTTCTAAGCTCCAATGCAATGTTTAAGTCAAATATTGAGTCTAGGACACATGAAAAATTACCAGCAGTGTTTATATTCCCTGTGCAACATGGCTAAGATCTTTCTTGCTTAACATCATTTACAAACTGTAATTTCCATGAAGTTAAATTATTTTACACCATGACGTTTAGCATCAAGTCATATCCTTAGCAAGTGAAAAATCATGCCATTGTGTAATGTCTAGAAATGCGACATGAACGTATTAGTAATGACTTCTTTCAAATCACTGAGTAATTGTTACAAATCTCCCTTACACAGTATTATCATTCAGCAGACAGAGCCCAGGAAAGATAAGACCACTCAGAGACTCAGTAGCCAAAGAGACAACTACAAATTGGATTTCATTTATGGTATTTATCTATTTTTAATGTTGCAAATGTTCCATCTTATTGCAGTAGAAGGACTACTAGAAAAGACGTCTGAATGGATAGGGAAATAGCGCTTATATTGAGTCATTGATTCCAAAATGGGCAATACTTCCATGATGTCCAAGTGGTGACCTCTTCTGAAGGAGGTTACCCACCTGCAGCCCGAGGGGAGGAGCCTGTGTGGGCTGCCCCACCCTCATTTCTACATCCATTCAGAAACTGCAGTTACTCCATGCAATCAGGTATAAAGTAGGGGGAGGTGATTTGACACCTGGGAGGGGTAGTTCCCACAATGCTGTAGGTTAAGACAGAACAAAAAGTATGATATTAGTATATTTTACTTTTTCTAGTATTTCATTTATTTACAATATAGAGAGGAAAGGAGGAAAGGAGGCAGGGCAAGAAAAAAAAAAAAAAAAAACCATACCATCTCAGCACTGCAGCGTCACCCTGGAACTAGATGACCATGCCAAGGCCTGGGCATTGAGTTAGAAGGTGCACACATCCTCTTGGCCTCCAGCTGTGGATTTCTTAATTCAAAGATGAGTTTAAAAACTTGCCTTGGCCTTTTGTCCTTAAGATTCAGATAAGAGTAAACCTTCAAAAACATGTAATATATGAATCAAACACTTTCAGAATTATTTGGTATCCTCAATAGATTGTAAAAATACACTGCTCATATGAAAGAAGAGCAAAAGGCATAGAAAGCCAGCTGAGATTAAAAGAAAATTAGAATTAAATGAAAAAAGAGATGGCTGGGATAATAAAGAATTACAAGAAAACACAATTAAAATAGAACTAAAATGTACCTTTTTTGTCAGTAAAAAGCAAAACTCACACAGCAGAAAAGTGATATGGAGAACAAACTTGAGAAGATCTCCCATATTGCAAGGAAAGCGAAATGGATATTTTTTAAAATTAAAGGATAATAGTCATTTGTAACATAGAAACAAGATGTTTTGTAAGGGTTATATTTGTGTTCCTGAAAAAGAAACAAGAAAATAACTGTCTCAAAAGCAGTGAAGGCACAATTAAAGTATTTTTTTGAAATTGGTAAAATACCTAAAAATGAAGATTAAAGGAGTTTACTGAGATCCAAGCTAAATCAATTAAATGAGAGTGCCACATCTTGATTAAAATTTAAATTACTGCCATACAATTAAAGCAAATTGTTAGTGGTCCTCAACATTCAGCACATATATTCAGCTGTTGCTTTACTCGTTATGTCAAGAATTCCTTTTGGACAGTGATGGATTCCAAGCCACTTGTTCCTCCTTCTCTGAGGCTAGGATTTCACTGCAAAATACTTTTTTCAATCTTGGCATAAATTTCATCAATCAATAGGTGAAATACTGCTGTCAAAGAGCAATCCAAGGTTGTTTATCATTTTCTAGAGATATGATTAAACTTCAGTCTTAGTATGGCTCAGAAAACCCACTACAGCCAGATGCCGCTGGCCTAAGCAGTTCTTTGTCTTTGAAACAGCGTATACATCTACTCAGCTAAGGGCTGGTGAGGATGTCACACCCAGATATGAGAGCCAATTACATGCCATTGGGTAATATTCTTGTTGCATATATAGTCTTGCTGCATATAAATTCCTAATGAACACTCTGAGATTTAAAGGCAGATCATTTCTTTAGTTCCAATATCAGAATCCAAATGAGAGTTAATGGAACAAGACTGAAAAAGAAAGGGGAGAAAAATCTGTAAGAGATCAAGCAGAAATTACCCATTGTTTACAAATACACACACACAAAAAAAACACTGACGTTAAGATCTTGCCCCAGCAACTCCAACTGGCAAAAGATTTTGGATCAATGTCTACAGAATTTAAAATGAAAAGACTGTGAACCAAGGATGTCCAGAAAGACGTTTTCAGGTATGAAAATGCCCAGAGAGCTTACATATGTATCTTTCTTGGAAAAATTACTTAAAAGAGTACTCCAACCAAGATGAATCAAAAATTTTATGTCGGTGCAGTAGATTGAATTATGTCTCCCCAAAACTCATTGAAGCTTGAATTGTATCCCCCACATTTTATGTATTAGAAACCTAGCCCCCACTTTGACTGTTAAGAGGGTGGGAAATCCTATTACAGTAATTGAAAGGTGGGGGCCTTGGAGAGGCAATTGGATTGTAGGACCGTGCAGTTGTGGATGGATTAAAAATGGTGGTCAGAGGCATAGTTCTGAGGGCTTTAAAAGAAGAGGAGAGTCTGTCTCTCTCTCTGCTGCTCTCTCTGCTTCCATCATCTTTCAATGTGAGACCCCAGGTTCACTGTTACCACCACCAGATGGACTTTGGACATCCCAGCCTCAGAAACTATAAGCAATAAATTTCATTTTCTTTATAAATCATCCAGTCTCAGGTATTCTGTTATAGCAATGCAAAATAGACTAATATACTCAGTAAATAGTCCAAGTGCATAGAAGGGCTCTTAAGACTTCACTTATTTAGATTGAATTCCAAACTTAGATATGTGGTTGGATATGTGTTATTGGGAGTATTCAATAGCCTGCGGACAAATCTTCACACAGTTAGGCTTTCTCAGCTGTTTCTCTTCTGCTTCTGGGTCCCCCACAATTCCAGAAAATGTGTTTCCTGAACCCCGTTCCTCATCTCAGAGTTCACCTGGAATCCCTCACTATATTTGTTGATCATTTTAAATACTACTCGATGAAGTTGGGTTCCAGCTCTTGCTAACAGTAACTAAAGACATTCTGACACTGGACCGGGAGAAGCAACTAAACCAGAAGTTTCTTCTCTCCAAACTGTCCCTTTTTCCTTTAAAACACATAATCAAAGTTTCCTGGAAAAAAAAAAAAGGGAACAATTGTCATTGCCAAGTAACCTGGGAACATTCTCTATTTCTTTAAAATTCATTTTTAATGGCTGAATCATTGACTTTTTCTAACTATGAAAGATAAATAATTATATTACCCATCACTAGCATCTTCCATCAAAGTTTTATAATATTCCTCTGCTTATTATACAAAACAATCACTATTTATTGTGTACTCTAAATATATGAAAATATGCAAAGAAAAAAGTTATAATTTAAAATTATCAAAATAGTAATAGTGCTTATCTCTGGGTTAGATTCTAGATTATATTTATCTTTTATTTTTATTTTCCAAATATTCAGTAATGTCACTATATTATTTTTATAATCAGGAAAAGATCTTTTAAAGTCAGTATGCGATTTTATGTGTCATATGATCACAATTATTTCAGAATGTATAGCAAAATGTCTGGACCGAAATACACACACACAAAGAAATATTAATAGTGATTACCTTGGGGTGATGAATCATAGGTAGTCTGTACTACTTGTGTATGTTTTTAAATTTTCTATAATGATAACAAACTATTTTATTTTAGAAAGTACTATTCTTATAAAAGTCAAGGGTACAGAATAGCTTTGAAGAACATGTATTCACCCATACCATAAAATATTTATTGCATTCTACTTCTATTTCACTTTTAGAATTTAATAGGCTGTAAGACACTCTACAGAATAAGCCACCTGGAGCCCAACCAGATATAATAAAACAGGCAGAAGCAGAG
This sequence comes from Cynocephalus volans, assembly GCF_027409185.1. Classification (NCBI taxonomy): domain Eukaryota; kingdom Metazoa; phylum Chordata; class Mammalia; order Dermoptera; family Cynocephalidae; genus Cynocephalus; species Cynocephalus volans. Next base: position 131,473,458 of record NC_084464.1, read on the forward strand.
AGGTGACATATTAGGACTATTTTGCCTCACTGCATGTGTCACAAGAGAGCAAGGACTGTTTTAATTACTAGTCATTTGAATTTCTGATACATATTATGGCAAATTTAAATCTTGTTAATTTACTTTGGCAGCTTGACAGCAGGTTCATTTACAATCCTTTGAGGGAATTGCAAATTTCCCACGCTTCAATTGGGGTGATGTGGCATTTATTCATATAAGAGCCTGTAGTGGAATTCAGGGCTAAATATTAGTCAGAATGTATCTTTAAACCATCTGAAACCTAAGTCATAATTTTTAATGTTTGGAAGAGATAGTACAATGAAAAAAATCAAGTATAAGCTATAAAAATTTAAACATGGTCCAGTACCAATATTTACTATTTTTATAATCTAAAATTTAATCATTGGAATATTTTATATAGTTATAAGATAAATGCAAAGTTACATTGGCCCCTCCCAAAAATCTTCCAAAATTCTCTTGACTAATATTGTGAGTAGGGTAGTTTCTCTAAAAACTAAGCTTTTCAGTCTTAGAATGTAAACTCCACAAACACTGGAAATTCTGTTTTTTCATTTTGCTTCCACTTCAGCACCATGAGCATTTGGAATGTCAAATAAACTCCATTTCTCAGGAGTGTGGCTGAGGCAGGGCCCAGGTCAGGTTAAAGAGATTAAAAAAAAAAAAAGTGTGAAGAGGTTCGAAGGTGTATATGTGTATGCTTTGAGAAGCACCAATGAAGTCTTTCCATTCATAGAAGGGATTTAAAACTTCCACATTGTGTTTTAGAATCTTCACACAGGCCAAATGTAAGAAAGGCCTTGAGTGAGTATTTATCAAGCATAAATATTTATCTCAAGGGAAAAAAGGATTCAAAGCAAAGGCCGTTTTAGATTTTTTACTTTTTCAAATTGCAAATTTATCTTTGTGGCTGTTGTGTCCATGGGTGGACCTTTGCATGCTAGTTCCAGACTTTTCCTAAAAAGCCAATAAAGCACAACTTCATAGGATGATAAAAGCAGGCAAGAAAGGATGATCTTATCTCCATTTCAAAGTTTTGGATCATAAGAAAATCAACCCATTAAACCTAATACCAATGGACGAATAAGCTTAATACCTAAGTATAGTCATCTCTCGATATCCATGGGGGACTGGTTTCAGGATACCCCATGGATACCAAAATCCACGGATGCTCAAGTCCCTAATATAAAATGGCATACTATTTGCATATAACCTATGTATATTCTCCTGTATACTTTAAATCAGCTCTAGATTACTTGTAGTACCAAATACAATGTAAATGCTATGTAAATAGTCATTATACTGTGTTTGTTTTAATTTGTATTATTTTTATTGTATTGTTATTTTTTATTGTCTCTCACCTCTCTCCCCATCCCCCACCACCCTGGAACATTTTCAATTTGCAAGTGGTTGTTGAATCCGAGGACAGAAACCTACAGATATGGAAGGAGTGTTGGAGCAAGGTATTAGCACTCTGATGGGAGTTTTTAACTTTATCACCACTCTCTCTGGTTTCCAGGCACATCTTGATGTAGCTAACTGTCTGCATATGCTCTGCATTATTCAAAATCGACAACCTGGAAAAGCTGCCAACAGGCAGGAAGAAATATGTATTGGTTCATTACATCTGTTCATTTCCTTTTCTGAATCTCTGATCTCAGAGGACTCTCAGCTCACCAAGGAAGGCAAAGCAAAAGAAAGTACGACCTTCATCCTCTTAATAAATAAACTGAAAAGCAAACACAGATGCAAATAAATAATAAGTTTTTATTATTTAGATAATATTCTCACATGATTAACTTGAACTATGCAAAGTTTAGATTCAATCTGCCAGCTTTGAAATTTACCATAGGTTTAAGGGTGCCTTTTACTTATTTTACTTGACTTTGGGTTTTGAGTTCTCGATTTAACAGAACCAGTTATCCAGTTACCTCCTTGTTTGTTTGAAGCAGTAAAAAGTTCTGTTCTGAAGTAAAGGCTCAGCTTTCCTCCTTCCTCTAACTCCTGAGACTTTGGACATCCTTGCCATAAGGCATCTTTTCTTCTTGATCTCACTGCCCATCAGTCTCAACTGGAGAGTTCAACACTGTGGAACACAAAAGAGTCAATTAGTTAATATTTGTATGGACGCCCAGTTCTTCAGCAACCCAGGCCCGTGAAACAAATTTCCCTAAGGTCCGGTGGCAGCTGTGAGTGAAGGGATGAACAAGCCTCTATAATGAGCATGTCAATTATATTTCCTCTCTGATGTGCATCTGTGATATAAACAAAAACAAAACACGTACTATGAGGGGATCTCAAAAAGCCCCTACACAAATGCTAAGGGAGCAATAATAAGATTAAGAGCTATTATTTATTAAGCCAAGTATCACTCTAAACCCTTCAATGGGCTTGAGTATTGTAATCCAGATAGCACCCTATAAGAGAGGTCCTAGTCTCATCCCATTCTACATATGAGGAGCAGAGACCCTGAAGAGTTCGGTGATCTATCCATGGTCACACTGCTAATAAACAAGAATTAGGAACCTGAATTCAAACCCAGGTCTGGTCCAGGATCCCATGTCCCGAACCACTGGGATCCACTACCGTTCTATGACTGGCCAAATGCAAGCACTTTAAAAAAAAAAAGTAAGTCATATATTGTCAACGTTTTCCACATCTGAAATGAGGACATAGGCCCTGCTAAGGGATTTTTCTTGATTTCTGGATTTGCTTAAATAAAAATTAGTTCCTGTTTTTAAAAACCATACAAATAAGTTATTCAGTTGCATGATTAATGAATTATCTTACCTTGAAGAGAATCAAGTCACATGAAAAGCTAGAATGGTTGCCAGAGTCACAGGGAAGGCATAAATTTGTAAATTAAAATTTATATCAGCAACATAGCCCTAAATTTTATTCATGGATGAGTTTCTTATCTTTAAAAAAAAAAAGTCAAGCATGACATTAGCAGACATGTATAAGTTTTAAGCATTTCCATTAGATTCCATTAAGTAGTAACCTCTTCATTGCCTGTCATTTCCTCTGGCCTTGGATCGGCCACTTAATGTCTCACATCCTTAGTACCTGCAGGATTGTGAAATGGCTTTGAAAAAACGAGTGTGAAGGGCTTATGTGGCACCCACGTATAACAACTGCAGTTATTATAAATGTTATAATTGTTATTGGTGATGCTTCTCTCCAGAGGATGTGTTGATTACGTCTACCCAAAGTGCCTCCATCCTTACTTCTGATGACTACACCTCCACTCCCTTCCTCTGAGGATTCTTCCCAGTTCCTTGGGGTCCATAGAGACTGTCAGTCACCATGCTGGCTACAAAGGTGGCCCAGGTAGAGACTTACCTGGAAGTCCCAGATTTGCAGTGAAGCAAAGTTCTTCTTTCACTTTGAATTAAAAGCTCTAAGAATGTAACTCTGGAGCTGTGCAAAGTCACATCTATGTAACATGCCTGTAAAAGAGCCAGCGAGAATCCGAGGCCAATTTATGGACAGCAAACACAAGGAAAAATGTACCTGAGTCAAGCTTAACCTTTATCCTTCTGAATATAGTAACCAATAATGCTGCATTTATATTAAGTGTTCAGAAATTTGCAATTGAAAAACTCCCAACCATATATGTTATTCATTGACTCATCCACTCATTCATGCATGCATTTATTCAGCAGATGTTTATTAGATGTCTACCATGTGCTGGGTTCAAGTGGAAGATTATATATCCTGTTTTGGATATTTATAAGAAACTGAGATGCTAAGCAGGTTTCAGAGGAAAATTACAATTCTGGGACTGTTTGAATTTCTTTAAAGGTCTAAGATTTTAGGGATGGTTTATGGCTTTCTGAGGCAGAACTCTGAGCCTCAGCTCCATATTGAAAGTAGGACACCAAGGCCCATACTTACCCTATATCTCATTTTTTTAAAATTCGAGTCCAAAAGTAATTTGTAGTATTTCTTAGAATACAGAAAGCACAGAAAAGCATAAATGTGAAAATAAAAACTATCCATAGACCAACCACCAGGAAGTAACCGCTGTTAATATATTAGTATATTTATTCCCAGTAAGACCTCATTTGGTGGGCAAATTCACGGGTCTGTAGGTTGGAATTACTCTGACCCATGAAGACATCCTATTCATTTTTTCCCCTCTTCTGTCACAACTAAATTAGATGGCAGTTTAGGATATAACAAAGATGCTTCCACTAGATAATAAGAGCAGCATTTGGCCACGCCTTCCCATCAGGGGCCTGAGTTCTGCCAAATTGACAACTGTCAGCAGTCAATTGCCTACGGTCAGCAGGAGGTAATTAGAAAAGCTGCCTCCGCTGCCGCTTGAGCAGTTAAAGATGACACATGTGACAAACTGCCCAACCAGAAAGGAGGCAGCAGAAACCTGAAACATCTAAGTCGTGAGGCTTAACAAGAGCTCCGGCCTCTTCTCTCCACATACAAGGAAAACCAACTGATTCATTAGTTTGCTCATGAATTACTTCCATCAGAAAGTGATCTGTTTGTTCTCTCATAGAATTTAAGTTCACCCAGTCCTGTCTGGGTCCATCCAGAAACACCAAGGGCAGGCGTGACGAGCCCATTTCAGGACTGGGTTAATTAGCAGACATCGAGAGTGGACAACTTCACCTGAAACATGGCATCCTTGGTCCCAAGTTCTCATCCCAGTGAGGTATCCCTAACAGCAAATGGTTAAACAAACAGGCCCTTCAGTTGGATCCCTGAGTTCAAATCCCTGAAGCTGCTACTAGCTGAGGAAACTCTGTTTTGTAAATATTAAAAGAGTGAATGCAATAAAGCTTTTATACCAGTACCTGGCACATAGTAAGGGCTTAGTCAGTGTCAGCTGCTCTCATTATTATCTACTTATCCAGCACCTATCAGCACTGCAGTTAAATGCTCAGAAGCGTCTATTACAAAGAAGTAAATGTTTTAAAACAAAAAATATAAAATGACCAGAAGCATATAGAATTTTCCTCTGTAGGTAGTTTTAAAAGTATTCTTGTAATCCTATTTACAATATTCATTTCCTTAAAGAAATTATGACTAAGGATCTGTTTGAATTATTACAAGTTCTGAAGTGATGGTATCCTTATTTCTGCCTCTGAATCTCTTTCTTAATTCTTGTTTTCACACTAATGGAAAAACCACCTTGTCATGAAGTCTTCCGGTGTTGGTGGAGTACCTTGTTTTTAGACTAACCTTCCTACCAACTACAATTATATATTCTGCCCAAAATGTAAAAAGTCAGCTGTTTAAAGCCACAGGAAAGTGACCCAGAGAAGGCAGAATTGGGAAGGCATTCAACGCTTAGAAGGAGCAAGCACAGTAAGTAAGACCCACATTACTCAGGTTTTTCCCTGGGAGAACACTCCCATTCGGGGCTCTTGTGGAGAGCCTTGGTCTTCTTAGCTTGAGTAATTTTGGACAAGAATAGCTGGGAATTAAGAAGCAAAATCTCATAGTGGGAGCCCCCAAATCTGTCCACTAACTAATCTCAAATTCTTGGTTAACCTTTGAACTACACCTGTGCATGGTGAGATTCCAAAGAACTCAGAAGGAAAGTGAGAGATGGAAAGCTGGACGACCTGTGCGTAGATCTCAGCAGCCACCCACCTAGGGGAGACAGAGTTTGGAGTTCAAGACCCTCCAAATTAGAACAGTTTGTTAAATGCCTCAGGCTTTCATCAATATTCCAGAAGGGCCACGTCTTAGAGGTAAGGACCTCCTCTCCAACCTCTTAAACATCATGCTAATTGAAGGAAGCCAGATGCAAAAGACTACATATTGTATGAACCCATTTGTATAAATTGTTAGAGAAAGTAAATTTAGTATAGAGAGAAAGCAGATCAGTGATTGCCTAAGGCTTGGGGGTGAGAGTGAGGGTTAAATTGAAACAGGCAAAAGGGAACATTTTGGGGTGATGGAAATGTGCTAAAACTGGATTGTGGATAAACAAAATGGGGTATATAAATATAATAGAATATTATACAGCCTTAAAAAGGAAAGAAATTCTGACACATGCTGCAACAAGGATGAACCTTGAGGGACATTACATTATGTGAAATAAACCAGTAACAAAAGTAGAAATACTATATGATTCTACTTATATGAGGTACCGAGAGTGGTCAAACTGAAAAAGACAGAAAGTAGAATGGTGGTTGTCAGGGGGCTAAAGGAGAGGAATGGGGAATTATTTAACAGGTACAGAGCTTCAATTTTGCAAGATGCAAAGTTGTTCTGGAGATGGATGGTGGTCATGCAGGCTTAGTGTGAACATACTTGATGCCACTGGACTGTATACTTTAAAATGGCTAAGATGATCATTTTTATGTTTTGTTTATTTTTCCACAATTTTTTGAAAACTTGGATTGTGGTTATGGTTGCACAACTCTATAAGTTTACCAAGAATCACTGAATTGTATACTTACAATGAGTAAAGTTTATGGTATGCAAATTATAATTAAATTAAGCTATTAAAAAGACCTTGGGAGAAAAGACATCCCCAGACTGAGAGATTTTCCCTGGGACTAAAGACAGAACTAGAATAGACCCACTGTAAGGAAGGCTAAAACCAAAATTTCCCAGGTTCAAGGTGATTGTCTAGTAACAGAACTGTCTGTTAGAACCACACTAAGCAGTCTTCAGAGGAGTATGATGGAATTCAGGTTGTCTATAATGCATCATTTCCAATGTTAAATATGCAATTAAAAAGTTACTACACATTTGAAAAACAGAAAAATGGGACCCACAGTCAAGAGAAAAGTTAGTCAGTAAAAACAGGCCAACAGATGGCCCAGATGTTGAGATTAGCTGAAAGGGACTTTTAGGAAAAAATTAGTAGGATAGGCAAGGGGATAGGGAGTTTTAGCAGATATATGGATTTTGTAGAAAATTTAATAAAGAAAGAAAAGAGAAAGAACCAAACAGAAATACTAGAACTAAAAAGTACAATATTAAGAATAAACAAGTCTATTGGATGGCATTAGAAGACTGACCATTGCAGAAAAAAAAGGATTAATGAATTTGTAAACAAGTGAATAGAAGTCATCTAAACCGAAGCACAGAAGGGAAAAAAAAGGATTTTTAAAAATAAGCAGAATCTGAATTACCTGTGGAATAACATCAAGCATCTAACACACATGTAACTGGAGTTCCAGAATAAAAGAACAGAAAGAATCAGGCAGAAAATTATATTTGAAGAAATACAGGCCAAAATTTTTCTGCATTTAATCAAAAACAGCAACCCACAGATCTGGGAAGCTTAGTTTACCCTGTGTATGGTAAGAACAAATAAAACTACACCTGGTAACATCATAGCTAAATTTCAAGGAAAAAAATGAAAAGAAAATTCTTCAGCCAGAGTTTAAAAAGATTCATGATTAAAGGGATTAACAAAAATAATTATGGTTTACTTCTAATCAGAAAGAGTGGAATCCAGAAGACACTGGAATATCTTTAAAATGCTGAAAGAAAAAAAAAAGATTGTCAGTCAAGCATTCTATAACTATCAGAAACATCTTTCAGAAATGTAGGTAAAATAATCCTATTTTCAAATAGAAACCTGATTGAATCTGTTGTCAGCAGACCTTCACTACAAGAAATGATCAAGGAAGTGCTCCAGGCTGAGGAGAAATGATACTAGAGACAGGGTGGACCCACAGTCAGGAAAGAAGAGCCCTGGAAATGGTAAATATCTGAATAGACTATTTTTCTTCCTTTTCTTACATTTTTAAAATGTCAGTCTACTATTTAAAGCAAAAATGAAAATGTATCCTGGGTTTTATTACATATCTAGAGGTAAAAAACATGAAAATCCTACAAAAAGTGGGAGAGGTGTTAATGGAATTATACTATTGTTAGATTCTTACATTACATGAAAAGTGATATAATATTAATTCTAGTTAGAATGTGATAGTTGAGAATGCATATTATTATCCCCAGAATAATTCGCTATTTTTTCATTGAAACAGAGTTGACTGTACATTGTGGGGTACAGAGTTAAATATAAATGTCTGTGTGCAATATGTGATGCTCAAATCAGGATAATTAGTACATTCAGCATTATACAATGTAATCATTTTTCATGGCCCTTTACCAACCCAGAATAATTCTTTATGGTGGATTATCTACTACTTGAATTTAATAATATGTCCACTAAGAATACTTAAGAAACATTATGTGAAAGTTACTTTAAAAGCAACACAATTCACTGGAAAACATTATAAAAATATAAGAGGATATAAATATTTCCGAAAGAAAAATAAGATTTTCTGCTTAGTATTCAAAGATGTCCTAAGCCATTCTCTCTCTTTATAGATTCAGAGGAGATTCAGAATAAATCAGAGTGATGTATTTGACAGAAAGATTTAGGCAAAAATACCCCAATCTTTCAATTTGATTATAATTCTATCTTTCTCCATCTTTAGCCCTATAATACTGGATAAATTTAAAATATTATTTCAAAAAGCAGCATGCAAAGTTGGATCAGGGATCAAAACTGTCCATGGAAAAACTATCCTAAAAACTGGTAATATTTTGTGGTTTTGTAATAATAAAAATAGTAAATAGCTATTAAATGTCTAACATAAGCATCAAAGATAAGAGTTAAGTACAGAGATGATGACAGCCCAGTCCTTCAAAGAACTCTTCATTTAAAATAAGGAAAATAAAACAAATACACAATAACTATAATTCGAGACAGAATTTTTTTTTCAAAAAAAGAATCCAACAAGAAAACTACCAATTTAAAGGAGAATGACATTGTCTCTAGTTGCAGAGATTAAGAAAATCTTCAGATCATTCAAGATGAAACTTGAAGGAAGAATAGCATTTTCTAAGGGAAGAGCATAGGCCTGAAACAGTATGTACAGAGGCACAAAAGTGGGAAACTGTGGAGTGTGTGAGGGGCAATCCAGTTATTCAGTTTGTCTCTATCTCTGGTGACTAACAGAGGAGTTGCCAGAAATAACTTGGACAGGCAAATTGGGGCATCCTGTGAAGGGACAGGTAGGCTACCCCAAGTATTTAAAACTTCATTCAGTAGGATAGAGGAAGTCATTTTCCACATGCCAGGGGTCTAGCATAATCAAACTACATTCCTGGGGGAAATGAATATGACAGATAGTCTAGAGGCATCAGAGTCCCATAAAAATATCCTGTTCATCTGGAGGGTCACAGCATGCCAGGGATTAAACGAGGATGATATTGGAGCAGAAGCTGGAGCTAATTCCTAGGAAGATCCTGCCAAGGGACTGCCAAACTGCCTAACAGCAAACACAGAATGCCTCCAGGGTTGCAGCTTGACATTAGGCACTGCGTAGCGTACTAAAATGAGTGGCATTTGGTTATCAAAGAGCTTGATGTCCAGTGAAAATCAAAACGCACACAAATCACCAAAATGTAACCTAGAATGAAATAGCTTCTATAGAGAAATTCTTCCATCTTTCAGGACATGACCTGGTACTGCCTGGCTTACAGCAGCTAAACAGAGAAGACTAGGGGCAGCTAGAACTTGGACATAGACATGTCTACTGCAATAGAGATGTACTTAAAGAATAGACTCAACTTCAGGTGGAAGAGGAAGTCCAGTTTGGCCAACAGAATGTAGAATCCAGAAAGTACAGACACCAACTATAGGGAGAAATCCATATAAGCCATCTCACCATCAGGGAATCCAAAGCTCAGTAACACTGTGCCCCTACCTTTAGACAGAGCAGAAACTCTGGAATCCAGAAGTGTCCAGTAGTCCCAGATATAAGCAAAGAGGCTGGCCCTGAGGACACCAGCACGTTCCGTTGTCACACAGAGGAGCCTTTCCTATCAGGCTTGAGTTCACAGACAAGGCACCAACATAGGAAGAGGGTAGCAGATTACCATAAGGCGAGACCCTAGAGAATCCCTGCATTATAGAGACTGCATCTAGCAGAGGCTAGTCAGGTTAACAACAGGTGTCAAGGCACAGAGAACAAGACAGGAAGCCAATTGCCAAAACTGAGCTACAAATTTAAGAATATGCTTTGGAACCTAATCATAAAGCAAATTAACAGAATTGGGGTCCAAAATCAATACAAGGCATAGATGTTCAAAGCTGAGGGGGTGAGCTAGAATAATCTAAGTCCCCCCTAATTCCGTTCATGATCCATCCTAGAGAATAGGACAACGTTGACATTGAGAGGAGGTCAAGTCACATCAATAATGGGGAGAGGAGAGTGGCCCAGGCTGGGGAACCAGGTGGCCTGGCTGACCGGAACGCAAAATGCACCGCATGAACCCAGCAGGAGGAGCCTTGATTCTGACTGCGGAGAACAGAGAGAAGCATCGCAGAACAGACAGCACTGAGACCGGGGCTTTGGTAACAAATAAGATTTTCTCCAGCTGGAGAAGAACGAGAAAGACATGCCAGGCTGTGGGACCAGCGTGAGAAAACGAAGGAAGTTGTAACCCTGCCTGGTCCTCAAGAGTGGCTGGGACGTCAGTGATGCAGAGGGCAGAAGAAAAGGGTGGGGCATAACCGAGGCCCCAGACTCAACCTAAGTAAGTGAGACTTCATTTTGTAGGTGGACATTCAAGATTTTAAGAAAAAGAGTGACAGGTGCCATTCTGGACAACAAGACTGAGACTCTTCTCAATTCGAGGGTATCAACTGCAGGAGTATTGACATCACCCTCCCTGCTCTGATATTTGACCAAATGGCTCCTTCTGGCCCAGCCCAGCCTCTGTCCCGTCTCTAGCCCATCTTCCCATTCTGATAAGGAGTCCCTGATCTCATTTCTCATGATGGTCTCCCCTGCCTACCTTTACCCCCTTCTCCTTTGTCTCTGGGTCTTGATTCTAACGTGCCTGACAGACAGCTGGCAGGTCTTGCTCTGTGGGCTGGTCCCTGTACACAAACGCCTGGCATTGTGCAGCCCTTGCTTCTGCATAACAGCAGGCAAGGCTCCCAGGCTCAGCCTTGCCCTCACCTGCCCTCCTAGGTCTTCCTTTTGAGATAAATCTTGGGACCATAATTGCCCCAAGAGCCTGTGGTAGTGAGAGTAAGAAGGGCCCACCAGGTGGTTTTTATGCTGGCACATCCTCTCCTCCACAATCTGACCCTTATTTGATGCTCGACAAGCCAAACAATCACTACCATTCAGTCCAAGTGGGTTTCATCTGAGTGCAACTGAGTTCAACCTAGTAAATACAAAAAGAGGACTATAAGATGAAAAAAGAAGGAGAAGGGGAGTTGCGAGAAAAAGAAACAACAAACAAGCAAGCAAAAAACTCTAGGCACTCTTTGTTCGTAGGTTTCTGACTGAGCCCAGAAAGCAGGTCATTCAGCAAAAGCTGAGAGTCATACTTCTGAATATTGCATAATGCCCGGTTGTTTTAGTCTCAGAGATGCTCCGGGAGAAGGCTAAAAAAAAGAATCTATCAATTGTCCTTAAAATAGGTATGGAAGAGGGGAAACATTTCACAGGTAAAAAGATACCCAGAAAGAATTACAAAAATAAAAATTCAAACTCTATTTTTTGATTTAATTAGTACAATGCATTTGAGTAGAGAAACATTTATTAAATTCATATGCATATCTACAGATTCCTCAAAAATTCAAAAAATTAGTTACAAAGAATGTGTTTGGGATAATGCATGCTAAGAAATTCTCCATTTCATGAACTGAGCAGTCTGAGTTGGTGAGCTAATGTGTATTGGGCTTGAGGTTATAAATCACCAGTGATCAACCCAGTCTACGCTCCGGTCCAGAACTGAAAGTGAATTCTTGGCTTCTTTTTTGAAAACCTCTGGGAAATAATTTTGTCAACAGTGTGATAACATAGAAATGTGATATCCTGCACTTTTGATTCTCTGATGAGTGAGACACCATACTGAGAGAGAGAAAAAGTGAAATTTGGAAACATAAATAAAACGCCAGGAATATAAATTAGTATTCAACTGAACTCAGATAACTCAATTCTCCACAGTATTTGAAGACATCTTAGCAGATAATAAATTAAGGTTTTCAACTTTGACAAAGAGCTACGTTCAACTACAATTTTTTTTTAAGTTTAAGAACTAAAATTATCTTTTGAATATAAATAATTACATTTTTGGTTGACATTACCTAAATCTGGCTATCTTAAGCAAAAGGCAATTTAATGGAAAGTTTGAGAGTTCATGGAATTGAGGCAAGGATGGAGAATCTGATTTGGAAAACAAGAAGTAATCAAGACTTCCTGCTAGGCAGCAGGAATTTCAGCCCAGAACATCAGCCCAAGCCACAAGCCACCATCACTAATAAAGAGATGAATGACTTTATTCCATCTCCAGATTCTTGAATCATTTTTCAAGGTGGAAGGCTCCAGAGAAAGTAACTGGCCAATCTAAGTCACATGCAATTCCCTGTGAGGGACAGGAACAGGAAAAGCCTGACCCTTTAGCTTCCAAAGGAGAAGGCAGTTCCCACCTAGACTACATATAATTGGGGCGTTCCCAAAATGGAGAGTGGGGGATGAATATGAAGGGGTATTAAACACTGAATAGTGAAAAAAATCCTGTGTCCACTATAGTCTACCCCTCTTGGTCTACAAATTCTTTTTTCTGCCTAACAGATGCCAATTATTTCTAATATAGCTGTGAACACTCTCACTCCTTTCTCAAAAGGAAATACCTAACCTAAGTAGTTACTGCATCACAACTCTAAATCCAGGATCTCTGGTTGAGGTGCACTTTTCCCCATATCTGCAACCTGTGGCCTAAATAAAAATATAACCACAAATAATGCATCCTATAAGGTAGGGGAAAGAGAGAGGCAAGAGAAGAGACATCAGATAAAATACTTATGTACACTCGATACGGTAAAAATCAAATATAGTAGAGACTATAGTCCTCATTTCTACTAATAACCATAAAGTGATTGCTGCTAGTTGTAACTTTCCTTTTCCTTCTCCTCTGTGCTCTCCAAGTTCCCCTGGCTTTAGTCAGCACAGGTTGTTGGACTTCTTTGCCTTGTGGAGCTATCCAAAACTTACTAACTGAGGTAGCTGAGCCCCCGGGGGTAATGACGGAGGCCAAGGCCTCTTGCTCAATTCTTCAACACAGTCAACTCCTTTTCTCCTGATGGCCTTGGGGCAGGATGAGATTGAAATGGCCAAATGGCAGTGTGGCACCCAATTCACTAATATCTTTGTGGTATCCAGGTTGGAGGCATTGCTTCCATTAGGCTAAGGCATTTGAACCAGCTAAACCCAGTATGCAAGGATGAGAAGTAAAAAAGATTGCAAGCAGATTATTAGGGGTAATTACACTTTAGTCCTCAGATCTGTGTAATCTAATCATTTTGCTTAGACTAATCTAATAATCTAATCTGATAATCTAATCAACATTAATAGCAATAGTCTCTATTGAAAATCTCTTTGGGTCAGACCATTTATATTATCATGACCCTACTGACAATTATGGAAATAATGCTCATTTTGTCTCTAATACTTAAGTGGAGCTACCTGGCTCCTGCCACCCCTGGATCCTCTCATCAACACTGAAATCAGGTAGTCTGTTTCAAGTGTGTGATCTCCTACCAGAATCCCCAGTCTTTAGAAGATAGCCTATCCCAGAAATGGTATTTTCTTTACTGTTATATGTCTGAAGGTCTTGGTGAAGGGAGTGGATTCGAAACTGCTTGGGGGGTTTGCTTAGGATGTAATTGAACAACATGCAATAGATCACTTACTGCTTGAAGTTTTTAATACATTTCTTTGTGCCAAGAAATAATTTTATCTAGTCCAATATTTTGCAGGCCAGAGTTGAGAGAAAGTTGGGGCTAACCAGCCAAACAAATTGTTGGAATTTCATGTAACTTCTCAGGCTTCCTCTGAATGCAAAATATCTGGTAAGTAATCCATGTAAAAAAATTCAGCCAGATATATGATTATAATCCTCCCTATTGGTAAAGCACAAAGTCATTCCTACAAATACTCCAGAGATTTTTTTTTTCCAAAATATTGGCAAAGCCCTGTTCTTCTTACGGTTGTATACCTTCTCATCCAAGGAGTGAGTTCATAAAATGTCCCCAGATCATGGTGATATTTAACTCTAGCTATTCCTCTGAGCAAAGTGACATGTGAGACAGGTGGGGAACTTGGAAGACAAGTTCCTTCTTTCAACAAAAGTTTCTCAGGCAAGAGAGCAAAAGAGTCTTCAAGAAAAGAAAGAACCGTCTTGTCAGGCCAGATGGAGGAGATTGTTCCTCCAGGAAACAGAAATTCCATACAGGGTGGAGATTTGTGTTACCCACATGTCTGAGTCCTCCCACAGACAACATTCCACTGCCCGGGAGCCTACTTTTTTTCTGATCACTGCCTACATTTCTATGGAAATGTATACACATAGTAAGAAAGTTACTCAGTTGGTGTAATTTGGCACCCTTTAGAATGAAAATCTGAGTTTGAGTTTTGGCTATTACAGTCTTGCAGCTGCAAGATAACAAACTTTTTCATCGTGGTTATGAAACTTTGCAGAATTTCAGTCCATGGCTTAAACTGAGAATTTAGAGATATGAGCTTATCATTCTCTGCTTTAAGCCATTCAATGTTATTAGAAGGAGGCACCCATCGATTTTTCATATCTTTCGTGCTATTTTTATGGCAGTGACAACATGGTCCACCAGAACCTTCTCCTCAATGGATCCTTGATTACAGATGTCCACCGGCAGTCATTTAATTTGCTATTTTATTATTGCAAGACATGGACAACTAGATTACCAGCCCAGATAAATAGTAAGATATTCAGTTCCTGCTCTTCTGTCTCAGATTGAGAACCAGCCTCCAATTCCCCACATTTCCCTGAAAGTCTGTTACCTAAAACCCCACTTCCCAACACGAATTTCTGAATAATGTGGTTAAGAAATGGTGCAGTTTCAAATCTTGGCTCTGCTATTTAATAGCTATGTGACCATGAGCGATCTCTCTGCACTTCAATTTCCTTCATCTGGAAATCGGAATAATAACAATCGTGCCTACTTCAATAGCTGTTATGGAGATGAGGAAGTTAACACATTAACACATTACAACACTTAGAGCAGTGCCTGGCTTATTGAGTGGGCTCAATAATTGTTAGTTTATTGCTATAAAAATAATGATAATTATCATTATTATTATAAATATTAACAAATATTCTTGTACAAAAGTGAAAGAAACCAAATATAGACATCTTAAGCAAAAAAAAGAGAAATAATTGGAATACCTGGTGTCACAGAATGGATGGGTAGCAGGAGGAACCAGGCTTGGGAACCATGAAGGGGCAGGAGAGGTCCTGGGGCCGGGATGCTGAGATCACAGCACAGACCGGGCTGTAGGACATCGGGTCCACACACCACCTGCACTGCTACTGTGAAAGATAGACCCCAACCAATTCCAGGTCCTCTGTCAACGTTCTAGGAGAAAGCACCTGCTTGGCTAAACCCATGTTACATGCTCCTTGGTACTAGTTGCCACCAAGACTACACAGTGGGAGATTCCTCTAACTGTACTTGGTATGTAATTAGGAAAAAATATACTGAGAAGCCAAAGGACAGCAAGTGTTAAGCTCATTAGGGGACGCATAGTGTCACAAAATGCAAATAATCAGTAATCCATGTCTATCACATGTGACCAACATGAAGTCTCCTTCGATTTGAGACTGAAGTTCAAGTGCCAAGGAAAATAAGTTTCTGGCTTTTCTGACTATTCGAAGTGTCCAGTAATATACTCTTCACCAGGAAACACTTCCCAAAGAGACAAACATGGTACCAAGTCTACCTGAAACTTCTGCTCCTCTCCAGACTTGCTCCATTTTCCAGGTCAGGAATCCCTGCTTGTTCTCTCACCAGATCCAGGAGAGAGGAAGACTCCTATGAAACAGTCAGGTCAGGGATGGCGGCTTCAGGGAGAAGGTGAGTTTAGGTCACCTTTGAAGAATGGGTCGTTCTGTACAAGGAGGAAAAAGAGGCCAGTCCAGACACTGAAATGAGGATAAGCAAGGCCAGGCCAGCAGGACTGGTTTGTCTGTCCGGAAGTTTCATTATGAGAATAATCAGAGAGAAAGTTTGAATCGAAGGTTAAGGCCAGTGTGTGGAGAGTCTTGATTCTCAAGCAAAGATTTAAACTTTAATCTATAGAGTTAAAAAATGGGAGGAGACCATGGGAGCAGACCAATGACCTTGATGACAGCAGTGTTTTAAAACTGAAACTTAGTCTGATATTCCTGAAGCCTGGGTTAAAGAAAGAAGATCCCGGGGCAAGGAGACAAGGTGGGAGACTGTTGCAATAGCCCATTTCCTTATTTCCTTCTTGGGCTTTTATGGGAGGCCACTTTGAAAGAAACGGAAATAAACTTTGTTTATTTGCAGCAAACAAAACTAAGGTTATAATAAAATCAAAGAGCAGTGAAAGCCCACAGAAATTACTAGGTAGGATTCGGGTTGTGAGCAAGATTGAAATATATGGGCAAAGCCAATTTAGATAATGGCAGTGGTGGCGGTGGTGGCAATAGATGGTGGTGGAACAACAGGGTGAAAATTTGACAAGCCAGTATGGCAGAATACCCACTGAAAAGTGTCTGTCTTGTCTTCAGCTATGGGTCATTATCCCCATTTCCATATCCCCACATTTTAGAAAGTCGTCAGACCTTCGAGTCCTGGAGATGGGGGGGTTGGTGTGGCAGTGAGGAGGCAGGAGATGTTACCAGCCTTTTGTGGCGTTTCAGAACAAAATAAAGAACTGTCAGGAGGGGTACCACACCAGGAAGGCAACTCTTCAATAAAGTGTTGTTTTCATATCCCAGGTCTGTCAGGCATTAGGCAGGCCTATCACAATGGGGAAGGAATGTGTGGAAGAGGGGTAGGTACAGAGACCCAGGCTTTAAAGGCTCATATGACCATTTCTATTTCAGGTTCTGACACTCTTGTTGGGCTCAAACTGAGAGGACTTTGGTCCTTGAACTAGAGTGACCAATTGTCTCAGTTTGCTTGAGACTGGGGGATTCTAAGGATTCAGGACTTTCAGTGTAAAACCAAGAAAGTCCTGGGCAAACCTAATTGGTCACCCTAGTCTTGGAAACCTGGTCATCGAGAAAGGGGAGTTTATACAGGAGCTGTCTGTTTTCAAATGCAGTAATGCAATAGCAGCCTCCCCAGGTGTAAGACCAGGAACCGTCCACATTTTCCCGTTCTGAGAAAGTACAGGAAAGAGTGCACAGTACAGGGGAAGAACAGGAATCTGCAATCTTGTTTATGCTGGACTTTTTTGCTAACTAAAGCAGGTGGAGACTTAGAAAGTTGAGTTAGAAAATTAAGAAATGTGACATTTCTTGCATAGCAGATGTTGTGGAGCAACTCCTGCCTCTTCAAATAATATTAACAACTATTTCTTGAGCACTTAGGCACAATGCTAAGAATTTGCATGCATTATTTCAATTAATTCTCATAACAACCTTATGGGTTGGGTGCTATGAACATTCCAACTTACAGTTGAAGAAATTGAGGTTTATAAAGGTTAAGTAACTTACCCAAGAACACACTGCCAGAAGTAAGTGACAGAGCCTGGTAGATTCTCAACGTCTACACTCATAACTATTCACTACACTGTGCTGTCTTATTTATAGAGTAAAACAGATGTTGACAGGTCTAAAATTTGTGCAAAATGTACACAGGGGGGCTTCTTATCCTTTATACCTAACAATATTCATAACTTACTGTATTAGTTCATTTTTGTGTTGCTATAACAGAATACCTGAGACTGGGTAATTAATAAAGAGCAGAGGTTTATTCGACTCACGATTCTGGGACAGCTGCCTCTGGAGTGGGCCTCAGGCTGCTTCTACTCATGGTGGAAAACAGCAGGGCAACCGGTGGGTACAAGATCACATGGTGAAGGGAATGAAAGAGAGAGACAGACAGAGAAAGGTGCCAGGGTCCTTTAAATAACCAGCTCTTGTGGAAACTAATAGAGTGAGAAATCACTCACTACCCTTACCCCTTAGGGAGAACATTAATCTATTCATAAGGGACCTGCCCCCATGACCCAAACACCTCCTAACACTGCCACATTGGGGATCAGATTTCAACAAGGGCTTTGGGAGGACAACATATCCAAACTACTCGCTATGCCCATTGTTATTTAAAATACTTTAATGACTGGGAAAGCACTTGTGGTCTTATGGAGTAATTCCTGGCTTTATGAAGGGAGATTCACTTACTGGGGCTTCTCAACTATGGCACAAACTTTTTTCCTTCTTTGGAGATTTTATGTCAACACACAGAAAGAATGACAATTTGGAAGCAAACTAAGGCTGGTTACCATTACATTCTAAAGTCGCTTTCCTTTTTTTTAACCTTTGTGTCACCTTCCAAATAGCACTGATCACTTCATCAAAACCCACAGCACTAAATCTCTCCTCTCTTTGCAATCGCTCGGCACCTTCATAAAAGGGCCGTACTCAGAGAAAGCTTTGTCATCCCCTGCGTTTGCTCATGAGCCTGATTGCAATCTCTTTGAGGAACAGAACCATTTCTCATTGGACCTTAACTACCAATATAAGATTGGCTTATAAATGTTACTGGCTTCATACATTTTATGGGAATAATCTCTGAATTGGAGAACTTAGAATGGAGAAAGATGAACTTCTGTAATGTCCTCAGCTCACTGGTGCTTTTTAGAGAACATGGAACAAATAAGACCTTCAAGGGTCAGCTGTCTCCATTTTGACTGAGTAATGGCTCCAGAACAACAGCAAGTTGTAGTGTCACAGGACAGGCATTCAGAAACGAACACAGTCACCTGTCCCAGAGTCAGTTTGACTTCCTGCTTGTCAGGAGCCTTAGAAAGTTAACAGGCTCACACAGAAGTTCCAGAGCATCTGAGGATGGTCTCACTGGGTGCTCAGGGTTGGTGCTCTGCACACAGATGGGGCTGGGGCAGACGAGATAGGGCTCAGAAGTTGGGAAGCATGACTGAAAAGCCATGACATCAGGCCAAACAGCATTGGCAAACAAGCCAGCTGACGTTTACCTAAATTATCATAAGTACTGGTTTTTGAGGTAGCCGTGAAGATATGGTACTCTGATCTCCTTCCAAAGAATCTGCAGGGCAGAGCATAGTTGACTGATGGCCTCCAGCTGCATCCGCCACTGCTGTAACACCCAGGTCGCGCTTTCCCTGGCGTGGTCCCAGCCATGCCTGAGCACGGTTGGGGTACTAGAGCCAACCCATTCCTGCATGTGGGAGTCTTCCAAAGGCCAACCTTTGCTCAGGGGCTCCCCTTCAGCCTGGCCTGAGCTTTCTTAAGGTTGCACTGTCATCTCTTCCTAGCTAATCCTTCTTCCCTCTTTCTTTCCTCAAATGTCAGACCCACAGTGTGATCTGAAGCAGAACTGACTCATAGAAATATAATGTGAGCCACACACGTGATTTAAAATTTTTAGAGTAGCCACATTAGCAAAAGAAACACAGTTGAAATAAATTTTAATTGTATATGTATATATTTAATGATATATTTCATTTATTCCAAAATATTATTTCAACATGTAGGCAATATTTTAAGTCATTAAGGTAGAATTTTACATTCTTGTATGTATGAAGATTTTTTTGTTTTTGTTTCTTGGTGCAAAGTTTTAGAAACCCAGAGTGTGTTTTAACCTAGCCATGTTGCAATTGCTCAGTAGTCCCATGAGGCTACTGGGTGCGCTATTGGACAGTCAGGTCCCAAGGCTCTTACTGTTCCATCTCTTTTTATCTTTCACAGCCACTATCGTCCAGAAACCTTTCTCATGTCTAATCCTGTCCTAGTATCTGCTTCTCAGAGGACATGAACCAACTCAATTTGCCTCATTATCTCTGGTCTAAACACTGTGATCAGATGCGGATTCTTTAAAAACCATTGCCAGGATATCACTGTCTTGCTCAAAATACTTCAGTGGCTACCCTTCATTTAAGTGAAAATCTCTTCACTTGATCTCCAGTGGGCTCCGCAGGCCTGCCATCCGCAGTCAGTTTTCCTTAGAGTGTTCTCACCACATCTCCCTCTGGCCAGGTTGGTCTCCTCACTGCCCTTTAAAAAAACCAATCTCATTTTTCACCACCTTCAACTGCTCACGCTATTCCCCTCTCTTAAAATGCTATTTCCTTCCACTGGATCTATTAGAATTTATTTTTTAAAGAATTACTACTGGTATTGCCTATCAGTACATTTAATATTTAAAAATCATATCTAGATACCATGGGCACACTCATATATGAGATAATATATGTAATTTTCAGGAGACAAACTAAAGTATAATATATACCCCTAATATTTATTCAACCAGTATGTATGTACTCAGGATATACTCACTCAATAGACGATGAACACTGTGGTGGACACAAAGAAATAGAAATTGTAATTCCTGTTTTCAAGGTGTGATGATTAATTTTATGTGTCAAATTGGCTAGGAGATGATGCCCAGTTGTTTGGTCAAACTCTAGTCTCTAGATGTTGCTGTAAAGGTATTTTTATTTTCCTTAACATTTACAATCAGTTGATGTAAGCAGATGACCCTTCATAATGTGGGTGAGCCCCATCCAATCAGTTGAAAGATGTTAAACACAAAGACTGAGGTTTCTAGAAGAAGAAGGAATTCTGCCTCAAGACTGCAGAATAGAAATTCTGCCTGAGTTTTCAGTCTGTTGGCCTGCCCTGCAGATTCTAGACTCAAGACTGCAAGAGAAACTCTTACCTGAATTTCCAGCCACCCAGCCGCCCTACAGATGTTGGACTTGTGAGCCCCCACAATCCCATGAGCCAATTCCCTAAAATAAATCTCTCTCAATGTATATACTTATCCATCTACATCCTATTGGTTCTGCTGTTCTGGAGAGCCCTTGTACGGAAGGGTTTTCCTTTCGATTGTGAAAATGAAACAGGAAAACTTGAAAAGTTAAATGACAACATAAGACAATAATGTATTGCCAAAATAAATAGTTAAATTTTAACTGTGAGATCTATACTACAGACCCCACATGCACAGGTGTTTGGAGGAAAGATAAATCATAATAGGCTAGCAATCTGAATGAAAGCTCAAGTACTCAAGCACTTTGGTATTTAAACTTGGAACTATTTAAAATTATAAAACTAATTTGCTAATATCACAAAATTGGCCTTCTTAAAAAGTACATCCCACATTTGGTCTATTTCAGCTTTTGATAAAGTATGTTTCTGCTGAGATAGAAAAGAAGAGAAAGCATGACCCAGTTAAACTCAGCAAAACTCATCCTGCAAGTTGATCAAAAACTTCTCCGCAAAAAGTCCCTCGTCGAAGTGCCTTGAGAATACCTTAGTAAGAATTGAAAAGATCTCAGTCTAAATCAGGACAGAAAACTGTGGTTTTCCAGTGTTGTACACACAAAAAAAGCTGTGTCATCTGCTTCATTAGAGAGGCAATTTTATTTTAACATGACATTTTTTAAAAGGCTAACTCATTTCATTTTCTCTGTTTCACCCTCCTTTTCAGCACACAAACACCCTCTTTTGCAAAACACTTTTAAATTTGGCAAACTCAGCTGTACCTCCCCTCTACCCCACAGCAGACAAAGTAGAGATTTGTGGCTGCTCAACCCAGAAGAAAAGATTAATAACAAAGCAAAAGAAAAAAATACATAAAAAGCTTAATGTCTGATAAAGGACTGTTACTCAAAATTTATAAAGAATGCTTAAACTTCAACATTAAAAAAACAAACAACCTAATAAAAAAAATTTAAAAAGACCTGAATGGGCACCTCACCAAAGAAAATAGAGATGACAAGTAAGCATATGAAAAGATGTTCAACATCATATGTCATTAAGGAATTGCAAGTTAAAACGACGACGAGATATCACTCACACTGTCAGAACAGTCAAAATCCAGAACACGGACAACACCAAATGCTGGTGATGATGTAGAGCAAAAGGAACTCTCATTTGCTGCTGGTGAAAATGCAAAAGGGCACAGCCACTTTGGAAGACAGTTTGGCAGTTTCTTCCAAAAGGGAACATACTCTTACCATTTGATCCAGCAATTCCACTCCTTGATATTTGCCCAAATAAATTAAAAACACATATCTACACATGGATGTTTATAGCAGTTTTATTCATAATTGCCAAAACTTGAAAACAACCAAGATGTCTTTCAGTAAGTGAACAGATAAACTGTGGTACCTACAGACAATGGAGTATTACTCAGCATCAAAAAAAAAAAAAAAAAAAAAAAAGCTATCAAGCTATGAAAAGACATGGAGAGGAAACTTAAATGCATATTACTAAATGAAAGAAGCCAATCTAAAACTTGGCTGTTTGATACTAACTGTAAGACATGCTGGAAAAGGGAAATCTATGGAGACAGTAAAAAGATTAGTGGTTTCTGGGAGTTAGGGGGTGCTATGGGTCGAATGTGTCCCCCAGAAGTTCACGTATCAGAAACTTGACCCCCACCATAACAGTGTTAAGAAGGTGGGAAATTTGATTACAGTATTTAAAAGGTGGGGCCTTTGTGAGGTGATTGGATTGTGAGGGTCCTGACCACATGAATGGATTAATCCATTATTGGATTAATGGGTTATCAGGGAGTGGTTCTGATAGCTTCCTAAGGAGAGCAAGTGAGCAGGTTGGCTCTCTCTTGCTCTGCGCACTCTTGCCATGTGAAAACTTGGCTCATGACAGGACTCTGCAGAGACTCCCCACCAAAAAGAAGGCCCTCACCGAATGCATGCCCTGGACTTTGGACTTCCCAGCCCCCAAAAGTGTAAGAAATAAATCTCATTTTTTTTTGTAAATTACCCAGTCTCGGGTATTCTGTTATAAGCAACAGAAAGTGGACTAGTACACGGGGAAGCAGAGATGAATAGGCAGAGCACAGAGGATTTTTAGGGCAGTGAAATCACTCTGAATGATGCCACAATGGTGGGTACATGTCATTATACATTTGTCCAAACCCATAGAATGTACAGCACCAACAGTGAATGAACGTAGGTTCATTGATTGTGACAAATGTACCACTCTGGTTCAGGATGTCAATAGTGGGGAAAGTTATGTGCAGGGGGGACAAGGGGTTATAAGGGAACTTTCTGTATTTTCTGCTTAACTTTGCAACAAACCTAAAACTGCTATTAAAAAAATAAGTTTATTAGTTTTTTTAAAAGCCTAATATCTCCACTTTGACTGAAAAAAATCTGTGAACAATCTGTAAACCAGGCCTCTCAAATTTCACAAGGCCCTGCACAGCGAACCTTACCGTGCCCTCCTTCAGAAATTCCTGTTTTCAAATTCATTTCCAGTTCTTACAATCCACCCGCAAATCTCTCCTCACCCTCTTCCTCCCCTCTCTCCCAGACAAACTCTTTGTTCATGGAGGAGGAGAGAAGAATCAATCTAATTATGAGATTTAAATAATTTAAAGTAGGTATGAATGATGAAATTCCCATGAAACATGAACCATATTACTTCAAATCCCAAAGGTGCGTGGAAGAGATTTCTTAAAGCAGGGCACCAGCTGGGCCTTTTGTCTACTCTACGTTGTCACCATCATCCCTTCCCATCCATCATCTCAAATTCAGCAAGGTAAGCAGGCATCCCACTTTTGGAAGCTAAATGGGTGAGTGACAAGTCAGGTGCTACCTGTCAAAATGTCTCATATCTGTGAATTCCAGACTTCGCGACAGCCACCAGTGGTGGTGAAAGGGCAGCTCTTATGTGAGTGGCATCTAGATTGTACTAGATCACCTCTCAGTTAACAGTTAATGGGGCCAAGGTCCTGGATGAATCAGACTATGCTGACCATCTCCCCTGCTCACTCCCACAAGATAACTGTCTGTAAGTTGCCACCTGCACTATCATTTCAAAATGTGAGCTGGGCAGCATTATTATATGTCTTTAGTGCTCTCTTGGTAGATTGGCCATATGTGCTGGTTGCTTGGGACAGTCCCAGGTTACACTTGTTCTTTCAGCAAATTAATAGCTCCTTCTTTCATTCTCTGAATTTAGGATATTCAGGAATTAGATTTTTTGAAACTCTGCTAAAGAAAATTTTTCTCACTATAAATCACAGTATGGAAAATACCATTTAGAATTGCAAGTTTCCAAATGGTCAAATATCTTTCTACTTGGTGTTAAAAGAAAATTTCAAACATTTGTCAGCCTTTGCTGTGTTACTTATCCAACCATTCCATCTCCTCTGCTGTGTGTGTCTATCAAAACTAAGCTCTCTTCATACTTCATGTGGGTATGAAGACACATTGGAAGAAGTAATTCACAATGGGCCTGAAGCATTCCTGCGTTTTTTCTGCTGGGTTCACCAAGAATGCAAGTCCCTGACCACTCATTACTCCAGCCATTTCTCAGAGTTGGCTTTGCAACCTTGATAGACAAGGTAACATCCCCTGAAGACAAAGAGCAGGCTTGCTTCTCCTTACTATGAAAGTGACAGATTCCCCAAGCTCAGTGCCACTCTCCTTAGTGCAGTCTTCTGCACGTGCAGGCATCCATCTAGGTTCTCCTGTGTCACTCCCTGTGTGCAACTCAGGGGTAGTGGGGCAGCATGAAGCTCTGGCTACTGCTTCTGCTGTGAGTAATATGATTTTTTAAATCTCTGACCCAGGAGTCTCATGTCTTCTGCCAACATCCATGAAACAGAAACAGGCTAACTTGTTAGTTTGTTAGTAGGGTAAAATCTCAGACCATTCACGGCTCTTGACAGTCCAATAGAAGAAGTGATAACAATTACTCTTCTCCCCTTCTCCCCCCAAAATTGATCCCTGCATTGGCTAAACAGGTATTAAGCCGTTGGACAGGGGGAAGTATCAAAAGAAGGACTAGAAAAAAATGGGTACAGTGCCTAGAATAACTGGCCAAAACTGGCCAAAGTTGACACTGCCATGGACATTCTGAATAGAATTAAATGGTAATGACAAATTCCACAACTGTGCTTGAGGCCAGGCCTGCATACCTCTTTCAGGAAAAGTACCAAAGTCTGTATTTTTTTCCTCTTACATTTTTTGTTAATTTATTCTTCTAATGAATATTTATTGAAGAGCCTGAGATAAGATTAAAGAGAGAAATTTTTCAAAGACATCTACAGGGTCAGGTCGGTGGGGATTCCAGCTTTAATTCTGTAAGTTATTTCACATTCTAAATAAAATTATCTTTCTCCTATTCTACATTTATTTACATGTTTACCAAGCACCTTTTCAGGATCTCCTGAACTCTACTCAGTTACATCTTTATTCTGCATCTCTCTGCCTACAGCACTAGCGTTATGTTTGTGAACTTTCTCCAATAAGATAAAAAATGCAACTCTTCACATCCTCTGCTCAGCTTAAGACTCCCCCTTTATCTGGGAACAGCCCCCATTCAGATGAGCCCTATATTCACGGAGTTAGTCAGTCATTCAACAAATATTTATCGAGCACCTTCTAGCTTCCAGGCACTATTGTAAAGAGCTGGAAATCAGTAGTGAGCAAGACAAAAAATAGCCCATTCTAGTGGGGGGGCTGGAGATAGACGGGAGGGAAGCAATAAATGCATGGTCTCAGATATGACAAAAAGTGGGAAAAAAAGGTAATAGTATAGGGAATACAAAAGTAAAGTTATCTTATATTAAATGAGTATAGAAATTGTCACTGAGGTGAAGTTACAACTGACACTTAGAAGGTGAAAGAAAACCAGGTACTTGGGTCCCCAGGGACAGAATGTTCCAGGCAGAGGAAGCCACAAAGGCAAAGGAATGAGTGATCCATCTGTAAGACAGAGAGTCAAAGAGGCCAGAAGAAGGAGAGAGAACTGAGAGGTCCACAAGATCCTCCACCAGTGATCCAGTTAAGACCTAAGAGAAACTAAGGCGGGGAGTCCCATGAGCAAAACAACTAACTAGTCAATCTTTTATGTCCTCCTGGATCTATATTAAATTTTTGAACCACCAGAAAGTATAGTCCCAGAATCATTTTATCTCAACTTCTCAGTAACAGATAATCACTGACTTTACAACAAATGGTAGGACACACTATGTCCCTGTGTTTTCTCAGCCTTGTCATGTCATGTCCACAATAGTCATATCTCCAGAGGTAGAAATAACAGAGAAAGCACAGAGACTAGTTCTAGAACATCAGATAATGGCGTTAAGGGGTTAAATATTGTTATTGCTAATTAACATCAAAAGAGACAGAAAGCACAGTGTGTGCACCTGTGAGCTCTGGGGCAGAGAGAAGTGGGAGAAGAGATAGAAAAGATCTCCGGAAACAGCATCAGATCCTGCCAGAGAGTGTTAGGGTCTGAACTAGGGAAAGGATGTCATTTAGGGAACAAGAGGGGAAGAAGAAAAACTTGCTTCACCGCTCATTTGCCTTGGGTTCATCTTTCCACAGGACTGTCAGATATGAGGAGGTGCTGGAAGCATTTTTGCTATAGACATAGAAGCTGACTCTGGGTCTTACCCAACTAACTCAGCTGGAGAAGATGAGAAGCTCTTTTCACAGTTTTATTTGTCGTTAAGCCTTATCTTAACAACCAAACAAATTTTAAGAACAGAAATAATTGACCTATAATTTCACCATTTTAATAAAATTTACTTCAACAAAAATTTTAATTTCTGCTATCTTCATTTCTAATGTTTTTACATAAACTTACTTATATGTAACATTGTTGTAATAATCTTATAGGTATAATCTCCTGTTCTTAGGCTTTTTTTTTTTTTTTTTTATAGAAAGAGGGGGAGGAGAGAGTTGGCTCCATTTCTGGTCATCCAGGATAAAGTGAGCTGCATTGTCTGGGTGAAATACAACCTTGGCTTTTTTAAAATTATTTTATCAATATACAATGTAGTTGATTTTCGTGTCCCTTTACTGATACCTCCCTCCCCCCTCTGACTCCCCCCTCCCACGCATCAGCATCATATCTGTTCACTTGTCTTAACAAGTTCAAGGAATTGTTGTGATTGTTGTATCTTCTTCCCTGCCCCCCCCACCGGTTTGTTTGTGTATTTATTTATTTATTTTTAGCTCCCACAAATAAGTGAGAACATGTGGTATTTCTCTTTCTGTGCCTGACTTATTTCACTTAATATAATTTTTTCTAAGTCTATCCATGTTGCTGCAAATGGCAGTATTTCATTCTTTTTTATAGCAAAGTAGAAGTCCATTGTGTAGATATACCATGTTTTCCACATCCACTCATCTGATGATGGACATTTGGGCTGGTTCCAACTCTTGGCTATTGTATACAGTGCTGCAATAAACACTGGAGTACAGGTATCCCTTCAGCATTATGATTTCCATTCCTCTGGGTATATTCCCAGCATTGGAATAGCTGGGTCAAATGATAGATCTATCTGTAATTGTTTGAGGAATCTCCAAACCATTTTCCACAAAGGCTGCACCATTTTGCAGTCCCACCAACAGTGTAGGAGGGTCCATTTTTCTCCGCAGCCTCACCAGCATTTATCATTCCTTGGCTTTTAAATTTTCACAACAGAATGACAACTCTGCCTTCTGTGCATCTGGTCTCTAAGCACATGGTTCTCACTTTTATCAGCAACACAGACTTTATACACAGCAAGCACTTGTTAAAAAGATTGACTGCAATCCAAAAGCCCCCTTACTTCCAATATGACAGAGTCAAGTGGACAAGAAAACCACCTATTCTTTTAGGTTTCCCAACCTCTATCTTGATGTTGTTAGATCATCACAGAAAGTGCAGTGCCAGAATTACATTGTCTTAGTTCTTCAATTTCACATTCTTTATACTTTCTTTGTAAAGCATTGATACTGGAAGATTTCATGCACACAGTATGTTTGTCCCTTTTTCACTGTGAACTAGATTTACCTATGAAAAAAAGATTCACAATGTAAACATACTATGAGGTTTTATTCCAGAAAAAAATGTTGCTCTCTGCAGAGCTTTCACAAATGCTTCCATTTTCTAAAATTCAAAGCATAAAATGAGGATGATGTACCCCAGTGTGCCTTACAGTTTGGCTCAGCTACTTGGAAAGTCACCCATGCTCCTGACCCATTGTAGCAAACATTCTACCTCAGTTGATCTTCATAAATAGTCAGGGTTTTTTAAATTTCATCATTAACTTTACAGTGTGCTAACTTTTATAAATCAAGTTTAATTCTCTTAGATGCAGAGGCTATAATATATATAACATGTACTAAAAAAAGTGGTACATACTCAATGTATGTTTTATTTTTATTTTTATTTTGGCAGCTGGCCAGTATGGGATCCGAACCCTTACCGTGGCATTGCAACACCACACTCTAACCAAATGAGCTAACTAGCCAGCCCCTCAAAGTATAAAGGAGTAATTCAGGGGATCAGGACAATTCTGTGGATCACAGGGGCCAACCCTTCAGTGACTTCATTGTGACTTTCAGATTGAAGAAAGGACATTTCTACAGGAGTATTGCTTAAACAAATTTGGTGAAGAAATCTTCTCTGTAGCAGTGATATATGCCTGACCAGAGTAAAGTATCAGTGCAGGGAAATAGTGGAGCATGAAGTTGAAAAGACATCAGGTTCAGTCTGTACAGTGTTTTAAATATCAAGTTCATGACTTTAATTTCTATCCTCTAAGTGATTTTTGAATGGGAAAGTGGTGATGAAGTTGCCTGGATAACTATGACCAAGATGGGACCATCAGTAAATCTACATCCTCCTGGAGGATAGCCCATTTGCTGTATGGATGTGAAGAGTTTGTTTTCAGACATTAAATTTTAATTTCTAGCAGGGTATCTTGGTGGAAATGTCCAACAGATTGTGAGATAAGCGTCTGAAACTCAATACAGAAGTCAGAGACAGATTTAGAAATTATCCATGTAGAAGAACATTAGAGAAGCAATAAGAGAAGATGAGTGCTCTGGGCTCATTCTCCTTGAACACACATTTAAAATAACCTCAGGGGGCTGGGATACCCAGCAACAGAAAGATTAAGCTCTTTTGAGTTAGAGGGGACGGGGGTACAATAGGACACTTTGCCCTCAAAAGTGATGCCTTCTCTCAGTCCAACAAATAGACTAAATTCAGAGTCGCTTCATTGCTAGGATTAGAGAGTTCATGAGTAATTACTTCTTTTGTTATTTATGTATTTATTTTTGGCAAGGTGTTAATAAATAATGAAGCCAAGAGGCTGCAAAAAGAAGGAAATGTATGTTATCTATAAACTGAGAAAACAATTATTTAGGGAATAACCAAAGAGCAATACTATCAACTCAGCCGGGAAAAAATGAATAGGAGGTGGTGCCTCAAGTTTGTTCAGTGACCCCTTACATGGCAAGTATTATGCAAAGTCAGGAGAAATAAGCTCACACCATGAGAAGCCACAGCCCTGTGTTATCACAGGAGAGAATGAGAGAAAAGGAGAAAATAGAGGTTACATTGGCACCTTTATAGCAAAGGTAAGACCTTTGGGATGTGGAGCAAAGAAAGTTAAATTCAAAAATAGCCTGGTGCTAATGGTATATTGTCAGAACTGGCTAGCCTGAAATTGGCTAGGTGTAAAATAGAACGTTGCAGAATGGGAAGCTCAATGTGACCTATAGGGAGATGAGTGTTAGAATGTAGGGAAGAAACTATGGACGATCAAACTGGAGAGTTAAGGACTAGATGACCGGCCGAGGAGTCTGAGCTCCACCCTGAAGGTAATAAAATTTACCAGAAATTTTTAAGGAGACGAGAACAACAGATTCCTATTTATGTTGGAAAAGGGGACTCCAATGCAGGTTCACACACTGCCTGGCAAGAGACCAGCAGGAGGAAGACTAGTTAAAGGTTTTTGCAATAGGGCAAATAAGAACTGATGAAGACCTGTGCTAAGGACACTCTAGGGGAATGAAGGTGGGTGGGAGGAAGGATATGTAGCATTTTTCTTTTAGTAGAGTCATGGACTTTCAAAAGCAGTTCTCTTACAGTCAACTGTTGGGCCACCATCCCTCCTCTTCCCTCGTGCCTTTTTATAAATCAGTCTGCCAGGCAATACAGCTGGGTCAGAGATGAGGGGGAAGGGCATATATAAGCAATACCACCTCACTTAGCAAAATAGAATATAGACTCTCCAAGGCTCACTGTAGCACTTAAGAAGGGTGCTAATACCTGGGCTCCTGATGCTATTGCCCTCAGTGTCCTCTTCCTTCTGTAAGTTTCTTTTTTGATTGTCAAGCTCCCAACACATGGGTCCCCAAAGATGTTGTATTAGTCCATCTCTGCTGCTTATAACAAAAATACCTGAAACTGGGTAATTTATAAGAAAACTAAATTTATTGCTTACAGTTTTGGAGGCTGGGAAGTCCAAAGTCCAGGGAATATATCTAGTGAGGGTGTTCTTTGGTGGTGACTTCAGTGACACATGGTATCACATTGCAAGAAGGGCAGAAGCAAGAGAGAGGGCTTCTCACATGCTCTCCTTTTTTAAAGTCATCAGAACCACACTCATGAACACCATTAAGCTATCAATGAATTAATTAATCCATTCACATGGGCATGGTCCTCACAATCTAATCACCCCTTTAAGGACCCACCTTTCAATTACCATAACAGGATTTCCCACCTTCTTAACACTGTCACAGTGGGGATTAAGTTTCAAAGACATTAAACTTTAGGGGGACACAATTCCATCCACAGCAGATGGAAAAGTGTAATACACTTTTAAGCTCATTATACCCATGCTTCCTCTTAGCACTGACAAGAAATGCAATGGCAATTGAGATTCGAAAACAAGAGCTTGAAAGAGACACTAGGGCCTCTAAGCTCAGACCCTGTGTCAAGCACTCAGGTCATATCCCAAGTATGGTGGAATATTTGAGCATTTGAACTCATGCTGACCTGAGTTAGGTTCAAATCCTAACTTTCCTCAATATTCTTATGACCTTAGCCAGATCATCAAATGCTCTAAATCAGTAATATATGACTCAAAGGGGAGTTGAGACAACCTAGGAATAACATTTGGAAAGCAACTGGAGCTACGTGGGCATGTGTAGTTTAATTGCTGCTAGTCAAAGAGACTCAACGCCACTGGATTTATTTATAAACCTGCACAAGAATTTGTTCTTCTACAGAAAAGTCCAGAGGTAGGCAGTACAGAGCCAAGATGACAACTCCAGAAGTCTTTATAGACCCAGATGCCTCCTATCTTCAGTCATTAAAGCCACCTCGTGGGCAAGATGGCCACAGGGTACAAGGGAGGAAGAATTCATACCTCCCTTCTATGGAGCCTTCCCAGAAGTAACTTTCAGTTGCAGCTCATTGACCTGAACTTAATCACACAATCATGAAATTTAGCTGAAAATCCAGTTTTTCAGCTGGGCTAACTGCCCTGGATTTTTTCACAAAAAAGGGAGAATTGACATTCGATTAGTAATTAACACTGTCCGCTACAACTTGTATTAAATGTTAGTCCCTCTCTGTCTCAATATAAAAACATTCACCATGTGATTTAATATCATATCCTTGATTTTTATTGATAAATGACATAACAAATAGCCAAATGAATAATGTTTCTGCATCTTTTAAGAAACTATTAATATATCATCCGAAATGTTTAATGATTCATGACTTAGACAATAAATGAGTGCCAGACCAAAAATCCATCTGTCCTGATTAAAGGGATCTTTTTTGTTTGTTCTTCCTTTTATCAGATGAGAGCTGTATTTTTTATTTTGTCATATTTTGCTTTGGCTTGCCATTTTGCACTCAATTTTAGCACAATCCTTAGTCTAAAGTCTAGATATAATCATCTCCCAAACATTTTCTTAATTGGCTCTTAAACTTTTACCTTTATTCTAATGACTATTATGACATTTATGCCTGATATTCTTTTGGAAGTTTGAGAAGGCTGAAATACAAATAAATTCAAAGATTTGGCAATCCTCAAAGTATTCCATTGAATTGTTTTTCAACTCCAATGCTTAAATAAATAGATTACCAAAAAACAGCTTTCAAGGCACTATATGAAGAGAATCACCATTAACTCTTGTCAATGATGTTTTAAGATCCGGGAATACAATAAAGAGTTTTTATTCATTTCAAATATGATGTTACTGAGTAAGCAACAAACTATGGTGAAATCCATTTTAAGAAAAATTAAAGCCTTGTAACAATTTCCAGAACTAGAATTGAATTGTGGCCACATACTTTTAAGGAACTAAATCTAATATGACAAGAAACAGAAATTGCTACATGAATGCATTTAATAAACTGAACATTTTGAGAAAGGAAAAAAATCATAAGAGAAATGGAAAAACTTATGAGATGAAAAACAGAGTGTGATGTACTATTTTATTTCAAGGGCAAATTGCTGGAAAAGTTAACAGATAAGGGTTGCTCAGTGGGTTTGGCATGAAAAAAAATTTAAAGACAAAATAGTAGGGTTCACCTGGTTGGAACAAGTGAAGACAGTTCTTCTCAGCTGCCCACTGTCAGAAAGCACATATTAAGAGGTGAAGGAATAAGAAGAGGCAAAAAAAATAAAAATTTTAAAAAGTTCTGGGCATCTTTAGCTAGAAAGGAAGCTGATTTTTAAAAATAAATCTGCTGTTCTTTCTCTTCAGCTCACATATCTAACCTGATCTCCCATTACACACTCTGATGCCCCATCTCCTCGAAATTGATCTGTTTCCTCACTGACCCACCACTGTGTGCATCCCTGCCTGACACTAATAGTATCTGAGGCTGTATTACATGCATTGGTTTTATAACTAGAGGGGAAGTCTCCTGGGGACAGAAACCACATTCCATGTCTCTGATGACCTACTGTGCCCCGTGGACAGCCAAGCACAGATTGGTGGCAGCATTTCCCCTTTCTTTCTGGATAACACTTAATACATGCAGTCATTAATCATTAGCTCCTTCCTAGTAACAAGCTACCATTCACACCTGACCATCTTTTGATTTTCTCGGTGGTTCTCCTCCTTCAGAACCAAGGCAGTAGGGAAAGGAAAGAGGTGAGTTTAGGGGTTTAAATTTCAAAGACTAAATTGACTTTTCTCTGAAGGACTTTGTCTTTTGATACCCTTAGAACAATGTCCTGCCTCATCCTATAGGATTCTAATAGCCACACCGCCATTTTATTCGGTACTTACCAGGAAGTCTAGGAATCCACTGAATTTTATGCCCTTTTTCTCCTTATATCTTTTACCCAATATTTGTTGATCACTCACTGTATCTCCTAGAAACTATTCTCCATATTGGGAATACAGCATTGATTAACTTGGTTAAGTCCCTGAAATGGGTTGAACGGTGGCCCTCCAAGTTATAGGACCATTTCATGTATAGGTTTCTGATGGCACATCCATCAGAAACCTATAAATGTGACCTCATTTGGAAAAAGAGTCTTTGCAGAAGTAATCAAGTAAAGGATCTTGAGATTGGATCCTCCTGGATGAGGGTGGGGCCTAAATCTAATTACAAATCTTTAGAAAAGAGAGGAAACAGAAACACAGACACAGGGGAGATGGCCACATGAAGAAGGAGGCAGAGAGTGGAGTGACAAGCCAGCAGCCACCCAAAGCTGGAAGAGACAAGGAAGGAGTCTCCCCAAAAGCTTTTCAGGGAATGTGCTCCTACAACATCTTGATTTTGGACTCCTGGATCCAGAACTGTGAGAGAATAAATTTCTGTTGTTTTAAACCATAAAATGTGTGATAATTTGGTACCGCAGCTCCAGGAAATTAATATATCCCCTCAAGGAACCTGTCATGATAATGAAATTCCAAAATAAACTAGGAAGAAAGTATAGCATAGTGTTAAGTGCAATAAGAAAACAAAATAGAACAATGTGAAAGAGCATCTCCAAGAGCTACTTTAGACTACATGGTGAAAAAACCTCCATTTAATTCTTCCAGTGTTTTCTAGAAAAAAAATTTATGTCCAAATTTATTAACTTGTTAAGCAATTTTTTTTCCATGTTCATATTAAAGAAGATCTTCTTTGGGACATTTTAAGGTGTAATCAGGGTGTTAATATTTCCAGATATCTGCTCTAGGGCATCATTAACACATACCTAATGACCTGGAAGGGACAGTGCAAATAACCCTGAGTTGTGGCCATAGAATATACTTAGGAATAAATCAAAGCTGTGAAATAAATCGCTTATCCAGGAAATAGATAACAAACTTTAGTATAATTCTACCTCATCTACACTGTGTTTCTTCACATAACAAGTAGTTTAGTACCTATTGTTTTCATATTATTATGCAAAGGTTGGGGATAAGAAAATACACATGTTCCTGCACAAGAGAATGTGCAGTCTATGGAGAAATACTGACACTGAATAAGTAATTTCAAATAAAAAAGAATCTTTAAAAAAAGGAGAAGTACAGGATAATGGCCCTGGCTCATATATCTCCTTTATGCAACAAATATATTGAGGACTACTACAGACCAGGCACTATTTTAGTCACCTGGGATGTCTCAGTGGGAAAAAATAGGCCAAGACTCCTGCTTTCATAGGTTTACGTCTTATCAAGGGAGACAGGCAGTATTAGACCCAATAAGTCAATTATTTAATATTTTATAATAGGTAAGTTCTATGGGAAAAAGAAAAGAAAAGCAAAAGGAAGGTATTCAGGGATAGCATCATTGAGAATGTGATCTTTGAGCAAAGACTTGAAGGAGATGACGAAGTTAGCCAGGTAGTCAGCAAACACAATTCCAGCAATGGGAACAGCCAATACAAAGGCCATAAGGCAGAGTGTAGCTAGCGTGTCCAAGGAACAGCAAGGACGGCAGTGTGGCTGCTGTGGAGACAGTAAAGAGAGAGGAGTAGGGGTCAAGTGTAGAGAAGTAACAGGGGACCAGATCCTTAAAGACCTGGTGGGCTACTGTGAAACCATATCTTTTTACTCATCGTAAACAGGAAGCCACAACCAGAACTGTTCTTTCCTTGGCAACAGATAGTATCAGCTACTGCATGGCTCAACTTTAATGCAGTTCTTAACTAGATTATCACAGATATTTGCCATTGCCTATAGGAAGTTTATAATATTTCCACATACAACTACATATATTCTCCTCCCTTCCTCTTCTGCTACCCACACACAATCTGGGAAAATTGCACATCAGTGAATAGCAGGGCTTGCCAGAACTCTGGCAGAAACAAAAATGGCATTAATGCATTTACTAAAGGTGAAAGAATAAAGCCCATTCATAAATCAGAGTGAGCTAATTTTAAAATGTCACCTAGCTCACCATCACTCTGGGAAGGAGATGAATAGCCTTCCAGTTGACATGGGGGTGGCAGACGTCTGAGCAGACAGTTAAATGCCTCACTGTTTTTCATCCTGCAGCAGTATAAGGGAAAACTGGGCCAAGGGAATATTTTTCACTTTGAATAAGACAAGGAGAAAAATTAAACTGAAACATTAAGAAAAGATGAGAATTTCTCCTTATTTTGAAAAAGCATTCAAAAGCATGTCCTGTCAAAGAAACAAAGTGACCCAGAAGACAACCATCCTTTGAGGTGGGTCTTCAGATGACAGGCCTGGGAGAGATGGGACTGCCCTCCTCAGCCAGAGGAGAGCCATTAGATCAGTGACAATGGAAAGAGAAACCTTGCACAAGTTCTACTCCTTTACGCAAAGTACCCGCCTTGAACCAGAGACCCTTCATGCAATTGTCTTCTTCAGAGAGAATACAGATCTATAGTGTCTGCAGTGACATAATTGGAAGCCAGAAAACTCCCAGGTCAGAACAGAACCTGTGCAGTTGACCTCAGGAGAGTCAGCCCTGCACACCTGGAACAGCCAACACAGGTAACTTTTATGTGACATTTCCTTTATGGTTACATATCCCACAGCCACGTTTCCAAAGCAGACTTAACAATTTTAAGATAACATATTTTGCATTTTTAAAGAAATCCCCTATAAATTCTCAACCTTTTTTGAGAGGGCAGCGGAAACAGGGGAGAAGGACAAGGTGTACTTTGTTTTTATCTGAACTATAACTCCTGTAACTGTGAACAATCAAAAAAACACATCAATCTCCATAAATATAGACTCCTCCAAATAAAAAGTCCTGGAGATGATCTTAGACAATACCATCATTTTATTGAGGAAACTGAGCTAACTAGACAGAGTATATGAAACGGTTCTACATCTCTGTCAGCTGGTTAGCATTTTTAAGGGTGAATTTTAAAGCTTTCAAGGAAGTCAAAGTGCTAAAATTCTGTGCTTAATCTGTCTCTCTTCATTGTCAAAGTCAATTCAGTTCCACATAGGAGCAGTTGCACTGCACACCTCCAGGGGGCATCACTCATGTTGTACTCTACAGCATGGCCCCTTCTGGAAGTATGCAGTGCTGTCTGGGCATAGGTACTCAGTGGTGCTTCCCAAATATTCATTTGGCCCTTCCCAAATATTGGATTAGGCGAAAAGGATGCACTGACTTCCAGTGTAATTTTAAAATGAACGGCTTTGACTTCATTCTTTCTGGAGCTGGGTAAGTGCAGAGTTTTACTGAAACAAAATAAGAACAGCTATTTGGAATACATTGCCTTTTTCCAGCTGCACTGCTGACAACTACTGTGAATAAGCCATCAGGATCTCCACAGGCACCAGTGGTCCCCTGCTCTATTCCTGCTTCCATCACCCCAACTCAGGCTGCCATTAGCTAGGTCCATTGCTGTGGGTCCTTCATGATAATATCTAGCTACCTCTCTAGGTCCATCTCCTAGCCCTTCTCACCACATATGTCTTACATGGCTAACACTAAATTGTCATCCCTTTTAACCACCTTCATGTTTTGTGCCTCCATGACTTTGCTCATATTGTTTCTCTGCTTAGAACACCTTCCCATCGTTACTCACTTGGCCAACTCTCGAGCATCCTTCAGGACTAAGCTCAGTAGACCCTTTAGAAAGACTTCTCAGGCATCTTCTCAATCCGCTGGCTATGGGAAGTGGACCTCCTTTAAACAAAAACACTCCATGCATTAACATTACTTACTTGCCTCCTCTAACTAAATTGTAAGTTCCTCCAAACCATAATACTAGGAGTCGGCAGATGAGCAAACACGTTATGTCTTTAGACCCTGATCCTGGTCAAGCTCCCCTGTCCAAGTGGTTGGAGAGCTAATCTTCAAATAACATTAACCATTAGCTGTAGCCACCACTTCCCTGGAACATCTTGATTAAGTTATAATTATATCAACTGATCATTGTTTATGAGGCCACAAGTTGCATATAATGACTCACTTCTGGACACCCTAAAATCTTTAACCATGAGATTCCATGCAGTCAGAGAATCCACTTGGAGCAGTGAGTAAGTTAAATATTTAAAGTACCAGGAAGTAAAATTGGCTTTTCTCACAGGTGTGGTCTGCCATTGCTTAGCTACCTGGGTGATTTGCATTGTTGAACTGCCTTGGAAATTGAAAGACCACCATTAGATATAATGTCCTGACAAAGTATTTCAATCATTGATGATCAACTGATTCTGAGAGGATTAGTTCATGTTGCCCCAATTTATACAAGTCTGGTTGATACCAGAAAAGAAAAATATGTTAAATACCACCAGTCTTGCATGATTTTAATGCTATTTGATGAGCGAGATGAATGATCCTTCTTAGATCATTCTTAGAAGGATATTCACTAACATGGGTCTGTCATTCAGAGAAAGCTCTCCTTGAGACAAATCCAAAGAAATATTGAGTGTTTGGTACTCAAAACTAAAGTTGTTTGTCATGGCTGAATAGAATATGCTATACAAAAATACTGGGAAAACTGTAAAGCACTATATAATTATTGTAAATTAAATTGTTTCTCTCCAGTTCTCCTTCTTCTAGATTCTTAGTATGATAAACAAACAAAAAAGTTATCCACCTTCTTCATTTTTTAACATATTAAACAGTGTTTGGCACACAACAGACATTCAAAAAAATATTTATGAAATTGGCAAAAGAGCAAGGAAAATAGAAAGAAAAAGAAAGATTGAATTACCTACCTAACAGCAGGAAAGCAACACTCACTCTGACTCTCCGTATCCTCATCTTTACCGTGATGGAGTTGAACTAGACAATCTTGAAACTCTTTTCATGAGATTTATGACCCTAGACTCCTCTCACCATAGCTTTCACATTAACCACCTACTCTTTATTTATTTTTAGTTGCGATGGTCCTTTCTTCTTTACAACATAATTTCAGGAAATGCTATAATGCTTACATTTACAGATGAGTTTCCGCTGGGAACATTTAAGATAGGCTATTTCCTTACAGCATCTGGACACTTAAGAGTTTTCTCATCAATAAGTTGAATTTACATATCACTGTAGTTGGTTTTCCTCAAGAGAGTTAATTTTGTCCAACAAATACAGATTCTTGGAAACTTCAACCAATAGCGATGGTATTTACTGACTCAAAAGACTGATCCTTTCCCATTTTCATATCTATCATGTTTCAAATCTATTTCCATTTGACAAATATGTCTTTAGGACTGACCATATGCCAGGCATTGTGAAAGGCACTATACACTTGATCCATAGCCTATATTTGATTTTGCATTGTGTATGTAAATTATAAGTATAAATTAATTACCTGCATGTAAAGAAACATCAAGACAGCCTGCGACACTAAGCCGTAAAATGCTTTTGGTCAAATATACTTGGATAGTTATCTTGGAGCAGCCCCACAAGGCTTAAGGATCCAACTCCCAAAGATTAACACTCAAGTCACAGAAGCAGGGCTACAGGCTTTTCTTTCTGCAACATCCCCTAATTTACCAGGATTACTGACTGTGACACCCATCTTCACTACACATTATGTGGGCCATATACTAGACAGGGTGTGTGTATCCAAAAGAATCTGAAAACGCAGTCCTGGCCTTCAAGAAATATATGACATTATGTGAAATTCTTTAATTAGTCAAACCTCGGCTCTGCTGAGACTCAGCAAGTCTCACACACGACAAAGGTAAAGTATCCACATGGCTGTGGTCTGCAAAGAGAAAATGCGCAATTGATATCAAGAACAAGTTGCAATCAGACAAGGAGAGAACCTGGCAAGCAAGCCAGAGAGCTGATGAATCTGCAGTTAACAAAGGAGTGAAGTTCCTCACAGAAACTTTTGATCAAGTCATTCCAAAAGTCCATGCCACTCACTAACAGTCACTGATCCATGAATTGTAAATTTTTGCACTTAAATAGGGATAACCATAAACAACACAAAATACTATAGGGGGATTATGCTATATTAATCTAAGTCCATCTTAACAGAAAGTGACTAATCCTTTCTAATATTTCAGAAGGAAAACATTTCTACTCTCACATTTGCAATATCAATATTTAATGCCTCATTTTTCTTTATTTTCTTATGGGGAAAATCCCTTGTTACTTGTTTGGTATACTCCCAGAAAACATATTTGGGGAAGGATAAAGAAAACTGACCAGAGAAAGAAAAATATGTTAAATATTAAACAACAATATACCAGCTGGTTTTTCATAAAAGAATCTAGCTCTGGTGATTGTAAAACTACATGACAACAGTTATAGTTGTATGTAACAGTCAAGTCTCATCAGTATGGAATTCAGCAAGTAGAAAAAATTAAAATCAACTTTCAGCACTGGTGTGATTAATCCAGTATGTCATTTTATCTGCACTATAACAAAGCACCTAGCAAGCCCTTCTTCGGCCAGGAAAACTTTGAATGAGACAAGTTAAAATTGAAAACAATTAAATTATTCTGTCATTTACTCTCCCCTTCTACTGGCAAACCATGATCATTATTCATCAATCTTTTTCTAGTCATGGCATCTGATGCTATACTTATAAAAGCAGACAATTCTAAATATCTGTCACCAAGACATTCAAAACCCTTTCTCATAGGCTGTGAAACGTTTTTGACTTTGAAGAAAGCATTACTGAACTCATCAAATATTCACAGATAAGACAGTTTTTATCTCAAAAGAAACACAATTTTTTCTAGAGCAAATAAATATGGGAATATAATAAATACTTTCAGGGCAAGGGAGAAAGAGAAAGAGAAGGAAAAAAGAAGGAAAGACTATAACATCTTACATAAAAGTTAAGACAATGCAATCCTTTTTATCTTGGATTCTAAAATATCAATCTTTCTTATTCACTTTACTCATGTGAAGGGTTGTCATGAATTTCCAAATTCAGTTGGAGATCATGAAAATACAGAAGGAATTCAAGTAACGTGCAGTATCCTTACTAGTACTTTCACCACCCCCTCTTTTCAGGGAAGCTTCTCCCAAAGCCAAGAGCTATAAAGTGACAGCAGACAACATACAGGAGAGTGCAGAGATTTAGATGTTATTCTGATTCTAGTCCTAATGGCCTGTCTGATCTTTAACTTTCTTTGATCCCTGTTTTCACATTTGTAATTGAACTTTTGAGACAACCTTGAACTAGCCTCCCAGGCTCCAGTCTTTTCTCAGCTCAGTCATCCTCCAAGTGGCTGCCAGACTCGTCTTTTGATAACACCTACTCATGTTGCTACCATGATTAAAATATCTGCCACCTTCTCAAACAGACAGGAGAAAACCCAGCTTCCTAACACACCCAACAAGGCCCTTCATAATCTAACCCAACCCATCTTTCCATCTTCATCTGCTACCTATCCCCTCTTCCCACCCTCCCACAGTCCTGCATACTAAATGTTCTCTGATCGCACCACACTTTTGCCTTTATATGTGCTTTTCCCAGTGCCTTGATCCCCTTCTTTCCCCTCTCCCCTATCTCCATTGTAACATGATGGTTACTTGACACTCGAGGTCCCTTCAAACCCTAGATTTCCTTGGGGACACCTTCTCCAAGCTCCTAGACCAGTAAAGCCCTTTGTTTAAAATGCATGTCTTATTATTACTCAAACATGGTGAGGCCAACAGATCAGGAGATGATTGCCATTGAATAGTTGTTTCTTACAGTTCCCAAGAGGAGTGGGCATGCCATGCCACACAGGGCCACATGGGGGAGCACCAGGGTATGCTGGGAGGCAAGGGAGGGAGGGGGAAAATGTGAGCAAGAACCTTTCCTCTTGTCTTTCCATGGGAAAAAGGCAAAGCAAGGTAAGCAGGTTTAGGATTGATTAGTTTGAATAGTTTATGTAGACTCTGGAGTACAGGAGCTGTCTGTAGCTGGTACCTGGAATCTGAGGGAATTAGAGCAGGGGAATATTGGCCCTGAGTTTCAGAGCCCAATTAAGGAGGTGGTGGGGTGTGGGCTCTAGATTGGTTAGTTTGCTTATAAATGCAATGCTGCCTGGGAGCAAGCTGTTTATGATTTCTGGGATTTGACTAGCCTTGGGAAGAGTCGTCTTCCAGGGTCAGCAGGGCTGCAAGTTGTCAAAACATTAGGATTACAGAAAATAAAAGGCATGATTAATACGTCTTTACCTACTGTAGTTTGTACAATATTTTAATAGTACTTTTATTTAAATTGTTTGTTTCTGTCTGCTTCTCAAGAACAGAGATCTCACCTTTGGAACTTAGACACACAAAGATCTAAATGTAAAAAGTAATTAAATGAAAACAGATTATGACAAATAGCCAGAGATAAATATTTTTTAAAATCTTCTAATGTTGAATTTCCCAGGGATTTCAATAACATAACGTTTAAAAGGATGACTTTGCTTCTGGGAATATTTGTATGTCAGGTCTAAACATTCGTCCTAGGGGGTCCAGTGCAGGTCTGTGCAGCCTCTGCCAAGTCACAAGACCCAAATAAGCACTCGTTGAGATGTGGGTTCCTACAGGCCTTGTCACATACGTGAGCTGCACCTTATACTTATCCTATTTCTTCAATGCAGACTAAATCAATCACAACAGCAAACATTCTATTCCTCCCTTACATTCTTCATTGAACCCTCCAGATGAATATCCTTTAGCCCACACTCAGTTTTAACAAGAATAATAAACTAAGAGAATAGTATAAAACAGAAACTATTTTTTTGTGAAGATATTTCCCCTTTAAGAAACAAGAGGAAAAAATAATCAAAAATAATTGCAGAATAGATCTCTCCTTATGTTGTTGATTGTAGGCCATTAAATAAGAACCCCAGAGAGCAGTGTGTGACTCTGATGAGGCCCTGATTGGAGGAGAGCGCTACACAATAAATGAGGTCTGAGGGCTTGGAGGAAACAGCAGGTTATTGATACATGATGCTAAGCAAAAATAAAGAAGGAAAGGGCAAAGCAGATCAAGAAAATCAGCAGGGGGAAAGAAAACAGAACAAGGACCAATAAGTGGAAAAAGAAAGGAACACACACTAATGAAGGAGGTTATTCATTTAAGACCAACATTCACTTACTGTGATTAGCAACTAGAAAAAACACAGTCAAGCCTAAGTGAAATTTATTACTTTCATCAAGCAGAATCTATAACAGAAATACAAAACTCGTCCTTTCTGCCAATTACAATATCCTCCTCTTTCGGTCAAATGAAACCATTTAAAGATTCCTTTAAATGACACAATGTCTGGGAAAACACCTAACACACCAAAGAGAAAATGAGGCTATTTTGTAAATGTTAGTGTTCCATTTCCTTCTCTGCATGCAGTGTGAGACATGCCTCCAAAGGCAACAAGTTTCATGGTCAATGGATAAACAATATACTTATCTCACCAAAACTGAATTTCATGGTTGGTGAGAAAGTCAAGATTTCAGGGTAATTAGTTCACAGAGGTACTCGGTCCTTTCCTATTATTACTCTGACACTCTCTGGCATTGTCCTTGGCTCTTGATCACATAGCCCACAGCCTGTGCCTTTCCCTTTTTGGCCAGAGGCTGAGTGGGTACATTTCATCCACTTGGCAAATGTGGCATTTCCTCTGAGTCTTAGTCAACCAAAACATACCATTAATGGAAGTCATCAGCCAAGGCATTTTTGGCATCCTGGCTCCTGTCCCACATGTCCTTCATCCCTACCTTGGCTTGAGGCCATGAAAGGGAAACATTATTTGCCTCATTTTCTACCTTTAATTTTCATTAAGGTATTTTGCACAAGGAGTAACCATGCAACTGAGATCTAGATGACTTTAGTGAAGTATTGCTTTTTTTTTCTCCCAGCTTTATTGAGGTATGATTGACAAATAACTGTATATATTTAAAGTGTACAATGTGATGATTGGATATACACAGGAATTCTGAAATGATTACCACAATGAAGCTAACTAACATATCCATCATCTCATATATTACCCTTTGTGTATATGGGGGTGGGAGGGAGTGAGAACACAAGATCTATTTTCTTAACAAATTTCGAATATATAATACATTATTATTAACTATAGCCACTATGCTGTACATTGATGCCCAGAAATTACTTATGATATATAACTAAAACTGTGCTCTTTGGCCAACATTTTCTCATTTCCTCCACTTCCCAGTCCCCAGAAACCACCATTCTACTCTCTGTTTCTATGACTTTGACTTTTTTAGATTCCACATGTAAGTGAGATCGTGTAGTATTTGACTTTCTGTGCATGGCTTACTTCACTTAACATAATGTCCTCCAGATTCATCCATATTGTTACAAATGGCAAGATTTCCTTCCCTTTTTTAAGGCGGAATAATATTCCACTGTCTGTATATACCACATTTTACTTATCCATTCATCCACTGATGGACAGTAGGATTGCTTCCAAGTTTTAGCTACCAAGAATAATGCTGCTATGAACAAATATTTCTTCAAGATCCTGCTTTCAATTCTTTTGGATATATGCCCAGAAGTGGAATGGATGGATTTTATGGCAATTTCTAAATTTTTTAAATTTTTTGAGGAACTGCCATTCTGTTTTCCACAGCAGGTGTGCCATTTTACAGTCTCACCAACAGAGCACAAGGTTCCAATGTTTCCACATCCTCTACAACACTTATTTTGTTTTTTTGTTTGTTTGTTAATTGCCATCCTAACAGGTATAAGGAGATATCTCATTGTTGTTTTGATTCACATTTCCCTAACGATTTATGGTGTTGAAGATCTTTTCATGTGCTTATTATATCTCCTTTGGAGCTATGTCTATTCAAATCCTTTGCTCATTTTTGAATGGAGTTGTGTATTTGTTGTTGACTTTAGGGGTTCTCTACATGAACGATTCTCTCTATGTTTGTAACTTCACCCCATTGTGGTCATAGAAGATACTTTCTATGATAGCTATCTTTTAAAATCTATTTATACTTAATTTGTGGCATAACATAGGTCTATCCTAGAAAATGTCTCATGTTCACTTGTGAAGAATGTGCATGATCTTAGTGAGTAAAGTGGTCTATATATGTCTGTTAGGTCCACTAGGATCCAATCATGTCAATATTAATGTTTAAAAAATTGAATAAATATATGAAGTAAGGTGTTAGGTAGTGAAATATGCAGTGCTAATAATGATATCAATTAACCTTTGCGTATTCATCCACATTATCCCTCTGGAAATTCATTTTCCATCCTATTTACTTATTTATTTATTTAAAAAAATAATCTAACCTAATAAAGTTTTCTAAACTTAAAACTTGAAATTGAGACAAGCAATAGGCAGGAAGCACATTCAAGGACCTCAGCTGCTGCAAGCAGCCCCACCAGACTGGCAGAAGGCAGGAAGTACACCCGGACCTCTGGCCACTGCTGCAGACCCACTGCCACATGGGTGGTTCATGACAGCCATGTCCACCACAAGGATGGCTTGCCACCACAGCAGCAACCACCACTGCTGTACAGGAGGCCGAGAAACCACTCAACTGCATTGACAAAGTAGAATCAATAGTGGAGGCTGGGGAAAGAGTGTCAATAACTTCAACAAGGAATCACTAAGTGGGGCCGGCCCCATGGCTCACTCAAGAGAGTGCAGTGCTGATAGCGCTGAGGTCGCGGGTTTGGATCCTATATAGGGATGGCCTATGCGCTCACTGGCTGAGTGGGGTGCAAACCTCACCATGCTGAGGG
Organism: Cynocephalus volans; assembly: GCF_027409185.1. Classification (NCBI taxonomy): domain Eukaryota; kingdom Metazoa; phylum Chordata; class Mammalia; order Dermoptera; family Cynocephalidae; genus Cynocephalus; species Cynocephalus volans. Next base: position 131,518,369 of record NC_084464.1, read on the forward strand.
TTGTGATCCCCTTACTGGTCAGGAAAAAAAAGGAAAAAAAAAAAGGAATCACTAAGTGACCCAGTGCCTAGGCCATTGAGGCATTCACACACAACTCCAACATTGAATATGGTAAAAGTATCCACATGGAGACTACACTACCGTGTTTACTCAGAAGCAATACTGAAACATGATACTCAATGATCAATATGAAACACATCTACAGGAGGAAGTCTCTCTCTTCAAAGCCCACTCTGAAGTAATAGAAGAAGCAAGCTCTACCAGATGATCAGATATCAATGTTGAGATACTAAAAATACATAAAAATAAGAAAATATGGGTCCACCAAAGGAATACAATAATTCTCAAGTACCAGATTCCATAGAGCAGGAAACCCTTGACATTACTGAAAAGGATTTCTGAGGAATAATCTTAAGGAAACTCAATGAGATACCAAGAAGACTCAATTAGACAGCACAATGAGCTGAGCAAAACTATCCAGGAAATAAAGGAGGAAATTTACAAAGAGATTAATACTTTAAAAAAGAATGTAGAGGAACTCCTGGAACTGAAGGATTTATTCAACAAAACAAAAAACAAAACCAAGAGCTTAAGCAGTAGGCTAGAGCAAGCAGAAGAAAGAATTTCTGACCTTGAAGACAGTCTTTTTGAAATAACTCAGGTGGATAAAAAAAGAAAAAAGATTTTTTAAATTATTTCACTTTTTTAAAAATGGAGAAAATCTAAGAGAGATAGCAGACAGCCTTAAGCATACAAACATCCAAATCATGGGTGTTCTGGAGGGAAGGAGAAAGGAAAAGGCACTGAAAACATATTTAATAAAATAATAGGAAAAAACTTCCCAGGTATGGAGAGACACGGACCTTCAGATTCAAGAAGCTCAAAGATCCCCAAACAGATTCAGCCTAAAAAGGTCCTCTCAGATTCACACTGTAGTCAAAATGACAAAACTCAAAGACAAAGAGAAAATCTTAAAAACAGCAAGAGAAAAGTGTCAAGTCATCTATAAGGGAGTCTCTATCAGACTAACAGAAGACTTCTCAAAAGAAACACTACAAGCCCAAGAGAATGGGAAGATATATTCAAAATACTAGAAGAAAAACCTGCCGGGACAAGAATGCTATACCTAGCAAGACTATCCTTCTGAAATAAGGGAGAAATAGTGTATTTCCCAGACAAACAAAAACTGCAGGAGTTCACCACCACATGACCAGCCCTAGAAGAAATCCTCAAGGGAGTCCTCCATCTGGAATCCAAAAAACAGTAATCACTACCATGAATACACAAGAAAGAACAAAACCTATTGGTAGAACAATAATGCAAATGAGAAAGACAAAGAAACTGTACCTTGACACCTCAAAATACCATCAAACATCAAAGAAAAACTATAAAAGGGAAAGAAAGGAACAAAAGATATTTAAAACATCTAAATGAAAATTGATAAAATACCAGGAGTAAGACAATATCTTTCAACAACAACCCTACATATAAATATATTAAATACCCCACTCAAAAGACACAGATGGGCTTATTGGATTAAAAAGCTACACCCAACTATATGCTGCCTACAAGGGATTCACCTCAATTGTAAAGAAACACACAGACTAATAGTGACAGGATGGAAAAAGACATACCATACAAATAGAAATCAAAAATGAGCAGGAATAGCTATTCTTATATCAGATAAAATAGACTTTAAACCAAAAACCATAAAAAGAGACAAAGAAGGCCATTATGTAATGATAAAGGGATCTATTCAGCAAGAAGACCTAACAATCACAAATATATATGCACCCCAATATAATAAAGCAAACACTATTAGACCCCAAAAAAGACATGGACCCAAATATAATAATAGTTGGGGGCCTGAACAGCCCCCTCTCAACACTGAACAGATCATCTAAGCAACAAATCAAAACCTTAGACCAATTGGACTTGGCAGATATCTATAGAACATTCCATCCAACAACTACAGACTATACATTCTTCTCATTAGCCCATGGAATATTCCCCAGGATAGACTACACATTAGGTCATAAATCAAGTCTCAAAAAATTTTTAAAAATTAAAATCATTTCAAGTATCTTTTCAGACTACAACAGATTAAAACCAGAAATCAATAACAGGTGAAACTCTGGAAACCATACAAACACATGGAAACTAAACATCCTTCTGAATGACATATGGGTCCAAGAAGAAATTAAACAGGAAATCAAAAAATTCCTTGAATCTAATGAAAATAAAGATACATCATACTAAAACCTGTGTAATAGTGCAAAAGTAGTACTAAGAGGGAAATTTATTGTAATAAATGTTTACATCAAAAGAACAGAAAAAACCTATTTGAAAAAACAGGCTTTTCAAATAAACAACCTAAAGCTACCTGTGAATAATTAGAAAAACAAGAACATTTGAATCCCAAAATTAGTGGACAAAAAGAAATAATTAAGATCAGACCAGAAATAAATGATATAGAGACCCAAAAATGATACAAAAACACCTATGAAACAAAAAGTTGGTGTTTTGAGAAGATAAACAAAATAAACAATTAGCTAAATTAAAAAAAGAACAGAGAAGACCCAGATAACAAAAATCAGAAATGAAAAAGGAGACATTACAACTAATACCACAGAAATGCAAAGAATTATTAAAGACTACTACAAATAACTATATGTCAACAAATTTGAAAACCTGGAGGAAATGGACAAATTTCTGGACACATACAAAATGCCAAGATGCAACCAAGAAAAAACAGAAAACCTGAACAGACAAATAAGAAGCAATGAGATTGAAGCAATAATCAGCTGTCTCCCAACAAAGAAAAGCCCAGGACCGGACAGCTTTACTGCTGAATTCTACCAAATCTTTAAAGAGGAATTAATACCAATTTTCTTCAAACTATTCCAAAAAATTGAAACAGAGAACATTTTCCTAAACTCAGTTTATCAGGTTAGCATCATCCTGATACCAAAATCAGACAAAGATACAATGAAAAAAGAAAACTATAGGCCAATATCTTTGATGAACATAGATGTAAAAATCCTCATTAAAATATTAGCAAACAGGGAAGAGCAATACATCAAAAAAAAAAATCATATACCATGATCAAATGGGATTCATCCCAGGGACACCAGGATGGTTTAACATATGCAAATCAATAAATGTGATACAGCATATCAATAAAAACAAGGATGAAAACCATATGATTATCTCAATAGATGCAAAGAAAGCATTTGACAACATTCAACATCACTTCATATATAGACTCTCAGCAAATCAGGTATAGAAGGAAAGTATTTCAACACAATAAAAGCCATATATGACAGACCCACTGCCAATATCACCCTAAATGGGGAAAAGCTGGAAATTTTCCCTTAAAAATGGGAACAAAACAAGGATGCCCACCCTCACCACTCCTACTTAACATAGTATTGGAAGTACTAGCCAGAGCAACCAGGCAAGAGAAAGAAATAAAGGGCATCCAGATTGGAAAAGACAAAATCAAACTGTCCCTGTTGGCAGACAACATGATCCTATATATAGAAAAACCTGAAGAATCTACAAAAAATCTCTTAGAGTTGATAAACAATTTCAGTAAAGTTGCAGGATACAATATCAACATGCAAAAATCAGTAGCATTTTTATACTCCAAAAATGAACTAGCAAAAAAAGAAACCAAGAAGTTAGCCCATTCACAATAGTCACACACACACAAAAATACCTGAGAATCAATTAACCAAGGAGGTGAAAGAATTTTACAATGAGAACTACAAAGCACAGTTGAAAGAAATTAAAGAGGACACAAAAAGATAAAAGACATCCCATGCTCTCAGACTGGAAGAATTAACATTGTGAAAATGTCATACTACTCAAAGTCACCTATAGATTAATGCAATCCCCATCAAAATACAAATGACATTCTTCACAGAAACAGAAAAACAATCCTAACATTGACATGGAACAACAAAAGACCCCAAGTAGTCAAAGCAATACTGAGCAAAATACATAAATAAATAAATAAAGCTGGAGGCATAACACCACCTGACTTCAAACTATACTAAAAAGCTATAGTAACCAAACCAGCATGGCGCTGGCATAAAAGCAGACGCTTGGACCAATGGAACAGAATAGAGAACTGAGAAATCATCCTACATACTTACAACCAACTGATCTTTGATAAAGGTACCAAGAACATACATTGGGGAAAAGACAGCCTCTTCAATAAATGGTGCTGAAAAAACTGGATATTCATATCTAAAAGAATGAAACTAAAACCATACCTCTCACTGTATACCAAAATCAACTCAAAATGGATTAAAGACTTAAACATAAGACCTGAAACTATAAAACTCCTAAAAGAAAACATGGGGGAAACACTTCATGAAGTAAAAACGGGCAAAGACTTTATGAATAAGACCCCAAAAGCACAGGCAAAAAAAGGGAAAAATAAACAAATGGGACTATTTCAAACTATAAAGCTTCTGCACAGCAAAATAAATCATTAACAGAGCAAAAACACAACCTACAGGATGGGAGAAAATATTTGCAAACTATGCATCTGACAAAGGATTAATATCCAGAATATACAAGGAATTCAAACAACTTAACAGTAAAAGAACAAATAACCCAATTAGAAAATGGGCAAAGGAGCTGAATAAGCATCTCTCAAAGGAAAATATACAAATGGCCAACAGACACATGAAAAATGCTCAACATCTCTAAGCATAAGGGAAATACAAATCAAAACCACACTGAGATACCATCTCACCCCAGTGAGACTGGATATTACCAAAATGACAGAGAATAACAAGTGCTGTCAAGGATGTGGAGAAAGGGGAATCTTCCTACATTGTTGGTGGGACTGTAAAATGGTGCAGCCATTATGGAAAATAGTATAGTTTCCTCAACCCACCACAGATAGAACTGCCGTACGATTCAGCAATCCCATAGCTGAGTATATACCCAAAGGAATAGGAATCATCACATCAGAGGGAAACCTGCACTCTCATGTTTACCACAGCTCTATTTACAACAGCTGAGAGTTGGAACCAACTTAAGTGTCCATTATCAGACAACTGGATAAGGAAAATTGGTATATATACACAATGGAATACCACTCTTCCAAAAAAAGAATGAAATTCTGCCTTTCACAGCAGCACGGGTGAACTGGAGAAAATTATGTTAAGTGAAATATGTCAGGCACAGAAAGAGAAATATAATGTGTCTCCACTCACAAGTGGGAGTTGAAAGAAGGTAGGAAGGAAGGAAAGAGGGAAGGAGGGAAAGACGGAGGGAAGGAAGGAAGGAAGGAGGGAAGGAAGGAATGAGGGAAGGAAGGAAGGAAGAAAAGAAGGAAGGAAGGAAGGAGGGAGGGAGGGAGGGAGGGAGGGAGGGAGGGAGGGAAGGGAGGGAGGGAGGAAGAATGAAGGAAGGAAGGAAGGAAGGAAGGAGGGAAGGAGGGAAGGGGGGAGGGAGGAAGGAGGGAAGGAGGGAAGGGGGGAGGGAGGGAAGGAGAGAGGGAGGGAAGGATGGAAGGAAGGAAGGAAGGAAGGAAGGAAGGAAGGAAGGAAGGAAGGAAGGAAGGAGGGAGGGAGGGAAAGATGGAGGGAAGGAAGACTTTGAAAAAGAAATAACAGAACTGAGGTTACCAGAGGTGGGAGAGGGGAGGCAGTGTGGTGTAAGGGAGGAATAGGTAAAGGGCAATGAAAAATGATTACACTGTATATTGTTGAATATACTAATTATCCTGATTTGAGCATCACAAATTACACACAGGTATTGATATTCAACTGTGTACACCACAGATATGAGAATTAACTATGTTTTAATAAAAATAAACATATTTTTTTAAATGCCCACTAAGTAGTATTAAATCTCATCATTTCCCACATCAGATCTACTCCTTGTTCTGCTTTTCCTGTCTCAGTACATGGCACCACCAGTTGCTAAAGCTAGAAATCTAGAAATCAATTTTAATGCCTTTCTATCCTTCACCTCATACATCTAATCAATAAACCAATCTAACATATAATTTGTCCTGCTATTTTATCTCCCACTCATGTCTTCTTAAAAGGGGTGATATCACTCCCTAGAGAGTGCAAATTGGTTCTAGGGAAGGGGGATATGAAAGTTAATTTTATGTAAACTTGGCTAGGCTATGGTGGCCAGCTGTTTGGTCAAGCACTATTTTTTTTTTAATTTATGTATTGCTATTTTTCTTTTACATTATAAGATGTTGTTCTGAAGCAGTTGGTGGGGAGGAGGATAGGACAGAAGGAAGAAGGGGGTGTGATCAAGGCCCATATTCCAGCAGAAGATCCCTAGGCACTTCCAGCGGTGGTGGCTTAGTGGTTGTTGCTGGGCTGGATGCGGATCTTGGGGCAGCGTGGCTGAGGCCCTCAGCCCCCCACCACACCCCAGCTCAGGAGCCTGGGGTGCTTCCAGCAGTCGTTCAGTGGCCATCTCTGGACTGGATGCAAACATAAGGGGGTGTGGTTAAGGCCCTCAGCCCTCTCCCCACCCCAGGTTAGAAGCCTGGGGAGCTTCTGGTCCTTTTAGGTTTTATAGGTGTTCTTTGGTGGTGTTAGACTTTTACTGGTTAATATCAGAACTTTGTCTCTGATCTGTGGCTGTTTTGTGTTTTCTTTCAATTCTGTGTTGGATTATTAGCTGCCCCACTTGAACTCCGCACTGGAACTAATTTGTTGTCCTTTGCTTACTTCTAAAATGGGGGAACTTCCTGTGGGAACCAGCACTTGAGCTCTGTGGTTGAGCAAATTGATGCTTCGCTGCTGATTCCCTGGGGAAGACTTTGTGCAGCTCAGGTTTTAATTGTTGACCTTGTAAGTTAATGTGTTGATTACTCTGAAAATATTATGAAGAGAAAAAAAATATATGTGGAAGTAATTACTGAGACCAAATAGTTTCTGCTCTTTTAAGAGTTAAGACAATATTAACAATATTGCTTTATGTGTCTATAAAGAGCCTTCTCTCTGTGTACTTTGTATTGTTACATATCTGTAAAATACCACTTTCTAGCAGTAGCTGTACTTTGCAAATCTCTTGTTACTTTGCTTAACTGTTAATTCTGACATACAGACTCTGTTATACATCCTCTTCAATTATGAGATGGAGGAGGCTTTTGCTCACCAGCTACCATACAAAAACTGTGTGCCAGTTCAGGAATCCACTGTCCAGATGAACATCTGCCCTGCATTCCCCAAGAGGAGGGCCAGGAACGCTGAGCAGCTGGATAGATGCCCATGAAAAGAGTGTCCCTGTCTCCACTTCTTTTTAGCAGAGTGGGGAAGATAAAATAGGACTGCCAGATGGCTACAACTCATTACTGCCTGGCAGCAGTCAGGGTGAAATGAGAGTAAATTAATCAGCATTCAGGAGGAATGAATGGCAAGGGGAGATGTGTATTGATGCTATTTTAGCGCAAGTCAAATTAAACCTCTAGAACTGACAACATTCATTAATCTCCCTATTGCCTCCAGTAGCTGTGCAAATGAGCTCCTAGTTTCTTTATACAAACAGCTGTTATTTTCCTGTTACTACCTTGGCAAAAATTCTAGTGATGGCCTGGTAGGTTACCCCCAGTGATTAATACGGACTTGCACATTCTACTTATCCTGCTAATGACAGGACGTAGCCTGTATTGTAACGATGCATCTCTAAACTGCAGCCCTCTGATAGCAAGCTGGGCTCATTCAAACCCAATAGTCAGATTTGTCAGTCCTCTGCAGGCATTAAATGAGTGCTGTGGATCTACTGTTTGGATATTGCAGAAGTCATAAGGATTTATTTTTCTAAAGGGAAATAGAAATAAAACTATGAGTTTTTTAGAAAGGCATTCTGATTCATATTTCAAAAGTCAGCTATAATTCTGTATAATAGCATTATGTTGAATTATCTTCTCCGTGACATGTATTTAGGAATATTATATTATAGAAAAAGGTTGATCCTCAATTAAAAAAAAACCAAATATCAAATCAATTGATGATAACTGAATTAAATTTAATTCCTGCTTAGTTGAAACTCCACTCTAACATATTTTATGGAATCTCTGGCACTACTTTTACTCCCCTTTTAATATTGAATATGGTCATCTTTGCTGTATGCTCCTCTGGTGGGAGCCTACTAAATTAGAAATGCCTCCAGAGCCTCCAAATAGCCAGAGAGACTAATTAGAAGAGGTTAGCATCCCCCTGAAATTATGGCAGGAAATACCAATCATAGAATAAAGGTCATAAAATGGGCTGCAGATTTCAATTCTTATTCAGCAGCAGATCCAGGTTTGAGTATCTGAAGCTTACATAATTGGGGCAGGGGTCTTATTTAAGAGAAAAGAACACAAAATTGCAAAAACGAAATTCTGTGTGAAAGTGAATATTTGCTTAGAATGAGAAAAGAAATAACAACAAATTACTAATTTTAAAAAGCTAACAAATCAATAACGTTTTTTACATTCTGAAGCTTCTGGCAATCTTTCAGTTTTTGTTTTTGGCCTCCACTAGGAAATTTCCTTTTCATCATTTTTTTTTTAAGTTCCCTAAACTGTATTTTAAAAAGTAAGGGTTTATCACCAGAATGTACTTCTTTTTCATTGAAACAATCAAGATTGTACGTATCTGTGGGGTACAGCATTGAATATCAATACCCATGTGTGATATGTGATGCTCAAATCAGAATAATTAGTACATTCAAAATTATGCAATATATACCCACAGCCAGCCCAGCGATGACCACCGAGCAGCCACAGAAAGCACCCCGGGCTCTCCCAAGCAGGGGCATGGGGGGGCCTCAGGCCTTGGCCATGCCCCCCCCCAACATGTGCAACCAGCCCAGCAATGGCCACAAAACTGCAGCAAGAAGGGCCTCAGGTTCCCGAGCTGGGATGGTGGGGGATGAGGGCTTTTCTACACACCCCTGACTTCTGCACCCAGCCCAGCAATGACCAGGCCACCACTGGAAGCCCCCAGTCTCTCCTATGGGAATAAGGGGGGTGCCACAGTCCTCAATCCCATCTCTCCTCCTTCCTCCTTCCTCCATCCATTTCCTTCCCCTTTCCCCTTTCCCCCTCCCTCCCAACTGCTCTACAACAACATCCTAGAATGTAAAAAATAATAAAATTTCATTTTCTTTAAAAAAATATTAAACAATATAATTATTTTTGTGGCCCTTTACAAATTTCTTCCCCATCCCCCTTTCCCACCTCCGGTGGCCTCAATTCTGTTCTCTCCTTTTGAAAGTTCAATGAATTATTGTGATTGCTCTACCTTTTTTTGTTATTTATTTTTTTAGTTCTACTAATAAGTGAGGACAGGCAGTATTTCTCTTTCTGTGTCTGGCTCATTTCACTAATGTAATTTTCTCCAAGTTCATCTATGTTGCTGCAAAAGGCTGAAATCTCATTGATTTTTATGGCAGAGCAGTACTCGATTGTGTATATATAACACATTTTCCTTATCCAGTTGTCTGATAATGGACATTTAAGTTGGCTCCAACTCTTGGTTGTTGTAAATAGAGCTGCAATAAACATAAGGGTGCAGATATCCCTTCGACGTGATGATTTCCATTCATTTGGGTACGTACCAGTAGTGGGATGGCTGGATCATATGGCAGATCTATCTGTAGTTGTTTGAGGAAGCTCCATACTGTTTTCCATAAAGGCTGCACCACTTTATAGTCCCACCAACAGCACAGGAGTTTTCCCCTTTCTCCACATCCTTGTCAGCACTTGTTATTCTCTTTTTGATAATGGCCACTCCTACTGGAGTGAGAGGATATCTCAATGTGGTTTTGATTTGCATTTCCCTGATGCTTAGAGATGTTGAGCATTTTTCATGTGTCTGATGGCCATTTGTATATTTTCCTTTGAAAAATGCCTATTCAGCTCCTTTGTCCATTTTCTAATTAGATTGGGTTTTTTGCTGTTAAGTTGTTTGAGTTTCTTGTACGTTCTGGTTATTAATCCCTTGTCAGATGCATAGTTGCAAATATTATCTCCAAACCTGTAGGTTGTCTTTTTGCTCTGTTCATGGTTTCTTTTGCTGTGCAGAAGCTTTTTAGTTTGATATAATCCCATCTGTATTTTTTCCTTTTTTTGCCTGTGCTTTTGGGGTCTTATTCAAAAAGTCTTTGCCCAGTCCTACTTCATGAAGTGTTTCTCCTATGTTTTCTTTTAGGAGTTTTATAGTTTCAGGTCTTATATTTAAGTCTTTAATTCATTTTGAATTTATTTTGGTATATGGCAAGAGGTAAGGGTCTAGTTTTCTTCTTCTATGTATAGATGTCCAATTTTCCTGGCACTATTTAGTGAAGAGCAATCTTTTCCCCAATGTATGTCCTTGATGCCTTATCAAAGATCAGTTGGCTGTAATTATGTGGGTTGATTTCTGGGTTCTCTATCCTGTTCCATTGGTTCAAATGTCTGTTTTTATGCCAGTGCCATGCTGTTTTGGTTACTATAGCTTTGTAGCATGCTTTGAAGTCATATTTGAATTTTGGTATTGTCAATAACTTTGAAAACCACACAAAATTAATCTGAAATGAATAAATATGAAAATGAAACCACAATAGGAATTAAATTTATTTTAAAATTTCTATTATGTTGTTTTGAACTATATAACTGCATAATTAAATTACTCGTATGGTATACATTGAACTTTCATAAATACATATAGCTTTGTTACTGGAACGTTTGTTTTTTCAGGCCCTGGCTGTTCCAGGTGAAAATTCTTCATACTCTTTTGTCCAGACCATACATAAAATGTAATCCAATAGTCTAGGATACATAAGATGTGCAACATCACAGAAGGATATATTTACTGTTTGTGGCACTACTGCTATCAGTTTTTGTCCTCAAAAGCAAGAGTTCTGACAAATTCTACTTTACACAATTCACACAAAAATGTATACTGCGTTTATAATTACATACACTGCAGGAGAGAACTTTCATTTTGACTGGGTATCAATGAGAATCAAATCTACCACTTATTATTTTACATATATGATGCTTGGAAGCATCTCCAGAGTAGCTTCGGGCTCCATACATTTCCAACCTTATTCCTCCTCCACTTCCCACATATTTCTGAAGTTGAGTGTATAGGACATGTTCATATTGCCATATGACCTTTTGTCCCTGTACATTTGAGTCACGATTCCAAAAGAGTCAGCAAAGTGGGTGGTAGGAGTATTTCTGGAACCCATTCCTACACCACTATAGCTAGGTATAACTTAACTATATACAGAAATGACTGCAAACCACAAAAACATTTCACTAATCTAAACTAAATATGTCCCCAACTCATCCTCCCCTTAGATCTGTCCCAAAACAGTAATGGTGGCTTCAACACTTCTTGACACAAGGAATATGACAGAGGGAAAGTTGGAGTTGAAAGAGACAGAATATTAATCAATTGCAGCTAATATATCTTTCTTTTACAAATGTTACAAAATCTAGGGCCATGTGTACATATTTCTAGCATCCCTCCCTGGGTCTTTGAAGGGCCCATACAAATGAGAGGTGTTGAAACTTAAACTTCATTAGCTTCATGGTAAATTAGCTTCTGCTTTTTCCTCTTATTTCATAAACATATTATAGATTGACCAAAACATAATGAGTGAAGGGAGAGAAAACCTGAGTCTAGCGGAATTTCCATGTCTGATACTCCAAATCAGTTCAAACAACAAATAACTTCTGTGTGTGTCAAAGTGCCCTCAACTCTCTAACAACCCCAGAGTGCAATTATTCACCCTTATACTGTTCCCAGAGAGCCACCATTTCTGCCACAGCCTATTGCGAATGACTAGAAACATTGAATTTATACCACCACCACAGATAGCATGGGATTACAAGGAATTTGTGTTCAGGTAGGCATGTTCCAATGACATTTTTCTATAAACAAAATATCTCTTCAAAGTGGGATGAGCTGACACTGGTAAGTTTCATGAACAGTGAGACAAAGCTGATGGTTCTTGAATTGCTGGGGCTAGACAGTGCTAGCAAAATTTATAAAAACAACAACAAAAGCCATTAAAACCCACCAAATGATAATTTTTCAAAATAATTTGTTCCCTGTCCACTTGTTTCCTACTTAAGAACCCCAACCTGTATGTTGATACTCAAGTTCAGACCATCTGGATAAACCTCCTTACACAGTGTTCCACACTCAAATGGATTCTGCAGGCCCTAATCTGAGATTCTCCTGGTCAAACAAACTCAATGGTCCAATTAATTTGGGAAAGGCTGCAGGCTGTATCTCCCTTGGTGGTTACAGCACACCTTACTGAAGTAAAGAACCTACTTACTCCAATATTCTCTATACTGATTTAACCATTTTCCAAGCAATAGCTAATAAAATGTAGTAGAATTAGAGTTTTTCAGACCATTCTTTGGGCACATTCCCTTGGTCTATTGTCAGTGCTGTTGAGTTTCTAGATCAATGTTTCTCAAAACTGTGTTTTCTACCACTTTTCCCCTTCCTCAATGTGCTCCACAACAACAGGCCTCCTTCCTCATTCCCTATCATCAAAAAACATCCCCATCTCAGGAATTCAGTACTTGATGTTCCCTCTGCCTGTTCCTTCAAATACGTAGTGACTTATTCTTTCACTTCATTCAAGTCCCTGCTCAAAAGTCAGCTTTTCAGAGAAACCTTTCTGCATGGACTGAATAATAACTGCCACCCACCAAACCCCCAGATTCATCTGTCGAAGCCCTAACCTTCAATATGACTGTATTTAGAGATAGGGCCTTTAAGGGGATAATTAAGGTTCAATGAGGTCCTAAGGGTGTGGTCTGATCCAATAGGACTGGAGTCCTTAGAAGAAGGAGAAAAGAGAGCAGAAGCACGTGCATACAGAGGAAAGGCCATGCGAGTGCACAGTGAGAAGGTGGCCATCTGCAAACCGAGGAGGAAGGCCTCATCAGAATTCAACTCTACTGGCATCTTGATCTTGAACTTCCAGCCTCCAGAACTGTGAAAAAATTAATTCTGCTGTTCAAGCTACCTAGTCTGTAGTATTTTGTTATGGCAGCCCTTGCTGACTAATACACCTTCCCTGACAACCCCACCCTAACATGAACACTTCCTATTATTCTCTCACCTCCTTGTCTTGCCTTATTTTTCTGTAGAGCACTTACCACTACTTGACATTACATTTGCAAATCTCTAGGAGTTTGAGAGGTAGTAGACCAGAGTAGAATGTAGTGGATATGTGTTTGGGCTTTGGGTTCAAATCCTAATTCTGCCACTTTCTAGTAGGGGGATCCTTGACAAGTTATGAAAGCTCCATGAGGTTCTCCATCTGTAAAATGGTGATAACAGAAATGGTCCTTACTTCAAAGGCATTGTTACAATAATGTAATGTGTTATAACACGAAGTGCTTAGACTAGTACATGGAACAACACAAGCATTCTGAGACCGGTACCTGCTATGACTTATTGTCTGTCTACCACAATGGAATACAAGCTCCATAGGGACAGGGAATTTGTCTTATCCATGGATGTGTTCACACCCCCGAATCAGTGCCTCTGGGGTACATGTTAAGCCCTAAATAAATATTTGTTAACTTGCACATATAAACAATGAAGACCTATGGGCCTTTTCTCAAATTCACAATGTGGGAATCATTGTTTTTATTGAATAAGCACCTTATAACATAACACTGCCACATGATTTCAGAGCCCTTATTTTTGTATTTACTATAGTACTGCTGCCAAGTGATACTACTTTTGTTGACACAGGCTAATAAGCAAAGTTCAGAGGGGCAGTTAAGAGCCAGAGGAACATAAGGTTTCTTACTCACGAGGGTTCACACTGGAATAGTCAGCACTACACTTACATTGCGAGTGATGCTTCATTTCAACAAATCATCACCCATGTAATTAAATCAAACCACTTTATTTGAAATTCATTCATTTTGTAGTTTTGTTTGTATTTAATTTTTTGTATTGGTTATGTAGCTATACGTAATTAGATATTCTAGATATCAGTCAATGGTACTTTGGCACCTTCTGCTGACAAACTTTAGAACTTTCATCGCTCGACGGAGTGTCCCTGCAATGAGTCATTCTTTATGGCTCAGTCAGACAAAGGCAGAATCCAAATCATATGCCTGGTGGGTTAGGCATTACCTCTAATAGGTGACAATGAGGTACAGTAGGCTTTTAGCCTGCTGTTACTAAGAGTAACGTACAACAGGTGGTATGACAGTAGTGCCCTTGGAATTTTCTCCTAAATATCAACTTTTGCAGTCACTTATAAATCAACAGTAGGAGCATTCATTACTAGGGAAATCAACAGGAGGGTTTAATCCCCAAAGTAACATGTCCCTCTATTTTCACCAAAGTGGGTATTTCCAATGATATTAATGATCATCCCTACATGGTAAAAAGCCAGGTAAAGAATTTGGTGTCACTGTGGTAGCAAATAGCACATTCTTTATGGAACCCCATCCCAAATTTTGGTAAATCAAATATATTACCAGTGTTTCAAAAATCTCCATCTCTCTGTAGCTCCTGTGCCTATTAAGTGTAACTCCAGGTAACCAGTTTAAATTGAGATAAGAGCCTTTGAAGAAAAAAGTTCTCAAGCTCTGAAGAATGTTTCAATAAATTCTAATATTTAATCTAGAATTTTTCAGAGATGAGGTATTTTTTGTAAACTAAGAAAACTTTTTATACCAGCAATGAACAACCAGAAACTGAAATTTGTAAAGCAATACCCTTTACAATAGCATAAAAAATATGAAACACTAAGTGATAAATCCGGCAAAAGATGGTCAATTCTGGTGTACTGAAAACTATATAACATCATCGAAAGAAGTTAAAGAAGACCCAAGTAAATGGAAAGATGTGTCATGCTCACAGGTCAGAGACTTGGTATTGTTAAAATACTGTTTCTCTCCCCATATTAATTTATAGGCTCAACACAATCCCAATAAAAAATCCCAGCAGATGTTTTTACAGAAATTGATAAGCTGATTCTAAAACTCACATGGAAATGAAAATGACCAACACTAGCTAAAACAACTTTGAAAAAGAAGAACAAATTTGGAAGACTAACAGTGCCTGATTATATAACTTAATTTAAAGCTGCAATAATCAAGACAGAGTGGGATTGACACAAATATTAACAACTACATCAACGGAGCAGAAAAGGGAGTGCAGAAATAGACCCACACATAATTGGCTTCTGATTTTTGATGAATGTGTAAAGGTAATTCTGTGGACCAGGGGTAGTCTTTTCATCAAATAGTGCTGAAACAATTTAGTAGCTGTTTGCAAAAAAGAAAAGAACTCTAACTCATACCTCTCACCATACACAAAAATTAATTTGCAATAGATCATAGACCTAAATATAAAACCTAAAACTGCAAAACTTCTGGAAGAAAACATAGAAGATCTTTGTGACCTTGGGTTGAGCAAAGATTTCCTAGATTTCTTAGACATGAAAAGCACAATTTAAAAAATAATAAACTGACAAGTTGGACTTCAAAATTAAAAATGTATGTGCTTTTAAAGACATTGTTAAGTAAATAAAAACTCAAGACATAGACTGGGAGAAAAGTCTTTGCCAATCATATACCTGGAAATTGTCTTGTATCCAGAATATATAAAGAACTCTTAAAACTCAATAAGAGAAATAACACAAAGTTTTTAAAATGGACAAGAGTGAATAAACATTCACCAAATAAGATACACAAATATCAAAAAGCACAAGAAAAAATGCTCAGCATCATTATAGAAATATTAAAACCACAGTGAGATACCCCTTATTCCACTGGAATGGCTAAAATTGAAAAAACTCACACTATCAAGTGTTGCTGAGCATGTGAAGGAACTGGAATTCCCATACACTGCTGCTGGGGATAAAAAGTATTATAACCACTTTGGAAACCAGTCTGGCCATTTCTCAAAAAGCCAACATACATCTACCATATTATCTAGCCATTCTACCATTTACACAGGAGAAATGAAAGCACATGTCCATGTAAACACTTGCATAGAAATGTTCATAGCAGCCTTATTTGTAGCACACTAAAATGGGATACAACCAAACTGTCCATCAACAGGTAAATGAAAAAAAAAAATCAATATCCACATAATGAAAAGCTATTCTGCAATACAAAGATATGAAATATCGATTATATGCAACAATATGAGTGAATTTCAAGTAATTACGGTGCTAGGTAAAAAAAAGAGACATACCATAGAATTTCACTAATATAAAATTCTAGAAAATGCAAACTAATGTATAGATCAGTGGTTGTCTGAGGATTGGTGAGGGGTGGAAGACAGGGATCGAAAAGGGACACAAGAAAACTTTGGGGTTGATGCGTATGTTCATCATTAGATTGTGGTGATGATTTCACACATACATACGTCAAAACTTATCAGATTGTATACTTTTAGTATGCGCAGTTTACTGTATGTCAATTAGACCCCAAAGGAGCTACTTAAAAGAAAAAAGGAAAACCTGTAAGTCTACCTCAACAATTATGCTCCCCAAACTTTTGATGTGGATCAGAATTACCTCAGATCCAGTAAATGATACCACTTATCTCTTCTTCTTGAAACTACTTTTTGCCACCATTTCCCTAACATTATTTCCTCTGGGTTCCTCTCCCACCGCTCAGAGCCTCCCTTCTCTGTTTTCTTCTTTGGTTTTAATCCTTCCTCCCATGTCTTATTTGAGAGCATCCTTTAGGGTCTACAGCTGGTCCCTTTTTTATTCTCACATACACTCCTTCCTGAGAAATCTCCCACACTCTTGACCCCAGCCACCATCTATATACAAATAAAGCCCAAATACGCAGTGCAGGACGTCCTCCCTCCTGAACTCCATATTTCCACCAGTTCCCACTGAACATCTCCACAGCACTTCCAATGTAATGACTGCAACATGTCTTCCCCTACAAACTCGCTGCCCAGCCTGTTATGGTTAGGTCTGTTTGTAGCAACCACCGTTTCCAGCCACCCGTGCCAGATGTGGCATAGTGGATGAGAGCATGGGCTCTGGATTTGAATCCCAGTTTTGCCACTTATTAGATATGTGTCTTGGGCAAGTTATTTACCCTCTCTGTGCCTTGTTTCTTCATCTGTATAATGAGTCTCTTCCATATAAGGTTACCGTGAGGATTAAATATGATAAACATTGTTTATACAGTGTCAGACATAAGCAAGTGCTCAATGATTACTAATTAGTATCAGTGGTGACATCTACCCCTCTCCGTTCAGTTATCAACAAGGGCTGTTCATTTCATCTCTGCAGCCTCCCTGTCTCCTTTTTTCCCTCTCTGCCATCTCCTGTCTCAGCCTCACCACATCCTGATACCACGAGATAGCAACTCTGATCTCTTCTCTTTATTCTTTCAAGTGCTGCCTAAGTGCTTCCTGAACCCAGCTCAGATCGGGCACTACGATAACCAGAGAACTTTGACTAGTTCCCCCTGTCCAAACTGCATAGTCCTTAGCAGGGCATTCAAGAGTCCATAAGCTTTGATACCACCCCACTTTTCCTGCTTCAACTCTTAAGACACTCTGGCCTGAACTCCATTACATTCAGAGCCTCTCAGTTCCTCCCTATCCTCCATAAACCCTGCCTGCCCTACTGTCCTGTGTTTGAGGAGACTGTTCCTCACCTACCCACCCCCCACGCTCAGCTCAAACGCAATTTTTTTCATGAACTCGGCCCAATCCCTGGCTGGATTATCAGTCTCTTCTCACTGCTTCCTCTGCACATTGTTCATATGTCAATCTGGGCGCTAACATTATTGTCATTTATATATTTGCCTGTTCCCCTTACTTACCTTTGTCCAGGCATTCAGTGAAGGCTTGCTGAATGGAGTGACGTGAGAAAAAAGAACATGACAGTCTGCCTAACAGCTGCTTAACATCTCCCTGGTAATGCCACCTGCTCATGGAGTTTCTTTGAAGATTGACACTTTACAAATTAGCATCCTGTTCAAGCTGAAAGAGCACCAGAGAGCCATCTCCATGGAAGGCACACAAGAATAGGAGCAACGCCACTCATGCACTCGTGGAGTGGGAGAAGAGAAGCAAATATGGTGCCGTGAACACTGACTGAATCTAGGGGATTCTAAACAATTCCTTCTGAAATTAGATGTCACTTTTCTAAGAGGGAAGCTGTTTACTGTTCACTGCTCAGGAATGCTGGCCAAGCATCCCAGAGATCCTCTCCAGTCTTATTATTTTGTAAATAAGGGTGCAGACTTTACAGCTGGCACTGAGACTTTGCATGGCCATGAAAAGTCCCTAGAGGAAGAATTTGCGAGACACTGACAGCAGCTTGTCCTTGATAGACTCTGCCAGCTCTTCACCAGGACAGACAGGTGCCAGGTGGGGCTGGAGACAGGGTGAGAACATGAGAAGAGGAATGAACCCAAGAATCAGCTGCGAATTCCTCCTCCAAATTTTCCAAATTCTCCAGGGGATTTTTTTGCATATAAAAATCATTTTTTTTAGTTGGTTTTTGTTAGTCAACCAGTATCCTTGGGAATTTTTCTTTAAAGCGGTCAGTGGCAACTCAACATAGTCAACAAGTCAACATCAACATAGTTTATTGCCCTTTGTTTTCCCAGCAACTCTGGACTTAACTCACAACCCACACCCCCATCACTCAGGGCCACCTCCCCCTGCTACCAGTGGGCTACAGGGAAGTGTGAGCAGAGCAGAGCTGAGAGCCCGAGCTAAGGCAGCAAGCAAAGACACGCGTCGAAGGGAGGAGGTCAAGAAGCCGTATCACCAGCCACTCCACCAGTGCCACTCGTGGCCACAATGTTTATGTCTATCTCCACTCTTAGAGGGCAGGGGACATGACTCACTCTCTTTTGTATACCCAGAATGTAGTCCAGAAGTTGGGTTCTGGTAGAATTACGTGTTTGTTGAACAAATGAGTAAACCAATGCATCTCTCAGAGAAGTATTCGGAGGAGGAAATACCAGAAAGAGTTTCTACATGTTGAAAGAATCTTGTTTCGGGCCGAGCCCGTGGCGCACTTGGTAGAGTGCTGCGCTGGCAGCGCGGCGACACTCCCACCGCAGGTTCGGATCCTATATAGGACTGACCAGTGCACTCACTGGCTGAGTGCCGGTCACGAAAAAACGACAAAAAAAAAAAAAAAAAAAAAAGAAAGGATCTTGTTTCTCCTTTGACAGTATTAGTTGTATCAATTATGTAGGAAGGAAAATTCACTTTTTTCTAGACACAGGTATATAGATACATTAGCATAATTATTAAGTAATTTTTAACTGAAATTTAGGAAATGTAGGAAAAATTCTATGACTGGGAATATATAGGAAGAATATACGTAACAGTGAGGTTTGCTTGAAGTCAGGTGCTTTTCCTTGCAGATAAACTGAATACAAAGAAATCTCAGCCTCCTGGGGTCATCCCCACCCCTGCCAGGTAAATAGTCATCTCTGGAAGAAGTTGGGAGATCCACTTTGCAATCCCTCTGCCCTCTGTAGCTGAGTTACAGAGTAACCTGCCAGCAGTCCTCTCAGAATTCATGGGGCTATTGAAATAGAGCAAAGTCCACCAAAAGTTCCACCGAGATATGCTGAGCAAAGGCCAGAGCCCCAGAGGACAGTAAGAGCAGAATCAACTCGGAGCAAAGCTGCCCTGGTCCCAAGTGTGAATCCCACGGTCCCAGCAGGGTCTATGCGGTTGGCAATGAGCCCCGTGCTGTCAGCTTTCGTGAGCGAGCTCCCCGGCTGGCTCCTGTTCTCTGGGATCTTCCTGCCCGTGACGTTGCTGCTGCTTCTCCTCATCGCCTACTTCAGGATCAAACTGATTGAGGGTAAGTGTGAAGCCACACAAGGGGCTGGACGTCCTTTGCCACGGCACTCCTTTGGAACACGCCAATGCACAGTGTTTCTGGGAGGCCTGGAGAAACACGTCTTTTTGATTTGTAGGTGCTTCTCAGTAGGTCCTCTCTCAAGATCCTTAGTGAATTTGGCAAAGTTTGATGCTTTTAGCAGTGGCTCGTGTGCTAGGATGCGACAGCCTGCAGTAGAGACCCCTTCGCTGTACGTAGTTCCTCACAAACTGTGAATCAGCATTTTCACATGTGGTTGCTTTTCTCTGTCTCTCAAGGTAGCAGATTCACCAACATTAAAACACTGTTCGTGGTCTGCCTTCTCTACGAGACAGATGCATGTGTGCTTGTGCCTGTGTGTGTGTGCCCCGAGTGTGTAAGCACACACTTCTTTCTCAGCTACTGAAATGTTTCTAACACTGTGCTATCTCAGTGTTTGGCAAATGTAAAGCCCTAATAGATATTTGACGTATGTGTAAACTTTCCATGAGAGTGTGGTGTTAGGTACAAAAAAAAGAAAAATCAGGAAGGTTACTGTGACTCAGAATGGGTATTAGGGTCCTGGATTGAGGCTATTTATTCTACTATAATTAAAATTAATGAAACTTGGCTGCGATTTGTTAGACTACATTTTAATACTATATCCAGTAAACATTAATATCATAGAAGTTAATAACCATTTTAGCAATACCGAAAAAACAGTCATATTTCTTAATTTGGAGGGTGTTGTATTAAACTACTAAAAAAACAAATTGTAAAACCCTTCCTCTTCCACAAAAACTTGCCAAGGCCAAGCAATGCCTTCACGTATGTTATTATATAAACAGACGTTCAGAATCTAAAATGACTAATACCATAACATATAACCTAAACTCCAATAGAAGTAATAATTAGGGATATTTGTTTCTAAGACAAAATTTAGAACATAAAGAAATCCTAGAGGACATAGCATATATTGTAGAATCCCAAGTTTTCCATAGTAACCTGCTCCAATATCCCCCTAGCCTTTTGTTTTTGTGTCTCATTTTTATGAACAGCTCTCTTGTTGAGTGATAGACCCATATTCTCTCACTCTACAGGATTCATGTGATAAATCCCTTTCTTTATTAAGTCAGTTCATTCTTCACTGGCCCAAGACCAGTCTGAATGTTCTGCCTCCTAGATATTCATTACTACTTAACCCTAGAAAGAGCCTCCAAAAAGAGAAAATTAGAAATCTCCAAGATCCTAACTAGGGCTTCCCTTCAGAGTCTTCCAAGTTGGACTAAGGCCCAGCCACTGCTAAGACTTCCATTTTGAAAGACTTTTGAAGTTGTTGCAATGGCCACTGTCAGTCACATGCTTTGCAGGTCCTTACAGACACTGAGCACCCAGGGGACAGTAAAAGGATGTGATGTGATAGCCAGGGACTTGAGTACTTCATGTGGTTTCCAAGTTTCATCTCTGGCTGCCTCTTTGGCTAGGTAAAAATTTCAGTGTCTCAAAAAATGTATCAAGCATAAAATAAGGCAAACAGGCTAAGATAGCCTCATGGTTTTAAAGTCTCTTACTGGCCTCTATTTACCAGTTATTATAAGATTATTCAGTGGGACATCTTGGTATGTGGGACAGACTCTGCAAAGAGGTCAAATCTTGGTTTTATAGCTGTACTAACCCCTAGGAAAATACTTATAATATGTACGAATCAAATGGATTTACAGTATTTTAGATATTTAGATCATCCTGAGGTAAAAACTTATCACATTCCTTCAGAATAGCCTGGAGAATCCAACTCACATTGCAAGTGTGTCTGGGCATCACAGGAGCTGGTGCGAGGGAAAAGTTTAGACAGCACAGGGCGCAGAGGAAGCGCTCAGTGTGTGCGAGTCACTACACGCACTGCACAGCGGGCCCCTTCGTCTACAGCACATCCCTGCCCCTGTGAGTTGCCCAGAGGTCAAGTCTCAGACAGAAATTGTTACCTTAAGTTTATAGCTCAACAAAACTGGAACTGCTTCTGAAGGATTTGAGTGAGGGGAGCAGAGGGCCCCAAAGACCTACTTTCTCTTCACACTTCCTTCCAGCTTTGTTCCAAATTCTGATATGCTACTGAGATTTTCCACAACTATGAGTCTGGCCCTTCCCTCTCAAAGCCTCCCCTCTTTGCAGCATCATATCTAACCCAAGGGTAATGAGGTCAGCTTCACACAAGGGCCAATGATCTCCGGGCAGAGTCCCTTCACCAACTTTAAGCTTGCTCCAAACTTGCCCCATACTCCTGGATAGCAGTAGTCCTCATTCACTTACTTAACAAGTGTTTGTGAATCTACCATACGCCAGGGATTCTCCTAGATAGTGGAACAGACTTTTACTATGGGTTTTTAGGATTGAGAGGAAACAATCTCACTTCTAGAAAACCACAAAAGGCATCTGGAAAAATCTGCCTTTCACCAGAGGCAGATCCTCTAAACAGCTACAGGGTACCCCAGCACTGCAACGAGCCACCTTTTCTGTTGTCTCCCAGTTTTACTGGCTCTCACTGAAGTGTGCTTGGAGCTTACAGGCTACACGTAAGGAGTACAGAGTGAGGGAGGAGGTGGAAGGACCTAATTATTATGGCATAACAAAAATCTGTGGAAATTATTACTGGAAGGAATGCTAATAACTAGGAGCTCTATGTTACTAGCGGCTGCCAGTGAACCATCTGAAGGATGCCAAGAGAGGAACGTACAGCTGACTGGACCACAATGGTCCTCCCTGTTGTCAGTTTTCATTCTTGGACCACAATGGTCTTCCCCTGTTGTCAGTTTTCATTCTGTTGACACTGGCCCCACCGTGCTGGGGTGAGGGAAGTCAGGGCCTTAGGTATTGTCCCTTACAGGTTCCTGGTCAGGGTGGCAGCTGATGGGCAGCTTGTGCTATACTCACATCATTCTCTCAAAAACTTTATATTCAAACCACCCCTTACATTTCCTTCCTCTCCCAAATGGAATCTGTGCATCTTTTTGGAGTAATTCTTAATTCATTTTCCAGTGTTAGCAGACAACCTTAGACTGTGAACATTTTCATTTTTATGTGGATCTGGTCCCTTTAATTCCAGATTCTTGCTTCTCGAGGAGGTGGGAGAGCCGTCTAAGAACATGTAGCTGTTAAAAAGTTATAGTTCTTTCTGAAGCCATTTTCCTAAGGGTAAGTAGTAATATCCTTCCTCCAGTTTGAAGGCAATGAGATCACTTTGTCCAAAATAAAATATCACCAGTTTGTATCTTCATTTAGCAGCATCCACTTAAAAACTGTAAACAGATGGCAAATGTCATGTCATTAATCTTCCAACCAGGGTTATGGCAAATGTAATCATTCCTATTTTGTTCATGTAAAGAGGACATTGACAGATTAAATGGTGTGTTCACAGAACCCCAGAGTCCTGCATTCTAAAACAGAAAACAAGCTCGCTGTCTCATACATCCTAGTCACTTGGACAGGCGAGCCCTTTTAAGATGTGATGGAAAGCATGTAGGGGTATCGTAATCGTTCAGTATTACTCACTACACTTCAAGCCTTAGGAGGTAATGGTGCATGTAAATTTAATTAGTATTTAGAGAACATCAATTTTCTCACAAAGAAAGAAAAATCTCTAACATCCTGCACTCTTCAATCTGTGTCAATTGTCTTGACAAGTAGCCCTCGAGATCAAGTTCTGAGCCTTAAACTTTCCACAGCCAAACCCTTCACCAACCACTTACATGGGCATTTTGCATCTCCTAGGGTGGAAGTTTTGATTATCTTATCTACCCAAGTCCTCAGATTCCCAAACCTCTACTTCCAGTGCCAACCCCCACCCCAAAAAACCTGATGCGTCATCCTGATCAAGAACAAATTACTCTCTAAAATAACATTACCAAAAATAGTCATTATATTTTTAAAATCTTATTTATTCAATGTTGTTGGGAGAATAGAATAGCTTGGCCAGGGCCCTTGCCTCGGGTCCAGTTGGGTGTGGTTCAGCATCCTTTGTAAGCAAATTTTGTGTGTGTGTGTGTGTGTGTGTGTGTGCAAATTTTGTGTGTGTGTGTGTGTGTGTGCGTGCCAATGTATCTTTTTAGTTTTGTTGCTATTCTTGTGTTCTTTGGAGAGAAAGGAGTTTTAGTGAAGCAGGCAGGCAGGCGTCTGCCTCGAGTGTCCACCCAGAACAGCCATGCTTTCCAACCTACGGCTCCAAGAACCTTTTGGCCGGTTATCTAGCTCATAGACCTGCGCGAAAGGGTCTGGTGACCCAGCCTGGCATGTGTGGGGTCTGGGGACCCAGCCTGGCACGTGAAGGCTTTGTGACCCAGTCTGTTAATGAGCTTGAGGGGTCTGGGAGCACCAGACCCAGCCCTCGCTCAACAATTGACCCAGTCAGTGCAGGATTACCAGCAGGTAAAAGAGCCCGACAACTGGCATGTTCACCCAGCTTTACAATTGGTGCTGTGAGGATTCCAAACCTTAGCCTAGCCAGACAAATTGGCATAGTCAGCAGGATTATGCCACAAACGTGTAAAAGTTTCTGCATGGAATTAGATCCAAAATAAGGTCAAGTAATTGATCAGGTTCTGGCCTGCAGCAACTAACGTTCTAAAACAGACAACTAAAGTATTGAAAATATACGGGTGGCTAGGCATCTTTCACTGAACTTCATATATACATTTAAGTGGTAAGCAATCAAAAATATACATTTAAGTGGTGAGCAATCAAAAAGGAAAAAAATAATTGTTTGAAAAAAGCAGGAATAACCTAAGGGTTAGCAGAGTAAAATTAAGAGCTCAAGGTATGAGCCAAACCAAAGGGCTTTGAATTCCAGCTCTGTAACAATGGTCACTACTTAACCTTCTGAAGCTTCAGTTTCCTCATGTGTGAAATAGCAGGACATAGCTGGTGTGGGGATTAAGTGAGGTGATATAGATAAGGTTCTTAGCAGTGCCTGTTCTGAACAATTGTTAGTCATTATTACCCCTGCTGGCTTATAAATTTCAAGAAGGCAGTTTCTGTGTCATAATAATAGTAGCTGTTACTTAGTCTTGGAATAATTAAGTCAATTGTCCAAGGTCACCCACCTGGAAAGTAGTAGAGACAGGATTTGAACCCTGGCTGTCTGGCTCCAGAGCTAGTCCTCTTAGCCAACATACCACCCCTGGTGATATAGGTGATGTATCTGTTGAACAGATGAATCCTTTTGGCCCAAATAAACTTACCACCAACTTGAAGGGCAACTGTAGGAAATTTTTAAAGGAGAGAATTTTATAAAAGCTTTGAAGGATTTGATTAACCTCTTTACATGATGGTACTTCAAGAAGTTCACAGAAAAACAGAATTAAAAATAATACAAATCTTTCCAAAAACTTTTTGAAGTACCCTCGTATAACAGGAGTAATTATTAATGATGGTGATTCCTCCCCAAAAAGATCTACGCCCGAGTCAGAAATTACATTTCTTTACCCATCCCTCAAAAGGGAAAACTTCATTGTTTGCCGAATTTGTCACAATAACAAATTCAGGTGTATGCAAGGCCACCTGCCTATCTAATCTCTCTGCACACCCTCCTAAACAGACCCACTGAAATGGACAAATTGCAAGCTTTCGGGGTAAATTATTTCATTTCTCACTCTCCACATGGTGCCTAACACAGACATTTTATTCACTAAATAGATAATTCACTGTAGACTGATGAGCTTCCTTTTGGTCTCTCTTTTCTAGTTCTCTACCCTTATAGCTCGCTTATTTTAATCTCATTGTTTAGGTCACCCATTTTCAGTCTACAATTTGTATTCTCATCCCTGTTCAAAGCACCTGTTGTGCAGTTAGCCTCTGCTAACTGAAAATAGAAGGGAAGCAATTACTCATATTTCAATGAGTTCATAATCTAAGCCATGAAAGAATATCTTTGAAATGGCAATGATCTATGTGGAAAGGCAATGTAACCCAGCAGTTGAAAGGGTGGACTCTGGAGTGAGACTGCCTGGGATCCAATCCTGAGTCCGTCAATTTCTGTGATCTTGGGCAAATTGCTTCATATTGATTTCTCTCTACCTCCATTTGTTTATCTGTAAATTAATAATAATGGTGACTCGCTCATAATGCCACTGCAAAATTAAACAAGGCATGCAAAGGGCTTCACACAGTGTCTGGCACATAGCAAATACTCAACAAATACTGGCTATTAAGTCTTGAGGCTCACATAGCCTAGCGCTCATCACCATGCAACGCATATGCACCCTCACCATGCAACGCATATGCACCCTCTCCTAAGACGACAGGTCTGCAAGAATCCAGCCAGGTCAGGGAGAGTGCATGTGTCCTGGGGTGCACAGCATACAAAGTGCCTGGGAAGGAATAAATTGCACAAACTTCATGTGGGAGCCAAAGAGTATTTTTCAGGTTCAAGTCTATGAGCATGTTTATCACCTCCCATGACGTTATAAGCCCCTGGTTACTGACTTGATTAATTATAATTCTGAAAATAAAACTTTTAAAAGCAAAAGCAGGATCGGTTGTGTGTGTTGGTCACAGTCAGGAAGAGAAGGGTCTTTTGATACACTAGGAAGATCTTGAGGAATACATGTCAAGATCTCAAGAGAGATATCAGGGCTAAAGATCAAATTTGGTTCTCACCAGAGAGATAATAGTTGAAGCTACAGGAGCAGATATGAGTACACAGAAAGATGGTAGATAATAAAAGCCAAATGGAAAAGAGTAATGGGGGCGAGGACAGAGAGGGTTTGTGTCAGATGCTACAGTAGAAAGAAACGGGATTAGAAAATGCCACGAGATTTAGTGATTAGGATGTCATTGATGAGTTTTAATATTTTAGTAGAACAGCTTTAACTGAAGTTATATTTTAAGGAGTTAAGGAACGTACAGGTTGTGGAAAGTTGTAATGGTCAGAGTTGTCAGTAAAAGATGCCAAAAGGTAAAAGGCAGACAACTAATTTGACTTGTCTAAAGACCATAAGTGTGCAAATACGTTTTTTGGGAGGGTGGAGCAGGAGCAAAAACCCTGTCTTACTCATTCCCATATCCACAACCCCTGACATGTAGACCTGCTTAATAAATGCTTATTGAATGTGGGGGATCTTAACACTTAATCTACCAAATATAAAATACACTTAGCATGTAACACTTTTTATCACAGTGGCCATTTGTCCACTCTAACCAGGGTCATTCTTTAGAAAGAAGCATTTACATTTCACTGGAAGTGGCTGAGCAGGTAAGGAGAGATCCTGCAGTAGGACTTGCTCTGAAGACCTGGACTTCTGTAACTCACCAATCCACCAGGGTCAGAAATGCTGGCCAGTAACCACTTACAAGCTATAAATGAACAAAAGCACTCAGCTGCCTCTGAATTAACTGATATTTTTCCTTTCAGTTAATGAAGAACTCTCCCAGGCTCCTGATCGCCAACACAATCGCAGGAATGGCTCTTCCCTGTACCAGAGAATGAAACGAAAATGACTGTTGGGGATGGACCAATGACTAAAGCACAATGAATTTCTACTGGCCAGAGAGCAAAGGTCAACATTCAGCTAATAAAGTAGGCTGATCAGCTAGAACCATAGCAAAAATAGAATACTGAGATACTTGTTCTGAACCATACTGAAAAGGGGCAGCTATTATCCAAAAGAGGACTTCTGTGAGACTCAGCTTAAAAGTTCCTCAGAAAGTACCAAGAACACCAGATTTTCTTGGATACATTCCATGGACTGGACACACTATTTTTTAAAAATTTTTATTGTGACCATGTCTACTCTGAAGGGTGTACTTTAAAAATAAAATTCTTAAGCATCATATTACATAATCCCATGGAAGCCCACATTACTCTGATTTTAGGTGAAGAAACTCTGGTAGAGATCAAATGAATAGCAAAAGATTAGCGTCTTGGAGAGAGATCTATAGAGTCCCTATGCCAGAGTATTCCCACTTGTTTCTCTTGCAGGTCAGTAACTTTTAAATGACACCATTCAGGTCCTGAGTTTGTTTCTCTCCTTTTCCCAATTGCTCTCACAAATCATCATTGTGACAAACAATGCACAAAACAAGTCTCCCAATACTAGGTATGGATCACCCATGAATGTAGCTTTCAGCATGATGTAACTTGGAATTATTGGCAATTTGGTGGTGGAAAAAGGAAAGGAGAACAGATTGTTCACATAATTAATGAGGAGAATAATTCAAGGCTTTGCCTCTAAAACAAAAATACCAAAGAACCATTTATATATATGGAAAGAAGGCAGTGTTCCACTAGAATTCTTCTTTTTTAATGGGAGCCATAAAGAGCCCACATACATCACTGAAAATAAACATTTAATTCAAGGTGGTAGTTAAAATAGATTGTGGTTACTATTGCACTCTCCACATTTTCCTAGTGAACATTAACAAAAGATGTTCAGTACATCCGAAGCCTAAGTCTGGTTATATTCCAAACTTTGCAACATGACTCTAATAGGCTATTAAGTGATTCACTTCATAAAACATAATCAATTTGGTTATCTGAAAGAAATGCACCAATTTCGAAAGTGACACACAGTTATACAAAAGATTGTGCAGATGACCAAAAGCAGGAAGGTACCACAGTGCCATATGTCATCTGCTCCCTCCCCTCAGCCCCACTCTCAAATTCTTCATATGCATCCAGCAAGCAGTCTCCATTTGCACTTCTGGCATAATATAAAAGTCATTATTTATAGACTGAAGACACTCATTTCTGCATTTTATTGCACTTACAATGAAAATGTCTGCTGGGGCTTTCAGACTGAGATAATTTAGAATAACAGTGTTCATGGCATATGGAAGGAATAACAGTATTCTCTCAGTTCTGGGAGGAATCTCTTTTTAGTGCCCAGTGGAATCAGTTTACGTAAAAATGCTTTCTTTAATAGACGGTGTGAAAAGATGCCTCCTATTCCCATCTCAGGCAGCTGCCAGCCGAGTCTGTGGCTCTGCCATCAAGGTTTGCTCCCATCTCCCAGATACGGGCACTTCAGAAGCCTGATTTATGGCTCTGGTTGATGGTGGTCCACTATCTCAACTAGTGTGGTAACAGATGAGCTCCAAACATACCTGCTTTCAGCAACAAGCATAACCAAGTAGTTTAAAGCAAGATTTTTTTGGTGCTGTTAAATAAGATAAAAGTAAAGAACGTCCAATGAAATTATGACTAGATTCATGATTTTTTTTAATATGTGGAGGAACAGAAACAGGTTGGTTTTCCCATGGAGAGAACAAGTCCCAAGGGTTTCATCATCTGCTCAAAGGCACTGCTAACAAATTTGTCAAACCCTTTACCAAGCACGGTCAAGCAGCTGCAGTCACGTCTGATCTTCACATGCTCATATCTCCAGTTTAAGATCTCATTTGGGCCTGGACTGCTTCTGTCCTCTTCAATTCTGCCAAAACAAGCTGTCTCGGTCTCCACCTGAGCAGGCTAGCAGTCTCCTTACATTATCCTACGCTTGAGTTCCATCTTGTGCTTCAAAGCTTTTTACCAGTGCCAAAAAATGTTCTCACAACTCTAAACGGCCTCATCCAACAGTTCTTAGTCTTATTTCTAATGTTCTAGTATCTGAAAGAGATCAGAAGAGACCTCTATCATAATCTAGACAATATCATATATCCTAGCATATCAGTAAATATGTATTCAAAAATTTCTATTTATAATTACCATAAAATGGATTGGGAATTTTAAAATATTCTACTTTAAAAATTTTTCAAACCCATGTTCCAAAACCTTATTGATCTACATTCCTATTTATTCTATCATTTGGGGTTTTGAAAGCCCAGTTTACCGTATGAGACGATGACATCCTGAGAAATACTTTATAAAAAATACAAAATATTTTTAAAAGACAGCCTTGCTGCTGTAGTCATATGAGATTAATCATCCACATTGTTCCAAGTGGTTCTCTGGGTAGCAAATCCCCATAGATACTCTCCATGTCTCCGAAACCCCAAGCCCTGTCCTTGCTGTCTCAGCTGAATAAAACTGAGCCCTAACTCTACACTGCCTTTCCTAGTCCATGGGAGCTGCGAAGACAAACTTTCCTCCTATTACTGCTATTATCATGAGAAGTATGCAAGGACGTGGGTCTCAAAACACCCTGGCAAGATCAACCTATGACTAAATATGTTATACATAAAAGCTTTCTGATGAGAAATATAATCACAGAATCGCATTTGTTTCCATAATACTTCTAACACTTGGCTTGCTGAGATAGGCTTCTCTGGAAAGATTTTTTGTAATGGTTGTAGAGAAAGTGAGAAAGGCCCTTCAAAGGGTGAGATAATTCAGTGGGAACAGATCTCAAAGACAACAACTATGGAAATTATATTCAACCCCTCAGTTTAAATGATTAGAAAAAAACACTCTATATAACATTTTTAAAGGAATATATCCTGTTGGCCGTTTGCTGTGTAATGTTTAAAAGAATATTAAGAACATAATCTGACATGCCTTGGTAAAAGCCTCACAATAAGCAATCCCCATTAGACTTGGACACAGCCCCTCCAGATTCTGGTTTGCATGATGCATTAAGGCACAGTAGACACGAAGTGAAGTAGGACATGAAGCAGAAGATCAGGATTCAAATGGTACAGCTAAAATATTTCCTGAAAACAAAATAAATAATACACAAAGAAAAGAAGCAAAAACATCCCTTGGAGAATTTGTGAAGACTGGGGTGGATTATTTAACTAGGCAGAAGGAATCTGCATGTTAAAAATCAGATTTACAAACTTTCAACATCGCTTTCACCATTTTAAATCAGTGATGCTGGCAGCCTCATAAATTATAAAACAGAGCTGAAGACAATTTTTTAAAATGCTACCTTCCACAAGATACTATAGGACTTCTTAATGGAAGATATCACTTGAGTTTATTTTTTTAAACCTTTATAAAAAGAGAAGTGACAAGTATAGAGAATAAACAAACTTTATTTTATAACGGTATTACAGAAAGCAAAATATCATTTAATACAACTTGAAGCTGCTATAAATCTAATCTGGCATCATAACTATACATAGGGCCAAAAGCAAAGGAAAAAAAGTGTTCAATACAGTTAATAAGTCCCTATCAGGTCTCTGGTGTCAGGTTTAAATGGTATAGCTTTCTTATAACCAACAAAAAACCACCACAGCCTCATACTCTCTCCCCAGCATCCTCAAACCTGTGTGAATCAAACTATCTGAAAGAGATACACCTGCTCAGTAACAAAAGGTCAATTTTATGTATAGACAAGGAGGTTTAATACAAAGCAAATATTCTACCCAAGCGTTCAAATAATGCAAAGTATTGAAATTTGGATACATTAAAAAAGAAAGCACTAAGGTTTTAAGCTGCCTGAATCTTTTAGTAGAAGGGAAGAAACAAGTTTTCTCTTTCTCCTCCCTCCTGTTCTGGAATGCTGCCGAAGAGCATGTGTCTGAGAAGCGTTGGCACTGTGCTGCAACAGGGTATCTAAACACAGTGCATGGTCAGCAAACTTCTTCACGATTCTCCAGTCCAGAGATCCTCTGACTCTCAACTAAAAGTAAAAAGTCACAGGACTGGAAAGTCAAAAGGGTTCAATAGAAAAAACATACCCAATGAAATTCTCAAACATTAAGAAAATTTTCAAGATGTAAGAAATGCTTTTAATCTGTATTATTATTTTCTCATACAGCATATTTACTGCAATCTGAAAACTCTGTAAATATTTGCTGTAAGAATTCAATGGAAAGAATCTGGAAGAAGGAAAGCCACTACCTAAATTAGTCACAGAGTTTGCTTTCCGCACAACAGCACCTGTTCAAGTGAACAGCACCTTACCAGCTTGGGCTGGCTTTGTTCACTGTCATTTGATCAAAATGAGTCATAAAAAGCAGGTAGTTGTACACAAAGTAAACGAGAAACAAAAACAAAACCCCTTAATTAAAAAAAGAATAGCCAAAAATATTTAGAAGTGGTTATAAAACAAAATAATATATTAAAATGCATGGGAACAGTATAGACCAGAGCTGTTAAGGTAAAGTTTGGTGTTGGCATTTTAATTCTTCAGGCTTCTGGTCTTTGTTACCAGTCGTAGCACAAATTTGCTGGAGTAGTGGTGTGGCAGTAAGACTTGAAATGGTCACAATTCTTCAGGTTCACAAAGCTGAATGATGTTTAAAAAATGACTTTCTAGGAAAGAAAAAAAGACAAAGCTTAAACAGTACAAACACAGAGCCTTCAAAAAAAATGTTAACATTCATCAAGCTTCCAATCAAGTAATCAACAGTCACTATATGCCTAGTTTTACAATAAATAATATGGCTACCAGAAGACAAGCATGAGAAACTATTCTACCCTTGAGGGCCTTACACTAGCTAGAGAATTGATAAGTATGCTAGAAACAAATGGCAAATAAGAGTACACTGCAAAAGAATTAATATAAAACAGATACAATTCATAGTAAGAATCTAAAAAAGAAAAACCAATGTAGGTTTTAAAGCTAGACTCAAGGAGAGGGAAAACCAAGGCCCATGCTGAAACAAACAGCAAGGGTACAGGTGGTGAGAACGGAACAAGGAAAGAGGAATGGAAGTGAAAGAGCATATGGTGCTACGATACTAAGATGTGTATGAAGATATTTGTGGGCGGAGGAGGCCAGAATGAATGGGAGGAATAGGAGGATGAAGAAATGGACATTGTTAAAGCAAAGTGTTGGTATAGTGAGTAAGGGAAAAGAAGGGGAAGGAAGAAATATTAAGTCTATTCTTTCATACTAGACTGAGAAGTATGAATTTGATCTAACAGAGAGAAAAAGTAAGAATTCAGAAAGGGCATTCAAACAAAAAGGCCTGCTGGCAGTCTACTGAAACAATCCAGAGTAAAGTACAAGAGCTGGAGAGAGGCAAAATACAGGTCAGAGAGCCAGGGCTGGCCAGTTCATGGAGGGCATAAGGCCAGAAACGGAGCTAGAATTGGTTCTCCTTTGGTTTTGAGGAAGGGTTTGGCATGGACTGCTTATGTTTTGAAAACATGGCTGTAGCTTCACTGTGATGAACAGGCTGAAGGCAAAGAAGAGTGGAGTCAGGAATACCAGTCAGGAGGCCACTGCAGGAGTCTGGGCTGGATGAGGAAAATGACAAATGTCGGGTATTTTTGCTAGACTGCCAGACTTGAGTGGCTGCTACAGAAATCAGGTGGAAGAAGGAATGTGAGAGGCACCACTGAAGAAGTAGAATCATATGTGGTGATTAAACAGGAAGTATGAGAGAGGACTGAAAGACTTGGAGTCTGGGGCCTCAAAAACAAAGGGAGAATAATAGGCTTAGAGCCTGGGTGAGGCATTAGGTGTAGGGAAGTAGATTTATGAATTGAGTGAAACCAACAGATAAAACGAAATCTCTTGTTAGTAAAAGGAAAAATGAAAAACACACAGTCTTGGAAAAGCCCAAAGGCAAGAAGGTAGGAGAGAGAACTAAAAAATAATGACAGTATATTGTTCCTCAAAAAGAAAAGTGTTTTAAGAAGGCAACCATTTCATTTTCTATTTCAGCTCAGTTGGAAGTTCTGGCAAACTGTAGGTAATTACAGAGGACGGTGGAGAGTGGTAATTAATGTCCTTTCCTAGAGACACTGGTCCTAAAGTCAATTAGAATGTACCCTCTTCTGGTTAGATAAAATTAAGTCTTGTTTTAATGGAAAAAATCTCCTCAAAATTTAGATTTATCATCCATAATGTTACAGCCTCTTGATTATTTGGGACAGACTGACTATTCAAATATACTGTCTCCCACCCTGTTGTCCGCCACAGGCTATTTCATTGTTCATCGGTACTTCTGGCTTGATTCTAGGCAGAGAAAACTCAATGGAGAAAACAGTCTTTTTTTAGGTTAGTAATTATGAAAAGAAATGTGGGGGATAGTAAGGGGAAATGGTTAAAACTACCAATCAAATTGGATCGGGGGGTTATAAGACCTTCAGTTTTGCTACCTGTTCTTACTCTTTGAGAGCTAGTACCTCTGTTTTGCTTAGTGAATATGCATCATTTGTTGAACACAGCTGCCATTTTGCTAGTTTATGTTATAGAAAACAAACCCCTGATGTCACCAATGCCTGAAAACCTGCAGAGGGAAACAAGGTTTAGGATTCTATTCTCCATTTTCTCTAGGCTCCCTGTCACTTTATTTCTTTGAATTTGTTTTCATCAAAAATAAAAATTTCACTTTGTAATGAGTTGTAAATTTGTAAAGGAAAGCTAAAATTAAACTTGTTTCAAAGTTATTACAGGAAACTAGGAGTATGTAGGAATTGAAGGAAATAGATGTTGATCTCAAAACAACTTCAACACTTACTGAATACAGATAAAAATACATAGTTACCCATATAAACTCAAATATAATATATTTCCATTTATTCACAATCAAACCACTAGAAAGCATAATAGTTTTTTTTTTCCCCTGGTAATAAGTATTACTAGTTTTATTTCTGGTAATAAGTATTACAAATGATAACCCTAATGTGCTCTTAGGATTCTTTCAGAATCAAAGTAAGTCACAGTTATTGTAATTTTAATGTTAAACACACTTATTTTCTCATTCTTTAAAAAGTAGTAAACCAAGTGTAACTCTGAGTTAATCAGATATTAAGTGTGTCAAAACACCCCAGAGTTCCTTATTGCTCTGGATGAACAGGGAGTAACCTATAGTATGAATTTTAAGTTTACATATCCACGTATCTTTTTTGACTGCTTCTTGAACTTAAACACATATTGAAATGTGTTCCTAAGTACTAAACATTTTGATTTGAGCTGGGAAGCAGAAAAGATAAAAATAAAATCACCAATGTCATTGGTACACAAATATCAAACATTTAAAACTTTTCTGTCCTTTGACATGTATCTGTGAGAAATAAACTTAATATCCAACAATATTTTACAGACTAGATTTTGGGTCTAAATAAATTATCACATATCCCAACCAACCTAAAAACTAGGCCCTGGTTCTTCATGTAAGAGCTGTAAAAGTTTTGGGAACTTTCTTTTTTTTAAAGCTTGAATTCTACCTCATATTCATAGAATTCTGGGTATCTTTAATTTGTCCATACAAATTGACAGGCATTAATTATAGGTATTAATTCAACCTGCTTTCACTTTTACATCATAAGATTCACCTTGAGTTTGGATAGGATCATAGCTATTAAATATATGTATTACACTTTATATATTAGAATTATGGTCATCTAAACAAAAACAAAGACAATCAAACTATTGTTTCCTTTTCATGCTTCAGCTCCCCACCCTTGGACTATACAATGTCAGTAAACATTTGTAACTACAACAGTCACTTTCCCTAGCCTGTGCCCCACTCTTTTGCCAATGTGAGAATAGGCCCACATGGCTAAATTTCATCTAATCACATCTAATTCTATGTCCAAAATCTTGCAGGATACATGTTGGCTGCACACCCTGCCTTAAGCCCTCACAGAGGATTCAGAGGTCTTATTTATCTTTCTCAGTGTGCTTGATGAGCACTGACTGGGTAAAAAAAGTCAAGTTCATACACAGATGTTCTATGATCTCATTTAAAAAGCACGACCTTAGAGTTTCCAGAGACAAGTGATCTCAATCTTGGAAGCGCTCTACTCCAGAAATTGATTTGGTAAACTGATTTTAAGAAGCATTTCCCACAAACCACTAGAAACACCGTCTTTTAAGTGGTAAAGCTGTCATCAGAAAAGTCTCAATAAAAATGAAAACGTGGCATTTATCCAAACTAATGCAAGAAAACAACATTTCTTCAGATAATGAAGATTCAATTACCACAAAGCAGTAATACAATCATAGATTTTGAAAAGAAGAATAAAATATTTATGTAACACACAATGCAATTATTTCCTTAACAAAAATGAGGTCTGTGCACTCAGGTGTAAAGTTCAATTTTAACTATGATACATTATAGATTTGACAATCATTTCTCATGCTGAACTTGCATTTTAATCTTCCTGGTTCTCAATTTGCATATTTGATTTTAATTTTTAAACAGAATTTCCACTGTTTAAACGAAAAGAATGGAAATCCTAGAGCCAAAAAGGCACGTATGCTAGATTTCCATTTGGTTAAGCCAGGAAACAGTCAATTCTTAAAATGTTAGTATTACCACTATAATATAAACAAAGTGTGGTCTGCAGACCCTGAGGGTTGCCAACACTCCTTCAGGGGGTTACAGAGTCAAAACTATTTTCATAATCATACTAAGACATTATTTGCCTTTTCCTGGGTGTTGACATTCTCACCAATGGTGCAACAACAGATGGTGAGTAAACCTGTGGGCATCTTAGCACGAGTCAAGGCCATGGCATCAAACCATACGGAAGTCACTGCATTCTTTACCTGCATGCCTTTGCAGTGAAATGGAAAGTTTCACTTAAGGATTCCCTTGATGAAACGGAAAAAAATGTTAACTTTCTTACATCTTGGCCCGAGTACATGTCTTTGTAATATTCTGTGTGGTGAAACGGGAAGGGCGCATGCACCACTCCCACGGCACACACAAGCACAACACTGTCTGGAGGAAAAGCGTCTGTACGAATGTTTCAATTGTCAGTTGAAGAAGCCACTTTTTTCATAAAACACCTTTTTTACTTGACACAAATTACTAACAAATTATGTTATTCAATTCGGATGTGAGGCAGACATTTTCTTAAAAATGAAGTAAGCTTGTCTCTTCCAGGAAAACTGACAGTATTTGTTGCCTATGAAAAAATTCAAGCTTTCAGGTGTAAATTAGAATTTTAGAAAATAGTATTTTGCCCATCATGAGCTTGATAGCTTCCTAGTAGTCAAAGACCCTTCTAACGAATCAGTGGCAACCACTGCCTGTCCCAGGATGTGATATAGTTGGGAACATACAGTAATGCAGCCTTTTCAGACAGGCTTCTTTCACTAACTGATCATTTTTAACTTAATACATATTTTTAAAACTTCTCAGTTTTGATTTATACTATGGTAAATTCCAATAGACACAATCCACTTAAACAAAAGCTCTTTGGACTCTTCAATAATTTTTACAAGTGTAAAGTGATCCTGAGACCATTAAGTTTGAAAACTGCTTTTATAGAAGCTGCTGTTCCTACCTATTGCTGTTTTCTCCTGTCTCAGATATTTGTGTGTTTGCTGAATAGAGGAGGAAAAATTAAATCTAGCGGTTTTTTTCCTTTTCAGGCAAATGAAGCTCAGTACCTGCTCTACAAATAACCCAGCAAAATGCTTTTGCTTCTCCTGGTTTGCCGTAACATACTAATGCTGTATGGAGCCCCCATCTCCTCATGAGGCTCTCCTGTTGGCCCTTTGTGGTAGCATTTCCTACACTTTGGCCTTTCGGAACAGGGTTCGTTGGCCCTCTTGAGCCTTGTCTCCTCTGCGTGAACTCTATCACACTGGATGGCATACACCCTAACACAATATCACTTCAAAGACAAAAATTAAGTTCAAAGTTTGCTAGAATCACAAGTCAATTAAAGCCAAGTATGTTTGCTTTCAGGAGAGTCAATTTTGAGAAGTTTCCCCCCCCCCCAAAATTTTTTTTTCTATTAAGGCATATGTTTACCTTTCACACAGCTGCAGTGTCTTCCTCTCCTAAGGAGTTTTTTTAGAAAGGTCATCTGCCTCCCCTCCATGCTCTACTTTGGTCAAAGCTCTCTTTTTGTTTTTAAGCCAGTTACACTCCTTTCCCTTTAAGGAGAAGATGAGACATCAGTGATCTCATCAGTAATTTTAATGTTAGAATCTTCATGCTCAACACATTCAAATAACTCTACTTAAAGTATTCCTACCACACAGCAATTTCAGGATATCCTGTCAAATGAAGACATCATCAATTGCACCCTCAAGAGCACAAGTTATGGGCAACAGGGTGAATACCTTGTGAAAATTATCTTACTTTTCACTCACATTTAAATTCACCACTTTTCTTTTTCCACCCATATATTATCTGGCATGTAGGGAAACCAGAAATAATACTTTCTTTTACCTCATTTTAAAACTTGATTATTTTTTAAAATATGGTTTTACTTGCTTACATAGCTTTATGTCAAAGCTGCAACCTCAAAGACTTTTTGTACAAAATAAATTTCTCTAAAACAAATCATGGTTCGAGTACGTTAGGAGAAGTTTATTTCAGAGTCTCATGATGAATACTTCTGCAAAGCCATCTGTAGTGTGGAATCAGACTGACTGAGGGTCACTTCTGGCACTGCCACTCCCCGACTATGGCTTGGGCAAGACTTAACCTCTCTAGCATCAGAGCCCTCACCTACATCACAGATGACTCTGAGAACTAACTGTGACAATGAATGGCAAAGTTCTCAACACAAAGCTGGGCACAGAGTCGGTGCTTAGTAAATGTTAGCTATTATTTTTACAGATTTTCATATATGGTATTTCACTCCTGGCTTTGCTTCCAAATTAAATTCAACTCTACTCTTAAGGATAGAGATGTCCAGTTCAGTATCCCCATCAATAATTGCCTGACCCAGTATAATGGTTTTCTTACAGGGTATGTCATATAATCTAGCAGCCTTTCCATCAATCCCATATATTAGTAACAAATTAATATTACTAAAGGACGGTGCTGAAAATGTGACTCCCATACTCAAATATCCTGTGTGATTACCTACAAAGCAAAGTCTAAGGTACTGAAATGGGATTAAGACCTTTTGCAATTTGCCTTCAACAAATATTCCTCACTCTCCTGGGAACCCAACACATAGTCACATGTAGAATTCGCTCTTCCTGCTATCCATCCCATTGTTTTTCTATATGTTTTCCTTCCTCTCTGCCCAATCTCCATCCATCCTCCTCAGTGTTCTGCACAGAGGAGTTTTCCTGCCACCTTTCTGAGGAGTTTTATTCTGATTTGCCAAGAAGAAAGAGTTTCCCCCGTCAACTAGGCTTTATCTAGGCTTCTCTTCAAACATACCACCTTTTTACCCTAAATGTTAGTCACGTGCATGTTTCTATGCCCTTCTCTCCCACACACAAATACAGTAGTCACTTAAAAATGGAAGATTCGCAATATATACTAATGAATCCATGAGGGAAAGTAACAGGAACCAATTTGTAACGTAAGACTGAAGAAGAGGGACTTCAAAGGGGAAAAAAACAGAATTACATTATGTCTCTAGCAAGAAAGAACTAATTCCTTTTTCATCATTACTTTCATCTGCTGATTTTCTTGTGTAAGTGGAAAAACATTGGGTTTATTTTTCTGTTCTCTTTTGTTGATTAACTGTATCTATGATATCCCAGCAGAACTCTTACTTCTTTAGAAAAAAAAAAAAAAATGTTTTCTCAAATCTCTGAGGCTATGACAAAGATTTCTAAGAGTAGTTATTATTTGGCCCTAAAACTAGTAAGGTCTTCTGATTCAT
This sequence comes from Cynocephalus volans, assembly GCF_027409185.1. Lineage (NCBI taxonomy): Eukaryota > Metazoa > Chordata > Mammalia > Dermoptera > Cynocephalidae > Cynocephalus > Cynocephalus volans. The sequence continues at coordinate 131,557,619 of NC_084464.1, forward strand.
TCTGCTAGGCCAAATCTTGTGGGAACTTGATATGAAAGCATTCTACAAAATCTTAAAGCTTCCGTTAAATAAGAAATGGACTACAGTAAGGTTACAATCAGCATACTTTATTCTAACTAAGCTTTTGTCAATCTCAGGTACATAAGATGAGAAAAGATTTCTCTGCAGCATCAAATAAGAGCTTAAAAATACCAGTAACAAAACCGTATTTTATAAGAACATCTTTGAAGCATAGATGCACAGAACTCAATGAGTTTTTGCTTTGCTTTTTTCTTAAATAGGAAGGTCAGTGGGAGTCAAAAGAATTCATCTCTAAGCCCAACATTCTCACGTATTATCTGAGGGAATATAGAAAAAAACCACTTTTCCTCTTGAAGTTAATAAAAGATATCTTAGGCTAACAAAACCCTCCCTAATGTTCCCTAACAGTCTCTCTCACACACCTCTTAAATTTGTATCATACCATATTAAAGGTTTTCCTCCCACTCCACCCCTCCTGCTCTCCACAGATCAGCACTGTCCAAGAGAAATATACTGTGAGCCACTAATGTGAGCCATATGTGTATTTTAAATTTTCTAGAAGCCACATTTTATAAAAGTAAAAACATGTATATTAATTTTAATATAGTCTACTTAACCCAATATATCTAAATTATTCTTCCAAGTAATCAATAAAAATTAGAGTTTACTTTTGTTTCTCACATCTTTGAAATCCAGTACGTATTTTTCACTTACAACACATGTCAATTTGGACTACATTTCAAGTGTTCAATAGCCACAAGTGGATACCAGCTACCATCCTGGAGAGAACAGGTCTGGATTCCTACTTGCTCTGATGATAGCTAATTAAACTATCCGGATGCATGACAGGGTCAACCTGTGTCCTTGGAATACAACCCTCAGGAGGTTTTTAACATACATCAGTAGTATGTTAAATACAAGACACACACAATACATACATAGTACACATACAAACTTGTTAATTAGTTACCATAGCAAAATTCCCTCCTGATGCTACCCATAACATTTACATGTTTAAGAAATTGTATCTGGGATGCCTAACAGAAAAGTACTTGTGACAAATGAATCTATACTTAGGTTTATTCATGGGTAGTATTTTATGATTCCTGAGTATAAGTGATCTATGGCAAGTTCATTTAATCTCTAGGATCCTATTTTCTCATTTAAAAAGTTTGGGGGTAAGAGAAATATACTCCATATTCAGTTTAAAGTTAAATATTCTTTTAATTTCCATACTCCTAAATACACCCTAGAATAGGGTAACAAAGTCAACCACCCACAACCCCCTCAAAGCTCAGGTGGGTAACATAAATGAGTAGGGATACTGGGCACCAAAGACCTCAATATGAAGACAGAAGACACAAAGAGATCCTACTTAGCCTCAGAACTGCGGCCATGAAGGAAAGCAGCCTCAAAGAGCTCTGTCAGAGCTTCTGCTTTCTCTAAAACTGCTGGAGATCTTTCAATTTTAAGCATTGATGATTAATTCAAATTCTAAAATATATTGTTTGGGCCAAAAAACAAAACAAAACTTTGGCTATGGCTTGCACATCTCCAGTTTGTCAATTTTATCTTGCCCCCTCCCCCACTTTTGGTGCTATTTTAAATCAAGTGGAGGGAAAATGCAGCATCTGTGACTAAGGGGTTCATATCTTTAACAAATCTGTAAGAGAAAAAACAAAATAAACCTGAATAGAAAATTGGACAAAGGACACAAACTAGCAATTCGAAGGAATGGAAATTATATACACATGTGTGTGTGTCTGTGTGTAGTATATGTGTGAGCACATGTATTTCATCCTCACTTGTAATGAAAAAATACAACTAAAAAAATGCTCTTTCCAATCCTCACAGTTATGAAAAAGGGGAAACAAATGCACTTTCCTGATCAGACTGGCAAAAATTTTTAGAAATGTCTTAGAATATTTAGTGTTGCAAGGGTGTGGGGAAACAGAGATTCTCATAAACTGTTAATGGAAGTCCAAATTTGCAGAACCTTCAAGAAGGGCAATTTGACAATATGTCAAAACCCTTGGTGGCCCACCAACTCTAGTTTTTCAAGATATTTTCCCTAGAGGACCAATGAGATTAATACACAAAAATGTTCACACAAGTATAATCTTTGCAGCTGTGTGTATAATTGTCAAAACTGAGGGATAACTGAAATGTCTGTTAATATAAGTTATATAGGTAAATCATCATGAATCCATTCAGTGGCTATTGAAAAATGAGGTAATGATAAGATACCTACAATGTACTGTTAAATGGGGAAAAAAACAGGATATATGAGGGGTCTTCCAAAAATTCATAGATTAGTATTCTTTTATTTCTGTTTTTCCATGAACTTTTTGAAGTACCCCATATAACAGAATCACCATACCAGCCTATATAAATAGGGATGTGTGCAAGAGAGAGACTAAATGTCTTCATATGTGTGAGTACAAACATATGCACTGTAAAAAGGGATTATCTATCTCTGGGAGCAGAGGACTTATGAATCACATATTTTTTACCGTTTCTCCCTTTTTAAAAGTTATAACCTTTTTTTTTTTTTAATCACCAGAATATATATCTAAAGGAAATCAAATCAGTATTTTGAAGAGACACCTGCACTGCCATGTTCGTAACAAAACTATTTACAACCAAGAAATGAAATCAACATAAATGCCCATCAACAGGTGAATGGATTAAAGAACTACTGTATATATACACAATGGAATGTTATTTAGCTATTAGAAAAATAAAATAAAATCCGGTCCTTTGCAGCAACATGGATGAAACTAGAAACCATCACGTTAAGTGAAAAACCAGGCACAGAAAGACAAATACTGCACGATCTCACTCATACGTAGAATCTAAAAAAAAAAAAAAAAAAAAAAGTGGTTCTCATAGAAGTAGAGAGTAGAATAACGGTTACCAGAGGCTGGGGTGGGGAAGGGGGATAGGAAATAGTAGACTAATGGGTACAAAGCAATGCGGTCTATCCTAAGGGGGTCATCGTGCACTATATGCCTGTATTGAAACAACACACTCTATCCCACAAATATGTACAAATAAATGTTGAAATTTTTAAAAAAGAAAAAAATTTTTCTTTAAAATTTTATAGATTTTCTTCTAAAAATCTATAAAAAAAATTTTTTTTAATTATAATCTCTTTTTTATCACCAGAAAAAACAATGAACTTAGTTTCATTTGAAAAAACAGTAGTCAATAATGATGATGTCCAAGAGCAAACCCTGCAGAACGAACAACTGACTGGTGTTAACGTACGACAACAGCAGTACGACAACTATCCAACACCTCTCGCTGGGTAGTTCCAATACGTTGTAATGGACTTATTGGTAACACCTGCCAGGTTTATAAGTTAAATTAGAACATTCCACAGCATTTCAGAGTGAAAAGTGGCTGTGCCTAAAACTCACTTAACCAAAGCTGGTTTTTTATTTCTATCTAAAAAGAAGTCTTCATTTTAGGTGTGATTAATCTATATTGAAAACTAAGCTATAATAAGATGCTCATTTTAGGTATAAGACTAGCAGAACTAGGCAGAAAGAATAAATTAAAAATGCAACATATTTGATATGCCTGAAATACTCCTGTCTCCTGAACTGAAAATAGTGCTCTGGATGTCCATAGGTTTGTGCTTCTCTTTAAAGGATGGGATGATGCTTGTCAGGGCCAACATGTAAATGAGTAGCTCATGATTAGCTGGAGTTCAGTTCAGCCAACATGGTGCTTTCCTCCCATCAAGTCAGTTAGACAGCTAATGCTAATTTCCTGTTTGGCTTGCAAGTTCATGTTTTGAAACCTTAAACGTAACCCTGACTTTGAAATGCTGGTTTGAACACAGATTGTCTTATTTAGAAATTGGCATCCGTGTATGCACAATAGTACAGAAAGCAACACAATTTAGAGTTATTTATTGTGGGTTGGGGGTGGGAATTCAGGGTATATACAAGAGGTTTGAGAGAAAGAAGAATTTACCAGGTTTTTAGTAATCATAGCCCTCAGCTCTAATCGCTCCATGAAACCTAATGCTCTCCACCTTCTCAGATGAAGAAAAGCAGAAGGCCCTGTGACTGTGTTTTCAGCTTCTTAAAAGCACTCTCCATGTGAGATCCCTATGTCCTCAGCCTCTTCCATGGCTCTCTCCCTACTACCTGACTGAAGCAGCTCTGACAAAGCCCAAAGGTTGACTTCTGAACTGCCAATTCTAAGACATGCTTATTTGCTTTCTCTGCCATATTTAATACTTGATTACTCTCTCCTCCTTGATGTTATCTTTTCTTGCAGCTGTGTGACCCCTTTCTTCCCTGTTTTCTTCCTACCTTCTGGTTCTTCCTGTATACCTCCCTCTGTTCCCCGGGCTCTCTGAGCTGGCCTGGAGACCACCACTCAAACCACAGGCTTCATCAGTACATGACACTCAGATGACTCAAATCTCAGAGCGCTTGTGCTTCCTGCACCTCTCCACCTAGACACTTCACAAGTATTCCAAACTCAATATCTCTGGGGTAGAAAATTTTAATTTTTATTTGACTCCTAAAAGCAAAAAAAGTTCATAGCTGACCCTTTAAGTTACCAAAAGTTCTTATAACCTGCCTTGGAAATAAACTCTTCTGTAAATTCCATTATTATCTCCAATTTACAAATGACAACACTGAGGCACAGAGAGGAGAAATAACCTGCCAAAGTCACACAACTAGGAAGTAGATTCGAACCCAGCAAATCTGCTATGTCAGTTCACCGCTCCCAATCCCACCTGGAATGCCCCCTCCACTCCTTTTTTCATAAAGTAACTCCTACTCCCTGGGCAGCTCAGGTGAGAAGCTGTCTCTGACGCCCTATTCTGATTTAGAGGTCTCTCCTTTTGCTCTCAGCACACTAGGTTCAGAGCATATCACAAAACTTGAGACTCTATTCTTCTACCACGGATTTACCATCTGTGAACACAGACCTTATTTTATTTGCTATTTCCATAATAAAACAATAGCTGATACCCAAATGGGCATTCCATACATATCTGTATAACAAATTGATAAATGAATAAAATGAATGAATAGAGGAGTGGCTGCTCCTCTGTCATTTCACCCTTCAGCTGCTCACTGCTTTCAGATGAAAAGGAGGCTTCGTTCACTTTTTATCCTACATCAACGATTACTCTAGGAGTCTGACAGGCTCATTTGAAGTCTGGGTTCAGAGAGCTCGTGGTGCCAATTGAAGCAGCGTCACGAGTTCCTCTCTTATGGCTCATTCTTTCTCTCAACCACACAGACCACAACATCAAGCATGGAACCCTTCTCCCTGCTGATCAGAACTGTTTGGGAACACCACTCCAGTGGCGACAAGGTCAGTTTTGTGTCCATTTGAGGGCTCATAAATATGCATTTGGGATAAATTGGAAGGAGGGAGTATTCCCTGAAAGGACATAAAAAAGTTACAAAGACTTAGTGAAGTGTTCACCTGAAATGTGTTTTCTTTTTAATAGGGTTTGCATTTAGCTCCTTTCTGCCTTGCAGCTGGCCAAGACCAGCTGAGAAAGGCAGACTTGGGAGGTTCCTCCTCTGCAGGCTGTCCTTTGAGCATCTTTCTTTTTGTCTCCCCGCCTCCCCAACTTTTAATGGTTGATCAAAAGCTCGAAGCTACTCCAAAGGGCGAGGTCAGGCCAGGAGACTTTATGTGCCTGAAAAAGGGAAAATGAGCGTATGCAATGCGAATAGTTATTCTTTTCTGATGTTCATATATTGTCCTGGTCCTGCTCTTTTGCCTTGGCTCATCCACTGCCTCTGTGGGATCCTGGCAGGGCAACCAGAAGTTGGCTGAAGCAGTAGAAACAGCCTTTTCCCAGCTCTGACAGTCACCAGCAAAGGACATTTTTCAAGAGTGAGCTGCAGCCAGTGGGGGTGGAGATGCTAAAATGACTTTGAGACACCTAGGTAATTCTTATTTGTCCTTCAGATTCCAAACTCAAACTTTGTTTCTCAAGTAACAGGTTAAATTTATGACAGTTCAAGTCCCTCGTTTTGTTCTTTCATAGTGCTTTATTTCCTTCAGAGCACTTATCAAACTTGCAATTACTCTTTATTTATTAATATGCACACCTCAGAACCATGCTTGAATGCCTAGCCCTATACTAGCACATTTGGGCACTTATCAAATATTTTTTGAATGTATGAATTAACTTTTCCAAATTTATCTAGTTTGTTCACCTTATATGTAAGTTTACACTTTAAGTTCCTAAATCAGCTTAAGAAGGCTGCTCATAAAAGCTAGCCTCTGAGACAGGCAAACTTCAAGAGCTGTGTGCATGTTTGTGTCTCTATTGCGAAAATGAATGTAAGGTGCCAGGAATAAATGATAAAATTCATTTTAAAAATTATGAAAATACCACATGTGAGGGTACTGGTAATGCTTTCATTAATTTTTGTATTATATTCTTGATTAAGAAATAAATTACTGATTCATAAAACTTAGAGAAAAGCTACCCAGTGTTATGACCTTATAACTGTATAACACTCAACTTTCTCATTTATTATCTTATTATATCCTTACAATAAGTCCTATGAGTTAAGAAAGGTGAATTATACCATCTCACTGACTTGCCCAATGTAATATAGTTTGATACCTGGCAAGATTAAAACATAGTACTCAGTTTTCTGACTCCTAGGTAAGAATGCTCTAAGCTTTCCATATATAAAACCATCTGGAAAATACATCTCAAAATTAAAAAGATCAATATTCACATAACACAGCACCTTTATTCACACAACTCAAATAGATTTTTTTTTTTTTTGCTAAAATTTTAAATGATCTCTGCTTACGGGCCCTTTATACACCCTGTGTTGAAAAGAGTATCTAAAATATACAATGGTTTATGTATATTTTACAACATAGGTTGCTAGGTACAAGATCAATATTGAAAAGTTAATTGTATCTCTCTATACTAGCAACAGCTAGAAAAGATCTATAAGATGTCATTGGGTTAAAAACATAAAATTTAATTTAAAGACATTGAAGAAGACATATACAAATGGAGAGAGACATTTTATGTTCATGGAAAAGATGAGTTAATATCATAAAGGTGTAATTCTCCCCATATTGAACTATAGTGTAGATGCAATTCCAATTAAAATAACAGGGTTTAATCTTAGGACTTAGCAATCTAATTCTAAAATTTACATAAAATGGAATGGGATAAGAATGAAGAAAATGAACACAATTGAGGAGACATACCCAACAGATATTAAGACCCATTATAAAGCTGTAGTAATTAAGACAGTGTGGCACTGCAGCAGGGTAGACACAGGCACCAATGGAGAGTGCCAGAAACACACCCACCCACACATGTAAGAATCTTAACACAGAATGCTGCAGATTAGAGGATGATGTGAATTGATGTCGCCCCAAAACTCAATGAAGATTGATCCCCACTGTAACAGTGTTAAGAGGGTAGAAAATTAAACTACGGTAATGTTGAAAGTTGGGGCCTTTAAGAAGTGATTGGGTCATGACAACTATGACCTTGTGAATGGATTGATTCATTCATGGAGTAATGGACTGTTACGGGCATAGACTGGTGGCTTTATAAGCAAAGCACATGGAAGAGCTCTTGCCATCCTTGCCATGTAATACCTTGTGTCATGAGGGGGCCCTATAGAGAGTTCCCACCCAGAAGACTCTCACCAGATGTACCCCCGTGGACTACCCGGCCTCCAAAACTGTAAGAAATAAATTTTATTTCTTTAAAAATTACCCAGTTTCAGGTATTTTGATATAAGCAACAGAAAATGAACTAATACAGAGGGGAAAAGGAAGTGCTCTTCAATAAATAGTTTTGGAATGCTGGCTACAAATATAGAAAACAAATAGATGACTGTTTCTCATCATACAGAAAAAGCAATTACGGATGGATTAAGGATTAATATATGAAAATCAATATTACAATTTCTAGATGGAAAATATCTTTAATACCTCAGGGTACGGAAAGAGTGTAAGTCATAAAGGAAGAGCTGAATAAATTCAACTATATTAACTATATTCAACTACAGTAGTAATAAAAGACACACCACAAACCTGAAGATATTTGGAACACATAAAATTGATAAAGGATTAGTATCTAGAGTCTATTAAGAATCAATAGAATGAAAGAAAAAGAGAGAAAGAAAGCAGGCAAGAAAGGTGAATTAACACTTCACAGAAATGTTTTGAGTGTTTTGGCCATTTCGCTTCGTTTCATAGACAAGCAGCCAATAACCCATATGAAAAGATATGAAGGAAATGGAAATTACAATCACAGTTACATATTATTTCACATCCACCAGACAAACATTAAAAAGTCAGGAGTGGAGGCTGTGAAATGGTAAGGGCCCTCCCTCTCTGTGGATGTAAGACCACGTGGCCTTGCTATGCATGCGGAAGATGTGTGATCTATGGCCCTGCCATTCGTGTGGGTTATCAATCTACTGACTGACCAATGTACAGATATTTTTAAAACAAAAAAGTAATCTTACTATGTGTTCTGTGTGATAAGAAATGCTTTTTAAAGCCCTAATAGATAATTATGAACATTTATTCATTTAACTAAGAATACTTTAGTCAGTCATCACACAGAAGCAGTATAACATATTAACTAATCCCTGACAGTTGACCATTTGAATTGTTTCAAATTTTTTGCTAGTATATATAAAAATGTGATAAATACCCTTGTAAGTAAACCTTTGTGTACATTTCTGACTATTTAAGATAAATTCCTAAAAGTGGCTTAAGGTAGGTATGTCTAGTGTGGATTTTTTGAGATATGTTTTGCCACACTGTCCTCTCAGAAATATTACTAATTTATACAGCAGCATATGAGTATACTTTCTTTCCACAACCTTTCCAAAACTGGTTAAAAACACAAATTTTGCCAAGTTTTTAGGTAAAAACTTCCACTGAATTTTAAGTTTGTACTGATCTAAGGAACAGTGGGACTAGACATTTTTTGTTTGTTGTTCACTTAGTTTTCTATGTGGTTTACTTGCTTAATCCTCTGCCCATTTTTCTACTAAAGTGTTTAAATTTTCTTCATGATACATTAAAGTTCTTAATATATGCAGGATATTAATCCTTTCTCTACCAGTCATACTAAACTTTATCATTTATCCTTTACTTATATTTTTGTTGGTTTGACTAAAGTTTTCAATTCTTACATAGTCAAAGCAATCTTTTCCTTTATGGTTCATTCTCTGACATACAATTCTTAAAGTCTAGATTTAAAGGATTTAGCTCACTCCCCATTACTCTTACTACGATAAAAATCTCTCATCTGAACGAAGGTAACAGCATCTTCATCAAAGGGACATTGTGAACATTAATGTGCTTGATAAAGAGTAAAGCAACATATAAATGCCCACTGTTAGCAGCCCCTAAGTAAACAGTAGTCATTGACCCCACAAGCCCATAAGGCCACAGAGTTTATAATTATATGCACCTGGGGATAATAGCAGTCTGAAAAATCAAATGCACAGGAAACAGAGACACTAACATAAAATTGCATTTCATATCCCTCCACAGGTTCAGGAGCACAGAGCAGTCATGAAAAAGACCACGGACAACGCCGGCTTTCTCACCTTACTCAGTCTTCCCCTTCCTCTGCCAGCTCTGTTTCTTTGTGTACCACCACTCTCGTGACCGACATGTCAGGGTGCTGCTCTCTGGCTTCTCTGATTGCCTGAGCCAGTGCCTGCCAGGGTTGAGAGAACAGCTGTGAGCTGAGGAAGGCAAAACATGCGCACACAGATCAAATGGGACTCAACCTCCAGCCTTAATGGTCTCATTTCTTTATTTAAGGAAGCAAGAAGATCTAAAATGGGTGCCGTTGTTCATTTTATTGAATGCTTCTCACTTTTCCAAATTTCCCATTCCTCCAATCCACTTTCGAATACTGATACATGTACAAGAAATAAGTTGACTTTGAAGCCCAGCCTTGCACTAATTGTGAGATTTGGAGAAAACAGTTCTTCTTTGAGCTTTAGCATTCTTACCTATAACCTGAGACTAATGCTAAGGTGTAAAGATCATTTTAAGGTTTGCTGTATGAAATGAAGTAATGATGTAAAGTAGCCAGCCCAGCGCATGATCTAAACACTCAGTGATCTAGTGATACTATCACCCAATTGCCTGAAACTCCAAGACATAGGACCAGGCCTTAGTCATCTTGTCCTCATAGGCTCTAAGTAATTTTTTCAAACTAAAACATTTGTTGAACTAAAATGGTACAAGAAAAATGTCTATGAGCTTCTAGGACATAAAACTAAAAGAGCAGCAACAACTCCACACAATCAGGGAAGCTAAAGAACAGAGACAGACTAATCTTAAGATTGTAAAGTGCAGGTCCCTATTTTACAGCTGAAAAAATCTTGGAAGGCACGAAGGTTAACAGGTCTTTCTCAACGACAGGAGTAGGACCCAGGTGCTAACTCCAGTGGTTCATGTCTTTTGACCAGGTGGTGAGAAAACATAGTGTCTCTGTTTTAGCAGAAAGTAAACTGTATAAAAGTGTGTGGCAAAGTGAAAAGATCCACAAAGTGGAAAAAAACAGGGCAATTGTTAAAAAGGAAATATAAATGATGCCCAAGGGAAAGTAACACATGTGAAATTTGCTTTCATTAGCAGAAAAGTAGGAAAAACCAAAAACTCCTTATAATCATCTTTAAACTCATTTGAAATCAGTTTGTCATAATTACTTTCATTCCATAATATCAGCACATGAAATTAAATACTGTAAAATGTTCATTTATTATGGCAACAATACAGATTGTGAGAAAACTCTCACATCACACTGCTAAATTGAGACATTTTTATTTGAAAACAACTGCAGTGTAGTTTATCCCTCCCTGGTCTGGAGCTGAGGGTGTCATGACCAGAAAAGAGTGAAGAATCAACAAAGCAAGTTTCTGTAAAAGCACACCTCTTTGATTTGCCAACACAAAAGAGATTTCTTTTTTCCTATCTTGCACAGATCAAGGTTTCTTTCCACTATTAAGATTCCTTTTAATGTAAGCAAGGAACTGAAGATGGTGTCGGTATCAATGATACCAAGGTCACTACATGGTCAACGTCAGTTTTTGACAGGGAAGCAATTTCCTCATTAATTTTAAATAGTCCCATCACCTCATTACAGGCTTTAAGGAGAAAGTAAACCAATGATTATCTGATGACAAGCACATCAAAGCCACAATTAAATTTACTCAGAAAAGTCTATGCCATCTTATAATTAAACATGAAAAGATTAAATCTCCATTCTCTTCATTTGGATATCTGCCCTCAGTGCTGAAAAGGGCTGAAGCATGGCCTCCCACAAGAGATATGTGTCCTCATAGCAACAGGTAAGCCTGCAGCAGCATCATGATTTTTTTATAAGTTAGGAATATATATGTTATTTTGGCACTTACATTTAAGATTGTGTTTTTAATATCTGCCTTTCAGAAGCAATACTATAGAGATTTGAGTTTTCAAGTAAAACAGTCCAAAAGGCAAAAGAATACACATAAAATAAAACCTGAGAGTAATCCTGCTGGAAAAGTAGCACTTTAAGCCTGAAGGGCCTAGATTCCATAGGGAAAGAAGGTGGAGGAAACAGTGGCTGGGAGAAGACCCCGACTTGCACTTTCCACTATACCAAAGAATGTGGGCTTCTGCATAGCACACTGCAGAAATTCAGTTGAGCAAGGGTTCCAGAGAAAAAGAGTAAGAATAAAGTTTGCTCCAACTTCAGGTCAGGGAAACTCAAGACTGACCCAGTGGACAGTAGAATAAATCCTCCCTGGGAAGCTGGAGGCTTGGTTTCCATATAGGAAATTTTTTCCCCATGGTAAGGGCAAGTGTACTAATCATCTTCTAGGAATCTCCACTCCTAAGTCAAAAGTCAGAGTCAGGTCAACCCTTTAATCTCTAATAACTCTCAAGGAATTTAAAAAATACACTATGAAATATGTAAGTAAATGCATGCACTAAAAGGTAAAAAAAAAAATGTAATTTTCTTTTTAAGCATGAAGAAAATCCATTTCTCTATGGTCACATATAGGGAGCCTTTCTCAAGCATGAAATTTTGTTCTCTAAAATTCTCTTTCCTGAACCCAGTATTGTGTTCAAAACTATATAACAATCATTTGCTCCTCTTCTCCAGCCGAGATGGTCAATTGAATATTTCTCTTCCTTTCTTCAAGGTGGTGTAAAAGGAAAACAGCTTGGTCTCCTTTAAAGCTGAGTTAAAACCACTCAGGGGAAAAAAGAAACTCTCATCATCACTAAGGACTACAGTCTAAAATTAAAGCTGCTCTCCAAGTCTCCAGCAGTTACGTTCATCACCTGCTTAAAACCATGCATTCTGCCCAACTTAGTATCAGAATGGAAGCCATGACTCTTTTAAAAACTTTTCAGAGTCAATGTAAATTTTTCCTTTGTAAGAGACCTTAGATTACTTTCTCCACCCTCTAATAATAGTAGGAGAGAAAAAGACCTGGTAGTAAATAGCCCAACTTTTTTAATGCTATAAAAGACACACGAAAAGTTTCTAGAAGTAGGCATAAGTCAAATTTAGTGGCTTTTTTCATTTTTTTAGAAGCTAGTGTCATTAAACTGATATTCATTTTTAAATATTTGATGACCTGCCTTTAAACCAAACCCATGTGAATACCTAATGGTTGCCAGAAATCCCCCAGATTATTTTGACCCCAAATTGCATGTAAAGCCAGTGGGTAATAAAGAGCAATATATGCTTTATGCTGATTCAGAGTCAAGAAAGCTGAAAGGACAGGTTGTATCCATGCTGTGAAGGTCTTTATGTCATGCATAGGAGGCTAACTTCATCCGGAGATACTGAGAGAAGGAGTTTACATAAGAAGTGACAAGATAACAAATGCAAAACTTAGAAAACAAACACCGTCACTTTCAGAACCAGAACCTAAGGTCATTACCTGATCATGATCAATATCTGCATCTCCTGTGATCACGATGCGTTTCTCAATTCTTGTTTCAGATATTCCACCTTTCACAGTCTAAAGGTCATAAGGGAGGAGGAAAAAAACAGCAATCACTAAAGCAGATGCATTTAATCCAAACAATTCCACTGGGACATTCTGTTACAATTTTCTGAGCTTCTTCATTCCCAGCTGACCAATTTTTGAAAAGAAGAGTAGAAAGAAGAAATAATTGTTTGGTATTCGTAGAGTTACAAAGAATTCTAACAATTTAGATATCTGTGGTTTGGGAAATTGATGTTATTTGACTATTTGATTCTTGAATACTTGATTCTTGTCATACAAGTTCACTTGGTGATTTTGTTCATTTTTTGTGCGATGATAAAAAAAAAGACTTGGATTTGGTTTAAAATACAGAAAATGGGTGAGATTTTCATTCATGTTTGATTTGATTCAGCTTCTACACATAGTTGTGGACGTGGACATGGAGCACAGCTGAGTCAAGGCAGTGCGGAGGGCACTGGGATAAGGAGCTTCTGCGTGAACTGTCTCACAGCTTATTGCAAGCTAAGAGCACCCACGGCACTCTGAGTAAGGGTCAGGAGATCATCTGGCTGTCACTTTCTCAACACACAAGGAAGAGATACCAGGTCCTGAGAAAGCACACATCCAACCTTAACAACTGATAAATTTATACACTAAGTCACAAGCAATAGCATTTTACTATAAGAAACAGGCTTATCACTAGCTTTAATAAGTGGGTATGCTTTAAAATGAGCACCAATAGCATCCTGCATTTATGTGGTATTTTTTAATCTACAAAGTTTTTTTGTTGTGGTTTTTTAATTGTTGAAACATGGGGTAGAAAGGGCACAAGGGATATATTCAAGACTGTTATGCACTAATCAAATGTGAAAAATAGAAGCAAAAGGAAATATTGTAAAATAAGGGTGGAGTTAGAAATTTGATGACTTTAGCATGCATCAGAATCACTTGGGAGCTTCTCAAAACATTCCCTGGTTTTCAGTAGGTCTGAAGTGGGTCCATGGTATTTACACTTCTAATAAATCCCTAGGTGAGGCTGATGCTGCTGATCCAGGAAACACACTGTTATCTGGTGTTAAGCATTTAGAGAATGGTCCTCTAACCATTTAGAAAATGCCACAAATCAACATACTGGTATCTTAATAAATGAGGGAAATTTTACATTATTTAAATAACTATGAAAATTTTGAATGATAGTCTTCACTCACCTGCTTCAGTCAGGAAGGCTGGTTTAATAAAATTAGAAGCACAGGTTTGTTTTTATAAATTTTTTTATAAATTATAAATTTTATAATTTTATTAAGTTATTTCTGCTCTGTAACTGTCTTAAGTATAGCTATTCATGACATATTTTTACCCTCTTGTACTTTACAAAATTGCTATTTGGTTTGAGTACATTTGTCAATGGAATCTAGTTTCTTGGATACTTTAAATCGAGTCATTTTTATTCCACTGGCACTTGGAAGTGTGTATAGGAACAAAGAAACAATTCAGAAAAGATCCTGTTTGCAATGTACCATCCTCTCCCTAGGATTCCCCTGGATTGCTTTACCTTGGTGATGTGTGTGGTTGTTGTGGTCGACACGGACTCAGATGTGATCGTTTGTGCAGTCAGTAACGTGCCCGAATCACCACCAGCCCCGCCATCAATCTTTGAATAGTTGGAGGAAAAATACAAAGTAATGCTTAACTTCCATTATGTTGTCAGAAAAGACCCCTCCCCACTAAATATGCATCTTTTAAAATCTATGCAGTTGGTAGAAGATGCTATCTGCCTATCCTTTGCAGTTTGTAGTGGTAATTTACTGTTCGGGAGAGTGACTAGAACTTAAAACAAAGTAGAGGCAAGAGGCGAAATGCACATGGAGAAGCAAACCCTGCTGGGAGAGAGAAAAGAGGAAGAATGGTAGTAGAAGGTGGAACTAAAAACTATAAGGGAATCATGACAGAATTTGTCTGAGGGACATTTGCAGAAGCTATAAAAAGGACCAGAAAGATAGAGAAGTTTCCACAGTGACCAGAAGTGCTGAGTTAATTGTTTTTTAAGCACAGGTGGGTAAAAATAGACAAACATTTCTTCAGATTACTAAGCAACAGAACCTGACCAGGATAGCCTAAACCTGCATGATTTGGTTATTTATTTCTAGTAAATTTTTTTAAAACTACATTGTTCCTATAATAGTTTGTGTACTGTGAGCATATATATGGGTACATATATTTCAATATTGTATGCATGCATGTATTCTATATATCATATATAAATCCTACAAATAGATTAAAATAGTTTTAACTGGTCTGCTTTGTTACTGAAAGAGGCAGAAGGTTCTAGAGTTTACCAAACAAAATAATTAAGCAAATTAACAGCCTGACTGTTTATGTTAAGATCACTAAACATATTTGCGTTCTGTTTCCTGACACTGACACAAGGAAATAATTGGAAGGTCCAGAGCCTTTCTGACCATAAGAGGAAACCTCTCTCAAACTTGAGTTATGCACCTGTATTTCTTTATGAGAGCATGTACCATAATACAGACACATGAGTAATGCTCTCCACCCCCCACATCCATTCATAAGAAACCTGTTTGTGCTTATGTAGGATCTATACACACATATGGATAGCATAATTAAAATAATTTTGAAAAATGTTTCACACATGCACACTTACTTTTAAAAAATATTTAGAGAGGGCAATAACCTGCCATCTTCCACCACAGTACAATCCTACCATAGAAGGTTAAATTTCTCAGTGGAGAAAATATTTATTGCACACATTTTTAAGGTTTCATTTGAAATGAAAAATACTTTCCCTTTTTTGTTACTCTTAAGGTTAGACATCTTAATGTTTATTTCAAATCTTAACAGAACCAACATCTAAAGACCTAAAATCAAACACACAAATCTGATAATTATTTAGATACACAGTATCAGTTTACATATAAATGATTACATATGTCTTCAGAAAATAACCCCAGGTGAAGGAGAACCACAGACAATGTATGTGTTACTTGCAAGCAAGTCTGAATTGATTAGGTCTGGTTTTATAGAGTTAGACGAGGGGGTGGGGACAGCCTATACACTACTAATAATCCACAAATTATATCAGATCCAATAAACTTTGCAAGACAATCTGTTCCCCAAGTGTACATAAACATTCTTGGATATATCAAGTCAGAAATGGCTTCAATAACGTGAATAAGATTGATACTGTCTGTTCTGAATAATCATATGTACAATCCCCCTCTAAGTACTGGGTCACCAATTTGACTGCAGTCTCCGTCTCAATCTAAGAAGGCAACAGAGCAAGTTCATGTTGTTGAAGTACAGTTACAAGGTGGAGATCTGAAAAGCTATGTCAAAGTCAGAAACATGTATACTAGGAGAAGACAAAAGCAGATGTACTAACTAAAAAAAGAACTCAAGTAGTCCAAGTCTAGAGCTGTTGTACCTGTGGAGACTCATATGTGATGGTTTTGGTCTCAGTTTGAACAATGGGGACTTCCTTGGTGGAGATTTCTGTCCTTTGTGAGGCATCAGAAATTGTTACCATCTCTGTTTTTACCACTGGTGGCTGAGGTGGAAAAGGAAGGGAAAAATAAATTCTAGAGGTGATGAAACAAAAATGCTTAATGGAACCTTCAAAAATAATCATAAGAAACATATCCAAACACACACTCAAGCACAAAAGAAAAGAATAAAAGCAAATAACCTAAAATAAAAGATATAAAAACTTTCCTTCAAATATATCATATATACACACACATATATACACATTATATACACACATATATATGTATGCATGTGTATATATGTATATATGGAAAAATAAGCTATGATAATGTCCCTAAATTATGTTACTGTTCAAATTATGATGATCCCAAACTACTTAAATGTCAAGCTTAGTGTTCAGTGATACATATTTCAGCTTTGGGCAAATAATGATAACAGTGAAAAGAAAACCAAATGAACTATGTGAAGTGACCTCTCTATTTCAACTGCAGTTTAAAGCACCACTCTAAATGGTTTGTATGAAGCCTCATTGCCTTTAACTGGTATGCCAGCTAGGTAGGCTAAGATTTGCTCTTCTCCCCAAAACACCTTTTCTGCCTTACTAACAACAGACATTATTTTAAGAAAGAATACCTTCAAGTATGATTGTTTTCAACTATACTTGTCTAAAACTTACCGTGTTCCTTCTGTATTACATAAGTTAAATGTTATATCTAAAATTACCCCATTAATGTTGCATTAATGCTCTAAACAATTTAAAACACTAAAGGAAGAGTTTCAACAGCTTGTTAACGTTATGGTCTGCTGAGCAGGTATGTTTAATACAACACCAGATTATATACACTACTACCAAAATACTACAGTACTTTCTTTGAAAGAAAATTTCCAATGAGTATAATTGAAGAGAAATGACCATATATTAAAAGTAGAAAATAATAGTTCGAAGTGTTCAAAAACTCTTCAAACATCTTCTCTGAAATGAAGCAGGAAGTTTAAAAATTACATACTAAAAACCCATTTAATTATTTCAAGACAAAGTCACTTCAAAATTTTCCACCCCATCAAGGAGGGCAAATGTGAATAAATCCATACATTGTGGGCATTTTATTTTAGAATCAAGAAGCATTCCATGGAAGAAAACTCTCCCCTCAGCCTAATTCCCAAATGAGAGACACTGCACATAGTGACCAAGACTTAATCTAGGAAGTCTGAAAAGTACTATTTCTTGAAGAAAAAAGATATCCAATGTAGGTAATTCACAAAACATTATAATCAACAAGCAAATAATCCAGAATTGATGTTAGGATGGAATGAGAATAGAAGGGTATCCTCCTTCAGTCTAGCCTCTGGCTGCCCAGAAGGAAGGAAAAGGCCCTTCACCAAGCCATATAATCCCTACAATCTAAACACAGACATCACAGCAGCATTCAAGAAACAATGTTCTTATCACTGCTGGATACTGCATTCAGAGCACCATGGTAATCAGAACCTGCTGTCATTTCCAAAATCTTAAATTGAAGAGTGAGAGAATGAGCCAAAAAGTCAGACCCAATCCAAGAAGAGCACACACGCACACACTGACCATTTTTTCAACAGTACACGTACATTTTTCTAGTTAAACCAATGAAAAAAGGCATTTAGTGTGAGGAAGCAGTACAACTGAAGACAAATCAGTTGGAAACATCCAAAACATGCAAAGAAAAATTTAAATGTGAAATGGAAAAGGAAAAACAATATGGTGGTTGTAGGACAGTTCCCCCTACAGGTGATCCAGTTGCAGTAAAGAAGCTAGAAACCGTGAACTGTGCTGGCAGAAAATCTACAAGGCAGTGCTTTCCCCCTTCTTCCCAGGAGAGATAAAAATCAGATTCTTGCTGAAAAAGTGGAAGGAGAAGTGGGAGGACAGGAGAAGAAGAAAGGCAGGCATTCGCCACCTGAGGAACAGCTCTATAGTTTAGCTCCCACTTGGGACTCCCATTTACCTCTGAACAACAAATAATTTCTGGCAAAACATCAATGTCAACATGAGACACCTCTCCGTTAACTTTATGTTGCTCTTCCTCTGTTTCTTCTCTGTCTTGTTTAACAGCGCCTTCGTTTACGCTCTTCTCTCCAGATATCTTTTGGGCAACTACAATTTCCTGCGCCACTGTGTCTACTGGGGTTACACTGGCACCTGCTTGTGTGACTGGGCTGGCTTCTGGCACCGCCTCCTCCCTCTCTACTACCTTGGCTGCTTGGCTGGGTTCTTCTTCCATCTCTTCTTCATACTCCTCCTGCTCTTCCCTGATGGTACCCTCGGTCACACGGTGCTGGGGCCGGTACTCGCCCACATCTTCCTCCTCACTCTCACTGCTGCTGCTGCTCTCAGAAGACAGGGAGGTGGAGTCTTTTTGTGCCACAGGCTCCACCTTACGAGTCTCCCCAGGACCACTCCCAGGTGACATCTCTTTACCATTCACTTCTTCTGTGATTACTCTTTCGTCTTTCCCAACCTCTGCCCGCTTCTTCTCCTCCACTACATTCAGAGTCTCATGTGAACTCTGTACAAAAAAAAAAATGGATGAGGGAAAACAAAAATATATGAATAAATAAAAACAACGGAAACCCAAATTAATGGATGGCAGATTCATGTCATGGAGAAAAACAAAGATGATTATGATGGCTGACTGGAAGGGAAGCAGGGAAAACATGAGGCAGATGAGAAATGTTAGGCAATGGTGTTAACATGGAAAAAGGGGAGAACCTTAACAGCATCCCTGGCTCCAGTGCAAGGCCCTTCTGACTCAGGAGCACGTGTCTGCGAAACAAAAAGCAACCAAGGACACAAAATCAATAAAGTTTTACCTCAACAACCACTGAAACAAACACCTGACACTGCAAAGACAGAACAGCAAGAATCAACATCTACAGAAACCTTTGCTCAAGGTCACATAAAGGACAATCAGGACAAATGCCAAAAAACTTGCAAAACGAAACAAAAACACAAGAACAGTCAGCATCCTCCCAAAGAAACAAAATGCTTTTATTATAGTTATTCCTATAAGCTCTACTTATGTAGTTGAAAAGGTTAAAAACATGGAATTATACCAAAGCTTACTGATCATTTTAAAGAATGAATTTTTAAACTTTTTAAACCTATTAGGCAGTTCTGGTTTTAGTCAGACTATAAAGCCTAGCCTGGAACCCTGATTCACAAATGAATAGCATCAAGGAGGTGCCACCTTTATTTTCTGCTGGTTCTTTTACAAAAGAGCTTTTAGGGCTGGCCCCATGGCTCACTCAGGAGAGTGCGGCGCTCGTAGCGCCGAGGCCGCGGGTTCAGATCCTATATAGGGATGGCCAGTGCGTTCACTGGCTGAGCGTGGTGCGGATGACACCGTGCCAAGCATTGCGATCCCCTTACCAGTCAAAAAAAAAAAAAGAGTTTTTATTGGAAAAATTATAGGTGGTCTCAGACAGCTATTAACATAAAAATGTTCATTTCAGAAGTGGTTATTAACATCACAATTTGTATTATAGATCAGCAGAAGGGATACTGTACACTGGGGTAGATGTCAATAATATAGCTCCAAGTGTTCTGTCTTAGAATTTAGCTCCTCCACTAGCATCTTTGAAATCTGAAATGAATCAAGTTTATCATTTGAGACTCCCATTCCTATCCCCTGCAAACATCTACTTCTTGGCAGTAAATTAATTTATTCTAGTTGGATAATATAGTACCTAAAAGTTCAACAAATATCTGTTGACTGAATATATTTGCAATATAAATTACTATGTTATGGTATTCTTAACTAGGGTAGAAGCTTTCTTACAGAGGAGTTTTTTTTTAAAGATTCAATTTGTTTACATGGATAAAAAGAACGTACATTGATACAAATAAAGCATAGCCAATTTTCTGACATTCAGGTGGCACTATTCAGGTGATCTAACTTAAAAATAATTCAGCTAGAGACAGTAGCCTAATTTATTCAAGAAGGTATCTCCATGCTAAATGGAGGTCAATGCACCTCTGAATCCTCTGGACACTAACTGTTCTGAAGGTGTCAAGGTGCTAACTGGACTGGAACTGCTTCCTGTAATAGATGGCAGGAGTTCATGTTCATCTGCCCAGCAACATGAACAACCATGAGCTAAAGGTCCTAATATGGCACACTTCTCTGCAGTACCTATCAACATATTCTTACTAAGTCTCTTATCTGCCGTTATTCTTAAATGCATCAAAGGTATGTTTTTGTTTCTCAAAATTAATACCAGGGAAATCATGTTACTGACAGAACAAGAGTCATTCTTCCAGCTTTAATATCCACAACCTCTGGGTTTTCAAAAAACTGAAAAACTCTAGATCTTGATAAACAAATATTTAACTATAACTACTTATAAACTTCTTTATAAGTAAAGATATCCAGTGACTAGAATATTTCTATAACAGATATTACTACAGATCAGTGAATATTTATTATTATTACTACTACTACTATGACCAGATGGATTCTGCCCAAGTTCAGGGAATCTCTTACGGTCATTCAAAAACAATTATTTCATTGAGTATAGCAGGCACCTCTAGTTTTTCCATATAAACAGAATTTTTAAAATAACAAGCCATCAGAAGATGCCTGAAACTTAAGGTTTTGAAAATTTGAACTCTGCAAAGTTCTACTTGGTTGAGGGCTCTCTTCTGCTTAACAACTCTGACTCTGGGCTTTAATGGTTTAAATGATTCTCTGAATTTAGGCAGATTTTTTCCCCCCAAAAGAAGCAGGAGAAACAGCCAATCTATATCTTTTCCTCATGTCCAAATGCAGTCATTATTTCTTGAATGTTTCTCCCAGGAAGAGTTAATTTCACCAATGAAAGCACTGTAGGGAAGGGTGCCTGAATATTCAAAAAATGAAAGTTACTCTCAGATGTGGCTTTTAGTAACGGGAAGCAAAGTAAAATGCACCTCAGGCAAGGGTGGGAAGGGCCAGGAAGAAAGCTTTTCAGGAGGTGCATTAGCGTTCACAACAGCGCCCTCTGCTGTCCAAGTGGTGGCTGAAGGGAAGGGGGCTTTCACGCTATCAGAAAAGCCCTTCTCACTAAACAAAATTGATGTTATCTCCTCTTCTAGGCTCTAGAAAGGTCAGAAAAGGAAGAGCAAAGAATTAACAGTAAGTCAGAACAACGGCAGTGACCTATTGGAAGAAAGGAAAGGTTACACAAGAAAGAATAACAGAACAGCATAAAATGAAAGAAAGATGAGAATTCTGAAAGATTTTGTAGCAGGCTCATGTGGAGGTTTGCCTGAACGCCAGCTTTCCACCCTGCCTGATAATCTTTGATAGCTGTAACCTACAGAAACCAGCTAAAACTCCTTAGTTTATCACTAAAACTTTATCACAAACTAAGCATAACCTACCCACTCATCAAACACTATTTCATGTATTCCCAAGGTAGCTCCTTGGCCTCTTTTTGCACAGAATGGCCTCTTTAGTGGCTTCTATACTGGAAATACTTATTCCTATATCAGAGCTTGTGTGATTCTACCCCCTCCTGCCTCCAGTGCCCTTCCTGATGCACTCTGGGACTTTCAAATTTTGCCACTCTCTGAAGTCACTTTAATATTCCATATATTTTGGAAGGCCTTCCCTAACCACTCCAGCTCCTAAGATTGCTGCCCTTCTCCATACCACTTTAACTGTCTATATGACAAACATTCTGACAGCAATCCACAGTAACTCACTCATACAGGCAAAATATGCCACAGAATGAATAGTATGAATAGTACTCTTTTTTTTGGCAAAAAGTAACAGGTAAAGAAAAAAAAATTCAAAATAGAAAGACAAACTCAGGTGAAAACTCAGTGAGCAATGTGAAAATCATTTGTCCCTAAAAAACCATTAAGGCAAATTTAACCTTCACATTTCTAGTCTTTAAAAAACAGTTCCTAATCTGCCTCAAGGGACAAGAGGAAGGCTGGCGACGGTCTAAGAAACATGGAATAACAATAGTAAAGAGTCACCAAGAAGCCACCATCATGTCAGAAGTATGTGAGGACAATTCCTAATAACCCAGAGATCTTAAAGAAAAAAAAATAAACGGCTTTTTTGAGCTAACCCTTCAGACAGTGAGCTGAAGGGTGAGGTGAGGAACATGAGGTGGGGAAGCGCTCGCAATATTCAGAAAAGAAAACACAAGCTTCTGGACTAATTCAGTTTAATTCCAATCCCCATAGCTACACCATCCCTAGGGGTAGGGTAGGTAGAGACAGTGCCTTTCCCAGTAAGAGACAGATCACTGGAGAGTTTAAATAAATACCATGCATATAATTATTCAATAAAATAACTTCAAAAGTGCCTTAAAACTAAAGTCTATGTAATGTCTATTAGACTCATGAAAATATTTTATACATGTTAATTGTCATAATTCTCACAATACATAAAAGGACACACAGTAGTTATTTGCCCATTAAAGATTAAATGACTTGGTTTCCAATATTCTGCTCTACTCTCAAAATTTTCACGTTCAAACTGAAGCCATTTTGAAAGTTCAATGTATTTATTTTCTAAAGAAGAAACTACTATTGCTTTTTAATAAAACCTATATTATATGAATCTGGAATATTTGGTCAAATTATACACTTATGCATTATTTCTTATTTTACATTTCAATAACGATTACAATTTAAAAATAAACAAGAAACCCTACAAAACCAGTAGCAAAATGAAGGCAACAGACAGACATTGAAAAAGTATTCTGATAAAGTCGAAATAGTCTAGCAGACTCAACTGCTCACATACTTTCAACTAACAGTAGTGATACGTTATTTGAAAGGGGGGGGGAGATGCAATGTAGGTCGTCAATAAATGTTTGCTGGTGAATATATGAATGGATGATTGTAGTTATAACAGTCCATATGTACGTCAGATAAGTATATATTTTCCTTCATGTGTTCGAGAGGAAAAAACAGAAACTTGAAGCAGTAACTTCAAGTGCAGATAAACCATTCAGGAGCTTTTCCAGATTTAAATTTCATGTAACATCACTTTAGTGTAACTTCCATAACAAGATATCTTATATTGTACACTCCTAAAACAAGATCCAGAAAAATCGTGGTAATAAATTTAAACATCTTCACCAAAATCCCTAAGTTTCCTACTGCAAAGCACCCAAGAACATCACTTTAAATTTGATCAAACGATGCCATTCAACTTGCTTCTGGAGGATAGATTTTCAAAAATATGATATTAAAGTCCTCATTACACACACTCTAACTGGCTTTGGATTTCAGGCTAAACGTTAAAGTACATAAATATGCCACTCGGCTTAGCTTTATGATATTATCTTTCTCATTTTCAGTGTTCTGAAAATATTTCATCTCAACTAGAGCTCAAATTCCTTTAGGGAATTTCCATTTATTTTGCCTCCTCACCCACCCCACTGTGCATTCTGATGAATACTCTCTGATTAACAAAATCTGCTCTGTAGAAGGAAACATTTTCCTCATTACTGATCTCTGCTGTCATTCACACCCATTATAATCCATTTCTCATCAAGTGCCAGGGGGATTACTGTTAGGCAGATATGGGATTATGTCACCACTCACCTTAAAACTCTCCAATGGCTTTCCATCACTCCTATAATACAATTCCGAACTGTTAATATGGTCTTTAAGACCCTGACATGATCTAGGGTCTGACTTCTTTGACCTTTCCTTCCTCTGTGCTCCCCTTTGTTCACTAAGCCCTTGACAGCTGATCTTTCAGCTCCTTAAACTAGTTCCTGCCTTGAGGCTATTACCCTCGCTCTTCCTTACACATGGAAAAATCTCTACCTCCTTAAGGTCTCAACTCAAATGTCATCTCCCCCTGACCACAATGGCAAAGCAGCCTTCCCAATCCCCCTAACACAACACTGTATTTTAGTTTCTTAACACTTACTTCTTAGTACACCAAAATTCTCTAATTGCTAATTTACATGCCTGCTGTCTATCTCCTGCACTAGCCTCTAAGCTCTCCTGTCCTGGCAAATAGCAGGCTGACGAGCTGGCTAAGCAAAATCAGTAGAAATAGAAGAATGAGAATGCAAAAGGAATGGAAGGCTACCTTCCTCACTAATGTCAGACATTTCATATACGCAGGAGCACAGAGAGAGATCTGAGGAGCTGCTATGGTGCACCAAACTCTTTTGTCCTATTAAAAATCTTAAAAATGAAAATTCAAAAGATTACCATATGTGATTAGTAAACTAGTAACCTAAAGCACATATAATGTGTTATTTGAACACCACAGTGTGTGTAATTGTACTAACAGTGCATTTTCACATGAAATCAGTTTCCCAACTGTCAGCCACATACATCAAATTACGGAGCACTTATCACCTAAATTGGGTAATAATTCTGCATTTCAAATTTTGAATTTTCAAGTGAGGTGCTGCTGCAATATGGTGTTTCTCACCCAACTATTCTATGCTTCTAATACATGGAATTTGACTTTAAAACACCGAAAAAATTATTTCAAAAAAATTTTAGCTTGACATAATAAAAAAGGAATATCTTATGGCTGGGGACAAAGATACAAGGAAAAGGGGAGAAAGCAGGGGTAGATCCAAGGATGCCAAGGTGAACACCTTGTCCGCCTGCTGAGCTCTTTCTTCAGCTGTCCGTGTTGCTGCCATCAGGTACTTCTCCTTCATGGATAAAATATCCTTGAAAAGATGGTCTCCTTTTCTCTATTGTTTTAAACAATAGACATAGTCAACAAATAAGACACATACATTACACCTATAGCAACACAAACATCAAACAACCATGTGAGTCAATGGAACAGACCAGCTGAAGAGGCACATAAAGGAAGGCCAAAACCTTAGCATGTCATCAGACACTGTTTTTCCAGAAAACACAACACTCTACAGTAGATCGCTGAAATTGACATTATCTTCTTCAGAAAATCTGAAAATAAGAATTTAAGTTGTATCCAACTCTTAAGACCCTACCACGAGTGGCATTTTAAATGTTAATATGTTAAAAGTTTTGTTTTTCAGTTCAGTAATAATTTTTGCTCATTCGTTCTTAAAGAGCTATTTTCCTTCCAGTGTCACAAACTTAAAAATTTAAAGCAACCAATAGCTTTATTTTTTAAGGAAAGGTGAATAAAAATAGCAATAGAATATCTAAATCAAATGTCTATAATTTGGCAATGTTCAAGCCACACTAGACACTGAAGGGAAATAATGAAATTGTAGGGTAACATCTTTATACAATTTTAAAAACTGCAGATTAAATATAGCATGAACACTGTTTCTTCAAGTATGATAAATGAGCCCATGGAAGTTCTTGGTCAATAACAGAAGAGATTTGGGAGCATGAGAATGGAACACATGTAGATGGGAATAAATGGAGAAATATTTTGATAATACAGGCAATACTTATACTAGTGGTGGGAAAAAGTAAACTATGGGAAAAAAATAAGTGTGGGTAAACATTATGGTTGAAAATGCTCTTAAAACATTATTCTACGTTTCAGTAACAAGAAGCTAAGATATTAAGCTGTATTTAACATTTTGCAAGTTTTCAACAGAGCGCATCAGTCTTGAAAACTAAGTTTATCCTGTCATTATCTGACAGTAATTACGTTAAACCATTCTAATCATGGTCTACATTCCTTCAATTATTAAGTAAACTTCCTTATCTCAGATGTCAATAACTGTCAATACGTCAGTTTCTAAGTTGTCCTATATGACAATTCAATACTACCCATTTACCTGAATAAACTAGTGAAATTATTCTCAAAGTATTTCAAAAGTATATTGAAACTCATACAATTTACCTAAGAACTAACCCAATAAGTATCACATTGTTAATAAATATTTAGTATTTAAAAAAGTGTTAGCAGTTATGTAAAAAAAAAAAAAAAAATTAAATGGAACATTTTGCAACTTTGCAAGAATCAACATACTAAATTAACAGCCTGAGTTTTACTGAACAGCTGGAGTGAGACATATAACCAACAAATAGCTAGTGACATACCCCTTGTGTCTGTAGGGACAGAGGTGTGATACGTCGTTTTTCCCATTCATTAGGGCGCGGCTCAGGTGTGGATTCCATAAAATTGCGCTTGAGTTCACTAATGCTAGCCTGATGTTTCAGTACGTCCTCCTGGGCCTTATCCAGGTCCTAGCAATATGTAACGTAACAAACGGGGAAAAATCCAGAAGGAAAAAAGCCCAGTAGGACAAAAATAAAAAATAAAACCAAAAAATAAGACAATGCAAACTTATGATTGAAAAAACATAAAGCAAGAAAAATGCCAAGTCTCAAAAGCCATATTATCACCTATAAATAATCTTAATGAGTTCATCAAAATTTGAAAATAAAGCCAACATGTATTGTTATGATTCATATTTTAAAGAGTTCTAATTTCTTCTGTTTAGAATTTTTTAAAGAATAATTATTTGTATTATTAAAAGGAAACCACGGATCTGATCATCAAAATGGCTAATAATCCTTCTTTCTAATATTTGGATTTCAAATGCAGCCTATAACTTTGTTCCAGCAAATTTACTTTTCTGATTAGGGCTATTACTAAAATTGCATTCTGTGGACATAATTAGTCAAATACAAAACAGAGAAAAGGTGGACACAGAAGCACTTAACCTGAAGGAAAAGCCAGTCCAGGATCATCAAAAAAAAAAAAAGGTAAAAAAAATCAAGGGTTGACTCCCCACACCCCGCAACCCAGGAAATTCCAGTGGAGGCTTTTAATCCTTAAGGAATAAAAATTACTGCCTCCAGAGGCTGCTTCTGTTTGGCCTCTCCATAAAATAAAGAAACCACATACTGGTCCCATGTACTTGCCAAGCACAAAATTGGGACCCAGCCACCCAATGTGCCAAATGGTCCTTATACAAACAAAAATGCAAGAAAAACTACCAGGTCGATTGATGATGAATGATACATTTTACTGATAAATGGTATTTGTGGGATTTTTTAGACTGGCTCTGATAAATCGTAAAACAAAAATGTAATTAGTATTCAGGAAATGGTTTTAACTCAACTTTAATGCTTTCCTACATTTCAAAAATCATGGAGCTACCTGTGGATTATAGCTTTTGTCCCACTCCCAGAGG
Source organism: Cynocephalus volans (assembly GCF_027409185.1). Lineage (NCBI taxonomy): Eukaryota > Metazoa > Chordata > Mammalia > Dermoptera > Cynocephalidae > Cynocephalus > Cynocephalus volans. The sequence goes on from NC_084464.1 coordinate 131,585,257, forward strand.
AATATGTCATGCATCTGATAAAAGTAGATATTCCATATTCATGCACAAGCATAGTAGCTCATCTATGAGCTTCTATAGCCATTTGCAAAAACTCATGAAAATCTAAAAATCTTTGCATGGCATGGGAAAATGACTGTGGCTTGAGATCAGGCACATTTCTTGCATTTGTCCAGAGCAATGTTATTTATTACACTTTACAGCATTTTAGTAAGTTAAGCAAAAATACATTTCCAACAGTTATCAAAGCTGCCAAAAGCAACCAAAAAGATTAGTCAGATTACTGAGAGCTCCAATTCTCCACTGAATACACTGCCACGTACTACCCTAAAATAAGAAGGAAAAAAACGTTCTCGCGTGACACAGGGAACATATTTTACATTTCTAATTGGGTGGCTGGGATTTCTTTTTCTCCTTTCTCTCTCTCTTTCTTGTTCTTTCTAATCAAAACAATTCCATTAATTAGCATACTCTCAGAGTACTTTAAATGGACCACATTCTTAATCACATAGATTTTGGCCAAAAAAAAAAAAAAAAAGGGTGTAGACAGATAGTCAAATGATTTAATGCCAGATCAATAAGTATCTGTTCTGGTTAATATATATTAAGGACGGGATCATGTTATTTCAGGTTCTGTACCTTAAAGATAACCCACTAGGAGAGAACAGGTTTACTTATAGAACAACTTCATGATGAGTGAGTAAAAACTTCACTCATTTCATTGAACAGACCTTTCTTTTCCCCCCAGTTGTCACTTTGAGAACTTCAAGCAGATATACTCCTACCTAAGCCACTCTAAAGAAACAAAGTCAAACTGATAACATGCACTCTCAAGCAGAATTTCCCCCATGCATCTCATGCACTGTGCTTGAAAAGAGAATTGCCAGCCAGCCTGGGCGTGACCTCCCGTCCACAGCAGCCTGGCAGCCATTAGGACAGAGTTGTTGTCTTAGATTATACAAACCTCCAACATTAAATTGCTATGTCTGACATAAATATTATCCCCTTCTACTCTCAAGGAATTTTTCTGTGAAATTAAATCACACAGAGGGGGGAAAGGCAAATAAACATAAGTGTATCAATCAGCAAGCATCAGAAACAATCCAGAGTTTGACGGTCTATTAAAATAAAAGAGGAATAAAAATCCTAAGAACTTAAAGCCACAACAAACAAAACTCACAAATAAACCCTGAAAGTGCACCCCACCCCCACCCCTGACAATAATAATGGCAGGCAGCAGCCACAAGATATTTAACTTCAGGGAGAAAACAGCCACCTCCTCCAGCTGTGTTTCTTCTTCTTCCATCTTCGCCTGAAAGTCACACAGCAGAAGGCCAGAAAGAAGGGGAGGATTAGTGGAAACTCTACCATTAGCGCAAAGAAGCCGTATTTGCACTTAAATGGTCAACCAGCATTACCAACCTTTATTGTGTGGCCCTCAGAAGATGCAGAATGTTAAGTCACTTTGGTCTTTCTTCACCTACAGTGCTGTACAAATGATGGAAACGATCCTTTGCAAAAGTGGAATGGAGAATGGAAGCTTCACTCTTTCTCAGTCCCTAGATGATGCTCTGCTTTTGAATTTTTCTTTTTTTTTTTTTTTACCCAGGAATGAAAATATGAGAGTGCAAAAATGGCATAATTCCATCTGTTCTCATTTGAAATGTCTAAATCAACTAGTGATGGGCAAGGTATAATGATGGAAAATTTGTCTTTGGCTTCATATGGGGAACAAACGTTCACCTTATTGTTCAGTTTTTTAAACATGGATTTCTTTCCTTGAGGGGAATATTGGTTTATTTAGATACTTTCCATGGTGGGTATTTAAAAATAATCTTTGAAATACAGACACTTTTCTTTCATAAAATTCCTTAAATCAGAACAGTTTTTCATGGTTGGACATTTCTCAATATCTAATGAATTTAGAAGTTTAAAGCTAGCATTTTGACTCAAGGAAAAGAATGGCAAGAATAAAAAATACTGATTCTGATAGCAAAGAAAAATAGTGTAACTCTTACATGTTAATTTATACCATATATTCTTTTCCTTCTTTACTGGGATGATAGTGTCATATCTGACAGTTCAAAATGTTGATTTTTTTTTTTTTTTTTTGTAAACCATTCACAGTACTTTTTAGAGATAAGCAGGGAGGTCAGACTCTTTATCAGAATTGAAAAATGAGATACCATCATTCAAGAACCATGTCACAATTCCTTTGTCAACACTTAATTCTCTAAAAGGTTGATCTCTGGTATTCCTGAGGCAAATTTTAAGAATTGTGGTTTCTCCTACAAAGCATATTCATTGCATTATCATCTTATTTTTCTTTAGCTTTGTTCTAAATTTTGTGATTTACTCTATGTATTGATAGTACTCACAGGATATGAGACACTCAATCACCAGACCACATTTAGCAAAATAATAAAAAACATACTGCACATGTTAATACTGACTTAGTGGTGCAGAAATAGTATACTTGGGAAAAAATGGCCTTACCAGACACCTAATTTTAAATAAAAAAGCACTAGGAGGTCCAGCCGTAGTGCTATATAGTCAAAATTTTCAAAAAGCCATGTTTCATTTTTCACACACATTTGTTAATAAAACAGTATCTTCCTTATAAAACACCTGACGAACAGTAACTCTTTTAAATAATTACACGATTTAGGGTGGGGGGGAAAAACACACTACCTCAAATTCATCTGGTCCTCAAATGCTACAAAAATAGGGAGAGACAAGGAGTTTCTGAGATTAGACTTAAAAATATGATGAGTAAAAGTTACAGATACATCCTCAGAAACACAAGAACAAGATCAGATTTCTAACAAGAGAAATAACACTACTAAGGAGTTATAAAAATACACATCAGTTAGTTATGTCCACTGTATCGTAAGCTCTATATCAAAACAAAAAGGTTCTATCCTAAACGAACCTTAATAATTGTCTGCAAAAATGGAAACACCTGATATGGATTACTAAGGGCAACATAGGTTCTCCCCACCTCTCAACTCCTTTTGTTTAAAATCTAGTATGAACCAGATATTTATAAAATAATCCTATAATTTTGCTCTCAACTTAGAATGTGTGGACCTGGTCAATGGATATCAACTGAGAAGTGTCTACACCTATTTCTCATGCACTAAATAAAACATTGTATGTGCGAAAATATGCAGATAATACCATTTTTGAGGGTAATCAGTGCTGAAACTTATGCACATATTTACACTCCATATTAGAAAGGGTATAAGATGAAGTGTCATTTTGTTGACTCCACAAATTGAAGCTTATGTAGGAGTGCCAGCAACTACTTCCTCTTCCTCTGTTCTGTCAGTCAAGTCACAGTCATAAGAAACATTAAAGGAGGTGGCTTTAGCCTCCAGATAGCAGAGGGATAGAGCCAGAGGAAGGGAGAAGGTGAGAGAAAAAGGAACTGACTGAGAAGCAGAGAGAAGTAGCCCAAAGATGAGGATAAGGGAAGGAATGAATGAAGGGGATGTGATAGGGACATAGTGCTGAACACTAGGAGGGAGGAAGGAGACCCAGACGTTGGGGAGGCTGGGGAAAGCAAGATATCCATCTTCATCAAGAAGGGAGGGGAAGCTAGAGCGGAAACATTTGCAGAAAATGAAGGAGAAGTAACCACACTCAGAACTGCTGTGATCAGCTACTTTAAGAGTCTTCTCATGGATGGGAGAAGGATAGCCAGGCTGAGGAAGAGCAACAGGATCCAAGACAGAATCAAGTGTGGCGACTTCTGGGTCCTGCTCTGATGTTTTGCCTGTGGAAAGGAGCTCTAAGCTGTCTAGTGTGATCTGGTCAGCCTCCCCAAAGGGGTCTTCCTCTGAAATGTCTGAAAGCAAGTCCATTTCAGGGACTGACATTAGGTTTGGGGAAAAAGATGAAGTACAGCAAATGAGTGGTGAAGGTAGGCACATGGAAACAGTCTATTCCCAAGAGCAAACCCATGATTGAATATGAAATTACACAACGAATACATTCAAAGGAAAAATACATGCAAGGAGAGAAAGAGGAGAAAAGAAGAAATAGGTAGTTAGTGAAAACTTTTACTCTTAAGTAGGGATCATATTAACACAGTATAGTTAGACAATGAATTAAGTAATTCATTTTTAAAGAGGAAAACTGGGCTACTTTTATCACATAAAATTTATAGGTGTCAACTTATTTAATTATCATTTTCAAACTGGTTACAAACAGATCCTATGAAAACTCAAACAGCATTGATTACTTTTAAACCTGGTTGCTGAAAGACATTCAAAGCATTAGCAAAAATGGTAGCACACCCAGTCCTTTGCTAAAGACATGCAGGATTTCCTCTGGAATTTAAAGACAAAACCTTTTTTTCTTTCTTTCTTTTTTTTTTTAATAACTAGATGTGTCAAGTTAACTAGACAAAATGGAGCAGAGATGTTCTGAAATACTGAGCTCTTCTGTTTCGAATGTAAGTAGTCACCCTCCTATGTGCCTTGGTAGCATAAATTCTGACAACTTCTCAGCAGTTGAAGCATACATTGTTTGACACAATTTCCATTATTTTTAACTAAATAATTTTCAACCAAATAATTCTGTAACATGACAGCCACAAGTTCAACAGAATACGAATGATATGATGTCACCTGCTATATGAAGCATTTGTCCTTGTGGCATAAGACAGGGCCCACATGGTCCCTGAGACCTCTTCCATGCTGAGCCTTAGAGACTACCAGTGCAGGAATTCCTGAGACACTGGCAGTGACTTCATCTAGCAGGTTCTTTATAAATTCATGCTGCACGTCTATAAAATTTTCAGTTAAATTCAGAAATTATAAATTGATAGGAAGATTTCATTTTTTTTTCATGTTTACTTTCAATGTTACATGTAGAAAAGTTGCTTTGTACAGATACGAAAAACTGATTTGAAGAACTCAAAGGCTCTTCAAATCAATATCAAAGTGACTTTATTGCCCAAGGTCACATAAGATAACAGTGACAAATATGAGAACACAATGTAGGTTATTTCTCCATTCACTATGGCATATGCACAAAATAAAGCCAAAAGCAATGCCCCATCTTCTCATGCACTATTCACAAAACAACTACCCTTCACTTAAGAATTTCTTGATCAGTTACAGATTATTAATGAAAAATAAAATATTTCATAGACTACTTTGTTCATGTCAAAAATAAAAGTCAACATAATTAAAATAATCAAGACAGACTACACTTTGAAATTTAGTTGTAGCAAACCAAACCAAATATAAATTTCAAATCATTATAGCTTTTATAATTGGGGGATTTCATTAGATGATTATGAAAACAGTCCAAAAGGTCAGTAAATTACTTACTTGCATTAATATAATTCACGCTGAAATATTTTGCTTTGAACAATTCAAAAAAGGTTAGAGACCACAGTCCAAACTACCAACAGCCTACACATATTTGAAAATTGGAAAATTACATCAATATGGAACATATGACTAATTTTAAATATTTGATTTCTGAAACAGAAAATGCAGCAGATAGCCTCTACTTTAAGTCCATGTTTAATACCACATACTGTACTGATTTACCATACCTTTCCTTCAATGAGTTGTAAATGTGGGGCTCTAGTTGGGCTTCTGATGTCCCTCCTGCCAGCCCCATCTTGTACCACAGCAGTGCTGACAACTCCAGGGCCATAGGCTAAAACCTCCCCAGCAGGGCCAGCAAAATCCTTCATAAAACTTTGGTCCACAACACCAATTGGAGCTAGTAAAAAATGATAATTTTGGATTACTTTAGGACATGTGAAAGGTAAAACTTTATGAAACCTTCCCTCCTTTAGCAGATAACAGGCAGCATGTAAATAATTAACAGGAAAAGGAACACTGCTTGAGCTCTGAAAATACCACCATATAAAGTAAACCCATTTTTAAACTTTAATAAACTCTAAAAGTATTCTGAATTTTAACCCACTGAACTACTACATCAGAGTCTCAAATCACCAATATTTGAAGAATAAACGCTGATCATGAAATTGGCCAGTAGGAGGAGCTCTAAGACCAACTGAAACACCAGAGTCGGGGCAAAATGTCAGGATTACAATGTAAGCATCATTTTAATTCTCTAGGGTCCCTTTGATATTGCCTGAATATATTTCTGAATCTTTCTATCGCAAGAAATCCTTACAATTTGCCTCAGTAAGTTTTAAGAATTCTTCCATAAAGCAACATTTAATTTGAACACCATTCAAAAGACAAGACAGTAAAAGTACATTTTTAGTGATTTAATTTTTAAGTTTAATATTTTCCATTTTTCTAATTTCCCTCTTGAGTACTTCAATCAACTTAACCTACAGTAAATCTAATGCACAGACACCCCAGCAATCCTGCCTGTCATGTGCTCCTTTCATTCCTCCTACAGATGGGCAGAAACATACCTTGTATTGAAGTTTTTATCATATTGCAAATCAACCCAAGATGGCACCAAACTTCAACAAGGCAAGGTCACTAGTAGGTGGCAAAAACTCTTCTGTAGCTCCTCCCCAAACAATGGAACTGCCATGAGGTCATTTTATTTGTATAAAAAGTGCTTTACTGACACCATGTGGTTTGCTCTGGTTCCATGCCCTTAGGGGAGCCCAGTAAACACAAAAGCCTTTAGGCTGTAAGCTCTTGAAGGGCAGAGGCAGTACGTGATCTACCACACTGAACTTGGGAGGCATCAAGCACTTTTAACCCATGTATCACAAGATACTTCTCAATCCACACCCCTCACCTGCCCTGTCCAAAACGTGCTTCTTTCCCAGTCCTGCCTTTTTCACCAAATACTACTCTCATACCCGCACTCATTTGCTGGAGCCTGGAACCAGGAAGTCTTTTAGGATTCTTCTTTCACCCTTGAACATCAGCAAATCCAACAAGGTCTCTGGATATATTTCTAAAGGTGGCCAGTTCTAACCATCTCTATTTCTACTACATGTCACCTTTTAAGACTTTCACAGCCCTTAAGGACTCGTACTTTTGAACTCCAGAGTTGGGTTTGTTTTTGGGTTTTTTTTACTTTTGACAAGATTTTAATAATTTCCCTTGGAAAGTATATGGTTATGGGTAACTCTTTAACATAGGATTGATTATGATTTGTAAGCACCCATTACACATTCTCAGGAATTATTGCAAAATGAGAAAATCTGACATTGATATTGAAATGTGACTAAATATGAAATTAAAAGTTACAAAATGAAATTGACAAAATGCTGATTCTGCATACTTTTAAACACTTATTAATTTCAGTATGCAGTTTTCTTTTTGCATTTTGGATTCAATAAACTTTTTCAGATCTTAAACACTATTGTAGAACCTCGAGAAGGTTGTAGGCCCAAGCACTGAGCTCATGGGGTCAAATGGCTAACTGGCTCACTTCCACCCAAGGTAAGACCATCATCACTCTCACCTGGACAATTCCCAACTAGTCTGCCTGCTTCCTCTCTCAACCTTTCTTAATTGCTCTCTTGCGTCAAATGATTTTTTTTTTTTAAAGATAACACTGTGCTCTTATGTGCTCATGTGCTCTCTCTCTCTCTCTCTCTCTCTTAAACACACACACACACACACACACACAAACACACACCACCCCACACCACCCCCCCAATAGTTTCCTACAACACCTAGAATAAAAACCACATTCTTCAACCATGGCCTGCAAGGCCCTGCTTGACTGACCCCAGCCTACCTGTCCTATCCCTTCCTAGACTCTGATTACACTTGTGTTCTTTCAGTTCCTGGAATGTACTCAGCCTCCCTCTCCTTATAACCTTCAGCCCTGCTGCTTCTGCTACCCGGAATGCTTTATTATCCCCTGCTCTTATAAGTCCCAACTGACCTGGCTCTTTCTCAAATAGGTCTTCTTCCCTGATGATCCTATCTAAGCAGGGTCCCTGCCTATTATAACTTTCCACTTTCAGAAAATCATTGGCTCCCCAACTCCCAAATGCCTCTTTGTTGTTAATTCTCCTAAATGACTGATTTGCTTCCTCTTTGGTTCAATTTTCTAATCTCAGAGGAGTCCCACTGTTCTAAAATAGCTATTCTAGACTGATTTCTATTTTGCTATTTGATCTTTAGATATAATATTGATTTTTACTTTCTATGTAATCACTACAGGATCTATTTCAATTTGCCAAACTTTAAAGTGAGAATTATTTATATACCTAAATTATTCCACTTAAAGAGTAAACAGAAAAAAGAAAATAAAACATGTCTATAACAACAATAACAAAAAAATATATTGAAGGGGAGTAATGCAGAAAATAAAGCTCAGTACCAGGTTACAGCCTAGCTTTGCTTTGGGGGGAAGAAAAAAAGAGAACATAAGCCCTGACTAAAGAGTTCACTGGCTGTCTGGCCATGTATTGGCATAAAAAGCCTCCTATTTCTCACAACACAATAATCCTTTTGATGACTTGCCCATCTGATGAATTACAGTGTCCAAATACAAAGGGAAAAATAATGGATTACTGTGCCATGTTTGTTGCTTTTACTTGTAAAACTCATTGTTTTCAGATACAGACCTCCTATAACTCTCTGCACTAACTTCCCATACAAGATGGTAGGTTTCCTTGAGCACAGTTTATATACCTCAAAGAAAACACACTGGTTTATTGCTCTTTTTAAACTCCAAAATTTTCATAAGAGTTATAGAGCCTCACAGTTTAAAACAAATGCTGAAAGCAGTGTTCCAGAAAGAGCAAGGATTTCTCTCAGGGCATTAAACAACAGTGATTGCATTTATTCAGCACTTGTATAAATTCTCTGTGGCAAGGGGTGAGGCTTGTGAAATATTTACATGGGTTGGCACATTTTTCAGTTACTTGGAAAAGTGCTCAGTTGTTGATGGGCTAAAAAATATTCTGACAGCTATAGTACATTAATAATTCACTGAATTTAAATCACGACATTTGGAAATGTGGACATTTGCTTGAAGCACAGTTCACTGTCCCCTTGCATATTTTTTGTGTGGTCTCATAAAACTATATAGAAGATTCTCCAGAATCAAGATTTGATAACTACATATACCAAAATGCCCACTAACAAATCCTGGGAAATATCTGTGTGTCTATCTACATTGGTTTTCCAAGTTTTTTTCTAGGAAAAGTAGATCAAAGCCAATGGGTATCAATTCTTCACTAATGTGAGAGCATTTTTATCCGTTAGCATGTCTGGTTAGCATGTGATGTGTTTTACCTAAATATGTAAAATATTAGTTCTTCAAGGTCATATTTCAGAAAAATATCAAGCAATAATAATCAATAAAGGGTTTTTTACTGATAGTAGGAAAATAAAAATTTCAAATTAAATATTACTATTTTGTATATATATTTTTATATTAATCAGCCAAAAATGTTGGGAAACTATTCCTTCCGATAGAAAATTGTCTATATCAGTCACTTTCTATTACATAGAAAAATTAAGTCCTTCATAAAGTATTCTAATATAAATTTAACCTTAGCTCTTTAATAGGAAACATACTATTAATCCAAAATTGGACTAGGTAATAAGGTACATATATGAAGAAAAGCAACAATTTATTTCCATGTGCAGTCTATACAAAACTACAAATATGTAGCTAGTCAGAATTCCAACAGCAAAAAGATTCACATTTATATACATCTCTCCTTGGGTTAAAGAACAAATAAGAAAAAAAAAAAAAAGAACAAATAAACACATATTTCCTTTCTTTTTGTTAAAATACTGTTTTTAAAACTATTCCTTTGAAGCTGTGAATGGCTTCTCAAATGCTAGAAAGTTTGGTAAGCCACTGTAAGTGTTTTTTAACTCACAAAAATTGGATGATGCTAGGAACGTTTACGTTCATTTGATTGTTCAGCTGTTATGATACAAAAACCCCACAAAATTACATTTTGCCATTAATTAACAAGTTCAAGAAATTAAGCCACAAAAAACACATCACAATCAAGTCAAACCAGTAAGTTTGTGTCTGTGCAACATCTCATGAACAAGAACTCCTAACAAATGTTTGTGTGCATTGACAATACAAAGAAAATGTATGTTCAGAATGACAACTTCAAAACACTACAAAATTATTTTCTTGTAAGTAACAGCATTATACTTACTGGGGAAAAAACGACTATCCTTCTAGGGTATTTCTAGTGGCCTTATTAACTAGATCAACATTTTCTGACCTCACCAGATTAGAGAAAGATGTACAGAATCCAAAATTATCATAAATGTGCTTACCTCCATCTAGACTCCTGGAAACCCGTTTACTAGAGGTGCGCTCAAAGTGTGGTGCTGGCCTGTCTATGAGGGTGCTTGCCTGGCGGGTCTGTGCTTGGGTACGGCCACTGTAGCGGAATTTGGACCCCAAGGTCAGGAACTTGGCCTTTGGTGGCTGCTCAGGAGACACAAGCCTATTCGGGGGGGAAAAAAAGGAGTAAAACTTCATAGATTTTTTTAAAACTTTAAAACTATGTATTTTAACATCTCATTTTAAGAATGTTTACTCAAAAACAATGTTACCTAAACTTTCTAATGAAAAAAGAACATTATTTATAAACCCTCCTACATACTCAGCTTTATGATGGGGATGAGTAAATCCACATTCATGTATTCATGAATAATATGTTTTTCTAAACCAAAGCAAAGAGCAGCTGTTCTCAGTGTGTATCAAAGTTATTTATTTGTAATAGCTTAAATCATTTATATAAACACATATGTCTGAATTCTAGCTCCTAACTGTAAGTGCCAAGTAACAATCTATTACCATTAGTAATTCTTAATATTTATGCCTATTTCTCCTGGGAAAAAACCATCTAACTCAGGAATCTGTTCCACCAAGTGATTCTTTCCCATAAAGAACACAACACCCAATGGATCTGAAAAGATGACTAACTAACATCCTTTCTTGCCAGCACAATTCTACTGCTTAGTGAAGTCAAACTTTCTTGATACCAAATATGTCCACAGACATATGCAAAACCAAGTTTTCAGTAAATGAGCCAATCTTTTTTTTTGAAATATAACTGAAAATGTCTCCTTCCATTGTCTGATCAAGAGCTGATGAAATTTATTCACAGAAAGATAATCTCAGATGTCTTGAAAATTTTATCAAACAAAAAGATTTCAATTGAAAATTCAAGAATACGAATAATTCCATCAAAACTTTTCCTATCATTTTCAAAGGAAGAGTGACTTCTTAAGGAGTTCTTTATCATTTTAAGTATTCCTCGACCTTCTGTACAACTTTTTAGAAATCTCCTGCTTAATAAGCAATGAAGAGATCCAAGTCAAGGTGAAGCTGGATGTGATAAATATGAGAGGCAACCTTCCATCAACTCAGGATTCTCGATGGTACTCACCCAGAAAAACAGCACGTTAGAATTGAACTGACAAAAGAAGAACTAATACACTTCTGGCTTTCTTGGCTTAAATCTACTCACACAGGGTAGCAGAAGTGTTTCTCGAAAACTTCCATTTTCTGCCAATGGATTTTCAAAACAGACACAGATGATGATGCTGAGCAAGTGCAATCTGACGAGATAGCCAATGTCTCAAACTGTACTTTGGAAAGAGCTGCATATTCTTAAATTAGCATGCTGAAATAGCAGAAATCTAGACCAGAAAAGAACCCTTAGCCATGCTCTAAATCTTCTCCTTTGCTCTGGGTTGAGGAATGAGGTACAGAGAGGTTACAAGCCCCAGCATACTGATCGTGAATAAGAGAGGCAGGATGAGAAACATGCTCATTCACCATGCACTGTCTCCTGACGGGTTGAATATGGCAAGGTTTCCCCACCTAGCAATCCTGCTAAATACTATCTAAGGACGCTCTGTAAGACAGCAGTGATCTATAGAAAAAAGAGTTGCTGGTAAGCCCATCAGTGTAGCAACTGATTGAGAAATACTCATTCTCTTTGAAAACAGGTTGGCCAAAATACATTTATCTTTATCACCTTATTCATAAAATACTAGAGGAAGAAAGAGAAATTTCTAAAGAATACCTTCAAAGGAGAAACATGCATTGATCACCCAAAAGGAAATCTCCAAAACCAAATTTAAAACCAGAAAGAAGATGACTACTTTTTGGGAATATGAAAACATTTTAAAGGATGTATATGTAAAGAAATACATCCTTTTAAAGATTTAATTTCATTCTTTTACAAAATGAACTGAATTTACAAAGATCAAGAAAATTCTCATGCTTCAGAAAACAATTTTTAAAAAAACTAAGAAAATTTCCATTAGTATTTTCCTACTTTCTGACTATTAGTTTATTTTATATAACTTCATATAGATCTGTACTGGGAAGTATACACAGCAGGTATTTAATAAATACAGACTGGATCACTACAGAGGACCCCACTGGTACCTTATCTATATGAGGACACTTGAATAAATGTAGCTGCAAAAGGCTGGCCAGCTAGCTCAGTTGCTTAGAGTGTGTGTGGTGTTATAACACCAAGGTCAAGGGTTCAGATTCCCATATGGGCCAACAGCAAAAAATAAATAAATACATAAAAATAAAGTAGCTGGAAAGTCCAAAGATGTATCCACATACCCGTTTTTCAGTGTTCTCTTAGTGTTAGAGAACAGCCTTTACGAATAGCTTTTGAGCTCTCTTGTGCCCAGGAATTTAAGGGAGGGAAGTTGGGTTATAAGCTCTATAACTTCTGACACATTACAAGTACTACTACTGAATAGTTCAGTCTTAATTTAATAAAACATAAAACAATCTCATTGATACAAATAGTCATTTTTTAAAAATAAAGTTGTTGGTTTTGTCGGGTTTCCCTCCCCCCATCCTGAAGGCAGGTTCTCATATATACAGGCTGGAATACGTAACTAAACAGTCAACTATCTGAGTCCAGGTGAGAATATCATACAACCAAACTTCTTTAGTCTAATTTATTTTTTCCTTAAGGTAAAGGTCAGACAGTTGGTTGCTATTTAAATGCATATCAGAATAATTATCCACTTACGTACTTTGTAAAAGACATTTTACAGAAAAATATATAAATCCAAGAAATATAAGGAAAATATTTAAAAGGCACGTTTATACCACAATGCAAAAGAAGGAAAGTCATAAACTAACTAGATGGACTTTTATTTCACTTATTCCAAATTTGGATGAAATACTTTCTTGCCTGATTGGCACTGGTGACCACATACACAAAGTATTAGCTAATAGATAATTTTATGACAAAGAAATGCTTGAGTAATTAAGTTGTGATTAAATAGAAACAAATATCAAAACAAAAAAAGGATTGAACACACATTTATTAGCTTTCTCTAAGAGTTTGTTTGATGACTTAAGTCAATGGTAATGTAAATAAATTTTCTAAGAAAATGTAGGCCAACCAACAAAATATTTCATTGCTATCACTTCAAGATCACTTAATAATTATTTCATTTTGATATAACTTTTATTTTCCACAACAAACTCATTGTAAGACTCCATCTTCATAAGAATAACATCAAAACCAGTATAAGACATCTATCATTTCACTTTTGGGAATATAAACCCTATGTAAAAGGACTAACCTTCATAAAGTATTAAAGGCCTTGAGCAAGATGAGCTAAGTAATGATGAGTCAAGAAGGAATGCAATTTTTACATATTTTACTTCTTAAAAGTATATTAACATTTTATTTTTTAAAAATCCTGCCATTATAAATCAAGTATCATTAATGTTTATCTATGGAAAATAAAGGAACATTTAAGAAAAACCCACATATCAATTACTAAAGTTAATCATATATTTAACTAGTGCCACAGGTTTCCACAGCACTCCTTATGAAGCCACTAATGACACTAATCCCTTGGGATTACTCTGGTTCTACAACACCAAGTTTAAGTGTTAGTTTAATGTCAAGTTAGAAAAACCTCACGTTAATCTCTCATTCACACACCAATAAGAACAACAAAAGCATTGAGAAAAATATAAGGAAGCACATCTGCTGCAAATACAATCGAGCAGTATAGCACACTGGGTACACTTATGAGCACCTGGAGCCATACAACCTGGGTTTGAAGTCCATCTCCAACAGTTACTATCCTTCCAACCATGGGCATGTGTCTTAACTTTTCTGTTCCTCAGTTTCTCTATATGGAAAGTGAAGATAATATCACCTGCCCATATGATTTGTTGTAACGATTAAATTAATCCCTGTACAGCACTTAGAATGGTGACAGGCTCTATTAAATGCTCAAGTAAGGGTAGCAGCCCTATTATTACATTCTGGCTCTACTAATATTAGTCTAGATGACTGGCTATCAATCAGTGGAAATATCCGTTTTTTTTTAATGGCTTCAATCTACAAGCCATTGTAATTTTTTAAAGAAATCATTTGCATCTTTTGTGTTCAACGAAAACAGAACAAAATCCACTGATCTAATTCAAAGCACTCTATAGACAAATTATGATTTGCTCTTTCTGTGTTAGATATGTTGTTTTATATAGCTTTGTAAGCAACATTATATAAAGTTTAAAAATATAAAAATCTTTTTGTTAACAATTATCTCAAAAGTTTGCAGGAGGAAATTAGTCCACTTTTAGATTGGAATCCATGGTACATTAGCAAAAATGTCTCAGAGCTAACATGTCTCAGAAACTCCTCCTAGAAGAAAGAGTGAGGATGGTGCAGAGGTGAGGGTATGGGCTTCAGAATCAGAGAGCTGGATCCCCACCTATTGGAAGCCTGCTGCTATGCTCCACTCCAGGCATCTACCTCTAAGCATAAGCTTCCTTGGGCAGCAAGGAGGATAAGATATGCAACATAAAGTAATCGATTCTGTGTCTCTCAGCAATAAATGCTCAATGAATATTAGCACTTGACATTTCTAAAAGGATTATGGCTTTTATTATCATTATTTGGCAGTGAAAGCTGGTATCTGTCCAGCCTAGACCTGTATCATAAATGTCATCTATTAGCTTTATAGGAGACAGGCTCATGTTGTCTTGAGGGGAAATTTGTCATGGCGACTAAGAGAAATCATGAACGTTTCATGGAAAGAGTAACAGAGTCAAATGGATTCAAGTATACTTTGTGAGTTATATTTCTCCTCTAAAATGAGTATATTAGAGCAGTCATGGAAATAGAAATTTGTCAATTTAACTTCAAGAAAGAGTCGTTTGTACCAGCTGATAATTCACTTTAAAAATAGCATACTATAGTACCAAACTAAGAATAATGATGATGTTGGTGATGGTGATTGTGAGAATAAACATCACTATATACCAGAATTGGCTCTCAGTTTGTTTCTCATGGGTTATCTCATTTAATTTTCAAAACAACCCGATCAGATAGTAACTATTATTACCATCACATACAGATGATCAACATGAAGCATAGAGAGATTGAGTAACATACCACAGTCACACAGCTAGTATGTAGTGGAACAGCATTAGATCCTAAGTTCAGAGCAAACATCTTAAAGATGAAGGGTCTAGATACACAGCTATATACACTGCAGTAACAGAAAATGGAGAAAATGAAGATAAAGCAAACTACTCATAAAAAAGCTTTCCTTGAAGAAAAGTCCAATAGGAGACAGGACACAAACTAAAGATGGTTAGAGGGTCAAAGGAGATCTTCTGTTTCTTTGGTTTTTAAAGGAGCAAGACATGAATAGGTTTATTGGCCAAAAGTCAAAGGTACCCACTGGAGAGAGTTAACAATTTACAAAGCATGATACTTTGTGAGGCATGAAATGAGGAATCAAAGCAGAGGTATGACTAGCTCCTTGAGAGAGGAGAGGAGAGAAAGAATGAATGGGGGGAAGGGAGGAGTGGTGCTTAATAACGGGCAAAAGGGAGGAAGAGAAGGTACATGAAACCGAGACCACTCACGACCTCCAGCTTCTACTATCAGGGAACTGCTTAGTGGAGGGCATCTGAGGAGAGAAGCAGGGGTGCCTAGGGACTTGAGAACTTGGAATGGCAAAGGCAGTAAAAGGACTGATTGAGTACTTGGAATGGCGAATGCAGTAAAGGGACTGACTGATTGCCTGTAGCGCTGAGGATCCGACTGACGCTGGAAATTATATATCTGTCATAGCACTAATGCACAGAGTTGTGCTATTTTCTTTTATAAAGAATAGAAGCATGTATCACATAGTTGCGCTATTTATGGTAGCCCTTGACAGCACAGGTACAGAAGTGATGAGGGCAGGACACAGGATTAATCCAAGACCAGCAGATGTGCAAAGAGGAGTGGAGCTTAGGGGGTTAGAACACTCTTAACAAAACAGTCAAAGGGCCAGACCACAGGGTTCTGGCTGGTTCTGGAAAGAAGTTAAGCCAGAAGGGAGCTGATAAGAACATGTAAATGATACTCAAGATGAGTGATGGTGGAAAGAAGAATGGCAGCAGGCACGGGGCAGTGTGGTAGAATCAAAGCAGATTGGAAGGAAAGGTGGTTACGGTGAGAATGTGGAGTTCTGGACAATTGTAGAGGCAGATCAGTTCTGAGTGATGACAAGGCATGGCATCAGGCAATAGAAATGGACATAGGAGGGGACTGCAGACAAAGCAGGCATGGCACAGAGGAGAGCAAAGAACCCTAAGGCAGGGGGTAGATATATCTGCCACGTTATCCACTATCCACTCCCCACTCCTAAAACGCAGAGGATACCAGCAGCAATACCAAGCTGTTTTCTTAAAATTACCTGTAGAAAGTATGATGCTCCACACACACTTTCCATAGCCTTTTTGCTGCTCGGTGGTTTGGCAGTTTAAATCCAATGGTGCTCTCAAACTGCTCCAGCTGGAATAAATCCATAAAACAAATTAGCATATTTCCTTAAGAACTGACTAGTAGCTACTGAAAAACATGGAATCAGATGTTTCTGTAAGAAGCAATTCTTGAAAAAGGTAAATATTAGTATATCTAATATAATCATGCAAAATGAAAACTTTCCATACACTGCAATACTATTCTCTATGAAAAGCAAGTATCAACTATTCACATAGACCAACTAACCTTCAATGTCCATTAAAAGTCATTTTATTGGCTTCCTATTGATTTTCACCACTTAACTGATTCAGCAAGAAAACACGAGCCCCCACTATGCATCAGGCACTTATAACTTTTCCTTTTCTGTGAAAGGTGTGTTGTTTATTTTTTTAGCAACAGAAATATATATATATGCAGGTTCATCATCAAGAACCCTGTCCTTTTTACCATGGAAGAGTGAAGAACAGTTCACTTTCTTAAACTGTTAGTGGAAAAACACTCATTTATCTCATTGTTGTAAAGGAGAAAACTGACAAGTGATTAGATACACCAAGGGCTACATGACACTGCTTACCTCTGCCGGCCTAACTTTAATGTAGAAGTTACTGCGCTTATAGGAAATTTTCAAGATTTTCGGCCAAGCAAAACGATTGATTCTCAGTCTGTCTTTGTAAATGAGGAGCCCATTAGCGCACACACCCAGCTTGATGTCCACGCCTTCCGAGTCCTGCCAAGCACAACCCATTTGACCATGGTTAGAGCTATGAAAGTGATGCAGATCAGGAAGCAAATCAGCTCCCTCAAACCAGGACCAGGAATGCCAATTTCACAGGTTTGTATCTAAATTTTAGTTATTAGTTCACAAGTTAATAGAAACAGTTAAATCTATTCATCTTCAGGGATCAGATCTGATCTGTCAAAGTGTGGTGGCAACATGGCTATAGGATATGATATTCTTCAAAAGACATTTTCGGTATGTTCTCCAGCTGTGTTTTAAGAGATAATGAGGAAGGAGACAAACTAGATTTAGATATCCTAAAGATATGGGAGATTAAATACGTTTTCCTAAAATGTGGTATATATACACAATGGAATACTACTCTGCTTTAAAAAATGAAATACTACCATTCGCAGCAACATGGATAGAACTAGAAAAAATTATACTAAGTGAAATAAGCCAGGCATAGAAAGAAATATCGCATATTGCATGTTCTCACTTTTTGTGGGAGCTAATAAAAAATAAGTAAATATACAAACAAATGGTGGGGGATGGAAGAAGACACAACAATCACAATTCCTTAAGTGAACAGATATGATGTTGATGGGGGGGAGGAGGGAGAGGGAGGAAGGAAAAGGAGGAATTGGTAAAGCAACAAAAATCAACTATATTGCATATTGATAAAATTTTTAAAAAACACTGTTGGTGGGACTGAAAAATGGTGCAGCCTTTATGGAAAAAGGTATGGAGGTTCCTCAAACAATTACAGGTAGATCTACCATATGACCCAGCTATCCCACTGTTGGGAATATACCCAGAGGAATGGAAATCATCATGTCGAAGGCATACCTGTACTCCAATGTTTACTGCAGCACTATTTACAATAGCCAAGAGCTGGAACCAGCCCAAATGTCCATCATCAGATGAGTGTATAAATAAAATCTGGTATATCTACACAATGGAATACTACCCTGCTATAAAAAAGAATGAAATACTACCATTCGCAGCAACATGGATGGACTTAGAAAAAGTTATATTAAGTGAAATAAGCCAGGCACTGAAAGAGAAATACCACATGTGGGAGCTAAAAGAAAATGTAAGTAAGTAAGTCAGTAAGTAAGTTAAGTAAGTCAGTAAGTAAGTTAAAGTCAGTAAGTAAGTTAAGTAAGTCAGTAAGTAAGTTAAGTAAGTCAGTAAGTTAAGTAAGTAAGTAAGTAAAGTAAGTAAGTAAAGTAAGTAAGTAAATAAATAAATAAATATACAAACAAACAGGGTGGGGGAGGGAAGACACAACAATCACAATTCCTTGAACTTGTTAAGACAAGTGAACAGATAATGACTTGATGGGGGGAGGAGGAGAAGGTAGGGGGGAAAGAGTAATTGGTAAAGAGACATGAAAATCAACTACATTGTATATTGATAATTTTTTAAAAATAATAATAAAAATACAAAAATTTTTAAAAATCTGTTATGGTACCCATATGACACAAACTAACTTCCGCAACAAACTGTAGTTCTTCAGTTATTTAATTTCCCCTGGTAGATTAGAAACCACATGAAGCCAGAGACCAGCTCTTCCTGTTGTTCAAGTCTATATTCCATATAGTGACTGGAGAGTGCTAGATATATAGTGAATGTTAATTGAATGCCTAAGTGGACAACTGGATGGATGCATGCATGCATGGATAAATGGGGGGAAAAACTGCAACCATAAAAATAATAAAGCAAAGGAAATAATCGCTAAAGATAAATAAATAAATACATAATACATACATACATACATGTTTTCCTGGTGGCTATTCCAGCCCTCAGGGACAGTCTATTGGCCTACCCTAAGGTGCATTCAGCTATTTTACTTCAGGCCAATTTATCTCAGATGGATTATGCTAGCTAACAGTTGTTAAAATTGTGCTTACATTTTGCAAAACATCAATCCCTCACCAAAATTTCTCTTCTAATACTGCATGTCCTCACTCATAAGTGAGGGAGAGAGGGAAGGAGGGAAAAAGGAAGAAAGCAAGAAAAGGAAGTAAAAACAATCAAAATAATACGTTGAACTTTCAAAAAAAGAGAACAGAACTGTGGTTATTAGAGGTGGGAAAGGGGAAGGAGGGGGTTAACGAGAAATTGGTTAAGGGTCACAAAGATTATGTTTTGTAAACATGAGTATACTAATTAGCCTGATTTGATCACCACATACTGTACACAGATTTTGTTATTCAAATCTGTACCCCACAAATATGTATAATCGATTATGTTTCAATGGAAAATCTGTCAAAAAATAAAAAAACAAATTCCTTTATAAAACAAAAACCAAAAATTTCTTTTCCAGACTGACAGTGTTGAAGTCTCTGAATTCTTTCAAGCAGTTTTTCAATAATTAGAGTGCTGACATCCAGTTCTCATTAAGCATTCCTTTGGCTGGCATATTTCAAAGGACTGCAGACTACTCTTGAAGTTATTAGTAGTTTTCTTTCCCCAGAGTTTTAACTTGGAATAAATGACAATCTAGAATAACCACAAGCCTGAAAATTTTTTTTAAAAACCAAATAAATTTACAGACAAAAGTGAAAACTTTCTCCTCACACTTCAAGTAGTGCTAAAGACCTAAGAAGCACAATATTCAAGATATACAAATCATTGTTTCTCTTTAAGGGGAGAAGTGGATCTCATTCATTACATGTAAAATTGAGAAACACTATTCAGAGATATTCATATTTTCAGAAATCATTACAACATGGAACAAATTCACACAAAAAATGCTGATATAAACACCATATTTAGTCTAAGTCCCAATTCAATAAAAGTGTAATATTTTGACTGCCTTATTATTAAGAATAATTTAACCCAATTTATAATAGTTTTTAAAAACAAAAGTATAGTCCTAGGTAATTAAGGCCAATTTCTTTCCTGCTGAGATACTTGACTAATTCATATACACAAATAAAGTTACATTAAACCAACCTGAGCAGGTTAAAAAAATTGAATCTATAGGGTACTTACTCACCCTTATCCTGGCAGCCATCGTTCTCTCTAGGAATAGAGTAAAAAGCTGGGGTGAATCAGGCACAGGTGCCCAAGTAACTTGGCACTAGACCCAAATGGTGTGTTTGCCAAAAACATCACTGCCCGTGGCCACAGGGAGCAAGGCAGAAGATTGCCCGAGACAGAATGTTCTCACCACAAGCAGAGGCAACCCTCATTGGAAACACTGAACAAAGCCATCTCTAGTCAGAAGCAATCTTTGGATAGGACAAGGAAGTTATTTTATCTGATTTAAAATTAAACAACCCATATTCAAGTAAATCAGTTTATTTTCCATTGTCCCATGTAATTGTTTGAGAAATATCAGCAGTGGTGTGAATAGGAATTACAAATATAGGCTAGGGGGAGAAAAGGAAAAAAAAGTATGCCCTAATCCTCCACATTTGAGTTAAACCAGTCAGCAACAGTCAGAAAATAGACTAATAAAAAGGAACACCTTTTCTGCCCTGCTCACTTGCCCCAGGAAGCTGCCCCATATGGCTATCAGTGGGGTCCCATGCCCACTAGCTTCTGAATGGGTTCAGCATACGAACAGTTCTCACAAAAGATCAAGGAGAGGAAAGGAAGGGAAGGGAGGTCAGGATGTGTAATACCCAGAGTTCCTCCCTATGTGACTGCATCAGGCTGGCAGTGGCCCTCTGACAATGGCTCCCCTTGAGACAGCCCAGTCCACACAGATCTCTCCTTCTGGGTTCTGGCAACCCCTCTCTGCCCTTCCCCTTCAGACTGGGTTGCTACTACTATCCCAGGGGGGATCATACTATTCTTCTGGTTTCCCTGCACCTTTGTCAAGGATCCTTTTATTCAGCACTCTTCAACTTGTACCATTACAAACGCCTCTAATAAAAAAAAAAAAATCTGATCTCAAGGCAATGAAAAACACAAAACTTCAGACTACAGTTTTTTTTTTAATCGCCAGATATTCTTTTCAATGAGTCACAAATACACTGTTTATCAAATATGATCTAATGAGTCTATCAGATGGTAAAAAGAATGAATAAATTTTACTTTGAATTCTAAAAAATGTTCTGCTTCTAACCACAGCAAGAACTGATGTTTTACAGTCATGCATCTCTTAATGACAAGAATACATTATGAGAAATTCATCGTTAGGTGAGTTCATCATTGTGCAAACATCATAGTGTTACCTAACAAACCTAAATGGTATATAGCCTACTATACACACACCTAGGCTATATGGTATAGTAATTATAATCTTATGGGACCACCATCAAAAATGCAGTCTGTCGTGGACCAAAACGTCACTATGCAGCACATGACTGTACTTACAATAGAGCCCACAACTCTTTACTTTTCTAAGATACTTTAAACAAGAATCCTGAAACCTTGTAATACTGCCATCTAAAATCAGTTTCTAACTAATGATCAACAAAATAGGGAGATGTAAGATTCATATGTGGCGAGAGTGGGTTTAGAGGAGAAAAGAGGGGCTTGGGAGGTCTTTTGTTCCTCCCTCATATCTGTTTCTTGGCTAACCCAGACTGTCTCCATCGTATACAAATGAGCTGAAAACCAGTCAACTGTTAGGAAGATCAGTTTCACCTCCTAGAAGGATTTATCAGAATATATCAGGCAGATGGGACTGTTCGACAATATGTGGCTTCGGGCAATTCATTCTCTGTTTATGTAGTTGTAAAATAAAATCATTCAAATTTTAGATGAGATGATATATATGAAAGTACTTTTAAAAATTAAAGGCTCACAGCTTCTAGCAGTTAAAAATGATGCTGCCAGAGGCTATTTACTGATGTGGAAAAAATGTATATTATATAATAGCAAGTAAAAAAAAAAAAAAAAACTAACAAAAATTTTGCTTGTAGTATGACTCATTTTAAAAAGGCATGAGAACTAAACTGCTCAGAACTTTTTTAAAAAGAAAACAAGAAAATATATCAAAATATTAATACTTGTTTCTGCATAAAGAGAGTTAAATGATTATTTTCTTCTGTTTACCTTTATTTTCTACAATGATCATGTATTATTTTTGGAACAAGAAAAAAATATTTAAAGAATAAAGGAGGCCACTAAGGAGTAAGTGCTTTGCAAATACTAAGTACAATTAATAACATAAAAGGAAGAATTACTAATCTGAGGCCTAGGAAGGGAAGTTGTCTTTGAGTGGGAGGCTTTCCTAGAGATTTCTTGGATCATATAATTTGGGCTTCCTAAGCTACATCTAGGGATTGGAATGGTCTTTTAAAAGCAGGTAACTGTATGTCCCCTCAGTATACTGCATTGACTGTGGACATATTTTTCAAAGCCAAATCCGTCTTTCACCTTGCCTCTCATTATCCTCCTCTACTCTTCCCACTACGTGATCATCTAACTAGAATCATGAAGTAGGTGATGCTCGTTACTGGCATCCTCCAAACCCAGCCCCAATTTCTCCTATCACATCTCTCCATTACTCCATTCTTCTTCTACCTACTCAAGGTGCTTCATCATCTGAAGTCTGGGCCAGCCTACTTTATCTTTCACAAAGTACAAAACAGACCTACAGGGAAAAGGCCAAGTCTAGGGCTCCTTCACAACCAAGAAGCTTTTTGGAAAGTGATCATATCTATGCAGCTTTTGCCCTTTCATGCTTGCTAAGATCTGCTCTCTTCTCCCAAGACAGAGGTGGGAGAGGGAGCGGGGACAGAGGCAGCCTTGGCCTAGCAGAAGCTAGGATGCAGAATAAATCAGGATAAAGGGTTAAAAAGGCTGACGTGGTGAGTATTGTGATAAGTATCTATGAAAGAGTATTAATTAAAAAGACTGGGAAAAGAAGAAAGTAGGGGGAGTATAAATGGTCCCTCCTACAATCACAAACCCCACAATTAGTCACCAAAGAAATACTACAGAGATCCTGAAATGGAGGAGAGCAGCCTCTTCCCAAAAGTGAACTGGGCTATCTAGAATCTGGAGGTGTCTTGAAACTTCAGGTAACAGACTGGAATGATAAAACTTCCTCTTACATTTACAGTACCTTGGCATGATGGAGGTCAACACCATACATGGAAAGCCTCTTTGCATTTTCTAAGAACTGAGAATCAGCTTGCGCTGGAGATAAGCCCCTGAGAATCAAAAGAAACAGTATTATCTCATTGGTAGTTTTAAAGCAAATGTGGTCAAAATGAGGGAAGGGGGGTGAGAACTCAGAGAGTTTAGAGTGGAGGCAGTAACCCAGCTAAGTTTGTAGTAAGTAGGAAACACGCAAGAAGACTCAACTCTCAACTTCTAGCATTTTTCTCTTCAGATCCTCTAATCTAAATCTGCTAACTGCAAGGAGGCATACCTCTGCCCTTGCCCTTTTTATCTTAGAAAGTTCATTTTGATTATTTCTACTGGGGAAAAAAGCAAGCCCCAGCAATAATAGGTCAACATAAGTTAACTAAGAATAAAAGACAGTGATTTCATCTTTCTGAGATAAATTCTTACTCCTTAATTTTATTTCACTAGGATTCATCATAATAAAGATCAGAATTACTTCTGTTTAATTTTATACCTATGCCTGATAACATTCTATCATAGTAAAATTATCATTCTATCCATACTAAAATTACTTCCATTCCTAACCATGTCTCCAACTAAACAAACTTTAAGCTCCTAGAGAGCAGGACCATGTCTCATTAATCTCCATATTCTCCATGCCATTTTAGTACCTGATATTTCAAATTAGAATTACACAATAAAAGTCTGTTGAGTAGAATTTAAATAAAGTAGATAAGAAAATATTTAGTCAAATATTGCATTTATTATTTTTTTAAAGGAAAGTCATTAAATGTGGCCTGCTGAAAACCTAACTTCTGAAAGTTCCTTTCAAATCATTTTAGTCAATGTTCTACAAAACTAATTTTCAACATGGAACAATATATTTAATTTTGTAGCTAGGGTTATAAAAACATACATTAAGAAAACCATTTTCTTTTCACACTGACATAAAAATTCACAAAGTATAATATGGTGTTAAAGTAATCTATGTAATCCTTAGCTAAACCAAAGGGTCATCTTCTGTGTACAGCAGAACCACCAGTACATTTCAGTCACTGTTCCTATGTCCATCACCATCCACATTTCTGACTCAAATCCTGATGCCTCATTTTACCCATGGTTTTCTTATCAAAGACAACCAAAAAAACCACTTAAAAGGCAGAAGAAATATAAAGTAAATGCCAAATAAGTACATGGGTATTTGTTTCCACTCTGTGTGCTAAGAGCTGGGACTGGGAGTAGGGAGAAGATGTCCTAGGGAAAAGTAAATTTTTCCAATAAATGAAACCACTTAGTCTCATGAGCATAGTTCCTAATGTTATAGTCATTAAGACAATGAAAGGATATCTCAAGGGATGATGGTTCACTTGATCAGTGCTAGGTGAGGCTCTAAAAAGAAAACTTGGATAATCCTACAAACTGTGCTCAAATGTCCAGTAGATGTTCCAAGAGAAGCTATTTACATCTCCCGTGTCCATTCTCTCTCGAATAAGCAAGGCAACAGACCTGTGGGTTTTATGCAGCTCTGCCACCTTCTCTTCCAGCTCTTTAGTCTGTGTGGGGGCAAACTGAAAGTCACTGAGGTCAATACTGCCATGCTCTACTGGGTCATAGTCTCCAACTTCAGCCTGCAGTGTGTAGGATCCCAGAAGGGCATGAGTCACAAAAGAGCAAGGTAGACGGCCAGAGGCAATGTCCTGCCGGAGCTGAAGGCACAAGAAATATCTGCGAGGAACAGGGGGAGAAAAGGGTCAAGAACAATTAGTTAAGACTATAGCACCATACTCCTTAAATTCTGATATTCCTTTGTAAACAAATATACAATATACAACAGAGGCACTCTTCACGTCCATAGGAAAAACAGCCTTCTCTAATAAGAAGCCACACCTTGCTCCTTGGACTCTTAAACCTGTGACTTATTTAAAGAAATTGAGTTGGGAAGGCTAATCAACAGAATGCAAATTCTGAACTGTTGTTCTGGTAATACTTATGTCTATCATTACTATTACAATAAAGAGTTTTGTGACTGAAGTAAAATTTTCAGCCACTTAAACTGTCTCCTTAAATTTAAAACTAATAAAAATTCGCATGCATCTCCAAAGTTGTAAAGGTTAATGAAATAAAAAAAATAGTAACTGCAGTCTTAATCATTTGCAAGAAAACTTAAAGTCACTCATCCTTTATCATCTCTACCCTTTCCATACTAATTTCTTCTTTTCCTGAAATGCCTTTACCGACATTTATAAATAAATCTCTACTTTGAAGCCCCTCCGTGTCCACTTACCCCATCTAAAGAGGCAGCTAGATCAGTTTAGTAGGCTTGAGCTCTGGAGCCAGAAGGAGCTGGTTCTATGTGACCTTAAGCAAGTTCATTTATTTGCCTAAGGCTAAGTTTCTACCTGTTAGACGGGAATAACTCTACCTCCCCTTGAAGATGAGGGTAAAAATTAGATAATATAAATAAAATACCTGGCATGGTGCCTGGGAATCAATAACTGGTAGCTATAATTCTAATTATTGGCTATAATAATAATAATAGTTATTTTGTGTTCCAAGTGGCTTACTCACAGCTACAAAAGAATTTGTTTTCTTCCAAATAACATGTAGAACTATGTGATTTATAATCTGTGAGGATTTTTTCTTTGCAGCTCCACTATCAACTTTTGGTGACACTTTAAAACCTGATTTCTGCTCTCAAATTTTACCACTTCCTAAGGTCACCCCCAACCCCTCTGAAATAAATGGCAGTGCCTTCCTTCTTGAAGATCTTGTAGACACTGCCATTCCTACTGGCAGCTGGCCAACTTCTTCGGGTGGATGTTTGTGCCTGGCCAGGGCTTTAGAGCCTAATCTTCTTTCTGCTCTTTATCCCACACATGAAGTGGGAGTACTGGCCTCTAGTCCAGTCCTCATTGTTGTTGGGTCAGAGAGCACGTCCCAGCACATGGTCCCAGTTCAGTTCAGTTATACCTAGATTACCACCCAAATCTATCATCGGGCAGGGCAGGAACTCTTTTTTATCATCAAAGTCCCACAATTAGCAAAGGACTTTCCACATGGCAAGCATTCAATAATTTTCTGAAAGAATGAAAGTCTTCTCACTGTCAATACAGTCTGGGTAATTGTAGGCATTGCAGGAGCCCTCTTTTTAAGGATTATATGTTTCCTTGACCCCTAGAACAACATGAGCATAAATGCACTTACTTTAGAAAACTAAAATTTAAACCACGATTCCAGGTTATCCTCAAATTCTCTAATCAATAATAGTGCTAGTTCTCCACACTGCATGGTATTTTCAGAATCTAAACACAATGATTCCATCTTATTGCTTCCTTTAATATTCTTGTCTCTGTTTTTCACAGTGGTCCTTTCCTGTTTTCAAAGCCTAAGTCTAAGCCCTAAATACTTCAAACAAAAACTGCCAAGAGCTTCCTCAGTTTCCCAGCTCTACCTTCTTTACACAGCACGACAAAACATTCTTCAAACATTATTCTGAATAGTGTTCCTGTCCTCCTCAACAGCTTACCTCACCTTGTAAATGTTCATTACTCAAGTTATGGTGACGATTCCAATTATGACATTTAAGCTGCCAGGCCACAAGTACAGGCGGCTGACTGTCTCAGGCTGCACCACTGAAGCCTTTAGTTAGCTCAGCAGACTATATCATTCCTCCCACTACAGACAGGGAGACTGTTTAGGCCCTATTTACATGTAAAACCAAAGCACTTACTGATACTATAAAGTTGCAACCACCAAAGGATTATCACCCCCAAACAAATTACTGCAAGAAGCATATGCACAGAGAGGGCATTGGGTGACAAAGCCCCAATTACACGCGTTGTTGAAAGGCACTCCTGCAGTGAAACTCTGTATCCTACACACACCAATCGGTCAGGTTTTATGCTCTAAGCAGCTCCATGTACAGTTACAAAAGCTATTATTTATTATTTACTACCTGAAGCTAATTCAATCAGAGCTTAATTCGCACATTGGTACATTCCTATTCAGCAACAAGTAGTAAAGAAAGAGGGGAAAAAAACGGCCTGCCACTTAGCCAATATTGGAAAGAAATCTCCATCATTCCTATTTCACATGGATATTATGCACTCTTAAGCACCTGCACAACTTGATGTCTGACAACAAAACTGGCCTAGCAGAAATCACGAAAGGCACAGGAACCAGAGATAAGCAGACTTTCACTAAAACCCTCTAGTTTTCTAGAAGTACATACACTGCACACGGTTTTCCTTGGTCATGAAGATAGTCTTTTAAAAAAATATAAAAAGCATACTTTACACTTACTCTTACCAAGTTAAGAAATTCTATCACTGGTACCCAGTCTAATATAATAGAGCTAAAATATTGAAGTACTTGTAGATTCACAATGTTCCTTGGTTACCATTCAAATATTCAGAATCAGTAAATGCACTCTTGCTCCTAAACTGAATCCTTTATTTGCAATTTAAGCATATATTCTTAACAGCCCACACAATCTCAGAGAAGATGAAAATGAATAGCTATCGACTCTACATAAGAAAGCCTACCTTGTTAGTAAAAAAAAATTACCAATTCAATTGACTTTTAAAAATAATTTCACTTTTCTACCCTTTTATCATCTTTGTAATCAGACTAGAACACAGGCCCTCATGAGTTACATAATAAAAATCACCTTAGCATTAAAATCTAAAATAGTAAGTATCAGTGAATTTTTGAAGTATAACATAAAAAACAAAGTTGCCAACAGTATCATTTTTTAAAACTGCCATTACTCAAATATAAGTGGAGAAATTAAAGAAAAGCAAATAAAAATTTTCAAACTGACAATATTTCAAACTATTTGGTATTACCCATTTCTTTTTTTTTTTTTTTTTTTTTTTTATGTGACCAGAACCCTTGGCTTGGTGTCACCCACACCGTGCTCAGCCAGTGAGCGCACCGGCCATCCCCATATAGGATCCGAATCCGCAGCCTTGGCGCTCCACCGCTGCGCACTGCACTCTCCCGAGTGAGCCACGGGTCCGGCCCTGGTATTACCCATTTCTAAGGAAACTTTTAAAACTTAACTTCTGAGAAATTTTTTTGGTTTTCAATCCCAAAATTACCACCATGTTCCCAGGGCACAGAAATAAGAGTTCTAAAGAAAGGTTCGTGTTAAAATGCAATGTAAAGTACCTGGTGATATCTTCACTCAGTTGAGATGGATCAGGAGGATAAAACTTCACATTAAAAGTGAACAGCCAGGGAAGATCTGTAATTATAAAATACCATGATTATTGACCCAAACAACCGAATGACTGTTTATTTTGATTAATCTCAAAGGTCAATGTTCAAACATACCGACTAATCCAAATATAAATCAGTTTGTAAAACTTTATTTTTTTATTTAAAGAAAATTAATGTCATTTGTAAAACAAAAACAAAATAAAAAATAAAATAGGAATCAATTACATAAATAACCCACATTAAAGAATAATAGGTTCACTTCTTAATAAATATTTACTGGTACTTCAACAAATGTTTTGTATGGTGA
Source organism: Cynocephalus volans (assembly GCF_027409185.1). Classification (NCBI taxonomy): domain Eukaryota; kingdom Metazoa; phylum Chordata; class Mammalia; order Dermoptera; family Cynocephalidae; genus Cynocephalus; species Cynocephalus volans. The sequence continues at coordinate 131,614,270 of NC_084464.1, forward strand.
TCCAGCACGCAAAACTTTAACATAACCTCCATGTAATGGTTCTGAGATAGACTTTGTTTTAACCACAGGATATCCAGTTGCCAAATATTCTCCACTTTAAAAAAAAAAAAAAAAAAAAAAAAAAGCAGTTCAGGATTTCTACATAGTTGTGGGAAAGAGAGTAATGATCAAGTGCTCATAATAGCTACTTAGGAAATGATTAATGGACTACTTAAAAAGAGTGTTTTAAAAAGATCCCAAAGAAGGGATAGTGTGGTAAAACTTCACAATATTTTAAGGAAATAAAATTATTTACCAGGTGGTTTTACAGAGTAGGTATAAGAATACTCATATATAACATACACTCTGCTGTACTATGCCATAAAGAATGAAGATATTAAACAACAATGTCATGAATGACTTATTAAAAGTTAAAACACTGCTATTTATTCACTAACATTTAATTAATGTTTTTCTATATCATGTTCTGGATGGAGGGCAGCTATTTCCCTAAAGGGATCTAAACAGTTCCAGTAGCCTGAATTTAGAGTTCTGCTGAAAGTATTTCTAAATTAAAAAAAAAAAAAAAAGTTGTGTGTGTAAATTATTTCCATTCTATACATATTTGAAGGCCTCAGGAGATCTTTATGAACTTGAAAAATGATTTCTTGAATCCCATTCTCTTGTTTAATGTGTCATTCTGTCCTTTTCCTCACCCTCAGCACTCTACCTTTCTTCTCTCTTAAAAGTCAATATTTATTGAATGGCTACTTGCATAGACACGCACTTTTGCTGGATTTCGGCTTAACACATCACTAGCCTACGAACAAAGGCAATCCTGCTGAACTCAGACAGATCTCAGTTCTGCTTTACACATTTAAAAGATAGTAATAGGATACATGATTTTCCTGAATATCAAAAGATATGATGTTTCTTGGCCCATAGCACCATGACATCTGCGTCAAATATCCATGCATTGTGTATGCGTACATACTTCGAGCTGACTGCTAATCCATAATTAAGCCAAGTCATCACAGGATTATCACTTTTAAATGGCTCCTTGTTTATTTGTTCTCCAGGTATTAACACTAGCACATGCTTGCCTGGATATGACTACAGGGATAAATTTCTAATAGAACACTTATATTCTAGGATATATTTCTACATCTAAAAGTTGTTGAATTGTACCAATAATGCTAAACTTTTTTTTGACAAATAAAAATTGTATTTATTTATGGTATATGGCATGATGTTTTGAAATATGTATACACTGTGAAATGGCTAAATCATGTTAATTAACATGAGCATTACCTCACATACTCATATTTTTTTGTGGTGAGAACATTTAAAATCTACTTTTATCAATTTTCAAGTTAAACTTTTAATTTAATGTTATTGCCATAATTTTTACCTAGCCATATATAAACAGTCCATCTAGCTACAGTCTGTTTATATATTAATTTCATGGAAGCCTTAGATATTTGTATACATTTGAGAATATAAACATTTTAAGGCAAATTTTATTTTATTTTTAATGGTATTTGTAAATTTACATATACTGTGCTCTTCTTGTTCTTGGTCTATTATTAGCCTTATTTTATTTTTTATTGTAACATAGTTGGTTGTACATTTCTGTGGGGTACAGAATTGAATATCATTACCTGTGTGTGCAATATGTGATCTCAAATCAGGGTAATAAGTAACCTCAGTTCTGTTCTCTCCTTTTGAAAATTCAGCATATCATTGTGACTATTGTATCTTTCTTTCTTTTTTTTTTTTTATTTGTTTATCTTTTTAGCTCCCATTTATGAGTGAGGACATGCAGTATTGCTCTGTTTAAGGCAAATTTTAAACAGGAACCATTAGGTTATTGGTCCTTATTAAGTAACTCAAAAAAGATTAACAGTTACCTTTGCTAATTGCCTTTTAACTGAAAAGTAACAAAATCATAAGAGAGACTGTGCTGAGATAGAACAAGCCATATTTTCGTCCATTTTAACACAAGTAGAAAGAAAGGAGTAAATAAATACAACAGATAAAACTTCATTTCCTCAGCCTACTTTCATAATGGGGACAGTACAGGATGCCATTTAAAGAACTGGCTCTGATAATTTTAAAAAGACAAATTCTATTTGTTACTATTATTCCTCTTGCCAAACCACAATGGCAAAAGTGCTGAAATAACTCTAAAAAACTTCAAAAATAATCAAAACATAAAAACGTGATTCATAATCAGCAAGACTCTTGACTTCCAAAAGTTAGGAAGTCTCCATGACTCTGAAATGAGTGGCACACACAAATAATCAAACCAGAGCCAAAACAAAACCAGAAGAAACCACACAATGGAACATCAACCATGCTTCAAAGGTTGCCCTGTTCTCTCTCTGTTTGGGTCATTTGGCAGGTATGGTTCCCAAGAAGGTATAAGAACCAAGCATCCATATAACAACTGCAGAAGGGCCAAAAAAAAAAAAAAAAAGTCCAGAGCTTTCTGTTCTGATAGTTTCCTCCATAATGTAAGCGTAATGTATCTGTGTCTACTTATTACTTTTCTTTCCCATCTCCCCTTTCCCATCATGAAGCAAACTCAAATGGTTCAAACATCAAGATAATAAATGCAAAAGAGAGAGAGAGGGAGGAAAGGAAGGGAGGAAATGCATGCTGGAAAGCCAAGAATAACAGTCAAAAGATAAGGTGACCAACCACGCCAGATTGCCTGGGACTGTTCCAGCGTTAGCACTCAAAGTCAGGCACCCTGGGAAACTGCTCAGTCTTGGGCAAACCAGGAAAGTTGGTCACTCTAATCAAAAAAAGACAGTAAGAAAGACAGAAAGATGAATCTACAAGAAGAGGAAATGAGAAGAATAGGTAAATGCTCAGAATAAAAAAGGAGAGTAGAGAAGGAAAGAAACGATAGGAAGATTATGAAAAGGCTTAATAACTTGAGAGAAAAAGAAAAATAAATGAAGTAAACCAATGTAAGGAACCTAAAATGGGAGTCCAAAGGGAGATGGAAAGGACAAGAAAAGAAAGCATAGATTTGTTCCAGTAGTTTGACTGTAGGAGTAATAAGTAAGTAGAGAAATGAAATCAACAGTACAAAGGGCATTTTGCAGGTTGGTACTCAGAGACATGGTTTCTCCCAGGGAAGCTCTGGGTCCCACAGTCTAGGAGGACTGTTAGGAACTTCCCATCCTTCAGATGGTACTTTCCAGCCTAAAACTTCCAGCTGCTCGTGGCTCCCTACCGTCTCTGCTTCAGTCATTCACACACCCTGAAGTAAATTAAGTACTCAGAGTCCCAACCAGAGACTTCTCTGTGGTGATAATGTTTCTTGGCACAGATATCACAAACCCAGGCTCTGAGCAAGGAAACCTACAGAGGCAGAACCTACAGAGGGAACTGAAACTGGGTTGAGTGGGACATATAAAGTCATTTTGGGATTATACAATAAGAACAAATAGGGAAATGGAAGAAAGGGACGAGCAGGCCTAACTACAAACTCAAAGACCACATAAAGTGGCCTTGGACTGTGGAGTAAATAAGGAACAGAGACGGCAATGACCTCAGAGAACCAAAGGTTGTTCTGCTTGCTTGTCACCCTCAGAGTCCTCAGTCCAGTACAACTATGAACAGGATACTGATATGCCTTTGGGGCCAAAGATATGCTTATCAATTAAACTAATTATACACCTACAAAATGAAGTGGACAAAGCAATAAATATTAAGTCTACCTAGTAAAATTTACATAAAAAGTAAAATTTACAGAAAAGCAGCTTCCCATTCTTTCTTGGGAAAAAAAAGTCAGATGTCACTTCATAGTGGGAGACTTTGTGAAGTAATATTTAGGAATGTGAGTCTAGAACTTCCTGAAAGGTAGCAGTCCCTAAGCCATGTACAAAATAAAGTCACAATTCTACAAAAATATTATTAACATCTGAGATGGCATAAATACAAAATAGAACTGACCATTCTACCACTATGTCATTAGTTATTCTAGTCTATATACCTACATATTTTACTAAAGATGGAAATAAATAGATATGAAGATTAACTTAATAACTTCAAAGTATGATTATTTAAATACTCACTTCGCAGTTGTCTTTTTATTTCCTTTGCAGGATCTAGCCAGTTCTGCGGGGGAAGGGGTAAAGGTTAATTAACCATAAGAAAAATTCCAGAGTCCAAAATAGAATAATTTATAGTTCCCATACTTATTTTAAGTATAAACATATTTTAAAGTCCCTTTCAAAGCAGCTTTCAACTATTAACATTTCACTGGGCTAAGTATTGATTTGTTTTTGAGTGTGTATGTGTGTTACAAATAAAATATTCAAACACTTTTAAGGTGTGACTCATGAGCCTCATTCTGTTGGATTTGAAATTAAACATTTATCCAAACGATGACACACAGCAATATCTACATATAGCATTTATTCTATAACTGCCAGCAAATGAGAACTTTCCAAGGGCAAAATTGGTTTATTACTCATGAAGTATAAAATGTGTATTGAAAACTGTTGACTAAAAGTATATACACCCCAATCAAACATAATTATCTCAACTCATAAAGCCAACTCCTCCTTCTTATACCTAATTTTTCCCTGTAACTGTACAATGCCCAGGAGAGGTACAGTCAGATTGGATACAATATTTCCCTTCCTGGTCTTAATATAACATCCTTCTCTCTTTTTAACCTCATTCCAAGTTGGAAGTCATAATCATAAAAAAACTCCCTTTCCTTTTCTCCCCATTTCTGACCTTTAAGAAAGTTAACAAAAAAACATGCTAGGAAACCACTATAATATATTAAAGCAACAAAGACCAAATTTGCACCACTAGGTTCAAACCACATAGGGCATTAAATGTCTGTCTTTCAAAGCTAGAAGTAAAAGACCCATCTAAAAAAATGTATATATATATTTATTTATTTATTTATTTATGTTTTCATACTTCTCCCACACTATCTTCAAGTCATTATTAAAGTTCACTTTTATCTTTGCTAACATAGAAGTACATTTTCTTAAATTTTAACTTACACATTGTAATTGTACATACTTATGGGGTACGATCTGATATTCTGATACATATATATGTTGCACAGTAATAAGGGGTCAGAGTAGTTAATGTATCAATGACCTCATGCATTTATCATTTCTTTATGGTGAAGGCATTCAGAAGACTGTCCTTTAGCTATTATGTAATATATAAAACTTAGCTGTTAACCAGTCACCTCTACTGTGCAATACAAAAACAAATGCATTTTTTACGATAGAATAAAGTGATTCAAATAGTTGACTTTACAATAAATAAGTTTTATTCACTCTAACAAGTATCCCAAATAATGTATTATAACATCTGTGCTTAAATCTTATTCAGATATATAAAGCAAACAATTAGAATGCTTATTGTTACGTAGAAAATAATAACCTCCTGTTTTAATAAATTAAAACAGTACAACAAACATTAACTTATACTATTAAAAAGTAATAACAACAGGATGCTTTGAAAGCAGAGCTTCATGACCCCTTCAGGTTTTATTACACAGTGCATGGCCTACACTCTGGACAGCAAGGATCCAAGGTGTGTATGCTCTGTTCTAACACTAGGTATATTCAAACTTCTCAATAAAGAACTACCAGAGCATGGTCTAGTTTCAGATTACTGGTGTCCCAGCTGCATGGACCGCTGATGTGAAGGACCAGTGAATCCTTCTAATGGTACCTACAGGGCTGTGTTAGGCAGCAGCTCCAATTCTCCCCTCAGAAAAGAGACTGGCACTCACTCCCATGCCCTGCAGCTGCTGTCCCACACAACAGCTGGCTCACAAATGGCCGGCTATGAGGAGTACACAAGAATGAGAAAAAAACACCATTCAGCCTCTAGCCCAGACTGCACTGAGGCTGGGGGAGAGGCGAAGGAGGGTCAAATGTGCAGCGTTTGCATTCGAGGAAGTAACAATCACAGCAAGAAAAACTGAATCAGAGAGAACTGGTACCAAATTGGAAGGAAAAGGGAAAAAAAATCCCTCAGAGTATTAACGCAGAGAATGAAGAAAGGAGAAGGGAAACTGCTGGCCTTAAAGACAGACCCTTCCAAATCTGCAGTTTCAGTTAAGTGTTAAGTTGGTACACATGCCTGCTACCAAAGAACAATAAAAGACTTCTCTGTTCCAGGAAAGACGGTGGAAGCAACATCATTTTCTATGACCCCTAAAGACTAATCTTGTGTCCCAGCCATCTGGTACCTTCTATTCTCACCTAAATCAGCAACCGCTTATACAAATTACCGGACAGTTTCTGCAGACCAAAGTGAGAGTCAGTAGAGCTCTACAGAACCCAGGAAAAGAAGTGACAAGTCAGCCAACCAAATTCAGACTCTATGTCATTCTTGGGCCACTTTCCACAACATTGCCAGCCAAAATAATAAAGTGTGAAGAGACTTCTTTTCTTATTTCCTACTCCTACCCAAAAAGTAAATGGGTAGAGTTTGCCTGGTGTGACCAAGCAGCAAGAGAAGTGACCCCTTCCATTCATCCACCTGTTCTCCCGTTCCTAACCACACTCCCTGCCACACTGTGAGCTCCACTCCTGCCAAGGAGTAAGGACTTCCCCTCCCTGGTACTACAGCTTTGCAAGGGCTGGGACAGACCATGTTGTTTGTATCCTCAGGGTACTCAGTAGTTTCAGGCAACCAGTAAGTACTAAATGACTACCTGTTGACTGATATCTGCCCATTGCCTGTCTCCTCTCTCTCCATGCTCTGGTCATCTTAAACAATCACAGGTTGTATTATTTTATTAGATTTATTTTTACTTGAATAATTATCTCTAATGAGTACTTAGATCATGGGTGGAATATAATTTTACTGCCTAATGTCATCAATTCATAAATTTTAAAAAATTATATGACTCTTAAAAGCAATACAAGTTTAGTATTGACATTATCAATTACAAATAAATAGTAGACATAACACTTTTTAACAAATAAATAATAAAAACAAACTGCATGGTCCTTGTTTGTATAGTGTTGAAGGGAAAAAAAAAAGGCTTGACACCTAAGGAGAAGGGCTAGGCAGATCAAGAAGGAGACACAAAAAGATGGAAAAAGACATCAAAGAATGAGATAAATGCATGTGGATTAGTGGGTGCATGTGTGTACACACACACACACACACACCCATGATACATTATGGTCCATCGTTACCATTAGACTTAAAGACCACACACACACACACACGCACACACACACACACACACACACACACACACACACACACCCATGATACATTATGGTCCATCGTTACCATTAGACTTAAAGACCACACACACACACACACACCCATGATACATTATGGTCCATCGTTACCATTAGACTTAAAGACCACACACACACACACACACACACACACACACACACACACACACACACACACACACACACACACACACACACACACACACACACACACACACACACACACACACACACACACACACACACACACACACACCCATGATACATTATGGTCCATCGTTACCATTAGACTTAAAGACCACACACACACACACACACACACACACACACACACACACACACACACACACACACACACACACACACACACACACACACACACACACACACACACACACACACACACACACACACACACACACACACACACACCCATGATACATTATGGTCCATCGTTACCATTAGACTTAAAGACCTGGCTGCTATAGCCACAAATGTAGATTTTGGAATCAGAAATACTTGAAGTCAAATTCTGGCTTTCCACCAACTCAGTGACGTGGGCACGTTCCTTGGCTTCTTTAAGCCTCAATTTTCCTCAACTGTAAAATCGAGATGACTACATCCATCTCATAGGTCAGTTCTTTTCAACCAGCAACTCATTCAAAAGTTTCCTGAAGAGCACAGTGCCTTTAACAAATCATTTTTTTTGCAATAATAAAACGAAATTAGTCTATCATCTTTTGGTATATATCCCTTCTTTACGTAATTTTATATTTCCAAAGGTGATGTGTTACACATATTAAAGAATTTAATATTTATATAAATATTCCTACCCACAAAATGTTAGTAAATCAGACTTTGGGTTCATAAAAAGCAGTTACTATATTCATGTGCCAGATGAAATAAAAATCAAATCCCTTTTTCTTAGAGAAAACTGATAACATCAGCCCTTTCTACAAAGTTGACCTACTATAGTGAAGACTCTTCTTGGAAATAGAGGTAAGACATAAACAATAATCAATCCCTTCCCATGAAAATAATTTTGATGGCTAGTCTAAGCACTTCCATGTACATATATTAAAGTATTATCTAGCTAAACTTTTCTAAATTTTTCCTGATAAGGATCCATCTGGCAAAAATGTTAAGAGAAAGATATACCAATGGCTCACCTGGAACATCCTGAAACGTTCTTCAGGGAAGGAGCCTGAGAATCTCTATTTTAGTGACAGCTTATTGGGAAAATATAGGAAAATGGTCAGGGCCCCTCAGATGTTCAGAATCTTGCTGAGCATTTGATTTAAACATCCACATGCACCCAGGTGTTTCTTGTTTACTATCTAATGTAATTGTGTATGGGCACCCAGGTGTCCTGGGTTATGGATTTAAGAATAAAGGACTAATGGCTCTGATACATGCTGCCCCCGCCCCCACCCCCCACTCCTCAGGACACTCCAGGAGGCCACTAGGGTGACTGGTCCCAGCTCTGAATAAAGACTTAATTTTTACCCATGATTCCCAGGATCTTTTCCTATTACCTAACTCATGGACCTTAGTTTGAAGGGTCTGTGACCCAGTCTGTACAACAGGCTTGAGGAGTCTGTGAGCCCTAGCCCTGGCAATACAAAGCTCCAGGTGATTAATGATCAGCCAAGATGGGGATTTTCTCAGTGTTTCCCAAACTTAAGGTATAAGCAACAATGTAAAACTCAGAAGAGCTGAACCCATGTCAGGTTTCAATAAAATTTATCTTGGTTCATTAAAAAATAAAATTGTATTTGCCAGCACTTAAGGGCAGGAACATCCAATCACTCAGTTTGGTATCCTTCTCCTCACCTTCCCCTGCTTACCCCCACTCCACATCCAAAGTATGAACTCAGTTAATATTTATCTTCTGTACTAGTCTTTTTAGGTTACTTATAACAAAATATATGGAACTGAGTGATTTATAAAGAAACACAACATTTATTTCTTACAGTTTCTGAGGCTGGGAATCCCAAAGTTCATCTGGTGGTACTGAAAGTGACCCAGGGGTCTCACATTGCAAAATGGTGGAAGCAGAGAGAAACAGTCTCCTCTCTCTTCTTTTAAAGACCTCAGAACCACACCTCTGGCCACCATTTTTAATCCATTCACTACAGCATGGTCCTACAATATAATCACCTCTTCAAGGCTCCACCTTTCAATTACCATAATAGGATTTCCCACCCTCTTAACAGTCACAGTGGGGGCTAAGTTTCTAATACATAATACTTGGGGGACATAATTCAAGCTCAAAGAGTTTTGGGGGGACATAATTCAATCCACTACATCTTCTGAATGAATATCAGGTAAAATAAGAAATTAATAAAAGTTACAAGGAGTCCTATAATAGGCTTCCAACGGAAGTAAACTAAAATGAAAATGTCCTCCTAGAATATCAGTATTATTAAATCACCTTAGGACATGAAATCTGGAGGCAATAAACTCAAGTTGAGGGAAAAAAATGTTACCTCTTTATTTTCACTAACTTCCAACTGAATTTCAGCATTACTGTCAATTATGAATGTAGAAGGAAAAAAACCTGGTTAATATCAGCAGTACCTCTTTGTCACAGTAGAAATAAAAAATATTTCCATATTAATAAAAACATATTACTTTATCTCAAATTTTGTATTAATATTATGAGAATGTTATTTACTTACTGGCTTTTTTTTTCAGCCCTTGTGTACTTTATTACAATTATACATTTAAAACACTGACCTGAGAAGCAGTCTATAGAATTCAACAGACTGCCAAAGTAATCCACAGAACAAAAAAAGGGTTTAAAAAAACCAAAAACCTGCATTATTAGAAGGTCATGGGAATAAGAGCTGTATGTATACTTATGTATTTTTATACTAACGTCCTTCTATCGGTTAGAGAATCTCCTTAATTCTACTCTTTATTCACTACAAATCTGAATCTTGGTTAACCAAGTCTTCTGACATTTCCCTACATTTTCAATAGGGGTTCTCAGAAAAAGTGTTAAAGATGATTCACAATTATCCTTTAACAATAGAAACATCTAGAAAAAAACAAAAGCTTGATTATGAATCATAGTGTTTATACTCATAGGATGCTCAGAGAATATGTGGTCCAAATTTCCATCAGAAATGCCTAACTCTTGCCTAAGTGGCTATGACTATTTGAACATTTCTGGGACTATGAATCATAGAGTTTATTAGGACCCCCTACTCTTGGCTTTCATGACATTTCAAACTCCTATAATTCTCACTGCTACCTCAAAACAACCTTTTTTCCCCTAGATCAATGCTTCTCAGACACTAAAATTATATATGAATCACTTGAAAATCTAGTCAAAATGCAGATTCTAATCTAGTCAAAAAGCAGGTCTAGGGTGAGGGTCTAGAATGCTTAATTTCTAACAAGCTTCTAGGTGATACACTGCTGGTCCTTGAACCACCCTTTGAGTAGGATGGCCCTACATTTCTTTTTATGTGCAAATTCCTGTCTGCCTAAAAATGAAATGTGCAGAAATATTTTTCAAGTCCTTTAACTGGCTTGTCAGGTAGACACCCAGCCTTCACTGAGCAAACATTCTAATTGTGCACAGCTTCCTGCAGAAAGATGTAGCAGGGCACAACTTCCACACTCCTGTATCTAAGTGTTTGTTTGAACTCCTCCCCACCAGACTAAGCAGTTACACCAAGGAATGCCAAGACCCACAGTCTTTGTAGTTCACCTGCTAACCGCTTTCACCTGACAGAGATAAGCAACCACAGTCATTAACCAGCAACATTCTTATTAGCAGTCTGAGTGTGTGGTTGCCCATAGCAGGGTCCTGATCATACTAGACCTAGATAACAACTCAAGGTACCTTCATAAAATCCATCTTCTAGTTCTGACAAAGTCTCTCTTTAACCAAACTGTAGTCAGGCTCCTCTGAACCCTCTTCCCAATTAGGTCTCAATTTTCGTACTTCTGTGTCCATCTACGCATCATCCAATTTTAGTAAGGATCCTGCTGATAAGTTGGTTTAGCCAGAATCCCCCACCCTCAATGTCTGATTGAATTCCTCATCCTCCAACATCCCCCGGGTGATGTCAGATCACCCCAGACTGCCTTCAGCAAGAATCCTGTTAGATCGGTTTAGCCAGAAACCCTCTAAGTACCCCTGGATGATTCCTCTTAGTAACTTTCCATCTATTGACCTGCTGCTCCCTGATATAAATTTCCACTTTTCCTTATTGTATTCAATCAGACTTGGAGCCCAATCTCTCTGGCCTATGGCAAAACCCCACTGCAGTGGTCCCTATACTTATTGCCACAGTCCTGAATAAAGTCTGCCTTACCATTTTAACAAGTGTTAGAATAATTTTTTTCTTTAGCAGGTCCTTTCCCCAAAAAACCATCTATCTCAACTAATTCCCCTTCAGGCTGGACCTTAAAATCCCAGAGTTAGAGGTTTGTCCAAATGCCTAGCCACGCCTTCCTCACTTGCTATTGCTGATCTCCAATTCAGCCACATGAGAGAAATTAACAAATTCATCCTAAATAAGTGTACTTACCAAATGTTAAAAGTATAAAAGTAGTTTTGTCTAAAACCTGCATTTTCCCATAGGAATTTACAGCACTAAAAGAGATCCTCTTTAATATACCTTTGCCTAAATTAGGTCTTAGAGAAGTCTTCAGTAATGCTGGTGTTAGGAGAAAAGTTACAGGCATTATATCACAGTGAAACATTCACCATACATCTGGGAGAATGTGGAATTATAAACTTTAACTGGACTGAATGTAGAATTTTATTAAAGAATAGTGTATATATGCAAACAGTTTAATATTTGAGTTTTTAGTTCTAGTTTCTTGGGGGAAATCGTCTGGCTATAAGACAACTGTTTTAAATAACTCATAAAGTTAGCTGTGGATATCAACGACATTTCTAACAAGCTCCTCTTTCAATATGGCTTGGAGCAAAATGACATTATAATGCCTGGGCCAAATGCCAAACTCTATTAATATCAAAAATTCAAGACAACATTTTTCCCCTTAAAGAGAGTCCAAAACCCTTAATGATGGGTCCACTTAGACATGAACACAAGAACTATATGGACTTGGAATTCCATATATAAAAGAATAACATGTTGCTTGATTTCACGTACTTTAACAACATTTTCCATAGTAAAGTTTACCTAAGAGTTCTCTACAGAACTTAAAAAGTTCTAACAATAACAATAATAGATTTTCACACTCAGAATGAACTGAAAGACTTCCAACTGAGTGTCTCACCATGAGAGATATAATACTACAGGAAAACTAAAACAAAGTTTAGATTTTCTCTCCATAGAAAATTTTCATACAAATTGTGACTGTGCCTCACCTTCACTTTACAAGAGGTTGAAATTAAGTATCCCAAACTTCCGTAAATACAGATAATATTCAGCATGAGAAAGAAAAAAGCTTACATCCCTGTATCGCATTGTTGAAACCACATGAGTTTTAAACTAAGCAGGATTGATTAAGCTGAGTTAGTATAATAGTAAAAAATTTCTGTGAAAAAAAAAAAATAGAACACCATACAAATCTATATTGGAAGAATAAGAGTTCTTTTGCCTAGATATCTTGAAGGCTGGATTTTGTCTACACAAGCAGGAGGGAATAAAATAAATTACACAATACAAAAGTTATGAAAGCAAATTATATATATATTTAATTATATATATATATAATTAAATATGTTGCTAATTATATTTGATGCTCATTTCCTGAAAAGTGAATGGCTCAGGAAGGACACCCCACTCTTTACTCCTCCAAAGTACTTGAGTTAAAGCTTAGATACAAAGTGTGTGTGCCTAATTTTATAGGCATTTTCATCTTATATCTCATAAGAGAAACTACAAAGTAAAACAGGGAATTATGAATTCCTTACTTAGCATTAGCATCTTTTTGTCAACGGAAATGCTACAGTAAAACCCACCCAAACCTATCCTTATCCTAATATTTTCTGCCTTAATGACCTTAACCTCTCCTTGACTACAGCCATACCCTTCCATGGCTATATCCTGGGTCTTGTCATCACACAGTTCTCCACCTCATCAGACTTCATCAATCCCATTCTCAGATACAGCCACTTCCTCTTCTTCTAACTTGTCTGCCCATTTATTCCCACTGTGCCTGCTCCTCAACATCTTTGGACTTCCATCCCTTACCCAGCACTTTTCTCACACCCTATTTCAGCTTCAATTATTTTCCTTCCTGTGACCCTGCGACCAATCAGCTTCATTACATCTCATCAGCACCTCATTTTCTCAATCCTTCGTCCTCTTACTATACCCATGAACACAGCCACTGAGAACCCTGCTATCACTCCATTCCTCCACTATTGTACCAGGTTGCTGATGGCAATTACAAAAAAAAGACACAGAAATATATTCTGCTGTCATCACAATTTTATGATCTCAGCTGATCTGTCAAAAGCAATCCACGTGCTAGTCCTTGGTTGGCTGCCTCTCAGTCCCACTGCTACTCTAGTCACTCATAAGCAGGTGGTTTTACCCTCTATTTCCTGGAGATTTTAGGCTGCATTTTGCTCAATTTAGATTTAAAAAAAAAAAAAAAAAACAACTGCACCACCTCTTATCTTGTTTCTTGCAGATTCAGAGGATGAAGCTGCCATCTTTATTCAAGGCTCACCCTCTTCAGGGCTCTAGAACATTCCATCATTATCACTCTCCTCTCTCTTCAACCACATCTTTTTCTTGGGCTTTCTTGTAGCCAAAGTTGAAGTTATCTTCACCTAAGCAAATCTGTCAACCTGAAAACCATTAGTAAACTCTCTGCTCTGTCCAATATGATAGCCACCAGTCACAGGAGGCTATTTAAATTTTATTTAGTTACAATAAAATTTAAACTCACCTCCTCAGTCACACGAGCCATGTTTCAAATGATCAATAACCATATGTGGCTAATGACTACCCTACTGAACACTTCCACCATCACAAAAACTATTGGACAGCTCTGGTCTATATCCTTTCATATCACCCTCCCATTTGTACTTCTCTCCATAGCCAGGCTTCTTTAAATAATCATTTACACTCATGCTCAAATTCTTTACCATTAATTTTCTTCAGCTTTCACCTACTCCCTGATCCCCAAACACCATCTAGCCAACAGCCTACAAATATGTCCGTCTTAGCAAAATGAAAATTAAATTCATTCTCTGCTCCCTAACCTATCCCAAACTGCTGCTCCTCCTCCCCCAAGGCCCCTGCATAAAAGTCTCCCACAAGCTCCCCAGCTACCCAACCCTGAAACCTCAAATGTATCCTCGGCCCCTCCATCACCTCATACCTCAGAGTTATCAGTCACAAAGCCCTGCAGACATTACCTTTGCAGTACCTCTGTCTCTTCCTCTTCACTCCTGCCCTAGTTTTCATCAACTCTGGACTAGACTACTGCAATCATCTCCTGACCTTCCTGCCTCTGGTCTCAGTCCCCTATAACCTCTCTCCACACCATGAACAGGTTCTTTCTGAAATATAATCTGACCATGTCACTTCCTATCTAAAAATCTAGATTCATTAGCATGAGACACAAGCCTTCCCAAAAAATCATCTTTGCCTATCTTTCCAGCCGCTTTCCCATAATCTCCATCAGCACTCCCTGCTAAGTAACCCCAAATTAACCTATGACCTAAGCTAAATTAGTGTGGTTGCCAAGAAAACACAGCTTTAAGCCAAGTCCCCAACTCCTCCTTCCAACTTGCCGACTACTCACAGGTCCTTCCTATACAGAGAGACTGGAATTGCCACATCCTTCAGTCCCGTCAGACAATTTGAAATTCCTCATGCACATCATAATCATTCATACTGGAGCTGTTACCTTTCTTCTGTGCAGAATGTCACTTCCTTGCACACATCCAGAATACTGGTCATAATTCTCAATGGCTATAATAGAATATCAACACTGAACTGCTCATATACTTGTCACTGAATGGCACCCTCATCCATCCAGAAATCCAGGCCTATTCCTGGTATCTGTTGTCCCTCACACCCAACTCAGTCATCAGTTTGATTCTGCCTCTTTCCTAAATCTCTCTTAAATCATTCATTTCTCTACCTCCACTGCCACAACCTTAATCAAGGCTACCTTTGTGCTTTGGGTGAGCAGCCCTGCTCAGGTCCTTTGTCATCCCATTCTCACTATCAGCCAAAGTGACCTTTTTAAAGGCAAAACTGGTCATCCTCACATCCCTGCTTCAGCCTATCAATGACTTACTACTTTTCTTAGGAAAAAGGAAATCTCCCAAGTCTTAATATATAGCTTAGATGGCCCTGGCATGACCCAACCTCTATTAATGCCCAGCCCCTCCCCCTAGCCTATTCTCATCCTCCTCCCACTAAGCACACCGCACTTCTTTCCAATTTTCAAGCAGATGGCTGTTCCTGACTCAGGGCCCTGTCGGTGCTCTTCCCACGTCTCAACACCCAGCCAAAATCCACTCACACTTTAGGTCTCTGCTTAAACATCATTCCCTCCTAAGAAGAATCTTTCCTGTTGGTATTCTGATCTTTCCTGCATTCTGTCAGTATCCTGCCAGTATTCTGATCTTTCCTTAGAGCTGTAATCAAAATTTAATAACTGTGTAATTTGTTTTTTCATTCTGTCTCCTCAACTAAAAACATAAGCAGGTATACCCACAAAGGCAGAGTCTATGACTTGTTTAGCGGTATGGTAAAAAACACATAAAATAAAATTTGCCATTATAACCATTTTTTAACGTACAGTTCAGTAGTGTTAACTATATTCCTATTGTTGTGCAACAGATCTCTAGAACTTTTTCATCTTGCAAAACTG
This sequence comes from Cynocephalus volans, assembly GCF_027409185.1. Classification (NCBI taxonomy): domain Eukaryota; kingdom Metazoa; phylum Chordata; class Mammalia; order Dermoptera; family Cynocephalidae; genus Cynocephalus; species Cynocephalus volans. The sequence goes on from NC_084464.1 coordinate 131,630,337, forward strand.
AAACTCTATACCCATTAAACAGTTCCCCATTTTCCAATCCTACAGCCCCTAGCAATCACCATTCTACTCTTTGTCCATGAGTTTCACTATTTTAGATACCTTGTATTAAGTGGAATCATACAGTGCTTGCCTTTTAGTGATTGGTTATGTCATGTAACATAATGTCCTCTAGGTTCATCCATGTTGTTACATGTGACAGGATTTCCTTCTTTTTTAAGGCTGAATAATATTTCATTATATGTATATACTACATTTTCTTTATCCATTCATCCATTAATGGACATTTGGGTTGCTTCCACCTCTCAGCTATGGTGAATAACACCGCAACGAACATGGGTGTCCAAATATCTCTTCAAGATCTTCTTTTCAATTATTTTGAATACCCAGAAGTGAGATTGTTGGATCATATGGTAGTTCTATTTTTAACTTTCTATGGAAGCTCCATACTGTTTTCCACAGTAGCTGCACCATTTTACATTCTTATCCACAGTGCACAATGGTTCCAATTTCTCCACATCTTCGTCAACACTTACTATTTTCTGTTTTTATGATAGTGGCCATCCTAATGGGTATGAGATGGCACGGGGCAATATTTAATAAACATTAGTTAATGTCTAGATATACTCAGGCCACCAGGATAAATAAGGTATGGCCTCTACCCTCAAGGAGTTTATAGAGTAACGGGGAGAAAGAGTATTACATAAATCAGGTTTGTACAAAATGAATAATGACAAAAAGAAGGAATTGTTAACTCCCCTATCCAGTAGGCAGTTAAGTAAGTGTGTCTGAGATTCAGGTGAAAAAAATGGATAAGACACTAAAATATTTTGGGAGTCATCAAAATAAAAAATAGTAAATCCTACTATCTAAATACTAGTCTTTCTTATGCAAAAAGAGTGTTCCAGAAATATAAGATTTCTTAATGTGGCATAGCATTAGTCCACTAACATGTTATTCTACACATTTAACAACATACTGAATTTTTTCCCTATTTTACAAAGATTAAATGCTCCTATGAATCTATCAATATGTAATCTCAAAAAAAGTAGATAACAAATAGCCAAATGCCCACCAATTTCTCTTTTGCAGCTTTGAGGGCCAACAAAACAGCACATGGCTGCAAACATTATCAAGACCACCTTATAATTTACACTTTTTAAAAAGCACCTAGTTTATTTAGTTGAATGTGTTATTACTTCTGAGAAGAGTATTCTAAACAGAGGTCTAATAAGAATACTAGCATACTGTTCAGCAGGCAGGCATGCAATTTAATTGTCTTTAGTCTAAACATGGAATTAAACCTCAAATTAGATATCAAGGATTTAAAACTAAGCAAGTGTAGAAAATTTAATTTATATGTAATCATCACCTTCAATACCCTGTATTTCATTACTGGTACATGTAAATACAGTAATGGCACACAGGAAAATAACAAAGTTCATACTTATGTTCTTCTATTGACTGTTCTATTCTACTGACTATGATTTGAATGTTACATACTGGACAGTGATCTCCTTCACTGTGACAGTGTTCTAAGCATCCTCAGATAGAATGGTCTCAGTGAGTCTGTCCACAGCCACAATCTAAAGACTGAAAGGGCTCCCTCTCCAGGGCGCAACCCTGGGCCAAACTTTTACTCTTTACTCCTATGCTAAGTATCTTCTCCATCAGAGTGACTCCCAATACTCAGAAAGCAAAGTAAAAGAGAAAAAGCCCTTTTTCTAACAATGAAGAAGGCTACAGGTTAACTCTAGTTCTGCCAGAACTGGTTAATATTTCTTTCTTTAATTTGCTTATCAAACTGAGAAGCCCTGAAGTTCCCTGGAATTAGCATTACGCAAAAGACCACCCTGACACTCATGCTTAGGGTTTTAGAAAACTCCTGGAGCAGAAACAATCTCAACGCACTCTTCATGTCAGGCAGATCTCCACCAAGATCTGGCTGTTCAAACCAACTATCTAATTCACCTGACGCCTACCTCTTTTGCTCCCAATAGCCCAACAATAAGGCAAAAACCACTTTCACCTCACAAAGCCACTACAATCTATTCAGCAAGCAAACGCTCTCCCGCAAACCTCCAAACAAGCACACATGGGTACTCTTACTCTTGAGATTCCTTCCCATGTGCCTCCTTCCGTGCTTTTCAGGCATACCAATATCTAGCATATGGGTGACTATACAATATGAGCCAATTTGCCCAGCCCCTACACTTAGTACCAAAGCCAGAAATAGGACACGTTTGAGATAATACTATTTTCAAAAGTCTGTGTTGTCTTTACTCTATGCCAGAATATCAACTTTCCCACTGTTGAAAATCTTTTACTTTAACGTATGTATTTTTAAGGTACTTTTTTCTCCCACAAATTCATGACACAAACTGACCCCACTAGGAATTCAGGAGCTAAAAATTCAAAATAATTTTAAAATCAGTTCTTTACGTCTCCTGTGATTCACATAGAATAAGACATTCCATTCTGTCTGCTCATGATATAAGTAGAAAACATGTATATATACACAAAAAAGTGCCAAAAAGTTATAGATGGTTCTTTTTCCATGAGATAATTTTTCATTACTTATCAAATTTCTACAATGAACAAAAAATGTCATACTAAACACATAAGTTACTTTAAAGCTAAATTTTATACTGAGATAAACTGATTCAGAAAAAAATACAGTATTTTCTAAAATGATGTAAATAAACTTGAAATCACTTACTTTCTGCTCAGGATTTTCCTGAAACAAAAGTCCAAAGTAGTCTTTCTCCAAGAGATTGAGGTGTTCGCACACTTTGTCAAACAACACTTGTCCCTTAGCACATTTCTGGAGGAAAAGAAAATATGTTTACTTTACAACCACTAAAGGTTCCATGAGTACTGTAAATAAAGGGCATCATATCAGATACAGAATTTACTGTAAACTAACATAAAATGTTTTCTAATATTCTAACAATATAAAAAAGCAATTAGTAATTTTTTTCACATTAAGCCCTCTCACCCCACAAACACATGCAAAGCATAAAATCTAAAATAAAAGCATGATCTATTGCCTCCTATGTTATTGCTACTCTCCATAAACATAAAGACTAAAAAAAGCAAAATGCTAGGTGTTCGTTTACATATTTTTTTAAAGTACAAAAATATGTTCAATGCTTCCCTTGATTCCTTGAGGTGGCTCATGACATATCTATGAGGTACATGACCAGGAAAATCATGTAGCCCTATTATTCAATGTACCCTAACATAATTTATCCCATCAGCACTTAAGTTTGATTTTTTTATTTTCATTTCACGATATTTGTAGAACAGAAATTTTTTTTCAGTACGAGCTAAGTTTCCATTTACAAATTTCTAGAGCATGATATAGTGTTCTCTTTTTATGATAAATTTTAAAATATAAATAATGGAAGTAGGACAGTAAGTCCTCTAAGAATTTGTCATATTTTTGCCTTGAACGGATTTTTCTTTTAACTTAAGCAGCAGCTATCAAGAGAGACGTAAAAGCCTTTGACAGCCACAGCAGAAAAGCTAACTGTCTAATCAATGGAAAACAATGAAAGTGGTGACCCTTTTCCAATTAAGATGCACACCCCTGGAACACCTGAACTGCGAGGTCAGGCCAGACATACACCTCCTCCCCAGATGCACTGATATATGCCACCACTGGACTGCTAGTGAAAAAAGAACAAGCCATCAGACTTTTTCATCCTCAAAATGAATGCCCTCTCACTATCAAAATCTGTACTTCTTTGTTCATCCAGTCTGTGAAAATTAATGTTTTCACACATATGTCTTTAGGAGGAAAATCTGGTACTTTTATTATTAAACCTTTATAGTAACATTTCTAAAAAGAATAGAATTGCATCAAATGGTAAAGGAAAGAAGGAGAAAGCCACACAATTACATTATTTCACTATAACAAGCAATGTGCTATACACCAATCACTACAGATTCACAATCAGAATTTAATATCCAGTTAAATTACTTAGTACATTTAAGATAGTGCTTGTATGTCTATACGTTTGAAGTACATACAAATATAGTGTAGAACTTAAGAGTATTGAGCTCTATATGCCAAATACCAAAATTCTAAATACATTTCCATTACTTATAAGCTATGTGACCATGGCAAGACACTTAACTTCTGTTTGCCTTAGTTTGCACGTCTGTGTAATGGGGCTAACAGAACCAACCACAAGGGATGTGGTGAGTACTAAATGTATTGTAATATACAACAACTGGTTATGACACTATTTGAAATTACGGTAAAAGACAAGTAGTGTCTATAAAATGTATATCTCAGTTCAAAGAAAAAACACAATCCGACATTGGCTTAAAGTCAATTTTCATCAATGAATCACTTTCTCACTGGTTACCATTTCAAAAATACATATATGCTCTGATGGACTGAATCCTCCCTAAAAGAGTAAGAGAAAAACATCCACAAAGCTCACCACCACAATTTGGTACTGGTATGCTGGCAGTACACGAGGTATCAGCGTGGGGGCCCAATTCCTCCATCGTTATTTTGTAAGCAACTACTACTACTACACAAGTATGACAATAGAGAAACCACTTAGTGTCCTTATCTATAAAATGAGAATAAAAGGCACCTCACAGGTCACTGTGAGAATCAAATTGACCCAACGAGATAGGATATGTCAAAGTGCCTCAGTTACTCAGAGCTGAATTCTGATCCCAACTATTATTTCACTAACCCACATCTAACACCAAACTATCTTCTGGATGCTCAGACTGCTTCCCTACTATTCTCTCCTTCCCACTCCAGGAAATAGATATTTTAAGTGCTTGATGAGATCCCACACACATATTACTTAAGCTTTCCTTCAGCACCTCAACCCTCAATCAACTCAAAGTCTGGCAGAAAAAACAAAAATGCTATAAAACTGTGAGGCACATGTTGGGAGATACGTGTACAAAGTGCTACAGGAACACCAAGAATGGAATGTGTAACTGTGTCCGAGAAAAATCACAGCTTCACCAGGAATATGACATCTGAAGTAAATATTAAGGGAAAAAAATGATTTTGTGAGGTAGAGAAAACAGACATTCAAAAGAAATTACTTTTCACTTTGGATGTTTACAGATCCTGACAGAGTCCATTTCTGTTCAAAAGATACTGGAGGATACAGTAAGATGAAAAAAGGAAACCACCCATCACTGACAAACCACGCAAGACGACTGCTGGTTACACTGTCCCACTCTCAGATGACCGTGAGGGCTTGCCAAGCTAAAAGACTCAACATGTATTGATCCAGCATCTACTATGTGTAAGTTCCTATGTTCAAACAGTGGGGAAACAATGATGAATAATGCATACATGGTCTCAGGAAATTTACATTCAACTTGCAGAGACAGAAAGAAACAAGAAGCTAAAATAAAAAAGCCTTGTCTACCACAGTGGACATAAATAGTTACCTTGGTTCAACTGACCCAAAGAAAACTGACCGATGATCTATGAGATACCCTGATACAAGACCTCTGCCCAGTGTTAATGTCTTACTCTGTACCTGGTAATCCTTATCCTCAATCACATCTTCCCTCAGGGAGTTTAAATACAAGATAGATACATACACACTTGTACATATATATATAAAGTCACGGAGTAGAGTGGTACAAACACATAGGGAAACAGAGTGAGAAGGCAGTAAGCAGAACTCAAGGGTATCAGGAGACCAACCTATATTTTCCAAAGTGTGTTCCACTGGTCTCAGGAGATGCTCCACACAGATACCTCACATCCCCAAAAAGGGGAGTAGAGTGGGACAAGGAAAATTCTACATGTAATTATGAGCATCAAAACTCCTATTTGCATATTAGATGCCTTGATAAGTTCTGCAGTGAAAAAACCCTGTTTCTCATCATTCAACCCAATGTTTCCCAAAATTATTTGGCTAAAGAGCGCACAACATTTTTTCAATAAATACATTTACTAACTTATTCCATAGCAGAGTTACTGTTCTACAGACTATACCTCAAGAAATGAGGCAGAGAATTACCATCATCTGGCCCTCATGAAGATTTAGAGAATGGTATTAACATTATCTGTTTGATTCAAAAATGCCAAAAAAAAATCAGTTTAAACTGGTCCAACATTAGATATGCCCAGTTACCTGGCAGAAAAAAATGATTCCCATCAACAAAATCACAACAAATATAATCAAAAATCACAAAACATACAAGGAAGCTGGCCACCAATATTGAGAATTAGACACCATATCATAATCAGATATTCAGAGACCGCAAATAATGGAATTATCAACTACAGAACACAAAATAAGTATGTTTTGTCTGTTTAAAAAAATAAATGAGTATTTAAAAAATATCACTAAGGAAAAAGTGACTTTCAAAAAGTTGATTTTGAAAAGAATCAAATACAAAATCTAGAATTAAAAACTATAATAACTAACCCAAATGGACAGAAATGACATAGCTGAAGAGAAAAGCAGTGAACTGGAAGACAAATCTGAAAAAACTATAGAATGCAGGAGAGAAAGACAAAGAGAAGAAAAATATTAAAGAACTTCACAGACATGGAGGACAGAATGAGGAGGTCTACATAAATCTCATCAGAATCCTAGATGGAGACAATAAAGAAAATAAGAGAGAGGCAATACTAAAAGACATTATGGCTAATAAATACCACAAACCTTCAAACCTTCAAATTAAGGAAATTTGATGGATCCCTAGCAAAATAAATGTGTTAATCTATAATCATTTTACTCCCTTAATTATTTATACTCATTAATATTTAAAAGGTTTTAAAATGCATTACTAAAAAATAGTAGATATAATAAAGCCATCAAGAGAAGAAGGAAAGAAACACGAGCTAGGAAATTAAAAAAAAGAGGAGTGAAGAAAGAAAATCAAAACAGAAAACCCAGAGGAGAAACTCCTATGAAACCTAAAATTGACCTGCTTTTGGAAGCTAATTCAAAAAGGCAAGCAAAATGCATAGCATAATTCTTCTCATCTTATAAAGAAAATGTACCAGATTATCAGGAGACAAATTAAATCCTACATAATAATGTTTCAAGTTATTACATTTTATACTATAATGACTAATCTGCAATCAAACTTGCTTGGGGATGCTCAGACAGCAATACCATCCAGTGGCTCACAGCTTCTTTGTATGCCTTCACTGTGTCCACAAAACACTCCATAATAATAATTCTTATTGGGGAGAGAGGAAGCAAGACACGACTCATAATGGTAGTACATAAAAAGATGCAGGGAAATTCAAGTTGAAATTAATTATTCCTCCTCCCTTCCCAGAAATTGGTATGCACCACCTTTTCTGAGAATCACCAACTTTGAACAATATGGAAGAAAGGCATGGCAGCAAAATTACAGAGTCCTGGGTTTAACCATCAGTCCTACCTCTTAACAACTATGTGACCACAGGCAAGCTACTTAACTTCTCTATGCCACGGTTTCCTCTCTTTTAAAACAAAAATACCCACCTTATAATGGTGATGAGGGAATTTAATTAAGGAAATTTAAACTGCTTAATAAAATATTTGGCACATTACACATATTCATTAAAGGGCAGTTGAAATCACAGGACCTTTTTCAGCTGTGCTAAAAATAACTGATTTTAGATATGATTAAAAAGCTTTCAGTTACTTAATTCAACCTCATTTCACAAATGAGAAAACTAAGCTTACAGAGAGTTTAACTGATCGAATTTTTAAGCTTGATTTTCTAAATTTCTTTTAGAGAATTAAATTCTTATTTGTGATATCCATGTTAGCATTCTATACTTCTATCCAGAAAGGCGATTTTCTCCTACTATATTGTTTTATGTTTTTTATAAACAAAAACTTCAATTCTATTGCATGAAAGGACTACAGATAGACATTTGTTAACCTACAAATAGACATTATTTGTATTAACCTACAAATAGACATTAATGTCCACTATAAATAGACATTATTTAAGATACTAGTACAAGTAGCTGGTTCATTGGTTATCATAGCAAATTGGGGGTTTTGCCCCAGATAAAGAGGACTACTGACTTACTAAGATATTTCCTAAATTTCTTTTTTTATCTTATTTCCAAGTGTTGAAATTCTACAACTACTTCTAGACAAATCTCCAAATTCTCCTTCCCTATGAAGCCTATTCCAGTCTCCCAATATTTCATTTTTCTCCTTCAAGAACTTTGTTTCAAGTCTATGGTACTTTATGTTATGTTCTACTCCTTTTGATATTTACTACTTTCGGAGATTAAGTTTTTTAAGAAAAAGCATGTCTCAATGCCTCCTACAACAACACTTCATTGAGTAATTAGCTCACCAGTAGGCCAAAAGATATCTGTTGGATGGAATGGCTCAGAGCTGTAACGCCAGCCAACAAGCTGGCCGAGTTCACTCTAGAATTCAGGCCTTCTGGCTCCCAGTCTTACACAATCTCCTGGGTCTAGCTCTTGGACTACCAACCCATAAGTATTCAAGGAACTAAGCCAAACACACACTGCCAACCAGATTCTGGGAGAAGATCAGCCACAGACTTACATTTTATTCTCACAATTCTACATTGTACTTAAACTCTTCCTTCGTAAATTAGAGCATTTCCAAATACTTTTTGGGAACTAGAGAAATGACCTAAGCAGAAAAGTCAATCTGCCCCTTTCTCTAAAGAACAGGTCATGTCCCACCTTTACACAGAAGGGACAGTGGGGTTTTTCAGTCTTTTCACATTCCACCACTAAGGCATCAGTTTTGCTGTTATTTCTTCTTGCTATCTGAAGCATGCCTTTGTTTTTTATCTCTTCTCGCAGTAGAATCTTTATAAAATACAAACTTTGTCAATCTCTATTCTGATAATGTAGCACCAAGTTCATAAACAATAAAAACCATACAACTGTTAATAAAACTTGCCAAGTACACTTTAAAAAGAAATATTACTTTCTATATTAAATGCCAACAAGCTCAGAAATCTTTTTCCCCTGTCTGCTTCTCCCTAACCCTACTTACACCACTGATCAGCAATATAAAATCAATGGATTAAAAACTTTTTTAAAAAGTCATTTTGTCGACTTTCTAGTTATCAGATTAAAAAAGAAAAGAGAAAAGAGAGAGAAAAGAAAAAAACAAGACAATTTAGATGGGTTTAAAAAATATTATTCAAGGACTTGAAGAGTAGATTGAGAACTTTCTTTTAAAAAGAAAAGAAGGCAAAGAAATCTACAGCAGATCCAGCTGAAGACAGGCTGGCTGGTATCTGAGATGCCGAGCAAAGTCCCCCGTGCCTGCGCTGTTATTTGTGGTATTTACTACTGAGGCCAAAACATGACATTTCTGGAGGCCTCTCAATTTGGAAGAATTTGTGCAACTGCTTACCCGGCAGACTGGAGTCAACACCACACACCACTGGCGTTTTATAAAACACCATCACTGTCTCTGTGTAGGTCCCTCCACACTGCAGTTATTGTGTGCTGAGGAGACAGTGATGGGAAGCGCACAATGCAATCCATACATTACAGGCCTGGAGCTATGTATTTTGCACTAGCTCTTAATTACACTATGCAAATATAAAAGGCCAAGGAAAGAAAGGTATGCACAGAGCAAACACAACTGATGCATTGTTATGGGGAGGGGGAGTGGAGGAAATCAAACAAAAGTACAGAGAAGAAAAAAGAGAGTGTCTCAAATAGTTTAAGGCCGTGACTTACCAGATAAATTATTTTCCTACCAATCTGAGTGGGCTGTCAACACATCTATGTCCCAATGTTCATTCAATCCCCAGCAAAAAGAAACCCTGGTCAATAATTCTACGCCTGGGTTAAAAACATAATTCTAGAAGTAAATGAGTCATTTATAGTAAAGATTTTTAAGTAAAGTTTCTCTGATCGTTAAGAAGAAATAAGTTTGAAAAAGTTTTCAACTACTCAAAAAAAGGTAGGTGTGTGTGTGCATTATATACACAAAATACATAAACATACTTGTAGCTACATAAATATGTATAAAAGACAAACATATAGGTATATATACACACACATACATGTATCTTTTTGTGAGTAGTTGAAAAAACTTTTTCAAACTTAATTTTGATCAATCATGAAAACTTTGTATATATGTCCATATGTATACACATAGATAAGACATTATCAGACTTATGTAAACATGTAGGTTTCTTACAAATCACTATAAAAAATAAGAAATTTTTCTTAGTACACTTTAGAGACTAAGCAAAAAAGGAAGGGAGGGAAAAAAGAAAAATCTCTCAGTTCATTAAAGATCTCTATTTCTTTTCCATTCCACAGAGTTCAGGGGATTACGGTAGAATACTGGGGAAATTTTGCAGTATTATTGATGTGAATGACACAAAATACTATTCAATGTAGTTTTAGGTGCTAGAAATAAAAATTGAAAGATTGCTACTAAAAACAAACACTAGACTAGACTAGTCTACACAGATACCCTCTAATAACTGTACCCTGCAACAATTTTAAAGGAAATCCTAGTGTAGGTAGAAGCATACAGGCTCACCTTTAATAAAATCACACACACACTTTACTCAAAGACAAAGGTAACTGCCTTTTTACGCATTATGATATACTATTTTGTGAGCACAATGCTTCCAAACCCATCCAAGTCTAAATGCAATATTCAAGTGGAATGTTCTTTCACACCAGTCTGCTGGGTTTTGAAATATTTTAGAATTCTTAATTGAGCACACAATTCACCTCATATGCAACTCGATAATTTTAAACTAGATAATGCTATGTGGAAAACGGCAAAAAAAAAAAAAAACCCTGAAATACTGCTACCAACATTACTAACAAAAATACAAACGAAAAACACACTGTCGATGACAAACTGAAGTCAATGACATGGACTTTTCTTTTTTTTCTCCCTAAAGAAAATAAATGCTAATTTTTAGTTTTAAAAATAAACAATTGACCTTTTAATCTTTCATCCATAACTACTCCCTATATTCATTTCAAAGGCAGTTGTAGTTTTTATCTCCTGCAACTCAAAGGTTTTCAACAGTTTTCAGGACACAAGAATCAGCTGGTTGACCAGAGGGTGCCCACTTGGAGGACTTCTATCACCATATAGCTGAACAGGTGTGCAGGAAGCTGTTCCAAGAACCAATTCCCTCTCCTCTCACTAAATGTTGGCTCCACAATAAACCCAAAGTCAAGCTCTGGAAAGAAGCTGCAGAAAACTTTAGAAAACTCCCAGAGCAATGGATCTTGAAGCTTATTAAAGAAATCATATTAGTTCATGAAATGTGAATGTAAACACACACATTTTCCATAAGGAATTATGTTTATTTTTTGGCTTAAACAAAAAAATAATAAACACCCATCAGTTGCTCAGCCATTTATAAAATGTGGTCCTGCAGACATCCCTTAAATGCCTTCCTTTGGTAATAAAAGTTTAATGGAATAGTGTTATAGCATTTGAGGAAAAATCTAAATCTTCATTTGCTCTAAATGAGCAGCTGCTAAATAGCCTGCAATTTCTCATGTGCAAAATCCACCTATATTTCTACTTCTAGAGTTTATTTCAGTGCTAGAGTAAATAAATTCATCTCTGACATTCTATTCTTTTGTAACCCAACTGGTTATGGCTGTGCCTCTCTTCTGACTTTCCAACAAAAGGATAAGTCATTGCACAGTAGGGATTAATTTATTCAAAAATCTCAAGATAAAGTGTATTATTTTTAAATCTTGTGGTTTTTTTCTTACTTGTAAAAATACTAACTAAAGTTTAATTTTTTAGTCTAAGCAAGTTCTTTAAATTACAAAGTCATAGTGAATATAAAAGTGGTTGATATATGTTTACATTATGGACTTTCTGTGTCACAAAATTATTGATAAAATATTAGAACAATATTGGGAATTTATCTAAGGCATAGGACTTGATTAATGCAAGTATTTGCATCAAAAATTCAAGAAAACTAGTAAGATCCTGAGAAACATACAATCAGGGTTTTAAAACACAATGATAATAATAATCATACTAATACCTATAAAGCCCTTACTATATGCTGGGTATCGCTCAAAACAATCATAACCACACAAATTCAGCTACCAATTTGAGTTAGGAAATAGCTGATAAGTGAACGAATGAACAAACACTTTATAAGACCTCCTACAGTCCTCAAGTACAGTCTCTACTTACCTCCCTACCACTAAGGAAAAATTCCCTAACAGCCATATTAATATTTCAGCAAGGAGCTGAGTGATGAATCCACCCTAGATTTGGGGAGCAGATGCCAAGGAGTACCATGGCAGATGGTGTGTTCCAGCCTCTCAAAGCAGTTCTTAACCCTGGCTGCATAGATGCTCAAACCCAGCATCCGACCCACTGAATCAGAATCTTCAAAGGTGGTACCTGGGCATATGTACTCTTAAAAATTTTTATTAGACTATTTTTTAGAGTAGTTTTAGGTTCACAGCAAAATTGAGCAGAAGGTACAAGATTTTCTATATACTCCCTGCCCCCTCACATGCATAGGCTCTCCCATTATCAAATATACCCCTCCAGAGTGGTACATTTGTTAGAATTGATGGACCTCCACCAACACACCATTATCATCCAATGTCCATACTTTAAATTAGGGTTCTCTCTTGGTGTTCTATATTCTACAGGTTTGGACAAATGTACAATGACATGTATCCACTATTACTGTTTCATATGCAGTAGCTTCACTGTCCTAGAAATCCTCTGTATTTCTGTATTTTTTAAAAGCTTAACCAAGGACTCACCACAAGGTAAGGCTGATACCAAGGTCAGCAAACAGAATCCCCATTCCAGAGTAAGAGTATCCACCTTCACACTCCAAATCCATCAGCTTTCAGTTTTCAATCTGGCTAGGCAACCTCCCATGGAGTGTACTCACCTTCCATCTCTTTCAGAGACCCAGATACAAAAGCCAGTCACTAAACTTTTCACTTAAAATGTAAAAAGAAAAATAACTAACACAGCCCAGTAAAATAAGATCTATCTGACAACCTTCAATGACAACTGTATTTGAGTCTACCCTTTGAGAAAAAAATTGTCAGGTGGAAAAACACAAGTATCTATAGATCTTGATGGTAGACTTTATCACAAACCAGACCCAATGAAACTATTCGTACCTCTACTAGCCAAGTATTTTTTAACAACCAACCAAAGTGTAAGTCAAGTTGTAGTGCAGAATAATTTTAATCACTTAAACATTTATTATGGTTGTAAAATGGAGGGAGATAGGAGCTGTTACAAATGCAGAGGTCTTACTGAGTTTCTTAGCAACAACAGTGTCCTTATACCTCACTGCCTGAATTTCTGATTCTTGAATTCAATAACAAGCAACTTCTGGGCAATCTGAAAAAAAAATACACTTCATTTTTGAGATAGTGCAATGTTTAAAAATTGAGATATCTGAGGCAACAGTGTTTCCATTCAGCTTAACATTTTTTCCAAGTAAAAGTTTTTCATTCCTGATGAATGACCAACAAACTAAAGTAAAACAAAAAAGAAAGTGACAAGGTCTTTGTTCATCATTGAGGGATGGGAGGGGCTAGCTGGGTGAATCTTTAAGCTCTTGCTTGACTTTAAAACACACATACACATAAATTAATACAGCTATATAACAGGCAAACAAACTGTGAGGCATCAAAGAGAAACACAGGAATTAAGAAGCAAGAAAGTTAAGAAGCATTTGTGTAAACATGGTCCTGAGACATGACTCTCAACAAGGCCACCTTACCAGCAGTGTGTCTACCTGACCCAAAGATGTCCAAAATCCAACACTCTATCCACCTCTTCCCCTTCCCCAAAACTGCTTTAATTTTTTCACTCCTCTTGGCTTCATTAGTGAAATTCTACCGCTTATTCTTTAGGGTGAACAGGTATCTTCTTTTGGTGGGGGGGGCAGTGGCGGGAGTTGTCAGGCTGGGTCACAGACCCTTCAAACCCATCCTGTGCAGATTGGGTTGCAGACCCCTCACATGCAAGTCACAAGCTAGATAACTGGAAAAGATCCTGGGAGCCACTGGCAAGGCTGACATGCTTTATTTGGATGCAAGCTCAGCCCCAGTGGATCAGAGCCATTGTCTTTTATGCTAGTCAGATAACCAAGAACACCCAGGCGGACACACGCAATTAATATATTTACAACAGACAGGCTGAGCCATGCTCAGCCAGATATGAGGCGAGGGAGCCTGACCAGTCTGTCTCCATTTTCCTCTAGCGGGTAGGGGGGATGGGAGGGACTGGCCAGTAAGAGGATACAAACCCGTGACAACAGGTATCTTCTTTTTTTTTTTTTTTGTCTTTTTCGTGACCGTGACCGGCACTCAGCCAGTGAGTGCACCGGCCATTCCTATATAGGATCCGTACCCGCGGCGGGAGCGTCGCCGCGCTGCTAGCGCAGCACGCTACCGAGTGCGCCACGGGCTCGGCCCAGTATCTTCTTTTTAAAGTGCAAATATCTCTTGGGAGAATCGGTAGTCACTGACACTTAAAGTCATTTGTTCAAAACTGTTGATCCTCTTATTACTTAGCTGCTTATATGCTAGATTTGAGAAACTAGGAATTTTGCTTCTAGAGAGAGAAAAAGTAGGCAAGACGCATAGAACATTTTTGGTATTATAATACTACAAAGGAGCAATTAGGTATCATCATGGAACTAGGAACAAGAAAGTCTAAGGGGTAAAAGCACCACGAAATAGTAAATGAGTCTGAAATCCAACCACAGACCTAGGAATGCATCCTTTCCCCTTTGCCATATAGGGTCCAACCAGGGGTCAGAGGTCAGGGGTCAGCAGTACCGTCAATGCTTGGTCCAGAAATATTTAATGAACAAAGCCACAAACTATGATAGATAATGACCGAAACCAAACAGATAATAAATTGACTATGCCTATCATTTGCAAAAAACCAAAATAACATTTTAAGTAGAATAACATTTCTATCCCTTCACCCCCTGTGACCCACCACCACACTGCCAAATGAAACACACATGCAAAATAAAACAAATTATCCAGACACCTGCAGGAAATAATGAAACAAGAAAATGAAAACTAATGAAAAGCATCTGTAAGAAAATCATGAACAATGTTAAAACAGATGCTACTAAAGCTACAACAACCAATTAAAAGTCTTTTTACAAGATAGCCAGAAAGCCTCATGGTAACATTGATATGTGCTATATCCAAAGGAGGTTTCACTTTATCTTAATCTAGTAATAAAACATGTTCATTGTTCAAATTTTGCTAAATAAAATAGAAAGTGGACTTCCAATTAAAGATGGTAAATTGAACACACATTTAGCTCTGCTCCCTATAAGAAGCTGTTCCAAAATAATAGAGTATGCACACACATACATACACACACACAGAGACACATACACACAAATTCTCCCCAACCTGACACAAGGGAAAGGAGAAAGAAAATAGAATCAGTGCCAGCAAAATTTTGGAAAGCAGGGTGGAAATGGGTAGGAGATAAAGTTAGTGCATTTATATTTTATGCTTTCTTTGCAAACTCTCCAACTTTCCCATGGATGGGTATCCACTTCTCCATATAATTTAGCATAAGTATATGGCTTAATTTATTTGAACCCCAACAATACACTGGCTTTGAAAGCTGGGAGGATTCCCAGTTAAAGCCAAGCCAAAGAAAATCTGGGTCAAAAATGGCAAGCCTGGCCCAGTAAAGTATGGCTTGCCTTGAACAAAAGTTTACAGTATGTTGTATTGTGTTATACCTGACATATAAGAATACATTAAAACCTTTTCTTGTAACCCCAAATTTCTGCTTGGATTTTACTATTTAACTACTTCAAGTAAAAAATGTAACAGGCTATGTGTTCCTGGGTTTTCCTAAATATATTATTCTTCAAAATCCAGGAGTTTCCTTCTTGCATACGAACTCCAGCCTATAATAGCTTGGCACCACTGCACTTCTAAATTATTTTCTAAACCATAAATAATACTTTATTGATTTTATTTGTGTGTGTGTGTATATATTCCTGTTTCATATGGAAAGCTAAAAGTAAAATTTATAAATAAGAGGAAAAAACACCTCATACTTTTTATCTTCTCAGTCAGGTAGGAACCAAATCAATATTTGGGGATAAAAAATTGTTTATGAACACACAAGACATATTTAATTAAATAATATTTTGAGAACAAATTTGTGAAATACTGTAAAAATACGACTTCCTTAACTTTCCATTTTTCTTAAAAATTATATACCATCACTAAGGAGATAAGCAACCCAGTGATTAAAATAATTTTTAAGAAGTCAAAATCCAAGTTCTTTTGGTCCAACTTTTTCTATTATTCACTTTGAACAGCAAGACTTGACATAAATCCGTTAAGAAGTATAACCTTTTAAAAGACAGAGAAGTGATTATAACTATTCGATAATAAAGATGCTGGTATCACACCAAAGGCCAGAGGAACACACCAAATTTTAAGTATCTTTTTTTTTTAAGTTGCTAAGCACCAATTCCATTAAAATTTATTTCAAAAACCATAAGCAGCATACTTCTGCAGACTAGCACATTCTCTGCAAATTATTTGCCTAGAATGAATTTTGACATTTGATTCATACAGGCTTTCTGTACTACAGAAGAATAGCCTATTAGAGCATTCTTATTTGATTCACTTTAAATTGCTACTGACAAAAATATGGGAGGAGATATCAATGAATAAAACAAATAAATCATGATAACACTCAGATTCATCTTCCTGTCTGTGTGAACTAGACTGCTGCACAAAATCAGGCTCAACCTCACAACAAGTAAAATGGCACACTCCGCAAATGAAGCACAGTTACAAGATGCACTTTGGTAACAGAAAGAATGGAGCTTTTGTCTTGAGGTTCTTCGCCAGAATATGAAAGTCAAAAAAAGTTAAAAGTGATACTCTTAATCATAAATTGCTAGCACAGTTCAGAGTTGATATGTAACTCTGTTGCAGAACTTAAACAAATATAAAAATAGCAATCTGGCAGATTAACAGAGTTTTAATCATTTAGCCACCTTACACGAAGAAATTCTTTTTCTGAGTAATCCAATGTTTTTTTACAGACTACATTTTATGTTATGTCATATTCAATCCCTAGAAGCTTCAAACGTCAGCATCATTATGTTATAGTGCTGTAAATAATAATGATAAGTTCTGTCCATGTTTCTACTGGGACACAAAGTACGTGCATCCTGCTAAGGAAGGCCTGGATGAAAAGAATGGTCCCGGCTCCAGCTTTTGTGAGATAAATTAAACACGACTTACAGCGAGAGTCAGAATTCTCAAATCCCGGTCCCCCATCATGCCCAGAAGAAGCTTGGAGAGGTGGGGAGAATGGGAAAGGTAGGATCAGGAAGAAGAATAATTGACAATAATTCTTGAGAGTTGAAAAATAAAAACTATGTCAGTAACATCTTCTTTAAAATGTTCAGGAGAACATAAGACAATAATAGGGAAAAAAAGAGACTGAAAATAAAACAGTAACAACAAGAGTGATTCTGAATGGTGGGTTTAACAAAAGATATTTTAAGGTTTTTGTTGGATGAGAAAATAATTAGATCACACCTCTTCATTTGATAAATCCCGACAAGAATTTTTAATCTTAATGCCTACATATTTTAGAGAGTAAGAAAATTGTGTGAACAGATTTTTAAGGCACAAATTTTATTCTGAAAATGACCTTTCCCACCTTCTCCAAACCCTATTCAACCCTGAAGTAATTTTCATTCCAAAACAGAAAAATAATTCAAAGGTCTGGTTCCTGTTCTACCACTCTGGTTAGAGTAAAAACTTATTAAGTGTTAAATTACCAAGGAGTTAGGGTGGCTGGCAGTATGTATGAGAAAGGTCCAGTAAGAGATGGATACTGTCTTCAAAATTATGTCAACATGGGTACTCATTGTTAGAAGTTAGTTTCAAGCATCAAGTTTAATACTTTAAAATATCATTGATAGAGACAAAAAAGACAGGCCCCAGATTTTAAAACCAAAAGTAGAGAAGACAGAGAGAAGAAAGCATGTGGTAGAATTTCCTGACTACTAAGAAATAAAAACCATATCACTCTTCTGTTTGCTCATGAGAAGAGGAGACAAAGAAAAAAGGGCAAGGAATATAAGAATTAATTATATTCTCTTCCAGCCCAGCCTACAACCAGCCAGCAAGCAACCTGACCTGAGGGCAGCTATGATTTAAGTGAAAGAACTCTTAGCTTCTGGGCATCTGCATTCTCCTCTAGGCTGTGAACCCCTAAAGGTCCAAGACCACAGCATATTCACTTCTGTATTGCTCTCATACCTAGAGTTTCACAACCTTTTGTAGAAATGTAATAACTTGTTTTCATTTATTTAAGCCCTTGAAGTATTTCTACGAGAAGTTAGCCTGCTGTTTCTAAGCATTCAGAAAGAAAGGAGGAAAGGAAAGAATGAAGGGAGATAGGGAGGGAAGGAAGGAAAGAAGGAAGGAAGGGAAGGTCACAATAATACACTGAACTTACAGTGTATTATTACTTATGGTTACTAGAGGTGGGAAAGGGGGAGTAGGAGTGAGGTTAGGGAGAAATTGGGTAATTGACACAAAGAATAATCATGATTTGTAATGATGAATATGCTAGCAATACTAATTTGATCATCACATATTGTACACAAATACTGATAGTCAACTCTGTACCCCACAAATATGTATAATCAATTACATTTCAATTTAAAAATAAATATTAATTTTAAATAAATAAATAAATAAATAGAAGGGCAATCGTGGATAGAAATAGCAATCATACATACACACATCTAAATCTTTCTTCTCTAATTGAAGAGGACAGAAAGAAGAATCAGGAACATAAATAACCATTTGTCTTAAACAAGAATAATAAAAATTTTATAAATATACAAAAAAGTAGAGGAAAATAAATCAAAAATTACTTTCTATGAGAAGTACTTTAGGCAAAGTCCTACATGAGTGCTCTGCGAGGAGAAAAAAGAAGAGTTCTTTTTCTCAAGGAACTAATAACAATTTAGCTGAAGAAAAAATGCAAGCATGAGAAAAATCAAACAACAATATAAGAGTTTAGCAGTTGTTCAACACTACAATACAAGAGATTCTTACACAAGTCAGTGCATGATTAATTACCAAACTAATGGCGCGAAGAAGTTCGGGGGGCGGGGGGGAACCAAAATTCTGAGAGCTAGATTTAAGTTGAACATTAAAAGAGAGGGAGGAAAACCGGGGGGGGGGGGGTATAACAACTACAATTACTTGAAGTTGATAGGACAAGCAAACAGAAAGGACATTGTTGGGGGGGAGGGAGGAGAGGGAGGAGGGAGGGAGGTTTTGGTAAGAGGCAACAATAATCAACCACAATGTATATCGACAAAATAAAATTTAAAAAAAATAAAAAATAAAAAAAAAGAGGGAGGAATCGTGGAGAGGGAAAGCAAAATGCATAGATGATATGATCAGAAACTTAAAGGACAGACAACTCAGGATGAGCATGATTACTAACTAGAAGACCAATTTGAATGGCAAGGGAAGACTCAGAAAATCAGTGGTCATAGAGATAAAAGGACAGCCTGAGATCATACCTAACAGAGTCCTGACTGCCTTGCTAAGAAAAGTGACTTCATTAAGAAGCCACACTCTGCTCCTGTGAGCCCCTCGTATTCTTCAAGCTGGACCAAAATATTCTACCACTCACATAGCATGGCAGCCTTTTCCCATTTAGTAAATAAAAATTAAGTCACCGGATAGAATTATTACCTTAAATCCTTTTCAAGCTAAAGGTATAGATGGACAGTTGGACAGAGATATTCTATCTAGACCTATGTCACTGGAATTTTAAATAGCACAAAATATATGCCAGTTAAATTATTCCCAGCTCCTAAAACATATGTAAATCTATCACTATTTTATGAGATTTTATAGAGTGCCACAACTTCCACATCCCCTTTGAGTATGTAAATAGTTAAAACTATTTAACTATGAAACCTAGTAAGGGTCAGCATTACAGATCTGAAAGACGATACTTGGAGAGTGAGTAGACATAAACACACAAGTAAATTTTAAAAACACACTTGAAAGTAATGATATCAAATTGGATGTCTGAGACCAGAACTCAACACAAGAAATGCAAGAAGGCCTTGACACATTCTGCTTTCTGATAAATACTTTTATCATCAGAACACTGACAAAGAGAGATATCAAATTGGATGTCTGAGACCAGAACTCAACACAAGAAATGCAAGAAGGCCTTGACACATTCTGCTTTCTGATAAATACTTTTATCATCAGGACACTGACAAAGAGAGCCTACATGCTGTTAGCTTTACTCATAACTAAGACAAAATGGTACTGACATTCCTGTGTGGGCAGAAACAATGCCCTCAATTCTCAGACAAAATCAACACGTGGGAACAATTTTCAGATGCCACAGGAAAATGTGAGCAACTCTAACTCAGAATGCACATTCACTCATGCTTCCAAAGTCCTGCAGGAACTTTCACACTTATTTTCAGACTTCCAAAAATATATACAGACTTACCAGCCATAGTAAAACCAGCTCTATCCTAGAAATAGAGGAAGCCACTATTTTCATTCTCACTTTGCAATATGAGAATAGGAAAAAAGGAAGGAAGTAACTTCCCCAAAGACATCCAAAGAGTAAAAAGAAAAGTAAACATAGATCTCCTGACTTTCTATCCATGGCTTCAACTAAACCATATTGTATTTTTCATTAGAGGAAAGAGTCCTACTGTTTTAACACACCCAGTGTGTAAATAACTTTAGCAGCAATTCTACTAGAGTCCTAAGCATACAGGATCAAAGAGACTCCCTGGAATTCTTTACAATCTAACTCTGGTACCAAAAGAACTTGAAACATACCATTCAAATATCTCAATGAGATACAAACTGACATATCAAAGAACAGAAATATAAAGTTTCTTCACTAAAAAATGTAGGACTGGCCAGTCAGCTCCATTGGTTAGAGCATGATGTTACAATGCCAGTTTCAAGGGTTCAGATTCCCAAACCAGCCAGCCACCAAAAATAAATACATAATAAACCTTAAAGTTTTTTTTTCGAAAAATATTTGAGATCTCAGTTTAGTATCAATAGATAAATCAGTTAGTATAGAATGCATGTTATAATTTTCACTGACAACAAATTAAAACTACCTAACACAAAGATTTGGAATAAATGCACAAAGACAGACTAGGCCTTGGGTCAAAATTAATGCATGGCTTAGCAATAAACCTATTGCTACATAGCCAAAAATAACATTAAAGTCAAGCCATTCCTATAATATTTCTTAACTACAACAATTCTCTAAAAATGCACTGCCACCCAATATTTATGCTCATTTATTATTTCCACTTTCTGTAAATCCAGCAAATTCTGCATGGCATGTTTTAATCCACTTAATATTAACATATACTCTTTCCTCAAAAGAACACAGATGTCAAAGATGACAATTAGTTTTTGAAAACAGTGCTGTATTGGCTCCTTGAACAGTCCTCTTTATCCAATTCCTGAGGTTCAGGAGCAGAAAGAATAGGCTCTCATGGCCCATAGGAAGAAGAATGTGAAAGCAGGAAGCCATAAAAAGTAAGGACTGGGGGGAGAAAAAAGGAATATGGAGATACATATTTACATATAAATAACACATAATAACATGTTACATATTATATAACATATATTAATATATGTTAATATAATGAGCAATATGGGAAGCCGTGATGATGTTAGGACACCAAACAAAAATACCCAAGAATTATGTTTCTTGATTTTAAAAAAGTATTCAATTAACACAGCAACATTTACATTAAATGTCATAAAGGGGGTGCTTTTGTTGACCAAAGGTAACTAACAGGTAACACAAATAGGAAACTGCCTAACTTACCCAATGCTCTAATCACATCATGTAAAACCATTATCTTTAAAGAACACCGACGCACATCACAATCAATGCAGTGAAATAAAAAGTCCCCCTTAAATAACTGCAGCCATATACCTACCTACTATGTTCCAAAATCTAAATAGCATTCTTGACCTTGCTAGGTCTTGTATACCAATGACTTAACAACCTCTAGTCTATTACTCCCCAGCTCTTCTTTGCTCTATGGATCAGTTTTAATCTTCTCATCCTGGCATTTTAGGCCTTCTAGAACCTCACCCAGCTCTTTAAGTTCCCTAATAAGCCAGGCTATTCCATCTCCTCGTGACTTCCTGCACAGGCTTTTAGTGGCTTCCCTCAACTCTTGTAGGTGCCCTAGGTAAAGATAATTAGTTTCTCTTCAGTGGGCATGCTGTAAGAATCTAAAAGTTTAGTTGAAAATTAGACACACGTACATACAGTTAAAAAAGAAAAACAGTAACTAGTCATTTGAAAAGTCATGACAGAAATACAATCTTTACTGACAGTAAACAGATGGAAACAAGTCTATTCTCCCAAACCAAAAAAAACCTATTTTCTACATTGTATTTGCCTTTCTTGAGTGCTGACAAGTTCATTAATAGCTACAGTTTCCCACAACATATTTTCCCAAATAGTCCTCAGACACTGATTTCCGGTGCAAAGTTACAGACTACAGATAAGCAGCATCAGCATATTATGCAATCTGTCGAAGGTCAGTACTGGAAACATGAGTACAGGAAACATGAGAGCACTCAACCACATGACAGCTCTCCTGGGCTCCACTCCTAAAGAAGTAAGAGCAGGTCTGAGGAGTAGCACACCCAAACCAATGATACCTGTACTAAGCATGCAACTGAAGAACCAAAATGGGAAGGAAACTTAAGATAAAAGGGTCATTAATTAATATAGACGCAGGACTTCCTTGAGGATTTCTTAGAGGGGTGGTCACGTGGTGGTGAACTCCTGCAGTTTTGTTTGTCTGGAAAATCACTATTTCTCCCTTGTTTCTGAAGGACAGCCTTATTGAGCATAGTATTCTTGGCTAGCAGGGTTTTTTTAGTATTTTGAATATATCACCCATTTTCTTCTGGCCTGCAAATTTTCTGTTGAGAAGTCTGCTGTTAGTCTAATAGGGGCTCCCTTATAGGTGACTTGACATTCTTCACTTGCTTCTTCCAAGATTCTCTGTCTTTGAGCATTGCCAGCATGACTATAATGTGTCTTGGTGAGGATTGGGGTGGGGGGGGTGATTCTGTTTGGGGATCTTTGAGCCTCCTGGATCTGAAGGTCCATGTCTCTCCCCATACCTGGGAATTTTTCCATTATTATTTTTTTTAATAGGGTTTCCAAGCCTTTTCCTTTTTCCTCCCCTTCTGGAACACCCATGATTCAAATGTTTGTGCACTTAAGGTTGTCTTCTGGTTGTCTTAAATTTTCTTCATTTTCTAAAATTCCTTTTTATTTTTTTTTGTCTACCTGGGTTATTTCAAAGACTATCTTCAAGATCAGAAATTCTTTCTTCTGCTTGTTCTAGCCTGCTGCTTGAGCTCTCAGTTGTGTTTTTTATTTCACTGAGTGAATCTTTCAGTTCCACAAGTTCTGCTACATTCTTTTTTAAGGTATCAATCTCTTTGTAAATTTCCTCCTTCATATTCTGCATTTTTTTTTTCTCATTTCATTATGTTGTCTGTGTCTTCTCATATCTCAGTGAGTTTCCTTAAGATTCTTGCTCAGAATTCCTCTTCAGTCATTTCAAGGTTTTCCTGCTCTATAGGGTCTGTTATTTGAGAATTACTGTATTCTTTGGGTGGTGTCATATTTTCTTGGGTTTTCATATTTCTAGTATCTCTACGTTGATGTCTGGTCACCTAGTAGAACAGCTGCTTCTTCCACCACTCTGGAGTGGACTTTAAAGAGAGAGACATCCTCTTCTTTTTCCAGTCTCTGCTGGTGACTCTCCTTGTGTCAATGCAGTCAAGTGTCTGGCAGGCTGCCTGCACAGTGGCTGTGGCTACTGTTGTGGCGTCAAGCCACTTTTGCAGAAGCCATGGCTGTGGCGGTGGCTATGGTGGCCACCCATGTAAAAGTGGTGTTTTCAGTGTGCTCTCTTTCCTGTTTCCAGGTGGAGGGGGCAGCTGCCCTCAGCTCCTGCCTAGGACCCTGGGCATTGCTCTCCTGCCTTTTTCTGGGTGGAGGTGGCAACTTCCCTCAGATCCTGCCTAGGACCCCAGGCATTGCTGTCTTGCCTGTTTCCAGAGGGGGCAGCTGCCCTCAGCTCCTGCCTAGGACACCAGGCTTTGCTCTCTCAAAAGTAAGTCTTAACAAATATAACCTCTATTTTTTAGAACACACTCTGACCACAATGTAATACAAAACTGGAAATGTGACAAAAGAAAAATCCCCTCTTCCCACAAGACATGCATACACATACGCACAAATGCACACACACTTTAGAATTTAAAATCACACCTATAAAAATTCCACGGGTCAAAAATGACCCATAATGGAATGAGAAAATATTAAGAACTGAAAGGCAATGAGAGCACTTTATTTCAAACCTGTGCAAACAAAGAGGTACTTGAAGGGAAAATCAGAGCAATAAAAGCATTTTTTAAAATAATGAACGCATGAAATTGGAAAAAGAACAGAGTAATCCCAAAGAAAAAAGAGAAAATGGGAACAAAATGTTACAAAATAGAAAAAAAACAGTAGAAACTATAAACAAAACCAAGTTGTTTCTATAGAAAAAAATTAAAATAGTAAATCTATAGAAAGAATAATCAAGAAAAGGCAAATAACACTAGAAATGAAAAAGGGATCAAAATCAAATGCAGAAGATAAGCATAGTAGGAAAAACTTCAATGCCAATAAATTTGTCAAATTAGATGAAATGGACTGTTTGCACCAAAAATATGAACCACTAAAACAACAAAAAATCAGACCATACATATAATGAAACTGAACCAATGACTGGAAAAAAGTCCAAACAAAACAAAAACTACCCTCCACCCCTCCTTCTCTCCCCCCTAAAAAGGCCATCCCAGGCCAAGACAGTTTTAAACACAAGTTCTACCAGATCTCCACAGAAAAGATAATCCCTAATTTATCCAAACTTTTCCAGAGAATGGTAAGAGGGAAGCAACTTTATGAGGATAGTATAAAACCTAGACAACAAAATCTGATGAAGACAATTTGGAAAAAGAATTAAAGTTATTGCATGCAAAAATCCTAAATAAGAATACAAAATGAGTACAGAATCATTATAACCAAGTAGAGTTTACATTAGGAACGTGGATGGCTTAACATGAGAAAATATTAAAGAAAATATTAATGTAAATTACAACAGTAACAGATTAGAAAAACATGATTCTCTCAACTGGCACAGAAAATACACCTGATAAAATTCACCACCTATTTATGATTAAGTCTTAGAAACTAGAATTAGATTGTCTTTAATCTGAGAAAGAATATTTATCTTTAAAAATCCTAGAGCAATCCTAGAAACCTAAATAAACATAAAATGATGCTCAGCCTCATCTTTCATAAACTGTAGTATTATTTTCATGTTTTCCATTATTTAGCACCCTCTTCCTGTGACAGGATCATATTTGCCCATTGTATTGTCATCAGCCTTGATCATGTGACTTGCTTGGTCAATGAAATGTAAGTTCAAGTGATATACACCACTTCCAAGCAGAAGATTCAAGGGCCATGGTGTGGCTCTCCCATTTCTTTTTTTCCCTCTACTCTGAGACCAGCAAATCCCAGGCACAGGCTACTCTTTCAGTCTTGGTCCAAAAATAAAGACAAGGAAGAACAGAGCCACAGCCAACCCACCATTCTTTTAACAGAAGTTAAAATGAATAAAGTAGATTGCAAAAAGATATATGCACAGTGAGAAGGAAAAGATGGGAATGAGACTTCAGCAGTAATTTTAGTATTTTATTTTGTTTAAAAAAGATCTAAACCACAAAGCAAAATGCCAATATCCGATTAAATTTTTATGGTAGATATACAACTGTCTCTTCTATTATTTCTACATTCCTGTGGTTTTTAAATATCTCATGACTTTTTTTAAAAAAGAACAAAAATAGACTTAAACCATAGTGTCAATCTTGTGGTTTAATGATATAAAGAACTTAAGCAATAAAAGCAGCATTCTATATCATCTAAGTAATCTTATATTCTATAGTTGAAGAAACTGAGACCCAGAGAGGTTGAGTAAATGACTCAAAGTAATATAAGCTACCATCAAGTTGGTTCTCAAAAATCTAGACTCCCTAATGTCTAGGATAGGTAGGAAAGATAAAGGACAGGATATATGGTCAAATAAACTATAATTGAGTCAAGTTCAGAAAACCATTCTATTCTTTTTCTTATCATCCCCTACCTACCCCTGAGACACACACACACACACACACACACACACACTCACTCTCTCTCTGACCGGAAGGGAGTCTTGGGAAAGAACAAGAGGGGAATGGTAGAAAGGGCGGAAGAAAAGAAAGCTTTAAGGATTGCTATAGTCTGAATGTGTCCTTCCAAACTTCATGCTGAAACCTAATCACTATTGTGGTGGTATTAAGAGGTGGGGGCTTTAGGAGGTGATTAAGTCACTTTCCTAAATGGAATTGGTGCCCTCATAAAAGAGGTTAAAAGGAGCTGCCGTGCCCCTTCTGCCATGTAAGGACACAGCATTCACCCCTTCCACCACATGAAGATGCAGCAAGAAGGTGCCATCTTGGAAGCAGAAAGCAGCCCCTCAGCAGGCACTGAATCTGCTGGTGGCTTGATCTTAGACTTCCCAGCCTCCACAACTGTGAAAAATAAATCTCTGTTGTTATAAATTACCCAGTCTCAGGTATTTTGTTCTAGAAGCAAGAACTGACTAAGACAAGGATTTTTAATTCTCTTTTGCTACTCCTTTTCTTTAAACAATTGAAATATCAAAACAACTGTAACTAAAATGAGTAAAATAAAGTTCTAGATAACTAATACAAGGATAAAAACAAGGACCATGAATATTCATCTTAGTACCCTCAGCCCCTTGTAATATAACACTCCTTCAAATACATAATAATCTGTTGTTCAATTAGACATAAGATGTCTTTACCAAGCCAAATACTTTCACTGTTGTTAAAGTGCAACTTCTATTTTTAATAATAACGCAAGGAATTAGGAGGAGAATACTTTTAATACTTAATAAACTAGAAGAACAAAGAAAGACTAGACCATATTTTAAACAAGCAAGATAGGTCCTATGTGTGGCAGACAAAACTGTAGTTTGATGGTCAGGATCATGAGCTCTAGATTGAACTTGCTGCAGCTGAAATTCTGGCTCAACCACTAAGTAGCTGTGAAAGTCTGAGCTAGTTACTTAACCACTCTAAGCCCTACATTCCCCATTGTAACACTGGAAATACCAATACTAATACCTATTTTGTAAAGATTCTTATAAGTATTGAATGAGATAATCCATTCAAAGCACTTTAGTAAACATTAGATATTACTATGTGTCATGAAAATAAAGTAACTTAGTTATAAGAAGCAACGAACTCTTCCAAGGGCTGGGCGGTTAGCTCAGTTGGTTAGAGCACTGCCTTATAACACCAAGGTCACAGCTCAGATCCCCATACTGGCCAGCCACGGGGGAAAAAAAAAAAGAAGCAAGAAACTCTTCCAATTAACATAAAATTTTAAGGTGGTGGATGCTTTAAAAGATTACATTGGCTTCTGTCAGCCTCAGTACTAATGCATAAATATTTCACAAATCATGGGGGTTGTTTAATTAAATGAAACTAAATAAACAAGCTGGACTTTAAGTCATTATCTGTCTCAGGATAAAACACTTTAGAGTTAAATTTACTGCTGAAATTTCCTTATTCTGAAATATCAACTCAGTGCTATCACTTCTCACGAAAAACACCTTATAGCCAGAGGTAATATTCGAAATATTTAATGCCTATTCAGAACAGATTCAACCAGTACACATGACCAGTGCCAACTGGCAGAACATAGTCCCTACACATCCTAAGCATCAGGACATACTATTTGTAATGGCAATGATGACCCTCTTCTATGTTATTGGTTTTTCTTTTTCATGCAAAATTGTAACAAACTGGCCTACAGAACTTGGTAACACACAAAAATATATTCATTGCGCCATGCCACAAGCAAGAGGAGACTGTACTTTGTTTTCTTTCCACACATCAAGATAGCTATCCACTCAGCTCCCTGTCTCACCTCCAGGTCACAGCTGTATTCGGTGCCATCTAGGAGGGTCACTTTACACTGGACAGTTTTGGTCTTTTTGGTGGCTTTTTGAGAGGCCTTCTCTGCTTTTAGCTCATTGGTCTGCACTTCCTTTGTCTCCCTTTTCGCTGCTTCTTCTGATTTGTCTTCCTGTATTTCCTTTACCTTTTCTTCTTCTCTCTCCTTACTTATTTCTCCAGCAGGCTGTTGAGGAAAAAAATTAAGCTCACACTAAAGCTAACCAAATTGCAGAAAACAACATATTAAAAGGAAAATCTTTAACACAAATTATGATCATTATTATGGCCACTATAAACCAAAGATTTTAAGAGAATTGAAAATTCTACTAGAAAAGATATTTGCCCTCATCCTCCTTCCACCGCCAATTTTCTCATTTTGCCAAATTGGTCATTTAGGCATTAAATGAGTAAAAGAAATGATATCCAAGCAACTACAATTTAAATATCATTTCAAATAATAAAATTTCCAATTAAAATTTCATACCACAGCAAAGCCTAGGCTTCCTTAGGCAACCAAAATGCACACACACAAATCTACTACTTACTCCTCACTGAATACATAAATAAATCAAAGAGGTATAAAAGGGTATCCTGTTGAAAAGGAGAACTGGCAGGAGTCTGAATCTGCTTAACCTTAAAAAAAAATTTATGGTTCTTTCTGTTAACAGTTTGCAAACAGAGTAGATTTTTTTTTGCTTTTTATTATTTTGGGAATTTCTTAAAAAGGATTAACAGGAGAAGGCTGTGGTAGACCAATCCAAGACCCATATCCCAGACACATTAAGCCTAAGTAGTATCTCAATACAAGAAATCTGGAAATGATCCAAAACAAAGGAACCCTTTTTTCTTATATTATGCCATCGAGTTTTCATTTCCAATCACTCCCAAACATACCTGTGTCTCAGCTCTGCTCACTAAAGGTTTTTCTTCCTTGAATTCAATCTTAATCTCCTGGTGTTTCCTCTGAGCCATTTCTTCAGCATCACCCTTGGCTTGTCTCTCTTCTTCTGGAAGGGATTCCTCTTTATCTAAGATCTGTTCTTCCACAACAGCTTGGGTAGGTTCTTTTTTATCTCCTCCATCTTTGGCCACTACTAAGTTATATGACTTTTGTTTCTTAAGCCATGGGGGTATAAATCGAGAAATACCCCTGCTCTCAGACGGATCCTTCTCTCTCTTCTGGCGGCGCAGACTACTTTGGCTTTCAGCTGCAGGAGATGGCTGGGAACCTTTTTCCTCCTCTGGATCGGATGACTGATTCTGCTGATTTTCTACTACTTCTTTAGGTTTCTCCTTGGTTGCATCTGCTCCTAACTGGTCAGAGTCCGTCTTCACTTCAGATGCGGAGCCTACTTCAGTAGTCATGGTAACAGCTTATGCTGTAAACAAACAAAATCACAAAATGTTATTTTACAATCTCTTCCAATTGTAGTTTGGTGGCAAAGGGCAAGGTAAGAAAGAGTGGGAAGGGGAATTTCAGAGAAATGGCAGGGAGAAAGCACACATCAAGAAAGCAGGTTCAAAAGCACATGAGAAAATGGAGTCACTACTCTAACTTTTAGAATTCTCTATCAGAATCTTAGAAGCAAAACTGGTATCACAATAGAATTAACTGTGATTCTGTACAGATGGAATTGAAAATCACCAAAAACTCAAGAAAGAATGATTACTTTTACTTCATTTCAACTAGCTGTAAACACTAATCGACCCCCAAAATCCAATTTTTTAAGGAAAATCATTTTTCTCCGTACTTGGTATCCTTGTACTGTAATATGAAAATGTCATCAAGAACAGGTGAAAGTACTGAGACACATTTCACTGCAACTTCACATTAAAACCAAAATCTACAGAAATGTTAGGTATTATAAAAACAAATTTAAATCTGAAACAAAAATGTGTTGTGTTACATTAAATCCCATAATTCACCATCACTATTCCAACTCAAAAGTAATCTTCTGGGAAAGGTACTCAAACCATATTCAAAACTCCAAACTTCCATCCTACCCAAATACATTTTTCTTTGTATATAAGATTATAAGAAAAATATCTAAGGGCCCTAATCTAAGCTAAATGACAATATTATTGGGTGGGGGAAAAAATGCACCTAATGATTGATCCTATCACAACTAATAAAAAAATTTAAATTATATCTGAAAATAACTGGTTGCCTAAATTTTACAGAAGCAAAAAAGGGACTTTTAAAGTATACCAACACCACTGACATAAAGAACAATAGGCAGGGCTTGCAGAGACAGCAGATAACACTCACTCTGTCCTCTCTTACCAATGACAAAAGTACTCAAAGTCCTGGCACCCTGGCCAATGGGTAATGTCCCAGCTATCTTCAGAAGTGTCACAAACTCGAATAGGTTAAAACAAACAAAAAAAAAGGTAAAGTACCATTGTTTTAAAGCTTTATTGAGATATAATTCACTTACCATAAAATTCACCCTTTTAAAGTATACAGTCAATGGTTTTGAGTACATTTACAAGGTTGTACATCCATCGCCACTAATACTAGAACATTTTCATCATTCTAAAAAAAGAAACCCTATAACCATTAGTGGCCACTCTCCACTCCCCCATCACCCCAGGCCATGGCAACCAATAATCTACTTTCAGTCTATATAGATTTGCCTATTCTGGACATTTCAAATAAGCACAACCATACATTGTATGGCATTTTTACTTAGCATAATGTTTTCAAGGTTCATCCATGTTGTACAATATATCAGTACTATACTTATTTCTTAAAATACTGTTTACATCTTCCACAAACCATATATCTGTTAAGTGTCTAGTATCTAAACTATAAAAAGAACTCTTACAACAAGACATAAAATTCAATTTTAAAAATGGACAAAGGATCTAAGTAGACATTTCTCTTAAAAAGATATACAAATGGCCAATAAGCACATGAAAAGTTGCTCAACATCATTAGTCATTAGGAAAATATAAATCAAAACCACTTAGAGTTACCACTTCACACCCACTAAGATGGCTATAATCAAAAAACAGTAACAAGTACTGGTGAAGATGTGAAAAATCTGGAATACTTAATATTGCTACTGAGAATATAAAAAGGTACAGCCACTTTGAAAAACAGTTTGGGAGTGTTTCAAAAAGTTACCATATGACCCAACAATTCCATTGCTAGGTATATACCCAAGAGAAATGAAAACATCTGTTCACACAAAAACTTGTACATGAATGTTCATAACAGCATTAGTAATAACAGCCAAGAATATAGAAACAACCCAAGTGCCCACAAACTAATGGATAAAATGTGATCTGTCCATATAATAAAATATTACTCAGTCATAAAAAGGAATAAAGTATTGATACATACTACAACATGGACACATCTTGAAAACACTATGCTAAGTGAACAAAGCCAGCCACGTGTAGTATGATTCCATTTATATGAAATTTCCAGAATAGGCAAATCCATACAAAGTGAAAGTAGATTATTGGTTGCCAGGCATAGCAAGGTGTGTGGAAACATGCAAACATTCTTCATATAGGAAACCACAGGTACTGAAAAACAACTCACTGTACAAGTGAAGTAGGGAGATAGGTGGGAATGAAGATAGGTGGGAAGGAAGAAGGTGAATTGGTAGGAAAAGAAGGCAGAAGCCAGAACATAAGAGATTTTGTGTCTCTTACTAAGGGTCTCTAGGTTATTTTAAAGACAATTAGAAGTCATACAAGCACTTCAAGCAGAGGAGTAATGTACTCAGATTCACATTTCAGATAGCCCAACCTGGCTGTAAAGTACAGGATGAGAGAAAGACTGAAATATAAAGACATCCAGGAGATTGCTGCAATAATCCAGACATGAAAAGATGATGGTCTGCACTATGGCAGAAGCAGTAAGGTAAAGGATAAGAGATGAATCAAATGGTAAAGAGGTAGAGTGGACATGACTTGGTGTTCAGACTGAATATACAAAGACAAAGACAGGAAACAGTTGAGGAAAACTTCCAGATCATGGAAGACTAGGGTAATGATAGAACATCCATGGCAATGGGGAACACCAGGAAAAAGCATCTGGCTGAAACATTTAACTCAATTTTTTTTTAATTCATTGTGATTGAGAAGTTTGTGTAGGTGTCTAGCTGGCCAGGAGACACACAGGTTTTGAATGGAGGCTGGATATGCACTAGAGATAGAGGTTGAGAGTTTATCATCATAGGAGTGACAGCTGACAGCACAGGTGATACTGACCTCACCCAGAGAAAAAGTGTAGCTTGAGCTCAGAAGATCGTAAAAACCCTTACCACCACCAACATGTAAGGGTCAAGCAGAGGAAAAGTATGAGGGCCAGAAGAAATATACAGTGAGACAGGGAGATCAGGGGACAGTAATGTCCTTAATGGGAATGCTACAAAAGAGGGAACAGTTAACTATCATACCCTACATGTCCAATGTTACTTCATTCTTAGACATTTAAAATCCAAAATCATGTCTTCCAGCAAGGCCTAAAGACACTTAAATAGGCTCCATACTGCACAAAAAAACTTTTTTCCTTCTTTAACATACCATTTTCCACGTACCATTTAAGTGGATATTATTTACATTAATCATGAAAAGTTGATTTCTAGCAAATATTCTCTAATCACATTCTGAGAGCTGAATAAATGCCCTGGTAAAATTAAAACAAAATATCCCACGCTTGTCTAAGCTAACCAAGATAAATTGGCAGCTCTTTAATTACTTGGGCTGTGAGAAATAGTTGAAGGCCAATCAACTAAAGCTGATTTTTGGCCAAAATATTTTAGAAGCAATGAAATAAAAAACTAAAGTTTCCACTATTATCTTAAAATCATTAATAATTGTTTATATTTTAATTATAATAGCTACCACTCTCTGCTTACTATGTCAGACACAATGCACATAATTTCTGCTCCTTGAAACATCCTACTTCAAAGGTTGGACACTTTGCAAATAATAAACAG
Source organism: Cynocephalus volans (assembly GCF_027409185.1). NCBI lineage: Eukaryota > Metazoa > Chordata > Mammalia > Dermoptera > Cynocephalidae > Cynocephalus > Cynocephalus volans. The sequence goes on from NC_084464.1 coordinate 131,663,466, forward strand.
AAAATAACTGACTTGTCCAAGGGCACTAAATGGAGGACCACACAGTTATGCACACATACTTCATAATGCAATCACAACTCTATTATGTACCAATGAGCTAATCAACCAGAAAGCCCTTGGCCTAGTCCTCAAAAAAGATTTATGCCAGTTTATGAAATTGACTATAGAACAAAATGAGTACATTCTGTGGTTTACTGTAATTATCCCTGCCCCTCCAATAAGAAATTTACAGGTGAATTTCCATCACAAAGAAAGTCATATTTGAAGGTTACTTGGCCATGTAATCACAGCTAAAATGATAACAGAAATTGAAGAAAAAGTGCTAATTCAGATACAAAGAACACAGATAAACCATACAGTTACGCTTCACAAAGTAGTCCTCATCAATTACCACTGTATTCACAGCATTTTAAATGTTAAGAACCTCAGAACTAATTATTGTTGCCCATCCAAATGGAAGTTACAAGATAGAAAACAAAGGAACTGTCTAATTGGATTCTGAATACTCAATAAGGGTGGATAAAATTATGTGTAAATAAGCATATTCTTAAAATAGTTTCAAGAGCTCAACTAAACACTACCTTCTTTGTTGATAAAATGGTTTCTTGAACGAATTACCACCATCAAGAAAACATGATTACAGCATATGCACTCACCATAATTATCATGCCTATAACTCTCAGATCTTCAGATGTGGACAAGCCTTTAAACTCCATCGCCCATGGAAACAGAAACTCCTGCAGTGGAATGTAAGCATTCCCACTGAAATGAAAGCTCCATGAGGGCTGGGATCTTTCTTTTACGTACTGCTATGTTCCCAGCATCTAGACTGGTATTTAAGAGGTACTCAATAAATATTTAATGAGTATCACTAAATCAGCTAGTCTAATATCCTAATTTTACCAACAAGGAAGATGAGGCTCAGAAAGACTAAGAGATTCACCTGAGATAACAAAGTTAGATGTGCAAAGCCAAAACCAGAACTAAGATTTCCCAAATTCTAGCAATGCTCATTGTACTAATCTTTAATTACATTACCCAAAATCCATCATTAGTATAGCTATACAACATACAAATCATCTTACCATCAACTAAACTGAACATTGCTGTTAACAGCCAGCCCATTAGACAAGCATGTGGTTTTGACACAATTACCATGTTGGCATGCTCCATCTGGGTTGATAAAAGTGTTTGTTATTGTAATAGCTCCATGAGAAAAAGCATGCATCATTTAACATGCAACCAAGCAGAAAACCATCATCAATAAAGGATCAAGTACTGGTTAGGTAAGGAGCGGTGTTACATAAAACCATTCTTTTTTCCCCCTATGTTAAAAAAAAGGAGGTAAATTCCAAGGTGCTGTCTCTATTGCTAGCCTAAACTACCTACCACATAACACTGGCCCTTTTCTTTACAACAAGCAAAGCAAAATAGATACACAACTTGACACACTCATACAAAGAACTTCAAGCAAGGGGTTCATGCTAATTCTTGGGTCCCAATGTTTCTTTAAAACCTTGAGAGAACTGGGGCTACTCTACAAGTCCTTACTGTTAATAAAATCCCTGGGCAAGGAACAGGGTGAGTGCCACTACCAGTGAGTGGCTCCCATTCTCTGCTGAGATGACCAGCAGTATGAGGGCTTTGATTTCCATCAGCAGAGCTCAATACATTATTTAAGGACCCAAGATTAAAAAATTAGAACATACGTATTTCTAAACTTCAAAAATGTTGGTAAGGGGATGGAGGGATGCTTTCATTTGAACTTTGAGAAAAAGAGAAACAAAAGTGTGCAACAAATAAGCATTAAATTTAAATAATAGTGGCAATGTATGAACAGTTCTAAAGTGGCCATTTTCTAGAGCTGTCAAAACAAATTTTCATCTGCTACTGCAACTGAGTAGAGGATATGTATAACATCTTGCTGATACCCACAATCATTTGCTTATGTTCATCTCCCCAAATCGTCCAAGAGAAGGTATTTTAATACCCCACTATCTTCCATGAAAGTTATCAAATGTGAGAAAAACAAATACAGCAGCCCAAATATGGGAATGATTCAGCAGCCACCTAACTCTACTTGCGGAAATAATGAAGTGAGGCTTCTCAAATATCTTCAACATTTAACAGGAAGGGAGGAGAAAAGGGAGGGAAAAGGAAGACGAAATGTCTAGAGAGGGAGAAGGAATAAAAACAGGAAGACACAGAGAAGACTGCATATAAGTCCTTTCCCTCATAGGTTTATCTTTCTTATACGTAAGATGGTATAGAAAATACTATACACCATATTCAAATAAGCACAAATTTATTCCAAAGGGACTATTTGTCAGTTTATATTATCTATATGACGAGGATAAACAAGAGTTATTTTTGAAATAATCCAATGCAGCCCACCCTATTTACTTTACAACACAATATATCACTTGTTTATTTTTAAAGGGATAAAGGACCTATAACAGAGACAGAACTATTTCTATAAAGATGTAAGCTAGTATCTGGTTTAAATTAAACCCACACATACAAAATACAGGAACTGCAACCCTTTGCTATTTCAAGTGTAAGCAGGATCAGGTTACATTCAGAGCATATCTTTCCTCCGCCCTTTCTCCTTCTTAACAGAACCCAAATTTTGTTCAGCTTTTCTCCTTATTCCACCCATGTGTCAGCAGAGACTGGCTCCAAGATGGGTAACAAGGGTAGGTTCCACTGGTCTAGGGCAATCATGGTAGTGTCCCTCCCCTTGCCAAGAAGACACACAGAAAATCTGCTAGTGGGCTTCTGGGAAAGGATTCCTCCCTCTAAAATAAGTCACTAGGAAGAGGAGGCCCCTAGTTACTGCCTCTGAGTACTGTATACATAACTCCTAGAAATGCTATTGCCATCTGGATTCCACTGAAAGCCTGAGGACTATGACACATAACAGAGGACACTGTCAAGAGAATCAGAGATAGAGGAACAGCCCCCTGATAATTCCACACATGACCTGGTTCTATGTCAGAGTTTCCTGTTATGCAAGATAACATACTCCCCCTATGGCTGAAAGGTTGAGCTGGGGGTTTAAATTACTTGCAGCCAAAAGCATCCTGATATTCTGCATATTTGAACATAAGCTTTAAGAAACTGAGAGCACATATAGAACTATCTCAGATAATTATTACTCTCTGGTTTTCAAAATTTTTAATTTTTTTCCAGATCATGCACAATTTTTAAAAACCTAATACCTGAACTAACATTAGATGAACCATTAATTCTTTACTCTAATTCTAAAAAATATTAAACAAAAAATCAGAGAGTTCATCAAAGTATAAGATTCCCTTTCTTCATATTCTGAAGAAAGGAATATATGAAAATTAGAGCATAATTTTCAATAACGTCCAATTCCAAGAACAATCAAGGTAAATGCTAACAATTATCTGTTGAAAGCAAGTCCCTGAAACTATCATTAAGGACAAGATCAAGAAAGAGAACTGTGCCAAGCAAAGCCCTCTCCACAAGCAACTAGGGTCATCCCAGAAATAGATAACCTTTCCTAAAGTGAGAGCTAAACAACTAGAGGCTGTGCATAAAATCATTAAGGACTGCAATACTGGACATCATTCTTCTCATAACCATAATGCACATAAGCCTTGTAATTCTGGGCAATTCAACTGCACACACTAACAGATGTGACAAACACAACCCGGAACCTTGCTGGTTCTTCATGAATCAATTACACACACTGAACTGGGTGGTCAGAAATAGTGGCAAATTGCATTTGCCCAAATTCCTTCTCTCAGGTGGAGCCCCATTTTGTGTTACAGCCAGAGCTGGAGCTATATTCTTTCTGTGAGAAGTTACCTAATGTTTGGAGAAAATACCTTGATGGTTTGGAAATCAAATCTGGAAACCAAATAGAACAGGGTTAGAATTACAGCTCCTGCCTCTTATTAGCCATGTAACCATGTTCAAGTCATTCAGCCTTGCTGAGTTTCAGTTTCCTCATAAGCAAAACAGGAATATAATATGTACTCACTGAGCGGCTCTAAGGATTAAATTAGATGTTATAAAGTGCCTGGCACATAATAAATTCATAATAAATGGTGAGCCACTGTCATCAAATAGAAATTCTATGAAAAAAGGGACTATGCCCATTTGTTCATTAAAAAAATAGTAATAGAAGTAATAATGGTAATCACAGCAGAAATAATAATAATATCAGCTATTTGTTGAGCACTGCTCCAGAAACTTTACATGTAGTGATTCCTTTTATCTTCACAACTCTTTGAGGAAGGAACTAAAATTATTCCCATGTTACAGATGAAGAAGGTAAAAAGAGGATAAATAGCTTGCACAAAGCCACACAACCAATAAATGGAAGAGCCAGAAAAGCCAGGATTTGAACCCAGGCTGGTCAGCTTCAGAGACCTTACACAATACTGCCACCAATCCCAAAACGACTTCATATTGTATAACCAGCACCAAGCATGATGCCTGACATTTGTTGAAAAGTGAAATCAATAAATTATTATTACCATTCGAAGCTTTATAATCATTAGCAACATGTTGTAACGGAGCCCCTTTCCCTGATAAATTTCACTGACCATCAGGATGTAGGCTGAGTATCTTACTCCCATCTTTCAAAACAAATATTTATCAAGTACTTTCATAGCATATACGTCAGACACCAGTAATATAGATAAAGAATTCTGCTCTCAGTCTAATGGGGGACATAGGTAGAAAAATTAGCATTAATATACAGTCCAACAACTTGTCACCGATTCACAAGTTTTGGTAATTTAGATTCAGTAATTACTACTAGTTTGAAAAGCAGCCATGATTTTCTTAAAAACTACTAACGTGAACTCTTCAGGAAATCACACAATGGTACTTCATGAGAAATGTTTCTTAAATGCTCAAAATACAAATAGGCATCATGCTCTTTAAAGAGTACTAATTCTTATTCTCAGTTGTATTTGGTAGAGACATATTTGCTCTCTAGCTGAATTCAAGTAACTTGAATAAAAAAACAAACAAAAAAAAAATCCTGGTTATAAGTTGCCTCAACATCAAAAATCCAAAACTAATTTCATTTTAAAACTGGCTAGGCTGATTCAAATCAACCCAATAGGGAGAAAAGTGGCTAAAGATGAGCACAGAGTTAACAGAAAAAGAAATACATATGCTCCTTGACTCACTTTGGAATAATGTCCCAATAAACCCAGTCAAAAACATCATAAGTTGAAATGTATTCAATACCTGTAAAAACCTACCAAAAAGTTGAAAAATCATTAAGTCAAACCATTTTAAGTCCAAATGCTCCTCAACTTACAATGGGGTTTGTCCCAATAAATCCATCATAAGGTCAAAAAATTAAGTCAAGCCTGCATAAGTCAGAGACCATCTTGTACAAGGGGCATATAAACATATGAAAATAAGCTCACCATACTCATAGTAAAAGAAATGAAGCTAAAAATTCAGAATGGAGACTTCCAAAAGTTTAATCATGTAATCTCTGAGCAAGGCTATGGGAACAAAGAGAACAGAGGCATTCTCATGACTGCTGGTAGCAGAGTAAATTGGTATAAACCCCACCAGAAGTCAATTTGCCAACAGCTTACAAAATTCCAATGTGTACATACTTTAAACTAATAATCCTATTTGTGGTAATGTATCCTACAGACACATCTGCATGTATGTAAAATAATTGTGTTGGAAGTGATTTACTACAACATCGTAATAGCAAAGGATCAACAGTCATCAATAGGGGACATTATAGCACATTCACACAGCAGAATACTATGCAGCTATAAAGAAAAAAATGAGGAAGCTTTCCTTCCATTCTTACAGAAATAACTCCAACGTACATTGTTAACTACAAAAAGCCAATTTCAGACAGTATATATGATATGCTTTCTTATAGGATGAGAGCAAAGTGGGGGGAAGGTATAAATACGTGAATATGCACACACATACAGTCATATATCACCTAATGACAGGGATAATTTCTGAGAAACACACAATTATGTGATTTCATTGTCATATGAACATCACAGAGTACACTTACACAAATCTAGATGCTATGGTGTACTACACACCTAGGCTATATGGCATAGCCTATGGCACCTATGTGTCTAAGGTGTTGCAAGTGCCACAGTGACTACCACAAGTGACGGTGTGACCTTGCCCTGTTACATAGCTGTAGGCCCACAAATGAACAGTATGGGTGCAGAAACCTTCCGGTTTATTCCATCTCAGTAGTAGCATAAAGATGAACTAAAATAGGGCTGTCCAGTTAGTTCAGTTGGTTAGAATGCAGACTTATAATCCCAAGGTCACTGATTTGGTTCCCCATACTGGCCAGCCACCCCCCAAAAAAATTTTTTATATGTATATGGACTAAAATAAAGTTGATTTCTTTGCATATGAAGTTAAAGACTGTCTCTGCACCCTCAAAGAAACTGACTTCTGCTAGCCTCCAATTCAGCATACAGACCTACCCCTTCTCTCATACAGATCGCTCTCCTAAGTAGTATAAGCTCAACACCTAAGCTTTTAGAGCAGCATCTTTTTTTTTTAAAGAAGACATCAGTTCTTCATTTTCAAAAAATAATTCCTCAGAAAACCTTGCTTGTTTTTTATCCTTTTTTCCTCAGTGTGGAGGTGAAATAAAAAGGTGCCAATATTGGTGCATAAGAAAGTAGGCCAAAAAGATTATTCCTATTCTCTGCTGGAGGAGAACAGGGCACTTGGAAATAAATTCTCTGAAAAGTGAGGAAACTTTTTAAAAGGGAGGGTAAAACAGAATGGGAAGATTATATTAAATTTCTAAGGTAGTTTTACATAAACATCCCCAATCTTTCAGCAGCTTCCTCCTCATGTATAGGGAAAGGCAGGAACAAAATTGGCCTGACAAGCAGGACATCATCACGTTTCCTGTCCACACCTCTTCCCTGCCCCACATCTGCTACTCTGCACACATGAAGAGGGTGAAACTTTGGTGCAGATGAATAACTACACGTTCCTAGTATAGCCTTATGCATCCGGTGGCTTCTCAATAAACATCCTTTGTGACATTCCTAATAACTGAGGAACATTCATTCCTACCACCATCATATAATGCTCTATAGAAAAGAAAAATACGCTAATGTGCAGTTTCTTACAGTGACATCATAACCAGGCTCAAAACAAAGCAGTGCCAACATCAGTCTCCCACGATCATAACAGATACCAAGGAGTATACTTTTTCTGAGCTCATCTCACAACTATCTTATGCATAAGAACCCTGCCCAGCCCCATCATAAAACTCATGCCTACTTGGTATCAAGTGGTAAACTACAACCAGTCTAATACCATTTCTGTGTGAATCAAACTCTAAAAAAAATAACAGCAGTGGTTCAGGAGGTTCTTCCCAAATAAGCTAACAACAAATCCACCAAGGTTAACTGCACAGGATAAATGCACAGGCTGCAGACGCTGCATTTTAATAGGTCACGAGACAAAGGCTTGTCAAAGTCAATCAACTCCCCACACTATGACAAGTCCACCAAGCTGGAGCCTACACTGATCTCACACTTTCAAATCCTCTTCTCCATAAGCTTTGGAATGCTGCAGTCGACAGGCATATATAAACCTTGTCAAATAATATAATTCGCTTCAAAAATTTTGGTCATTAGCTCTTCCGCCATTTTAAATATTTATAGCACTACCAATAAGTTATTGCAATGCATAGCATACATTCTAAAAAACAAGACTGTAAACTGAATGATTTTTTTAGCTAAGGTAAGCATATCCAAATGTTGACGCCAGTCCACTGTCAGTAGATGGGCAGAAGGTGCCGTAGAGAATCAGAATTAAGGACCTCCCAAGCATGGTATAAGAGCAACTTTCCCCAGGTGGGAAAAGCTGTAACTGTAATGGAATTATAGACATGCCATTTGGAATGCTATAAAAACTTTTTTTTTTTTTTTTTAAGTATTTCTACTCTGAGCATTAGTTTAGTTCAAAACTATTTTACTTAGTAAGAGTTTCAAATAACTGTTTTTAGGTGGTGGTGGCTAGGACAAATTTTTACTTCAGCTAAATGCATTTGTTTCTTATGAGGTAAAATTCTCAAAGCTGAACATTTGCAAAAGTGATTTGGTAGAAGATCCTGCTGGAGAATATGCCAGGCATTCAACCTTCAGAGTCCACCAAAAAATTCAAACAAGAATAATGTCAAAGTTTAAAATTTACCTTTCCAACCTAACTTTCTTTGCGATCCTGCTATGACATTAAACTAAAGGTCATCAATATATCATATAATCTGGGCAACCTGATGAGTTTTCATATACCTTCAATGTGACAACAGAACAAATATGCAGTAATAAAAAAAGCTGTGGATATCTAACGTATTAGATGAATATTTACTTAGGGTGTGACAACATGAAAACAATAAACAGTCCTTAAACACTACTAATGGCTACTAATCTGCAGATGCTAAAAATTGTTAATTTATATATCAGATAGCTACAATACAACTTATTTTAATCAAATGAGTTAGGGTAAAATGAAGCAATTTATAAATTAATTAAAATGGAAGTTGTCATCCTCAAACATGCTAAAAAACAAAAAAACAAAAAAAAACATATACTATCAACCTTACATAGCCTTCACTGTGCTTTAGGAAATAATTAACTTTAATGCAGTGTTCATACCACTGAATAAATCCACTGTAAAACAGCTAGACACATATATAAAAATAAACCAACTAGCTTCATTATTCTCATAGGTTAAACCTGAAAAAGCTATGTTAAAGATAATCTAACAAAATTCAACATTTGCCTAGAAAAATGCAGGCAAGTGGTCTAAAACTAAACTCTGACCACTGAAAAAATGTATTTTTCATAGACCTTCATTCAAATATAACAGAAAACATTCCTTTGCCAAACAGTGTACATACTCAGATTACATCTACTCTGTAGACAAGTATTTTCCAAATTTTCAGTCCCCTGGATATTTAATCACACTCTTAACAACAAACTTACTTCACAAGCAAAAACAAACAAGCTTATATCACAAAACCCAACTGCTACAACAGAAATGTCCTAAAAATTTCCCCCTTGAAATACATACGCAGCTATTAAGCACATCAAGCCCGTTGTCTGCTGTTCTCTGTGATAGGAAGACTGTGAAAAGCTGATGGAAATCAGCGTCCAAAAGCTTAATGAGCAAGACTGGCCCCACCCAAGCCAGACCCTGCTGGAGAAGGGCATGCTCAGTAGAAAAGCCCAGCTTGGTTCCAAGTCATTTCATTCCTCAGCTAGAAAATTCATATGGGTCAAAGAAAAAAAGTCAGCTTCCTGAAGACCGTTCATCCACTAAATGGAGAACACTTCTTCGTAAAGACTAGTTTTAATGCCACAACTACAATTCTATAATTATAATTTTTATAATTCTACTACAGTACTGAGAATTTTTTTCTCATTTAGTTATTTTGGTTACGATTTTTGCTTTGCTTTGGGTCTCCATCTCTCAACTTTGTTTTAATTTTTGTCATTTTACTCTACCCTATGAATAAACATCAAAAGTATATGTACACACCATATAGTCTAATCTTTAAACTACTATAAATGATACATATATTTTCAGATATAGAAAAGCCATGCAAAACATAGTCCAGTTTTCAACATATAAAAAATAAGATATCTATTTTAGTTTATTTGTACAAGAATGCCTATTCATTGACACTGTATATAAAAATGGAAGTGTTTTAACCTAGATTGTATAGGTACCATGATATAGCTGTAAAGCTGATAAAACCCTTTCTTTGTAGTCAATCCTAAATTGAGAAATGACCTAAAACAAGGTAATCCTACATCTATCTGTCATATAAATATAAATACATATGGAAGCGAAGTAAATGTAAAGTCACTAAAGAAAAATGCGTCAATACTAAAATTCAGGTCAGGGCGATCTGAGAAATAACTAATCCTTCCTTAACTTTATCTACAGTACCATCCCCTATTACATTTCTACAATCTTAATTCTGGGGTTTTTTCCCAACATATATATTAACATTAACAATTCAGGACTGAGACAGACTATGTGTCCATGTGTGCATTTTTACAACTTCACTTTGCTACCATGTTGCTCTCCCTATCAAGCAATCCCTAAGTTAACAAATAATTACCTGCTCACATTCACCTATGGCAAAGTCTTTTCTTAAAAAAAGAATAAGAAAAAAGAGGTCTTTGTTAATCTCAATGAAAATACTTTAGATATTTAAATAAACAAGATGTCACCTGTACCAACTAGCAGAGAAAAGGTAAGGTTTACATAAAGGGAAGACAGTGAAAGTATATTTCAGTAGCAGTTCTGAAGAGATCAATCCATCAAAAAATGAGCAAATGCAAAACTTTTTTTAAAAAGTCATTCTATATAATGGAAATAAACTTTATCCACAAAGGTTTCACTTGTTCGCAAAAGGGTATGTGGTGAGTTTTTTAGTAGAGTCAATTTTATTCAATTCAGAGCATTATCCTTTATTCAGATTAAGTTCTTCCCAGTTTTTTTTTTTTTTTTTTAATGTTAAGTGTATTTTTAAATAAATACTAGTAGTACAGTTGCAAATTTGTTACAATATACTTACTCGGAAAAACACTGGCTCCAAACCTTTTTCTGAAATGTACTGCTCCGTGGAATCCAAAGTCTGACTACTACTGACCCGGTGAACTCAACACTGGTAAATGTTCACGCTCCATCCCAGGCATCTCTTATCACCCCTGTGCCTCCTGCCCTCTTGTCTTACTCTCCTACTGCTATGGACCAAATTATGTCCCCCTAAAATTCATATGATGAACCTAATCTCCAATGTGATGGTATCTGGAGTTGGGAGCTTTGAGAGATAATTAGGTTTAAATGAAGTCATGAGGGTAGGGCCCCCATGATGTAATTAGTGTCCTCTTGAGAAAAGATACCAGAGACTATGCACGAGCTCTCTCTCTCTCCCTACCATGTGAGGATACAGCAAGATGGCAGCCTGCTGAGAAGGTGCTGTCTACAAACCAGGAAGAGCCCTCACCAGAAACCAACCATGCCAACACCTCAAATTTAGACTTCCAGCCTCCAGAACTGTGAGAAAATAAATTTCTGTTGTTTAAGACACTCAGTATATAGTATTTTGTTATGGCAGCCCAAATTAAGATACCTACCTTCTTAACTATGGAACTCAACACTACTGCTCAGCTCCTCTGCTGCCTTCAAAAGAAAAGATCCTGTTCATGAGACATTTGAATCTCATTGTTCAAACAAAGGTTGAAAAAATTAAGATAGAGAGTAAATTATGTGGTACTATGATTTGGAAACAGAACCATTAACACAGTGAATAAAAAGGTTAGACTATTAGAACCCAGAGAAATTAACTGAGCTCTCAAATTCATATACCCAGTAAGTGGTAGAGCCAGAATTTACACCAATTTTGCCTGCCTTCAAAGCTAATAGACTTTTCCACCAAGGTTACATTGCCACTCTTTTAACACCTTTATTTTACAGATAACTCAATTGAACCCAGAGAGGTGAAGTAACTTATAAGGTATAAGGTAACCTTACAGATGATTGCTACAAGTATACAAACCAGGCCCAGTATCATTTAAACTATTTATTTCCAGTAATATTTTAAACACATTCAAGTGCACAAAATATACAGGTTGAAACATCCACAAATGTCATAATATAAAAATACATTACTATAAACTTGTATCTATGACATTTGTCTGGGAAGAGCAAAAAAAGCCATGTTTTGGCATTGTCTCATTATTTCATTAAAATGAGAAATTAGAGGGTTTATCCTCAAAATGCTATTTTAAAAATATTCAAGGGATTTGGTTAGGATTAAGGTGGGAAACACTTTCCCTATATTTGTGTATGTGGGTTTGGGTATAAATAGAGTTTTATCTTAAACTCAGCATCGTAATTTCTTGACTTTTTAACATTGTCCTATCTCCTACTTTATGGGGACAAAGAACAGAATTGATTAAGATACAGAGGACCCAATAACCTGATGAGTCACTCGTCATTCCAAAACCATAAAGGACAAAAACTCTAAGTAGAAAATAAAATTATCAGTGTCACAGAAAAGACAACGAGTAAGACAAAGTTCCTTTCAGTTTTTCATCTCTATTTAGCCAGCCTCCATTCTGAGAAATGATCATCTGTCCCATCTGTCCTATCAGGGAAAAAAAGCAGACAACACAATTTTCTGGCATAACCCTAAAATAATCTAAAAAGTACTCAGGAAAAATACCTCTTTTGTTAATTCTACTGATTTTACAGGAAATCCAATCTTCCCATCTACCAATTATCACTCAAGATGATACTTCATAAACAGAGAAAAGTTTTATAACTCTTCACTATAGATGAGCTTTAGTTGTTATATAAAATTTTCTAATAGTCCACATTTCATCAGATCATTGCTATTGACATATCTGATGTTAGAAAAAAGAATAATTTTTTTTTCACTAGGGCCTTGGTTTCAATGCACAAGCTCTCTTTTGACCACATACCATCACAGTTTAACTTCTCTCAGGCTCTAAATCTAGAACAGTTTGCACAACTGCACGAGTCATCTGCAAAGTTTCTTCCCTACCAGACATCTTAGTATTAGACTCATAAGTTCAAATACATTAAATACAATTACGTTGTTTAAAATTTAATGTTAGAGAGTACTACAGATTTATGGTACTCTGGGAAAGAAATATGCTGTATGACCACAGATTTTTACAGGGAGTATGAAAAGAAAGTGGGAGCAGATAGAGGAGGAGGAAAAGGGATAAAAGCTGATAAAGGGGTGATGGTTGGGATCTCTAATCAAAAAGTTACTGTTCTGAAAACACCTAAAAAGTATTAAGATTAAGCTCTTACAAATCCTTTTATTTTTAATTAACTACAAAAATCAAAAGCATTATTTTTAAAATTCACACTCAGACCCAGGATAGTAATCCGGCATGTACTTAAAAATGTTATTATTTTCATTCCAATTTATGTCTAATATTTGCTGAGTTCCTCCTTTGCACCAGACACTGGTCTAGGCCCTAAGGACCTAGGGAAGGTTCTTTCCCACACCAGCCCTCCAGGAATTCACAGTCTGTCGGGGAAGACAGACACATAAACAAATCATTACACCACATGTGATAAGGACTATAAACAAGGTAATGAAAGGGCACAGCAGAAGTGGTCAACTCCCTCAGGAGGTAGAGGAAGACTTTATAGGTTTACCACTTTTAGGCTCATTCTTCTCTCACTTGGAATGCGCAGATGCTACTGCTAGGTGGTAATGACACCCACCTTGCCTTAGGGATTAAATAAAATAAAAGCACCTATCACAAAGCCCACTACTTTTAATGCAGAAACAAATATCTTGCTAGCAACTGTACAATACCCTACAAATGACTGAGCAAATGAGATTTTTTTTGCAGAATCAAAGAAGTACAGAACCATAAAGGAACTTTAGTGTTCACCTACCCCTTGCCTTTAATAGATAGGAAATCTGAGGCCCAATAATTAGGTTATCTGTCCAGAATACATAGTAAATCACTGGCAGATCTGACCAGGCTTAGATGTCAGATTCTAACTAATAATCCCAATGTTTTTCCCTATAGCAGACTGCCCTGCCTGGATGAGAAGGAAAGAGCAGACACATTGTTAAGGACACAAATGGGAACACAGGCCCTATATTGCTGTCCAAGGGTGAAAAGAAACAAATAGCTCTGAGACCAGGAATCTAGTAGACCTAAAACATTCCCCAGCTCTACCGCAACAAAAACCCTATACCCTACCCCCAAAATTACGTTTCAAAAAAATAAAAGGACCATTACCAAGAAATTACCTACTCTTCCCAACCTGAAAAAACATTAAACCTATACTCAAACAGCTTGGAATATATTCCCATGTTGCCACATAGCTAAAACTAAGTCTATAATATCAAAGTACCAGCAGCTAGCCTATCTGTGTAACAGGATGGTTATGAGGATCTAAGGTGAACCACCACAATAGCTACTGGTAAGGTATAAAATGCTAAAGTATAAAATGCAAATTACTATTAAATGCAGAATTTAAATGGTCAAAACATTCATCCAAGTTTTTCCCCTAAAACTGGTTGAATGTATCCCTACATTTAACTTTATTTTTAAAAATCAAACATTACCATATAGTAATCTCCTACCAATCTAATTTACCTACTTTTTCCTCAATTTGTGGGAGGAATACTCTTTTTCCAAACCCCTATAATTGCCCTTCTTTCTTTTTTCTCCTTTCCCTTAACACATCCACGACTGTCCCAAGAGGCTCTACTAGAACCACATAAACATCAAGCATGTCAATATAGGCTTATATCAAAAAATGTATAAAACTTAACTTCGCTTCTACCAGGGCAATCTGGGGAAAAGTTAAAGTGTATTTGTAAAAGGCAGTACACAGCTACACATCCAAGGTGCCTGACAAGCACGACCCCATTTACGGCCCTCTCATTTCACCTGCATCACTATCTTCTTTCTGCCTGATATATGCAATCTGCAGTGCTTTGGGCACTTGTTTGAGAACCTAGTGTACTTCCAACCCTTCACAACTTTATTAGGTCTCCATAATTTGAAACTGTAGCTCTGCCTACTTTCTGTAGCTTCACTTTTAAAATCTAACTCTCCAAATTTGAATTATGAAAGAAAACCCTAACCTCAAGTGCTAATATGGTCTCAATCCACAGCCCTACCCACCCAGAACAATAAACAAAAAATATCCAACTGCAAGCCAGCATACTCACCATAACCTCTGCCTATGAGATCCTGATATTAATTCTGTACTTTCAAGTTGTGCTAAGATCCATTCATCCAAGGAGAAATTGCTCTTTGCCTTCTGATAGTTGCTGAGGATAAATATGTAAAACGTGGCTGCAGCAGCATAAGAGACAAGCACTTAAATAAATAACTATACTACAATGACAATAATAGCTACAATGTAGGCATAAACAATTGAACAGTAACTGACATGACGAGGGAAGAATGGTTCCCAAGGTGACATTTGAGCTGACCCTGAAGGATAAGGAGGAGCTTACTGGGTATATTACAAGTGGGTATACATACATTCCTCACCGTGGCAACTATAAGGGAAGAGTACAGAATCATGACAGATAAATGTGTCGTAGAGAACAGTGAGTACCTCGTCTGCCTGGAACACAGGGTGGGGAGTGGAGGAGATAGAACAAAGGAAGCAACAGCCAAATAATGCATGATCAGTACAATAAACTCAGATGTTTTTACCCTATCCTGTGGCAATGGAAAATAATATTAACTTTGTATTTCTGGAGGATTACTTTGGCAGCCATGTGAGAACAAGTAACACAATGAAAGGAAACTGGTTAAGATGATGCTCCAGTGATCCAGGAGACAACAAAGATACAAATGGAGAGATGGAGTCAATAAATAGTGTGTAAAATGGACAGGACTTGATAATGAATTGGACTGTAGGAGGAATGGAGAACAAAGTTCCCAGGTTCTTGGCAGTCAAAGGTCAGACAGTGGTGCCAATAATTTAGAGAGGGACTTAGAGAGTAGGAAATAGGGATAAAGGAAGCAAAAGCTTCCACTTTGAATGCATTTGAACTGGAATGCCTATGTGCCATCTGGGTGGCAAATCAGAAAGATGGTTGGAGATATGTGTCTGCATGACAGAGATTGGGCTTCCAGACTAAGATTTGGAACTACTTCGTCAACCAGTGTTATTAGAGGTAGATGAAACCCTAGGCAAAACAGCACTAGAAGAATGCTCATAATAAATCCCAATGCAGAGATAGCAAGGAACCTACCAAAGAGGGAAGGATCAGCATCAGAGAAAGACTGCAAACCAAGAAAGTACAAACACTGTATTCAATAAATTACATAAGATACTCAACAATTTATTATAAAAATAGGCTTTACATTAGATGATTTTGCCCAATTGCAGGTTAATGTATATGGTTCTGAGCACACTGAAGGTGGGCTAGGCTAAGCTATGATGTTCAGTAGATTAGGTGTATCAAATGCATTTTCAACCTAATGATATTTTCAACTTATGATTGGTTTATTGGGATATAACCCCATCATAAGTCAAGGAGCATCTATACTGGCAAGAGAGAAGAGTCAAGCTGGGAGGAGAGGTCAGTGGGGGCAAGAGCAGATTGCTTCAGGGTTAAAAAGTGTCATAATATCGCCAGTTACCTCAAAGAGCAAGTTCAGTGGCTAGTGAGAACAAAAGACAACTGGCTAAAGAAAAAATATTGAAGGGAGGAAGGTAGAAGATAACAACTGTAAATTAATCTCTGAAATTTAGCAATGAAGAACAGGCTGAAGAAAGGGCAAGTAATTACTACAAAGAGTTTAGGACTGTGGGAAGATGCTTACGTCCAGGAGATATCTGGGTTGTTTTATTTGGTGCAGGCTTTTGGTAGGAGAGACAAAGAGAAGAGAGGTTCAAGACACAAAGGAGAAAGAAAGGAAAATGGATAGCATGAAGAGAGGGAGGAAAAAGGATCAAAACCACAGAGAAGAGTTTAACATTTATCTGAAGCCCTCTTCCCCATCTTAAATAGCTTTGCTAACTTTGAAGCATTTAAAAGGAGGGGGTGGGAGGAACCTGAAGAGAAAAGGAGAAATTTTGGAGAAAATATGGTTTATGGAAACACATGTATGGCTCAAAACAGGTTAAGCTGAACAATTTTCAACATGAGAAGTCACTGGTATTTTAAACTTTTCAAACTTCGTTTGGTATTCCCTGCATAAATCTTCTATATTCTAATATATTAACTTGATTTGTAAATCAGTATCTATTAAATTACCCAGAAGAATATAATCAAATGAGTACCAATCTTCTTATCAGTATAGAAGCAGAAAAGAAATGAAAAAAATAACTCACTGAAACTGCAAGATTTGGGGAGGGATGTTTTGTTTTCATCATAGTGTGTGCCAAGGGCTTGACTAAATTTATTTTATGAGATACAATAACTACAACTGCAATCCCTATTCTCAAACTGTGAAGCCTGTGTCTCAATAAAATGCCAGTTTGAAAGACAAGATAATGAAGACCACCATCACCACCAGAACCCCATAAGAACACGTGAAAGGTTATAAAACAAAACTCCTTTTATAGAGTTGAATCTTTTCCAGGATGGGCCTTTAAGACATTCTGACAGTACACACAAATACTATCTCTGGAACCAAACCAAAAAGGCACAGCTGCAAGACATCTTCCACTGAAGTTGTAACTGACTCAATAGCAGTTCTTCCTTTGAGCAAAGAGTCTATAAAAGCCAGAAGCAGAGCTATTTTCCCCTACAAACTGTTTAGTGGAACCACTTTCTCCTGATCCAAATTGTAGCTTTACTAAAAAGCTAAGAAGGACAGTGTCCCATTTTAATTTGTAAAAGAAAATATAAACATTTGGGAAAAAAGTACCTATGTATGGCTTTCATTAAGAAAAATTACCAACTGAACCAAAACCATGCTAAAATACATGGAGATATAATTTTTTAAAATTATAATCCATCACCATCACAAAGGGGAGGAAATTTGGATTTACCATAGCAGAAGTTTTTTTTTTTTTTTTTTCAAAATTCTAAAGCATAACAGTAATCAAAGAATCTAGATAATTAGTATTCATATTAAGAATACTGATTTATTTTGAACTTTATGTAAACTTATGATATCTGGGTTTTTATTAAAACTAAGAATTTTTTTTAAAAAAGATATTTTGAAATCAATTAGAAATAGAATAACTCCAGCATAAGAAAAGCCATGCAGGTAACCAAATAAATGCTTTATTGTGTGATGCTTTCACTGCTACAGTTTTGACTACGTTACTACAGCAACACCAACAATACTCTTATACAAAAACTTCTTCTGCAGCCAAGATGAAAACCAATAACCATCTCTTTATTTCTATTATGGCTTCCAACAAAAAAGTCATCCTTCCTAACCTTCATTCCACAAACTTCAAAATCTAAGGCTTAAATATGTAACTGTTGCAGTTAACTACAAATGTCAGATATTTTCAAATTCTTCACAAAGAGAGGTTATTAACAGAGAAGGTATAATTCTGTTACTTCTTTGACAATAATTCATTCTGAATAACAACAAAAAAGAAAATAGAAGGAATAAAATAATTAACAAATGACTTGCTTGGAAAATTATCTAAATTCTAGAGAAACGGAACATCGAAAACTTTGTGCCAAGATGTGAAAAAAAGAATTCAATATTCTAAAGCCAAGAGATCAGCGAATTTCTCTGCGCAAGTTTCAGACATGCTTTCAAAATCACTTTCTGTTGGTGCTATTGTTTTGAAGTAAACAAAATATTTTATTAATAGTAACAGACCTGCCTATTTTGCAAGTAAGCTCTTTGCTGAATGCTTTACAGACATCCTCATATTATTAAGTTCATTTTATCCTCAAATAAAATGAGACTCAGAGAAATTAAACAACTACCTTTAATGACCATGGCAAGCAAAATTGTATCTAGATTTAGACAAACCTAAATTTGGATCTTGGTTTGACCTCCTGACAAGTATGTATGAGGTAGATACCTGACTTGAATCCAATTCTATTTTATGTGAGGTATGTTAACATTACGTCATAACACCTATATAACATCACAATTATACCTCACTGAACTCCAAAATGCAGTGTTAACATAAACAGTCTCACTGATCCATGTCTCACATTTGCACACAGACTTCACTATGCACATTAGGGCTTTATTCAACTATTTCTATTGTAATGCAACAAATTCTCAAAATTATTTTTTAGACAAACGTAAGAAAAACTATCAAACACAACTGAAAACTGGATCTTTCTACCTTCCAAAAATACATAGCAACAGATGCTTACCTGACATTTAATATCAATGGCTAAATACACCACACCTTGCCTTTCTTCAAAGTACTGACAACTATTTGGGGAGACTAGAGAAGTCCAAATGAAAAGCCATCCCTATAAACTTATAATTTAACTGTGAATGCATTTTTTAAAAAAGAGTATATGCCTACTTGTACTACAAACACATATATCAGATTTCCCAGAACAGTTCTAATTTAAAATATTCTGTCCCACTGTCTCCTTAAGCAAATTCATTCTAGATCACACTTACCCTCTTTTTTTTTTTAACTGATGTAACAATCACATTTAGGAGTTTGGACTAAGAGATTACTGGAGGATAGAGTGGTGAATAAAAGAAACTTGAATGAAACTTTGAAAGAAAGGTTGGACTGTCAGTGGTGGGAAAGAGGGATAGGGACATTCAGGAGAGGTGAGAACAGTCCTTGAGCAGGGTGAAGAAGCAAGATGCACAAGATGTTCTGGGAGATCTAGGGGAGTAGAGGTGGTGAGCAGAGAAGCAAGTTGACCACTGTCACTGAATCAGTTATGTACAAAAACAAGTCAGAGGTAATGCTGAAATATGATAGCTGGAAAGATTATTGAGGGTTCTGAAGGCCAGAATAAGAACTGTGGGCTAAAAAATATGTGAGGAGCTCCCTGAAGATTCTTTCTTTCTTCAGAGGGCAGGGGTAGAAGTAGCTTGATTTGAGATATCATACATGTCACCCATTTTAAGTGTACAATTCAATGGTTTTAAGTATAGTCACAAAGTTCTGCAATCATTGCCACAAACAATTTTAGACCATATTCATCACCCCCAAAAGAAACCCCAAACACTTCTTAATTCATTCTACAAGGCCTGATACCAAAGCCAA
This sequence comes from Cynocephalus volans, assembly GCF_027409185.1. Classification (NCBI taxonomy): domain Eukaryota; kingdom Metazoa; phylum Chordata; class Mammalia; order Dermoptera; family Cynocephalidae; genus Cynocephalus; species Cynocephalus volans. Next base: position 131,683,194 of record NC_084464.1, read on the forward strand.
ACAAAGACATGACAAGAAAAAAAAAAAAAACTACAGACCAATACCCCTATAAATATACAGGCAAGAATCCTTGACAAAATACTCACAAACCAAATCCAGCAGGATATTAAAAGGATCTTATACCATGACCAAGTGGGATTTATTCCAAGAATACAATAGTGGTTCAACAGAGGAAAACTGATCAATATAATAAATCATATTAATAGAAATGAAGGGGGAAAACATATGATCATCTCAAGACACAGAAAAAGCATTTGACAAAATCCAACATCCCTTCATGATAAAAACACTCAACAAACTAAAAATAGAAGGGAACTTCCTCAAAATGATAAGGGGCATTTATGAATGCCCTAACATCATACTTAATGGCGAAAGACTGAAAGCTTTCCTACTAACATCAGGAACAATATAGAATGTCGCCTGTTACCACTTCTATTCTATTTTGTACTGAAAGTTCAAGCCAGGAATATTAGGTAAGAAAAATAAATAAAAAGCATCCAATTAAAAAATATATATCTAATAGGAAAGGAAGAAGTAAATTATCTCTATTTGCAGATGACATTAATCTTATATATAGGAAACCTTAAACAATTCAGAAAAAAAAAGGTAATAAGCTAGATCAGCAAAGTTGTGTTATATAAGATCAACATACAAAATCAGTGGTATTTCTACACAAACAATGAATGGTCAAAAACAAAATAAACCCACTTAGCTTTAAAAATAATAAAATACATTAGTACTAAATTTAACCAAAGCAGCGCAAGATTTGCACGTTGAAAACTAGAAAATACTGTTTGAAAAAAATCAAAGATGGCCTAAGTAAATGGAAAGACATCCCATGTTCATGGATTCAAAGACTTAATATTGCTAAGACAGCAATGCTCCCCACAATGATTTACAGAGTCAATGAAATGCTTATCAAAATTCTATCTGTCCTTCTTGCAGAAATGAACAAGCAGATCCTAAAATATGAAATTGCAAGAGACCCCAAATAGCCAAACTAATCTTGAAACAGTAGAACAAAGTGGGAGAATTCACACTTTCTAATTTTAAAACTTACTACAAAGCTATAGTAGTCAAAACAGTATGGTATTGGCATTAGAGCAGACATACAGATCAATGGAATAAAATTGAGAGTCCATAAATAAACCCATATATTTATGGCCAATTGACTTTGACAGTCTATTCAATGGGAAAGAATAGTCTTTTCAACAAATAGTACTAAGGCAACTGAATATCCACATGCAAAACAATGAATTTGAAAACCTGCTTCACACTATATTACAAAAACCAACTCAAAAACTATAAAACTCTTAGAAGGAAACAAGTATAAATCATCATAACTTTGGATTAGGCAATACATTCTTAAATATGACACCAAAAGCACAAACAACAAAAAAAAACAGATTAGAATTCATCAAAATTTTGGGCCGACTCCATGGCTCACTCAAGAGAGTGTGGCACTGGGAGCACAGTGGCACTCCTGCCGCGGGTTCGGATCCTATATAGGGATGGCCGGTGCGCTCACTGCCTGAGTGTGGTGCAGACAACACCAAGCCAAGGGTTGTGATCCCCTTACCGGTCACAAAAAAAAAAAAAAAAAAAAAAAAAAGAATTCATCAAAAAAAATTTTTTTAATTGTGAGTCAAAAGACAGTATCAGGAAAGTTAAAAGACAATTCACAGAATGGGAGAAAATATTCGCAAACCATATATCTGATAAGGATCTAATATACAGAATATATAAAGCACTCTTGTAACTCAACTAAATTACAACCCAATTAAAAACTGGGCAAAAAACTTGAACAGACATTTCCCCAAGGAAGATATACAAATGGCCAATCCTCACATGAGAAGATGCTCAACATCATTAGTCATTAGAAAATGGAAATCAAAATCACATTGAGATACCTCTCCAAATCCACTGGGATGGCTACTTTTAAAAAAAGAAGAAGAAGAAAAGAAAAAAATAAAAATAAAAAGTATTGGCAAGGAATTGGGAGAAATTATAACCCTCATACATTGCTGGTGGGAACGTAAAATGGTGCAGCAGATTCAAAAAGTGCTGGCAAAAGTGGGGAGTAGAGAGTAAAGGGTACATACAGGGTTTCTTCTGGAAAAAAATAAACATTCTGAGATAGTAGTAATGGTTGTACAACATTTTGAATATAATAAAAACCACTGAGTTGTACATTTTTAAATAAATAAAACAGTAAACTTCATATTGTGTGCATTTTATCTCATTTAAAAAAAAACAAAAAACTTCATACTCTAAACCTAGCAATCACTAACGTACTTTCTGTCCCTATAGATTTGCCTATTCCCGACATTTTGTATAAATGGACTCTATCATATGTGGCCTTTTGTGTCTGGCTTCTTTCATGTTGCATGTTTTCAAGGTTCACCCATATTGTAACATGTATCAGTACTTCCTTTATTTGTATGCAACTATAATACTACATTTTACGGTTATACCATATTTTGGTCATCCATTTATCAGCTGATGGCTACTTGGGTTATGTCTACTTTTTACCCACTATGAAAAATGCTACTATAAACATTTATGTACAATTTTTTGTTTGGACATGTTTTCATATGCTTTGGGCATATGCCTATGAGTAGAATTGCTAAGTCAAATGATAATTCTATGTTAAGGTTTTTGAGGAAATGCCAGACTATTTTCCAACATGGAAAACTTGGCTGCACTATTTTACATTCCCACCAGCAGTTGATCTGGGTTTCAATTTCCTGAGTGTTTGTTTGACTATGACCAAATGGGATAACCACTAAATGTTGCTCTAGAAAGATAAATTTGGGGACATTGAATTGTGAACGACAGATAGGAGAAGGAGGGAGAGTCCAAAGGGAAAGCTGTACACATAGGTTCAGGTAGAAGTAGCAGTAGTAATAATAAGGGATTGATATTAAATAAATTTCAGAAAAAAGAATCCACAGAAATGTATGTCTAAATAGTGGATAAAGAAGAGGACTTACTGAAACATAATGGCAAGGTTTCAAACCCAGAAGACTAGGAGAGGCTAAAGTATTTTTGAACTTTTAGGCATACTGAGTTTGAAGTGATGATGTGACATATAAGTTCTTACAAGGGATTATAGAAATCAAGGATAGAGATAATTTAAAAGTCATCCCAGAAGTAAAAGAGAATAACACTAATTCTATCACTTGTTACTATTATTCTTTTACCTTATTTCCAAACAAGTGACTATTCCTAAAGTTTTAATAATATAATAACAAAGAAAAGGCATCTGAAAAGCCAGGTTTTCCTCATGTAGAAAAAAAGGGAGACTGTGGCAGGGTATCCAAACGGGCTAAAACTAGATAAAAGTCTGTATAACAAGAATAAAGTTCATGATAAAGTATAAGAACTAAACATGGTACATGAAGTCTACCTTCTCAAGCTGAGAAAGAGTAACCTACATGTTTCTAATAAGAAAATATTTGGAAGGAAGTCTCAGTGGCAGGCTAATCACCGGAAAACTGGCTACAAACCAGCACAACAGGGTAAGATAAATGCTAAGAATGAAGGAGAGGAAGCCCAAGGTCCGATCATTCCTTAATAATTCATTCATTCAGCAAATGACTATCAAGAGCCCATTAGGCGTCAAACAATTGTGAACACAGATGTGATAACTGCCTTTGGTAGATATACCTACTGTATACTCTTCTGAACAACCTCTACCCTCCCCAATTGACTCTCTACTTGCCTTTCTCCCCCAGCGGGTAATAAACTACACAAAGATGTTTAAAATAATATAAAAGGTGAACAAATAGATACTGACAGTCTCTGCTCTCTCTCTCTCCCCCAAAAGAGGATTATGCCTTTGTAATTTTAGTTTTGAAAGCATTGTGACTGATTAATCATGGAACAGGCCGAGTTAGAAAAAAAACAGCTGCTGCTATGGTTTGAATGTCCCCTCCAAAACTCATGTTGAAATTTAATTGCCATTGTAACCATGTTGAGAGATGGACCTTTAAGAGATTATTAGGTCATGAGGGATCTGTCCTCATGAATGAATTAATCATTATCTCAGGAGTGGGTTCCTGATAAAAGGATAAGTTTGGCCCCCATATTCTGTCTCACTCACATGCTTCCTCACCATGTGATGCTTTCCACCATGACATGACCCTTGCTGGATGCTGGCACCATGTTCTTGGACTTCCCAGTCTCCAGAACCATGACCCAAATAAACTTCTCTTCTTTATAAATTACCCAGTCAGTGGTATTGTTATAGCAACAGAAAATGGACTAAGCTGCTAAATGAACACAGGAGAGATTCGAGCTGGAATTGAGAAAAAGCTGGTTTCTGTTTGGGGAAAGCAGATTGGTTTAAGGGAGAGAGTCTGAGGGCCGCTCTACACTGTGATGAAGAAGAATTAGAAAAGTTAAATTGTTAAAGAGAATTTTTTTTTAATTTTGCTGTTACAATGAAACCTCCTTTGATTCTCAAGAGACCAGAGTAAAAAAATGGTTTGGTGATTCTTTTTCAATGTTGAAACTTGTGTTTCTTTGGCTACCAAAGTTAAAACTGGGCCATGAGCAAGCTCATCTTTATGCAGGTTATAGTATCTGAATAGAGAAGGGGTCAATAGAATGAAGTAACAAATTCAAAAAATATTCAATTAGTAGAATAGTAAGAAAACACATAGCTAAAGACAAGTGGGAGTTAAGGGAGAGAAAGATAAAGAACAATTAATTCGTCAACAAAGTCATTTATGGAAGTAGTTAACAAAGGAGGAGGAGGGTTGTGTAAGCAAGTTAATGAGTACAATTTAAATTGGGTAACTATAAAACAAAGAGGTATAACTAATAAGCCAATAGTAGAGATAAAATGAAAAATATTCAATTAATCTAGAGAAAGAAAGAAAATGAGGAAAAAGAAATAAGAAATAGATGGGAGAAAGAAAATAAATTACAAGATGGTACCCAATAGAACCAAAAATTAGATTAAAGGTAAATGATTAAAGGGACCTTTAGGAAGACTGTAAGATTGGATTTTTAAAAACACAAGACCCAATTTATGCTATGTACAAGAAATCTACTTTAAAGATAAGGACTGGGAATAAGAGAAATGGTATGAAGAAGCAAATTGTGATATACAGAATGAATTGTGATGATAAAGCAAAGAGATGGCCCTAGACAGCAGAAATGAGGTGCTTTGTTCAGTGCAAGAGTAAAGGGAAAAAAGTCTACGTAAAAGTCTAGACAAAGATCTCATAATAATACAAAAAAGTGTGATCCATATACTATGCTTAGAGCATATAATCAAATGTCCTAAAGGTGCATACAACCTAATCAATTATAAAGTAAATTTTAGTTACTAAACAGTACAATCTCGGTTCAAGTCCATAACTTGGAAACACCAGTGGCTTTGAACCTAAAATATGTCGATCTTGTGGCTGTGGTACTCCTTTTCTACCTCATTTCGACCTCCCCCATCTACTAGTTTAGTAATGTGGTACCTCCATGGCTGTGTCCTCTTCTACATCCACACAAGACATGATGGTAGTCACATGGGGGAAGAAAGCTTAAGACATCAGTGTGGTATACCAAGTATACATTTTCACGGACTTTAGAGTTGACAGAGCCTTCACCCATATCCAATTACATTCTTCTTTTAAAAAATTTAAGCTAAGAGACTTTCAACATATCTAATTCATGTTTCCTACAATAAAAAGCTCTTAATATCGGGCATCCATATTTTATTTTGCTTGCCTTCATAAATCTAACACTATAGTATTTTTGTTCCTAGACTCCCAAAATACCTACATTCTTTAAAACAGGAATGTTCAGTGTTATTTGAACTTCACCACATATGTACTTCTTACTACCAGTTTTTAAGGTTTAAAATAGTGGCCAAAAATGCTAAATGAACATTTTGAGGTGCTCTGCTAGGGAAGGTGAAAACAATATGAAGAGGCACGCATGCCCAACATGTTATCTTTGCTTTATTCCTCTTCAGAAAAAGACATTTAGTCTTTATGAAGAAAAAAAAAAAGCATGAAATATTTTTTCGAGCTTTTATTTTGAGAAGACTGTGAAAAGTTCACATCTATGGATATAATTTGTTTCTCTTGGATCTAAACATGCACCCACCCACTGGCTTCAGTAAAGTGCTTGGACAGAAATCCTAGGAGACTAATACTTCCTGGAAGATTCAATTTTTTTTTAAAAAAGGAAAAAGAAAAGTATCTTTCCATGAAGGGAGAGCCAGTAGCAAATAATACAAATTTTGAATTAATACCAATCTATTCTTATACAAAAGATACAGTCATTCGTTCAACAAATATTTCTTGAGCAACTATTAAAAAGGTGATTTACAAAAGGATTCTCACTCTTAGACATTTGATACACAGTAAGATTCCAACAAACCTTAAGCAAAAATGATTCAGTAAGAAAACTTTATGTATCCACAGTTTTGCAGGGCAATTCCCAGTCGCCAGCATGCCTCTTTTTATCACTAAATTGCTATTGACCAGCTGCTTCTCCAAGCAATCAGATTCCTAGGGTCAAAGACGACAATCTTAAGTCCATATCCCTCATAGCCTAATACAGAACCTGGCATATAGTAAGTAGTCAAAGGAACATGATGAATTAATAATTGCATCTAATTCATAAAATAGTGTACAGCTACAGACCAAGTCCCAGTAAAAGAAAACAAAACAAAAAAATAGACTCAATACAGGTATCACTACTTATTCTTTCCTCACTCTCCATCTAGGCTCACTTTGTTGTCCTTTCTCTACATGTATTTCTACTACAGGTTGAACATCCCGAATCTGCAAGTCCAAAATCTGAAATGATCCAAAATCCAAAACTTTGAGAGCTGACATGACACCAAAAAAGTCATGCTCAAAGGAAATGCTCATTGGAGTATATCAGATTTTCAAATTACGGATGCTCAACCAGTATCTATATGCTAATATTCCAAAATCCAAAAAATTCCAAAATCCAAAACACTTAGGATTTCCCAAGCATTTTGGATAAGGGATACTCAGCCTGTCCTGAAATTACCATTTTGAATTCTTAGTATCAGTTTATTTTACTGTGAACTCAGCAGCTTAGTCACTTTATATACATTTGAATTCCCAGCCTGGCACACAGTAAGATTGGGCACAGATATGTTTCAAAATAAAGAGCAACAAATAGCAAAGATAGCTCCTTAAATCAGTATTCCCAAGCTTCATGTTATTCTTTCTGTAGCTAACACAACGTACTTAATTGGTAACAATGAAATTTACTATCATAATTAAATATTTGATCCTAGTCATCTTTATAATAAATACCACCAAAATAGGAAAATTCATACCACCAGGTTTTATTGCACAAAGTAAAACACAAGACCACTTCTAGAATTAGAAATGTCACCTATCAGCTATAAATAAAAGAAATACAAAATGAGGCTTCTTCAAGCCAGGAAACTGGGTCATTCTCCAGAAAATGCAACACATAGTATTTCTAAAACAGATATTTGTAATTATGGCTCTTCCTTCAAAAATAATAACATAATTTTTAAAAAGGTTTCCAGTGGCTCCATAGGGCCTACAGGATGAAGACCAAACTCCTCAGTATAATCTTCTGAGTTTAGCACAAGCTGGCTCCAATCCAGCTTTGCAGCCTGTCTTCTACTTCTCATTCCCACTCCTCGTGCCCCTGAATTCCAGCCACACCAGCCGCCTTGACATGAAACAAATTTTCATGCTTCTGTGTCTTTGCTAATGCTGACTCTCATCCGTCTAGACTGTCCACTTCCCTTGTCTACACTTGAAAACAAAACAAGAAAAAATCCAACCCAAGCTTCCATGTGTAAAGTTAAAAAATAGGCAATATATGACCAAACCTAACAACAGTTGTGACTAATTTAAGCCACAGGACACCCAGAATGAAACTTGGGGTTGGGGGAACCCAATGAAGTTATTTGTGAGTTTATGGTACACACTCACAAATCACACGACTGTGAAAGAGAAGTCTGGTAGAGGACAAACCAACCCAGCAGGGTGTCTCTACCACTCCAGCAAAACCCACCGGCAATATATGCAGGATGCCAAGAATGTGAAAGTCAGACGAAAATAGGCTAAGAGTAATGCAGCACCTTTTCCAAGATGGCCCTAAGATATAACATGGTAGGTGAAAGAAATCATCCCGTGGACAGAACCAGAGACAGTAAGATCTGATCTGCAATCATACTTCAAGAACAAACTGAAGCCCAGAGCAATCACTGCTCTCACTTACCTAATCACCCACCCCATGAACCACACAACTGATTACCTACAGAATGTGATATGGCCATGCAAAAGACAGGACAGAACAGAGGATGTCCTAAGAAAAACCTAACCAGAGGACTCATCTAACCACAGGGTTCATGACACAAGGGCTGGACGAATGAACAGCACCTACAGACTGTGTTCTATGAGACAAAACATTGCCTCCAGATGCAGCAGATCAATAGCACTTCTATGGTCTTCCCCAGGTAAAGGAAGGACGATGTCTGCAATTGTACCTATAAAAGCTGAGCTGTGATAGACAAGGGCATATCTATGACTATATGCACTAAAAAGGATACACACATTTAAATATTATACTTAAACACACATAAAAGTGTGTGTACGTACGTGTATATATATCAGACCAAAGGTGTAAAACAGAGCACTCATAACAATCAACTTAGCTGCCACACCTAACTCCCCCTTTGTCACCATCTGCCTAATCCTTTCCTTCCCATGACAGTCAACCCTAGCCTCGTGATTCTGACTAGTTCTACTCAAGTAGCTTGGATTCAAACATAATTTGAATATAAACAAACAAACTATCTCATATTCTCCTTCCTATCTCCTCCCATTACTCCCTATAATTCCAGGTTAAACACATAAATTCAATAAATGCTGAATGAACCAACAAAACAGCAAGTTTTTTCTGTTTTTTATAAACAAAATTTGTTTTTTCTGTTCTAGTTCCTATATATCAAAAGTAAATATTCTTCCCATTGGACACCACAGTAATAAGAATGTAGTCTGAGTCCTTTCTTTGGAGAAGGACTGGTCCCAGTATCCACCAGTCCCCTTGGGGGGGTTTCCTCCCATTCAGATCCGTAGTTCCATAAGAGCATTCTCATAAAGAAAGAGTTTGTTTCTGTCACAGAGTTTATTGTAACAAGATCTGTCCTATACCAATTGTACATTTATCTTTAAAAGAAACAGATGGAATGGCATGACACAGTCCTGGGAATCATTACATAAAACAAGGCCGGCCAATGCCCAGACATATACACACACTGTAACTCCTCTATCCCAGATGACACAAGTTGGGCCACAACAGAATCAGCTCTTGTTGGAAATCAGTTCTCCAGGATGAGCTCTGCAGGACAAGTCAGGGCTTATGTGATCAGATCTTTACTTGTTTCAAAGGCTTCTTTACAGCTATAATACAGACTTTCTACACTTTTATGATCCTGGAAAACACCAAAAATGATTAGCCTATCCCCTTCTGACACATATCTGTGGGCAATAAACATATACACTTTCTACTAATTGTGAACTTTCAAGTGAGTCCACCTGATGAATAAATGCCCTATTGACTAGCATTTCCAAAATTAAGTTCTATTACCTCAAGAATTTACAGAGACACATTCACCCTATTTTGCCAAGGGAAAATAAGCAAGTTTAAAAGGATAATGCTATTGTTTTAACCCATGGATACATATGCACAGATAAAAGACTGGAAATGCTCAACCAAAATTATAACAGTGATTATTCCTGAAATGTGGGCACCCAGAAATTTTGCTTCATTTGTACTTTGCTATGCTACCAAGTTTTCTGCACTGAACATGTTTTGTTAGTGTAATTAAGAAAAACATTTAAATAAAGTTCATTAAAACAAAAAAATGTAGGATTTCTCCCTTTATTTCTATACTCCTGCTTAGCAATTTTAAAGACAGTACAAAACAGCATGACTAAGTCCCAGCAAAGTTATAATAAACTGGTACTGTGCCATGTGGTATAGATTTACCAAAAACACAGAGGTACATTTATACTATTCCTCTTTGAGCTTGGAACTATATGTAAGAAATCATTGGACTCTAACAAGCTTTCAGACACGGTTACATCAGAGGACTTTTTTAAAAGTTAGATTTTAACTGGATTTAAAAGAATGAAAGGAATTTCCTGGATTTTATCAGGGCAATTTCCCAACAGATTTTTGCCCCCATTTCTTCTTAATACAGGATTAAAGCCACTTAGCTAATTAGAGTATATACTTGCCACTTAAAATGCTATTAAGGACATGTAAATTAAGAGATCTTTAAAAAACATTACAGACCAACAAAAGGCTCAGAGTTCCTGCTCAGAAGAGGTTGTTTTAAAAATTTCCTATGAGTTAAGTAAAAAGTGTCAACCATCTGAGGTCACAGGAGGGATCTACTTTCAGACCACACAGGGCTATGAAGAGATCAGGGAACACATTTCTACACAGCTCAAGAAAGGGCCTTTCTTTGTTTTGTTATTATATGACAAGTATTACTGTTAAGTTCTCTCTACAACTTCATTAAAATACCAAGCACAATACACGCACAATTTAACACAGCACAGGACAGGGACATATTTTTCAGACTGCAAAATGGCATCTGCTGAATGTCTCAAAGGATCAACAAAGGCAGTTCTTTACCCCTAACAAAGGGAACAATGTTTCCACTAGGACACTACAGGACTATTGCATTTCAGAGGGGAAAAGCAGTGAAAATCAATACAAAACAGAACTAAACATGCAGAATGACAGTTTGTAAGAAAGAATTAAAAGAAACTATTGAGGACACAAGTTTCACTCATTATAGCACATAAAAGTAAAAGAGTGCTTAATGTTTTAAAAATTGAGTAATTCAAATATAAAATTTGCCAAAAAAGTTGTAACTTAAAAATTCAAATCATGAAATTACTTATCTCATCAACCGAATTAAATCTTTTGTTTTATGAAGTTTCTATAATTCCTACTGCTTAAAAGACAGCTCATAAACAAGCTATGCCAGCATTATGCTAAGCAACCTAAAGGCATTTCATTTAATTTCTCATGACCACTCTATGAGAAACACACTATCAATGCCTCCATTGTACAGGTAAGGAAACTGAGGCTTAGGGATATAAAATGACTCAGCATCATGCAGATCTTAGTTTCAATTTCAACTCCTTCACATACTAGCTATGAGACTTTGACTTTCTTTCCAAGATACTTTTACTTTAAATTTCAAGATGGACGTCAAATGGTGTTCCTATGGATTAAAGACAAGCTATTTTCCAAAATAGGACAAAAACTTTCCTAAAACAGCTTACAAAATCGAACTGGACACTTAATGAATTGGGGCTGGAGGGGAAATCAGGCCATACCCACTCTTAATCAACCAAGTTAACATTTTCAAAATACTGCAAAAAGAGTAGAGTAAGAAATGCCTCAAGGAAAAACAAAGAGAAGGGATGTGAAAATCCAGGATTAATTACAAAATAAGTAAATAACTTAATTCATTAGAGAAAATAAACCTAGTGATAACCAGGATCTTAAAGTGATTATTTCCCACTTTTATCTGAAGTTTATGTGCTTAGCTATCTTCAGTGGATAAGCACCCTAAAAAACAACTTGATGATTTTTGTATTGTGACAAAAGTAAACTTCAGTCATAGTTACAAACAGTAGTCTCTGATTTAAGTAAATGAAATCAGTAAATAAGCTACCAACAGGTCAACTTTTCTGGCTATGACTATTTGCTTTTAATAAATTATTTGTCAGACCTACTTTGAATCCTCCCAGAACACTGCTACCCAACTAATCCGCCTAAACTCCAGTTCTGACCATAACATTCATCTGTTTGAAAAAAAACCTCAGTGACTCTACTGACTGTAGAAAGCAAATCCAAATTCTTCCATCTGAAATGCAGAGTCCTCCAGGCTCTTGCTTGACTCTCCTTTCCAGCTTTTCTGCTAGGTTCTGCCTAAGAAGAATGCTATCATTCAGTGGGGAAAAGCAACTCAAATCTCCAAGCTTACTCCTTGGGCCTCTTCTCAAAAGACAGTCGGCCAAGGAGAATGCCCATCACCACTACCGGGTAATGTCCAGCTACCAGGCTCCGACCTGGATGAAGACTTCCCTGCCGCCCCCGGATCCCACAGCGCCCCCTACCGCTCTTTTAGTGCTCAGCACCGTGCCACACTAAAGACAGTAGGCGCCCATCTTACGCATCTCATTAAACAAGTCTGTCTCACTCCTCTCCACATCCTCCACAGCAAGCAGCACACTCTTTTGCACAAAGTTATGTTCGGTACGTGTATGGTCGAAAGAAATGAGGCAATAAGAAAATGCTTCTAAGAAATCGAGCGCACGCATTTTTTCAAACAATTCTATCATAATCTCATTTTTCTATTATCCAAGATAATCGCCTTAATGATTCAATAAAGTTATTATAATTAAACAGCACTCTAATGGAGTAAATATTTTGGCACATTTATAATGAAAAATCTCATGTCATCTTTTAAGATTCATATTAAGAAAATATGAAGAGCATGGGATTTACTATCTTCACCCTGAATGATTGCTTCTCCTCGGTTAAGGCTGACCTAATGGGTCACTATCTTCACAAAGGTATTAAATTCTAAGAAAAGCAAGAAGAAACTAGAAATGGCTCTCAAATAAGTCTTAAAATAATAATTTTATTGCATACAATCCTCCTGAACTGTATTAATTTTAGATCCAGGAGAGACTCAAAAAATAACTTAGGTATCTGTAAAATAAAGAATTGGCTAAGAAATTTTAAACTGAGCTAAGTAACTAAGAGATCAGTTTTTTAGAATATCCTGAGAAAAGGCAGAGAACTACCTCCTGGCAAAGACTATTTGCCAGGTGTTTCTCATTTGCATTCATATGTTAAATCAACTAGGTGATGAGCCTGTTTCTGAATGTATTTGCCCCTATTTTCTCAAATGGAGCTCATTTTTCCAAACACACCTTCCTCTTGGTATAAGAGGCTTTTTTATTTAAGCTACGGGTATTACTATAATCTTTCACCCAAGCATAACATTTATCAGACCAAGGAAGGGAGGGTCTTCTTCCTTTCACTGCTCAAGTTGGTACTGAAATCACAGCAGAAAAGAGAGACACGGAACGTATGGAAAATGAAGGGCACCTGTGTCCAGGAAAGCAGCAGCTGTGACTATCACAACTGAGGTTTAAAACAAGAAATTCATTATTTTATTTTTCTGGAACCCCTCAAATGTAATTTGTAAAAGTTACACATAATTTTAAGGGTATCTCTAAATAAAATACAAGCTTGTCTTCCAGTAAACCTGGCTGACCCAACTATCAAAAATTAAAATATGTACCACATCTCAACCAGGTCTGCAGCTGGTTCCTCACCAGCCATCACCTTCTATTTGTATTGCAATCTAATGGCACTCTGTAAGATAGAATTCACAGATTCTGCGAGAATTCTCTATTCTAGGAGAATGACTTTGTAAATAATTAATACCACTACCCCTCATGCCATCAAAACAGAGCATACCAAGAAAAACACTAACTCACATTTATCAATAATGAAGTCACTGGGTAATCCTAGAGCTTCTCCAAACTCACAACTGCAGCCCACGTCTGTGATCACTGCTACCACCTTCTTCACTGGCACCGCACAATCCAAGGACGCCTGGATTAGGATAAACGCCTTAAGTAGCAATGCTGACACAATTCAGTCCTAGCACTTAAGTCAGAGACAGCCCACCCCTGGTCAGGAAATAATGCGACTGCTACTAGAACCCAAAGGTAAACATAAACGCCTTTGGAAAGCAAGAGTTCCTTTTCCAATCATGAAATTAATTCCCAAGGTATTTTATTCCTTTTGCAGAGCCAAACAGAAACATAGAAAATAATTCCAAATGACCTGAGAGTATGTGGATCCATTATTACTTAAATCGAATGAATAGTAAAGAGTACTCAAGAGAAATGAGATCACTCACACTCTAGCAACACAAGAAAACTTCCGCACAAGTACATCACAACTATACACTTTTCTTTTTTAAGGGAAAGAGCAGATGTGTGTGTGCACACATCACACAACTGTGACTGGCTGCTTTTCCATGCAGCTCATGGAATCGATCACATCCTTCTATGTCCTGACATTTCCGCAGTAAACAAGTTTGGGGATGAAGAGGGCTTTAATGCCTACTCTGAGACAAGCAGCTTAGAGAGAAAGAGAAAAGGGGGGGAGAAAAGCAAGCATTCAATCAAAAAGTCTTCATATTACACCAAACAAACTTTTTGGTACAATAGTAGAGAACAAGTACAGCATTTTAAGAAGCTCAGAGTGCTGCTGGAAAAAATAAAATAAAATTCTTTTTAATTCTGTTTCTTCCTACTTCAGCCTTTCAGGACAGTTTCCGTCATATTTCTCCAACACTTAAGCTGTCATTTTTAGTGGGGTTTCCACACCCACACCAATCATTTGAAAACCTTCTAGAAAAGAACCAAAAGTATAGTCAACTTCTTCTTGTGGAGGGATCTTTCCAAGAAAAACAAAAACTGCTGATTCTTCATCACCTATTTTTCAGACATTCCTCCCCATAGCAAAGTCACCTCAACTGTCATATACGTTTTCTTCTAGATTTAGAATGAGGACCAAAAGAAATGAGGGTGAGTCTGAGGCCATGATGACTGCCTCAAAAAGGACTTCTAACAGTGCTAATCATACCAGACTTGCTGATCCTGCAAAGATATTCCTTAGATCAGCAGTACCAGCACGATTATAAACTCACAAAGAGACAATGTTCCCTAATTTGCCCCAAATGCACTCAGAACATTTTAAACAAGTCATGGCAATAATACTGAGAACCTACAAGGTACTCTGCTAGTACTATGCAGATGAAGGAAGGAAGGGGAAGAAAGAATGGAGGGGAATGACAAGACAATATTCTTGTCCTTAAAGAGCATAACCTAGACCGCTAACACAGACAACCCCATGGAAAGTTAACATTAGTGAGTCAAAGTTCAAGACAACACTATAATAAATGCTGTAAGACTGTTCGTGAGCAATTACCAAAGGAATTATACAGCTAAGAATTCCTACAGCAAAACAATTCAGCAAAACAAAGAATTCAGCAAAACAAAGCAAATATATTCCAGAGTAAAAGAAATTTGGCATATGAGATTTTTGCAAAACCATTGAAAAAGCTTTAAGGGATTCGTTGGTTTTAACATGACAGAAAAGAAAGCCTTCAAATATGCTTATGCTAAATGTAAAATTACATTTTTAACTTCCACTCCTTTCAGATTCACATCAAATAACCCTAAATGGCAACAATCCAGCCCTATCATAATGGTTTTCAAAACTCTCCCAATCACTTAGGGCAAATGAATAAACAGCTGTGTTTGGGTGGTCTCAATTTTTTATTTTTTCCACACTGAAAGTTACAGTTAGATGGATTTAACCATCTAGATCAAAGATCTCTAATTTATCCTAGAAGATAACACTTCACAAATTCTCTCCAGGAAATAAAATAAGCAGAACAGTATAGTGAAACGTATACTAGAATAAAAGGAACCAGTTCTAATTTCATCTCTGAAAGTAACAGTAATTTTGAGCAAGTCACTTAACTGCACTTTACTAAATTTCCTCATCTATAGAACTAAGAGAGGGGATTATCTCTTAAAGTGCCTCTTAGTTCTAAAATTCCACATTTAAAAAAAATATGGCATGGCAAACTGTACACAAAATAACACTGAGTGAAAAAAGACATCAAAACAAAATATAAAGCATGAGCTCCGCTCTGTGAAATGTATACAAATATGTATTTACTGAAGTATTTATTCCATAAGCTATGAATGTAGGGTGCAAGGATAAAAACAACATAATATGAACAGTGATTATATCTGAAGGTGGGAATGAGGCAGGCTTTTCTCTTATTATTTATGCTTCTCTGTATTCCAAATTCTATTAAAAAAAACATAAGTTTATCATTAAAAAGATCCAATCCCTTGAATCCAAGCTTGACATTTTGAATCAGAGCTCTTTAGCTTCGCTCTTTAGCTTCTAGGAAATACACTGCAAATCAGAGTTCTCTCAAAAACACTAGAAGCCCAGTCTTCGACTGGGATGGAGAAGGGGTAAACAGGGAAAAACCTCAACTTTGTTTCCACAGCTACTTTTCTCATCTGTCTGAAATTCCCTTCTCTGCCCCCATCCCTCCTCACTAAAATCTCTTGGGAGTGACTGAACGTGAGTAACCTAAAACTGGAATTTCAGGGACTGTGTGGTTTTCAAAAAACATTGTATTGCCATCTCCCTACCTCTACAGACACACCCAGAATTGGATTTCATATTTATTTTTGCAACAGAGTCTCAGTGTAATACTTAAGCATCTTTCCTTTTCTTTTTTTTTTTTTTTAAAGCATAGGCAGACTATATAGGAAAAAGAGGAGAATAATTTGGCACCTGTGGAGGTGATGTCATTACCAGCCATGGCTCAGAACTGTCCCTGGAATGCAGCTTGCATCTCTTAGCCCATCCAATGCTGTTTAACATAAAAGCACAGTCCCTTCCTGGCCCTAGAAAACCTCACGGTCATACTTGACTGTGCTCTATTTAGGAAGCCCTGCAAGTTGACCCTTGAACAACATGTGTTTGAAATGAGCGGGTCCACCTCTATGCGGATTTTTTTCAACCAACTGTGGATCAAAAATACAGTATTCATGGGATGCAGAACCCGCACATAGGGAAGGCCAACTTTTCATATCCGCAGGTTCTGCAGGGCTGACTGTAGGACATGAGTATCTGAGGATTTGGGTATATGTGGGGGCCCTGGAACCAATCCTCCGCAGATACCAAGGGAGGCCTGTAGTTGCACCTTTTCAGCTTTAAACTTTTTGTTAGGACCACCCTCAGAAGGTCAAACTTTAGCAGCTCTGAATCTTTATTTAATATCTGGCAGCCCTGAGAAGGACTAGTATAGACAGTCCTGGCAAGCCTACGTATAGACAGTCCCTGACTCATGATATGTTATATTCCAACAGCCTGATTATGAGTCACTGGCTTGAAAAAAGGAGTGAAGGCTTGATTGGGGAAAGGGTGGGCACAGTGGGGAGTGAGATGGGGGTGACAGAAGTGAAGCTGGAGGTGTGAACCTCAAGCCTCAACCTGTAAGATGAGGCTAAGGAAATCTAAAATAATGCAGGTAGAATTAACAGCTTCTGGCATAAACACTCAGTAAATGTTAGCTATTGTTATTATGTTCCCCCCACAGAGAAGTCATTAAAAGGAGTATTAACTCCCTACCTATGGAGCTTCAATTTATCTATAACATACCTGAAAGTACTTGAAAACTTTACTGCAAACTTTTACAACACTTTTTTTTTTTTTTTTTTTTCTGTCATTTTTTCGTGACCGGCACTCAGCCAGTGAGTGCACTGGTCAGTCCTATATAGGATCCGAACCCGCGGCGAGAGGGTCACCGCACTGCCAGCACAGCACTCTACCAAGTGCGCCACGGGCTCAGCCCTTAACAACACTTCTAAAGAGAGCAAACAATGAGGAGTTCCAACTAAAACCCATTTGCTCTCCGGAGGAATGAGAGCAACTCTGCATTCAAGCTAGACAGTGCAATGAAGAATCCCTACCCCCACCATTGCTCCAGTAAGCAGCCCATCCAGAGATGGGGTACCCAAAAAGATGTTGGGGATGCGAATTTTAAGAGACTGGGGATGATGGGCTAGAGAAACCTAAGCTTCTGCCCAAATCACCCAACTCCCCACTCCGCAACTCCCTGATCATCTTTCCCTCCCTTTTTAAGAGCCACAAAATGTAGTCTCCTGCTTCCCACTGCCAATACCCGATCCAGGATGGGCCAGTACAAAGGGAAACTAGACTTTCCACCTCCCAAATTCAGTCTAGGAAACAAAATAAGGCTCTGCAACTTTCTATCAAGATTTTACTCTTCATAATAATGGGGAAATGGATGAGGAAAGCCTAAATATGTTTGTCTGGTTTTACTTATATTCTAAAGGCAAAGACAAAAATCACACTCAGGTAGGTGCCAATGCTAATTTTTTTATATATTTTTTAAAAGTAGCCAAGACAACAGAAGAAAAAAGCTAGAACTCATATCTCACAAATCTCAAGATTGTGCAAACGTGATCTATTACAGGGCTGTAGTACTCTCACAACTCTCTAAAAATTAGTCATTTTTCAATTATCTATTGCTGACCATTTGTTCTGTGTGCAATCCATAACTCCCAGAAAGCTCTCTCCCTAAGAACCAAAGCACATTAAAAGTCCCCTCTCTTCACTGCCCCAGTTTGCCCCAGACTCTGGCATTCTCTAATCTACCTCCTTTAGTCGGACAGCGAAGCTGGAAAGACCCAGTGTTAAGCCAGAACTCAACCCACATGGAAGCCACGCTTTTCTCAACCACCCCACAATGTTTAGTCTTTATAGGGCTTGGCAGTGGGGGGTGGGGGGGTCTGAATCCCAAACCTTCACATGTACAATGTATTCCAAATCTAAATAGTTGTTTATATTACCCACACTCCTACTCCCCTCTATAAGGCACAGAGCAGAGGTGTGTGTTTGTGTGTGTTCCCACTTCAAAAGCAAATCCCCAGTGATCCTGTTCCACTCACCATCTCAGTTACCCATTCCCACTGTCACACCCTAAGCGCTGACTTTCAAATTTTTCCAAGTGTGACCCAGAGTAAAATATTTACATCCCAACCCTGTTCACAAATACACAGTAAACACACCCAGTTTTAATGGAAACAAAGCGTTCAGACAACTATGTTGTGATCCACTCTGATCAAGACTAAAGCCTAAGCTTGGACAGTTTGTACTAAATCCCGCCCCACCCCCTCCACTCAGCAAGCCTTCTCCCCAGCAGCAGATTGTCTCAGCCAGAAAGGGGGCACCTCTTTCCTCCCCTCCCCTTTTTCTTTCCTCTCTCAAAGGAGAAGTCTTTTCTTAATTCAAATAAAAGTTCCATATAGGCTAGATGAGGCCCTGACCCCTCGTATTGTTTATTCTATTTCATTTTTAAAAATGCTATTCGTGATCCTCTAAAATGTTTTCTTGAAAAATCCTGCCCTACACCTATAATGCTCAATTATCTCAATTTCATGTACCCCAACTTCTGATTATTTTCTGTCTTCTCAGCTCAATCTCTCTTGAAACCCAGCACCAACAATCCTGTGACCCTGAGGGGCCTGTACCGCTACCACCTTCCCACTGTCCCAGGCTTCATTCCCTTCCTTAAGCTGCTTGATACCATGGGCCATCATTACACCTTAACTCCTTTGCCTCTCTCCCTCCAGCACTTTCACCCTACTTTATGGTCACATCAAACTTTGGCCTTACTTCAGACTTGCACCCAAGCAGCTGAATGAAAAAAACCATGATATTCCAGTTTAAATACATGGCCACAAACTTTAAGCAGACCCTTAGTGATCCCCAGAAATCCTACAAGAGTTCCCTAGTCAACCCACGCTCCCACTTTCCTGGATATCAATTTCACACCTATACATAAAGCAAAAGAATTATAGACTCAGAAGAAAACAACACCGGAAATTGGATGTTCCTGTGTTTTCAGCCACAATCCAACTCAATAGGAAAAACCTAATATTGTTTAACAAATTCTATGCTAGAAAAAAAAGGGGGGGGGGGTACTAGACATTCAGGGGAAAAAAAAATCTGCCCCAGTACAAGGCTGAGTTCTAATATTAATAAGTTCAAGAACATATAACCATTAAAATAAGAATAAAAGAATTAAAAGAAGAAAAATATTTATTCTCAAAAAGTGTTTTTGTTTTCTCCCATTTTTCAAAAATGTTTAGTAATATTCTCTCTTAATTCTCTTACCAAAGAAGTTCATGTACAAGTATGTCCTGCCTCTCTAATCACTGTCAGACATAACTACTTATTGTCCAAATATAATTTGTTCAACCATGCAAACCCCTGTGCAATCAGGCACATTCAATTTGCAGGGGACAAGTCCAATGGTATGGGCCACAAGTGATAAACACCAGTGCCTGCTAGTGATACTTTTGCTGAAAAAAACAACTTTTCCTATAATTATCTCCAGATTGAATCCAAGTGTCTAATAAATGTTTTCATGTAATTTAACAGAAAAACAAAACACACATTATAGAATTGATATTTATTCTAACCCAGGTCACTAACAGTGATACTAACACATATAACACAATAAACCCCAGAGTAAAACAAAGCTATGTCCCCTAAAATTCAAGGGCCAGTAGAAGTGAAGGCTAAGGAACCATATATGTCCAAAGAGACAATAAGAAGCCCAGGCCAGAATTCAAGGTGCTACAAGGGTGCTGCCATTGGGTAATCACCGCACGACTTCAAGGGCCATTTCTATCACTTTGAAATCCAGTTCTTCCTGATAGAGATAAATACAATAAAATAAAATAAACAATTTAGAAAAAAACACCTCAGTAGGGAAATCTAGATTTAAATCCATATTGCCAGAAAACAGGCAGATCATACTCAAGAACATGCCAAAGCTACCAGCCCTTCAAAGCAAGAAGGTATTTTAGCTTTGAGGAAACTCCAGTAAAAAACATGAACACCTCTTGCACCTGCGGAGAAGGTCAACACCACACACTAACCTGCTACCAGCCTCACTTATCCACACCTCCAGCATCAAAAAAGAATGTGTATGGCACAAACCACACCCAATATGATCATGCTAACATAATCTCTACCTTCACTTACGTGGCCCCTTCCTCAGCATCCTGACTTATAATTGTCCAACCGTTTTCTGTTATTCGGTTTTAAAACTGCTAAGGTGTTTACTTCTTTTCCTCTACCACTCATTCACTCAACATTTAAGGACTGTCTACTATGCACCTAGCACTGTGTTAGGACAGCAGAGCCTAGAAAAGGAAACAAGAATTAAGCCCATGACTACAATACATTCTGAGAAATACCTAGGCAATATGTTAAAAAGCATAAGAACAGAAGATGGAGTAGCGTAAAACTGGAGCAATACCTGAAGGATGAAGGGAGCAAAGAAAGAAGGTACAGGCTCCCAAGTATCTGCAAAGGGCATCAAGTCTGAAAGACAATTTGCTCCTTTCAACTTTTTGCACTGAATCAAAATCTCAGAGGTTAGGCCCAAGAATTCTCCAGAACTCACAAGAGTTCACAAGAACTCACAAGATAATAAAATGCAAAAAACAGTCAATTTCTCTACTTACAGGGTAGATACTTTATAAATAATGAATTCAGAGGCTGAAGATTTCTAAAAATTCCAGTTATCCATTTACAAAACTAATCAACACTTGACTTTATAGATATGTACAAACCTATATAGTGAATATATCAATATACGACTGCATTCTCTGATACTCAGTATAATTCTGAGAAGCACACTAGGACCTTCACCCCAGTCAAAACTGCATTAAGTCAAATTTATCTTTGGTGGGTATCCCTCCCTTTGAATCTTCATAGCTTCTCTCCCACCCCAAGCCAAGGTAGTTCACGTACCACCTTAACCAGCAGTCAATTAATTTGGCTAAGATAATGGCAGATAATAGTTTAAGGTGTGACTTCCCCTAAGGTAGAGGGTGAAGGAAGGAAGCAAATGAAAGGAAGACAGAATCCAGTGTAAGGTCAATGTGTGTTATTTAGCCTAGGGCTAGGTGAGCAAACAAATGGATATTCTCTTCCTCTACAAGAGAGAATGAAACTTACCCTGTTATCCCTGAGTTGCTTTGCTATGAACAAATCTCATAAAGTCATGATTTCAGAGTTTCTAACAAATTAGATTTGGCCTGGGCTCTATGTTAGCTAGATCAGGATTTCTCAGCCTCTGCAGTACAGATATTTTGTTGTGAAGAGCTGTCCTGCGAACTGTAGGAAGTTTCGCAGCATTGCTGGCCACAGTACAAACTAGATGCCAGTACCACGCCCTCAAGTCATGGCAATCAAAAATGTCTCCACACATTGCCAAGGGTCCCCTAGGGAACAAATATCACCACCACCCAGCCACTCCTACTCAGGCTGAGAACCTTTGTGCTAGATTATGAGCATCAGGCTACTTATTAAATTTACAATCAAGAAGAAACTGATGTTGATGAATAATAGGGCAAAATATAACAAGAAAAAGGCTATATACCTTAACCAGCTATGGTCTGCATTTTAATGAAAAGCTTATAAATATCCCCATGATAAGAGAAAATCAAAATTAAGGCCAACAATGTAAAGCAAAGTCTGCAGCACTTAAGTAACAATGTAATTGTGTGTATATGGTGGTACCTATAATTCAGACCACAAAATTATATTAAATGATTAAGTACATAGATGCTCAGGTGTGGTGGAAACTGCAACTAAGAAAAAGTAAAAACATTAAAACTAAATCAAACCAAGCCTATCTTCACTCCACGTATCCGATCCCCTTCTACAAGAATAATCTTTAACAAATTTTTATTCTACAAAATGAATATGTGGAATAGTAACTATTTTAAAATAATTAGGAACATGCAGATAGGACTCCAAATCCCAGCTCCAACCATTTTCTAGCTATATAAAATTTCTCCTCTCTAAGCTGTTTCCCTTATCCAGAGAAATGATATAACCAATGTAAGGACTAATAAATGACAATTACCAATAGTTACACATATTTTATAAATATACTTCTAATACAAAATGGAACATAAAGCCCAAATGAACTAATAAAACAAACTTCTAATTAGTTAACTGAAAAAAAAAACACAGACAAAACCCATTCCGGCAAAATGCATGCTTTATATGCCAAAAATTACCTTCACTTTTAAGGCAGGAGAAAAACAGATTACTACCCAAGGCTATAATAAAAGCAAAATATAAATGCTACCAAGTACCGCATTATTTCCCACTAGTGCTAACTCCAAACAAATTTCTCCAGACTCTTATCCAAATCAGCCAAAGCACCATTTCAAGTGGTTGAGATTAAACATACACTTTATAAAAGAAATTTTCTATAAAGCCTAATAATCAAGTAGCAAAAAAAGAGCACTTTCTCACACATACCCAGAGCCAGTTTGGAGTTGCTGTTTTGCTTCACAGAAGTTGTTTTCTAGCCACAAGCTACTACAAATTGTTCAGGCCTTCTGGCAGCAACACAGGAAACTGCCCTTTTCACCCTTTCTCCCACAAAAATGTAGTCAATTTCTAGGCAAGCCCATCTCTCAAGGTTACTTCTTTATGGAGCCAAATGCACACAATTTTTCGTTTAGCAATATGAAAGGGTCCCAAATATTTTGCATTTTTGTGAAGAAAACTAAAAGAAAGTTGCCACAGACATATGGGCAAAGTTCTTTATTAAATCAGAGCTCATAAAGTGTGCTCCACCACATTTGAAATGTATAGGGCATTTGGAATCACAGCTGTTTCTGTTTTATCCAAATTGTCAAGGAGGCAACAGGCAACACAGAAGCCATTTCCTGATGCTTAATTGTCCTTGGTTTCCCACTATTCTCAACATGCCACGTTTCAAGCAAGTAGTTAAAATACGAATGATTAAAAAAAAAAAACCTCAGGCAGCCCACTCACTCACCATATCTTCCATTTTTTATCTGGAGTTTTTTTACAATCTTATGGATCACGTGAAGGCATTTAGACAAGTCACAAGGATGAAGCTGAAGTTCCTCTCAGCTTTTTATTAATATATATAAAATTAACCCACATTTTTCTCCTTCAATTATTTAAGGGGAGATGAGGGCAGGGGGTGGTAAATTGTTCAACAGCTGTAACATATTTAATTACTAAAAATAAAGCCAACATTGCCTTTTAAATACTAAATTAAAGATGACCCTTTGAAAACCAGGAATCCCTTTGTATCCCATTGTATCCCATTTGACTTAAAATTTCACAGACTAGTCACTTATTAAAAATACAAAGAAGCCCAAATGGTAAAAAGGTATCTGCAGTCACTCATAAAATGAAGCTGGGTAATACCCTGTCCCGGGAAAGTCAAATGCCAAAACCCAATCTGTAAAACAAGCTAACAATTCAAATATCTTAAAAAAAAAAATCAGCCCAGTATTTTCCAGGGAACATTTCTGTCTCCAAAAATGACTTGCAACCACAGACAAGTTCCAATGATGACGCAAGGCAACTTCTCCAAAAGAGTACAATATCAGAAACTGTCCAAAAATCACACATACAAAAATGATAAGCAAAGGAACTTCGATTCAATTACACCAGACCCATTACACTTTGAATTAATGGAAGATAACCAAAAGGATATTTTTCAGTCAGAATCTAATATAAATAATCATTTAAAATATGCTCAAGTTCAGAATTCCTTCTGAAAGGTACACTTTGAATTATTCCAGCAAAATAAATCCCACAGATTATGCAGGAAAGAAATCTGGAACGCAAGCCAAGACACTCAAATTGGAAACTCAAAGGAAAATATTTACATGTCTAGTAAGTGAAGAGACCTGGCTTGCCTATATCTAGGTACAAAAGGCACACTTTGTTATTTTAGATAAGTTTTCTTAAATAGATAAACTGCACAATGGAGCAAGGGCTAATTGTAAACATGCTTTCATTCACTGCTTGCCTTAACTAAATGTCAGTAAACCAGACTATCTTTCATCTCCATAAACAAAACAGAATATCAAAGAGATTTTATATTATCATTTATCAGCTTATCAGCATCTTCAAAGTCCATTTATAATTGTTAATATTTATGAGAAACTGTCTGTGGAAAGAGGAGTAAAAAATAGCTTCTGTGTAGGAGATTTACTCTGGTGGTTCTGAGATAGTTTTCCATGCTCTTCAACACCAGCATAAAATAGCCTGAAAGGCAATCACCAAAAAAGCAAAAACACATTTCTCAAATTAAGTGTTCTCATCTTTACAGAACTTACTTTCGAATAAGTGAACAACAGAACCCAAGCTTATCCCTAGCGTAAGGAGACAAAGGTCTAGCGTAAGGAGACAAAGCTCTGAAGTTCACTGCTCAAACACATGGGTTTTCTGGCCCGTGTTAGAAACTTCAGCCTGGGAAAGATTTACTTCATATTTGAACTAAGTGGGTAATTAAGGAATCTCTTTACTCTTACATTTTTAAATTTCTCACACTAGAAAATCCATCTTAACATAAAATTGGACTTTTTCTAAACAGCAAAAGAGATTTTTTTAAAATGTAGAATTGGTCACTGATTTCTGTCCATTCTCATTCTACCTCTACCTTACATTCAATTAATATTTTCATTGTGCAGTTACTATATTAAAAAACACAGCTAACACTGAAGAGGGATAAAGTAAAAAAGACAGAGAGATGTATTTATTATGAAGTGGGTTCATGTTAGCAAGTGTATTAACACACAAAAAGTTGAGTGTTTTGTTTGCTTATTTGTGTGTTTGTGTGCTTGGTGTTTTTTAAGTATCTGTGTGTGATTTACTTTATATATGGCAAGAGCACTGATGGCCCTTCATGTATGTAAATAAAAACTCTCGACATTTGGCTTCAATAAAGCCAGCACTTTCTTGAAGATGGGTTTCTGCCATGAATCATCTATGTTTGTGAACTGAAAGGGTGAAAAGGGCAGTTTTTTGTGTTGCTGCCAATGGGCTGAACAATTCGCAGTAGCCTGTGGCTAGAGAACAACTTCTCTGAGAAGAAAACTGTAACTTCCAAGCTGGCTCAGTACAGTTGTGTGAAATAATGTGATTTTTCTCCATTCACTTTTATTTTCTGTTACACCTTTTCCAGTAAAAACCTCCCCTGGAATTTTATAATCATATTTTTAAATGACCTCGATAGTGCAAAGAATGTTTGAAAATAATGCTTAACTGCTTAACTGAAAACCAATTTTAGCACACATCTGACTTTTGAACATTAAATTCTTTCTAGTGTTCTCCATCCACAATTAATACAATATAAATTTTGTTCAAGTATTTCCTTCTGGGAAGCTCTTCCTTAATTCATTCAGCAAGTATTTATTAAGCACTTAATAAGGAGAGACACATACATTCTCTCTCTCATTCTCTCTCTCTCTCTCCCCCCCCGCCCCCCAACAGGCTATTCACTGTGGAAAATACCAAAATAAACCAGAAAAACTCACAGCCCTTAAGAACCCAATCTAACAGAGAGAAACAGAATGAGCAGAATTCTGAGGGTGAACCTGGTCAGAGAATCTGTGTTTTTCATAAATTCACTAGAAGGTTCTTGTGCATGTTAACGTTTAAGAACCGCAATAATCACCAAAAAGGGAAAAGAAAGAAAAACAAAAAACAAAACCCAGCTATGAATCAGTAAGCCATTACTTAAAAAGAAGAGTCATCCTTGGATCTCTTAAGCTAGAAAGCCACTATAGTTATATTTAAAATACCACTTGTTCTAAAAACTTATTTGAATGTGATTTTTTTTAAGGAACAAATCTGCTGCATAAAAGAAATATACCTAGATAATGAATTGTGTTGGGAAAAAAAATTGTGTTGGGAAAAACTATAAAAAACTATTACAAAAAGAACTAAACTAGTAATCAGAAAAGGTAAATTCAAGCCCAACTACTGCTGCTTAATTTGAATTAGAATAAAAATCCTGCCTGGCCTATCTCATAAAGTAATTAGAACAATTAAGTGTAAACAAACATGAATATGTTCACAAAGTGCTTTAAAAATTTAACATATACCACAAGACCAGGAGCAGCTCAGTCGTATTAATAACCCAAGTAGGTAAGACCTTGCTTGGAATAAAACAGGCACTAAAAACTAACACTGGCTGGATTTTAAAAATCAATTTTTAGGCTTACAGAAAATTCACTGATGAACAGAAAATATTTGCCAGCGTGTGCATATCTCTCAGAGGCTGCAAATGATGACCAAAAAAATATATTTTGCATAGTTTCAACATTGCTTTCACATTTTATATAAATATTATCACTATATTCATTGTCTTTTGTGTTTTTAGTTCAAGATTGTTTTTCTGTGTTCATATATGTAGCTCTTCATGATTCATATGCAATTCACTTTTTAACTTCTATATAGATAGCACTCCATCATAAAATAAAATATACTTAAGTTTTCCTAATGAAAGATTGGTTGTTTCCAACATTTTGTTATTATCAATGTCTCAATGACCACTTCTTCCATGTCTCCTCCACGCACAGGTACAGGAATCTCTAGAGTATGTACCCAGTGGAATTGCTAGCTAGTGAGGTAAAGTCAGTTTTACTTGATATTGTCAAACTGTTCTCCAAGATAGTTGTGGCAATTTATACTCTCACCAACAGTGAGTGATTACAACAATTTCTCTACATTTTCCCCAACACTCGGTATTTTTAGTCTCCTACATTATGATGGTTATAAGAAAGTCTCTGTTTTAACATGCATTTTCCTAACTACTAGTCAGATTCATATGCTTACTGGCCATTTGGGTTTCCAGTTCTGTGAACTGCCTACAATTATCCTCTATTTTTCTATTAGGCTGTCTTTCTTTTTCTTATTGATTTATGAGAGTTGTTCATATAATCTAGATTTTTAATCCTTGTAGGATACAGGCTATTTTCAGTAGGAGGCCAATCCTACCTGAAAGCTCAACTACAACAGCTAGAATAGATTTAAGTCTTATTTACTGTATGATTACAAGTACAGAAGTGGGCAACCTATGGCGGACATATCTACTGAAGGATATCATCAAAGAACTAACCTATTTCCCTCCTGCTCTGCCATCTTTAACACTAGCTCCATCTTTGCAAGACAGCTGCTACAGTTCTAAACATTATATCCTTACTGCCACAAAGAACAAAAAAAAAAACCTATATAAACTCGAAAGAACCGCACCACGATACCCTTTGAGCAAAACTCTGACCCAAAACTCCCAATTGATATAAAATAAAAAATGAATCAGGAAAATAAGCAAGGTATACACCCCAAAATACGGCAAAAAAATGTTTCAAAAAAAACCCAACAAAGCACCCTCAGGAAAAGAGGGAATCTTCTTTTAAAAATGGTAATAGTAACACTAATAGTAAAAGCATCAGCTAACACTTCCTGAACACTTCCCAAGCACCAGACATTTTGTTAAGAGTTTTTACATACACTAGCTAATTAAATCCTGACAAAACTCTATTCAAGTAAGTACTATTCTTACTCCCATTTTATAGATGATGAAACTAAGGCAACATGGCTGGTAAGTGACAAACCCAGGAAGTCTAGGTCCAGTAGTTCTTCTAATTACTACACTATATACCACACACACGCTGTATACTATCTCCTATAGATCATTCTGTCAGCTTTATATTCAAATCTTCATAAAGTCTCTCATTAAAGAGAACAATCTCCCCATTGCTTTACTTTGTTTTTTTTAATTTAATTTAATTTTATCAATATACAATGTGGTTGATTATTGTGGCCCATTACCAAAACCTCGATCCCCGCTCCTTCTCCCTCCTCCCTCCCAACAACCTCATATCTGTTCTTGTCCTATCAACTTCAAGGAATGGTAATTGTTGTGTCTTCTTCCATTCATCCCCCCAGTTTATTTGTGTATTTACTTATTTATTTTTAGCTCCCACAAATAAGTGAGAACGTTATATTTTCTTTCGTGCCGGACTCATTTCACTTAATATAATTTTCTCTAGGTCCATCCATGTTGTTGCAAATAGCAGTATTTCATTCTTTTTTATAGCAGAGTAGGTAGATATACCACATTTTCCATATCCACTCATCTGATGATAGACATTTGGGCTGGTTCCAACTCTTAGCTATTGTAAATAGTGCTCCAATAAACATTGGAGAACAGGTATAACTTCGACTTGATGATTTCCATTCCTCTGGGTATATTCCCAGCAGTGGTATAGCTGGGTCATATGGTAGATCTATCTGCAATTGTTTGAGGAACCTCCATACCATTTTCCATAGAGGCTGCACCATTTTGCAGTCCCACCAACAGTGTACAAGAGTTCCTTTTTGTCTGCAACCTCGCCAGCATTTATCATTCACAGTCTTTTGGATATTAGCCATCGTAACTGGGGTGAGATGGTATCTCAGTGTGGTTTTGATTTGCATTTCCTGAATGCTGAGTGATGTTGAGCATTTTTTCATGTGTCTGTTGGCCATGTGTATATCTTCCTGTGAGAAATGCCTACTTAGCTATTTTGCCCACTTTTTAATTGTGTTACTTGTTTTTTTCGTTGTAAAGTTGTTTCAGTTCCTTGTATATTCTGGATATTAATCCTTTGTCACATGTATATTTTGCAAATATTTTCTCCCACTCTGTTGACTGTCTTTTAACTCTGTTAATTGTTTCTTTTGCTATGCATAAGCTTTTTAATTTGATATAATACCATTTGCTTATTTTTCCTTTGGTTGCCTGTGCTTTGGGGATTATATTCATGAAGTCTGTGCCCAGTCCCACTTCCTGGACTGTTTCTCCTATGTTTTCTTTAAGAAGTTTTATTGTTTTGGGGTGTGTACTTAATTTTTTAATCCATTTTGAGTTGATTTTGGTATACGGTGACAGGTACAGTCTAGTTTCATTCTCCTGCATATGGATATCCAGTTATCCCAGCACCATTTGCTGAAGAGGCAGTCTCTTCCCCAGTGTATAGGCTTGGTGCCTTTGTCAAAGATCAGATGGCTGTAGGTGTGTGGGTTGATTTCTGGATTCTCTATTCTATTCCATTGATCAGTGCGTCTGTTTTTATGGCAGTACCATTCTGTTTGGGTTATTATAGCTTTGTGGTATAGTTTAAAGTCAGGTAGTATTATGCCTCCAGCTTTATTTATTTATTTATTTATTTATTTATTTGCTCAGAATTGCTTTGGCTATGCATGGTCTTTTGTTATTCCATATAAATATCTGGATAGTTCTTTCCATTTCTGAGAAAAATGTAATAGGAATTTTGATGGGGACTGCATTGAATTTGTACATCACTTTGGGTAGTATGGACATTTTCAGAATGTTGATTCTTTGAATCCAAGAGCATGGGATATCTTTCCATCTTCTTGTATCCTCTTTAATTTCTCTCAACAGTGGTTTGTAGTTCTCATTATAGAGAATTTTCACCTCCTTGGCTAACTCTATTCCTAAGTATTTTATTTTTTGGTGGCTATTGTAAATGGGCTAGCTTTCTTGTTTTCTCTTTCTGCATTTTCACTATTGGAGAACAGAAATGCTACTGATTTTTGTGTGTTGACTTTGTATCCTGCTACTTTGCTGAAATCCTTCATCAACTCTGAGAGTTTTTTGGTAGAAGCTTTAGGCTGTTCGATATAATACGATCATGTCATCTGCAAACGGACAGTTTGACTTCATCTTTTCCAATCTGGATGCGCTTTATTTCCTTCTCTTCTCTAATTGCGCTGTCTAGTACTTCCAACACTACATTGAACAGGGGTGGTGAGAGTGGGCATCCTTCTCTAGTTCCTGTTCAGGATGATATTGGCAGTGGGTTTATCATATATGACTTTAATGATGTTGAGATATTTTCCATCTATACCTAACTTGTAAAGAGTCTTTATCATGAACGAGTACTGAATTTTGTCAAATGCTTTTTCAGCATCTATAGAGATGATCATATGGTCCTTGTGTTTGATTTTATTGATATGGTGTATAATATTTATTGATTGGTGGATGTTGAACCAACCTTGCATCCCTGGGATGAATCCCACTTGATCACAGTGTATAATTTTGCATATGTGTTGCTGTATTCTGTTCGCCAGTATTTTATTAAGGATTTTTGCATCTTTATTCATCAAGGATATTGGCCTGTAGTTTTCTTTTTTTTGTTGTATCTTTATCTGGTTTTGGTATCAGGATGATTGATGTTTGCTTCATAGAATAAGTTTGGGAGAATTGCCTCTTTTTCAATCTTTTGGAATAGTTTCTAGAGAATTGGTGTCAATTCCTCTTTGAATGTTTGGTAGAATTCTGCTGTGAATACATCTGGTCCTGGGCTTTTCTTTGTTGGGAGCCTTCTGATAACACCTCGAATCTTTTTTATTGTTATTGGTCTGTTCAGATTTTCTACATCATCTTGGCTCAGTTTTGGTAGTTTGTGTGTGTCCAGAAATTTACTCATTTCCTCCAGATTTTCAAATTGGTTGGCATATAGTTATTTATAGTAGTCACTAATGATTTCTTGTATTTCTGAGGTATCGGTTGTAATATCACCCTTTTCATTTCTAATTTTTGTTATTTGAGTCTTCTATCTTCTTTTTTAGTTAGCCGTGCTAATGGTTTGTCAATTTTATTTATCTTTTCAAAAAACCAACTTTTTGATTCATTGAGCTTTTGTATCGTTTCTTGGGTTTCAATTTCATTAAGTTCTCCTCAGATCTTAATGATTTCTTTCCATCTGCTAACTTTGGGTTTGGATTGTTCTTGTTTTTCTAGTTCTTCAAGGTGAAGTATTAGGTTGTTCACTTGCCATCTTTCCATTCTTCTGAAGTAAGCATTTGAAGTGATAAATTTCCTCCTTAGTACTGCTTTTGCAGTATCCCACAAGTTTTGGTATGACATATCCTGGTCTTCATTAGTTTCAATAAATTTTTTGATTTCCTGTTTGATTTCTTCTTGAACCCATATGTCATTAAGTAGAATGCTATTTAATTTCCATGTGTTTGTATAGTTTCTAGAATTTTGTTTGTTATTGATTTCTAATTTTAATCCATTGTGATCTGAAATAATACATGGGATAATTCCAATTTTTTTTTTATTTGTTGAGACTTGATTTGTGACCTAACATGTGATCTATCCTGGAGAATGATCCATGTCCTGATGAGAAGAATGGATATTCTGAGGTTGATGGATGGAATATTCTGTAGATATCTGCCAAGTCCAATTGGTCTACAGTGTTGTTTAGATCTTGTGTTTCTCTGTGGATTCTTTGCCTAGATGATCTGTCCAATATTGATAGTGGGGTGTTTAGGTCCCCTGCTCTTATGGTATGAGTGTCTATTTCCTTCTTTAGGTCTAACAGAGTTTGCTTTATAAATCTGGCTGCTCTGACATTGGGTGCATATATATTTATGATTATTATATCTTCTTGATGAATGAATCCTTTTATCATTATGTAGTGGCCCTCGTTATCTCTTTTTATGATTTTTAGTTTAAAGTCTATTTTATCAGATATGAGAATAGCTTCTCCAGCTCGTTTTTCATTTCTATTTGCATGGTATATCTTTTTCCATCCTTTCATTCTTAGTCTATGTGTGTCTTTATAGGTGAGGTGAGTCTCTTGAAGGCACTATATAGTTGGGTCCTCCTTTTTAGTCCAGTCAGTCTGTGTCTTTTGACTGGGGGATTTAATCCTTTTACATTAAGAGTTGTTATTGAAAAGTGTTGATTTACTTCTAGCATTTTATTGATTTTTGTTTGGATGTCTTAAGTGTCTTTTGTTCCTTTCTTTCTAATTTACTGTTTGTCTTCTATATTTGTTGGTTTCTTGGGTTGTAGATAAACTTTTTTTTTCTCTCTTCATTGTTAGCATTTTTATTTTACTAGTGGGTTTTGACTTTTCTTGAGTTTTTATGGCAGTGTTAGTTATTTTTCAGGTATCAAACCCAGTACTCCCTTGAGAATTTCATGTAAGGGTGGTCGTGTGGTAGTGAACTCCTGCAGTTTTTGTTTGCCTGAGAAATATACTATTTGCCCTTCATTTCAGAAGGCTAGCCTTAGGGGTAAAGTATTCTTAGCTGGTAATCTGTCTTTTAGTATTTTGAATATAACATCCCATTCCTTTCTGGCTTTTAGGGTTATGATGAAAAGTCTTATGTCTGATTGGGGCTCCCTTATAGGTGATTTGACACTTCTCTCTTGCAGCTTTTAAGATTCTCTCTTTGTCTTTGAGTTTTGCCAATTTGACTATAACATGTCTTGGAGAAGACCTTTTTGGGTTGAATACAGTTGGGGATCTTTGAGCTTCCTGAATCTGAAGATCTGTGTCTTTTCCTATACCTGGGAAATTTTCTGCCACTATTTTGTTGAATATGTTTTCAATACAATCTTTTTCCTCCCCTTCTGGAATACCCATGACTCGGATATTTGAGCACTTAAGGTTGCCTGATATCTCTCTTACATTTTCTTCAATGTTTTTAATTCTTTTTTCTTTTTTTTGTCTGCCTGTGTTATTTCAAACAGCCTATCTTCAAGGTCAGAAGTTCTCTCTTCTGCTTCTGCCAGCCTGATGATTAAACTCTGTGTTGCACTTTTTATTTGACTGAATGAATTCTTCCCCTCAGCAAGCTCTGCTACATTCTTTTTCAGGGCATTGATTTCCTTGTACATTTCTTCTTTCAGGTCCTGTATACTTTTCCTCATTTTATCGTATTGTCTAGCTGAGTTTTCTTGTATCTCATTTAGTTTCTTTAGAATTATCACTCAAAATTCCTTGTCAGACATTTCAAGAGCTTCTTGTTCTATACGATCTAGAGCTTGAGAGTTATTACCCTTTGGTGGTGTACTTTCCTGACTTTTCATATTTCTGGTATCTTTCCTATGGGGTTTAGTCATTGTGGCAAGGGATTTCACAGTCCAGTGATTCAACACTATTGCCTGGCTATGACCCTGCCAGGACTGCCAATTTGGCATGGCTGCCTCAGTGCTTGTAGGCGGAAGGTTCGGGCCTCTTTGGTCAGCACACACTCGCCCGGGCTGGGGATGGGGTCCAGCAGTGGCAAGGCCTACCTGCTCAGTCATGCTGGCGCCTCAGGGTGTGTGGTGCCGCATGTCTCAGGCCTCTCTGGAGGGGGCGCCTCTCTGGTCTGCAGGCACTCACCCGGGCTGGGGATCTCCATTGCTTTATTTTGAATAATAAATTACTAACATGCTTGAGTTCAAATCTGCCCGTTTTGAATATTTTTTGTTGTTGTTTTTTTTAAGCCATATGCTTTTTAGATTGCTTTCATGTAAATTATCTAATTGAGAGGAAGTGCAGTGTAGTGGTCAAGAATATGAGCTGAACAGCCAAACATCTACAAGTCCCAAGTCTTGGTAACTGTGTAATCTGGGGTGCCTCTCCAAGCCTGTTTACACTCCCACCTGACAGGGATAAAGGTATCCCAATTCCTAACTTGTTTTAAAGACTAAATGAGATACTGCATACAAAAGTACATAGCAGAAGACCCCAATAATGTTATTTTACTATTAATCATCAAACCAACATCCTAAGGAACATAAAGCTTTTTCACAGATTTGTTTTAAAGACACTCAGAAAAAGTAACAGACTTGTTCAAGATCAAACAGCCATTATTTCTAATATGGATTGCCAAGTCTATATTTCTGGCCTTGATTAATCAGCAAAGTCACCATATCAAACCACTGGCCTATAATCCTCTCCAGCTAGACGATCTTCCATGGCTTTGTCAAAAATCAATCATCTTCCCAAAAATGGACTCCCTCTTAGGCTTTCACTCCAGAGTTGCCTCTGTCTCCATCGCTTTCGCTCACATTTGTCATCAAATGATGACATCTATAGTCTGACTTCTAGAGTCTGTCATCTATCTTTTGCAAAGGTTGGTAGATCCATCCCTTTGTCTTCATTCTCATAGCAAACCCTCTAAGCCAAGCCCCCTAAGGTATGGAAATACCATACAAGAAGAAGGCAAGCTCAGAGCCAGAAGATGAACTCCTGAGCTGGCCTCCTGGTTTACTTTCCTGTCAGCAGTCTTGTCTTTTTTAAATTGTGAGCAGTACATAGGGGTAAAAAGAAATCTAAATATAAGATTATCCATTGAGAGTACAGAAAAACAATCACAAAGTGGGCCACAGTCAAGCTATGCAAAGTCACCTAAAAATTACCAATGGCCTCCAGGTCACTAAGACTTCAGGCCCTATGACTGAAATTGTTAAAATGACTTAAAAGTTTGTCCATGTTAAGACTAGCCAGCAATGAAAAGATAGAGAAAAGAAATTCAGGAGAGAGCAATCAGACTGACCCGCATACTGAGTCCCTTCTAGCAAGAATGGCCTTATTGTGTGAATGGACAAGGGCAGGGACTAGATTCATTTTGTTGAAGCTGTATGTACAAGAGAAAGCACCTAGCCGAGGAACAGACAGATAACAGATATAAAAAATAACAATGAATGATAAGCCTTCTCTTACCATTATAACCAACCTTCCAGGTTCTTATTCCACACTACAACTCACCATCTGACAATATGCCATGTGTCCAATAAGCAGAATACGCATTAGACAGGATGATGTGCAATGTATTCCTCTTGCCAATTATATTTCTTCCTGTAAGCTAATAAACTGACATTCTAAATTTATACCCTTCCATCTCCTCTAAAGTTTCATTAATTATTTGTTAGTGGAAGTTGGGTTTTTGTTTTTTTGTTTTCCTTGTTTGATGGGAGAGGAGAAAGGGCATAATCCAGCTTTCCTAAGCCCCATTAACAAGATTGAAATTGTGTCTCTACAGAAGAGATTCAAACTTTGGCTATAGAGAACTAAACAAGGCAAATGTCACTCCATGAGGGTAGCTGCTGTGTATCGATGAACCCGTCTCTCCTGGTGTACACCACCTATGCAAGCCTTTCACACAAACCATTCTGGAAATCCTATTTCCATCTGCAAATCCTATGTAACGTATTTAAATGCTACTTTCCCCTTGCCACAATTTCACAGCTGCAGTGGATCCCTGCTGCCTTTCACATGAAATTTTAACTCCTTTAGTTTGCACAGAAGGCCCTCTCTACCAGCCCTCCACCCACAGCATGACCCCTCTGTGCGTGTCCCTGTCCTAGCACCGGCTGCACTCGCTTCACTTCCATTCTTTTCTTCCCACACCTCTTCTTCCCAAAAGTCTTCCCTTATTATAAATTATTTTATAAGGTACCTCAATAATACATGTTACTGGTCTTAAAATTACTCTGTCATTGTTTTATCTATTTAGCTCATTTGTCTAACTTACTATATAGGCTCAGGTACAAGAATTCTTATGAGATTTATAACCCTCTTTCCAAGTACATACTTGGAAAGTAAAGGACTGGGCAGACAAAATACATCAGAAAAACACGTTTTCCTAATGAATAAAAATTACTTGATGATAACTAAATACAAAAAAGATAAATTTCCTATGTATTATCAGGGTTGGGCTTGGAATTTTGCTTTGATTTTGGGGTTTTTTTTTTTCCTTTTCTTTCTGCAAGCCAAAACCATTAGGTGTAATTGATTCCCTCAAATCTGAAATACACTTAGTCACAAGACCTTCAGCAAGACCTACAATTTAGAATCACATCTAAGTATGTATTGCCCACATACAAGTATTTTAATACAACAAAAGCTGAAAACAAGGCAAATAAGCTTCCTTTCCACAGGGCCAGGCCTCAACATAGCTGTTAAGCTCCCCCTGGAACACAACAGTTGGGTCTCAAGAGGGCTGTTCCCTAGGAAGTCAAACAATTACCCATTATCTCACAAAACTGCACAAACCTGTCTAGTCTTAAGTTCTTGTCCCAATGTCTATCACAAAATAACACTCATGGATAGCAGCTTGTTTATCTTTTTGAAATAAAATGAAGGATAATCTACATGGGCCTTTAATGTTATTCAATTTTCATGCTCTATAGTGATGCTCCATATCACATCAGGAAAACATTTAAAGCAACTGTGATAATTTTTCAGTATAATAGTTTACAAACTGTGTATGCATGCAATTTCCTAATGACTACTCAACTCAGCTGGAAGGGGATGCAAAGAATTCAGCAAAGCTATCGCATTTCTCTCTGGATGATCAGTTGCTTTTATCAAATAGCAAACGTTTCAACCTTCCCTTTTCCAATCATTCTAACTCATGAGTGATAGCAATAGAGTCAGAATAGTAAAAAAGAAAAAAATCTTAAACATTTCATATATACTTGAGTATTCTTCTCATTATTTCTCCTTTCCAAAATTCTGGTAAGGAAATACATGACTTTCTCTCCTTATAACTTCCTCCTTTGGTGGGCTACCCTTGGGAAAAGCATCAAGCAAATGCTGAGGCTTTCTTGTTTTGCTTAGGACTGAAAAGTATAACAGTTTACTGTTTATTTTGCAAAAACCTGAAAATGTCACCCCCACTCCACTTGAGCATTTATGAAAAGGCATTTTTAGTAAATTCCACTAGTCAAATTCTGAAGAATCATGTGGGTAAATAGTTCATTAATTACTGTCCCTTCAAAAGCCAAATTTACAATCTACCATTTCATTCTATAGAAATAAATTTTTTAAAACATGCAGAAGGAATTAGAGTTATCACAACTCTAGTTTTAAATTGCCAAATGAATTCCAGAAATTCAAAGTTCATTTCTCCCCATGGAATCCTGAATGTGAGTCACATGTCAAGGATGACTTAGATTTTGTATACTTTGGAAACTTAGAGATGCCTGTCAAATTACAAAGCAACTGCCTAAACATTGCAGTAACATTTAACTGCTACCAAACTGCCAAAAGTTGATCTTTAATAGGCCACAGCTGTTGGTGCCACAATACCTAAAAGTCTGAACCAAGATTTGATTGTTCTGAGCTGTTTATCCAACAATGAAATCCTCAGAGGAGAACTTTAGTTTTTTTTTCATGCAGCACCCTCAGCCTGCACAAGAACTACGAAGCTCTGATGAGGATAACAAGCAGATCATAGCCATTCACAAACTCATGTATACTCACAGTCACGCACACACTAAAAACTATTCAGAACCATTGTTTGCAGTTCTTCAACTACTTTAACAAAAAGCTCAGGGCTCTGCTACCAGTTCCTCCCTACCAGGACCTATGCAACCCTATGAGAAACCAGAGGTTCAGCTGAGTGACAAAACTCAAGAACAAAGCCAGCAGGAGGCAAAGGCTGGGTGACTACAGGGCCTGACCCCTTCCTTAACCACTGTACTATGTGGCCTCTCCCAGCCCAGCTGGGCTCAATGGCCCTCCTTGCTGTCTGAACCTCCTGCCTTTGAGAGCCTTGATTTCAAAGTATTTAATAGCAACTACTTGAGCAGGTGTTCCTTAAAGTGCCAAAATTATATCAACAGGCTTTTACTGAAAGTATTTCTCAATTGACAAAAAGGCCAGGACTTGGCTAACAGTCTGCTGTATCTTCTGCAGAAAGCAGAAAGTTAGTGATACATCATTTCTATGTAAGCTTTCATTTGGATGGTAATAAGATCAAAGCAAGATATGCAGCCTTCCCTGCACATTTTAGATCCTCAAATAGTATCTCATTAAAATGCACTGCATTTCTAAATAGAAAATTTCTCAAGCACATACCTCAGTATTAAACAATTTTCTTAATCTGAATCATTTATATAATGGCTCTACCAGGCTCATCTTATAAAAAGGCACTTGTGGTCAAACACAATTACATGTATACAGTAACAGCTTGTAATACATTAAATGAGTGCCTCCAAGAGGTACCAAAGGGCTCTAACATATTAAAAAGCTTATACAAAATGGGAGAGAGTATTAAAATGTAATCCACATTGTTGGATATCCTGTAGGCACCATCAAAAAAGTCAAAATGATCAAATTGTTGGTTTAAGTACTCAAAAAGCAGATTTATCTAAATGTCTATTTAGACTAATGGGTAGAAAAGCAAACAAACAGGTAAGAATGAGAAAACATATAAAAGTTTTTTTTTAAATAAAAGCTCTTAATAGAGTAAGCTACTTAAGTGATAACAATGAACAAAAAAAAGCCATAGAAAAAGCTGACTAGGTACCCAAAATGGCTCCAAGATAATCAAATATACAGTTAGTAAATTCAATTGAAGAGGTTTGTGCCAATAAGGAGGTTGAAAGAATACATGCTAAGCTCTAAGTATTAGAATTATCTTGTTTAATTTACTGGAAATTTTACTAACAATAAATTAAATCCAACTCTTAGCCAAAGTTACAATTCAAAATTCTTGATTTCTTCATTCAATTTTTCTGTTACATGAATTGCCACACAAAAAATTTATAAACATACTACCTGAAAATTCAGTAGAACTGTAAACATTTACAACCAAAATAAATAAATAATCCAACCTGTGAGATAGTAATTACATCTACTCTAAAATGAACCTTTTGAAAAGGAGAGAACAGAACTGAGGCTACCAGAGGTGGGAAAGGGGGAGGCCTCCGAAGGGGAGTAAGGGATGAATTGTTAAAGGGTCATGAAAAACAATTACATTGTATAATGTTGATATACTAATGATACTGATTTGAGCATCACATATTGCACAGAGGTATTGATATTGAACTCTGTACCCCACAGGTATGTACAATCAACTATGTTTCCATAAAAAAATTAAAAGTAAAAGACACACACACAAAAAATAATAATATATAACATAAATAAATAAACAAATAAATAAAATAAAGCTTTTGACCATGCAGTCAGATAATGTATGTTTTCTGTCTCAACCATTCTCCAATTCTGAAGGCAGCATTTAACAAAGTACACAAATGAGCTAGAAAAAAAGTAGAAAAAAATTGCTATTTTAATGTTAACATTGGTAGAAAATAACACTTTCTTCTTTAAATGCCCAAGAAACATCTTAAGAAGGGTGTAACTATACCACAAAGGGCACTTATTCCAAAGAAACTAGGATGTAAAAGCAAAAGGAAGCCTAGGCATTTGTTTAAAGTACCTAGTAAATCTCAAGATGGCTTCAATTCTGAGAAAGATGTCCCTAAAAACATAGTTGAAGAGAAAACCACTCTTCAAATACTTACCAGATAAACCCATGAACTAAGTTGTATTGGACTGAATTATGTCTCCCCAAAACTCACTGAAGCTTGAACTGTGTCCCCAGGTCTTATGTATTAGAAACTTAGCCCCCACTAGGACTGTTAAGAGAGTGGGAAATCCTATTATGGTAATTGAAAGGTGGAGCCTTGAAGAGGTGATTGGATTGTAGGACCCTGCAGTAATGAATGGAAATGGTGGTAAGGGGCATGGTTCTGACGGCTTTAAAAGAAGAGGAAAGTCTGTCTCTCTCTGCTCTGCCATTTTGCGATGTAATACCCTGCCATCACTATAACCACCACCAAGACCCTCACCAGATGTGTTACCTGGTCTTTGGACTTCCTAGCCTCAGAAACTGAAGGCAATAAATTTTGTTTTCTTTATAAATTACCCAGTTCCATGTATTTTGTTATAAGCAACTGAAAGGGACTAATACAAAAGTTTACATATCAGTTAGAGTCCTATAAATTATCATATCAAGG
This sequence comes from Cynocephalus volans, assembly GCF_027409185.1. Taxonomy (NCBI): domain Eukaryota; kingdom Metazoa; phylum Chordata; class Mammalia; order Dermoptera; family Cynocephalidae; genus Cynocephalus; species Cynocephalus volans. Next base: position 131,723,365 of record NC_084464.1, read on the forward strand.
ACACACAGCCTTAGGACAACACAATGAAGACTTAAAGAGGGACTGGTATAGTGGTTTAGAAAGCTATTGAACAGTGCAAGGGTTTCATCCTTCCTTCATTTTCTTTCGTCCGTAAAATACAGTAGCATTTTCCTCTTTTCAGCTCCTGAGAATGTAAGGGAAATAAATGAAATAATCTTGGTTCCTTTGAAGACAAGTGTTACATAAACTTTCTTTTTCTCATGACTCAAAAACTGGCTTGCACAGAAGGTCACAATATCTCAGTGGAACAAAGTAAAAAATAACAAATGGGACTATTCAGTTTACAAAGTGCTTTCAGATTCATATTTTAAAGTCAAGAGCCAGTAGTGGGGCAGGGCAACCATCATCCTAGGATATTACATGTTAGGTTCACTTGCTGGGTTAACTTGCTCAAAGCATGGTCTCAGGTCTTGAAACTTAAATCCTGAATTCTGTTTATATATCACTTCATCTCTCACGTCACAGAAGAATTGGTATTATGAGAAACTATATGAAAGAGGACATTTTCTTATCTACCAGTCCCACAAAATAATAACTGCAAGGTCACATAATATATACCAATGTTGAGTTAAGTATGCTTCCCTTATAATGGTACCCCCTTATTCCATGTTACATTTAAAAATCAAGGGCTAATAACAACAACTAAAAAAAAAAAAAAAAAAAAAAACAATTCAAAAGTAGGCAAAGGGATTGAATAAACATTTCTCCAAAGGAGATATGCAAATGGCCAATAAGCACATGAAAAGATGCTCAACATCATTAAGTCATTAGGCAAATGCAAATCAAAACCACAATGAGTTACCACTTCCCTCCTATTAGGATGGCTGGCTATTATTTAAAAAACAAAGAAAAGAAAAGAAAAGGAAAAAGAAATGCGGGCAATGATATAGAAGAACTGGCATCCTTGTACATTGCTATTGGGAATATAAAATGGTACAGTCACTGTAGAAGAGTCTGGTGGTTCTTCACAAATATAAGAATTACCATATGACCCAGTAATTCCACTCCTAGGTATATACCCAAAAGAACTGAAAGCAAGGACTCAAACAGATACTCGTGGAACCAATGTTCATAGCAGCATTATTCACAACAGCCAGAAGGCAGAAACAATACAAATGTCCATCAAAAAATGAATGGATAAACAAAATGTAGTATACACACACAATGGAATGCCTTAAAAAGAAAGAAAATTCTCACACATGCTACAACACAAATGAACCTTGAAAACATTATACTAAGTGAAATAAGCCAGACAAAGAAGGACGAATATTGTATAATTCCACTTATATGAAGTACCTACAATAGGCAAATTCAGAAAGACAAAAAGTAGAACAAGATTACCTGGGGCTAGGGAGAGACGGGAAGGAGGAGTTATTATTCAATGAGTTTAGAGTCTATGTTTCAGATGATTAAAAACTTCTGGAAATAGACAGTGGCGATGGTTGCACAACATTGTGAATACACATAAAGGCACTGAACTGTACACTTACAAATGGTTAAATGGTAAATTTTATGTATTTTTGGTGTACTTTTAAATGTATTTTCACCTATATTTTACCACAATAAAAATAAAACAAGGGCTCAATCTATAGTCACCAACAATTACTTGAAGACATAAGCACAGACTGTTACAACATCCCCTAACGAATGTGGTGAACCATTAAGTCAGCATGCCAGCTTCTGAATACATTGCATGGTGTAATACCATTGACACTAGAGACCTGTTTTCCAACCAAATAAGGGGAATGTTAATTATGGTTTAATATCTACCAGAAACAAACTATGAATTTGGTATCTGAGATGAGTAAACATACTGGAGGGGAGGGAGGACACTATAATCCAATTCATTAAAAGTTAGATATGAAGAAAATTAAGCTCAGAGTTATTTTTCCAAGACCATACAGTTGCTTAATGATAAAATAAGGACTAGAACAACTCAGGTCTCATCTTCTAGTCTAGTGCTCATCCCACACTTAGTTTAACTTGAACATATGACTTATCCTCCCTCTTAAGTGATAGACAGCATTAATTTTTAAAAGGTTATTCAAATGTCCTGAAAACTACACTTCAAAGATCACCCTACAACTCTTGAATCTACTGGGTTTATTCCCATACTGCTTATCACTGAAGAATTAAGCAAGCACAATATTCTATGGGGGTTATTTACAAAGAACAAAGAAGAATAAACTCAAATCCTAGAAAAATGGAAAACCAATATGCCTAAACAGCTTAAGGGTTTCACTTTTCTAACAGGCAGAAGAGACAAAAGATTCTTCACACTTAACTGCCTAACTACAAAAGGACAATCATTCACACAGCCCACATCCTTAACAAAATGTACTTGCAGGTTTTAAGCATCCTACCAGGTTGGAAGCTCAGTTAAGAAGACAAAGTTCAAGATCTTAGTTGAGAAAAGCATCCAAACCTCTCTTAGTTTAAAAAAAGAAAAAGACCAATTTTACATGGAAAGGTATTTATTAATACTCTTGTTGAAAGACAGTTTCAGTACCACTTAAAGAAAACACCAAATACAACAAAAAAGACAGAAATGACAATGTGCAACTGAGATGCTATTGCAAACTCTAACAGGTAAATAAATGTATAATATCTTGTTACAACCACGAAATAAGGAAAGTGACACAAACCTGCTGTCCAAATCATTCCATAGAAACTTCAGCCTCATACCTTTGTCCCCTTCCTAGATCTAGTGCCTAAATTTAGTCCTATGCTTGAACTTCATATGTCACCTTCTGCTTCCTTCCCCCCTGTACACCAACATCTTGACCTTCAAAATGTGGTCAAAAGTTATAATCTTTCCAACTGAAGTCAACAAATATTTATTGAGCTCTTCTGTAATAGATGTTGTAGGAGATACAAAGACATTAGTGACGGATTCATTGTTATCAAGAGCCTTAAAATCCAGTGGAAAACAAAAGATGCTTACATGCAAAAGATTATAATTCAGGCTACATGAGCCTGGCTCTGGGATCAGACCAACCTGAGTTCAAATCTAAGCCCTGAACTTTTAAGACTTTACCTTTCTAAACTTCAGTTTCCTTCTTTCTATGTAATGTGGATAACAATATCTACCCTGTTGTGTGGTTGTGAGGTAAATATGCTTATTAGCCCAGTGCCTCGCACAACGTAAGCACTCAAAGGTTAGCAATGTCACTGATAATTATTATTACAACAGAAAAGATAAATGCTGCCACAATACAATAAATGGCACCAAAGTCTGGAGGCCAGAATAGACCCTCTAACTGAGGTGATCAGAGAAGGTTTGAAGGAAACAGTAGAATCTTAACAGCATCTTGAAAGAAAAAGACCTTGTGAAAAGTAAAGAGCTGTGAGTCATAACTGCTGAAGCTAATTTGTTTTGTAGCCTGGGTGGTGGGCAGTGGGGAATCACTTAAAATTTTAGGGCCTCAATTTTTTCATTTATAAGTTAAAAGACTTAATTAAAAGGTGTCTGTAATCTAAAGCTAACATTTTATAAGCTGGTGTAGGAACCAAGTAGGCAAAGTGAAAGGAGGAAGAAATTCTAGGTATAGTCTATGGAATGTCTTAAAACTCTGAAAACACATAGCTATCCAGAAGTCAGGGAAGAATCTTCTGGCTAGAGTATAGGGGAAGGCTGGAGGGAGAGGGGGAACATGAACTGCTAATACTGACTTCCTCCATAAGTAAAAGGGAGCTATAATAGAGGTTATTGAGCAGGTGAGTGGAATAAAACAGAAGGAGCAGAAGGTCATGATAAAATAACAACATAGAGGGCAGAATAAATTAGGAAATGGAGATTAAGGAAATAAAAACCAATTAGGAAACTGGATGGGATTCAACAATTCAGGGGTGGTAAGATGGGAAATGGCAGCTATGAAGATTTACAAATCCCCAAGTTCTTGCCCCAAGTCTCTAGATTAGTTAGAAGCATTAGCTTGGAAAACTCTAGGTCTCTAGGTCTCGGTTCCTTCATAAAATAAAACTTACATCTCTTCCAACTCTACAATTCTATGATTTTAAGATTCTAAAACAACTGACCTAGCGTATTAGTCCATCTCTATTACTTACAACATAAATAACCTGAAACTGGGTACTTATAAAGAAACAATATTTATTGCTTATAGTTTCAGAAGCTGCGAAGTCCAAAGTCCACAGAACAAATCTGGTGAAGGCTTTGTTGTGGTGACAGTGATGTGGGAGTATCACATGGCAGATGACGGAGCAGAGGGAGATAGCTCTTCATGTGCTCTCCTTTTAAAGCCCCAAAACCACACCCATGACCACCATTAAACAATGCCTTATGACAGGGTCCTCACAATCTAATCACCAATTCAACTCCCCATGTTTCAATTACCATAATAGGTTTTCCCTCCCTCAACAGTTAAGAGTGAGGATTAAGCTTCAACAACTTTGGGAGACCATTCAATCCACAGCACCTGGGTTGAGGTTCAGGCTTTTTTCTTTTTAAGATCCCCACATGATTCTAATGGCACAGCTAGGATTCAGAACTATTGTCTAGACAAAGAGGGAAAAACATAGGGAACAGTTACAGGTTAATTTACAGGACATCACAGAGTAGGCCAGAAGTAATGAGATAGAATTCTAGGGTACAGATGGGAGAAGCTTACTTTCCACAGACTGAAAGGAGGCCACATTTTCCACTGAGAAGGACACGAAGGAGGTAAAGATGGGTAAATCAGTGTTGGGTAAAAAAGCAGAAATTCACAGGTAATGATAATCAAATGTACCCCACAGATATGTACAATCAACTATGTTAAAATTTTTTAAAAAACAAAAAGAAATGCAGAAGTTATCAGCCGACCATCTCCATGTTCTCCATTCAAGAATCTGTTTCAAATTCAACTAAATAATGGGAATTCAAAATCAATTCACATTATTACAGCACTTCAGAAATTGCTGTACAATAACAAGATTATCAATATCAGTTAATATATTTGCTTATATCAAAAAATTTTATAGTCCAAACTTTGTTAAAACTTTCATTTCATGTACTGGTTTTCAGTCTTTCCACAAACATCTAGACAATGCTTTACTATACGCCAATCACTGGGAATACACAAATAAGATAGGGTTGCTGCCTTGGAAAAATTTACATCAGAAGGAAAAATTGACATTTTAGGATTTAAAATCCAACCCGATAAGTGCCATTAAATTTCTTGGGAGATATAAAAGACAAGGGTATTAACTCTTGTGGGATATAGAAAAGACTTTCACAGCCTTGACTTTGACAGGAACCACGGTTTGAAAGAATGGGCTCTACACCACATAAATGCATATCATTTAAGAAAAAAAAATCAGTCTCAACTATTAATTATTATAATTTTCTTTTTACAAAGATGTTATTCATCTTTATACTTTTAAAAGACAAAATATTTAAGCATTATATTCAAGGGAAAAAATCTTCAATAATTTCTGGCAGACATTTCAAGAAAGAGTAATGGTTTTATCAAGCATTACGTTCTTTAAAAAAAAAGACAAAACATATGAATATATACACAAAAATACACATAAACAGAATATCAGTAAAAATGTATGTTAGGCGACAGCTGTGTATGTGGAAGCTAGATCTTCATTTTAATATTTTATTTTTATTTTTAATTTACTTGACCCTGATTTGTTTTTACTTAAGCAATTTGACCATATACATTCCCTGTAAGATGCCTCAAAGTTTTTGTACAGTGATGTAGAAAATAACTACCTCTCTACATATACTAGTATTTTTCATATAAGAAGCACTGAGCTTCTAGGGTCTTACATGGAACAATCCAGTACAGATTTAAACTACACTAATTCACAATTCATTAATATCATGAATGGGACCGAAATGAAGAATCTAATTTTTCTAGTTGCTGTCACCATTTGGACAATTCACAGAATAAGTTTATTTACTAGATATAACAGTATTCACAATGTCTGCAATTAATGCAATTTCACATATTTTTCAAGTGCTGGTTCTTTTAAAATAATTAATGGCTTCTTATAGTTGTAAAAATAATACTATAAAGTTAGTTTAGAAACCAACCATGACTTACAATGAAATGGAATACTGCTAACTAAAATACAGTATAATCTTTTATTTAGTCCAAAGCTTAACTCATTGGTAAATAAATGTAGAATTCTATAATACTTCTTTCTATTCTTGGAGAAGAAATGGTTTTTCAAATCACAACATTTTGTTTTTATTAGTACGGTATGCAGCTGTATTATTTGTACTGCTGCCCAACATTAAGTATTCAAAGTATTTAAAAATTGGCAATTTATATTTACTACTTAACAAAATTGTCATGATAGTGACTACTGGGGGCATAAGGATGAAACTGAGCCACAATTATTCTGGAAAAGAAAACCTACAAAACTGAAAAGAACTATTGCTTATGAAATGAATGTTATCCATATGAAACTCTATGTTAGGGGAGAAAAGGCAATTAACAAAACCAATATGGTTTTTAAAATGTCAGACAGTAACTTCCCAGTGGTTTGGAAAATGACAGAAGTATTATAATAGTATTCCATTACAAAATAGTTCACAAATTCAGTTATACATTTCAACTCTTGATGAAACTTCATCTGTTTACCTAAATCAGAGGAAATAAAGCTGTCTGCTGGAAACAAGGAAGCTGCTTATTGATCCAGCATTACAAGGTTGACCTTCTCTATGCAGAATGTGTAGCAATGTTATGGTGGAATAAAAGGCAAAGATTAGGATGCAGACCCCTTCTCACTTCCTCCAAGGATGGACTTTATAACTGCGAAATATGTTAGAAATCTTGCATTTCCACATTTACAGTCCTTTAATCCGTAGCCCAGGAAGCTGACTATCAAAATAGGAAAAAAGTAATAAAGATGCTGTTTAAGACAAAATCTGAGAACATGCAAACTCTTGAAATATTTTGCTCCAATAATAATCAAATGGTTAAACAGTTTTATAGGTGGTAAAATATCACAGACCATAAAATGAGAAGAGGGCTTAGTGATCATCTAACTTCACCCTGTTTTTCCATATGTTGATGAATTAGGGCCTTAGTACCGAAGTTTCACTCTGCTCTATGGCACTTTTCTATAATGTACATGCTATTTGTGCTATGGCTAATGGACATTTGACACTGTTCTCCAAATGAAATCTTATTGCCTTTAAACATATTCCTTCCTTTCAAAACTAATAAGGTTGTGTTGTACAGAAGCCAGTTTGAAGGGGGTGGCCAAAGTTGGGACAATTTGTTTTTGTTTTTTTTAAAAAAGATGACCGGTAAGGGGATCTTAACCCTTGACTTGGTGTTATCAGCACCACGCTCAGCCAGTGAGCAACCGGCCATCCCTATATGGAATCCAAACCCGTGGCCTTGGTGTTATCAGCACCACACTCTCCCGAGTGAGCCACGGGCCGGCCCTGGGACAATTTGAACTCCAAAAAGAATGATTGTAATTGATTGAACTACAAGGAGTATATAAAAATCCTTAAGTCAATAGCAATATTCAGAAAAGAAATATTGACCAAAAAAAAAAAAAACTTGAGATCACTATTATACCAACAACTTATTCCGAAATTTGGTAAAAGGAAAAATTAAGTATTTATCCTGCATTTGAAATAAAATGCTGTATTTCATAACTAAACAGCACACATTTATGCAGGAAAGCTATTTCGCACAGAAAATTGCAAGCTAACAAAGTTGAAGGAATAATAAAACTTAAAAATCCCATTTTAGGACAGTATAGAGTTTCAGTGTTGTAAGAGTTCTGGAGATTGGTTGCACAACAACGTGAATGTACTTAACACTACTGAACTGTACACTTAAAAATGGTTAAGACTGTAAATTTTATGTGATGTGTACTTTACCACAATTTCTTGGAAAATCACATTTTATTACTATTTTGCTACTCCTCTCATTGGGAGTAGCAAAATAGTAATAACTGATTCACGTAAAATCACCAATGGATAATATTATTAGGTGAAAGACTGATAAAGAACCAGATATCTGTATGGCACCAAAGTCTCACTCCTCCCAGATTATATGCTGGTAACAAAGAGAAAAACATAATTTTACAGTGGAGCGACCTGTCAACACCTTAATCACTGTTAGTGAAACTAACTACATTATGTAGAGATGACATTATGTGGTTCCTGATGTGATGCAATTTAAAGTATACTAATTGACTATTAAATGCTCTTATAAAAATATCTATTCTGAATTTAATAAAGCCTTCAGACCTAAATTCTACTTTACAGAGTAAGTTAAATACCACCACACACAAACAATCAGACCAACCAAGAAAAATTAAGATTCTGTGAGACATCAAGCCACATCATGCATCTCTACAAGAGGTCACTGTCATAAAAAGGGAATGAAAAGGGAAAGGAGGAGGACTATTTTAGAGTACAAGAGACTTAGGTGACATAACCACAACTAAATGCAATATGTGCTACTGGTTTGACACACTATTAAAAAACATCAAGGGATGACTGGAGAGATTTTAATACAGCATGGATATTAGACAATATTAGATAATTATTGAAAATTGATTGTTATATATAATAATAGTGTTCTGGTTAAATGGGAAAATGTCCATATTTTTTACAAATACCTAATAAAAAAATCAGTGGTGAAATGTGAGTTCCATAATTTACTTTAAATTACTTCAGGAAAAAAAATGCGGAAAAAAGTTAATGTAATGAAATAATGTATCTAAGCAATGATCATCTGCCAAAGATGACTGCTAAAGACCATGAGGCGAAAGCCTGATGGGAAACTTTATAATGGACAATCAATCTGGCTGAAAACACCTAAGCGCACTTATCAATCTTCATCTCAAAGAGAGCCAACCATACACCGTTATCTCTTGATATGCAATGAGAAATAAACACCAACAACTATGAAGAATTCTAACCCACCCCATGCCTCCAATCAAAGCTTTAATCCAATTAAGTCTCAGATCTACCAACCTACCAATTTATAGGAAATTCAGAAGAGAGAAATATATTAAACATCACCACAAGCAGGGATGCAATCAACAAAATCCAGAATGTGGGAAATTTTACACAGTTTTCTCAACAAATAAATTACAAGAAAAAGAGAAATGTAGTTTACATGTTAAAATATTCGAGAGACATATCAACTAAATGTAATATAGATTTTATTTGGATTCTAACTAGAAAAAACTAACTATAAACATTTATCAGACAACTGGAGAAATATAAACACTCATTAAATATTTGATGACATTAAAGAAAGTGTCATGCATCACTTAGCGACAGCAATACTGCTGAGAAATGCGTCATTAGGTCATTTGGTCACTGTGTGATCACAGAATGTACTTATACAAACCTAGAAGGTATAGCCTACTACACACCCAGGATATAGGGTATAGCCTACTCCTCCTACTTCAGAAATGTGTTACGCTACTACATTCTGACGGCTTCAATGTCACTAGGCAGTAGGAATTTTTCAGCTCCATTATAATCTTATAGGATTATAATCTTATAACATACATGGAGTCCATCCTTGACCAAAACGTCGTTATACCACACATGACTGTATTAAGGTTTTTAGATGTGACAACAGTGTTGTATTCTTAATTTTTTTTAAGGGCTTACCCATCACAGACATAAAAACAGGTATGAATGAAATGACATAATATCTGGGATTTGCTTTAAAACAATCCAGCATGAAACAGGATGGGGGACATGGATTTGGAGGGTACACAGATGAAACAAAATTGGCCATATGTTGGTAATCAGGTAGAAGATGGGTACATAAGTACTCATCATTCTACTCTATGTATGAATATATGCTTCTATCACAAAAAGTATTCTTTTAAAGAAATACGATAAGACAGAGAATAAGCCCTAATCACAGCATCTTCACCTAATCATAAAAATCTTCACCTACTGCCTAACAAAATGAACATCAACCTTATTAAATAAAATAAAAACTAGCAATAGATTTACCAGCATTGAAAAAAGAAAGGAAAAAGACATAAGGCCTATGCCACAAGCCTGATAACAAATGAAAAAAAGAAAAGATTCCAGCAAATAGCAGTGTGACTCCATCCCCATCTCTTAAAAAGTTTACTAAACATGAGGGAAAAAATTCGGTGGTGGGGATATGGATGTTCATTATACTGTCCTCTCTATTTCTACAACTGAAAATTTCCATAATAAATAGTAAAAAAAAAAAAAAGATTACAAATATCCTTCAAAGGACCAGAGCACTTTTGATTTCCCACATATATTGGTTGCTTTCCGACTTGCAATCTTCCCACTTTTATCCTTCTACTCCCAACTGCCAAGGAAGAGGAAGGAAAAAAAGTAGTCACTAAGGATACTTCCTTACTGGATGGTAAAGTTAACAAGCAAAACTGAAATGTTTCCATCACTGTGGTAGAAAAATCAAACTGATTTTACTGTAAAATGTCTCACTTTAACTGAAAACCTGGTTTGTGGTCTATAGAGATTACTAAGACAGCTGCTTTTTCTCTTTCTTTTTTGGAAATGAAGCTGGACTAGAAACTCTTATGTAATTTGTATTTGGATCTGGTGTTTGCAGAGGATTATTACCTTCCCAAATTTCTAAGTGATTCCATCTGTTTGTATGGGGAATTTGGCTTAGATCAAAAAACAGTTTTGGTATACTCCTTGAGTGAACTTTAAGAAATAATGAAATCAATGAAGTATTATCAATGGCAAAAAAAAGAAAAAGAAAAATTGAACTGGAAGCTAAGAAAAAGCTTCTAAAATACCTATCAGTTTACAGGATGGAGGAACAGGTTAAACTACACCACAGGGATGAAATCAACAAAATTAAAATTGTGAGAATGATATAGAACAACTAACTCAATTTCTTAAAAAATAAATAAATTGCAAAGAAATGTAGAAGAAAAAAGGGGGCAGAACCTAAAGACTAAAGAGAATTGAAAAGAACTTTCACAAATTATAATGTGTGGACCTAATTTGTATTCTGATTCAAACAAAAAACTTTGAGAGAAAACAAAAATGATTGGAAATTTGAACAGAGAGAATATATAAATATTAAGGATTTAATGTTAATTTTTTTAAACGTAATAGTATTGTGATTTTTTTCAAGCGTCTTATTTTTTACAGATACATACTAAAACATGTAGATAGAATTATGAGATGCCTGGCATTTGCTTCAAAATAATACAGTAGGGGGTGACGTGAACAGGGATATATATAAAACAAGGCCAGCCATGAATGCATAGGGGTCGCAGGTAATAATACCATTCAGTTTAGTTTTGTATACATTTAAAACTTTCTAAATAAAGCTTTTTTTGTTAAAAAAAAAAAAAAGGAAATGATGAAAATGCAAACAATAAAGGTAATAATGGAAATAACAGCATACAAAATAGAAAATTTTAATTAAGAATAAATTTTAAAATTAACATCTAAAAAGAACAGTAAGATATTTCTGACTTAAGAAAGTAGAATAGTGGGAAATAAAATTAAGAATTAATATTTTTCATCTTTAAATAACTTTAACCACCTTTAAATTTCAGCAAGTCACAAAATGAGAATCATAAAATCTCAGATTTGTAAAGTACAAAGTCCCATCTCCCACCCAGCAAATCTTCCTCCCACCTTCCAACAGCCTCTTGCCTGGGTCCTACAAACTTTGGGAAAGCACTCCCTTCTAAGGCAGCCCCATTTCATTCTCCACCTGCTCCAGCTGATAAAAGGTTCTTCCATATCAGGTAGGAAACTTCCCTTATCCAAATCTCTTAGTTTTATCCAAGGGAAAAGAGTTTTTCAAATACAGATGACAGTCCATTGGTGAGCTGTGAAATCAAGTTAGTGGACTGATTGTTTACTGGCATTTTATTATTATTAATATTACATGGAAAAAAATCTCAGAGTGTACTGCACATGTGGTAAGACTAATTGGTGTAACTTGTTTCTGTTATTCACATACACACATATATATACACACCCATAGATGTCCATACTGAAAAAAGGGTCAAGATGTAAAATCCATTTCTCAGTGTGTTTGGTCAAAAAAAGAACCAGTACTCAAAAGCTAGCTCTCAACAAGTTGCCCGCTCCAAGTCTTAACCCTTCAGCTACTTCAGCTACTTCCTGATGTGCTACAGTTTCTCCTCACATCACATCCCAGTCACCCTTCATAGACATGGATTCAGTTTGTCAAAGCTTCACTTTATTGAATAAATACTGTATTCACTTAGTACATCCTATGTACTCCTTAAAATATCGTATTTAAATATTCCAGGTCAACACAGAATAATTAATTATAGCCCACATTTGTGCAAAATATTTCATATATTCATGGAAAAACTTTCTTCGAGAGTCTTTTAGAGATTCTGCTAAATCTCTAAGGATCCAGAGTTCAAGAGAAAAGGGCCTGGAAGGAAATCTGAGTTAACAGATTATGATAGTAGGTAAAGACTTGGGTGACACAAAATTACTCAGGGCTAAGAATCAAAGGCTGGAGAAAGACCCTGGGAAACAGGGAAAACTGAAGGGATAATCAGAGGACAAGAATCTGCAAAGAACAGAAGAAAAGGCAGAACAAAGAGCCAGAAGGTGTCAGGAGAAAGTTTCAAAGACAATGTGGTTGGTCAACAACATCAAAAATAATACAGGGAAAAATGTGTTCAATAGATTTGACAACTGGGCCACCAACTATCTGGAAAAGAGCAATTTCACTGGAGTGGTGAAACCACAAGAAGAATGTGCCTTGTACTGAGGAATAAAAGGCACCCATCACCTTATAATAAAGTTTACACTGAAAATAAGGCCCCGGTTGCACAAACTGTTTTAGAAGCTATGTCATCAAAATCTCAACTTATTCCAAAGTCTTTTCAGGAAGGTTATAATAAAGTGGACTTAACTTTTACTTCCAACAATTTTCATGTTTATTTCAGCCCACTTTGTAGCTAACAAGACAATCTGTATAAAGGTGATTAAGTTTCCCTAAAAACTTCAGTAAAATCTGTAAATCTGATAAGCACTCCTTGCTTGTCATTATAAAAATCACTGGCAAAAATACAAGCGTACTTCAAAAAGTTCATGGAAAGATTTGCATTATCTTTTAATTTTATTCTTCCATGAACTTTTTGAAGTACTCTCTCATATGTTGAGAATAGGAGATGACTGAGGTTAAAATTTCAGTAACAAACACTAACACAGACCTACCTTTACTAAAGAGTTTTTTTTCTTCTTCAAGGTTGCTTGCTATAAAGATACCATGAAAGCTTTATCAAATTTTTTAACAAAATCCTATCCATGTCTTTCCCATAAGAAAGGGCACTTTAAATCACTTTCTCCACAAACAGAGACAAATGAATGAGCCACAGACATCTTACATGAATTAGGACTTATTTCAGGGCATCTGAACTGCTTAAGAGAAAACAGACATAAGAAGCAACATCACTTACCCAATGTCACACTTAGTAATTAGTGGACTTGTGACTGGGACTTCAGGCTGAAACAATTTTCTTTCTACTCTCTGCTTCTTTTAGAAAAAAGGAAGGAAAATAGTATCACATACCATGTTTGTTAAAATATCAACCACTATAGATGCAAGACAAACTCCTACAAAAGTCTATACTCTGTAGTAATGACCAATGATGGCCAGTGTTCCAAAAACACACCTTCCACTTCAAGGTACTCAACTGGAGGTACAAATCTTCACCACCCAGTGATACTTTGAACTGTTGGCTTCAACTACTCCTTTGTGACTTATCAACATTCCAGATGGACTCAACATTGCATTTTTTAAAAGTACAGGAGATGGAAGATAGGCATTAGCAGTAACCACCTTACTCTACATACTTCCATTTTCTCCCTTTCTCCTTTATAACTAAAGACAGTAAAGGAACATAAGTAGAATCATTAACTGCTTTCAAGTTTCTGAATAAAAACTACAGCCCAGTGATCAAATTATACCCTGATGCAACAGCATAGTATTGGCTCTGGTTCAAGATAGTTACTTCTGGGGAGGGGAATGCAAATAGAAACAGGGTTTGAAGGAGTTTATATATTCTTATGGATAATAGAGGACAGTAGTTATGACTGTAGGCTCTGGAAACAGACAGCCTGAGTTCAAACCCCTGCTCTGCCATTAATTAGCTGAGTCATCCTGAGCCAGTTACTTAAACTTGCAATGTCTCAGTTTTCTTACAGTTTACCCAGTATAACTACCTACCACAGAGTTACTCTGAATATTAAATGAATAAATATATGTAAAAGTGCTAACAGAACAGTGTCTTATTCGTACTAAGTATTCAAGAAATTGTACCTATTATTATCAATATTTTATAAGTCAATACATAATGCCTTTGGAAAAGAATTATATTAAAAAATTGTGTTATTTGAAAGTACAAATTGAAATATAAAATAAATGATATCTAACAAGAATTCATGCCTGTTATTTAGGAAAAGCACTTCAACTATTAAGTGATTGTCAGCTGCAGCTATAATGCCAATAATTTACATAATGATTTCTAAACTAGTATATGAACAATGTTTAAGGCATGTACCTTCCCCTTTACACTGCCAGACAGAACCACACACATGGCAAATGGCTTTGATTTTATTTTTTTTTTATTATTTTTTTTTTTTTTGTCGTTTTTTTGTGACCGGCACTCAGCCAGTGAGTGCACCGGGCAGTCCTATATAGGATCCAAACCCGCGGCGGGAGCGTCGCCGTGCTCCCAGCGCAGCACTCTACCAAGTGCACCACGGGCTCGGCCCAGCTTTGATTTTATAATGACTGTGTAGCTCCATTAAAATTCAGTCAGCTAAAAAAAAAAATATTTCGGTTGGTATAGTTCCAACATATTGCCACTGAACTATGCCATGCAAAAGAAGGAAAGAAAGAAGGAAAAGAGGGAGGGAGGGGAGAAAAAAGAAAAATCTAAAAACATTAAAATCTTGGCAAGGGGGAGGAAAAGTGGTAGACTAATGAGTACAAAACCATGCTGTCTAACCTAAGTGAATCATTGTACAGTATACGCATGTATCGAAAATGCGAAACAACATACCGTACACCAAAAATATGTACAAGTAAATGTTAAAATATTTTGGAAAAAAAGACCTAGTATAAACATAGGCAGGAGCCATTAAAAATATATATAAATATATCAACATTACCTTGAGAATCTACTAGAATTTGAAGATCAGTTCAAACTGAGTTTAGAAATTGTTAGGGTTTCTTGTTTTACGAGGGATCTCCAAAAAGTTCATGGAAAGATGAGTATTATCTTTTGATTCTATTTTTACATGAACATTGTCAAATACCTTCATATTTTTCATTTTTTTGTTGTTTATTGTTTTTAGCTCTAACTAAAGCATTCCCTCTGTCCACAATGCTGCCCTTAGGTGAAACTGCTTTCAGTGACCAAAACAACATTCAGATATTTATTCCAAAAACATGATAACCAAATATGTCATAAATGAACTTTTTCTGTTATTCTACAAAATCAATAACAAACATGAACTTTATTTTGGAGACCAAGAAGAAATGCCAAAAAAGAGGGGAAGAAGAATCTCACTAATTTACAAATAATGTATATGAAGTCTAGAATTTGCTTCAAAATAATCTGGCGGAAGAGGAAAATCAAGCAGTGGAAGGGAAGTATAGATGAAGCAAGACTGGTCATGTCCTGGTAATTGCTGAAACTAGGTGAGGGTACATGGGGTTCATTATACTACTATTTTCTCTACTTCTGAATATATTTCAGATTTTCCACAATAAGAAGTTTAAAAAAAAAAAAAACACTTTTCAATAACTGATAAATGGTATATTCTTCCCTCCAAAAAACCACTTCAATAGATAATCAAATACAATACAAATATGGCTTAAAAAAACTAACAAAAAGAAATAAGGTCCTTAAAAAAGAGCCACATTATCTTTCACTGTTACGTGTGCTGCACAGAGCAAGTAACACATAGTTTGCAGATCTATAGAATGTTCTAGAATCCACTCTTGAGTCTTTCAATTTAAGCTTGTGGCACCGAAGATAAAAGTGAACTGGCCTCAATTAGTTCAGAGCCACATCTGCACTACATATGCGGCCCACATCTACAGCTCTTCATGGCAGAGCTACAAAAGTTAAGAATATCTTCAACATACCTTTATTTTACTGTTTTTAGATTGGGGGAGGTAAGAGAAGGACAAATGTATTCACATTCCCATATGTGTGCAATTTAAAACAGACAATCTTGGCATTAAGGAAATTAAGACACAGGCTTTACTGATGTTGATTTTAATGGCCAAAATCCAAAAACAGTTCTAGTTACAAGCTCATGGATAAACTCTTGATTTCTTTGTCAGCAGACAGACCCAACTCATTACTTGACACTCTAACCTCTACCACACTCAATTTGTATCCACTTTATTGAGGAAAGAAAAGTTTTCCTTTTTCTCCTTAAAAGAAGTGGATTAAAGAAAACTTTTCGGGGCTGGTTGGCTAGCTCAGTTGATTAGGGTGTGGTGCATTTAATAACACCAAGGTCCAGGGTTCAAAATCTGTACCTGCCAACCGCCAAAAAAAACAAAGAAAAATTTTCAAGGAAGATGTCCATTTTGCAGCTTTTCAACCAAAATCTTGCTAGAAGCAATTAAACAGAGCATACTAGGAAAAAGTAAAAGATTATCATAATAAAAATGGGCTCCAAAAGCAAAGGCTGAATATGAATCATTGTCTAGCATATAACCACTGCCACATTTGCTTTTCAAATATTTGTGAAGGCATTTGGCATCATTTTCCAATAATCTCATAGGACTTCAACTTCCTTGTTTTTTCAATAGTATTTCAAAATGTTGACACATTTATTGAACTATTTTTGGAAGACCTAAGCTTTGTCTACCTTCAGGGCTCAAGATACGAATATATAAAAGCTACAGTACATCCCTTTAGCTACAAAACTTGGCAAGCTTCCTGAGTTCTCCAAGAAAACTTCAATTGGCAACTCCATTAACAGCGAAAGAGCACAGAGTAGAGAGAACAACTGTAGACACAAGGAGACCTTGGCTATGCCTGAAGCTCCATTACTAAACTGCTGAATGACTTTGGGTAAGCTTAACCTCTTACCCAAAGGTTACTCTTCAGTTAAATATAACTGAAGTTCGACCCAGCAGCTGTCAGGACAAAAAAAAAAGTACAATTTTATTATGGCTGCAGTCCTTATCAAATGTGAGTACCGTAATAACATTGTGAATTTTATTTTTATCTATTTAAAACCCTAAATCCAGTGATTGAACATGAGTTAATTTCTGCTACCTCCCAAAACCACACTTAAATGACATAAAGAAATGAAATATTAAAAAGATACAAGTCCACAAAAACAAAAAAAAATTGGAGGGGACATGCCAGCAGATAAGATATGTCAACAGAATTTTAGAAGATGGAAAGCAGATATACAAAGTGACTGAGATGAGCAGAGGAAGCTGAAACTTGAGTTTTTACTTTTGTGGGAGCAGACAAGAAACAGATTGTTAAAGAAGCCCTGAGAGCCTCAGGAATTGGAGGTTCCAGGTACCTCTGAGGGCTGAGGTGAGAGAGAGATAAAAACAGCTTCCAAAAGGCTTCAGAAGACTGGAAAAAGTATTTTACAATCTCCCAGTTCTCAAGAAATTCACCTCCCATTTATACTTTTGGGCAACTACTAGATGTGCTCATGTTAAATAAGAGTTAAACCAAGAAAGGAACATGGAACGCAGAAGACACAAAACCCAGGAAGAGAGGCAAAGGGAATTCCCAGAATACAGGTGCACAGAAGTTCTAGAAATAAAACCAGTCCAGAATAATGCAGGGCCCAGGAAGGATGTCTCCAAGAATGAAAGAAAATGGAACTGACAAATTACTTCATGTTTGACCCCACTGGCAGGAATTTCACAGTTTCCAACATAGTTTACAGCTGAATCAAGGATTGGTACTGTAAGAACCCAAATGCCCCAAGGGATCACACCCTGATCACATAAGCCCTTCTCAGCCGCACCCCATCATGGCGCTGGTTGCCCTTCTCTTCCGCATTCTCCTTCCCGCAGGCGCGAATCACACACCAATCAGCTCCCCCGCAAGCCCCATGCGGTATGCTAAATAGGGATTGTATTTTAAACCAATCAGCTTTCCCTTAAAGCCCTATATATATGTGTGTGTGCTGCCTAATAAACGAGCTCTCTCTGGTGGATCGTCAACTGGTGTTGACTCGTCCTTTCATTTGGTGCCGAAACCCGGGACGCGTTCCCCTCGAGCGGCAACACTTTTTGGATCGCAGCGGCAACACTTTCTGAGTCGCCCCTTGGGGCTCCCTAGAGCAGCAACACTTTTCGAGTCGCCCCTCGGGAACTCCGTCCCGCCAGGACCAGCCTCCCTTCCACCGCTCACCATTGACAGTCCACCCTCATCCATTCTTTTCAGCGCTGGCTCCTTCCGCTCACCACCAGCTCATCATTAGGTAAGCCCCCTTTCCTAAAGGGCACCAGCCCTTTTTCAAGCTACCGCAGGGAGTCTAGTCATGATCGTCCGGTAGCCCCTAACGCCCATACCCCACCCCACCACAGTCTTCACGACCACCATAAATTCCCAAACTATAACAGGTTCCAAAGCCCCGGTAAACTTTTACTTTCATTTTTGGAGATTAAAAGCCCCATTCTGTTCTCTCCTTCTCTCTTTCACCCTCCTGTCCACCACTCTCTTCTCTCCACCTCCCGGGTCCGGGACCCGACCAGAAATTCCTAGCGCTAGGTTCCTACAGGCACCGGGCTTTTGCCCTAGAGAAGTGAAGGTCTGAGTGACAACCCACACCTCCCTTCTCTCCTCCTGGTTCATACCTGAATCTGCCGGGACTGACGTGACCTACTGGGGACGCCCTCTAGGATCCCGCCCTTCCCAACCGGCCGAAGGATCTGTCTTATCACTAATCTCTGTCCAATTTCTGTCTAAATTCCCATTAAGAGACCAGAATGGGTGCTTCCTCCTCCTCCCTAGGGGACTCTCCACTTCAATGCCTTCTGAAAAACCTCACCAACCTTTCCCTCAGGCCGGATATTAAGCCCAAACTCCTCACCAAATTACGAGACCTCTTTAACTACTGCCAGCGCCTAAAACAACGGAGGGAGATCCCCTACATCGAGGCTTTTCGCCTCTTGGCTCAGAACCCCACCCTCTGCTCCTCCTGTGCTCCCTCTCAAGTCCTTTTAGCCTGTAAACCATCTTCACAGTCACCCCTCGATTCTTCCACCTTCGACCCTGCTGATGAACCCCCACCCTACTGACCTCCTCCTCCCCCGTCACCTTTTGCACCTCCTGCGCCATCCACTCCTCTGTCTTTACCTTCCCCTACTCCTGACCCACTAAGCCCCCCTTTCACCCGTTCCCGAGGACCCCCCTGCCCCTTTAACAATCGCCCCACTACATGAGGTAGCTGGGGCTGAAGGAGTAGTTAGGGGCCATGTTCCCTTTTCCCTAGCTGATCTTACAGAATTAGAAAAAAGACTAGGCTCTTTCTCTACCGACCCTACCACCTACATTCCTAGCCAATACCCTCCTCCCCGAGGAACGCCACAGGGTCTGGGATACAGCCCAAACCCATGCCACTGACACCCATCGTACCAATCCGAATCACCCGCCAGGCCCCCAAGCAGTCCCAGAACAGGAACCTAATTGGGATTATAACACAGCCCAGGGAATCCAGGCTCGAGACCGTTTTGCCTCTTGCTTAATAATTGGCCTCAAAAAATCAGCTCGCAAGGTCAATTTCCAAAAAAATTCAAAAACTGTCCAAAAAAGGAGGAAACTCCCTCTGAGTTCCTCAATAGATTAACTCAGGCCTTTCAACAATACACTAACTTAGACCCCAACTCAGAAGACGGCCGGCATGTCCTTATGACCTATTTCCTGGCCCAATCCTACCCCGACATTAAAACTAAACTTAAAAAATTAGAGCAGGGTCCTGCAACCCCTCAGACCGAAATCCTGTCAGTGGCCTTCAAGGTTTTTCATAATCGGGAGGAGGAAAAGGAATGTCGAAAACAAAAGGCCGACCACACCAACTTCCAGATGTTGGCCCATCTTATCAAACCCCCTGGGCGCCCTCCCACAGCCTCCACCTCTAAGCCTCCACCTGGAGCCTGCTTTAAATGTGGAAAGGAAGGGCATTGGGCAAAGGTTTGCCCCACCCCCAGGCCACCCACCACTCCTTGTCCAAAATGCAAAAAGAAGGGACATTGGGGATCTGATTGCCCCCTCGCCCAAAGGGGTGAGAGACCAACTGCCCCACAGTCCCCCAGAACCGTGGACACCACCTATGGTGGGCCTCGCTGAGGAGGACTGACGGAGCCTTGGGCCCTTCCTGACCATCTCTATAACAAAGCAGGAGCCCAGGGTATCCATGGTTGTGGACCGCCACCCAATATCTTTCCTCCTGGACACTTGAGCCACCTTTTCGGTCTTAAGGGAATATAAAGGCCCCACCACCTCCAGCAGCTCTCCTATAGTCGGGGTAGGAGGTAAACAAATCTTTCCCCAAAAAACCTCTCTTTTAACCTGCAGCCTTCAAGGCACTCAATCCATTTTCTCCCATTCCTTTCTAGTCATGCCACAATGCCCCGTCCCCTTGTTGGGTTGGGACATTCTATCACGGCTTCAAGTCTCCATTACTTTGCCCCTGTCCTCTTCCTCTTCCCCCATTTCCTTCCTCCTAGCGCTAGTTCAAGCCCAAGATCCTACTAATCCCACCCCTCCAAAGAAGTCCTTACCCATCTTAACGCACCCTGTTAACCCCACAGTTTGGGTCACTGCCAGCCCTAATCTGGCCCAGTGCTCCCCTGTCTCAGTATTCATTAACCACAACAGCCCTCCTTGGGTTAAGCCCCATCATTCAGGACCTATTAAAAAAGGGGTATCTCCGTCCCACTCACTCCCCTTTCAATACTCACATACTCGCTGTATAAAAACCTAATGGCGCCTTTCGACTCATCCAAGATCTCCGCCTTATTAACGCCGCTGTCATTCCCATTCACCCCCTTGTATCAAATCCATACACTCTTCTTTCCAAGGTCCCAGCAACCTCTACTCATTTCTCGGTTCTGGACTTAAAGGATGCCTTCTTTTCCATACCCCTGGAAACCGATACTCAGGACATTTTTGCCTTCACATGGACTGACCCCCACTCCCGTCACTCCGAACAACTCACTTGGACGGTCCTGCCACAGGGATTTCGGGATAGCCCTCATATTTTCGGGCAGACAGGACCTCAAATCTTTTCACTTAAACCATCCAGAGTCCACCTTATTACAATATGTGGACGATCTCCTTCTATGCAGTCCTTCATGGGAACAATCCCAAGCTGACACTGCCCATTTGCTTAACTTCCTAGCGGGTAGGGGATATCGAGTGTCCTCCGCCAAGGCCCAAATCTCCTTACCGTCTGTAACCTACCTTGGTTTTCTCCTCTCCCCGGGAAAGAAGGAAATCACCCTGGACAGAAAACAGTTTCTTACTGACCTGCCCATCCCCAAAACCAAAACAGAGATCCTATCTTTCCTGGGTCTAGCCGGATATTTCAGAGCATGGATCCCCAATTTCTCTTTGCTAGCCCAACCTCTCTATAATATGAGTAAGGGTCCTCCTGAAGAACCTTTACTCTCCTCACCTCAGCGCCCTTTTCTCAAGCTTCGGCAGGCCCTTCTAACAATCTCTGCACTTCATCTCCCTGATCTAACTAAACCCTTTTTCCTCTATGTTCATGAAAATATGGGACAAGCTCTAGGCGTCCTAGGACAGAATTATGGCCCCTCCTTTGCCCCCGTAGCATACCTATCAAAACAGTTGGACCCCACTGTACGAGGCTGGGCACCCTGTCTAAGAGCCCTAGCAGCGGGGCAGTTACTGCATAAAGAGGCATCCAAATTAACATTTGGGGCACCTCTCACCATTCTCTCACCACATCACCTCAAAGACCTCCTTCACCCACAGACACAAAATCAAGTTCCCATTCTTCCATACGGCTCCCAAGGTTCACAGACACCCTCTCAGCCTACAAGCCTTCTTCTCAATCACCCCATCTGACAAAGCCCTCTTGCAAAAAAAATTTCCTCCTCATGCACAATCTGCCAGCGTACGAATCCTAACACCCCTCTCAAACCTGGGCCATACCCCTCCCACCAGGCCAGAGGTCTCACACCCGCGGCCGACTGGCAAGTCAATTTTACGCACATGCCTTCTGTCCGGCGCCTCAAATACCTCTTGGTGTTTGTTGATACCTTTTCAGGATGGGTAGAGGCATTCCCAACATCCAATAAAAAGGCCTCCACCATAGCCCAGACTCTCCTTTCTCAAATCATCCCACGATTTGGGATGCCCACTTCCATTCAATCTGACAATGGACCTGAATTTACCACCCAGATAATACAAAAACTCTCCCAGTCACTCTCTCTCCCCTGGCACCTACATTGCCCTTACCGACCTCAGGCATCTGGAAAGGTAGAGAGAACCAACAGAACCTTAAAGGACATACTAACTAAATTGTCTCTGGAATTACACCTTGATTGGGTCCGTCTTCTACCTCTCGCTCTACTCAAGACCAGAGCTCTCCCAAAAAAGGCCCTCCAATCTTTCCCCTTTTGAAGTCATATATGGTAGGCCCCTCCTTCCCCCGGGGATCACAGCAACTGAAGGACCCATACAACCCACCATGGCCTTACCCTTACTCTCCCACCTTTGCACTGAATTATGGAAGTACCAGGACTGGCTATTTCCAGATCTCACTTTCCAAAAATAACCTTTCACTCAGCCCAGGCGAATTAGTATTCTACACTTCCCCAGAACCCAAAACCCCCCTAACCCCTAAGTGGGAAGGCCCATGTCCTGTCATCCTTTGCACTCCAACTGCTGCTAAACTTGCCCTGCCAGGTAATCATGTTACTCCATGGATTCATATTTCCAGGCTGAAGCCTTGCACTCAGGATCCGCCCTCGGCCACCGAGAACTCCAATAACAAGCTGCAAAAGAACTTAACACACCATTCTTTTAAGTGTATCCCTCATCCTACCGACCCTTTCAAACTCCGCCTATCCCGGACCTCAGCCTTACCCCCAGTTCCGGAGACATGAACCTTCTCCTTGGCCTTTTCCTGTTCTTTTCATTTCACCCAGGGAGCTTTCAGGCCCCTCTGCTAGCTCCCCAGGGTCACCCATTTACACCTGGCAACAGATCATTTCTGAAACACTCATCTTTCTCGCTCTCTCCCGGAAATTGTTTTCTCTCATGTGACCGCTCCTGGCGGCCATCCCCTTAAACGCTTCCCTTCCTCAACCATTTATAACCACACCTTCTCCCCACCAGGCTCTTTCTTCTGGCGCAATGGAACCCTCTCTACCTCTATCCAGTCTAATCTTACTGTCCCATGCCTTCTTGTCACCATCGTCCCTCAACTCACTCTGTACTCCAATTCAGAACTGTTCTATCTTCTTCATCCACCCTCAAAACAAAAAGGGGCCGCCTTCCTCCCAATCATGGTTGGTATTTCCCTAACGACATCAGCTGTCAGAGCCGGCCTGTCGGGAGGAGCCTTAGGACACAGTTTACGGGGGCGGTCAAAGACATCAATACTAAACTTGAAGGGGCTCTAACTTCCACTGCCGAATCTCTTTCCTCTCTACAGAGACAAATCACCTCTTTAGCTCAGGTCACCCTCGAAAACCATAGAGCACTAGACCTCCTCACTGCAGAAAAAGGAGGTACTTGCATCTTCCTTGGAGAAGAATGCTGTTATTCCTCATAACCTGCCTTTTCTTGCCCTGCATCATTCTTCAAGCCCAAGTGGGAAAAATTTCTAATCAGGCCTTTAACCAGCTTTTACTTAGAAACTACCAGCTCCTAGATACCGATGAACCCCTCGCCTCACCTTGTGAGCACCTCAGCCGATGCTGAAGAGGTACCACCTTACAGAGGAAACGCATTCCTACACGCCCTTGCCACCGACGACGCCTGGCTGCTCCCTCCAGTCTCCAACTACGAACAATGGAACCAGTGCATATTCGATTTGTGGCTTCAAGGAACGTTTATGGACTTTTCCCCTTTTGAAATTACTTGTTTCTCCACCCTCCTTTGGGGTTTCATAATGAGTATTTATTTACCTTCCTCCCTTTGCCCCCCCCCAACGCCCCAGTTCAGCAGGAAGTAGCTCAATGACTTCAACGTCCCCTTTCCTAAAACAAGAAAAAGGGAGGAATGTAAGAACCCAAATGCCCCAAGGGATCACACCCTGATCACATAAGCCCTTCTCGGCTGCACCCCATCATGGCGCTGGTTGCCCTTCTCTTCCGCATTCTCCTTCCCGCAGGCGCAAATCGCACACCAATCAGCTCCCCCCTCAAGCCCCATGCGGTATGCTAAATAGGGATTGTATTTTAAACCAATCAGCTTTCCCTTAAAGCCCTATATATATGTGTGTGTGCTGCCTAATAAACGAGCTCTCTCCGGTGGATCTTCAACTGGTGTCAACTCGCCCTTTCAGGTACAAAGAAAACCAAGCAGATGAGGAAAAAAATAAGGCAATTAATTTCAGGATAAAACAAAAAGTTGTAAAAAAAAAAAAAAAAAAAAAAAAAAAAAAGCACATGCAATCAAAGTACTTTACTTGGCTCAGCTTTAAACTGGAGAACGGAAGAAACGAGTGTGGGTTTGAAGGAAGAGGGCATTAGTAAAGGAGACTCACTCCAACCAAGGTAGGAAGTCAAAAGGTATTATTATGTAAAACATAAACATCAAGAGGCAAGAGTAGGCAGATGTCAGCAAGATGATGGAATACACTTCCCCAGTGCTCAAAGCTCATCACTTGTCATCAGTACATGAAAATACCTTCACAAGAGCTAAGGAAACCAGACAGTTGTTAAATGTCTGTGAAACCAAACTTTTGCCTTCCAGCATGTCCCCTTCTCTCTTAGAAAATGCAAAAACTTTCAACAAATAACAAAACATAAAAATATTTTGTCATTAAAAAAAAAAAATCAAGAAACAAGAAAATCACGTTATTTAGAGACAAAACATACCAGAAAACATAACCAAAAGTAGTCAAAGTGGCTTCCTCTGGGGAGCAGAAATCAGTCATGAAGAGAGCTAGAGCATGGTCTGCAAGCTTTCCCTTATAATCCCTGAAGTGTTACCTGACTTTCTAAATCATCTACAAGCACCCTGGAGAATGCCATTTGCACTGTAAATGAAGTAGCTAAAAGTGTAAAACTGCATGAAAGACAAAAACTGGTGGGCGGGGGAGGCACATTTTATTTTGATGTATTTTATACTCTGGCATATTTTCCTAATGCTGAAAAATCAAACTGGAATCATTACATGAAAAACAGCATGAAGGGTACACCCCGTCCCAGCATGATTCAAGAATCACACAACTAATAGTAGTACTCAGGTCTACTTCACAATCACACCTTTATAAAAGAAACTAGGAGGCAGAAAACCAGTCAGGAAAGGAAGCCTGTCTTCTATAAAAGTTAGATAATACTGTAATTGCCAACAAATTCCAAAAAATTTCAAGGTTCTACTGAGTAACAGCATCAAACAGTTAAAAGCTATAACTGGCCCTAGCAGACAAAAGAAAAGTTTTAGCCACACACAACCTGGGTGCCCTGGAGCAATATATTCAATTTTTAATCCTTAGTTTTTCAAATGAGCTACATACCAGCTACTCCAAAATGGTACTGCAAAAAGGATTAGGGAAATTAACAAATGTAAAGCACCAACAACAGCACCTGCCTTATAGTCTATGCTCCAAAACACTTTCCTTTTTTTTTTTTTTAAACATGTTTATTGATTATCAGTGCTTCTGTCCTTACTGAGTTATCTACAATGGAACCTAGAACAAAGCCAACCCAGGAGCATAAAATGCACTTGTCCAGGAGAGGTTAAGCAAAGCAGCTGCTGTGACAGTGCCTGAAGCCTGGAGGCTGTAAGCAAAGCAGGGAGAAATATCAAACAGAAGCCTACACCTGTGGAGTAATCTTGCAAAAAGAAAGAGAGAATAAGAATTAGATCCAGTCTCTAAATCCAATTACCAATCTAAAGAAAATACAGAAGACAGAGGAACAGATTACTTAACACTACACAGTTGAAATCAGTAAAATTCAGACTGTGGGAAGCCACACAGAACTATCAATTAGGTTTCCTCAAAAAATAAACTGCAAGGAAAAATAAGAGATGAAGGGGCAACTATAGCTTATTCCTCTTAAAAATATGTCAGTGAATTATAATGTGCAGATGTTAACTGGACCTTGATTCAAACAAACTTTTTCAAAAGTTGTTACTTGAGACACTTATAGACTTTAATACCAACAATTAGATATTTGATGATATTAAGAAATTTTTAGTGTGATGATGGTATTCCAGTCACATTTACAAACTAGTTCTTATATTCTAGAGATACATAATACAATATTAAGTGATAAAATGAAAAAAAAGAAAAAAGTCTTTTGAAAAAGACAAATAACATACACATAGGGTACAGTTAGGGCTGCAGGAGAACCAAGCAATCTGTTTAAGAGCAAGAGGTCATGAAGTCAAGGACGAAACCAGAAACAGCATACCTTCCATACGTTACTGAGGGCCAACTGCATGCTGGGCTGATGAATGGGTTCCATAAACTATGACTCTGAAAGTGACTCAAAGGTCATTCTTCACAAAGGGAGAAGCAGGAAATGACTGCTGGCCCAAGAGGTAGAAAGGCCCTACAGCCAGCAACACCCACGTTATGCTCATACAGATCTAGGTCTTTTTGAATCTTTCAATTGATATTTTGTAGAAGAGGTGCAAAAATAGTCTAAAGGAATCAGATATCTAAGGCAAATGAATGAAATGGCCTAGAGGTAAGACAAAGGAAACGGGAGGAACTGAGACAAACTAGGAAGCGGTTGACTTGTGCAAAATGGGTCAGGAACTACCAAGCTCTAGCTGATGGTCCTTGCAATTGAGTAACATGGGCCCAGAGTTGTCATAATCTTCCAATTTTTCCAGCCTAAAATAAGATATTTATGTGAAACCTCCTGATTTCTTAATGTTGTCAACTAATTTAAAGTTAAAACACTACGTTGAGGAAAAATATGTCTGCAGGTCTATTTCACACACACAGAGACGTGTACTGGATTTATAAAGGTCACATTTTAATGCCATATGCAGAGGTGTAAACATTATCAGTAAAAAATCCCACTCACTAATAGCCTTCTTTCAGCAAGCTTACTGCAGCTATAGAGAGAGGAAGTTATAGCATATGCACACAAATTTTACAATCAAAATCAGTTACCTCTGGCAACATAACATAAAGACTACATTCTCCCTGTGTTAGTAAAACTAGATCACAACAGCTTTGCCATATATATGCTCTTTTGTACATTACCAGAAAGGATGGATACAATTTGTTAGGACAGTTTTCTAAAGGTTCAAAAATTCTAAAGACACTGTACCGAAAATTGTTAAAGAGTGGTTTTAACTTGTGATCACCACAGGAAATTACAGTTTCAAATCGAAGACTACACTTCCACACAGATAATAATTCCTAACCATTACAAAAAAATTTGCTTACCACATATTCATATCAAAGACTACACTTCCACACAGATAATTATTCCTGACCACTGCTAAAAATCTGCTTAGCACAAATTCACAAGCAACCCACTAGGTCTTTTCTTAACCTAACAATTTTCACAGATGCCAGGCACCATGTGAAGTATTTTATTAGCATTAGCTCATTTAATCCTCATATAACTCTATGAGGTAGGTATGACTTTTAACCCCATACTAAAGGAAACAAGGATTTGAGAAATAATTTGCCATAGGTTACACTGGCAAAGTGTTGGTCTAACCAGCCCCAAATAGTGTGGCCTTGTCAGTGATCTCTTCTGCTATGGGTTAAAAGTGACCCCCAAAAGTTCATGTGTTGGAAACTTGATCCCCATAGTAACAGTGCTAAGAGTGGAAAATCCAATTGTGATATTTGAAAGGCAGGGCCTTCAAGAGGTGACTGGATCATGAGGACTATGCTCTCATGAATGGATTAATCCAGTCATGGAGAGTAATGTGTTAATAGTTTAATGGGTTATCATGGGTGTGGACTAAGAAGAGCAAAGGAGCATGTTAACAAGTTTTCTTCCTCCTCCTTGCCATGTAATACCCTGTGCTACCAAATGACTCTGTACAGACTCCCCACCAGGAAGAAGGCCTGCACCAGATGTGCCCCCTGGACCCTGGACTTTCCAGCCTCCAATACTGTAAGAAATAAATTTTGTTTCCTTATAAATTACCTAGTTTCAGGTATTCTGTTATAAGCAACAGAAAACGGACTAGTACACCTTCTAATCAATATTTTCAACAAAGAAATCTGTGAGGAAATAAAAGCATTAAGTTCAAAGGTAAAAATATGAGTGGCCAAGATTATATCAGAATTCAGTATAACCTTGGCAACTGAGAAAAAAGGGTCAAAGAATTCAGCCAAAAGGAAATAAGCATAATCAGGCAGACGGGGAAAAAAAATCAATGAAAGTGCAATAGGGTAACATGAACAAAAAGAGAAAAATAAAAGAATATCTCCTTATGACTTTGATTTCCTAATCTCAAAAATAAGAACTGACCTAGATCAGCAATCAACCTTTTCTGTTTCCCAAAACTCTTTAAAAACTGCTCTCAAAATTCTCTCTCAATTTCTCTCTCCTGTACTCACTTGCGCACACACATGCACATGCACATACACACACACAAACCACTTGACTTACAGTCTCAGGCAGATTTTTGAACCCCTGATACCCACCGTGAGCAACATGTTCCCCTCTAATCCCACTCCCAACCCTAGGTCAAGAGTCTGAACTTAATGATCTCCAAATTCCCTTCTTGCCCACAAGGTAAATGTATCTTAGGTGAAAAACAAGTAGCCTCTTTGGACAAAAAAGAAAAGAATGTCTTCAAGCTACTGGGATGTGTACATATATTGGGAGAATATGAGAAACTAAAAAATATGATTAAATTCAGCAGTGTTGTTATATAATGGTGGTGGGTCCAGCTCTGAAGCTCATCAGGAGGTCTGGAAACCTGAATTCAGGGCTTGGAAAAGCTGATTAGAGAGCTGACAATCAGACCTATATAACAAGTTTTTAAAACCACAATTATCCTGGAAAAAGGCAACTACAGGGTAACATAAGTCTTTAAGTATGTGAAAATTCTTTCCTGAAGGTTGATAGTGAGGCCATAATAAGAGCAAAGCAAGAGGAGAGTGGCTTTTCAATTATACCATGAAAGATTTGGTTTAGATGCCATCAACTTCCCTACCTAGGCAATGAGATTCCACAGTCAAACAGCAATAAAATCATTTTGGAACCCTTCCCATGCCCTCTAGCTCTTAACCTGAAAAGAACTAAACCATCTCCATGAGGCAGGATTTAGTCAATATGTAAAATTTCAAATTGGCTATCTAAAGCAAAATCTTTCTTAAGATACAGCTTGGATCTCAGAAAAGACAGTTCTTATTCCTCAATTTATTTCATTTTGGCATAAAGATTACTTGGGAGACAATCTATATATATTTATGACTATAATATGCTAAAGAGAAAAAATATCAAAATGCAGAGAGGTATCTATGATGTGAAACACGCTTCCATTTTAAAAGTAACTGAGAATATATAATTGGCTCAATTTCAATCTTTGGGAAAAAACAAACAAACCCAAAAGCAGTACAAATGCAATTCCAGGCCACATAACATTTATCCAGTACCAAGGAGTAAGAGACCACTTTAAAAATGAGAAAATTCATAAAACCTCTGAAATTCTCATTAAAATAAATACTATCCCAAACACCAGGAAAAAAAGTGTATAGATTATCCACCCTTCCAGACAAGAAAAACACACATCTAAAAAATCTACACAGATCCCAAGCCAACCACAAAACATGGAGGAACAACATCCAGTGGTTAAAAAAACAAATCCTCCACATGAAATACTACCTCCATGATATCTCTACATGAAGTATTACCAGCTTCTACAAAGTAAACTCCAACTTTCAAACAATCTTCATTAAAAGCACCTTCAATATATCATATAAACGTTCAATTAATTAATTTTCCAAATATTTCTTAAGTACAATGTGTAGGTGTTTCACATAGCAAATATATACCCTCGTATAGGGGAAAAAGATGGAAAAATAGAATTAAAAGTTAATATGAATCCTTCCATGAACATTTTGAAGTACCCTCATATAATATTCCCTCTTTCATATGAAATATACACACATACTTTACAGGAAAACTACCAAAAAAAACTTTAATTATAACTATCAATTATTTCTAGTTGATATTAGAGATGTTTTATTTCTTTCCTTTTCGGCTTA
Source organism: Cynocephalus volans (assembly GCF_027409185.1). NCBI lineage: Eukaryota > Metazoa > Chordata > Mammalia > Dermoptera > Cynocephalidae > Cynocephalus > Cynocephalus volans. Next base: position 131,753,759 of record NC_084464.1, read on the forward strand.
CCTGTAACTTCTAAATAACTACAATATTAATAGCTAACTTGGAGCCCATTCCCCTATAGTTAATGACAACAGGCTCTGACTCCAGTTCAGATTTTAGTCTGGGGCACTACCCAGGCCAAGAAATGATAGAAATCTTATGAATATCAAGTTGCTGGTTCATGCCAAAACATGGCATTCCCAAAGGATGCCCTGTCCAAAATCTGGAGGAATTATATACAAATCTTCTGTTTACTCAAGGCTTCCAAAGAGGCTGAAAATGTTTGTGTGCTGAAGAGCTGGGAGTGGATTTGCTGACTTCTAATGGTTCAGCCTTGAGATTCCAAGATTCTATAAAAGAGCAGTAAATTAGGGTTTGGCTAGTATTTGCTGTCTACTGAGGCCAGCATAAACATTTACTTGAGGCTTTTAAATCTGTAAGGTTACCCAGTGGTTGGTTAGGTACAGTAATTCTGAATCTGAAAAAAACAAACAAGGACACTGAAAATGTTTCTAAACAAAGATGGGGTGGAGGAGGTAGGCATTATTTCCTTTGTTCTCTCCAAGTAAACAATACAGATTTTGGAAATCCAAAACATGACTCTCCGTGACATTGATCCCTATAAAATGTTTTATTGCCTTATAAAAATATCAACAATTCATACCTTTTAAAAAAGTCCACACACAGCTTTTAAGTAGACTACTTCAGTTCAAAAAAGAAGGAAAAAGCCCATGCCTTCCTGTGGAAACAGAAACAAAAATCTTCAAAAATATTTAGCATTCTGCTATGTAAAATATAAACTCTACATTCCTAAATAAAATGGCAAAGAAACAACTTTTGTAGGTCACTAGCCACAGTAATATGAGAGTGGTGATTCAGGGCAGAACCTAATGTTAAATATAACTGTACAATATTACTAATTACAGAGAAATTTTACCAATAAATATTTTGGTTGAGGACTGCTTTGTCATCTTTGCAAGTATTTTTAGTTGAAAGCAAATGGTTGGGTAGTACACGTGGACATGGTTCTGATTTTTAAATATCTATTTTTACATTCTGGTCACTGGTTAGGTTTTCTGGTTAGGTTTTCTAAGCTCAATTCTTCAGACTGGTAATTTGGAAAGGGTAAACCACAAGAACGTTACGTTAACAGCAAGGGACCTAACAAGCTCGGATCAGCACAAATTTAACTTGGAAACCTACAAGTGCTCACAAATCTAATCACAGGCCCAGACAGTCACAAACTCCTGAGGAACACAGATGTAGATGAGCAAACTGTACTAAAGCTATCTCTTGAAATATAGCAAGAGCAATCTGAATTCCCTTGTTTTATATTTGCACACTTATTTTCAGGGGGCCTCTCTTCGGATTCATTTCCTAAATCTCCAAATTTGATTCTTTCTCCTTGTACTCAAATTTCAGATTCTGGGCCGAGCCCGTGGTGCACTCGGGAGAGTGAGGCGCTGGGAGCGCTGCGACGCTCCCGCCGCGGGTTCGGATCCTATATAGGAATGGCCGGTGCACTCACTGGCTGAGTGCCGGTCACGAAAAAAGACAAAAAAAAACAAACAAATTTCAGATTCTAAATATACATATCCAGTTGCTTCAAAATACTCCATAGCAACTTAAGATTTTTACACAAGTTAGCAAAAATTGTACTGAAATCTTAGCTTTATAAAATGATGACTTTTTAAATCACTTTTAATATTTTTAAACAATCCCCATGCAATTTAGAACTCAAGAGTTTTAGGGTTGGTGGCTAAATTCAACCACACATTTTCTTTCGAAGGTTTTTACACACAGTGCTCTAAGTACTTCAACTAGGGGTAAAAGATTAAGAGACCTGTTATGACTAGGTCTCTCTTAAAGAGGGATGTTTTAAAAGGGAATAAACTGTCCCCTCCTGTTACTCTAAATGAGCAGCCTCTTGTTCTCAGCAGTCCATCTGCACACAAGACCACTACTGACTTCAGTGGGAATTCTGCCCAAGAAGTGAGGAAGACGGGATAGGATTAAATTAGCCCTAAAACCATACCATTGTTCCAAGCCACTGCCACTTGTACAGTTCTCCAATAACCTCAGAAAAATAGCTATCTGGGATTTGATGGTGGTCCTCAAATTGAATTTAAGGAATGAGCACTCAAGCTCTAACAGATGACACAGCATAGCTCTTTTAAAAAGTTGTGTCAAATTCCGCAGCTTGATAAATGTAGGCCCTTATCACAATTCAAGATGGCATCGTAGTGCTGCCCCACCAGTGGCTGCAACAGCAACAAGCCTGGAAATGCAAACTGAATAGGATTAAGCACTATTAGTTCCCCAATCAAACCTGTTCAAAGCTTAAGAAATCTAAATCCCAGCCCCCAGCAGCCAAGAAACTGACTCAGTTTCCCTCAAGTGCTAAACTCAAGGAGAAATGTGACAGGACACTGACTAAAACGCTAATTCTCAATAGTGTTATAAATAGAGAACATAAAAATAATGTATTCTGATGAAAGAACAGAAACAAGAAGAAAAACAGAGAGGAGTGAAGAAAATAAATGAAGCAAAAACTGTGAAAGTCATTTGTTTAAAATGCTTATGGCTGGCCGGTTGGCTCAGTTAGGTAGAGCACGGTGTTAAAACACCAAGGTCGAAGGGTTCGTATCCAAGGTACTGTCAAAATATGATAAAACAAATTAAAATGCTTAAATAACAGTAACATAAGGAACAAGACACCTGGCACACATGCCTTTTCAGATCCACGAAGTTCAAGAAACTGAGGAAAGATGTGACTCAGAAAAGAGAAAATACGTCCACAGTCCCTCTAGTTTCCACCTTCCCTTGCACCCACCCAGGGCTCTTAAAAACGGGGGTAGCTGTTGTGGTGACGGGGAAATTCAAAGAAAGGCGTCCTCTGTCAGTAGGGAGGGCTCCACATAGAGTCCCTTCCCCAAAATAACAGACTCTAAGCGGAAGCTCTTCTAACCTCACCAAAAAAACTTGACCTCACGGGAGGTTAGCGGTCTGGGGAAGCCAGACGACTGACGTCCCACCCAGACTGCCCGGCTGCTGGGGGCAGCGTCTTCGTCTGGGAATGGGGTCCCCGGAGGCCAATTCCATCCCTGCCCGCTCTATGTTCTCTTCGTCCTTCCCTTCGGCTTACCTAATAATGCTCCCAATCCTCTGCGCCCAGCGCAGGAGGGCAAATACAAGCCATCTCTGGGGCCATGGCCTGGGTGTCGGAACTGTAAGGACCCAAGCCCCAAACGTGCGTCCCTCTCCACAGCTCCCGGACGGCGCAGGCGGCAGCGCCAGGCGCGAGGCGACGCCGGGCCGACCCGCGCAGCGCATGGAGCTGGAGCGCCGCCCTCGCCCGGCTCCCCGCGTATCCACGCACAAGTTTTCCTTCCCAAAACCATCCTCCTGAAGGTCACGCCACAGCCCGAGCCAGAGCCGGATTCCTCACGCGGCGGCTCTCGCGGGGCCCGGACGCGTGGCCCTGACCCCACCGCACCCTGGCGGGGACTGCACAGTCCTCACCATCTCTCCAAGCTCTGCCAAGACGTGGCCCCGGCTGCCGGGAGGAGGAAAAAAGGGGACCGCAGCGGAGGTCTGGAGCAACGGGACCGGGACTCCAGGGCGGGAATCGGGTCCGGCAGAGACGGGGAGAGTCCCCAATCCGGTCCCCCGCCCCTCCCCCCCGGCGGGACCGTCCCGTCACCGCTTCCTGCCCGGGATCAGCTTCCCAGCGGCAGCCAGAGGAAAAATCCGAGCCGCCCCTGCAGCTCCTCAGGGACCAGTCGCCCAGCCCGAGCTCCTCCGCCCCTGGCCCGCCATTCCGCAGCCCCACACGCCTCCTTACCCCGACGCCGCACCTCAGGAGCTCGTTTGCCGCGGGGACCTGTCCCGCTTCGGTCCCAGCCGCGCCTGCCGCCTCCCTCCGCTAGGTTTCAAATTGAAATTCCCTGGCTGGGGCCGTCGGAGGACTCGGAGCGCAGGCCCCGCCCCCTCGCGGCGGAAGCCCCTCCCGCGCCCCTGCCGGACGCGCCCCCGGCGCGGAAACCCCCGCGGGCCGGTCACGCCCCCCGCGCCCAGGCCACGCCCCAGCGCCGGCAGGGAACCCTTCCCGCAGGATTCTCGCCGGGCGCGGCCATCGGGTACCCCCAGCTGAGAGGACGTATTTGGCCCTCAGAGCCGCCTGGGATAATGACAGCTAATGCCTGTGTGCAAGACGTTCTTACTGTGAACCCCGGCCTTCAATGCCCTCTGGACTTTTACAAGTTATTTCTTCAAAGTGCATTCACTGACTACACACTTCATCGAGCGCCTATTCCGTGGTAGACACTCCAGTAGGCCCTGGATACACAGAATAAGGAAAACTGAGTCCCCGTCAGCCTAGAGTGGAAGAAGTGCTTTCACAGAAAGAGCATTGAAAAAGAACTATTTATTCTTCCTGTGGGAAGGAGGGACAGGAGGGATTAGGGAAATCTTGGGGAGGGGCCCTTATGCTCAACCCTAAGAGTGAATAGGATCTGGACTGCAGAGCATAACATGGCTTAAGAAGAGTCTGGAAAAAAACCTAGGTTGGGCCGAATTGTGGAAAGTCGCAAGCATACACACACGACAGCCTCCCGATTCCTTTCTTTTGTGTAATTAGACCGCTGTCTCTCAGATTCTACTTATTTCATCTTTTCTGAACGTTTGCATGTCAAATTGGTGTCAGGTCGGTTGCCTGGTTCTCTTCCTCTAGAATCTGCCACACACACACACCTCTCATCCTTTGCCTCCTTGCACCTCTACTGAGTGAGGTTCTTTAGTGAGTGCACCTCGGCCAAAGTCTCCCTTTCTTTCTTAAATGTAACTTTTTCTAAAACTAGCAATGTCAAATGAAACCTCAGTAACAATGCCTTCAGCTGATGCTTTTCAGTTAAGAAAACACATTAACATATTTTATCATTTGATCCTCACAATCACCCTATGAAAAAGGCAGGGCAGGTTATATCACCTCTCCATTATATCAGAGAGAAAAGAGTTGGGAAGATAAATCACTTGCTAAGGTCCTTCCAGTAAATAATAAAATAATAATAGCTAACAATTATTGTGTGCTTTATATGCTAGGTATTGTTTTAAGTCCTTTACATGTGTTTATTTACTTAATCACAATCCCATATGTAAAGTACACAAGTTAAGATACACAAGAGCAGAAGCCTGATTAGACAGCAATTTTGGGAAAGGAGAGCTGGGAATTTTATGAAACCATACTATTATGAAGTTTGAGACATATTTACAATGAAACTAATGAAACTTAAACTTCAATATTCCTCATTTTCACAGGCCTTGAAACTAACTTTATTGTAATTTTATATCTCATTTTGTATTAAAAAGAATTCCTAAAGTCATATAAGCTTTAGAGCCCACAAAATCTTGATCCACCCCTGATGAAAACCCTTTAAAATGCTAATGCAAAATAATGGCACAAATATAATCGATTGTACAAATAAATAAATAGGCATAATTAATAAAATATAATGCTTTTATCATAGAAAATTATATCCTTACTATATCTTCTGTTGAAGTATGTGAATCACTTCTATATGCCACCTTTCAAGAATATTGTTAAGCTAAATTATATCCATAAGTGGGTAACCTTAATAATATGAGAGCCAGCAAGATTTAGCCTAAAGAAGTGATGAAAAGGTTGATATCAAATATCTCAAGGCTATAGTGTAAAAGATTAGACTCTGTTTTTGGACATAGCCTTACATGGCCCCAACATTTCAATGGAATGGAGCAGATTTGGTGATGATCTGGCAGGAACTGAGGGTACAAAAGTCAAGTTCCGAGAGCAATAAGGAAGTGAAGAAAACAGATGGAACGTGGTACCATAGCGATGTTAGCAAACAGCGGGTAGTAACAGGCAAGGGACTGACACAGAAAACAAGACAGGAATCTAGATACTAGACCTGAGAGTCATCCTATCCAAATTTAGCATCACAGTCTCAATCCTGGGCACTATCTGCAAGCAAAGCCAGTCTGGCAGTTTGGACTAGAAATTTGCCCAGGATCTCCTTAGTGCCCTTTCTTACCAATTCACCCCACAGGCATGGCCCTTGAGAAAGCTTGATCTCACTATTCAATCATTCATTCTTTTACCTCTGTGCCTTCTGGGTGCCAAGCCCAAACCAGGTATTGGAGTGGTTCTGCATTGAGAACCTGCCCTTCCTTTACGTGGTCCCTGGGCAGGAAGACCTGACAATGCACTTTCCTACTCTATTTAAGTTTTTCTCAAGCTTCACCATGAATGTATGCAATCCCAGTTCCACTGCCATAAGCAACAAAGATACCACACAGGTGCCAGTAGGAGTCACTCTCTCACCTGGTCAGTCTTTGGCACAGTTTCAGCTGGGCTACAAAACCCCAAAACTTAGCGACTTAAAACAATCATTTTATTGCTCATGACTCTTTGAGGGCAGGAATTCAAGAATGGCTCTGCAGGATGGCTCATCTCGACTCCATGTAGTGTCAGCTGGGAGGCTCAACTGTGAGCCTAGATGTTAAGAATCTAAGATGACTCCACTCACATGTCTGGCAGTTGGTGCTGCTGATCAACGGGATGCCTAATTTCTCCTCCACGTGGATTATCATCCTCCAAGGATTGATCTCTCTATATCTCTATCTCTATCTCTATCTCTATCTCTCCCTTTAGCCTCTATAGTAAAATAACCCAGACTTCTTTACATGGCAACTGGCTTCTAAGAAGATAAAAGCAAAAGCTCTGAGACATAGGCCCAGAAAGCACACAGTGTCACTTATGTCCCATTGTGTTGGTCAAGGCAAGTCAGATGACCAGCCCCTATTCAAGGAAAGGGTCACAGATTTCACCTCTTGGTAGGAGGAGTAGAATGTATATACAGGGATGGGAAAAATTGTTGGGAGCTATCGTTGTAAACAATTCACCACAGATGCCATGTTTTCCCAGTCTAGTATGAGAGTCTGTCCTTAAGCAATACTTCTCCTTTCCATCTGCAGTGAAGTTTCCCCGCAGGCTTTTTTTATCAAAAGCATCACAAGGCCCCTTTTGCATCTAAGTCACTCGAAGTGATGATAATCTCCTTTTGAAAAGCCACTCCCAAGTATAGCTAACAGAAATAGGTATCTCAAGCCTGCCAAACTGAGGTATTCCCTGTGTGAGAGTTTTGCCACACACATGCTCCTGCTTCATCTGGCTCAATGACAGAGGAAGAGGCATGGACTTGCTGATTCCCTTAAGCTGGAACAGAGTCTCCATGGTTGCTCCCTATGGGATCTCTTGGTCAATTGCTCCCTAAAACTGAAAACAGAAATGGAATAGGCCCAATAAAGATCTCAGATAAGCTACATTTGGAAAGGATGCAACAAAGGTATATCTCTTTTCTGTTTAACAATCTAAGTGATATTATATACCAGGCCTTGTGCCATGCTCAAGACATACAAAAATGAATAATACATCATCCCTGCTGTCCTAGAATTCATAGTCTAGTAGATAATAAATCTGGTAAAAGGAGTCAGAAATTCTGGCTCCAATCTCTGCCCTCACGTTATTCCCACTACCTAACAGAGACTACACCTTCGCCATTTTAGTTACAGTATATATAAAATAGGATAAAACTATGTTTTTTGATGTCAATATACAAGCATCATTGAATCCCACTTTATGCCAATTAAATTTAGGCAGTATCACAAAACAAGTTTAGAAAAGTTTATATTTCACTTTCTCAGTGATAAGTAAAGAAACATTACAGGGCCTTAAGGTGTGCCTAATCTTCACTGGAAAGGACTTAGAGAGGTCAGAGAAGGTTCCCGGCTCATTTGCAGACATAAAGAGTAAGACATAAAGAGGAGACGGTGGAAAGAGCCGTATGGGCAAGAATCCCTATTTTGCAGGGAATAGGCAAATGTCCTACTGTGGGAAATGATTGAGACAGAACAGCAAACTTTAATAAAAATGGATTGACATGTGATCTTCTCCATCCTGCTACAGGCCTGCAGTTGCTGAGCTCTTTCCCAGACAGTGACTGGGAGGAGGGCTCAGTTAGATGAAAGAGAAACACCCTACTTCCGGTGCCCATTTAATTAGATGTGGAGATTGGGAGGCAAAATGACCTTGAAGCAGTGTCATCGACTTTGCTGGGCAGACAGAATTACTCTACAATACCATAGACGACTTCTGATGTGGCATGACAGTGAGAGCCAAATTCTTTGGGCTCACTGTGAGGAACCCCGCCTGTGGAGCATAATTTGTAAGTGGCCTCGGTAAGAGGTGGTAAAAACCCATCATTAGCTACAGTAGAAGTAGCAGAAGAGACTGTTGAATAAAAGTACCAGGAGAAAAATTAGAAGAGTAATCCCCTGGATTACATGGGATTTGTTTGGGATATTTACATATCCCAGACCTGAGTGGCTAGTTTGTAAAATAGCCCCTGGAAATAGTGGAGACAGTGGGATTGGAACTGGAATGTTGCAGTTTCTAAGCAAACAAATTCCTCCACTTGGAAAATGGACCATTTTAGGGAGTGGTCCTCAGTTTATTCAAAACAGATGTGTGGTGGTATTAGCTAAGTACCATCCTTCAGTTTGGTTTTGTGTGGTTCACCAACGCACACAAATGTGTTCTACTTATTGGAAAACACTTAGAGATTTTAAGGTTATGTGTATACTATTACTGCCTATGACCCTACCATCTCCAGAGGAAAATCTTCCTTGAGAGTGCAATCACTGAGAAGAAAAACACACCGAGAAAATGAGAAAGGACCGCTTCACTATAGGCTTTATGAAGGCATTGTACTATTTGTACAATTGTATTTGTATCATTGTATTTCAGTTCCAAGCACAGCTAAGGTAGGGCTCCTTCAGTAAATATTTGTTGAAAGAATAAAAGAGTGAACCTAATTGAAAATGGGTGAGGTAAGTTCTATTCCCACAATTTGAAAGATCTGGTATTGAAAGGAATTCCCAGGACATAACATCTAAAAATGATAGATGTAATATTGTTTAAACATTTTAAAAATCCATGGCTGAGTCTGGTAGAAAAGTTAAAGTAATTGTAAGAAGCCAGAATCCATGAGAAAGAGCAAATCCCAAAAGATAAGTAAATGCTAAAGCTAGCACAGGCCTCCGCACACATTGACGAAGTTGTGCCCTGCACAAAAGCAGCCAGTCAAGGTGAAAAGTAAGACAATATTTAACCCACACTCAGCTTCTCAAGGCTTGAATCAACCCAGGGGAAGAAATGCCTTTTTGAAATTCACCCACCCTTAAAGGATGACATTTGTATTGTCTGTACCAGCAAAAGCACTGAGCTGGCTTTTGCCTGGAGACTTCTGCATATTTCTGAGGGTTTTAGAGCTTTGTCCTTTATAGGCCACACTATTAGAAGACAGTTGGGTGTAAAAAATTAGAAAAAAAGTCTTCTCTATAAAAAGGCTTTGCATTAATTCTTTGCATTAATTCTGGGTAGAAGAATAAAAGAGAAAACACCTCCCTGAATATGTTTAGTACACTTGAAAAAATAAAAAATAAAAATAGGGTATGGAAATAATCAATAGTAGGTATTAATATCTATATAAATATAATACTAATACTATATTAATACCTACTATTGATTATTTATTAATAAATATTAAAACTGATCTCTTAGCCGTGTTTGCATCACCCTGTAGGAACTGGGAAATCAGGGCAAAAATAATAAAAATAAAAATAAATAGCAAGATGGTAGAAATTAGTCCAACTCCAACAAAAACTACAATCAATATATATGGATTATATATATATGATCTAGTTAGAAGACAAAGATTGACACACTACAGTTTTAAAAATCCAGCTGTTTACATAAACACATTTAAAATCTAAGGACAGAGTTAGATTGTAGTAGGATTGAAAGAGATAAGCCGAGCAAATGCTAACTAAAAGAAAGCTGGCATTGCTATATTAATAGTAGATAAAATAGATTTTAGGGTGAAGAGCAATACTGGAGATAAGTTGGATCAATATTACTGAAAAATAAATTCAATTTCCCAGCAAAGTGTAAACCTTTTAAACTCATATACATGCATTTTACACATAGCTACAAAATATACAAAAGCAAATATTGACAGAATTCCTGATAAAGATTTACAAACCACTACTATTAAGAAAGATTAACATACTATCAGTATACTAACATGTCTATCAGTATTTGACAGACCAAGCAGACAGAAGTCAGTAGGAATGTATAAGATTTTAAAAATACAATTAATAATCTTGATATAATGAACATGTGTAAAAATTTTCATTCAACAACTATATAATACGCATTCTTCTCAAGCATACAAGGACTATTTATAAAAATTACATAGTATACTATGAAATAAGTTTCAAATTTCAAATTTCAAATTCAAACTCAAGTCTCAAATTTTACACTGCTGATATTATGGACCATACTGTTTGACTTCACAGCAATTAGGTAACAAATGAATAGTAACTGCTATGGTTTGAATGTCTCCCAAAAAGCATGTGTTGGAAACTTAATCCTTAATTCAACAATATTGGGAGGTGGGGCCTAATGTAAATTATAGAAGGGCTTGAGGCTTTTTAGTTAATAGCTTGCTAGATCATGAGGAGCCATATCTGATACTGATGGAGAGGTCTGTGCATCACCCAGAGATCCTGTACATTGAGCTAGATTCCATGACTTCATAGGACTTTGGGTTGTTTCCATTGTGGAGGGTGTAAGTATGTCCTTTGTATGGAAAGAAGGGTAAAACAAATATTTGCTGACCAGAACAGATCATGGAAGACAAGGCTATGCAATCACCAAACTGTATTTTCCTTTTTCTGGTGCATGAAAGTATCCAATCTCCCAGTCTCCTTTGCATTTAAGTTTGCTCATGTGAATGGGTTCTGGCCAATGGAATGTGGGTTAGAGATGATGTACACTGTCTCCAGGCTAGTCCCTATTAACATTTCTCCTGAATGATTTTTGACTCTCTGTCTCTTTGTTTGCTAGATACAGAAGACCCAGAGTAGGGCCTATGTGAGGCCCTATGGGATGATAGATCCTCTAGAAAGTAAGGAGCCTGGGTCCCTTAATGACTGTATGGAGCAGAGTCCTCCTGATATAGTTTGGATATGTTTGTCCCCACAACCTTTGTCCCCCTAAAGCTCGGGTTGAAATCTGATTCTGAATGTGGCCGTGTTGGGAGCTGTTTGGGTCATGGGGGAAGGGGCAGATCCCTAATGAATAGATTAATGCCCTTGGTGGGGGGTGGGTAGTGAGTGAGTTCTTCCTCTATTCATTCCTGCAAGAAATGGTTGTTTAAAGGACTCTGGAACCTCCCCTCTCTCTCTCTCTTGCTTCCTCTTGCCATGTGATCTCCTTGCACCTGCTGCTGGTTTTCTACCATGAGTAGAAGCAGCCTAAAGCCTATTCCAGATGCAGCTGTGCCAGAATTGTGAGCCAAATAAACCTCTTTACTTTATAAATTACCCAATCTCAGGTATTCTGTTATAGCAACACAAAAATGAACTAACACAACCCCCCTGCCCACCTATAACCCATACTGAACTGTAAAAAATGAGGCAGAAATAAACCCTTACAATGTACAGCCACTAAAATGCTGAGGGTTTTTTTGGTTTTTGTTTGTTTGTTTTTACCTCAATTTGCCTACCCTGAAAATATAGCAATGCTAAACTAATTCATCTGGAAAACAGGAAAGAGGAAATGTGCCCCAAATCATTTTATAATACCAAAACACAGCATGAATAGTACAATATAGAAAACCTTCAGGTCATTCTCAACAATGGGCAGAACAGCTTAAGTTTTAATTAAAGGTACTAACATTATAAAGAAAAAGTGATAAATTTTGATTAAGGATATCATGGAAATTTAACAGTGGGTGATTTGGGGAGGAACCACTTGAGAAAAGGCATTGAGGCTTCAAAGAAAAGCTTGAGTTTTGAGTTTGTTCTATAGGCAATCAGGAATCACTGCAGATAAAACTGTCAGACTTTTAAACGTTTTATCCATTTATTATTTTAAATACAACTTTCCAATAAAGTCTTATTTAAGTAAAACCTCAAAGCGTAATAATTCAATTCATTTAAGTCTAAATTCAGTAAATTGAGCAAATATTTTCATTGCAATGTACCATGAGCTAAGTAGCCTTGCAAGCCAACCCCTCCCTTTCCCCCCCCAAAATTAGTGCTTGGCTTATAACTTTAACTCATTGCTCAATGATGCCCAAATAAATAAAGCTTTTGTAAAATTTTTTCATATAAAAAACAATGCAGGCTGGCCAGTTAGCTCAGTCGGTTAAAGCATAGTATCAATAACATGAAGGTCTGGGGTTCAATTCCTATACTAGTCAACCTTAAAAGAAAATGCAGTTTTCATTTAAGATCTTCATGTAGCCTTTTTGAAAGAATACTACTCACCTAAATGTGTTGCTCATGTCAAGTATTTAATATTCTAAAATATCTGTCCCCTAAAAAAAAGTGAGATCAACTAAAAGAGTAGATCTAAATAGAATCTTCCAAAAGTGAAACTTTGAGACAAGTAGGGTTTGACTATTCATTTGAGCTCAGTGCTATCAATCATAACTATCTTGCCAAGTTAACAACACTAGGTATTCCACCTACTGGAGGAGGAACATAGGTGGAGAATTCCAGATACATGGGTTTTTTCAGAGAAGAAAAGTTGAAGATGTGAGAATAGTCTGGTTATGACATCCATCAAGCAAATTAATCACCAGACCTGATTTATATGATCTGTTTGATCAAACAGTTTCCCTTTCCTCTTCACCCAATATTTGTTCAGATCTCCAAAAGCTCTGAACTCAAAGAATTGCTTTCCCAGTTGGTTTCAGTTATAGTTTTAAATTAAAAACAATTTTTTTTTAGTCTTTCTTGGAAAAGGCTAACAGACAAAAGTAGGCTCTCAAAGATAAAAGCAGTGTCTAACATCTTATACCACAAAGAAAATTAATAAAGTTGTCCAGAAATTAGACAGAGAGGAAAAAAAAAAAATCTGCAGTGAAGAACTCAAACTTCCCCAAAGAAGAGTCATCTATAACATGCATGCAAACAGTATAGAGTAAAATCAACGTATTAATCTCTGTCATTTTTTAACAGCTATATTGTAAGCTGTATTGTAATGTATTTAACTCGTTCCTTACTGATGAATATATATGTAGTTAAGTTTTTACTTCTGTAAGCAATGCTTATAATAAAATGAATATTCTTGCCCATATGTCTATGTGCACATGTGAAGTATATATCTAAGATAGATTTCTAGAAGAGTATATGCATTTAAAATTTTTATATGTGTTGTCATATTTGAACAGAATTTTTCATGGCAAATTACTTCATACATCACTAGCTGGGCTATGGGTTGACTGGGCAGCTAATTGCTGACTGCGGTTGGGAGGGCTGGGGATGCAATGTGGGTATTAATGATAGGGGGATGGGGTGTTTTGAAGTTGGGGGATTTAATATGAACATCTCTGTTCAAGGGATATCCTGGGGCTGGTTTCCTCTGTTGGGTACTACAGGTACTGTGTTTGAATCGTTCAGTATTATTAGGCCCAGAGAAAGTAGGGCCTACCTAGTCTTGAATAGCCCAGAAAGTAAGTACAGAGAACAGGAAACAGATTCTTTGAAAGACTGAGATTATTCCAGGCATAAATACTGTACCAACATAAAGCTACTTCAAGGTGGAGGTTTCTTAGGCAGAATTAGAATAAGAGTAGGCACCTGTGTGTTTAGTCAATTTTGATTGACATGTATTTGGAAACTTGCATTTTCTAAGTTGCTTGTTTTTATGCTTTTGATTTTTTAATCGAGCATTGATTTTAGTTTAGATTTGTTTTTATAGCTTTTTAAAATGTCCAATCTGCCAGAATAATAGTGAAGAAAAAAGATAAGGAAAGATTTTGTCAAAACCTAGGTATCAAGCCAAGGAATGGAAAATCAATTGTGTCCAGATATAACAGACAGCACCAGTAGAACTTCAGGAGATTCAGAAAACGATATGATTCTGACTGGTTAGCAGAGTCGTGAGATAAACCTTTTAGGCCAAAGAAAGAAAACTGAGGATGATAGAGATTTCCGTTTCATTCACACAAAAGTTTCTAAAACTTTTAGCAAAAAATGCAGTTCATTTTGCAACTGATGATCTTCAGTTGAATGGTATTTAGAAGAAAATATATTTATTTATTTAATTCTATAAATTCAATATATATCTAATTTCTCTAAATGTTTTGTAGTTTTCCATGTAGAGAACTTACATAAGTCTAGTTAGATTTACTCCTATTTGTTTTTTTGCCATTATAAATAGTATTATTTTATAAATTTCATTTTCTAATTATTTGCTATTATTAAATAGAAATGAAATTGTGCAGGCTAGGGCTCAGACACTTCAAACCCGTTGTGCAGCCTGGATCACCAGACCCCCTCACATGCCATGCAGGCTGGGTCATCAGACCCCTCACATACAGGTCGTGAGCTAAGTAATTGGGAAAAGATCCCAGGAGCCATCGGCAAGGTTGACGTGCTTCATTCCAACACAGCCCAGTCCTCAGCTTCCTCAACAGCAACAGCTTGCAGCAACAGCCTCCAAGCGCAGTAGCAGCATCCCAGAGGCAGGGGATCCAGTGGATCAGAGCCGCTCCTCCTTTATACTTAAGCCAATAACCCAGGAACACCTGGGTGCAAGTCAGATAACCCAGAAACACCTGGGTGCTCACGTACATCCACAAACAATAGCCAAGGAACACCTGGGCATGCATGCACAATTATCATTTACATCAAATGCTTGGCAAGATGCCAAACCCCTGAGGGAGCCTGATCATTTACTTTCACTTTCCCTACAGCTGGCCAGTTAGCTCAGTTGGTTAGAGCACAGCCTCACAACACCAAGGTCTCGAGTTTGGATCCCAGTACCAGCCATCTGCCAAAAAAAAAAAAAAAATGGAATTGAGTGTAGTATGTATGCTCATATCCAGCAATCTTAATAAGTTTACTTTTTAATTCTAACAGATCTTCTGTAGATTCTTTTGAATTTTCAACATACACTACAGTGCCTTTCAAATCACTCCGCAAATGCTTTGATATACCTCTCATTGGCAGACTGAATTTTTCTCCATTGAGAGTGGGCTGGACTTACTAACTTGCTTATAACAAATAGAATGTGACAGAGATAACAGAGTATGACTCCAAGGCAAGACTATAAGAGATGTTGTGGTTTCTATCTTGCTCTCTCAGATCATTTGTAAAGCCAGCTGCAATATCATGAAGACCCTCAATCTGCAGAGGTCCATGTGCCAACAATCAGGTGAGTAAGTGATGTTGGAAGTGGATCCTCTGGCCCCAGTCAAGCTTTTGGATAACTGCAACCCTAGTTAACATCATGAAAGACCTTAAACCAGAATCAACCAGCTAAGTCACTCTTGAATTCCTGACCCACAGAACCTGTGAGATAGTAAATACTTGTTGCTTTAAGCTATGAAGTTGTGGGTAATTTGTTATACAGCAATAGGTAACTGAAATATACACTATAATGTTTTATTTGCAAATAATAATAGTTTTCTTTCTTCTCAATCACTTTTCTTTTATTCCTTATTCTTGACTTAATACACTAGGTTAAAAAAAACGGTGTTGAATAGAAGTGATGATAGTTTGCCTCTGTATCTCATTCCTGGTTTCAAGGAAAAGATTTCATTTATCATCAAGTTTGATGCTTATGGTAAGACTTTTTGTAACCGTTCTTTATCAAATTAAGAACGCTCCTTTCTATTCCTAAATTGCTAAGAGTTCTCTCTTTCTTTAAGTCACGAACAGGGCTGGCCAGTTAGTTCAGTTGGTTGGAGTGCATGTTATAACACCAAGGTCAAGGTTTCAGATCCCTGTACTGAGGAGCTGCCAAAAAAAAAAAAAAATCATCAACAGGTGTTGAAGTTAATAAAGATGGTTTTTTCTCTGAATCTATTAAGATAATCATGTATGATTTATTTCCTTTATCTGGTTATGAGGTGAATTACATTAATTGATTTTAAAATGTTAAGCCAACTTTGAAATAAATTTGATTGTAATGCATTGTCCTTTGTACATACTGCTATATTAAATTTGCTAAAATTGTATTTAGAGTTTTTACGTTTTCATGCGTGAGAAAGATTAGACTGTAAGATTTCCTTTTTAATAATGTCCTTATCAAGTTTTGGTATTAAGGTGATGTTGGCCTTATAAAATAAGCTGTAAAATTTACACTTTTTCTATTTTCTGAAAGGGTTTGTGTAAGATTGGTGTTATTTTTCCTTAAGTGTTTAATTTAAAAATAAAACCATCTGGGCTTAGAGTTTTTTTTTGTGGGAAGGGCTTTACTTATTTATTTTATTTCTTATTTTTTATTTTAACTAAGTAAATTTTTGGTAAGTTGCATTTTTAAAAGAAATTCTAAATTTCTTAATTTTCAAAATTATTTGCATAAATTATTCACAGCATTTTTACTACCTTTTTAATGTCAAAAGGCTCTGGAGTGCTGTTCCTTTATTTATTTCTTATCTAGGTCATTGTGTTTTTTCTTTTTCTTGATCAGTCTTGTAGGGGCTTATTAATTTCATTAATCATTTTAAAGAACACCTTTTGGCTTTATTGATTTTCCACCATTGTACAAGTGTTTTCTATCTAATTAGTATATGCTCTTGCCTTTATTATTTATTTCATTTGCTATTATTCTTCTAAAATCTTGAAAAATCTACTTAGATTATTGATTTTCAGTATTTCTTCTTTTCTAAGATATGAATTTATGGCTATAAAATTATTTCTAGACATTCCACACATTTTGATGTTGTATTTTTGCTTTTGTTCAGTTAAAAATACTCCTTTAGTTCAAAATCTAGGTGTATTTTACAATATTTGGTATGAAGACTTTAAAGACTTATTGTAAAGCTATAGGATATATGTTATTGCTAGAAGGATAGACAAACAGATCACAGGAACACAATAGAGGGTTCAAAACCACAGACCCACACATATACGGTCACTTGATTTGTGGGAAAGGTGCCACTGCAGGGAAATGGAGAAAAGATGTTCTTGTCAAATAAATGGTATTGAGTCCATTGGGTATCCATATAGGAAAATAAGTCTTGACCTATACTTCCTCCATATACAAAAACCAGTTGTAACTGGATTGCAGACTTAATGTAAATGGTAAAACAATAAAGATGTTATCTATAAGATAATATAAAAGAATGTCTTCATGATCTTGAGATAGGGAACAATTTCATAGATTTAACAGACATGCGCACACACACACGCACACACACACACACACAAACAAACACACACTAACCATAAAGAAACAGACTGATCAGTTGCATTTATTGATATTAAGAATGTTCATCAGTAGACACCAAAGAAGAAAGTGAAGCCTTCACCATGTAGGCAAGCTGCGGGGTGAAAGTAAATGTTGGAATTCATATATATGGCAAAGTATGCTTATCTATACTATATGAAGAGCATCAACAAATAATAATTTTTAAAAAGCCAATGAAAAATGGGCTAAAGACATGGAAACATCATAAAAACAGGATACTGAAGTGGTCAACAAGCATATGAAAAGGTGCTCAACATAGTTATTCACCAGGGGAATGCAAATTAAAATCATGGTATTAGACGACTGTGTACCCACCAGAATGGCTAACAGCAAAAAGAATGATTATACCAAATGTTAAGGATGGTGAGAATACAAAATGGTAAAACTAATTTGGAAATCTGTTTGGCAGTTTATACTAAAGCTGAACATATGCATGTCTTACAGCCCAAACATTCTACTTTGAGGGGTATGTTCTAAAGAAATGTGTGCATAAATGCACCAAAGACATGTATGCAAATGTGCATAGCGGCATTTTTTGTAACAGCCAGCAGCATTTTTTATAACAACACAAATAAAAAAATCAAAAAAACCCACAAACAATAGAATGATGGTATATTCACATAATCAGTTAAAATATAGCAATTAAAATGAAAGCATTATTGCTACAATCAAACATACATGTACCTTGGGCCGAGCCCGTGGCGCACTCGGGAGAGTGCGGCGCTGGGAGCGCGGCGACGCTCCCCACCGCGGGTTCAGATCCTATATGGGAATGGCCAGTGCACTCACTGGCTGAGTGCAGGTCACGAAAAAGACCAAAAAAAAAAACAACAACAAAAAAAAATGCGTGTACCTCAAAAATACGATGCTGAGTGAAAAAAGCTAGGCACAAATGAATATATACAGTGTAATTCTATTTACTTAAAGCTCAAAAACAGCAATGCTAATCTATGGTGATAGCAATTAAGGATGATGGTTAACTTTGCTGGTGAAGTGATGACTAAGGGGGATTCTGGGGCACTGGCAATGATCTGCTTCCTCATATGGGTGGTAGTTACACAGGTGTGTCAACTAAGAAAAAATTCATTGAGTGATAGATTTATGCACTTTTCTGTGTGTGAATGTTATACTTCAATAAAAATGATTAATTAAAGACAAATGCTGAGAAAACCCAGTTATCTCTAAGTAGTGGTATCTCGCTGCTTTTATCCTAGGTCTTCATAGCAGAAAGAATTAAACTCTTCACTCTGTTTGTGTTTCAGATTGTGTTAAAAATATTACAGCCAGTTTTAAAATAGCATAGGTATTACGCTTAATATTTAGTTTAATAGGATTGACCTGTCTGCTTGACTCCAACCTGTTAATTACTGCTAAGTAATTACCAGCCTTTATTTTTATTTCTGAAAATTTTTAAAAAGAAGCAAACTTGGTTGTCAAAATTAAATATCATAGAGACTTTTAAGTTTCTTATATCCATAAATGTATTTAATATTTGTCCTCAGCAGTTTTGCTTTGTATTCAGGGGGATAAATTACTGAGTTTAAAATATATACATGGTGGAAATGTACATCTACTTATTCGACCTCCATTCCTGTTGTATGTATTATTCTTTATTTCTGAACAACATAACAATGAGAATTGAATATAACTGTTCTTGTGAGTAGTTGAGGAATTAGAGCAATAGCATAATTATTTTTGTGTACATATGTACATATGAAGAAATATAACCCTTATCACATACAGGTTCTAAAGTGAAAAGTATATTCTAAAAACTCACTCACAGAATATGGGATTTCACTTACAGAATATGGGATGCATAGTCTATGGGAGAACTTGTCTAGGCAGAGAAAGGCTTGCCCTACCATATTCTCCTTGTTACCATTTTAAAAAAACAAAACAAAACAAAGCAAAAAAGAAAAGAAAAGAAAAAAGAAAAGGATAGGGGACCATCAAGAAAAAAAGTAATAGCCTGAGGGCTGGCCAGTTTCTCAGCTGGTTAGAGCTGGTGTTATAACACCAAGGTCAAGGGTTCAGATCCCCAAGCAGGCCAGGCATCACCACCACCACCAACAACAAAAACAACAAAAGAAAATAATAATAGGCTGAGAAAAGTAAACAGGTTATCTTTTTCTAGTTTGGGGACATGGTTTCTTTATTGGATCACAGAAAAATTTTAGTGAAGAGAATTCCCAGGGGAGAGGATAAAAAAACAAGATCCAGGAAACAATGTAATAAAAGCAGCAGGGAAACCACTTCAAAATAAGTGTTTGACAATTGTTTGGAATATAGTGGGGTAATTCTAAGCAGGTGGACTTTTCTACTGAAATAATATTTACAATTCATGCCTTCTTTAAATTTCTTTAAGCTGTACTTTAAAAGGAAGTCTGCTGTAAGAGGATTGAAGACTTAGTTCTTCTCAACAGTTTTTACTGGCTGAGCACTATCATGTAAGTCGTGTAAAAGGAGTGTATGTTATTGTACTCACACCGGTTCAGATGGAAAGGATTGTAATGACTGATAAAGAGAACACGGGCTGTGTAGCAGAGCTCCATCCAAAAATGTGGTAAATCAACCACATTGTATATTGACAAAATAAAATAGAATTTGGAAGAAAAAAAAATGTGGTAATAGTGGAAGTTGGCCTCACACACGAAATGGCAATAGCTATGTGTGACATTCTGCTGTATTATTGCTTACCTAAAGTTCAAGCTATTCCTTTCATTGTTATTTTCTGCAGCCTTAAGATATTGTCTATTTTTAAAACACAGAAATCCACTTTAAAAAAATTGCTCTCACCTTCCATCACAAGCCTCTTTGTTTGTTTTTGTTTTTGCTTTTGTTTTAAATCAAATTCATTTCTCTAATCTTCAGACTCTTGGGATTTTAAGTGTAACCATTGTCTATAATGTCTCATTCATTTCTTCCACCCTTTTTTTTGTTTGTTTCCATATTTCCTCACCTCTTACTAACTGTTTTGACTGTAAAGGAAACTTTCATTTTTTTTTTTTGACTGTTTCTTTTTGACAAAAGGAAACTTTACTATCCGTGCCTCCAACCTACAAACCTAGACTTTTTACCTCCCACTGCACAGATTGTCATGAACTTGGACGTTATCTCTGCTATGTCATTATCTTTGACATGACAGGTTCAAGTAAATTGTTTAATTCTGTTACCAGTGGTCTGTGAGTTGACGACTAAGGTACAGAACTTGACCCTTTGTACTAGAAAAACTATCCTTTGATGTCAGTAAGACTTTGCAGCGTATCAAGTTTATCAGCCAATTGGTAAACATTTAAAGGAAGAGATATGAACATGGGAAGTCATTTTGCCATTATTTCTTTTTCATTTCCTTTATAATCTTACAGAAAAGTCTACAATCCTGTATTTATTATAACACTATAACCATGTAATCTACTTTGAAGTTATGACTTCAAAAAGTTTTCAGTATCATGAAGACTAACAGGGGAGAGAAGACTTACTTTATTATAAGTTCCACTTAATCAGCAAAGAACTTCGATAATTTTAAAAGTTTCTAAACAAAATTATCTGAACATCTGGAAGCTATTAAAGAACTGAGGAAGTTATGCCACAGTTACATTTAGAAAGGCTTTTTTATTATAAATTCCTTGTAAAGTAAGTCAGCAAGACACAAAACTAAATTACCATTACCATTTTACTCAAATTTCTCATATTAATTAGGTATACTGTGATTGAAATATAAAATTATTTGGAAGGAGAACAATGTCCTAGCACTTACCAGATTAATAAGGTAGATAATTAAGATGATATATATATAAATACTGGTTTTAATAGTAATGTAAGATATTATTTATATCCATTCTGATGTATACTAAACATATTAAAATATTACGGACATAGAAATCAGAGTTAGCTTTAAAGTCCAGCTCCACCACTTAGAACGTGGAGGAATTTTGCCAATATTCATCAGCTGGGAGCCGTGAGGTTCTCCTGTGTATAGAACAGAATACCCCTACAACACAAGATGATTAAGTGAGGTAACACTTGGAAGTGCCTAGCACTGATAAATGCCTAGCAGGTTCAATAAATGTTTCCTTCCTTCTTTTCCTCTTTGCTTCCTTCTCCCTTTCACCGTTGGTGTCAATATGTTACATGGCTTCTCACTTCAGGGTCTAAGGGGATGTCACGTAAAAAGTTTTTTAAAACTTTCCTTATACTTCATATTTTCCCATTGTTACCAACATTTTAAAACGCTAGAAATCCTCAAGAGGATTATGAGTTTATTCACAGAAGTGTAGGGGAAAAGCTGCGAAACTGGTACAAAAATACAAAATTACAGTCAGATAGGAAGAATCAGCGCTGGTGCCCTAAGGGGACAATAGCTAATCATAAGGTATTGTATATTTCAAGATTGCCAGAAAAGAGGATCTTGAATGTTATAATGGCAAAGAAAAGATTAATTCTTAGGTGGTAGATATGCTAACTATTCTGATTAGATCATTATACAATATATGCATATACTGAAACAACAAATTGTACCCTATAAACGTATGGAATGAAAAAAATAAAATTTAAATTAAAAAAAGCTGTAAGAGTATATTTTGTTTGGCAATAGATCATGGGTGAAGGAAGAAAACATTAATCTATTGAGCCCTACTCTGAATCATATAATATATTAGATTTATAATATTTGCTCATTTTTATTCTCATACTGCTCAATTCGCCTGACTTTAAAGCTCAAGTTCTTTTTGCTCAAAAATGCTTCTATAGATGTGTCTGAGGTGCAAACAATTTTGTACAGTGTTAGTATGAAAGTGCATGTTGAGTTTTAAATCACTGACTTACAAATATATGCAGAAGGCCAGGACAGATCTGGGTGGGGGACTATTTAAAAACAAAAAACTGAAAGGGAAGGACCGTGCTCGCTTCGGCAGCACATATACTAAAATTGAAAGGGGAGGACCTAAGGCTTATAAATAGATCAAGAGCAGTGTTGCCTGAGAAACTGTTCACTGATTCCCTGAACTGTGGAAAAGAGATGAAAACAATAGCTGAGAATCAGAGCAAGGCCTGAGGCCAGGACGTACAAAAATACAAGCCAAACTGGATCAGCTTAGACTGAGCTGTAAATGGAGGGAGCTTTGAAAGGAGATTGAAAATATATCAAATAACAAAGTGTGAGGAGGATGAAGCCAGGTGATTCATGATTTAAATGCTCAGAATACAATGTAACCTCCCAGATTAGGAACAGCTCCTTAAAGACCATCAATCAGGCTGGACAAATTGGGCTGGAATAAGGACACCCTCCTACTTAACAGTTCGTTTTCTTTAAGGAGTTGTTCCTGTTTTTGTGAGCCATGTTGATAGAGTTTTGATGCTATTGTCCCCCCAAAACTCATGTGGAAATCTGATCCCCAATGTGGCAGTGTTGGGAGCTGTTTGAATCCTGGGGGCAGATCCCTCATGAATGGATTAATCCTCTCTCTGGGGGTGGGGGGTAGTGAGTGAGTTCTCACTCTATTAGTTCCCATGAGAGCTGGTTGTTTAAAAGACCATGGCACCTCCCTTTCTTTCTCTCTTGCTGCCTCTCACCATGTGATCAGCCTGTACCCGCCAGCTGCCTGCCACTTTCTGTCATGAATAGAAGCAGCCTGAGGCCCATGACAGATGCAGCTGTCCCAGAATCATAAGCCAAATAAACCTCTATTCTTTATAAATTACCCAGTCCCAGGAATTCTGTTATAGCAACAGAAAACAGACTAATACACATGTCTATTAGTTGTTCACACTTTAGTATACATTAGTTTTATGTGTGATCATAGGAAACACAGAAGGAACAGATTTTATAACTCAGTGTTTGTCACTTTCTTTTTCATTCAGGTATTCCTTTACAATGGCTCCTGTATAAAAATAATTGTATTTTTTTATATAATTAAAAAAAATATTTTTAAGGTAGGTAACAAAGTTAAACTAAAATATTATCCTTATATTTATCTAATAAATGTTTTAAGCAGTGATGATTAAAATTATGGATCCTGATCAGATAGATCTGGGTTTAAGCCTTGGTTCTTCCTCCTACACACTGTGTGACTTTAAGTAAATTACTTAGCCTCTCTAAACCTCAGTTTCCCCATCTGTAAATGTGGGCAGTATTGATAGTCTCTATTTTAATTGGAAACTAACAAACTGAGATGTCAATATCTTCAATCAGATTGAGTCATCTCAGTGCTTTACTTTTGTGTTCACCCCTTATTGGATCCATAGGCCTTGGCTTATTGACTCTACTGCACAATCTTTCCAGACATATTTCCTTTCACCACCTCCACTGCTCTTGTCTGGGTCTATACCACCATCATTTCTCACTTGGATTATTATTTTTTTTATTAGCATATTCATTGTTACAAATCATACCTATTCCTCATGCCTCTTATCCAATCTCTCCCCTTCCCTATCCCCTTCCACCTCCCCCTTCCAATAGCCATAGATTTGTTCTCTCCATCTGATAGATTTAACTGCTCCTCTGTTGGTTTGTGGCCTAGATGATCTGTCCAGTACTGAGACAGGTGTGATCAAGTCCTCCCCTATCACCGTAAAGAAGATGCTTCTTCTATTACTATGGAATGTGCTTTGTGGAGAGAGAGGACCTCTTTTTTCTTTCTTTGATCTCCACTGGTGCCTCTCCTTGTGTCAATGCAGTTGAGAGTCTGGTGTGCAATCTGCATGGTGGCTGTGGCTGCTGCTATAGAGACTAACTGCTTTTGTGGCAGCCATGGCAATTGCTATGGCTATGGAGGGCTACCTGTGTGAAAATGGTGTTTTTGGTATGCTCTTTACCTGGTTGTGGCTGGGTTCAGCTTCTCCCGGCTCCAGACCTCAGGGCCCCAGCAGGGCCCTTGGGTGTCTCACCTGGATTATTGCAGTAAATTCCTAACTGGTTTTGGTGTTTCTGCTCTTGCTCATGCCCCCTTCAGATTTTCCTAAACACTGTGTCCAGCATGAGCCTTAAAATCAAAATCAGATCATGTCAATTATCTGCTCAAATCTCTCATAACTTTCCACGTTACTTAGAGAAGAATCAAAGTCCTGGCAATGTCCTCCAAGGACTCACAGGATTTGGGCTGCTCCATCCTCACCCACTAATGCTCTCCCATTCTCTTCCTCTACTCCATCCTCACTGGTCTTCTTGCTCTTCCTGGAACACACATTCATAAATATCTCAGGTAGTTCCTTTCCACTTTCTGAACCCTCTGCCTGGAATGTTCTTCTCTCAGATGTACGCAAAACCTGCTCCTTTTCCTCCTCCAGGCAAAACCTGCTCCCTTTCCTCCTCCAGGTCTTTATTCAAATGTTACCTCCTCAGAGAACCCTTCTCTCATTACCCTAATATTGTACAAATTTTCTTTCTCTCCCTCACCCCTTTTCTGCTTTATATTTTTTCTTGACTCTTATTAGCATCTAACGTCCTATATATTTTATTCATTTATCTTTATTCTTTAACTGTCCCCACTAAAATATCACTATGAGAACAGTGATTCTTATCTGTTTTATACCAAGCCTGTGAAGCAGTGCATGGCATATACTAGTCACTCGATAAACAAACAAATAAATAAGCAAATAAATAAATTCATTTTGAACCAACAAATGAATGATTGGGAAGCCACGATGTGGTTCAACCATATATACCTGCACCTATCAGACACATCTCCTTGCACAACATTGCTTCTCAGTGATAACTCATTCTGATGTTCACCTCTGACTGACAGGAAAAAACCTCCTGAGAATGTAGCCCAGAATGATTCTCCAAGGCCGAAATGAAGCAGGGGAGGAAAGAGAAGCGCCTAGAAGTCCTCAGTCAAGTTAGAAGGCTGGGAGAAAAAGCAGGATGCCAATCTTCAATCACATTCACAAACACAGTGGGGCTGCTATTGGTAGGCAAGGGACATAAATTGGGAAAGAGGAGAACCCTGATGTGGGATCTCAAGCATTTAAGAATCAGGAAGATCCTTTCTGAATAAAGAGAGAATGTCAGTCACAAACGCCTCTCCACTTTGAGACAAGCTGCCTTTATGTGAGAGAGAGATGTGGAAGGGAATTTCATCACAGGAGAGCAGAAGGACTCTAGGACATTCCATAAAAGTCTTTATAAACCTGAATGTTTTAGACAATGTCTGTCTCTTCTCTTTATTCATTCATTCAACTCTAAATTGTTAATATAGCATAAAATCTAATCTGCAGAGAGTTTGGTAAACAGGTTGGAGAAGAGCTTCCAAATGTCCCTTGGAGGAAAAAGGGCAAGAGCTGTTTATGTATACTCCACAGCCTTATACCACTAATCTGTGACTAAAAAGCTATTTGCAAAGAAAATGTTGAAATTACGAGTTACTCTTTTTCTTATTACATTCATTATACTATTTGAGAATATATTACCATGGAAAAAGACTTCATGTAAGAGAGAGACAGACAAGTACAGAGAGAGAAGTGGAGATACAAGAAAGAGATTAATCAGGTTAACAGCAAGCAAAGAAAGAGAGGCATTATCCAAATTCGAAAGAAGTAAAATTTTGCATAAGTTGACAAGCAGAAAAAAGAGAGCTGGTGACAATTAATCTACAAGAAGGTCTTTTGGTCAAGATAGACAGTCCCCAGCATCACTGTCTCCCACAAATCAACCAGTTTACAACTATAAAAAAGCAACAACAGCCAAGCCGGGGCCACTAGAGCTCAGGGGAAGAGAAGAAGAGACCTATAGAGTGCATGAAGGTGGGAGAAGCCATGATGAGAGAAAGAAAAAACCACTCTGAACATTTTGTGCCACGGCCACTTTAAGGCTGGAGCTGCTGAGCACATGGAGCAGAAGCCAGCAAAAGCCACAGCTGTGCCTTTTGAATGAAGTTGCTTGGAGGCAGCAGGGGAGAAGAGGGCCTTGGTGGCCCCCAGGCCAGCAAGACCACTAATAGGGTTCCTGTGGACCCACATACGAGTGAGGAGACACAACAGCTGAAAAAAAGGAGCCACTCAGAGGCCAGTGAGTCATCACAGGGGACTGGCACATGGCCCATCCCATGGGAAGTGTTTGCAGCATGGGTGGTGGGGAAGGCAGGCCCACTGGGGGAACGCTGGGGCACAGCAAGGACAGCTGATCTGCCTCCCAGTCAGAAGTAACAAAGGACAAAATATTAGTTCCGGTTCAGGCACACTGCCAGCACCTCCAGGCTGCCTGGGTACCTGAGGTATGGAGCCATGGACCAGACCACCCCCCCCACAACCAGGCACACCACCAGTGCCAAGGAGCATGCCAAATACATCACCTCCATGTGGGTCACCCACCACAGCCACCACAATAACCATGGCTGCTGCAAAAGTGGCTAGATGCCACAACCACCATGCAGATGGTCTGCCAGCCACTGGAGTGCATTGACACAAGGAGAGTCACCAGCAGAGACCAAAGAAAAGAAGAGGATGTCTCTCTCCACAAAGCCCATTCCAGAGTGACAGAAGAAGCATCTGCTCTACAATAATATCGGGGGACCTGAACACACCTCTCAGCATTGGACAGATCATCTAGGCAACAAATCAACAGAGTAACCATTACTCTTTCAGAAGGAGAGAAAAAATATAGGATAATTAGAGGGGGGAGGAGGGAGGGAGAGGGGTTTGGGGAGAGATTGGACAAGGGGCATAAAGAATAAATACGATTTGTAACAATATATATGCTAGTAATATTGATTTGATCAACATATGTCAACATTGAACCCCAAAAATATGCATAATGAACTATGATTCAATAAAAATTTTTTTAAAAAGAGACACATAAACTGCATGGTAGAGTTCTTGGCATATGTTTTAGCTCAATAAATGTTATCTATTACAATCAGGGAAAAAAAAAGGTTTTTTGACCTGGAATTATCTTAGAATATGCACTTCTTACTGCCACTAAAAGAACTAATTTCTTCAGTCCAAACAAATCCTTTTTCATATTGCTCTTTATGGCAGACTATAGCATGAGTCAGAAATTCTAAGAGAGTGATAATCTTCATCCTTTAAAGCACCTGCTTCAACATTATGCTAATCATTGACTGGTGATCTTTAAAGCTGAGGACTATACACCCTCTTCTGTTGTATCTAAAAGTCTAATGATGATACCAGATTAAGTTGATGAGATCATCATTACTTTTATTTTCAAGCATTAATTTTGATTTCAAAATATTCAAAATATTAGATTCCAAAGAGAAAGCATTTTTTTCTCCTTTAAAAAGTTTAAACACACGTATTGATATTCAAGTATTTAAAAGACCGAAAAGCGTCCTGCAAGCACATCTTTGTAGTGACTCCAGGCTGTTGATATGTTCTAAAAACCTGTGTTAAATGAGATTTCTCTTTCACTGTTGCCAACATACACTTTTAGTCTCAGTGGTATGGTAGCCCTCACAAATACAGAAAAACTTAAATCTTCATTCAGAAGTATCATACCTGTAAAGAGAAGGTTTTGTTTTTGTTTCACTGCAATAAAATACATACAATGTAAAATTTGCCATTTTAACCTAATAATTTAGTGGCAGTAAGTACATTCACAATACTGGGCAACCATCACTGCTATCCATTTCCAGAACTTTTCCATCACCCCTGTCTGGCTATGACAAAAGCTACTGCAAGGCCTGGAATCCTCACAGTGCCATTTGTCTAGCTCTTAATCCTGTTCGTGACACCAATTGTAAAGCTAGGTGACCACACTAGTTGTCAGGCTCTTTTACCTGCCCGTAATCCTGCACCGACTGGGCCGATTGTTGAGCTAGGGCTGGGTCTGGAGCTCCCAGACCCCTCAAGCCCATTCACAGACTGGGTCACAAACCCTTCACATGCCAGGCTGGGTCACCAGACCCCTTCATGCAGGTCTCTAAGCTAGGTAACTGGCCACATACTCCTTGGAAACAGCAGGTCTGGAAAAACATGGCTGCACAGGGCAGGCGCCCAAGGCAGTAAAAACCAGCCAAAGTGGTGCCACCTTGAAGGCGTACCAACTCCACCCACACACACAATGTTTACTGAACTGCCCTGAATCAGCTCCAAGGCAAGGGGAGCCTGACCAAATTGTTCCATTTTCCCAACAACCCCTAACAGAAACTCTGTACTCATTAAATGGTGTTTGTTGGTACTCCACCCTCCCACTCACTACTTATCTACCACCCCATTACCCACCAGTCCTGGTAACCTCTAATTTACTTTCTGTCTCTATGAATTTGCCTAGTATAGGTACCTCATATAAGTAGAATCATATAATATTTATATTTCACGTAGCATAATATTTTCAAGGTTCATCCACATTGTAGATGTATCGGAATTTCTTTCCTTTTTGAGGCTGAATAATATTCTATTGTATGTGTATACCGCATTTTGTTGAGCTTGTCATCTGTTGATAGATATTTGGATTGTTTCCATCTTTTGGCTTTGGTGAAAAATGCCGCTATGAACATTGGTGTACAATGTTTTTAAAAATATATAATGCTATTTATTTCCTCCTTAGTGATTCAAGGAACTTTAAAAATTAACTGTTGTCTGTCCTTTTGGTAAATTCAACCCCAAATTAAACCTTTAGTTAAGAGTATTTAGTAAGTCCTTTTTTAAAGTCTCTGTTTATCAAACAGGAAAACTCACAATGGGCAGTGAGCAGTTTTGCATAGGCCCACATAGGACAGTGACGGCCACCTCTGAGTCCGCACATTAGAATAAAAAAATATCGAGTTTTCAACCCCTGCACCAGAACAACTAAATCAGACTCTGGACCCAGGCACTGGTATTTTTCAAAACCTCCCGAACTGATTCTGTTGTGCAGCCAGGACTGAGATGCCCTGATCCAGAGGCATGTAATGTCAATCATCAGAGCTGCAAGTCAAACCTATGGTAGGCTCCCACTGGAGCCCTCAGGGAACTAAGAGGGAATCATATTTTACAGCACATATCATACATATGATATTACTGTGGTTAATTGTAGATTTCAAGATCCTCTAAAGTTGTCACTGAACGGATTCATTTCACTAATTATGGCTACCAACACCAGGCTCGGATCAGAGCACTAAAGGATGCCTAGCAGCCCCTTAGGCCAGGAAAGTTGTGCCAGTAAAAACAAGAGTGTTTTTCCGAGGGAAAGGTGAATGTCTTATCCTGTGTTATGGGCTGAATGTTTGTATCTCCCCATATGTTGAAGCCCTAACCCCCACCGTGAAGGTATGTGTGATGGATGAGGTCATGAGGGCCCTGGTCCAATGGGATTAGTACCCTTATAAGAAGAGACACTAGGGACCTTGCTTTCTCTCTCTGTGTACACACTGAGAAAAGACCATGTGACGGCACAGTGAGAAGGTAGCTGTCTACAAGCCAGAAAGAAAGCCTTTACCAGGAACCAACCCTGCCAGACCTTGATCTAAGACTTCTATCCTCCATAACTGAGAATTTAAATTTCAGTTGTTTAAGACATTCAGGCTATGGTGTTTTATTATGGCAGACTAAGACACTCAGGGTACCTGTGATACAATGAAAAATACATATTTGGTCTTTGTCCCCAGTTCCTGACACAGAACTCCTAAAACCCTTGGAATTTCCTGAAAATAATAAGATGACTCTTGGTGGGGCTGGTTGTTTCTCTGACAACCAGCCATGTGATTAGAAAGTTGAAACTTTCAGCCCCACCCCTGGACGTAAGGGGAGGAAATAGCGGCTGGAGATTGAATTCAATCACCAATGGCCAATGATTTAATCAATCATGCCTACATAATGGAACCTCCATGAAAATCCTTAAGCAACAAGATTCAGGGAGTTTTTGGGTTGGCAAACACATCCACATGCCGGGAGGGTGGTACACCCTAACTCCACAGGGACAGAAGCTCCTGTGCTCGGGACTCTTCCAGACCTTGCTCTATGAAGCTTTTCCTCTGGCTGTTCATTTAAATTCTTTATAATAAACTGGTGTTTTCCTGAGTTCCGTGAGCGATGCTAGCAAATTATCAAACCTGAGGAGACGGTCATGGGAACCCCTCATTAATCTCTGGATGGTCAGAAGTACAGGTGGCAACCTGGGACTTGCAACTAACTCTGGGTACTTAGTGTCAGAATTGAGTTGTAGAATACAAAGCCAATGTCCAGAAAATTGGAGAACTAATTGTTGGTGTGGGAAAACCCCACACATTTTTTTTTTTTTTTTTTTTTTTTGTCATTTTTTTTTTTTTTTTTTTTTTTTTTTTTTTTGTGACCGGCACTCAGCCAGTGAGTGCACCGGTCAGTCCTATATAGGATCCGAACCCGCGGCGGGAGCGTCGCCGCGCTCCCAGCGCAGCACTCTACCAAGTGCGCCACGGGCTCGGCCCAAACCCCACACATTTGATGTCAAAGATTATGAGTAAAAAGATTTCAGAGTATTTCACTCACCCTCAAAGCAGAGCATGAGTAAAACAGAAAAAGAGAGAAAGCCAATAAAAGGATGCTATCTTGTCACGACCTTCCAAGGAGCCTCAGAATTGTCTAGTAGGAAAAGGAAAAGGAGAGCATTTGACCCACTGGCTCCTGTCCCAATCAGCCAAGGATGCTCCATGGGGCATTAATTTCCACACACTTCCAGGGTGTACTTCCTTGAATATGAGGTAGGTGCCTGTAGACATCCTACCTTATGCTATCAGGGAAGCCCCAGGTTAAAAAAAAAAAAAAAGAGAGTTAAACAGTACAATTGAGGCAAGGTACCATTAGATGATAACTGCATGAAGCTGTCTGCAACAGCAATGACTGGAGAAAAAGACGGGCAGAAGGATGTGAGGCAGGGCATTTCTGGAGACTAGTCAGGCCAGGAAAGTGAATTCCAGCTCCCACCCCTAACTCAGTCACAGCCTTCACTTGAATCCAAACTAGGGATGGCTAGAGTTTGGTTTATTAAGAGAACCGATGGGTTTTCTCACAAAACACCATTTATCTCGTCTATTGTACTGTCCCCAAAAGACATAGTTTTAAAAATACAAGGTCAATTATTTAAAAAACAGAAAGAGAAGCCAAGTACAGAGAGTTGTATGGGAAGCAATTCGACCTCCAGACAACATAAGACAAAGAACTATGACAAGTTGAAGATAAGTCTTTTTGTGTGTGTGTCTTTCAGCATATGGTCATTGGGAGCTCTTCTCTACCAATATTTGAAATTTCTCATCTTAGGAGACCTGGGTCTGCTCCATCCAGATGTGGAACCCACATAATACTTTATCATCTTTCAGACTCTTGATATGAAAATACTTTAAACATTCATTATTTAGTTTTATATTTATTTTGATATTTTATTATGTTGCCAGCATGTCCTTCATGTTCATCTAGGACTGTATTTTCTCTCATAGATGATAATTTCTTAGATCAGGGATTAGCAAATTATGGTCCCTGCCTATTTTTGTACGGTTCGCAAGATAATGGTTTTTACATTTTAAGTGGTTTTTATAAAATAAAAAAGTAATATTTTGTGAAATATGAAAATTATTATGAAATTTGGATTTTGGTGTCCATAGAGTTTTATCAGAACACAGCCATACTCATTCATTTACATATTATCAACAACCATAGTTGCACTTGCACTACAAGGGAGGGTTAAGTTGCAATAGAGACCTTATGACCCTGCAAAGCCTACCATGTTCACAGTCTGGCCCTTTACAGAAAAGTTTGCTGACCCCTGTCCTGGATGACAAAAGGATGCTTGTCTAGTTTCCTTTGTGTGTTATCTAGCCTTAGGCTTCCAGTCAATTTAAATTGCTTTCTAATGAAGATAATAATTTATATGTGTCACTACCATTGATTTTTGACTAGGCCACTCAAAATCTATAGATAAGACATGGTTTTACTAAAGTTGTTTTATGTTCTTCACAAATCCAGTACATAGTGTGTATATAATAAATATTTATCAGATAAATTACCGAGTGAATGAGTCTGGCAAATCTGGTCATTTGTGACCTCAGCAAAAAGCCAAGGAAAAGTATGCTTGTTCCTGCTTCGTATTTGCACAGAGCTTGATTGCACATACTTCAAGAAGCATATTTATGTCTGAGATTTCAAACTCTTTTGCAATGAGTTTATGAAATAAAAAGTTGGGCGGGACGCCCTTTTACTAGAGACAGTATCATAGAATAATAGAACTAGAAGGGAAACATTTCATATGGCTGCTGACTTTAAGCAGGCCTATACTTGAATCATTCCCAAAAGATAATTTTGCTCTTTAATAATAATAATTATCCAGAGACACTTTATAACTTCCTGTACTTAGATATTTCAGAATACCACAACTGAACTCTTAAAAAGTTCTTCCTGTTCTTCAGCTTAATTCTTCATGTGGTAACATAAGCATATTTTAAAAAATTCAATTCATCCGGTAACTTTACAAAGAGCATTTGCCTTAAGGTTTGATAGTTGTGTCTCCTCATCATGTTATTCTCAGTTTGGGGGCAGTGACTGATATATTTTTATGTGTTCAAGTTGCCACCATGACTACTATCCCCAGTACTCACAATGATGGAAATTAATAAATTGTTATAGTAAGAATATTGGACTTCGTTTTAGTCTGTTAGGGCTATTATAATAACATACCATAAACTTAACCCAGTATTATGTAACTGGGTGTTATAAACACAGATGATTTTTTTCTCACAGTTTTGGAGACTGGGAAGTCCAAGATCAAGTTACTGGCATATTCAGTGATGTTGGGTGAGGGCCTGCTTTCTTGTAGATGGCACCTAATCACTTGCCAAAGACCCCACCCCTTAATAATATCTCATTGAGGATGAGGACCTACGAATTTTGGGAGGATGCAAGCATTCAAAGCATTGTATACTTGAAGTCTGAAAACCAAAGTTTGAGTTCTGGCTTATGATAGCACCTACAATACAGTGGATGCTTGGTGAATATTTGTTCCCTTCGGTCCTTTTCTCTGTGAAGTTGGATAATTTACTGACTTTCTCTGAGCCTCAGTTTTCTCATCCATGAGATATGAAAGGAAATACTTTCTGGGTTGATAAAGATATCAAATGACATGCTTCTTAAAACCCTCATTAAATCTCTGAAGCATTATATCATTGCAAATTATTATGCAGAAATGAGAATTCAAAAATTTAAGAAAAATGTCTGTAAATGGCAATACAAATTAAAAGTTCAGAGAATCAACATTTCTGGTGTCCTCTCCCCACCCACCACTAGATTTAAGAGAGAGAATGTCTGCTCTTTACTTGATAAACACAGAACTCTAGGTTTACACTGTAGGCCAGCCTCTCTTCATTCAAGTCAATATTGGCACTTCAGCAGCAACTCCCAGTGAATTTCAAATGAGGACCCTAACTGTGCTGAAATTTACACTGGAGCTTTTTTAGACCAGGGAGAAAAAGACTTTTTTTTTTTTTTTTTAATGTGTTTCCTTAGAAGTAATGATTTACTATGTCAATCAAATATTACAAATTACTTTGTCCGATGGTATAAGGGCTACACATAAATTTCCTAAACAGGTTTGATCAGAGGTTAGAATAGCACAGTCCTGGATGTTTTAATACTGGAATGGAAAGACTTATGGGAAAAGTCCTCTTACATAAGTACTGATTATTTCAAATTCCTGAAAAAAGTACTTTGTTTCAACCATTATAAATACATTTAGTACTTATTTTTCATAAAGGGCCCATGGTTTTGTTTTAGAAGACTTAGAAGTTTGTTTGTCTTAGTTTTCTAAGACTTTGTTTTATTTCTACTTATCTTTAGTTTGAGGACAATATTTTGGCTAGTCTCTAAAGGTCTCTGTCTCAACTACTCAATCCGCTGTTGTGAAAGCAGCCACAAACAATATGTAAATAAATAGGCATGGCAGTGTTCCAATAAACCTCTATTTTATAAAACAAATGTCCAGCCTGCAAGCTCTAGTGTTTTGATTCTTCTTCTATACTAATAAGTAAAAACCACAAGAGCCCCTTGCTTTTATGCAGAAGTATGAGCAGTACTGTCTCAGAGCTATGCCAAACCTCCAGCTGTCTGTCTTAATCTAGCCCACTGGAAATTTTATAGACTTGCCATCCCACAGGATTTCACACTGACCCATTACATTAGTGACATAATGATGATTAAACCACGTGAGATGAATTCACAAATAATATTTATGTTTCTTAAGACTTGTGATAGAGGGTGGAAAATCATCTCCCAACAAACCTCAGGGCCTGTCAACTTGCTAAGGTGTCTGGGAGTCCAGTAGTTGAAGGCATGACAAAACTCACCTGAGGGAAAAACTAAATTTATGCAGCTTGCGTCCCCTACTGTTAAGAAACAATCCCATATCCATGCTACATACAGTCTCAGAAAATTACCTGACTTCCCTGGAGGGCAATGAGTCCTATATTATTTGTTGGTTCTCAGCACCATTTGCAATCCCTTACATACTCTCCCCTTCATGTCAGGGGCTGGATGAAGGAGAACCACATTTTCCCTAGTCCCTTGCCATAAGGAGTCCAAATACAGTTTAGATTCAGCCCATGAAGTATACATGTTCTTGAATTAAAAGGCAGATGACAGAGAGAAGTCATTCTTTCTCCAGCTATGGTGGTGGACGTGTGAACTTAGAATGTGACTTTTTGTAGCAACTTCTACATTCCCCTGCGTATTTCACCCCAGGGCTTCAGGGCAACTATGATTATTGATTTCTGTCTCTTGCATCTTCCTGACTACTGCATAAAACTAAGAAGTTTCAGATTCTTTGGATTTCAGTGAATATGAAAGCTGGTGGCAGCTTCCCTGACTTTCACTCCTTAAGCCTTTTAAAAATTTGTAAGTACCTAATTCTCTGTAAATGAAATGACTTTACTTTAAAATTCTAAATTGATTTCTATTTTTCTGGCGGAGACTTGAGTGCATGCAGGAACAGGATCTAATTCACTTTTGTATTTTCTGTAACATTCAACAAGTACTTGTTGATGGACTGCAGTAGAATGAATGACTAGATCTTTTGTATATCATATTCTAATAATTTTATTTGCCATGCAGCCCTTTGTGGCACTGTTGTATTTCTTACAATGGCACAGATAATTATTGTTTGTATCTAAATATTAAACAAACCAGTCTTCCTAAAGGATTAGTACAGAGTATTATCACTCACTGCCATCTGGCTGTCTGTTATAAAGATATAAACAAGATACTAGTTGTGATAAACAGTCCTTGTTGTTTTAATATTGTACACAGTTTGATCCTATGTTCTGGGGCATCATCTCTCAATAAATAATCTCAAAAGCATAGGTAATAGTAATATGTTGTAAAATAATTAGAAAGTGAGCTGTTTAGAATATTTATTACCTTATTTTTTTTAATTAACAGCTTTTTGAAGTATAATTCACATCCATACAGTTCACCCATTTAAAATATACAATTCAATGGTTTTTAGTATATTTATAGAGTTGTGCAGCCACAATCTAATTTTGGAACATTTTTATCATTTGAAAAAGAAACCCAGTAACCACTAGCAGTCACACCCCTCCTGCAGCCCTAGGCAACCACTTATCTACTTTCTGTCTCTATGGATCTGCTTATTCTGGATATTTCTAATTTCTCCATAACCTTGTCAGCATTTGCTATTGCCTGTCTTGTTAATTATTGCCATCCTAGTGCACGTGAAGTGCTATCTCGTTGTGGTTTTGATTTGCATTTCCCTATGGACTAACGATGTTGAGCATCTTTTCGTGTGCTTATTGGCCATTTGTATATCTTCTTTGGTGAAATGTCTATTCAAATCCATTACTATTTTTTAATTGGATAATTTATCTTTTTATTATTGAGTTATAAGAGTTTTAAAAATATATATTCTGTATACAAGTCCCTATCAGATATGATTTACATATTTTTCTCTCATTATGTGGGCTATATTTTCACTTTCTTGACAGTGTCCTTTGAAGCATGAGATTTTTAAATTTTGAGATGAAATCCAATATATCTATTATTTTCCCTGGTCATTTGTGTTTGTGTCATATTTAAGAAATCATCGCCTAACCCAACGCACAAAGATCAACTCCTATGCTTTCTTCTAAGAGCTTCATAGTTGCATTGTTTTAAATATGATTCATTTAATTATGTTTCCATAATTTAATTTTTAATAATAGCTGGCCTTAATAACCAGCTCTCAAAATTCCTGAAAGTTTAGCAATTTGCTCTCACGATCTGGTATGAGCCAGCTCCAGCATGCCACTGGCACTGCAGGTGCACAGTGCTGGGTGGACCTGGAAGAAAGATAAGCTAAAACTCTGACACTGGGACTGAGAGGGAGGAAAAAGAAGCTGCTAGTCGTTCACCCATGACGGCAGAGTCACCCAGGGAAATCTAACCCTACTCTGTAAACTGGTCTTCCTAAAGGCAACTAGAAAGCGAATCTAAGGCTAATCCCATGAGGAGTCTCAGGTGTGGTCCCAGAAAACGCAGTTAAGACACAACAATAAAAATGGGATTTCTAGGGACTACTCAAAAGACAAGTTGTGGGGGTGGTGGTGGCGGCGGCACCATTAGATTGACCGATAATTCTATAAAACTCTCCAAGAGATTAAGGCACAGGGAAGTAGATTCTACCCTCAGTCAAAGGACACTGATAGGAAATAAATGTGGTAACAGGTCCAAGTTATTAGATTGAGCACAAAGCAAGTTCCCACAGTCTGTCACTAGCAGATTACCAATCTTTGCAGAGTATGAAAGCAAAGCCAAATGATCCTAACTACTCCAGACTAAATCCATTTACTGATGAGGAACATTACTGCTTCCCACACCCATGCTGCTCCAGCCTTAGCTAAATCGGCCCCAGGCATGGCTGGACCCACAGCTTTGGAAGATATAGGCCAGAAGTCTTGGCAGCATCCACATGGTGTTAGGTCTGCAGGCTTGCAGAATGCTAGAGTTGTGGAAGCTTGGAAGCCTCCACCTCTATTTCAGAGGATGTATGTGTTGTGGGGGAGATTGCACAGAGGAATGCAAGACCAGCATCAGTGTTGCAGTTTTACACCTCTTTATTTGGTGTTACAGCTCTTTGTGCGGTGTTACAGCTTGCAAGCAAGGAGAGCACTGGGGAGTGAAGACTCCTAGACCAGTGTCTCCCGGAACAAAGGAGAGAGGCAGTCTCATATAGCCAAAATTCCCGCCCTAGCTTCCCGCCCAAGTTCCCATTTAGGTCCTCCTATGTAAATGAGGGATGCAGTCCTGCTGATTTGTATTGTCTGATTATAGGACGCAGTCCATTGGTCAGCTCTGGAGCCTAATTTGCATCCAGGCCTTAGGACGGTGTGAGAGTGTTGTTGTCTCCTATTAGCATATGAATACAGGCGGGTGCAGGAAGCGGGCAAGCTAAGGTGCAGGAGTCAGAGTTTGCTATTAAGACAATCAAGCATAGGATTTCTAAAAATGGTTTCTTGAGTTGAAAAAAGGGAAAGGTTTGACAATTAGAAAATGCTCAGGGTTCCCTGTAACATATGGAAAAACTTGGGGACCCAGGAAGAAGTCTGTCACAGGGGTGGATTCACCACATAGAGTCTTCACTAGAGCAATGCCGAGTAGAAATGTGGGGTCAGAATTGCAGCAGAAAAACCCTATCAGTATCATGCCTCGTGGAGCCATGACAGCGGGACCTCCATGGAAATCCGAGACTTGTGGAGCTACCAGAGTGGAACACCAGCCTGGGAGAGCTGAAGTGTGGCCTGAGACCAGGAAAGCCATAGGAGTGGAGCTGCCTGAGGACTTGGGGACCCAACTCCCACACCAGCCTGCAGAAGAGATCGAACATGGAGTCAAGGTACCTGACTCACCAGCTTTGAGATTTAATCCTGCCCTGCTGGATTTTGGACTTGCTTAGGACCTGTTACACCTTTCTTTTGGCCTGTGATGGGAATATGTACCCTGTGCTTGTCCTACCACTGTATTTGGAAGTAGATAACTTGTATTGACTTCATAGATGGGACTTTGAACTTTGGACTTTTGAGTTGAAACAGGTTAAGACTTTGGGGATGAATTGAATGTAATTGTATGTGAAAAGGACATGAGTTTTGGGGGGACAGGGGTGGAATGTAGTGGACTGAAGTATGTCCCCCCAAAACTCACTGAAGCTTGAATTGTGTCCCACAAGTTTTATGTATTAGATACTTGGCCCCACTGTGACTGCTAAGAGGGTGGGTAATCCTATTATGGTACTTGAAAGGTGGAGCCTTGAAGAGGTGATTAGATTGTAGGACCATGCAGTACCAGACTGCAGAGTTAGCAGAAATGGAGGATTGAAGAATGTCTGGTTCTGACGGAACAGCATTTGAGATACTCTGAATGACTCCTCTCCCTCCACCTCCTCCCCCTCCCCTCTCTCTCCCACCAAAAACAACTAGAAATATTGGATATACTATATAAACAGTATTTTCCAAATGTTTTACGTAGCTGGCAAGGAATATGTAGAAACAACAAGGATAGAAAAAAGAAAGAGTCCTGAAAGGTAAATGATTTCTGAAGCTGGTTTTCATCCTAAAGGTCAACCTAGGGAAACTTGAATTTATATTTTGAGAATTGGTGTGTAGAGATAGCAGATAAAGCTAAAGATTTACCTAAGGTGAGAGATCTAACAGGTGATCCCTGCACAGAGATGAGATTCTAGTGGGAAACAGTCTCGGTATTAGAATGAAATTTGAATTTAACCGGGTATCCTGTATTTCATTTGGCAACCTTTCCAATGTGGTATAAAACATCTATAAATCAAAAACTTGATTGAACTCAAGTTTTTTCCGGTTAATAGTGCACCCTGGTGACACAGAAACAAACTTGTTTCCTTTTCAGAGTGATGCAACTTCAAGCCAGGCTTCAAAGTATTTCCTCAGAAAAAGGTCCAACATAGCTCACAAGCAAAAATCACAAAACTTATAAGAAAGACAATGTAAGTATGAAACAAACAAACAAAGAAACAAAACTGGAAAGTGTAATCAGATCCACAGACTTCAGATATTAGGATTATCTGATATAGAGTATAAAATAACATGGTTAATATGTTTAAAGAAATAAGAGACTTGAAGACATGAACAATAGACTAGAATGAAATACAAGCAGATTTGAAAAATAATCAAATAGAGGCCCTAGGAATGAAAAATATAATACTTGAAATTCAAAACTGAAATGCTGAGTAAATAGCATATTAGACAAAGCTGAAGAAAGGATTAGTGAAGTGGAGGAAACATTTGGTGAATTTATCCAAAATGTAGCTCACAGACAAAGAGATGGGAGATATAGAGAGGTTCAAAGGAATAAGTAAATGATTTCTTTTATTTTGATTGAAGGTAAATGTTCTTACAGAGATTATTTATTACTCTTACCCAGAAAAGAAGAAACAAAGAATGTAATAATTCAGGCAGCTGATGAAGTGTCCAGAAAAAAAAAAAAAAAGATTAAGATTGTTTTCAGAAATATG
The DNA here is from genome assembly GCF_027409185.1 of Cynocephalus volans. Lineage (NCBI taxonomy): Eukaryota > Metazoa > Chordata > Mammalia > Dermoptera > Cynocephalidae > Cynocephalus > Cynocephalus volans. The sequence continues at coordinate 131,793,527 of NC_084464.1, forward strand.
GTGAAAATGTTCCATCCACAGCCCCCTAATTTTCCAACTCCATGTACCTCTCCCTGGATGACCTCATCCACAAACATAGTTTTAATGACTTGTACATCTAAAACTTCCAAATTGCCAAGAGTCCTCCCTCAGTGTTTTCCTCTCCTCCCAGAAATTGACATCAGTGCCTATTTTCATCAGGAAAGCCTACATCTTTAGAAAGTACCTTCCTTAACCATGACCCCATTCAAATACTTAACAGGATCTGTCTTTCCTAACTTGCTTCCCTCCTATGTGAGAGAAATGTCTTCATCTTGTTCTGACTCTATACCCACCCCACTACCGCCTCCCCCATTATTCAATCAGTTTTTCTCTTGTACTGACTCTGTTGAAATCTAGCTAACCTAGCTCAAATTCTGATGGCATGTGAAAATCCAACCCTTTCCCTTAGATTTCTGAGAATTCTTAGGGGTTTACAATCATAGGATCCTTTCAACTTCCGGGCACAGGAATCCTTGTGTCCTTTTTGATCTTTAGTCTTCCCCTTAGTTTCTATAGCAAAATCACTCACACCTAAGATTGGTGAATTTAACTACTGATGTATTGAAGATGTCTGAGAGATCAGGAGATGAGACCCATTATTCAGCACACACTTTCTGCCGTCTTGTTCACTCAGCTCATCCCTTTCTCCAGTCTCCCACTTCTCATCCTCTTTGTTCTGGGCTGCTCTAGGGACACCCAATTCACTCCACTTCTAATGTCCTGGTGCCAGCCAACTCATTTCTCTTTCTCCACATTATCAATTGCTGAGTTTCACTAACTGTTGTCTTGCAGTCTCTTAAATCTATCACTTTTTTAAAATTTCTAGGCCAACACCTTGTTCAAGGTTCTGTCCCTTGCATTTGGATGATTACAGTACCACAAGGAACTAACTGGACTTGGGGCTTTGATGATTTTCCCTCTCCAGTAAATCCTGCAAGGACATGAAAGATGTGTCTTTCTAAAGCCATCCCTCATCATGCCAGTTGCAAGGTCAGAGTTCTTTTACAATATCCAGTTTTCATGTAATAATGTCACAATTGCTTAGTCTGGCATTAAAAACATTCTATAATCTGGTCCCAACCTAAATTTCCAGCCATATCTCCCAGTCCTCTTCCACCTGAACCAGTCAGACTGGTGGACTCACTCTCTTTCGCATCTACTTGCATAGTCCTGTCTCTGCAACCCTCAAATGTGTTAACCCTGCTGCCCCAGCTCTCTTAATCCACTCATTTTCAAATCTGGTCTCAAATATTACTCCCCTTCCAAGACTTTCCTGGCTCTCTCGCCCATAGAAATCTTTAATATTTTGTCACATCATCTCATTTCTCTTGATTTGTACTAGGGTGATAACTGTCTCTGTTTGCCTGGGACTGAGGTATTTCCTGGGACATGGGCCTTTCACTGCTAAAACTGAATGATCCTGGGCAAACCAGGACAGTTGATCATTCTATCTGTAGTATATGTGGTGAGAGTCCTGGGGCAGGAAAGGAAGGCAATGCTTTCTTGTGAATGCCTACTGTGGAAATTCAGAAATTCTGTGGCTGAATTGGCCACAAAAAACTTCAGGGAGGGAAAAAACTTCAGGGAGAACACTTGTTGGAATTAATGCTACGCCTGGGAATAATGCCTTCAAATAAACATATAGCCAAAGGGATCCTGCTTTGGTAGTTCCCTTCATTTTATCTTATCTAGATGCATGTTAAAAAGGATAGAAGGACAAAGAGATATCTAATAATCTGAGGCATTACATAGACATTACTTGCCTGTGGCCAGGTATACTTGTCCTTGCATCTTTCCAGTAGAGCAAGTGGCTTGAGTCCCTTTGCTTTAACCTTGGTCCTGGTCCTCATAACCTCACAACGATCAGGGAAGGCTGAGGGAGCAGCAGAGAGAGACAAGATGCATGGATAGCAAGTTCCCCAGGACTCAGGTAGTGTGGCCCATTCACCCCACTCACATCCAATCCTAAACACATTAACATACCCCATTTCTTTCTCCCTGCTTTTCACTATGTGTTCTAAATTGATTTAACTAACTGTGTGATATGAGCATTTTAATTTGGTCTGGTAGTCTTTCTTTTCCATGACTTCTGTGATAGCTGGCCTCCAGTGTACTTGGAGGACACGCGGAATTAAGATAATTTCCTATCATGTGATTTTAGAAGAACGTTCTGTCTATCATGAAGGTGTTCTTTCTCCAGTTGGTGTTGTGTTATTAAATAAATATTCATTTTAATAAATTAGTTATATTTATGAACAAATTTGAAGCTTGAGACAGTTTATAATAATTTATCTTGGTCAACACATTTGTGACTTATTTTTGGTTGCTCAGATTACCCACATGTGACAATACTGTAATTGGATATGCTTGTTTTTTATTTTCTTTCTTTCTCTTGTTTGTTGGAAATAGGCAGAGTACCAGTAATTGCTAATTACCATATTCCTGCACTTCATAAGTAATGCTTCGGTGGTGAATTAACTATGCAAATATTGAATCATTATCCACAAATGTAGCAATTTTATGATAAAGGAATTAAATATCCACAGGCATTGCTAGAATTAAGAGTAGGCAAAATAGTAGCCAAAAGGCTTTCAAACCTCCAAAATCTCCATCCATGGCTCCCCATTAGACACACCTCTTCAAGATTAGGTTCAATCTCTAGAAAGTTCAATGAATATTTACTTAGAAACTTCTATGTGCCAGACTCTGAGTAAAGACCACAAAAGTCCTGCCCTCATGGAGTTTACATTTTACTAAGAAAAGCAGATAATACATGAGCAGTTAAATAATATAATTCCAGACAGTAATAATTGTTAAATAGAAATTAAAGCAGTTTGATGGCTAATAAAGTGACTGCCTGCATATGTATATAAGGTGTGCACTATGTTTTCCTGCAATTATTTTGCCAAAATAATTTATTAGGACTTATTAGTACATTAGCACACTTTAGTTTGTGAGATTAATTGACTGACCAAAGTATGATTTGACAAAAAGTGACAGGGCAGGGATGTTTAGAGGGGAGAAAAGGACCTAGAAGTTCTTGACTGTGTATTGTATGTCATGATGGTACTCAGACACTTGGTTTCTTTGGAGAGAAAATAAAGTCCCTATCTCATCTGATACAATCAAATAAGTTCCAGATTTATTAAAGAATTAAATATTAAAAAAATAAAGAAGCAGAAAGCTCTATAAACAATCTTGTGAAGGGAAAATATTTTTAATCATTAGAGCAAAGAAATAAAGCCACTAAGGAAAATTAATACATAAGACTACATACAAATTTTCAAATTCTGAATGCTAAAAACTACTGTACACACCTCACTTATTGGTGGGAGCTAAAAATAAATAAATAAATAAACACACACACACACACACACACACACACACACACACACACACACACACACAAAACCGGGGGGTGGGGGGAGAGAAGACATAACAATTGGAATTCCTTGAAGTTGATACGACAAGCAAACAGAAAAGACATTGTTGGGAGGGAGGGGGGAGAGGGAGAGGGAGGTTTCAGTAATGGGCCACAATAATCAACCACATTGTATATCGACAAAATAAAATAAAATAAAATAAAATTAGAAAAAAACAACTACTGTACACAAATTAAAATGCAAGTAACAAATTAGGGAAAATGTTTTCAGTATATATGACAAAGTATACAAAACCATTAGTAAATAGACTTTATGAAGTAGTAGAAAAAGATAAACAACTTAGAAAAATAAACAAAAGTTCTTTATAAAGAGAGACATGCAGATGACTATTAAGTATACAAAACAATAATCAGATTCATTAATAATTAAAGAAATAGGAGTTAAAACAACAACTATTGAACCTGGTAAATGAAAAATAAGGGAAGAACTTAAAAATGGTAGAATTTCATAAACTTTCACAGACTGCTTATAAGCATGTAAATTTGCATGAACTTTTTGGTGGATGATTTGGCAATTTGTTTCAAAAGTCCTACAATGAGTCATAATCTTTTACCACCAAGACTTCTGAGAATTTATTTTAAGGAAATTATAAAAATTACTTACAAAGAACTAGAGAAAAAATATTTATCATAGAGTTATTTATTTCTTTTTGGTGGTTGGCCAGTATGCTAGTACATGGATTGAACCCTGGACTTTGTATGGAGTTATTTTTAACAATGAAAAACTAAGATGAATTTAAATGAGATTGAACAATGATTGTCAATAGGCAACTGATCAAGTGTATTATGATACATTTATATAAACGCTTAATATGCAGGATTGAAATCTGGTATAGAAGAATAATTAAGGACATGAGAAATTAGTCACAATAAACTGTATCGTACAGGGAAAAAGCAGTTTATAATGCCATATGCAACATGATTATATTTTATAAAATATATGCTTTATATATAAAATATATGTTGTTGGGAAATTAGAATAATTTAATCAGGCCCCCTCACCTGCCCATCCAGTTGGGGGTGGTGCGGCACATTCTTTGTAAGCAAATTGTGTGTGTGGGTGGAGTTAGTGTGCATGTGTGGCGCTGCGACTTGGCTGGCGACTGCCCCAGGCGTCCACCCACACGGCCATGCTTGCCAACCCACAGCTTCCAAGGACCTATTTACTGGTTACCTAGCTCATAGACCTGCATGTGAGGGGTTTGGGGACCCAGCTGGCATGCGAAGGGTTTGTGACCCAATCTGGACAACAGGCTTGAGGGGTCTGTGAGCTCCAGACCCAGCCCTAGCTCAACAATTGGCCCAGTCGGCAGGATTACGGGCAGGTGAAAGAGCTCGACATATGTGTGTGTACATCTATATCTGTATCCATATATCTATATCTAGAAAAGTATTCTTCTGGTTGATATATTATGGATAATTTTTAATTTTATTCCATGAGTTTTTCTGAACTTAAAAAACGTATGAAACAATATGTTTCTTACATAAATTAGACTTTTATATTTGCAGTTAGAAATACTTAAAATAATTTAAAAATTTGCATCCTGTTATTTAATATTATCAGACCCTTCAACTATGTCTGGCTACTGAAGTAAATCTATTATTAAATAAGTGTAACAATATCTTAAAAATGTAACACTCAAACATTAATTGAAAGGCATACATATTTTATTGTTAAATACATATTCCTTCTTCAACAAAACGAAATGTCATCCTGAGTCACCCTGGGTCACTCAGGGTCACAGTTAGCTTTGTACTGATATTTGACCACATCTTGTAGAACTGCATGACTTCATCCACTTTTGTAACTATGTGCAGCTATGGTTTATATGTGGGATCAAGGAAACTCCTAGGACAAGAATTAAAACAGGGTCAAGTGTTTTGGTAGGAATTCATGGGGATAGGATCATATCACAAAAGAGAAATGAAGAACTTGACAGAGAACTCACAATACAGGAAGGAGTCTGGTAGGATGAACCAGCCAAATGAGCAGGTCAGAGATGGGTCATGGGACAGGAACAGTGTGGTAGCTTGAATCTGAACCCTTCCAATCCAGCTATCTTGGTAGTGAACATTGTCCTCTGAGGAGAAAAAGAGCTGAGTGTGTAAAGGAACTTGCTATCTTAACAAATTCTATAATTCTCACAGGTCTAAAAACTTTTCTTTGGTACTTCTCACCTTGCCCTACCCCTAGCAGAGTGCAATGTATAGGGAGGAGTTGTTCTCATTTGCAAGAGACTGTCACCGTGAGGACAGAGAGAATGCAAAGTGGCCAGGTGAAACAGCAGGCAGCTGGTCTCTGGTGAGGGCACAGGACTTCCTGGAGCTGAGAACGGATCAGAGGAGACTGAATCAGTTGATCAGTAAGGCAAGGGCTGGGGAGGGGTGGCAGCCTGGAATCATTCATTAGTGATGCCAGACACTGTTTGGAAATCCAGATGTATTTTGAAGGGGTTATATGGGACTGCAGTCCTAGCATGAGTAGGTAGATTTATTTAACTATTGAGATTTGGATGTTCATGTTAATGTTAGCTAATTTTTAGCCTCAGGCTGGAGAAGTTTTAGAACATTAAAATTACCCATGATATTCTGTTTTTTGAAATTTATTTAGGTGTGTTGCTTTCTTTTTGGATAAATCTAAGTAGTTAATAAACAGGTCTGATGCTTATAAAAGTTTTATTCATTCATTAAACAACTATTCATTGAGCAATCTCTATGCACTTGGGAATACAAAAACTTTAAAACACAGTCCCTGCCTGCGAGTGGCATAAAGTCGAATATGGGAAACAGAAAATGTAGTAGAAGAGATAGTCAGGGCAGACACAGGGTGTATTAGAGCCCACAGGTGGGGCACCTAACCCAGGTAGAAGGGTAAGATCAGGCACTGTTCTCCAGAGGAGATCACTGACAGTTCTGGCTGTCATAGCTCTGGTCCCCTGTAACAGCAATAGGCCGCTTCAATTTACTGATATGAACAAACCACATTTTATTACTGCTAAATGGTACTGAGAATGAGTTAAGGTTAGAGATAATCAGCCAACTAATATAGAGCTTAAAAATCCCTGTAGGATTTTTTTTTTTTTTTGAAGAACTTGACAGAACCAATACATGCTAAAAATCAATTAAGGGACTGCCTGATTAGCTAAGTTTGTAGAGCGTGTTGCTGATAACACCAAGGTCAAGGGTTCAGATCCCTGTACTGTCCTCGCTGCCAAAAAAAAAAGTAAATGTCAGTTAAATAGATAAATTTGTAGGTATTTGTTTTATGAACACAGAAAAGAACCAGGTTTCCCAATGCCTTCAGGCTAATGTAATGTTCAGCCTCATTAGCACGACTCATGAGGGCCTTGATAATCTGGTCCACACTTTCTCCCCATCCTTATGTCCTGCCCGTTCCCTCCTGACTATCAGCGCACCGCCCTTTCTCCTCCCACATGATGCTATACACTGCCAAGATAACTGGATTGGGAGGATTTAGTTTCACACCACCACTGTACAGTGTACAGGTACACTGTTCCTGTACCCCAATCCCCCACTGACACTGTGAAGAGCACAAGCCAGAATGCCACACAGTGTAGATTTGTCTGCTTCTTTCCTCAAGATATTTCACTTGTTTCTTTAGCCCCTGTATTTCTGGCAAACTGGAAGTTAGGTTTAAAGGCTTACCAGCTTTGGGTGAAACATTTTTGACAAGAAGACTTTATAGGTGGTGCTACAGCCTTCACAGGACGCACAGATTGACAGTTACAGTTATTATTCTTTTTGGATGTCAAATTGTCTCCCATTTGCTCAGAGAAATCTGTTTCAAGCTAGTTACTGTGTTTTTGATAGTCCCCATTTGTCTTTGCTTTTTGGCACAATAAGGTGTGTAAGATTTACCTTGTACTTCCCTTGCCCCAGTCATTTCTCAAAGCTCTGTGAAAAACCTCTTTTTCAGGACTTGGGTAATTCAAATTTTCCTTTACATGAGAGATACTGGGTAAGACTTTATGTTCATAATACTGGTGGTGGAGAATAGGTGGTATTTGGGCTGATATCTCTGCTTGACACAGAGTAAAACTTTCATATTTCTTTTGATACATATTGTTGGGGAGGGAAAAAACTGTTCCCCTACCTCTTAGTTCAGTAGCTGGAGCATGGGGATTAAACTGACAAAAGACATATGAACAGGAGTAAAGATTTATTATGAATGCACATAGGAGCCGCACAGGAAAGAAGTGAAAAACCCAAAGAGGCAGTTAGACCTGGTGGCTTATACACCATTTTAACAAAGGGTGATAAACTGTGACAAGACTAGACAAAGGAAAAGGGGTTTGGGCTTCTGGTGGTGGTGGAGTAAGTTGTGGAAGGTGCCTCGGAAATATATGGTAAGAAATGGTTGTTTAGAAAGGTTTGTTATGCAGATCATCCTCTTCCTGGTATGGGAGAGCAGCACACCTTTAAAAATGGAAATTTATGTCACCTTTACAATGGGAAATTTATGCTCTGCTTTTAGACTGAAAGGGAGAGGGCAGAGAGTTCTTCCTGTGTTTGCAGTTTCTCAGTTGCCTTCAGCTCAAAATGATCCATGACAAAGTGGCATATTTTGGGGTGGAATATTCTGATCCTCTTCAATATTAACGTGGGTTACTTCTTTCCAGCTTTTATTTCATTACTTATTGCAGTTACTTATGTTTCTTTTTTTCTGCTGTTAGATGATCAGCTCTTTTAAAAAATAGAACTGTCTTACCTGCACAACCTCAGCAGGAAGCTCAGGCATTAAATAAATATTTATCATAAATTAGGGGGAACCTGTCTACTGCTGTACAAGCCCACAAATGCTATGGGTTTGAAAACCAGATGCTTGATTTGCTAGAATTATTCTAAAATCAGAATAATTAGCTCCATAACTTTTAGTGTATGGCCTTTACGTCAACGATTGTGGTTGTGCGGCAGTCTTCGGTTTCAACCCAAATCTAGGATGCATTCAAGTGTTATTTGCAAAAGTGCCTAGATTAATTTGTTGAGGGATACACCTAATTTTCTTGTCCCCCGGTTACTTTGCACTAACAAAACAAAATCAAACCAAACCAGTAGTATTATGTTCCAAGTTGAAAAGGTTTTTAGATTTTATCATTTTTTAAACTAAGTAAATTGTTTTTTCTCCCATTTTACTCACTTCAGTACCATTATCTGCAGTAGCTGGTTTCCATTTAATTTCTAGACATAAAACTGATAAATTCTACTCTGACCAGGTCAGCTAAAATACAGTGCCTTGGGAGACTTGGGATAAGCCAGCAGTTATGTCCATCTGTCCTGAAAAATGTTACTTTAAGACCATTTTACTTAGACCATTTTTTTAAAGTAGCCATAATAGAGCCAGAAAGCCGTAAAGATTAGGAGGGCTGTCCTTCTACCTCTCTCCTTTCATTTCTCCCCCTTCTTGTGATTGTAAAATGCTAAGCTCTGCTGGCCCTGTGGAACACATTTTCAGAGCTATTTGATCTATGTGTCTCTCCAGTTGCCATCATCTTATTAGCTCAATAAATCCTTGCTGTATGTATTTGGCCTCTCTTTTTAGGTCAGCAAAACCATTGCTAAAAATTCAAAACTGTCACAATTTCCTTTTTTTTTTTAAAGGGAAGGTAAATAAAATATCTTATTATACTGATGTACAAGCTCTCGTACATCTCGCTTTTCCCAAATATTTTGCCACCAGAACTCCTTTTCAAAGCTTATTGCAAAGCTACACACAGGGGTTCTCAGAAGACACCGGGCCAGGGAATGTTTCCAGGCCCGTCCCAATCTCGCCCCTCCAAGCGTGGGACGGGAAAGGCCGCGCCACAGGAAATAACTGAGGGCTGCCAAAGGCCGCGGGCCGGGGAGGGCAGGCGGGCGGGGAGCCAGCGGGGAAGCGGCATCGCGCTGCGGAGACGAGGCCTGAGCTCTCCGTGGCGCCCGGGTCGCGGGCCTCGGCTTCGCGGTCCCCGCCCTCCCCGAGCGCGGCCGCGGCGCTCTCCCAAATCCGGGTACCACCGACGACTCGGGTCGGCCTCTTCCGGCTCGTTCGCGCGCCCGTACCGGCATGCCGCCTCTGCGGCCGCTGCTGCCGTGGGGCCTGCGGCTCCCGGGGCTCCGCGGCCCCGCAGGCCTGGCCATCGCGGCCTGCGCCCGCGCCGCCCCCCGCTGCCCGTCCCGCCCGCGCGCGCCTCCCGCCGGCCTCCGGCCCCGCCCCGGCCTCCGCCTCGCCCCCAGCCCTGGGCTTCCTCGCTCGGCCGCCGCCCGCCCAGACGCGCCGCCCGCTCGCGCTGCGACCATGGAACGCCCCGGAGCGGGTGAGAGCGGGCTGCCGAGCGGGCCGGGGGGGGCGACAGGAGCCACGGGGACGTGGGCCCCGCTCGGCCTCGGGGAAGGCCTGGCCTCTGGGAGAGCCCAACCCCACATCGGCCCAGCTCCGAGTCCCCTCTCCCTGCCTGCAAGGGGACTCGGTGTAGCAACGTGCAACCCAGTGCATGCAGGGTGGGATCGGTGCTGCTTGTACCGAAGCTTTTTAATGCACGCGTTGTCGGTGCCGCAGGAGGCGAGGGCTGCGAACCCATCCCCAAGTTTCACTGTGTTTCCCCCTTTCTGCTCTTGTGACCCTTAGCACAAAGTTATGTCAACACACCCCATCCAACGGTGTTGGCGTGGTAAACAAAACGCAGAAAAATCTCGATTTTTACCTTATATCACAAATATGAAACACCTGAACCGTCTTAGTGCTTCATTAAGGATTTTAGTCTGGGTTTGGGAATGACCGCTTTAAAACTGGCGCCAGTGAATTTCCAGCTTGGGTCAGCACTGGCTGCGAACTGCACTTTGTGGGCAGAGCGAGTTGGGGGTTGGATTTTCGGTGAAAGGAACCGAAAAGCAATTGGAGAGAAGGTCTCTCCTGCAGGGTTTTTATAATATAAACGCGTACAAAGGTATAAAAAGCTAAAAACACGGGGCCGGCCGGTTGCCCAGTTGGTTACAGCGTGGTGCTGATATCACCAAGCCCCAGGGTTTGATCCCTGTACCAACCGCCAAAAAAACCCCAAAACAAACAAAACAAAAAAGATAAAACGCATAAAAACGTCAAAATGCGTCGTATAAATAGCACTTAACTAGTGTAAATATGTTTACAATTGTTATGCGAATAGTGTTAAGGCTGCGTAGGCGGTAGCAAAGGTGTGAGTTTTTGAGCATTTATAAAATGCATGGGAATGCATGAAAGAATGGGAAGGAGATTGTTAAGGAGAAAAGAGTCACACCGCAGTTCCTCGTTTTAATGTCGTGATTTTGCAGTTCAGGATTCCCTTAGCATATTAGCGTATCTGTGTCGTTTTCTTGCTCATATTAACAAAGTTTAAGGTGTTTTATTCCTTTCATTCCTTTTTAATACGAATGTTATTAACTTAGTTTGTCCATTTCTCCCTAGTAATTTGGATTGTACTTTTGTTCCCTTTTTATGGTGAGGAACCAAAGAGGAATCAAGTGACTAGTTGATTGCTACATAGCTCTCAACATTTATCCAGTCTTAAGGTATTACTATTTTTAGTAGCTAAGCCAGGACTGGAATAGATGGCATTGTCCCCTTCTATTGGTTCTTGGGCAGTATATACTATTTACCTAGCAGAGTGATAGAGGACAGTCTTGCTTAATAAAGTAGTATTTTATTGTCCGAATCAGAAACTTGCATTTTTGTGTGACAACAGGCAAACTATCCTTTTTTTTCCCCTCTGTTGGCCTTTGATGCAGTCATTTGCTGAAATGCATGTATATTTGAATATTAGCATATATTTAAATGTATGCTTCTCTAATTTTTTTTTTTTTTTTTTGGTGGCCTGGCCAGGATGGGGAATCAAACCGTTGACCTTACTGTAAGGCCTCACTCTAAACCAGTTGAGCTAACCGACTGAGTTACAAGGACTCACTCTAATCAGCTGAGCTAATTGGCCAACCCTTTAATATATTTTAAATGTGTGCATTAATTGTTTTTCATATAAAAGTAATATTACTTCAATTTGAAAACGTTTGAATAGCAGAAATGTGAAATACACAAATTTATTCAGTACAGCTATGTCAGCATTTAGAAGTAGTTTATATCCAATAGCCCTTTCTCACATAATTGTCAGTCATAGAGCATATGCAGTTTTATAAATGTTTTTTAAAAAGTCAATATTTGCTGTAAGCTTTTTTTCTGTTGTTGCAGTTTTCATAGCCATTGTTCTTAGTTGTCATTGGGTTAAATATACTTTGTTTAGCCACTTCCCTATTTTTAGGCATTTAAATTGTTCCACTTTTTCTTTTTTGTTTAAGCAAAACTGTGGTGAATTTATTTGAGCATATATGATAGATATCCAGATATATGTATCAGATATTTGTGACATTTTCCTGGTTCCTGATCTGTTCAGAGTGCTTCCTGAAAGGTTAGCCTCAGTTTACACTGCTATATTCAGTATATGTTAAGACACATCTGGGCATGGTGCTAGAAAGGACGGGTTCTGGAGGCAGAGTGACCGGATTCAAATTCCAGTCTCATGACCTACTGGCTTTAACCTTGGGCGAGTTACTTAATTGGCTAGTCTGTAAAATGAGTGTATGAGTATTAATAGTACCATCTTGGTAGCATGGTTCTGTGGATTAAATTAGTTATTTTCTGTAAACTGCTTGTAGCCTGGCATAAAATATGTGTTTGAATTAAATTTTAGCTGGTGTTAGTAGTAGTAGTTTGCCAGCCTCACCCCATCTTTGTGTTATTAGTGCACTTAGTAGTGTTACTTTTAATTTGCTCAAGTGATAGAATCTTGTGTTAACAATAGTTAGACCAAATTTTAAGAGACTTCAAAGTACTCAAAATAATGAATTTATAGTGTAAATACTTGGAGTGGGTTATTTTAAGGCAGTTGTCCAAAATCAAAATGTTTATACCTTCTGTAAGAGAAAGTGTAGTTATGATGGATGTATTTAATGCACATCTACCAACCTTTGTCCAAACTCTAGAGCTTGGAGAACTGGAGGAAGGGTTCCAGATATTCAGTTTGAGAAACATTGTTCTGTAGAATGACCAGTAGTTCTTTCAAGACTTACTCGGAAGCGACACTCTCTTTTTTTCTGAGTTAATGATTCCTATCTTCAAAAATTATTTCAATTATTCTATAACTTAGTAGAAGATAACTTGTATTTCAAGTTCTAGACTCCTGTCAATTTTGACATAACATTGCATGGGAGTTTAATATACTTTATTTAATAAGATGGAGAATAATGTTGAGCAAGTCATATTATGCTTTAATTTTTATGTCAAATGAAAGTAGTACCTTTCATTCATCCTGTGAAAATTTAAGAATCTGTGATGTGCTGAGGCTGCCATTAAGTATTGGGAATTGTTTTTCATGGGCATTGGGATAGTTGTAGTGCAGTGTAGCCTGAGTGATTTATTAACCACTCCCAAATGTGTACTTACCTTTATCTAGTCAGTTGAGAAAGATTTATTGAGCACCTACTGTGAGCTGAACTCAGTGCTAGACATGGAGGAATCAAAGGAGAATAAGAACTTAGGATAAGGAACTTAGAGCAGGCCGGTTATACTTACTCATGGGTGTAATTATGGAAAGTTTCCCCTCTCACTTTCAAAAGTTCCCTGGTTTGGGTGGTAAATCATATGATCACTTTGTCTTGGAATCTAAGGAGGACAGACATGTGGACATCTATAACATAATTCATTCATGCTGTGATTGAAAGAAGCTGTATGGACCCGGGAGGAGACTGGATTACCTACCTCAGTCCTGAGCTGGGGATCAGGAAAGTTTTCCCTGATGGTAGAAGTCTGATCTGAGTTTTTACTTTGAAATTGATTGTTCTCAACACAATCACGTGTCTGGTGTAGAATCCAGGTATGGAAGAAGTGAAAGGGGATCTTGGGAGCAATGGTTTTCAGACTTGCCCTGCACATTGGAATTACATTGCAGGGCTTTTAAAAAATACCAGAGGCTGGCCTCATCTCCAGAGAGTCTAATTTAATGGCCTGGGGTGGGACACAGGCAGTAATTTTAAAAATCTCCTCACGTCATTCTAATAGGCAGCTGCTATTATCACCTTTGTCACTGTGTGATTCTCCCTATGGTATAGCCAGTGACCCACATAGCACTTGCTCTCTAACAGTTGTTATGTAATTGAGCTCAAAGTAAACTGAAAGTCAAACTATTTCAAGAACTTTTTTCATTGAAAAAAATGACAATTTAATTCATTGTTCTATTTAATTCTTCCCCTTGCTTTCAAAATATGTTATTACAGCCCAGAAGTCAGTTTCCCCTAACCCACATATTGTCAAGAATCTATATATTTCCAAGTGGCACATGGACTTGGGAGCTAATATTGAGATGCCAGTGTTAAATGGACCAATTTCATATCACTAAATTCTTCCACTGAGAACAAAATAGAGAAAAACAACAGTTAGGTTTATTTCATTTTGTTCTGATTTTCATTCAGCCTTGTTTATATCTAACTGTGCAACTACTCTTGTTGCTAGCTTTTCAAGCGTAAGCTACATGGTCACTGATGAGTCTTCATGTGTAAATGCGTGTGCCCAAAGGTACAAGATTTGTATTGATCTATTAAAACTTTTGTTTAAGTCTAAACTGCATTTGTGTTTTTAAAACACAAGCATAAAAATAGAAGGGACACATTTAACTTGTTCTCACATTTTTCAAATATTTGTGAGTTTGTGAGTAGACTCATAGTAAACTAACATTTGTTGAACACCTGTGTGCCAGGCACTCAGACTTCCTAAAGTTTGAACTGTAATATAAATAGTAGCATTAAGAATATATTATCACTGTTTTTTTGGCATTGAACTTGACTAAGTAAAACAAAAGTTTTGTTGTTTGTTTTTATCCAGAAAACAGGTGTAGGGGTGTGTGTGTGTGTGTGTGTGAACAACAGTAGCGATGACTCAAATTGCAACAAAAATTTAGATTTTTTTGCTGTGTATGTTAACTATTACCTCATGCATATAACATACATATATACATATAACACATATACCTAGTATATATGTTAGCTATTACCTGATAGTTATCATGTTGTATGTTATAAGCCACATTCTTAATGGAATGTGTTTTGCAGGTATTATATTTGAGTATAGAGGCTTACAACAGAATGAAATGAACAACTTCATTAATATCTTGAGTGGTAAATTAGTCTTTAATAAATATAGAGTAAAAATTATATAAGTATCTAAGATTCTGTTCAATCTTAATTGAAACAATATTTGTGTCTGTCATGAAAGCATGAAGAATTATTGAATTGGGGAGACCAACTTATAAATTTAGCAATTAAGTTTATCTATTTAAACACATACCCTCTTTCCCTTAACCTCCACCCAAGATGTATGTCTTTTCCACCCATAACAAGAAAACCAAACAAAGACCAAACGTGGAATGTGACTTTAATGTTAGTACATGACCATGGGAGAGCTGTAAGGGAAACTGTAAGATCATTTGCTTCTTAATAACTGAATTTCCAGAAAAGCATATTTAGGGCCATGTATTTTTAACTGAATTTTTAGTGTTAACTGTAATAATGGAGAGAAACAATTTAAAAGTCTTTATTGAAGAAAAAAAGGTCAGAACTTGTACAAGTGAGAACACATAAGTGTTACTGATAAAAATAAGCATGAGGAGGACTTGATTGCACCTGTCTCAGTACTGGACAGATCATCTAGGCAACAGACCAGCAGAGGAACAGTTAATCTATCAATGGAGAGACAAATCTATGGTTATTAGAGCAGGGAGGGGAAGGGGGAAGGGGGAAAGGAGAGAGGGACAGGGAAGGGGACAGATTGGGTAAGGGGCATGAAGAATAAGTATGATTTGTAATGATGAATATGCTAATAAAAAAAAGAAAAACTAAGCTGAAAAACAAAAAATAAACACGAAAAAGACTGACAAAACCTTATTGGTTTGTTTTTAAAAGGTATGTGAAAAAAATGTAGTTTTAGAGTTAAGAAAATGTAGCTATAAAAGATCTTGAAGGTCACTGATTGACTCAGTCTTTATCTAATTCTGAGTTGAATATTGTGCTTTAAAAAAGATTAAAGTTTTAGAAGCTTGTTTAACATAACAGTGCATTTATAAAAATATGGAATAGGGTATAAATAACATATAAGTAGTTGTACAATAAGGTTGAAAACAGGTAGTACTTTTTTTTTTAACAGTTGTTAATTTATGTTGAATTCAGTTAGCTGAGTTGTTTTAGTTTAGGATATGAGTTTAAAAAATAACAAATAATACATTTTTCTTTTTGTACTATGTTAAAGGAGGAATAAATTCCAATGAATGTGAAAATGTGTCAAGAGAAAAAATGTCAGAGGGAATGGAAGCCAATACTGTGGATTCGCTGGTAGACATGCCATTTGCTGCTATAGATATTAAAGATGATTGTGGAAGTAAGTATTTTATTAAATAAACATGTACCTAGAAGCAACGAATAGTAAATATAGTTTTATATATATATTTTTAATTAATAAGTTGTTTCACTTTAAATGCTTGCCATTTTTTTGAGTTTTGGTTGTTAAATAATAATTGTCTGTATCTATTGGTATTGTATTGTCAAAACTGTCACAGGTAATATTAAGACAAGTCTCACAAAATTTTGGGCCAGATCATTCTATAGTTTATAAGCTACTTTTGAAAATAATGGGCCAGATCATTCCATGGTTGATACCCTCCTTCAGTTATTTATTTCAGCAGTACTCATTTATCTAACAAATGTTTACTGGCTGTTTGATATGCACCAAGCACTTTGCTAGGCATTGGGAAGTTTATCAGAGAGTAAAGTGGGCTCTATTCCTGCCCTCATGGAGTGTAACAAGCTAGTGTTGGAAACAGTTAAACTTTTAATTAAGTATTTATTAAGCATTTATTGGATCAGTTTGGTCCTTCAGAGCTCTGTCCACAATCTTTAGTGGGCATCACCTGCCCACACTTCCCTCTGAGCCCTGTTCCAGTCTCTGAATCATTCCTGTTAGAGTGTTCATATGTTAGAATGGAACAAGAGATTAACCTGTTTACCATTCCAGCTGCAGGTACTTCTGACTTAGCTTACACGTATCTAACATACATGAACAAACAGCTTCTGCCAGGGATAGAAAGCAATATACGTCTAGAATCCCTGAGAGCAATTGGTATTTCTGTAGCCACTGTATTCTTATATCTCTACTAGTGAGGAGACCACTGGCCACTGTGACCAGAGAGAAGGAAGGGGCTATGTTTGTGGCCTACGTTCCATTCCTGTTCTGAAAGGGACAGCTGCTGCTTCAGAGGATGGGCATTGGGAAGCGTGGCTAGTCTTTCATGTGAATAGGATCTTTTCTCTGCAGGATATGATATATTTCTTACAAAAGAAATGATGTTAGCCATGTATATTAGGGGCTCAGGTCAGGCCACAAAAATCTATTTTTGAGTGTAAAGTATTATACCACTTTTTGATAGTTCAGACTTTGAGTTAAAGGTCTTCATGGTTTAGTCTAGACTCCAAATCAGCATGTATAATAATACTTTGCAGGAAGATGGATTTCAAATTCTAAGCTCCAACTTACACACAGACAGTGAAGAAACACAAAACCTGGGTTTCATTTATTTTATTTTTGAAAATTGTTTATTTTTTTTAGGTTTATTAATTTTTTTTTTTTTTACATTCTGTGATGTTGTTGCAGAGCAGTTGGGGGGGAAAGGGAGAGGGGAAGGGGGAATGAAATAGGGTGGGAGAAGGGGGAGGGGTGGGGTTGAGGTGTTGCTTTGCCTCCCACGGATTTGTCACCTCTTTTTCCCTGGGTGATGGAGCCGCCAAAGATTACTCAAAGCTCATCTCTTCTGAGCAGTGAGAAGCCCCAGAACCCTCGAGAGACGCATTCCTTCCATTTGGGAAATTAACTATGAATTGGGATTCTCTTCCTGCATTTATTCTCCAGACCAGGAAGTTACAGGAAGAGAACATAGATGGGGTTTTGGCTAAGTATAGTTTAACAAGTTTAACAATAGAAGCTGGTAACATTCAGTAAAACAAGCAAGGTGACCTTCCATAATACAATTTTCAAGAAGTTAAGTTGATCCACCAACAAAAGCTTGATCTTAGCAAACATTCTCTTCTTACAGCAATTTCCCAGTATCATTACATATCAATCAGTAACCTGTCTGCCCTTTGAGCCAGCAACCTTGCTGTGCTACAATTCTTTATCTTACAACAGAGACTAGCCTGGGGAAAGTTTTCTGTCCCCTGTAAGGTCAGCATTTTATATGTACTTTTAAGAAGTTAAGCTAAACCTGAAATTACAAGAAACTAGGCCCTGTGAAATATATCTGCTTTATAAATATTGGTATACTCCACATTGAGGCCTGTGGCACCCCCCTCATTCCTGCAGGTGAGACCAGAGGGCTTCCAGTGGTGGCTTGGTCATTGCTGGGCTGGGTGCAGATGTTGGGGGAGGGGGAAGGTGGCTGAAGCTCTTGGCCTCCACCTTCCCAGGCTTGATAGCCCAGGAGACTTCTGGTCCTTTTATGTTCCATAGGTGTTCTTTGGTGTTGTGAGAACTTTACTAGTTAATATCAAACTTTGTCTCTGGTTTGTGGGTACTTTGTTGTTTCTTTCAGTTCTGTGTTGGATTATTTGCTGTTCCTACAACTTAAACTCTGCACTGGAACTAACGTGTTGTCCTTGCTTACTTCTAAAATGGGGGAACTTCCCGTGGGGACCAGTACTAGAGCCCTGTGGTTGAGCTAAATTGCTGCTTTGCTGCTGATTCCCTGGGGAAGGCTTTTTGTGCAGCTCAGGTTTTAATTGATTTTGTGGGTACTTCTGGGTCTCGTGAGATCTGATACACCTGGGTTGTGTGGAAACTCTGCTCCAGGCCTGAGTCTTTTCAACAAACTGCACCCCCTGCAGTTCTATATTCCTGACCAGTCTCCACTGAGTGGTCCTGTGCTGATTGGGGGGCAGATCAGCTGTCCTTGCTGTGCCACAGTGTCCCCTGGTGGGCCTGTCTCCCCTACCACCCGTACTCCAAACACTTCCCATGGAATGGGCCATGTGCCGGTCCCTTGAGATGACTCACTGGCCTCTGAGTGGCTCCTTTTTTCTGTTGTGTCTCCTCCTATGTGGGTCCATGGGAACCCTGTTAGTGGTCTTGCTGGCCTGGGGGCCACCAAGGCCCTCTTCTCCGCTGCCTCCAAGCAACTTCATCTGAAAGTCACAGTGGCGGCTTTTGCCAGCTCCTGCTCCATGTGCTCAGCAGATCCAGCCTTGAAGTGGCCAGGGCTTGAAATGGTCAGAGCGGTTCTTTCTTTCTCTCATTGTGGCTTCTCTTGCCTTCATGCAGTCTGTAGGTCTCTCTTCCTCTTCCCCTGAGCTCTAGTGGACCCAGCTTGGCTGTTGTTGCTTTTTAATAGTAAATTGGTTGACTTGTGGGAGAAAGTGACACTGGGGACTGTCTATTCTGCCATCTTGACCAGAAGCCAGAAAACTTGGGTTTTAAATTTGTTTATTTCATTTTCCAATTGTGTAACCTTGGACACTTAAACTGTGTGAGCTGGGCTTCTTTAACTATAAAATGCAGATAATACTTTCCTACTGCTTACCTCATGGTGTTGCCGTACAGATCAAAAGAGGTCATGTGTTTAAAAAAGCAGTTAAAAATGTAAAATTATGTACAAGTGTTATTTATAAAACCTTTGAAACATACCCCTTAGTTATTTGGGGATAACTTATTCTCTCATTTTTTATAATAGTGTTTACTAAACCACTAAGGAATAAATAGTAAAAGTCTTTGCAAACCAGAAAGTACTACCTTGTTTTTGTGAAGTGAACGTTTTATGGAAATGTATAAAAACTGGGAGTTTTATTGTCAACACTTAAAACTTAAGATAAATATAGTAATGGGGTTTGTGACTGTAGGGAAAGTGAAGGAAAATGGTCAGGGCCCCTCAGGTGTTCAGAATTTTGCGAGCATTTGATGTAAATATGCACGTGAGGTGTTCCTTGGTTGTCAAATGTAATTGCGCATGTGCACCCAGGTGTCCTGGGTTATGGACTTAAATATAAAGGACAAGTCGCTCTGATCCACAGGGCCTGCCTGCCCCTCAGGATGTGGCTGGGGGGGCCCACGGGGAGGCTGCTACCGCTGTTGGAGGCTGTTTCTGCAAGCTGTTTGTTGCCAGTGCTCCTGGGATGTCCCAAGAGACCACTGCTACTGTTGCTACTGCTGAGGACTGAGCTCGTGTCGTCTGTGAATGACTCCCGGGATCTCTCCCATTTACCTAGAGCATGGACCTGCATGTGAGGGGTCTGGTGACCCAGTCCATACAATGGATTTGAAGGGTCTGAGCCCTATCCCTGACAATACAAATGGAAATTTAGTATGACTAAAATAATGAAACATTTTGGCTTTAGTTATGAAATGCCTAGCCATATAATCAGCGTAGCTATTGCCTCAGCCCGACAACTGGCGTAGTCATGTAGCTTTACAGTGACCAAAACACAGGATAATTAGTTTGTGGCTCGAATGGACTTAATTTGGCTTCCTCTTACATTAGGACGATGGAAATTAATCAGTCTACTGGCTCCGTGGTAGGCAACAACCTTAAAATTCTCAGGTTGCTGGTTGTTGCCTGTGTTTCCTTCAGTTTTTTTTTTGGCATGTGAAAATTGTACGTTAACTGCCGAGAAATTCTTGCTGATAGAAACCCTGGCAGGGCTGTGAGGAAAGTAGTGCTAACAAGAACATCGTGGCATGGGGACTCCTTGCCAGTAAGAAAAGCTCCCTAAAATGTTTAGTGTCTGTCAGTTGTCAACTGTGTGACGTTCACTGTGGTGTGCAGTATCATGATAGGCAACATGTGATTTGGTTGGCTGAAATGAGTCTTTACTTTTCTTTTTGTTAGTTTTGTTTTTAAGAGTATTTTACTAGAATTATATATTAGAATATTAAATATATTAGAAATAAAATACCTAAGCGTATGTACAAAAGAAAATCTTTTAAAGTGGTAAACAGATAATACAACCTGTGCCACAGCTTGGGCTCCATAGTGTGGACATGTTCCAGGAGAAAATCCAGCATTAGTGAGCCAGGGGGGTCTCCAGTTCCTTACAAGGGAAGCCTTGTGAGTTAATTGGTTAGAAATCCAGTAAACCATCCAGAAATTGTTTGGGGTTGCTGTTACTCTGCCTCTGAAAGTTGAATGGGAATCTGCAATGGAGAATCATTCTAGTGCTGGTAGGATTGTGCTTCCTACAGTGTGAGTTTGTGCAGAGCTTTAGTTTAATTGACTAGTTTCATAAGAGAATCACAATTTTTAACTATCAAGCCACAGTTAAATCAAGATTCAAAAGAAGGGCCGGCCCCGTGGCTCACTCGGGAGAGTGCGGTGCTGGGAGTGCCAAGGTCGCGGGTTTGGATCCTATAAAGGGATGGCCAGTGCATTCACTGGCTGATGTGGTGCAGACGACACCGAGCCAAGGGTTACGATCCCCTTACTGGTCAAAAAAAAAAAAAAAAAAAAAAAAGATTCAGAAGAAAATATTTGAATGGTTTTTTTAGTCACATGTCTTTCTTAAATGTGGAATCCACTTCTTATATTGTAATGGTTATAATCCTTATTTTATCTCACAGAGAATTCTAATCTTACAATTATTGGGGATTTTAGAGAGATGGGAAATGATAATTTTGTTACTTATTTTTAGCTAAGACTATTAAGTTGTTACTAAATGTATTTAGTGAGCACACTCTACTTATAAAACTAAAAGATACAAGGGCTCACCTTTTGTTTTTGCACCTGCCTTGTCCACCACCTAATTGTAGGAAATCATGCATTTTCTGAGGCAGGCACCAAATCCTATTCATCCTTATTGTGCTTGCCTGCAATGTAGGAGACACTCAGTAAATCTTCCTGAATTTAAAACAAAATACTTAGATTCTTAAATATTTTAAAATATCAATTGAAACTTACCTTTACTTAAAAAAATACTTTTTGTAGAAAAATGCTGAATCAAATAAAGATTAAATCTTAGTACCTGATATAGTAAGTGATTATCCTGAGTCAATTAAAGAAAAGATAAGTTATGTTCTATATCCTTGCTATAATTAATTGGGAAGCATTTGCTATGTATTCCAAATTTTTTTATGAAAAGGGATTAAGGGAAATATTTTTGTCCCAAATAATACCAACTGTTGATATCTTTTTCCTTTTCCTTTTTTAAAAAACAAGAAAATGAATAAAAATCAGAACAAGCCCAGTAGATACATTAATTCAACACGTATTTATGGAGTGTGCCATGTACCAGGTTGTTGATTAAAATGATGGGAGACACGAAGGAAGACACAGCAGACGAGATGCAGGTGAAGAGCGGGGGCTACTGCTCTCAGGCAAGTAGCGCCGACCCAGCCGCTGTGACAGCTTTTATTACATTTAGAAGCTTGTGCATGCAAGATAAGCATTAATGCATAAATTCTGTTACACTTTTCTCAAGAGCAGAAGGCCGTTACCTCCCTTCTCAAGCACTTGGTTATCTACAATGCGCCTCCTGGGAACATCCCAAAAAAGTGTTCTCACAACTTCAAGCGTTCTCAAGGATTGTTTGCAATCCTTGACATTTCTTGGTTAACTCGTTTGCGAGTTCACCAAGTGAACATGTCCTTGGGTGCTGACCACAGAAGTCCATTAACCATTTCCTTCACCAGGTACTATTATTGGTGCTGGGCAAAGGATGTAGGAGATAAAATTCAACCAGTAACAAATACATGAATATGGAACGTTATTCAACTTCATAGATATCAAAGAATGCAAATTAAAATACAGTTTTACCTTAACATATAGGAAATATCTTTGTAAAATTACAATATTCAGTGCTTTTTCTGACAATATATTGTTACGGTCCTTTTAGAATGTGGTTTGTTGGGATCACCAGCAGTGTTTGTACATGAGATAGATCCACTCAAGAGACTCCAATATAAGAATGTAACCTTACTTGTGGCAAAAAAGTTTTTTTCACAAATATGTCTATATTAGTGTCTTTTAAGTAGTAAAAGTATTGGGGAAAAATGCAAATGTCCAAGATTGAGGAATGATTGAATAAACTATTAGTACCTCTAGATTACATATTATGCACTTATTTATTATTGCAGGTAGATAATATTTCTGAAAACAGTGTTATGACATAGGGAACATTTCCTATATATATATATAATGCATTGTGAAAAAAGTAGGGCAAAAATTGTATGAGGGTGCTTCAAAAATTTCATTGAAAGATTTGTATTATCTTTCAATTCTATTTTTTTACGAACTTTTTGAAGTACCCTTGTATGTGCTGTTTGTTTACAATTGTGCAAATGCTTTATGTGATCTGTTGCCAAAATTCATAGTGATTGTGGTAAAGGACTAGGTTTATGAGCAAAAGACATAAGCTCATTGATTCAGTAAGTGGAGATCTGGATAAACTCATTCCTCTTTGATGCTGTCCACTGTGGGACTCCTGTACTATTATACTGTGATGGTTAAAAGTGAATGTTGTGGAATCAGGCAGTCAAGATTCACAATCTTATTGTGTACTTTTTCCAGGGTCAATTTCATTATCTATAACATTGGCATAATAATTGTAGCTATCTCACAGGAGTGTTGGAAAGATTCAATTCCTTAGTACATGTTAAGTCCTTAAAACTGTGTATAGCATATAACTAGCCTCAGTAAATATTCATTAATTTTACCAAATTTTTTCCTAAATATATTTGCTAAATTAAATATCTATAAAAACTTGTCACTTCAGAGTAATATTTTATAGTAATAATATTGAATGCTTCCAGCACACTGCTGAATGCTTTGTATGAGGGCACTTCAAAAAGTTCATGGAAATACAATCCCTGTACTGGCCAGCTGCCAAAAAAACCCCAAAACAAAATACAAACAAAAACTTCATGGAAAAATAGAATTGAGAGATAACACTAATTTTTCATGAACTTTTTGAAGTACTCTTGTATATTCTTAATCTTCATAGAAACTCAATGAGTGAGGTAAAATTACTTTTTTTAGAAAGATTTAGTAATTTGCCAAATATTATTCAGCTAGTAAGGGGGAATAATACCATGAAATATGGAAGGTAATATTCTAAGTCATATAATTAAAAAGTTTTAGGAAAGGTTACTTCAAAGATTTTAACTGCTTAAATAACAAGAAAAAAAAATAAAACAAAATCCAATTTATTCTCAACCTTTTAGCTAAGCACAAGTGCGAAAACAACCCACAATAACAGATGGACTACTCAATTAAATTATTTTCTCCTATAATTCATTCCTTTGTAGTTTTTGAGAAAATAAATAAAACTTGAGGAAAAATGAGGTAATTTACATAAAATGACATGTGGTGGTTTAGTTAATAAAATAAATGCATGGATCAGAGAGTTACAGTCTTTGTTAACAAGACCAGATTCATTAGAGCACATTAAAATGGCTACTGACATCATTATGAAAATTAACAAGTGGAATAAATTAAATTTATAAAGTGGGTTACAAGGTCCACTTCAACTGATGGTGTTTTTGCTAACCAATAAAGTTACTCTAAATATTCCAGTGAAAGAAAAGGTCCAGGGCGCACGGTCAAAGTTTTCTACATTTCGTGTCTATGGTTATAGATCTTTAAAATTTTTATCAGTAAACCAGATGATTACATGAATATTTTGCTCCTTATATTTTTATATGAAACTAAAAAGAATAATAGCCAAATTATATTTTAGAACCTAGATTATGATTTCAAAATTAGAAATAAAATGAAATTTAGTAAGGAAAAGCAGAGGGATTTTATACTCTGGCCATACAAATAAACTTTACACATAAAAGACAAAGAAAATATGTAAACAAGAAAGAAGAGATATTGGGCTCAGTATGTAACACGTTGACCATAAATCAGTAGGACTCAGTGAATTAAAATAAAAAAGCATATTACATGGATTAATAAAAGTGCACTATACCAATAAATATTCATAGGATTCTTTTCCTTTTCTACCCAGCTCTCATTGGATAATTTTAACATTTGCACTATCTGTGATACCCAACAAAAGAAAATTTTAGATAATCCAGTTCAGAGGGAAGTTAGTTATTGGTAAGATTATGGACAGCTAAAGAGATTTAGACAAACCCTATACTACTTTATTTTTAACCAAGAAGTTGTATTCTGAGTTGGAGTTTTACAGTATGTTGTTCTCATGGTACCAGAATTGTTAGAGGTGTTATACCTTATAACCATTTTCATGAGAGATTGTGATTTTCCTTTTCTGGATATCTGCAAAATAGATTTATGGAATGTTTGAAATGGCAAAAATATGTTGCTATAGAAAGTAAGACAGTGTAGTGTTAAACAGGTAAGGTATAAAACAATTTAAAATGCTGTAAGCATCAGTGGTTTTTTAAATACTGTGTTAAGTGTGTTTGTTTAGTATTGTTCATACTGGAGTATAAGTAAAATACAGCAACAGTGATTATACGTCTGTGTTCACAATAAGAAATGCATGTTATGTTGTCACCCAATATACATGCGTACACAAAAAACTAAAATAAAAGGTTCATGAAGTGATGCTGTCACTCACATTGCTCACACAATGTACTCCCTACATGACTGCTAGGCTGTTTTATTCCATTCCATTCCAGTTTTTAAAAAGTGATCTTTATTATATTGTAAGTTTATTTCGTAACCCACTAGTGGATTGATGCTTTCAGTTTGAAAAAACAAGTAGGCTGTAGGCTCAGGATTCTCTCAAAACTATTTTAAATTTAATTTCGCTCTGAAACATCCTAATTGGTACAGGTAGTAAGAGTTAGTACTTTTACCATAGATTACAGAAATCTAGAACTGGTAGAGACCCCCTAGATAGAGATTACCTAGCTATCCCTCCTTGCCCTTTTTTTTTTTTTTTAAAAAAAATATTCCATTATAGGAGCTTTCAAGTTTATTCAGAAGTAGGGAGAATAGGACAATGATTATTCACTACCTCCTCCTCACTGGATTATTTTGAAATCAATTCCAGACATATCACTTTGTATGTACCTTTAAAAGATAAGGAATCTTTTTTTTTTTAAAAAAAGCATACCCAAAGTATCCTTACCATGCCAAAAAAGAATTGGTAGTTTCTAATGTCATCCAGTATCCAGTCAATCTTTGGTTGTGCATAATTTTTAAAAGTTGATACATCAGTCTCTTTTCATGTATGGATTTTCTCCTTTTTTTCTTGTGTGTGTGTGTTTATTGTTGGAGAAATCAGATGTGTAGGAGTTTCAATGTTCTGGTCATTTAACATATTTCCCTATCTCTTATATTTCCAGTAGACTGGTATTAGATCAGGAGACTTAATTAAGTTTTGGAATGTTGATAAGAATACATCAGTAGGCATGTTTGTTTGTCTCACCTTTTTGTGGTCAGTGGCTTTAGGTCCTCTTGTACGTTGTATGCTTCAGACCTAGGATCAGCTGTTTTTCCAAGGACTGATAAGATTTTTAAGTTTTCAGATAAAAAAGTGAAGGGACTTGATGAAAAGATGCTTGTTGGAAAACTAATCTTTAGTTCAGTGACTTTTTTGCTATCTAGTGCTGCTTCTGCAGGATTGAAACAGGCAGTGCGAGTTACTTTCCCAACAGCTGTTGCCCCTCCCCTTTTTCCTTTGATAAAGTATTCTTTCACAGCATGGGTTGATAATTGCTAGATTCTCACTATCCTAGCTTACTGTGTTGCTTGGGGTTAGCTCTGTGTCATGATTTGGACAATGAGATGTAAGGAGATGGATGCTTGGAACTTATTTAGAATTGATTTGTAGTTTTACCTTAGAAAATAAATTTCTTGCTTTTGAAATTAACTTGTCAGGATTTAATTTTAAAAAAAAGACTGTTCAATACAGCTCTTCATTTTGATTAAAAGATCATACTCAGAGAAGGTACAAGTGGTTTGGATGATGAAAAACAATGGATAGTTTACAAATCATCTGTTTCTCTTTTGAGTTCCCTAAATAATCTCTAGCAGATACAGATTAATCTCTCTAATTATGTTTAATTCTGGGTAATATCTATAATTATAATAGCTAATAATAGCATGTCCTTTATACCAGGAAGTAGTCTAAATGCTTTCATGTAATAACTCCATCCTCAAAAACACCCTATGGGGTAGCTATTATTTTTATTCTCAAATTACAGAGGTGAAACTGAGGAAAGAGTCTATGTGACGTCTCTAAGATTACACAGCTAGTAAGTGGGAGAGCTAAAATTCCAATCCAGACACTCTGATTCCGTACTATATTAAAATTGGTTGCTGTTTCCAGAGTACTAGTTTACTAACAGCAGGTGCAGGTGGGCTAGAAATGTATTTAGAAATGGATTTAAAATATATGTCATTTCCAAAAAAAAATGTGTGTTTGTGTGTGTGGTTTCATTAGCATATTTTGTGGCTTCTGCTTGAAATTACTACAATCAAATGTAGGACCTTTTCTTTGACATCTAAAGTTACAGGCAGCCCAAGAACATTGATTTCTTTTTCCATATAAAAAAAATTGCATGGGAAATAAAACCCAATGGCTTCATACATTAGGCAATTCAGATAATGCTCATAACATGGATGAGAATGCTGCAAACTCTTAGCAACAGAATTTATAAAGTTCTGACAAACTCACAGGTAGAAAAGAAGCCAGTGATAATTTGCATTTTAATTACATATCCTCTGTGGAAACAATATCTTTAACCACATTAATCATTAGGCATATAATTGAGAGATGTAGTGGTGAAATAGAGGTACAAACACACCAGGTAATTTTGCCTGAATTCATAATGATGTGGTCAGGTTTATTACCCAGGCCTTCTGGCTCTCAATTTACCCCCATCTTCTAGGTCTCACAAATCTATGTTTTGGAAAGAAAGCATGTCTATTCCCACAAACTCTTTGTTTTAAAATTTTAAACATACTCTACTATTTTTCTTAGAAGTTAGCATTAAAATACCATTTGATATATTCATTTAAAAATTGTTTACTATTAATATTTCATAGAGAAACAGAATAGAACAAATATTTCTGCTCTGTGGTTTTATGTGTAATATTAGTGAGTTATGTAGAACTTCAGTAGAGAAGCAGTTTGCTACAGCAGAAAAGTTCACTAGAAGGAGTGTTACAAGGTCTAGGTAACAGACTGGAATCTGAAATCAAGCAGTTTTTAGAAGTTTTTCTGAAGTTCTTCTGTTTCATCATATGTAAAATAAGGGATTTAATTAGATCAGGGCTGCATGTACATATAGGCATTGGACTCTGGATTAAGTACCAGACTTTTCTCACAGTCCTTCTTAAGGCAGTGTGTGCAGGTGGTCACTATGGTCTGTTAGAGCTGATCTAAAAGAAGAAACAAATCTTATAGGATTGAAATCGTACCTCAGGACATATAATTACATTTGAATTCCTACAAAGTCTATATGAGGCACTCTATTTTGAGCACTAAACTACTGTTCAAGAAAACACAGCCTGAAAACTCAATTAATTGTAGTTTTGCATGCATATAGAAGCCTCTGATAGAACCTGTAGAAAATAAGAGACAGTGGCTTTTCACACATATTTGGTATTTATTTCTGGGGGCATAGCTTCATAATTAGAATTGTTGTATATTGTAAATAAGTCTTTTAAAGTTGGCTTTAAAAGCAGTACTCATAAGAGCCTCTCAAATTATCTATGGTCAAGGATCAGTTTTTGTTTTGTTTTTTTTCTTTTTTTAAAGATGACTGGTGAGGGAATCTTAACCCTTGACTTGGTGTTGTCAGCATCATGCTCTCCCAGGTGAGCTAACCAGCCATCCCTATATAGGGATCCGAACCTGTGGCTTTGGTGTTATCAGCACCACACTCTCCCGAGTGAGCCATGGGCCGGCCCCTCAAGGATCAGTTTTTTTAAAAAATTTCCTATTTGTTGCCAACTGATACTTTTGTCACATACAATAAAAAATTAATTATTAGAAAAATGATGTAAAAGACCTACAAAATAGACAGCAAAATTCAGCAGACAAAATTACTCTGCCCAATTGCTATGAAAGTTTCTAAAGCATTCTCTTAATTTTTGCAACAAATAGTTTGGCCACAAATCAAACTTTGAGTGACAATGCTGCAAGTGGTTATGTCCTAGAAGTCACAAATACACATATAGAAAATAGATGAAAAAATGATCTTTCTTTGTGTTATGAAAATCATGGCAGGGGGAGAGAATGGTTGTTAGCTATGCTTTAGGTCAGAGGTTAGCACACTGTGGCCCATGGGCCAAATCTAGCTAACCACCTGCCTTGTAAATAAAGTTTTATTGGAACACAGCTATACCCATTCATATATATTTTGTCTACAGCAGAGTTGGATAGTTGCAACAGAGACCATATGATCTGCAAAGCCGAAAATATATACTATGAGGTTCTTTACGTAAGTGTTTGCTAATTCCTGCTATAGATTTGAAAATAATGGTTATGAATGGTTGCTATGTATATATCACTTATTTCCTTTTCTTCCTGTCTATATTATCGTTGTTTAAATGTATTAGACTTATTGTTGTTTGACTGTTTTCCTCTAGTCACTGATGCACCTCAAATAAATTTGGAGAGAAATAAAGAAAATGAATGGATCAAGAGTGATCAAATACCAAAGAGGAAAAAAAAGCGCAAAGATTATCAACCCAACTATTTCCTATCCATTCCGATCACCAACAATGAGGTACTATTCTTTTAAAGACAATTTTTACTATAAATTTTATTCTAAACTATATGTAAAGTGCACCAAATGCTTGTAAGCCCCCTTGCTCTCTGCTTCTAAGAGTCTTTAGTGGCAATAACAGGATCATAGAGGAGATATTCCTATTTAAATAATAGAAATATATTTAAACAGTCATATTTAAACAATAATTCTGGAAAAGCCATTTGAAAAAGTGTTGTCAGGTGGCATGTCAAGGTCCTTTCCACTTATTTGTTCACTTTACTGGAGGAACCTTTCAGAAGCTGAGAGCAAGGACAAGGTAGGAAAAGAGGATTCTGAAATCTGTGCTGGGAAAGTAAATTGGAGTTTCTTGCTTCTTAGTCCTGTTTGCGGTAGTGATTATTGCAATATAGTTTCTTTAAAAACTACTCCTTGTGGGCCGGTCCGTGGCTCACTCGGGAGAGTGTAGTGCTGCTAACACCAAGGCCCCGGGTTCGGATCCCATACAGGGATGGCCGGTTAGCTCACTGGGTGAGCGTGGTGCTAACAACACCAAATCAAGGGTTAAGATCCCCTTACCGGTCATCTTTAAAAAAAAAAAAAAACTACTCCTTGTTATTCCAATTTAATATTGCGTGAGGAACTTGCTAGGAATCTATTATAATAGGAAATGGGACCAGTCAATTAGCCCGTAGTGAGAAACCCTTGAGAGAAAACTACTGTATCTGAGTAAAACTGCTAAGCAGTGAGGTAGGAATTAAAATCTTCAGGAAATAACATCTCACTTGGAAGACTGTTTTTACGTCTTGGCTCAATTTAAGAGCCAGTTATGAATTTCTGTTTGATTGTGGGTTATAATTTCTTTGACCGGGCACATTTTCAGGTTGCTTCACCACTTATTTAACTAGAATGTCTCAAGGGAATTATAATGAATTTAAAAAATCAAATCAAACAGAATTGAAATCAAAGAAATAAATATCAAAAGAAAAAATAAGGGCCGGCCCGTGGCTCACTCGGTAGAGTGCGGTGCTGATAACACCAAGGCCCCGGGTTCGGATCCCGTATACGGATGGCCGGTTCGCTCACTGGCTGAGTGTGGTGCTGACAACACCAAGTCAAGGGTTAAGATCCCCTTACCGGTCATCTTTAAAAAAAATAAAAATAAAAAAATAAATTCTTTTGGGGCATTCTAGAAAATATCTGGTCTGTGAGATACAGTTTAACTGGAGACATAGAATGAGAAAAATTACCTAGACTTACAGGATTTCAGATTTGATGCAGTGAAGAATCATATTCTGATTTTACTGATACATATTTGATTTCTTTGGTGGGATACAAAGTTTAGTGTAATCTGCAATTATATATTATATTAAAATGCTTGCAAGTTGTTTGGATAGATTTTCTTTAAAATTTAGGATCATGGGAATTACATAGTGAGAGGTGGTGCGGCTTTAATGAGCAGACAGAAGCCAAGTCCTATGGAAACTGAAAGAATGGTAGATAGTTGAAGTGCCTTCCCTAAGGACACGTGATTTGTGATTGGGAGAGAATCCAGGTTTTGTTTTGATTTGTTGCTTAGAGAGCGTTCCACTTCAGAGTCTCTCAATATGGATGTTTGATAAGCACTTCTGTGTTGCTGTAATTAGGGCATTCATTTTCTATTTCTCTCTTAACACCTCTATTCTTTGCTCCTGTTGCAGACTGGCCAGCAACTCTGCATCACCTGTGATGCCCTGCCCTGCCCTTGTTCCCCTCCTAGCTTTGTTCTGCCCTCTCACCTCCTCCAGTGAAGATAGGTGGGGCAATGTGGTAGGATAGGGCAGGTGGGAAGGGGACTGAGGAAGAAGGGTGGAGAAATTCTTTCCTCTCACCACTTAGTTCTAGGCTTTGGGCCACAAGGGTGATGGCAGGGAGGGGAAGAGGGAGGCCCAACTGCAGCTCTTAGTTTCTGCCCTATAATGGCTGCTGTAGCCATTGTTTCTGCTTCTTAACTCCTGTGAGGTTGTGTAGACAGTGGAAAGAGAGCAGGCTTTGGGATTCGACAGGCCTTGTTAGAATACCATCTGGGTCACAAACTCCACTGTGGGTGGATGTCAGGTTACCTAATTTCTTTGAGTTTCAGTTTCCTCAGGTATAAAATGAGGTGGGTAATAGTACCCACCTCAAATGATTATTTTCTAAACCCAGATCTGGATATGTCACCAACCTGCTTGTATGCTTCAGGGTTTTCCTGCTGATATTAGGATAAAGGCAAACTCTTTACCGTACTCTGTAATGTTCTGCATGGCCTGGCTTCTCCACTTCAGCCCTTGGTCTTTCTGCTTGAGCCCCTCTGACCTTCCTTGGACTTGCCAGGTTCCCTCTGCCCCAGGGAAAGCCTTCTCTGGCTGGGAGTTTCCTTTCCTCTCCTCTTGGTTGCGTTAATGCCAAAAATCCAGCTCAAACCTCTCCCCCGTGACCACCCTGACTAGGTCAGCTCCTCCCCTTCCCTCTGCTGCATTCTCCTCAGCTAAAGCCTTGCACAGCTTTCTGTTTGTTATTTGTCATCCTTGCTGCTTGACACTTGTCTTCCTTGCAAGGATTTTTAGTGACTTTCCAGTACCTAGACCAGTTCTAGTCTAAGGGCAGGCTCATACAACACACACACACACACACACACACACATATATACACACATATACACACATACACACCCTCTGTAATTTCAGGGGCAAAGGCCTGTTTCCAGAATATTTAAAAATAATAAATACAGTGTTACAAATGCTGGTTTCATAATTTAGTTTCAGCAGCAGTTATTCATTTTAGGTAAAGTAGCATGACTTATAATAATGGGAAATGCAGGTTTCAAAAGACCTCAAAACCAAATAATTTAATGTTTTCCTCTTAAGAGATTTATTTGTAGGTAACGGCTTAGAAAATTTACACACAAATATGGGGAGGAGGTATAGGAATTGAGCAGGAGTAGGAGATATAATTTATATTAGTCATATGAGCCCTTTTTTGTTTGTTTAAAAGTATCTAATGTTAATTTTCCTTTTATTACTTATGGGCTTTTGTGGGAAGGCCTGGGAAAAGAAGCACCATTTATAACATTGTTTCAATGGAAGACTGTATTCCAAGTTCCAATTAAGTGACCTGCAAACAAACTTTGGAAGCTAGCACATTCACAATGAGTTGTTCCACTTTTGGCCTCTACTTGTTGGCATCCAGTTTTAAAGAAAAAGGGATTCAGAATTACATGGGTCTTTGATTTTAAATGCATTCTTAGAAGTTTGGAATTCTTTATTAATGGAAAATCTTGATTTCATATTTTTAAGAAATAGAATTGGAAAATGAATTGTAATAGCTGCATAAGGATATCCTACTTGGAAATCTATGAAAGCACGTGTTTCTCCTTTAACTCACAATTGCATGTTAGTTTGAAAATAAAAGAAGAACAATTTTGATGGAGTTGTAATACATCTTAAATGTTTCTTAAGGGGCTAGAGTTGTTTAATTATTAATTCTAGCTGGATTTACCGAAATGTTGGTTTTATATTCTTTCTGATGAGAGGTAATAATATAAGGTGAATCAACATTGCAAAAGTACAAGGAATAATAAGAAGTGGATTGAAATTAGGAGTGTATTAAATTTTTTTGTAAGTTTTTATTAATATGCTAATGGAAAAGGATGATCTTCAGGGATTTTAAAAGGCATTTGCATTTAATTCTGTATTTTATCATTTTATAATGTGAAAATTGCTGGTCCTATGAAAATATGGAAATAGATTAGTGCATTCAGTTCCTTTCTGGAAAATGTAGTGATAAAAGTATTTGGTATCGCCATGTGTAGTATGTTAAGCACTTGGTAGATATAGAACATTTTGCTATTTGAGGATGATTTTTTTTTTACTTTTACTCCAGTTAACACTATATCATCAGTTTTTCAAGTTTTTTTCATGGTTCTGGACAGGCAAGAAAAATGAGAGTATTGAGCTTTGAAGAAAATGTAGGGCATAAATTGATGTGATAATTCTAGTAAATCTCAATGAGGCAACAAATTTAGGAATATATGTAACAGTTTGGAAAAAGTCTAAAAACAATAACAAAAGATGAGGTCAAAGACATTCTTCTACCGTGTACTAGAATGTAACTCTTCCTGCTCATGCAGAAGCACACTAACTTTAAGGCATTTTCTTTGAACTTATATATGCTTTGAGTCAATTAGAAAACTTAAAAGATATAAAAATGAATGTTCTAATTGTATTATTTTTAGGCATGTGGTATATGGTGTAGTGGTGATGTTTTGAAGATGGGTGTCTACCTTTTTCTTTTTCTTCTTAACTCAAAGAAATTACTCAACGAGTGAAATGTTTAAGGTTTCAATAAAATTTTTGTTTTTATAAGTTTCTGTCAATGTCATATTTAAATTTGACATTGTAGTATACAGTATTAAGTTTTAAAAATATGCTTTGTGCAAAACTGCCAGTGACTAGGGATCATAATGTGACAGATACGCTTTAATGGTTTTATAGAATTTTGAACAGTGAGTTTAAAAATTAGTTTCCTTTGCCTTTGACATTTGTACTTTTTAAAAATGACATACAGAGAAAACTCTGAAGTGTTTTTCTTTTACTTTTTAAGAATGTAATTAGGAATAAAAAGCATTTTTAAAATGTCTTAAGATGATATCAAGGAATATGTAAATTAATCTGGATCATCAAAGCATAATATTTAGAGGTATATTGCTTGATTAGATTTACTTTGAGATTTTCATAGGTTTGAGCTTAATACTATATTATCAGTACTACTTGACATCAGAGACATAATAATCTTGCATGTATTTTACAATTTTAATTTGCAGTTTTACAAGCTACTGGATAATTCAAAGATACTAATGGTCTAAAACTATTTTACAGGCTGGTTGGTTAGCTCAGTTGGTAGAATGAGGTGTTATAACACCAAGGGCAAGGGTTTGGATCCTGATACAGGCCAGCTGCCAAAAACAAAAAGAAAACAAACAAAAACATGAAATTAGTTAATTCATGTGAGCATATTTTAAGGCTGGCTGGTTCACTTGGGAGAGCATGGTGTTGATAACACCAAGATCAAGGCTTCAGATCCCTGTACTAGCCAGCCACCAAAAAACACAAAAACAAAGAAACAAAAACCTCCCACTATTTTACCATGGTAGGACATTGTACTAAAATGCTGAGTATACAAATGGTTGGAATTTTGAACATTGTCCTGAATTTATATATAATTAGCATTTGAGCTTAGAATGAAGACTAAGTTACCATGAAAGAGCAAATTTTCTTTTTTTTTTTTTTTTTTTTAAAGATGACTGGTAAGGGGATCTTAACCCTTGACTTGGTGTTGTCAGCACCACACTCAGCCAGTGAGTGAACCGGCCATCCATATATGGGATCCGAACCCGGGGCCTTGGTGTTATCAGCACTGCACTCTACCGAGTGAGCCACGGGCCGGCCCGAAAGAGCAAATTTTCTACCCTCTAGTTGCAAGTAGCAATCCCCTGCCTCCAAATTTTGATAGCCAGAAATGTCTCTGGATACAGCCAGATGTCCCCTGTGAGGCAAAATTGCCTTGGTAGAGAACCACTGATTTAAATAATATTGGCAGTGTTCTATAGCTTATATTAGGCAAATGGTGTAGACCTTACAAAGTACTTTCATGTGGCTTTTCTAATACGATCTTCAATATTATCTTTTTTGTGTCTTTCTTTTTGTTTTTTTTGGTGGCTGGCCAGTACAGGGATCTGAAGCCTTGATCTTGGTGTTATCCACACCATGCTCTCCCAAGTGAACCGGCCCGTTTGGTAATGCAGATTTTATTATTCCCATTTTACAGCTGAAGAAACCAAGGCTAAGTGAAACTAGGTGACTTGTATGGGGTCATACCACTGGCAGACCTAGGATTAAATTCCAGGATTTTTGACTTGAGTGCAGCACCCTTAATTTACATCACTGTATTATATAACAAAGTTTTTATCCTAAGCCACTTTTCATTAGAAATTAAACTAGACTAACCATTGTACCAGCTAAGATTTGAAGATGTAATTATATTGTTGTGAGGTCTGATATTTTTGAACACCTACAATGTAGTTGACACTGGGGTAGGCCCTTTTTATATGTATGTGGATCCACTTGAGCTGCTCTGTTATTCCTGTAAACCACTCTTAGCACTTCATAGCATCTGGAAAAAACTCTAAAAATTCAAATATAACTCATTGCAGAGTAATATGGACTTATGCTAAAGGATTTTTTAAATGAGGGCCAGTGTCTATTACATAGTGTCTTAGTTCATTTTGTGCTGCTGTAACAGAATACCTGAAACTGAGTAATTTGTAAAGAATAAAAATTTATTTCTCACATTTCTGGAGGCTGGGAAATCTAAGATCATGGGGCCAGATTCTGGTAAGGGCCTTCTTGCTGAGTCATCCCATGGCAAAAGATGACAGGGCAAGAGAGACAATAAGAATGGGCCAAACTCATCCTTTTGTAAGGAATCCATCCACGATAATGGCATTAATCCATTAGTCCATGAGGGTGCATGACCCAAACACCTCCCATTAGGCCCGACCTCCCAACACTGCTGCACTGGGGATCAAGTTTCTAACACATTAACTTTGGGGGACACATTCAAACTAGTATTAGGCATATAGTATTAAGTAAGACTTCCTAAAAATCCCCTTTAAATGTATCTGTTCCCTTGACGTTATTTAAGTCAGTACCCATATCTCTGCCCCTCTCCTTGCCCCTTCTTGAAATCAAGCAAACTCCTTGTGAGTTTGTTGGCCTTTTTCCTTATTCTGTTGCTTTCTAGCTACTTCTCCTCCTTACCCCTCTTGGATCTTTTCATCCATGTGCCTCTTTCATCTTTTCTCATGTATTATAATTTATCCTTTTTTCAAGCTCCTTTGCTTTTTCAGGTATATGGTCTTGAAGACATTTTGAAAGTTTGTGTTTCAATTTATTTTAATAGAGATACCTACCTCCTAGGATTGTTGAGAGGCTTCAGTGAGGTAATACCTGTAAAATGTTTACTGTGGTGCATAGAACCTAGTGAGCACACAATAAAAGTTAGTTTCTGCTGCTGTCATTTAAATATTGCTTTTATTATTATTACCAGCACTATGTTGAGACAGCAGGATAGAAGAAATAGACATTGTCCTCAATTTCATTTTATCTATATAGAGTAGAGGAAACTGTGACTCTATAAGATCTTTGCATATCATTATGTTTGGGCATTTTATTTATCAGCTATCCATATTCATTTATTGGGCATCATAGAAGTGACATCATGTGTTAGGAAATGTTATGTTAGGTGTTATTGTATAACTTCCTACTGGAAAAACACTATTTGCCTTGTTAGTTTCATTTAGAATGCAAGGAGTAGAGAAATGCTGAGGTTATTTTGGGTGTTGTGGATTTATTGTAAAGATACATGGTGCTAAAGAAAAATTATTCATGACACTTGTTAAAGATGGTAGGCAGACTTTATTCAAGGAAGGCCATGGCAGTAGGTACAGGGACAGCTACAACAGAGGTTCACAGTGGGGAAGAGAGATTGGATTGAATTCTGACTCCTGCAAGGACAAGTGGGGATTTATAACTGAGGAGCAGTGTGGAGGTCAGTGGATGGAAAATTACTAAAATATCAGGGTTAAGGGTTTCTGACTAAACTGACTTGATAAGATTATTGCTGAAGGTGGGCCACCAGTGATAAGATTTATAAGATATCAAGGGTGGTCAGATATCAGGGGTAAGGTTTTTCTCTAAACTGACTTAGCAGGATTCTTGCTCAAACTGGGTTCTACAAGGACAGAGAGAGAAACCCAAGGTTGCTCCTAGTGAAGCAGACTTAGAGGAACCTGATTAAAGTTTTGGTCAAAGGAGAGAGTCTTTGTCAATGGGAAGTCAGATCCCAGGAATGCATCTCATGATTTGCCCAATCACATTCCACAGATAATGAGAACATCGTTCAGGATAAAACAGCTTTTCTGGTATCACAACAGTCTGCTATGTTCATGAGTCAGTTTTTTCTTATCTCTGCTTTTTTATGGATTCTGCTTCTACTCCCAGGTCTCTTTGCTTTCATTTTTTCTCTTACTGATTCTGCTGCCTCAGGGTGTCTACTCCCTAGGACTTGTATGTGCTATCTTTCTCTGGGTTTGCTATTTCATATCCAAACTCCTTTCCAATGCATTCACATTTAGAAGTTGACTAGAATTGGATCTGAGTGGAAGTGGAGGAGGGAGGATGCATCATTCCTCTCCTGGTTTTGGAGGAGTGGGTACAGAGAGGGGAAGGCAGATGAGTGACCAGCTCTGTGGGGACTTCACCTGGACGTGGATGGTAACTGTTTTTCTAACATTTGAGTCTGGACTTCTTTGCAATTTTATCTCCATGGTTATGCCCCTCACACTTCTAGAAAAATGACAGTAGTCGTTCCTATTGAAATTATTGCTGTTCCAGACAGTCTTAAAGGCCATGAGAAATGAGTTTCAGACACTTTCACTTGGGGACAAATAAATATTACTTCAAACAGAAATGGAATGTTGTCTGCTGATTTGACTTTTCTGTGGCAAAAATAAAGCTTTTTTCTTAGGAAAGGTCATAATTATTGAGTCATATTGTGTATTCTGAGGACAAATTTCTGACGAGATGTATTGCCATTGAAAGTGTTTCCATACAACAAGTTATCTGATCAAAATAAAGGCATTAGGTTCAATCCTCTTAAGATGGACAAGCATTGTATTATTTTTAAAACTTATACATCTTATTAATCCATCCAGGTCAACTATCTAGGATATTTGAGAACAAGTAGACAATTAAGCATTTGTTTGACTTAAGAATCTCGACATGGTTCTAATTTTGGTTGTTGCTTATTTTTTTCTTGATTTACTTTCAAGAAATTTGCTTTCCTAATCTCTTTGTGTGTGTGTGTGTGTGTGTGTGTGTGTGTGTGTGTGTGTGTGATTAGATTACAGGAGGAATTAAGATCCTGCAAAATGCAATAATACAACAAGATAAGCGACTGGCCAAAGCAATGGTTGGTGATGGCTCCTTTCATATTACCCTGCTAGTGATGCAGCTGTTAAATGAAGATGAAATAAACATGTGAGTAATGTGTCTATCTTTAATATTATTTTTCAAATTATTACTTTAATATGACTAAACATAGAGGAGCCCAAAGAGGCATTGAAATTCTAAAGAAGTAATTATAATTTATTCCAACTAATAGTCAGTGCAGAATTAACTATGTAAATATTCTTAATCTAGATTTTTTTACTCTATTATTGTTATCAAATGGTAGCCCTTGGTGATGCACTTGTTTTGCCCATGTTGATTATGTAAGTGTTCTGGAGTCTGACTGTTTAGATTAGGATTCTAGGTAAACATTCTGGAACCATGCCACAACCACCTCTTATTAGCTGCCTGACTTTGGGCAAATCATTTATTTTCACAGAAATGGAGAAGATAATAGTACCAATACAAGCAAGAGCTCTTAGTATAGGGCCTGGCATGTAGCATGCACTTGATATTATTAGGTATTAGAACTGCCATTTTACTAGGACAGTGGACAATTTCAGTTTCATTCTTATTGTCTCTGTACATCACCCCACCCTTGTTCCAGGACTGTGCCATAACGGTTGAATATAAATCGTGGATTACTGCTTTCCAATCTGCAACAGAGAAACCTTGCTCTTCCTTCGGTTCTCTGGGACACTCTGCACTTAGAATTCTCCCTTTCCCTCTTACCTCCTGTGTTAAGCTCAAGCTTAGGCTCTTTGGAAAACCAAAGCCAGAATGAGTTGCAGGTTACTTCTCTTTTCTACCCTGACATATGTGTCTCCTGAGTGAATGAAAAATAAAGGCTTGGATTGGGAAGAGGGTGAGGAAAAGGTGAAGTAAAAGGGAGAAAATAAAATGAATTAATAACTGAATAAAATGAATAAAAATATCCAGCCATATTATGATTATTGTAGTTGTGTCTTTTAAGCAGTGAACCTCATGTCCTTAGAGATCAGTCTTCTGATCTGTCCCAAGCTGATCTACCCAAGAATAGCCTTGAACACCCTGCAAGGGCAGAGAGGAGCAGAGATTTTACTAGACTCACTTTGGCTGATCATTTTGCTAGTTAGAAGAAAAAAATAAGTGCTCTGATGCTCTTGAAAGAAGAGAAGCCAAAAAAGATGTGACACAAGAAGGTGAAAGGCTGAGGGAGAGGAGTAGTGTCCCATGTGTGTTACAATGGTGTATTAGTATTCTCCAGAGAAACAGAATCAAGAGGATGTGTATCTATGTAGATATCTATCTATCTATGTAGACATATATATATATATAGAGAGAGAGATATTTATTTTAAGGAGTTGGCTCATATGATTGTGGAGTTTGGCAAGTCTGAAATCTGCAGGGCAGTCTGGCAGGCTGGAGACCCAGGGAAGACCTGATATTGTAGTCTCAAGTCCAAAGGCATTCTGGAGGTAGAGTTTCTTCTTTTTCAGGGGACCTCAGTTCTCTTAAAGCCTTAAACTGATTGAATGAAGCCCTCTTACATTCTGGAGGGGCAGAGGTGTCAACTCTCTAAGTGATGATAAAATTCAATTTGTGGCCTCACTTTGGGTAGCTATATAGTGAGAATGAAATTGATTGCATTTTCTGGGACGACATTGTTTATATGAAAGATTTTTTAAAAGTCTGTAATCTTTTATCTGTACTATATAATATGCTAGACATCTAGATTATAAGTTTTTTTTTTTAACTTACACATTTTATTTTATTTTTTGATGGGGGACACAGGGAATAATCATAATTTTTGGTAGTGGGCATGCTGATAGTATTGATCTGGTCATCACATCTTGGGCACAGGTGGTGACGTTCAATTTTGTACCCCATGAATATGCATGATGAATGGACTGTCAGTTTCTTGCCTTATATTTATTCTTTTTTTTCAAAGTCTACTGTCATGTTTTAGGTGTTTAATAAAGTATTCATGAATGGATTGGATATGGAATGTTCAGAGACATTTTTTTGAAGTCATTAATTTTTTTTAGGTAGATACCGCCTAAGGCCAAGGTCATTTGTATTCTTACAGTGTGGAGGAAAGGGTAGAAATATATTAGGCCAAACTCACCTGCTGATTTGAGAAGATAGCTGTCCTGTCTTATTTGAAATACAACCTTTGGGTCTGAACTCCAGTTTCATAATTCTGTTCCTTACTTGTATATACTTTTTACTTATTTTACTGTGAAGAAGTTTTTCTATAAACCACTCTAGAAAAGATATTCTGTTTAAAAGCATCTGAAAGTTAATACTTCTCAATAGACACTATGATTCCTTCTCACTCTGTGAATCATGACATCTCATTAGGACAAATCTATTGATTTATAATTCTAGTGAAATGAAAAACTGGACTGAATTTAGATAACGTATTTTTTTTTTAAAGAAAAATAATATATAGAACTCACTATCTGAAAAGTCTTAACCTTTCTCATGACATGCTTTATCGTATAGTTTTATTTCAGATAAGTATCTTGAATTCCCCCAATTTAAGATTGATGAGCCGGAAATGGCTGTTTTGTTATCACATGCGCTAACTCACAGCACACAGTGAAGGACAGTATTGAATTGAAAGCATGTACACTGTCTTTTTTGGATGAACATAAATACGGTTAGGAAAGATTGAATGTGATATGTGGATTTGGAGGTACAATGAGAAATGTTTATATTTACAAAGCCATTCTAAAGTACATTATGTTATGACAAAGAAATGAGAATGAGTATGGAATTCATTGATAAAAATCAGTTTAAATCTTTACATGAAGGCTAATTTAGAAATATGAGAGATATAGAAAAATACAGAAATATTGTTTTTTCACAGATTTGAGTGGTGAACAAATCATTGATCGAGATAATTTAAATTAATGGTGGTTTGCCACAAGGGTGTTTTAAAGCCCTCTCCATACTGTAAGGATGTGCTTATTTCTTTTTTAAGTAATTGCTGCCCTCTAGTGAGATTTTAAGTTTTTTTCTGATAATGAAGTATCTATACCAAAATTCTCTTCAAGATGGAAATAATTGATCCTAATATTTCAAATTGGATTTTAAAATATTCAAAATCTGGTAATATCTAATTCAATAATATAGGAAACATTTATTTTGATAAATAAAAATAAAGCATTTGAAGCCCAGAACAGCCCCACAATCGCATAGGCTAAACAGCTATAATAAACTTACATAGCTGCAGTTGGGGAATAAAATTAAACTTGTATTCTGTTTGAATCCAAGTACGGTAAATGATCTTATTATAGAGACTAGTATATTTTAAGAGATAATGTATATTAAGTTTTAGTAGATTGCCTTACATATAGTAAATACTGTATAAATGTTAGTACTTTTATCAAGAATCTAGAACTTTCCATGTAATCTAGTATAAGCTCTTGTAGGTGCCATGTTTTTGGGATATATTATCTGTAAATTTTTTTGAGTTGTCCATGCAATATTTTCTTGCTTAAAATTTTCTTGATGAACTATAAAATAGTATTTACTTTCATGTCTTTTATAACAGTTATAATTAGATAAAGATTTAATTCACTTCTGCTATAGTTTTTTGTTTAAAAATTAATATTTTTAATCAGAGAGATTAGGTTTAGAAGGTGTCTGAGCTTTAAAATGATTAGCACAAATATCACGATTAATTTATCTTTTTAAAACTGTTCCTTATTTGGTTTTGTATATTTTATTACTTAATATGTTACTGAGTAATATATTATCTCTTAACAGTGGTATTGATGCTCTTTTGGAATTAAAACCCTTCATAGAAGAAATCCTTCAAGGAAAACATTTGACTTTGCCCTTTCAAGGGATTGGTACTTTTGGAGATCAGGTTGGATTTGTGAAGCTGGCCGAAGGGGATCACATAAGCACACTTTTGGAAATAGCAGGTAAAACACGCAGCAGCATAGTCATATGAAATCTCATCTGCTGAAGAAGAAATTTTTCTTTCAATTTTTGTAGTAGAGATTTGACATTTTTTAATTTTTGGGAGCTGGAACAACCTCACTTCGTAAGTAAGCTGCTTTGGTGTTTACTTATATAAGTACATGGCTAAATAAAGGGCCTGAAAAGTTATTTTGATTCCTGGACCCAAGGAATATGTTGATTCTGGGGCTTTCTGGAAGATGATGGACTGGATTAAAGTATTTGTGAGGACTGTCCCAATCATAAGTCTGAAGGATCCCAGTGCTTATTATGACATTTGACATAGCTGGCACTTAGTAAGTATTGAATGAATAAGAATCACCAGTTTCCTATTCAGAGGCTTGTGGGAATTGTCCTTCCCATTCCAGACAGCCAGTAGATGAATCAGCAGCATTTCCATTTGTGCTCCCCCGCACTCATTTTAGGTACTACTCTCTGAGCAGAAGGTCCATTGGTGGTCGTAGAAGGCCTCAGGTTTATTGGAGAAAACGCTGCCTTGTGCAGTATAATTGAAAGTGTCAGGGAACTAGAAGCAGAAGAAAACATAACCTAGAGAAGTGACTTTTGAGTTTGATTCAGAGATCATAGGTTGGGCATTAGCTGTGAGCAGTTTTTATTTTCATTTCATTTCATGTCATCTCATTTCAGGTTCAATAATCCTTGGTTCCTAACACACTCATCATTGGTTCATGCTTGGTCCACTTTTATCTATCTTTTTTTTCCCCTGTGTTATTTCTCTTTTCTTTTCTTTCTTTCTCCCTTTTTCTCTTCTTCTTTTCCTCCCCCCTCTCTCCTTCCCTCCCTTCCTATCTATCTTGTAAAAAATAATGTAATGATAACCTTGGAATCCACCACCCAAAACAAAAGCTAGGACTTTGGTAGTAATCTAATCATACTGTCCTCTTCACTAATCCCTTGGCTTTCATCCGTGTAAGTTAACCATCATTGCTGAAGTCAGTGTTTATTATAAGGGTACTTCAAAAACCTCACGGAAAGATTTGTATTATTGTTCAATTCTATTTTTCCATGAACTTTTTGAAGTACCCTTGTATTCTCCCAAATTATGTGCATTTTTATTTTAGTTGGCTTAAATGTAATAAAAAATATATCATGTTGTATATGCTCTTTTGCGACAAACTTTTTCACTTATATTGCCTCTACGCAGTTAATAATTGTCCGTTCAAAAGTGCACCTGTAGTTGGGGGGGGAGGTGGGGACTGAGGATCAAATTTCATTGTTGGTAAGTTTTTCTTTTGTGTTCTTAAGATAATTGTGATAAATATTTTGTGAATTTCAGTGTTTTTTAGGGCTTGATCATCATACATATTAATTGTTGAAAGAGAATGACATTTATTGTGGTGTCAATTTTACTGTGCAGTATATGGTTTAAGTTTGTTAAGTTTATTATTTATCCAGGCGGATCAGAAGTAGAGCTGTTTAGTTTTCTTTTTAAGAAAAGATTTCTGTTGTGTACTTGAAATGTATTTTACGTAAGAGCATTTCAATTGGGTTGCAAATGTAAAATTCACTATTGATGTTATTGGTGAAATAGCCACATTTATCTTAGGTAAACTTTTTATAAATTTTTTTTTTTTTTTTTTTTTTTTTTTTTTTTTTTTTTTTTATTTATTTTATTTTATTTTATTTTTTTTTTAAATTTTATTTTGTCGATATACATTGTAGCTGATTAATGCTCCCCATCACCAAAACCTCCCTCCCTTCTCCCTCCCCCCCCAACAATGTCCTTTCTGTTTGCTTGTTGTATCAACTTCAAATAATTGTGGTTGTTATATCTTCTTCCCCCCCCCCCCGGTTTGTGTGTGTGTGTGTGTGTATGTGT
This sequence comes from Cynocephalus volans, assembly GCF_027409185.1. NCBI lineage: Eukaryota > Metazoa > Chordata > Mammalia > Dermoptera > Cynocephalidae > Cynocephalus > Cynocephalus volans. Next base: position 131,837,542 of record NC_084464.1, read on the forward strand.
GTGTGTGAATTTATATATTAATTTTTAGCTCCCTCCAATAAGTGAGAACATGTGGTATTTCTCTTTCTGTGCCTGACTTGTTTCACTTAATATAATTCTCTCAAGGTCCATCCATGTTGTTGCAAATGGCAGTATTTCATTCATTTTTATAGCTGAGTAGTATTCCATTGTGTAGATATACCACATTTTCCGTATCCACTCATCTGATGATGGGCATTTGGGCTGGTTCCAACTCTTGGCTATTGTAAAGAGTGCTGCGATGAACATTGGGAAACAGGTATACCTTCGACTTGATGATTTCCATTCCTCTGGGTATATTCCCAACAGTGGGATGGCTGGGTCGTATGGTAGATCTATTTGCAATTGTTTAAGGAACCTCCATACCATTTTCCATAGAGGCTGCACCATTTTGCAGTCCCACCAACAATGTATGAGAGTTCCTTTTTCTCCGCAGCCTCGCCAGCATTTATCGTTCAGAGTCTTTTGGATTTTAGCCATCCTAACTGGGGTTAGATGGTATCTCAATGTGGTTTTGATTTGCATTTCCCGGATGCTGAGTGATGTTGAGCATTTTTTCATATGTCTGTTGGCCATTTGGATATCTTCCTTAGAGAAATGCCTACTTAGCTCTCTTGCCCATTTTTTAATTGGGTTGCTTGTTTTCTTCTTGTAAAGTTGTTTGAGTTCCTTATATATTCTGGATATTAATCCTTTGTCAGATGTATATTTTGCAAATATTTTCTCCCACTCTGTTGGTTGTCTTTTAACTCTTTTAATTGTTTCTTTTGCTGTGCAGAAGCTTTTTAGTTTGATATAATCCCATTTGTTTATTTTTCCTTTGGTTGCCCGTGCTTTTGGGGTCGTATTCATGAAGTCTGTGCCCAGTCCTATTTCCTGAAGTGTTTCCCCTATGTTTTCTTTAAGAAGTTTTATTGTCTCAGGGTGTATATTTAAATCCTTAATCCATTTTGAGTTGATTTTAGTATATGGTGAGAGGTATGGATCTAGTTTCATTCTCCTGCATAACGATATCCAGTTATCCCAGCACCACTTGCTGAAGAGGCAGTCCCTTCCCCAGTGAATAGGCTTGGTGCCTTTGTCAAAGATCAGATGGCAGTAAGTGTGAGGGTTGATTTCTGGATTCTCTATTCTATTCCATTGGTCAGTGTGTCTGTTTTTATGCCAGTACCATACTGTTTTGGTTATTATAGCTTTGTAGTATAGCTTAAAGTCAGGTAGTGTTATGCCTCCAGCTTTATTTTTTTTGCTGAGCATTGCTTTGGCTATTCGTGGTCTTTTATTGTTCCATATAAATGTCTGAATAGTTTTTTCCATTTCTGAGAAAAATGTCTTTGGAATTTTGATGGGGATTGCATTGAATTTGTATATCACTTTGGGTAGTATGGACATTTTCACTATGTTGATTCTTCCAATCCAAGAGCATGGGATATCTTTCCATCTTCTTGTATCCTCTCTAATTTCTCTCAGCAGTGGTTTGTAGTTCTCATTATAGAGATTTTTCACCTCCTTGGTTAACTCAATTCCTAAGTATTTTATTTTTTTGGTGGCTATTGTAAATGGGCAGGCTTTCTTGATTTCTCCTTCTGCATGTTCACTATTGGAGAAAAGAAATGCTACTGATTTTTGTGTGTTGATTTTGTATCCTGCTACTGTGCTGAAATCATTTATCAATTCCAACAGTTTTTTTGTAGAGGTTTTAGGCTGTTCGATATATAGGATCATGTCATCTGCAAACAGGGACAGTTTGACTTCATCTTTTCCAATCTGGATGCCCTTTATTTCCTTCTCTTCTCTGATTGCTCTGGCTAGTACTTCCAACACTATGTTGAATAGGAGTGGTGAGAGTGGGCATCCTTGTCTAGTGCCTGTTCTTAAAGGAAAAGCTTTCAGCTTTTCCCCATTCAGGATGATATTGGCAGTGGGTTTGTCATATATGGCTTTAATTATGTTGAGATACTTTCCCTCTATACCTAACTTATAGAGGGTCTTCGTCAAGAATGAGTGCTGAACTTTATCAAATGCTTTTTCAGCATCTATAGAGATGATCATATGGTCCTTGTGTTTGAGTTTATTAATATGGTGTATCACATTTATTGATTTGCGTATGTTGAACCAACCTTGCATCCCTGGGATGAATCCCACTTGATCGTGATGAATAATTTTTCGTATGTGTTGCTGTATTCTGTTTGCTAGTATTTTAGTGAGGATTTTTGCATCTATATTCATCAAGGATATCGGCCTGTAGTTTTCTTTTTTGGTTACATCTTTACCTGGTTTTGGTATCAGGATGATGTTTGCTTCATAGAATGAGTTTGGGAGATTTGCGTCCGTTTCAATCTTTTGGAATAGTTTGTAAAGAATCGGTGTCAATTCCTCTTTGAATGTTTGATAAAATTCTGCTGTGAATCCATCTGGTCCTGGGCTTTTCTTTGTTGGGAGCCTTCTGATAACAGCTTCAATCTCCTTTATTGTTATTGGTCTGTTCAAATTTTCTACGTCTTCACGGTTCAGTTTTGGGAGCTTGTGTGTGTCCAGAAATTTATCCATTTCCTCCAGATTTTCAAATTTGTTGGCGTATAGTTGTTTATAGTAGTCTCGAATGATTCCTTGTATTTCAGATGAATCAGTTGTAATATCGCCTTTTTCATTTCTAATTTTTGTTATTTGAGTCTTCTCTCTTCTTTTTTTTGTTAGCCATGCTAATGGTTTGTCAATTTTATTTATCTTTTCAAAAAACCAACTTTTTGATTCGTTGATCTTTTGAATTGTTTTTTGGTTTTCAATTTCATTCAGTTCTGCTCTGATCTTAATGATTTCTTTCCGTCTGCTAACTTTAGGATTGGATTGTTCTTGTTTTTCTAGTTCTTTAAGGTGAAGTGTTAGGTTGTTCACTTGCCATCTTTCCATTCTTCTGAAGTGAGCATTTAATGCAATAAATTTTCCCCTCAATACTGCTTTTGCAGTATCCCACAGGTTTTGGTATGATGTATCATTGTTTTCATTAGTTTCAATAAACTTTTTGATTTCCTGCTTGATTTCTTCTTGGACCCATATGTCATTAAGTAGAATGCTGTTTAATTTCCATGTGTTTGTATAGTTTCCAGAGTTTTGTTTGTTATTAATTTCTAATTTTAATCCATTGTGGTCTGAGAAGATACATGGGATAATTCCAATTTTTTTGAATTTATTGAGACTTGATTTGTGACCTAATATGTGATCTATCTTGGAGAATGATCCATGTGCTGATGAGAAGAATGAATATTCTGAGGTTGTTGGGTGGAATGTTCTGTAGATATCTGCCAATTCCAATTGGTCTAGAGTCTTGTTTAGATCTTGTGTTTCTCTACTGATTCTTTGCCTAGATGATCTGTCTAATATTGACAGTGGAGTGTTCAGGTCCCCTGCTATTATGGTATTAGTGTCTATTTCCTTCTTTAGGTCTAATAGAGTTTGTTTTATAAATCTGGCTGCTCCAACATTGGGTGCGTACATATTTATGATTGTTATGGCTTCTTGATGGATCAGTCCTTTTATCATTAAGTAGTGTCCCTCATTGTCTCTTTTTATGGTTTTTAGTTTAAAGTCTATTTTGTCAGATATAAGAATAGCCACTCCAGCTCGTTTTTCTTTTCTGTTTGCATGGTAAATCTTTTTCCATCCTTTTACTCTTAGTCTGTGTGAATCTTTATGGGTGAGGTGGGTCTCTTGTAGGCAGCATATAGTTGGGTCCTGCTTTTTGATCCAGTCAGCCAGTCTGTGTCTTTTAATTGGGGAATTTAAGCCTTTAACATTAAGAGTTGTTATTGAAAGGTGTTGATTTATTCTTAGCATTTTATTGGTTGTTTGGTTGTCTTAGGTGTCTTTTGTTCCTTGCTTTCTGATTTACTGTTTGGTTTCTTTGTTTGTTGGTTCCTTAGGTTGTAGATAGTGTTTTTGTTAGCTTGTTTTCTCTTCATGAATGCCATTTTTATTGTACTAGCGGGTTTAGATTTTTCTTAGGTTTTTATGGCAGTGGTAGTTATTTTTCAGGAACCAAACCCAGTACTCCCTTGAGGATTTCTTGTAAGGGTGGTCTTGTGGTAGTGAACTCCCGCAGTTTTTGTTTGTCTGAGAAATATACTATTTGCCCCTCACTTCGGAAGGATAGCCTTGCAGGGTAGAGTATTCTTGGCTGGCAATCTTTGTCTTTTAGTATTTTGAAAATATCATCCCATTCCTTTCTAGCTTTTAGGGTTTGTGATGAGAAGTCTGATGTTAACCTGATTGGGGCTCCCTTATAGGTGATTTGACGCTTCTCTCTTGCAGCTTTTAAGATTCTCTCTTTGTCTCTGAGTTTTGCCAATTTGACTATGACATGTCTTGGAGAAGGCCTTTTTGGGTTGAATACGTTTGGAGATCGTTGAGCTTCCTGGATCTGAAGATCTGTGATTTTTCCTATACCTGGGAAGTTTTCTGCCACTATTTTGTTGAATATGTTTTCAATGGAATCTCCATTTTCCTCCCCTTCTGGAATACCCATGACTCGGATATTTGAGCGCTTGAGGTTGTCTGATATCTCTCTCAGATTTTCTTCCATGTCCTTGATTCTTTTTTCTTTCTTTTTGTCTGCTTGTGTTATTTCAAACAGCCCATCTTCAAGTTCAGAGGTTCTCTCTTCAACTTCGACAAGCCTGCTGGTTAAACTCTCCGTTGTGTTTTTTATTTCGCTGAATAACTTCTTCAGTTCAGCAAGTTCTGCTACATTTTTTTTCAGGACATTGATTTCCTTGTATATTTCCTCTTTCAGATCCTGTATACTTTTCCTCATTTCATCATGATGTCTAGCTGAGTTTTCTTGTATCTCATTCAGTTTCCTTAGAATTATCACTCGAAATTCCTTATCAGTTATTTCAAGGGCTTCTTGTTCTATAGGATCTAGAGTATGAGATTTATTAACTTTTGGTGGTGTACTTTCTTGATTTTTTGTATTTCTGGTGTCTTTTTTTTGGTGTTTATTCATTGTGGCAGGGGGTTTCACAGTCCACCGGTTTAAGACTAATGACTAACTAGGATGTTGCTGTGGTTGCCAATTTGGTATGGCTCCCGCGGTGACTGCTCAGTTGGCCTCTAGTGTCTTGTGTGTGTGGTTGCCTCGGGTCTTGGGCTTCTCCGGGGATCCACCTTTCTGGTCAGCTTGTACTCTGCTGGGCTGGTGGATCACGTACCACAGGGTGTGTGATCTCTGTTGAGCTTTCACTTTCTGTACAGGACTTCTCCCCGTTCCGTGTGCTCTGGCCCCGGCTGTTAGATCGTGCAGTGGCGACCCCACCGGGTGTGTCCGCCTCCCTGGCTGCACGTCTCCCCCCTCTGTGCACACTGTGCTGGGTTGGGGCGTGTCTTCTGCACCCCTCGTCTATCAGCTGGGCCTTCAAGACCCTGCTCAGCACCGCCTCGCCCAGGAAGTCTACCAGGTTTCTGCTAGGCACAGACGACCAGTCTCTCTGGGTGCCTTTGTAGCACTGTGTAGATCTTTCTCGGGTCTTGTTCACCTTTGTATCCCCCCGGTATAAACCGAATCTAGTGCCCGCCTGCAGCCTGCTCTCCGGCAGGTTCAAGCAGACCTGGGAACTCTCCTACCACACTATTCCCAACCAGAAATTCATTAGGCTTTTTTCCAAACTGGTGGTCGCAGAGATGGTATCTGCCTCCCAGTAACAGGAAGTTTACCGGGGCCGGAGTCCAGGGTGTGGTGGAGTGACAGTCGGCCCGCCCGTACTTCCTAGCCCTCCCAAAACTGGTCGGGACGCCCCACACCCCCAGCCCTGCCAGAGAACCGTGGAGGGAGTGGGAGAGGAGGTCGGCCCGCAGGGTCCGGAAAGCCCCGCGCCAGGCCAAGCAAATGGGCTCAGTGATGGCCGAGCAGGGCGGAGCTGCCCGCACCTGGGAAAATGGAGGCAGCACCGGGGCAGTGAGTGGCCTGGTGGTGCAGGCGGGGAGCCGCGTGGGCATGCACCCCCCGAACAGAGCTTTGCCAGGGATCACTCACAGTGCTGTGCCAGGTCGGGCGCTCGCTCTGTCTCTGGTTTGTTGCCTTCCGTGTTCTCGGCGCTGCCGCCTCGGGCTGTTCAGTCGCGGCGCCGCTCGGGCGCTCCCAGGAGTCTTCTTTAATGCCGGCCTGAAACCTCGAATCCTGGATAGGGCAGCTGGCCGCCTTCAGTGCGGCCCCAACCTCCGGGATCCTGGCTGCATCCACAGCAGCCCTGGCGCCGTGTTCCCTGTTTCAAGACTCGCTTTTGCAGCTAAGAATCAGTTCTTTTCCTGCTCCACACTTCAAAGCTGTTGCCTGTAAATGAGGCAGCCTCTCCTGCCGGGGGCAAAGTGGCGTTGAGCCCCCACTACCGGCCAGCAGCAGCAGTCCTCCCTTAAGAGATGGCCAGAGAAAGGTCCACAAGTTTCCCGGCTGCCTGAGGCCCAGTGGCCACCTTTTCCACCTCAGCTACTCCGCGCCAGCCGCCGCCGCCGCCGCCATCTTGAAACCCCCAACTTTTTATAAATTTTATGTCCTCTAAATTTATTTCTTCTGCATAATGTTGGGCCCAAGGAATTATACTTTAGTAGGAAGAATTAATTCCATCAATATGCAGTTAGCCAGTGCCAACTCGGTACTTGGGATAGAAAACTGAAAAAAATGTTCCTTGTCCTCTAAGGAGCTTATAGTCTTGGGCAGAAACAAACAGCCAAGCAATTACAATGCAACACAATAATTTCTGTAACTAGAGTCAGATACAGAGTATAGTGGGCACATAGAAGGGCTGTGGAGTGAAGAAGGTTTCATAGGGGAATTAGCACTTGAACTGAGGTACGAAGGATAGGTAAAGGTTTTCTGGCTGGACAAACTGGAGGAGGCCACTCCAGGCAGAAGGAACAGCATATGCAAAGAAATCAAGGCATATTTAAGGACCCATAAATAGTTTAGTTTTACTGGAGTATAAATTGCAAATCTAAGGATATCAGTAAAATGAGATTCATATGCTAAAGGGAGCAGTGAAAGTGAGATATGGGCTTGAGGAAAATGGTGAAAGTTTGGAATAGTGACCAAGGGAAATGGAAGGGGAAAAATCAAATAAGCAACATGTAATGAGGTTGTAGAGTGGTGCTTAAGAAGCATTTGGGATAAGAATTCAAAATTTTTTTTTTTTTTTTTTGGTGACCGGCACACAGCCAGTGAGTGCACCGGTCAGTCCTATATAGGATCCGAACCCGCGGTGGGAGCGTCGCCGCGCTCCCAGCGCAGCACTCTACCAAGTGCGCCACGGGCTCAGCCCCAAGAATTCAAAAATTTTTAAAGGTACTAATTTGTGATTTTCTCAAGTACTATTCTAAGATCTAAGGTGTGGAAGTGGAGAGGGGATACTGAATTAATCCATACTGGAGCCTTTATATGGCAAATGTGGTAAAAGGACAAGGGAAAAGGCATGACAGTGGTTGAGAATTTAATGTGATGCATTATTAAGTGTACATTACAGAAGGCAGTAAAATCTGGAGCTAATACTTGGAAGAAGAATGTAGTAATAGGAGTGAAGATTAGGTTTAGTAGAAGTATAGGAATGAGAAAGTTGGAAGAATTAGAAGTTGTGATCAGAGAGTGGCATATTGAATAAGAGATTTCTGGTTAATAGAGAGTATGAGGAAACTTTCCCCTCTGACTTCACAAAGAAAAACAAATGATAGACAGAAGTTTCAAAAACAAAACAGAAAAATTATTAAAACTAATTATGGTCTTTAGCAAGGTTGCTAGATACAAGATCAATATATAAAAAATATCTAATTTTCTAAAATATATCATTTATAATAGCAACAGAAATTAAGAATGTGTAGGAATAAATCCACCAAAGGATATGAAAGACTTTTATGGAGAAAATATTTTGGCTCTTACATTTTTACTATCACAACACTTTTTTACTTTCCTTTTCTGTTTGTTTTAATAGCATCTATTCCTCTTACTGAGAAATACATTTCTAAGCCAGACCATCAGAGAACTGTAAACATACTTAGACAAAATCACATAAGTCTTTGTAGAACCGATATGACAGAATAGCTTTTACCATAATTCTTTTGGCTTACATTGATGATTTTACAAGAAACAGGTTTATGGAAATTCTCTGTTTTAAGTATTTTAAAAAAATGTTGTTGATTACGTTATATCATGTTAAATAACATAAGAGCTGATTAGAAAAATTTCTTTTTTAATCTCAATATCAGGACTATTTCCCTTGAACAAATTGGTTTTTTGCCTCATGAATGTTGAATATTTAATGAATTGATTGACTGTTCATTGGGGCGAGCGTGGTGCTGGTAACACCAAAGTCAAGGGTTCAGATCCCCTTAATGGCCAGCTACGAAAAAAAAAAAAAGAAAAGAAAAGAATTAGTTGCCTGAAAATTCAGAACTTCTTTTACGACTTACTTCAATTTAGAATATAGGACATAATGTCATTCTTTTTCATGTGCTTACCTCATACCTAGCTTCAGCTTATTTTTCTAGTTTTAGTTTCTCTTTGTCTCATTTTCCTTATTTTAAATGTGTTTATCTTGTTATAGGTACACTTCTTTGGAGTCATCTCAAATCCTATTTTGGGATATAGGGTGGAGTAAAGTATGTGTAGACAAAGATGCAAACAAATAAACAATATTTACAAGTCAAGGAGGACTTAAAATTTTAGTTGGACAAAGAGAAGGCAACTCTAATAGTTTTGATGGCATATCATTTGGGAACTGGTACTTATAGTTAAGAAACTTAACTTGTTTTTCCTGACTTCTCTGGAGAAAATGCTAGACTTAGATCTTTTCTTTTGTAATAAAAATATCTCTGTGCTCAAGAAATATTTCTAATTAGTCATTCATTCATTGTTCTTTTAAATAATTCATGGGTGCTTGCAACATTGAGAATTCCATCCATTCTTTACAATTATTCTTACAAAGGCATTTTCCAGTGTTGATGAAAGGTCCATTATGTGCTGAGGAATGTGAAATCTCACCATTTTTAATATGAATATGAAAACAAAAATGTTGGTTTGTCATTTTAGCAAGGGCCACTGCTCCTGTAATTCCTTTTTTCATCTCAGAGGTATTAGGTACTGTTGCTTAAAAATATTTTTTTTCCAAAAATTTCAACAAAATGTTACAAAAAATGAATATTGGAGGGAGAACAGCATTCTATTCCCCCATGCAATCACTGTTTGCTATACTTGCTTTTAATCTTTAATGTGTATATTGCACTGTTTTTGATTATAGTTTTTAATGTGCCTTTATAAGAAATATAAATATTCAAATATATATGGAAAACTTTTATTTATCCACTCAGGAAGCAACATGTACTTATTAATTATTGAGGGCTTATGATGTCAGGCATCGAAGTTTAGTTGGCGCCTCCATTTACATTGTGTTCAGATAGAATGTTCAGTATGTGGAATTTTTGTCAATATTTTATTTCTTCAGATTTATGTTTAAAGAATGTCTCAGGTTTAGTACTACATTAGTCTAACAGTATTAGTAAAATAATTTAATATTTGTTTTTGTGTCATATTTTAGAAAATATGTGTTCAAATGATATATTCTAACTTTCAGATGACCAGGAGACTGTGTTTCTAAAATCTTTGCAATAAACTGTGTGTGTGTGTGTGTGTGTGTGTGTGTGTTTGTGTGTGTGTGTGTGTGTGTGTGTGTGTGTATACATATGTATACACACAGAAATATTAAAATCTTGTTCATTCAAAATAATGGAAGCAGAGATAGTATGACTTAATGGAAAGCAGGAGTATCTGTAAAGTAAAAAGTCTGACACTTGATTTTCGTTGAGAGTTTTTAGATTTATAAGTTAAAAAAATAAACTCTTAAAGTATTACATAGTTGTTATTAAAAAGGAATGAATTTCAGACACTACTATTTGAGCTCATTACTGAAAATTGTCAGGATAAAGAGTAATTTAGAATTTTTAATGTGTAAAATTGAAGAAAATTATTGTACATTTGAACTAGTAGAGTCTGAATTAGTGAGCTTTTACCATTGATGGGGTTCAGGACCAAATATTTTAAGCTGAAGGAATTTGAGAAAACAGCAGAAGCCAGAAGATCATTCTCTGACCTCCTAGCCTTTCCCCCTGAAGCAGGTCTTAAGACCCTCATTCAATAGGTGCCCTTCCTCTACCCAGAGGAAAGGAATGTTCTTATTTTTGAAGACACAGGGTCATAGAGAAGAATCTGAACAAACAGGCCTTGCTAAGTGTCTCCCAGTTTATTACCATTAGATCATACTTTTTTATCCAATTATAGTTCTCCACAACCATTCATTTCTTCAAACCTCGTATAAGAAATACACAGGTGTACCTGTTTCTCTGGGTCTTCATTTCCTTATAAAGATTTCCATGTCACATAAAATTTTATATTAAATAAATTTGTATACTTTTCTCTTGTTAATATGTCTTTTGTTATAGAGTTCTCAGCCATGAACGTAGGATGGGTGAGAAAAAGATATTTCTTTTCCCCTACACTATCTGTACTCGAATTGTACACCCAGATATGCTGCTACTAACAGTTATTTTTGGTATGTGCTGGTGGGCTGGAGACCAGGCTCAGTTTTGCCCCTCATTTGCATGTGGGTTTATGGTGGTAGCTGTTTGAAGGAGCAGGTAAGTTGTATGGCATCAGAGGCTCTGCGTCTCAGGTTCCTACCTTAACCTTGAGTGATCGTTTTTCCAGAATAAAACAGGACCTTCTCCTTAGCATTACCCCGTAGTTCATAGAATTAAGAAGATATTAAAAATTTTCCATTTATGTGGCATTTTCCCACATTTTACAATGATGAAATTACAATGAAAAGCTTTTTGCATAGAAATGGATATATGATTTTGCTCATTTTTTTTTAGCTAAATGTAATTTTGTTAAGAAGGTTATTAGATTGAGAGACTGCTAAAAATTTAGCCTGCTGGAATTACACTAGCTCTTGCAAATCTTTTTTTAAACTAAGAAAGTGCCCTTGGTTAGGATGATAAAAGATTTTAAGTTCCTTTATCTCATAAAAGGAAAAATGAAAGGTTTTTAGGATTTTCATTTGAATATTATGCATTCTCTTATTTTATCTGTCATTTCCTCCAAAAGAAAGAGAGAACACACCCTTTGTTTTCTGCTCCTTGTGGGGAATATTTCCGGCTTCTGTATCTTTGGCTGCTCTTTTACTACATGAAGTCTTAGACTTCTAACCATCACAGGCTGGTGAGTGTTCCAACAGCCTGCTGACCCTTCTGTGATTTCTTCAGAAACATCAGAACAACTTAGAGCTAAGCAAAGACCAGCTTCTCTCCTTAACCATGATGTCTGCAATCACAGTCCTGCAGCACTGAGGACCATCAGAGCCTTGGTTTCATCCTCTGCCTCTACTTGCATGCTCATCCAGAAATACATCTTCTGTACTTCCTGTCCTTTCTCACCTTTCTTAACGCTTTCCATTGCCCCCTCTTTTATTTAGTTGATTTTTAATAAAACACTTAAATGAACTTACTTAGTGCCAAATGTTATCTAATCATCTTACAAATATTAATTCATTTAGTCTTAACAAACCTATGAGGCAGGGACCATTTTCATCACCCCCATTTAACAGATAGGGAAACTGATGCACAAAGAGGTAAATAATTTGTTAGTAAGAGGTTGAGCCAGAACTCAAATCTGGGCAGTCTGACTCCAGATTCTGTGCTCTTAATCACCATTCTAGTCTGTCACATTGTAAATTAGCAACTGGACTTCCTAAACATTTTCCAAGAACATCCCCTTTTCCTTCTTGCCTTAGCTGAAACCTGGCTCTTATCTGAGATCGCAGCTTCCTGTAGGTGAAGGCTGCTTATTTCACCAAATCCCTCACACCATGGGGCCCGGAGCTGTCACCCACACTCTCTTAGTTCTCTGTTGCTTTGTCCCTGGCCTACCCTCACACAAAAGCCTTTCACTATTGATGGTTCATGCTATCTGGTTTTGTCACCCTCTACCTCTCCTTTTTACTATTGTCTGACTATTTCCTCTCACTTTTTGAGGGTTTGTTTCTCAGCTTGCATTGCGATCCTTGCTTGCTTCAGCAACGTGAGCACAACCTGTCCTACCATCCCGGGCCAGAGTGAGCTTTGGAGCCAGTCAGAATGGAGTTTGTATCCCTGTGCAGCCTGTTACCAGCTGAGTGGCTTTAACTAATTTAACCTTTCAGTCCTTCAGATTCTTTATTTGTAAAATGGACACAATAGTAAGTTTTCACAAAATAAAATGAGATAAGCATATGAAGTACTTAGCACAGTATTTGGCATATATACACTGTTAAATAGATGGTAGTGATTATCATTATGAGTAACAAAAAAGAGTCCACCCCCACTACTGCCATCACAGCTGTTACTGTTTTAAAAAAAATCTTGACTTCTTTGACTTTAGCATCCTACATCCATACTCTGCTCCCACTGCTCATAAGCAGAGCAAAACCTTTGACTTTTCGTCTGCCAGAACTGTCCTATTTCTGAGGCCTTAAGTTCAGATATGCTTGTCTAACACCAAAATGTTCTACCCTTCCCGCTATTTTACTTTATTTCCTTTACCACTCCTGCTCTGGGGCCTCACTGAAGCCTCTGGTCTCTTCTAGGCCAGCCTGGATTCATTACTTCTTAAACTAGTCAAGGCCTCAGGGTACCCCGCTCTCTTGGTGGCCCTTTCAGTTGTCTTGTCTTCTTGTTCTTCTGTTTGATCTGTCTGGAAAACTGCAATGGTAGATCAATGCAGTCAACACATGGGCAAAATAAAATCTGGTCTCCCTGCTATGGCCCATAATATCCTCCAAGTTCTGGTCCCCTCCCCACATCTCCCTTCTTATTGTGGTCTTCTCTCCTTGCCCGCTGTGCTCCAGCTACACTTGCTTCTTTCAGACACTAAGACTCAACAGGTTCTTTCCTGCTGCAGAACTTTTGCAAATTTCTCAATATTCCCTCTGCTTGTACCTTTTCATTCTTCAGCTCTCCAATGTCCCCACCTCAGAGAGTCTTTCCCTGTCTACTGTGAGTAGAATATCCTTTTCAGTAAGTTCTCTAACATGGTACCCAGTGAGATTTCTTCATAACTCTATCATCTGTTCATTCGACTGTCTTTCCTACTCCATGACCATGACTGTGTTGTTCACCATTGTATACCTAGTATTTTCCATAATGTGCGACACATAAGAGGCGTTAATAAGTATTTATGAAGTGTATGAAAAGATGAAGAAATCACACAGTCATGTAGATTGGTTCTGCTGCAAATGTACGTTTTCCAAACTCAGCAGCACCTTGGGCAGCAGTCCCACTGCTCCTTATCTGCTTTTGCTGCTCCCTCCTGTCTGAAGTAATGTGACCTTCCAACCCTCTCTCAACAGGTAAACTGGGGCTGGGACCTGCTCACTGCAAGTCCCTGTAATTAGCTACTGCATTTGGCTTCTTAAATCTCATATAGTTTTAGGAAAAGAGGTGTCTTTTATCTATTTTAGACTAATCCCTTCAGCTGTGTTCTTGATCTGCCAGTCTCAACCTGAAAATACCAGTTATTTTCTCTATTTCTGTACTTTTGTGTTTTCAACCCTTTCTCCTAATCAGCTCCTTTTCCCCAAGTTTATTAACTTGATAGCACTTTTCCTATCCCCAAACAAATAAACAAAAAAGCAAAGTAAAAAAGCCTAAGAATTAGCAACAGGAAAACCAGAACACTCCCTTGTTCTTGAATCTCCTGCTAGCTTCTACATTGACCTCTCCTTCCCTTCCTAGCCAAAATCTTTAAAAGAGTAGCCTGAATTATCTGTCTCTAATTCTTTACCTCTGCTTACCCTCCTTTATTTAACTTCCTGTGGTCAGTAGGTTATAACCTATTCCACTACCATGCTATATCACAGGCCACTGGTGACTATGTAATCACTAAATCCAATGGATGCTTTGGATTTAATCACACTACTTTTCTTTAAATTCTTCTTTTGGCTTCTAAGACACCACTTACTCTCTCTCTCTTTTTTTTTTTTTATTAAATTTAATCCAAGGGATCTTCAAACAGTTCATGGAAGATGTACATTATGAAAAAACGTGGCATGAATTTCAAAATTTTTTTGCACCTGAATAAACTCGTACTAACTTATTATATAACATGTCTGAACAGTATCTAGTTTGAGGCACTAAGAAGGATAAGATATTTATTTGTGAATCCCTGCCAGAGCAACATGAATTCTGCTAAAATTGAAGTAAGAACAAGCATCACTTTTATGGTGAAGCTTGGGTGAAGAATGGAAATAATTGATGCTTTACAAAAAGTTTATGGGGACAATGCTGCAAAGAAATCAGCAATTTACAAATGGATAACTCATTTTAAGAATTAATCTTGCTCATGCCCTAATTGAAGAAGACTGACAATACACAGCAGAGCAATATCAAATACTATAAACATCTCAATTAAGTCAGCTTACACAATTCTGACTGAAAAATTACAGTTGAGCAAACTTTCTGCTTGATGGGTGCCAAAACTGTTGCACCCAGATCAGCTGCAGACAAGAGCAGAGCTTTCAATGAAAATTTTAAACAAATGGGATCAAGATCTTGAAGCACTTCTTCAAAGAACTGTAACAGGAGATAAAACATGGCTTTACCAGTATGATCCTGAAAACAAAGCACAACCAAAGCCAAAGCCATGGCTACCGAGAGGTGGAAGCGGTCCAGTCAAAGCAAAAGCAGACTATTCAAGCAAAGGTCATGGCATCAGTCTTTTGGGATGCTTAAAGAATTTTGCTTGTTGACTTTCAGGAGGGCCAAAGAATGATAACATCTGCTTATTATGAGAGTGGATTGAGAAAGTTATCCAAAGCTTTAGCTTTTAAACACCTGAGAAAGCTTCGCTAGAGCATCCTTCTCCACTGTGACAATGCTCCTGCTCATTCCTCTCATCAAACAAGGGCAGTTTGCAAAACTTTAGATGGGAAATCATTAGGCATCCACCTTACAGTCCTGCTTTGGCTCCATCTGACTTCTTTTTGTTTTCTAATCTTAAAACATCTTTAAAGGGCACCCACTTTTTCTTCAGTTAATAGTGTGAAAAGACTTCATTGACACAGTTAAAATTCTCAGGCCCTCAGTTCTTTAGGGATGGAGTAAATGGACTGTATAATCACTTACAAAAGTGTCTTGAACTTGATGATGGAGCATATGTTAAGAAATAAAGTTTATATTTTTTATTTTTATCTTTTAATTTCATTTTTCCATGCAGTTTTTTAAGTCCCTTATGTCTTCTCAGTTTCCTTTATTAGCTTATATCTTTTTTTCTTAAGTGTTTATATTTTAGGGCTTCTGAACCTGTCTCTCTTTTTAACCATGTTTCTCCTTTTGTATTTACTCTCATGGTGAATCTCCTTACTATTCTAACAGGAACATGAATCAGACATCTAGGTATCATTCTAGATCCCAGCTTCACTTATTCTAAATATTCAGTCATCAAATGCTGTAAATTTTCTCTCTTAAATATCCCTTCCATTCATTCCCTCCTTTCTGTTACTATTGCTGTGCCTCAGTTCCAGCTCTGTTTATCTTTTAGCTATACAACTGCAATAATCTTGTTGTCTACAGTCGTCCCCTTTGCCTCCAGACCATTTTTCTAAAGCACAAAACTAATAATGTCTATGCTCCCTGCTTAAAAGAATTTATTGACTCTCTGTTGAATATAGGATAAAATCCATTCTTTGTACTGTGCATTTAAGATTCTCGTCTATTTGACTCTTGCCTATCTATTTAGCCTCATTTCTTGTGTTGCCCGTACTGCACCCGCTGTTTAAGATGTGCTGAACCACTTACAGGTCCCCTGAGGCACTGGACCATTTCACATCTTCATGCCTGAGTCAACAGTGCTGCCATTGCATAGAACACCTTCACATTCTTCGCATGAGCAGATAGCAACCACCAATCTTTTTTAAAAAAATTATTTTAAATGATAATAAAATACACATAACATAAAATTTACCATCTCAATCATTTTTAAGTTAATGATTCAGTAAAGTATATAAACATTATTGTGTAACCAATCTCTGGAAACTTTCTCATCTCATAAAACTGAAACTCTTTACACACTAAACAGCAATTCCCCTCTCACTCCTCCCCCTGGCCCCTGGTAATCGTCATTCTACTTTCTGTGTCCATGAATTTGACTATTGTAGCTTCCTCATATAAGGGAAGCCATACAGTATTTGTCTATTTGTGACTGGCTTATCATGTTATAACGTGTCAGAATTTCCTTCCCTTTTAAGGCTGAATAATATTCCATGGTACATACTGTATATACACCACCTTTTGTTACCCAGTCATTTGTCGATGGACTCTTAGGTTAGTTGTTGGACTCTTGGCTATTGTGAATAATGCTGCTCTGAACATGGGTATACAAATATCTGAGACCCTGCTTTCAATTCTTTTGGATATATAACCAAAAGTGGAATTGCTGCATCATTTGGTAATTCTATTTTTAATTTTTTAAAACTGCTGTATTGTTTTCTGTAGCAGCTACACCATTTTACATTGCCACCAACAGTGTACAAGGATTCCAACACTTATTATTATCTTGTTTTTTAATAGTAGCCATTGTAGTGGGTTTGAATTGATATCTCATTGTGGTTTTAATTTGCATTTTCTTAATGATTAGTGATGCTGAACATCTTTTCCTATGCTTTTTGGCCATTTGTATATCTTCTTTAGAGAAATGTCTATTCAAGTCCTTTGCCCATTTTTTTCATTGGGTTGCTTGGTTTTTTTTGTTGTTGAGTTGTAGGAGTTCTTTATGTTCAGAATATTAACCCTTATCTGATATGACTTGCAAATACTTTCTCCCATTCCTTAGGTGGCCTTTTCATCCTATTGATTATATTCTTTGATGCACAGAAGATTTTTTTATTTATTTATTGGTTATGAATATTCATGAGATACAAAGCTGATTGTCACCCCTCATGCCCATGATGTGGGGGGCAGATTCATACTGGCAGCATATGCATTACCACAAATTGCATTTGTACTCCTTGTCCCCCACCCAATTATCCCCAACCTCCCTCTCCCTTCCCCTCCCCCTTTTTCCTCAACTCCACTTTGTAGCCCAAGGAATGTTCTCTCCCTCTGCAAGTCCAACGCACTACTGTGGTCTTTCTTTCCTTCCTTCTTTCTCTCTTAGCTCCCACTTATGAGTGAGCACATGCAGTATTTATCCCTCTGTGCTTTGCTTATTTCACTCAACATAAGTTTCTCCAGGCTCATCCATGTTGTTGCAAATGGAGGTATTTCATTCTTTTTTATGGCAGAGTAGTATTCCATGGTGTATCTGTACCACAGTTTCCTTATCCAATCGTCCATTGATGGACATTTAGGTTGATTCCATTTCTTGGCTGTTGTAAATAGAGCTGTGATGAACATGGGAGTGCAGGTATCCCTTTGACATGAAGATTTCCATTTCTTTGAGTGTATACCCAGAAGTGGGATTGTTGGATCGTATGGAAGATATATCCGTAGTTGTTTGAGAAACTTCCATACTGTTTTCCATAGTGGTTGTACTAATTTACAATCCCACCAACAGTGTAGGAGTATTCCCTTCTCTCCACACCCTTGCCAGCATTTGTTATTTACTGTCTTTTTGATTATAGCCCATCTAACTGGGGTGAGGTGGTATCTCAATGTAGTTTTAATTTGCATTTCCCTGATGACTAGTGATGTTGAGCATTTTTTCATGTACCTGTTGACCATTTGTATGACTTCCTTTGCAAAATGTCTGTTCGGCTCCTTTGCTCATCTTTTAATTGGTTTATTTGTCTTTTTTACTGTATAATTGTTTAAGTTCTTGTATATTATGGATATCGATCCCTAACTGGATGCATAGTTAGCAAAAATTTTCTCCTACTCTGTAGGTTGTTATTTCACTCTGTTGATTGTTTCCTTTGCTGTGCAGAAGCTTTTTAGTTTGATATAGTCCCATTTGTTTATTTTTTCTTTTGCTGCTTGTACTTTCAGGCTCATGTTCATAAAGTTGCACAGAAGATTTAAATGTTGATGTAGTCCAATTTATCTATTTTTATTTTTTGTTGCCTGTGCTTTTGGTGTCACATCCAAGAAATCATTGGTAAATGTAAGGTCATGAAGTTTTTTCCCTATGTTTTCTTTGAAGAGTTTGATAGTTTTAGCTCTTATGTGTAAGTCTTTGATCCATTTCGAGTTAATTTTTGTGTATGGTGTAAGATAAGGGACTAATTGCATTCTTTTGCATGTAGGTATCCAGTTTTCCCAGCACCATTTGTTGAAAGACTATTTTTTACCATTGAATGGTCTTGGCACCCTTGTTGAAACCATTTGATCACTGTCATAGTCCTTTCCTGCTGCTATAAATACTTTTGACTGGGTAATTTATAAACAACAGAAGTTTATTTCTCACAGTTCTGGAAGCTGGAAGTCCAAGATCAGGGCACCAGCAGATTCATTGTATGGTGAGGGCTTTCTCCTTCATAGATGGAGCCTTGATGCTGTGTCCTTACATGGTGAAAAGGTAAAGACTATGTCCTCATTTGGTGGAAAGGCAAAAGGTACAAACAAGCTCCCTCGAA
Source organism: Cynocephalus volans (assembly GCF_027409185.1). Classification (NCBI taxonomy): domain Eukaryota; kingdom Metazoa; phylum Chordata; class Mammalia; order Dermoptera; family Cynocephalidae; genus Cynocephalus; species Cynocephalus volans. The sequence continues at coordinate 131,856,195 of NC_084464.1, forward strand.
CCCTTTAATACAGGCCCTAATCCCATTCTTGAGGGTGGGGCTCTCATGACCTAATCACCTCCCACAAGATCCACTTCTTAATAACATCACCTGGGTATTAAACTTGAACATAAGAATTTTGGAGGGACACTAATATTCAGAACATAGCAACCAGGTATGTGAGGGTTTATTTTTGAGCTCTCTGTTGTATTCCATTGGTCTATATGTTTGTCCTTGTTCAAGTATCACACTTTTAATTACTGTAGCTTTGTAATACATTTTGAAATAGGAAGTATGAGATCTCCAACTTTGTCCTTCTTTATCAAGATTGTTTTGACTATTTGGGGTACTTTGAGATTCGATATGAATTCTGTTTTTTTTTTTTTTTATTAAATCAGTAGATTGCTTTGAGTAGTACTGGCATTTTAACAATATTAAGTTGTCCTTCAATCCATGAAAACAGGATTTTTTTTTTTAACTTATTTGTGTCTTCTTTAGTTTCTTTTAACAGTGTTTTGTAGTTTTCAGTGTAAGTCTTTTACCTCCTTGGTTAAGTTTATTCTTAAGTCTTTTATTATTTTTAATACTATAGTAAATGAAATTGTTCTCTTAATATCCTTATTGGATTGTATCACTGATCTTTTATAAAGACTTATTTCAAGTGTCACTTTTGAAATAAAGGCTTTTTCTGTTTCTTCAAAGTAGAAGTGACCATTTTCTCCTCTAATCCCCCTGTACCCTAGACAGATGTCTACTCTAGAAACTGTAACACTGCACTGAATTTAAATGTTTAGAAATCTTTCACAACCAGAATGAATGCTCTTTGTGGGAATCTTTCATTTTTGTATCCCCAGAGCCTACCACATAATGGAGATTCAATAAACATATTTTAATAGGAAAATCAATGAAAAAAAAGTGTAATGTAAACATAGAAGTCTAATTGAAAGATGTTTTAACCTCAGGTAGTCTCTCTTCCTTCATTTACGTTTGTGTCTAAATCTTTGCATGATAATGATACTCAGTCCTGGTGTCCTAGAATACCCTGAAGATGATGTACCTCTGACAGTTCACTTGGACTCACTGGTTGTAAGGGTAAGAAGGGACCTGAGAGATAGTTTATTAAGGCCTTATCACTTTTACTGTCAGAGTGAAGTCACATGTCTAAGGACATAAGCTGAAATAATAGGAGAACGGGGGCAATGTTAGAGTGCTCAGTTTGGTTCTCTTTCTTGTCAACTGCTGTGGAATGAACATGATTCCTCCGGCATCAATATGTAATTTTAAAGACTTGCTTTTAATAGTGAAACATCTAAAAATTCTATTTGACAGTTTTACACAGTAATCAATTGGGAGTATCTATTTAAAATGATGAGTATTAAAATTTTAAATTGAAGTTGGTTTCGACATTATGTCAGCCTTTATTTTGAAACATATAGTTCAAATGACTTGCTAAAACCATCGAAAATGAAATAGTTTTAGCAGCATGTGGGAAACAGTAATCCCTTAAATAGTGATACCATGGAAATGACAAAATGGTTTTATAGCTTTTATTCTTAAAAGTTTTAGGTGACTAAAAAGCGATTCTAAACTTTTATTGAGATTTTTCATATTATATGTGACAATTTTACTGTAACTTACAATGATATTAGAAAGTATCTTCCAATTAGAAAGAACTTGTTTCTTGCTGTTGTGCAGTGTATTGTTTAATCACAGATTAATCTTTTTAGAACTAAAATCTAACATACCATTTCTGTTACATCCACATACTGAAATAGAATTATAAGCTTAAAAATATATTAGGACCACTTAATTTACATTTAGTATTCTACACTATTCTTATTAATTAGCCTCTTTGTGATTATTCTCAAATTAGAGATTATGCTATCATATAAACATCCTTCATAGTTTTAGAAAAAGGGTGAAAAAGGCAGAAAAGAGGGGGGAAATATTTGCTTTGCAAAAGGTATATAATTAAAAAGAATGATTTTGTTAAAATTGATCTGTTAGTTTACTTTGAGGCAGTTTTTAGCAACTTCTTTACATTTTAAGTATGAATTTATTATTCCAACAAATTTATTTTAAAAAGCCTATATAAAAATATGTATATAACCTAAAAAATAAAGCTGTGTTTGTTAGTATTACAAAATTATTGTTTTTTAATTAAATTACTTATAGTATTTCAATGTTCTTTTATATAGCAAAGTCTCCTAGTATTTAAAAAATATTTTTAAGAAATTGTTCTTCAGACTTTTGTCTTCAGCTATGAGATAAATTGCATTATTAAGGAAGCATGCTTAGCTGACTTTTGCAGGATATCTGATATGTTGGTTGTGTTTCTATTTAGTGCTTGAAGGAATGTCTGTGGTACTAGGAGGAATTGAACAATTTCTTCAATTACTAAAAAGCTTCAGTGATGGAGTTTGGATGTGTTGTCCCCTCCAAAACTCATGTGGAAATTTGATCCCCAATGTGGCAGTGTTGGAAACTGATTGAGTCATGGGGGTGGATCCTTCATGGATGGATTAACGCTCTCCTTGGGGGACGGGAGATTAATGAGTGAGTTCTCGTTCTATTAGTTCTTGTGCAAGAGCTGGTTGTTTAAAAGACCCTGGCACCTCCTCTCTCTCTCTTGCTTCCTCTCGCCATGTGATGTTCTTGTACCTGCCAGCTGCCTGCCGCTTTCCACCATGAGGAGAAGCAGCCTGAGGCCTGTGCCAGATGCAGCTGTCCCAGAATCGTAAGCCAAATAAACCTCTGTTCTTTATAAATTACCCAGTCTCAGGTGTTTCTGTTATAGCAACACAAAACGGGCTAAAACAGCTTCTCTTTCAGAATATAAGTTAATGTAGATGAAAAATGACATGTGGTTTCACATTAGCAAAAGTTCTTCTTATTTTAAAAATAATTTTTCAACAACTGTTACCTAGTTCTCTGACTAAGCAATAGATTAAACTGTTTTAATATTGTAATATTAAAATCAATATTAAGAAGTACTTTTCAGAAAGAAGCTGGTTTTCCCCCCTATTTCAATGTACCTAGAAAATATACTGTACTGAAAAAGCACACTAATAAAAATTAATTATGCTTTCTGACAGATATCGTTTAAAACAGTATTGTGAATAAATATTCATCAAAGATTTCAGACCCAGTGAATAATAAAAGCTGTTGGGTCAAAATTTGATGTAATTGAAATTAGTAAATTGAAAAATATTGTTTCTTTAGACTCTTTAACTTATGCTCTGAAAGAGAAGCTTATAAATAATTGAAGAAATTGTTCAATTCCTCTTAGTACCACAGACATTCCTTCAAGCACTAAATAGAAAATCACACAGCCAATATTTGAGATATCACGCAAAAGTCAGCTAAGAGCACTTCCTTAATAATACAATTTATCTCATAGCTGATAATATCAATATCAAAATTGATAATATTGTTATATCAAATAAGATAATATGTAAAAATTAATGTACATAGTAAATAACAGTACAAATGACCACTATTTTATTTTCTATTAACAAAAGTTCTTTTCCTTTATCCGTTCAATTTTTTAACTCTGCACATTGGGAAGTCCTTCTGTTTATGGGGCTGAAATCTGTCCCATGAGACTATAAACTCCATAAAAGCAGAAGATGTCTGCCTCCTTCAGCAGGTAATGTGCTTGGCACATATGGCAAATGCTCAGTAAATAACTGAATGAATGAATTTGTGCTTCCACAACTTTATGCTTTTTCTGTTTTCTGGGATGATACAAATGTTTTACTAAGTTGCTTTCAGAAGCTCATGTATTTGATAATTCTTCAAATATTTGAAGACTTATAAATTATGCCTTAATCTCTTCAGTAAAATCTCAGTTCACGATGGTGTATGTTGAACCATAAGACATGACCCATATTTGACTGTTTTTGACCCATAAAAATGAAAGTTTTGTATCAGTTAGCTTAGTATTTCAGCTCCAAGTCCTTTTAAATCAATTGACGATATGTGAAAGTAGAGGGGGCCAAAGTTTGGTTACGACAGAGTAGTTGAGAAAAGATGTACCTTTTTGTAATTTATATGAGCCATAAGTTGAGAAGTTAGTTACAGTAGTAATTGGTATGAATACACTGTTATTGTTCATAACATGCTTATGCTGGACTGTTGTCTTTTTTGGCTGCCCAGCATCTAAACTCTGCTGTACCATCTTCCATGTCAGATGCATTCTGTCACAGACTCCCTTGCTGCTATGGTAGGGGGAAAATGTCTTGGTCTGATGCAGCTTTGAATCAGAAGCTGGCAACTTGAAGAAAAAAAGGACTGTGTGGAATCCATTCTGGAGATAGATTGTGTCATCAGTGGTGGCTGCCACTGGTCCACAGTATGATTTAGAAAATATGGTGGGATAAAACTTTGAGACATTAACTGAGTTTTTCTCCTTGTGCTTCTTGTTCTCTGCCCAGCAGCTCCTGGCAGTGGCACTCATGTTCTCAGATGAGTGAGAATACAGCAGCAGAAGAAGAGAAAAAGCTTTGGGGTTTTAGCAACTAAACATAAGGACAAGTTTTTTCTGCCCCTGATGCTAGAAAAGATACTCGGGGTTTGGTGGAAAAGAGAGTTAGAGGCCAGACAAGAGTGTAAATACTTGATGCAGGCAAGAAACAGAGGATGCCTGGAGTCCTTAGGCAGGAGCTGAGGGCAGCATCCCCTGCTGGGAAACAGGCAAGGAGCATGCTGAAAACGCCACTTCCTCGTGGGTGGTCCACCACAGCCACCACCACAGCCATGGCTGCTGCAAAAGCGGCTCGCCACCACAGCAGTAGCCACAGCTACCATGCAGGATGTCCGCCAGACACCCAACTGCAGTGACACAAGGACAGTCACTAATGGAGACTGGAAAAAGGAGAGGACATCTCTCTTCAAAGCCCACTCCAGCATAATAGAAGAAGCAACTGCTCTACCATGCCCCTGCTTTATTTCTGATTTTAGTAATTTCTGTCTTTGCTCTTTTTTTCTTGGTCAGTCTAGATAAAGGTTTGCAATTTTTTTGGATCTTTTTAAAGAATCAAAAAAAAAATACTATTAAGCAGCTACAAAGCACCATTGATGTAAATATTTTAATCAAACATTAACTTTACATAATTCTTTTAGGGTATAATAATCTTTATATATATTGTGTACCTTGTTAAATATATAACTATCATTCATTTTCTCTGACAGACTTTGTTATGGGAGATTGAAATCAAGCTCAAAACTCATTATGATCTAGGTTTTTTTCCTTTACTTTTCTTCTGCATCTCTTCACTTATGACAGTTTCTAAATCAGTTAAGAGCATTTTTGTTTTCAAGAGTACATCAAAATACATATATATATTATTAAAAAAAAAGGAAAAGTCCAATTATTTAACTATCTCCCTACATTTTGGTGCCTAGAAACTTAAAATTAAAATATAACATGCAGCATAATTTCCAGTGTTGTCCTTGGCTGGACTGGGTAGTGAATGGCATTTTGTTGTAACACAGAGACCATGACACTCAAAGAGTGGAAACCCAGATTTGTTTCCTGGTTCTTTCAACATTTAACTTTTCTGAGTGTTACATCTTTTTCTTTTAAAATAAGAGCACACCTTTCTCATAAGATTGTAGACAGCATCAAATAAGGCAATAAAAGAGAAAGCACCACACACGCAAAAAAATGCGAATTCTTATCCGTCTGTTACCCCATGTACGAAGCAACAGAAACCTACATCAGTCTGAGAGCAGGAGTGACCTGTGTCCATTCCTGGGCGGTGTCCACAGAGGCAGCACAGCCAGAATTCCCAGTGTCACTGGAGGCAAAAGAGTGTGTTGGGTGCCCCCTAGTGTTCGGGCCCTTTCCACCTTGGTCCAGGACTGCTATTTCTGTGTGCTCAGCAGCAGCGAGGAAGTGGTAAAGGGCCTCAGCACATCGAGTTCCTGCTTGCTCTGGGGTGGTGAGGTGAGCGATAGAATGAAACCCTGTGACCTGAGAGGACACCGAAGTTGCAGGGAGCCATCATGTGTGGGAACGAGGGCGGGCCCGGCTGCCAACACCAAGCATGGTACATGTCTCAGGAGATGCTAAATGGCGACCGGAGACCCAGGTACTGCTCCTGCTTCCCCCAGTCTGAAACACGATACCCCATTAGTTACATTCTTCAACAAAAATACAGTCCCAGGGAAAGAGAGGAGTGCTTAGAATTGCCTGAGGTTTCAAAACGTCTAAATTTAGAACTGTATCTTCTAGTTGAAATATAGGTGAGTAAAGGAAGTTACTCTCACACATAAATTTGCTTAAAACTCTCAGAATTCCCCATCATACTTAGAATAAAATCCAGAGATTATACCAGGCTCACTAGGCCCGCCTGCTTCTCTATACCCGTTTCCTGTCTCTTCCCCGATCCCCACTCACTCGACTCTAGTACCCTATCATTTTTACTGTGTCTCAGATGTTCTCAATGCTCTTTGACCTCAGAAGTTGTTCCTCTTGCCATGAGTACTCTTCCTTCAGGTACGCATATGGTTCTCCACTCATTCATGAGTCTGCTCTAAATGTCACATCTTCAGAGTGGCATACCCAGAACACTATCTAAAATAGCAACCCTGTTTCTTCCACGCCACTTTTTATTACCTTATCTGCTTTATTTTTCTTAATTTCACTTATCAAAACCTGACCTTATATATTTATTTGTTGTGGCACCCAACATATATATGGAAACTCCACAAGGGCAAGGAGTTTGTCTTGCTCATTGCTGTATCGTCAGCACCTGGAACAGTACCTGGCATAGAGGAGGCTCTCAGTAAATATTTGCTGTATGAATGAATGAATGATCAAACCTGAGTTTGTCGACTGAAGTTCATATCCACTATACAAGTTTTAAAGTTCAACCACCTTTAGCTTTTGTTTGAAAACATTTTTTAGAAGAAAGAAGATTTTGGATTCTTTGTGTAGGAGGCAGCATGAACTCTGTTGTTAGTTAGATTTGGGTTCAAATTCTATCCTTACCACCACCTAGCTGAGGACCTTTGAGTAAGCTAACATTTCACAGTCTCATTTTCTTAATTCTTCGAAATAGGAAAAATAATAACTTACCTGTTAGGTTTGAGGTTTGAGGAACAGATGAAAAAGCATTCATAAAACATCTAGCACAAGGGTAATGCTCAATTTAAATTCAGTAAGTTTTGCTGAATACCTGGTCCATGCCAGGCATGTGCTCCAGGCAGGCTGGATACTGAGATGATGGACACATGGGCCCTGCTCCAGGAGCTGCTTCTCTGTAGATGCATGTTCTGTCTTCCCTGCTCTTTATCCTCCAGGCCGGTGCAACACAGTGGCCACTTATGCCAGGTATCAACAGCAGCACTTAGAATTATGTCATTACTAGATAAAACACATCCATTTATTTTTTCTTTTGTACAGGTATCTCCATTTTAAAACTGTTATTTTTTGTGAATTATATATATATGTTATACTATTATTTTTATATGAACCAGTCATTACAACAAAATCCTTCATTTTCTTAGAACAATGTGATGTCTTTGTTCACTCAGGTATCTATTTCATTTTACGTTCTTTTTTTTTTGTGTGTGTGTGTGTGTGTGCGTGACTGGTAAGGGGATTGCAACCCTTGGTTTGGTGTCGTCTGCACCGTGCTCAGCCAGTGAGCGCACCGGCCATCCCTATATAGGATCTGAACCCACAGCGGGAGCGCCGCTGTGCTCCCAGTGCTGCACTCTACTGAATGAGCCACGGGGTCGGCCCTACGTTCTCATGAAGAAAAACCCAAATCTTATATCATGTAAGAAATATTTAGTCAGGTTGGAGATATACTGGATTTTGTTTTCATCCAAGTATTTCTGGTTATAATTATGTGCATCATTAGTAATCTCTAGACTCCAATAGAATTGGTGGTGAAAACTAAAGTTTATTTATGACTCCAGTATTACATTAAAAGCATCTTTTATTTCTTTTTTGTGACTGGTAAGGAGATTGCAACCCTTGGCTTGGTGTCGCCCACACCACGCCATCCCCATATAGGATCCGAACCTGCGGCCTCGGCGCTCCCAGCACGGCACTCTCCCGAGTGAGCCATGGGGTCGACCCAAAAGTATCTTTTATTTCTAAGAGTTTCAGCCCCAGGATTGGAGAGTGACATATGGCCAGAGTTAGGGCATCTCAACTCCAGGTCCTTTTCTGCCACTAATAAGGAGAGTGACCTTGAACATCAACTTCTTATGTTTCAATTTTCCTATCTTTAAAATTGACTTAGTAGTATCAGCCCTACCTATTTTTGTATAAAAATACCAAATGAAAAGTTATTTATCAATGGTCTTTGTAAAAAACGAATTTTTCATGTATGAGGTAATGTGAATCTTCCATGAACTTTTTCACATACCCTTGTATATGGCAAATAATTCTGTCTTCCTATTTGTGCCTTCTAGTATGACTCTTGTGCACTCATAGCAATGATATATTGCTAATGTATAGTCAGTTTGTCATTGTGTTTATTTTATTTTCTAATTTTTTAATTCAATGTAAGATATGCTCATTGTAACAGTTCAAGCACTATATGGATATATAAAAAAAAATTACTAGTCTTCCAGGCCTTTATTCAATCTCAACCCTCATCCCAAGGTATTCTATACTATTTTTCTATGCTAGTAAAAGCGTAAATATAACGAACTGATTTTCTTTCTCTCTCTTTCAAAATATTCTTTGGAATCATGTTGTAGATATAGTAACCATGCAACTTGGCCTTTTTTTTGCTTAACAGATCATGCATATCTTTTCAGGTCTATATGTGTAGCTATAATTAATTCGTTTTATTAGCTGCATTATAGTCCTTAGTATGGCCATATGGTAATTTATTAACCATTTCTTTTATTGATGAAGGTTATTGCCAGTTTGTGCTAATTCAGACAATCCTTAAATAAATATCTTCTACATAGAATTTTATGTATTGGTACTTTTATTTCTTTATATTTTCTTAGAATTGGAATTGCTGGTTCAAAATGCTTGTGTAATTTAAAACTTAATAGTAACTGCCCAGATTACTTTCTATTGTGGTTGTAGCAACTCTCATTCCCCAACAGCCATTTCTTTTAATATTTTCTCTAATTCTCTCTTACCCCTTTTTCAGGGACTCCATTTACACATATGTTAGGCAACTTGAGGTTTCCCCATAGTTCACTGATGTTCTTTTATTTTTTCTTATTTCCTTTTTCTCCCTGTATCTTATTTTGGGCAGTTTCTATTGCTATGTCCTCAAGGCTACTAATTTTTTGTTCTGCAGTGTCTAATCTGTTTTTATTTCTACCCAGTTTATTTTTCTTAGGCATTGCAGTTTTCATCTCTGTAAGTTTTATTTGAGTCTTTCTTATAGTTTGCATGTCTCTACTTGACTTTTTGAACATAGGGAATACAGTTATAACTATTTGGATGCCCTTTCTGTCAATTCTGACACCTGTGTCAGCTCTGGGTCACTTTTGATTAATTGATTTATCTCCTCATGAAGGTTCATATTGTTCTATTTGTTTGCATGTGTGGTAATTTTTGATTAGATGCCAGGCATAGTAAAATTTATCTTGGGTGCTGCATTGTTTGGTATTTCTGTAAATAGCCTTGGGCTTTGTTCTGGGACATAACTAAGCAACTTGGAAACAGTTTTTTTCCTTTTGGATTTTGCTTCTAGGATACTAGAGCAGTACCAGTCCAGAGCTAATTATTCCCCACTACTGAGGCAAGAGCCTTCTGTTTATGCAATCCATGCATCTTGAGGTTTTTCCAGTCTGGCTTATGAAACAGATGGTATTCCTGACCCCGTGTGAGTGTTGGGCACTGTTGCCTCTAATCCTTCTGAATGTGTTTTTCCCCAGCCTGAGACAGTTTCCTTGCACATATGTACTGATCAATACTCAGCTGAGTATTCTAGGGGGACCGTTTGCAGACCTCTGGAGTGTTCTCTCAGTGTAGGCCTCACTTCTCAAGTACTCTGTCCTACAACCTTTAGCTGTGTTCGTCTCTCCTCTCAGCTCCCTTTCCTCAACCCAGGGAGATGGCTGGGCTCTATCTGGGTTTCTCCTCCTTGCACAAGGGTTAGGACACTCAAGGATGTAATCTGGGTCAATCAAAGGGCTCATCTTGTTTGTTTCTCATTTCTCAGGGAGGGTTCCTGTTAATTCATCTTGATCAGAAGCAGAAATTTTATTTTATTTTTTAAATTTTTTAATTGGTTATGAATATTCATGAGATACAAAGCTGATTGTCACCCCTCGTGCCCAAGATGTGAAGGCCAGATTCATATTGGCAGCATGTCCATTACACAAATTGTGTTTGTACCCTGTGTCACCCACCCAATTATCCCCAACCTCTCTCCCTCTCCCCCTGTCCCCCCAACTCCACTTTATAGCCCAAGGTATGTTCTCTCCCTCTGCAAGTCCAATGCACCACTGTGGTCTTTCTTTCCTTCCTTCTTTCTCTCATAGCTCCCACTTATGAGTGAGGACATGCAGTATTTATCTCTCTGTGAGAAGCAGAAATTTTAGATATAAAGGGGTATAGATAAGTTCATCCTTTTTATACATATGGAAATCACTGGGATATTCAGTGAAAATCAGCATCATATTGGCCAAACAGTTATTTTATGTTTTAGATGTTTCCTTTTCAAATTATTGCTTTTCTGTGCTTTACCCCAAGTTTGAAATCACTTGGAGATTTAACTGTCATATAGTATTTTGTTATATTACACATTGTGTTTTTTCCCTCTGTTTTTGAAAAAAAATCTCAAACAGGTATATAAAGTAATCTTCATTATACAATAGTTATTTTTTGAATTGGCATTTTTATAATTTAAGATAACTATGTGTTATAGTATCATCTTTGTGTTTCTTTTTATTTTCTTTAGACATTGCAAAAAGGACATTTCAAGGAAAAGGCATCCTGGCAGGAGAAAGCAGAAGTTTTAAGCCTCATTTGACCTTCATGAAATTGTCAAAAGCACCATGGCTCCGTAAGAATGTGAGTGCATGTTTGCATTGTAAGCCTTGTTTTACCAGGCCACACCAGCCTTAAGTATGGTGGGGGCATGAGTGACATTTGTAGTGGTTTTTGATGTTCTACCAGTATTGCTCCTGGAATTCCAAGTCTGTTTGATTCCAATGCCCAAGGGTGCTGAGGATGCTCAAGGTCCTCCATGGAGGCTGTGACAGCTGTGCCCTCATTTGCATACTCTGACCATCATTTATTGCTACTTCTTCTATTGCCACATCTGCTTCATCCCTTGAAGAGCCTCAGGGTGGTGCCAGAGTTCAGTTTTACTGCCTTCTTTGCTTATGGTTGTTTGCATCCTGCTGTTCTCAAAGCTTCCTACATTGGCCTGCATACATGGCCACCATACATTGGTGCTGCTCACTACAACTGGGTTCTTCAAGGTGGGACAGGCTTTTGGACCCCCTTTTATGTAGCTTGTTCAGGTTTCCAAAAGACCACCTTGCTCTTTCAGCAGTTGCCTCCATTGAGGGCTTGGAGCAAGGTGTCGGGGGCTGGGTAAGAGGGTAACTGAGGGACTTCCCTTCATTCCCGAGATACTAAAGAGTATATCTCCCTGAGGATGGTCAACAGTGACATGAGCTAAGGGACATGTCTTTTGACTTCCCCTATCTCAGAGTGATTTTCTGCCTTTCTAGGCCACCCCCTCCTCCTTCAGAGGTTGGAACAACTTTGGACTTTCTTCTGGATTCATGAGCAGTTCTCCTGAAATCCTAAGGGCACCGTTCATTGTCTTCCCATTTCAGCCTAGGGGGTTCCTCATGCACGTTAAGACATCTGATGGCCTGCTCTGATAGACCAGAATTTTGGAGATGGGAATGCAGATTAAAATTGCTCCCTGCTCTCCATGACCCTTTGCTGCACTTAAGACTGATTTGCAGCTCTGTAAATGAAGGTCATGTTTATTAGTAAGTAGAACTTTTTTCTAAATTTGGTGCATTTTATACTTAATGTCTCCATCCTTAGAAAGTCTTTTTGGTCCTTTAAAACCTGGGTTTGGATGATTCACCTTCCTGTGGTTATGAGTTTTCTGTACACTATTGTTAAAGTTCTCAAAAAGGTATTTTGCATGTTTTTTTTTTTAATAACTATGGGACAAATTCAGTAATGTCTATATTAGGTATCATTCCAGGATATGTTAGGTAAAAATAACTTGTGTAAATGATAGATTATGAAATCTGGAATGATAATTTATAGACTGACAGTTTACTTCTTTACTTGTTATCTTTCTTGTTTTGCTTTCAAATGGATTGTCTTCTTCCAAGTAGTTTCAGACTTAATCACAGAATGACAAATCAGTGGTGAAGGTAATATCCCCATTTCAAAATGTTTCTTTGTCTTTACAGTTTAACTTTGAAATGAAAGCCATTTACCAAAGGAATGTTTAAAGTATTCTAGAATCTGTATTTCAACATTTCAGATTGCATTTAAATGATTTCTTGGCAGTTAATTTCACAGAATCTACTCCTTTACCCTTTATAAAAGGGATATGAGAATTAGAAAAGTTAAGTGACTGAAGTAGGATTACATTCTCGTCAGTTACAAAGCCCTGTCTCTGTATCTGAGAATCCATCCTATTCCGTTCTCAGTCTTATGTTCTTCCCTCCCACTGGCCAACTCCTGTTCACCCAGATTCATTTCTATATGTGAGGAGTCCCGTGGTCCAAGTTATATTAATTTGACAAATATTTATTGAGTACCTCTATGTGCCAGACAGTGGATGCTGGGCATAGAGTGGTGATCAAAATAGAAACAGTCTCTGCTTGAATGGTGTATAAACTCTAAATCAGATTGCATTTTGTTTAGATTAGAATGCTTAATCTTTAGAAAATAAATTATGATCTTATGGTTTTTCAGAAAGCCAAATAAGAATTTTTTCTTTTAATTTATGGGATGACTGTATTCCAGTCACTACTATGATGGTCAGTGTTCCTGAATGCTTAAGGGAGTAGCTCTTAAATTTTGGGATTCATGGGTCAGCTGGGGTGCTTGTTGAAGGTGAAGATTCTACCTGCTATCCTTAGATTTGGAAGTGGATCTGGGTCTTGACTTTTGATGTTCAGTAAGTGCTGTAGGTGATTCTGATCCAGACGATCTGCAGAGGAATATAGTTTGAGACCCGCAGGCCTAAATAAATATGCAGCAGTTTCTTTATGCAGCAAATCTACTGTGAAAGTTAAAAACAGTATGAAAAGGTGGCATACGTATAAGTGGATTTCATTTATTTACTTTACTATAACTTGTGGTTTGGAATGTAGATTGTTTGAAAATATATGACTCAGTTTTTTTGTCTTAATTTTTTTTTTTTTTACATTTCCAACGGTCTATTTTTTTTTCTCTCAGCTCTAATTGTCTTTTAGGTTTTTATTTTTTGTCCACCCATCATTTACAAGTGATTAAGACAGTAATGGAATGTATTGCTAGCTTTCAGTATTATTTAAATTGATGATGAAATAAAAGGAGAGAGAGAGAGAGAGAGAGAAAGGGGGAGAGACAGAGAGAAAGGGAAAGAGAGAGAAAGGGAGAGAGGTAAAGTAATAGTTTTTATCCTCACTCATATATTAGATTTGACTCATTTCAAGTACTTTATTTTTAACTTTAAAGGTTATTCTAATTATAAAAGTATTACCTGAATATATGCTCACTGAAAACAATTCAAATACACAAAAACCTATAGAATTAAAGAAGCAATTTCTCCCTCTCCCACACCCTGCCACCCCCTTCCTCCCAATATAATTTTTCTCTCAATAAAGGATACACTCCGAGTGTATCATTCCAGACCTTTTCCTATGCAAATATATCTAGACACATACGTGCATATAATTTCTTTAGAACAGAAATAAAACTCTATATTATTTTAATTTACAATAATTTAAACATTCTCCCCATGAATAGGTTGATTAGGTTGATTTCTGTTTCTTTGCCACCAGAAACAATGCTGCAGTGAACATTCTTGTTTACTATTTTTGGGTAGATATGCCAGTATTTCAAAGAACCAATTTCTTGAAGTGGAGTTGTAAGGTCAAAGGGTATTATTGTACATTGTAACTTTTCAAAAACACCTCAAATTGCCTTTCAAAACAGTGGTATCAATTTATACTCCCAACCACAGTGTATGACAAGAACGTTTATTAGAGTAAATCTGTGGTAGAAGGAGGAATGGTGGCTTATAAAATTGGTATGGTCATCTGAGCTGTGAATTATGCAACTGACATTAAAAAACATTTAAAAATTCATGTTCTTTTTTTTTTTTTTTTAAAAGATGACCGGTAAGGGGATCTTAACCCTTGACTTGGTGTTGTCAGCACCACGCTCACCCAGTGAGCAAACCGGCCATCCCTATATGGGATCCGAACCCACGGCCTCGGCGCTCCCAGCGCCACACTCTCCCGAGTGAGCCACGGGCTCAGCCCAAAAAAATTCATGTTCTTTAACATGTTCTTGCTGCTGATATTATCCTAAGGAAATAATTTGAAAGAGCAAGTTCTTTCTGCATAAAGATGTTTACTGAAGCATTATCAATAATGGAGAAAAATTAGAAATAACATCCATAATAATAGGGGAATGTTTAAGTCAATTATGGTAAATCATATTAATGATTTAAGCAGCTTTTAAAGTAGATACTTATAAGGATTCTGTAACAGAACAAAAAAGGTAAAAAACATATAGAATGTATACTCTAATTAAAATTGTTTATCAATTGCTTCCTTGGGTTTGCTTTACACAACACCTTAATGTGTTTCAGTGCATTTCAGAGGTCAAAATGGGTTCCCACAATTGCTCTTTTAGCTCATGATTTCTCTGGTCGATCAGTGAATAGAGCTGACCTTAATGTCATCCAGAATATAGTAAAGCCCCCTTGACATACTGAGGATTACCATCTTGGTTGGTTGGGGGTTTGCTGTGGTCCTGAGGAAGGGTGGGCCTTGGTGAGCTGAGCATAGAGAGAAGTGCTGATGAGCAAGTAAGATGCCCCCTGGAAATTCAGGAGTGAGGGGTAGCCCTATTCAGAAACTGGAAGATTTTCCACTGTCTTGGGGAGTGTTCCTTTAGTTTCTGCTATGGAGGGGTGGCACATAGTGATAGTGTCTAGAAAAGAGATAAATAATATTGCCCATTAAGATGCTCTATTTTGAAAATTGGTGCCAGTTGGTGTTCTCCTTATATCTCCATATTATCTGCTAGAAGTTCATCTGGAAATAATTTTGTGTATGTTACTGGTGTACTCTTAAGATACTGATGGTACTGTTGTCGGGGTTGACATGATATTTATTGGTAAAGACAGGTGTGTTGGGTAGAGAAGTGCTCTGGATTATTATAGGCAAATTCTGAGATAGTAAGATTGATGATCCATTCTTTGTTGTCTATAGGAGGTGTAATGAGACATCCTGTAACTAGTACTTCAGTTGCAATTTTTTTACATCACCTAGTCATTGTCATTTTTAATGACCTGAAAAGCTGCTGACTTAAAAAACGGTAGATTCAAAATTGGACTTATAATTGGTCTGCTTATGAAGGTAAAACATCTCACTGACGTCCATGATGTGGACTGAAGGCTAGTGCAGGGGATGATTTTATGACCCTGGGTGTTCATAAAGATCTAGCATGAGGATTTCCCAGTGGTGTTTGGTATGGGGTGCAGAAGTCCCTGGGCTTCAGGGGTCCTGTCCTCTGGTAGGCATCTGTTTGCAGGTAATAACATAGAGTAGAAGTAACCAAAATTCCAGTAGGGTAACCAAGAGTTGTGTGCAGAATTTTGAAAACATAGAAACACTTTTTTCAATTTCCTGGTGTGGAACTTTCTCTGCCACAGCATGGTATTCTGTTTCCCAAGTTAGAGAACTGAGATGAAGCTAAGGACAGATTCTGGGAAACATAAGGCTTTTCTTGGCAGTTGTATATTTTTCCGACACCAGGAGACATTTAGTCAGTGTGTTTTTTAGTTTTGCATATTTTTAGTTTCATGAAATTCTGGTGGGTATTTTGCAGAAGAGAATATCAAAAAGATTATAAAGTTTAAAGCTATTCTGATGATAAGTGTGCCTTGTAATTTTTTTTCATCAAATGAATGAAGCCTCAAAAAATCTTATTAAATTACAATGTCTTTGAAATAGTAACTAAAGTTCAAGTTATTTGTACAGTGTCCTTAGAATATATTTGTTTGACATGGTTACTCTGCTACTTGTTCAGTTCCGTGCTTTTTATAGTGTATCCTTTTGAATTTGTTTTTCTCATTGAATGACCTGTGTTTCTGTGATTTAGACATTGCAAATCCTGGTTGGTTAGAAGTGTGTGCTGACACTTGGGGGCAGAAGAAGACCAGTTTCAAGTCAAAGAAGCATCTTAATGCAGATCTAGAGTCCTCAAGAAGCAAATGTGATCTCCTAATGGATAGATCAATTGTTTTTAAGCATTAACTCTTCTGGGATGCTTAGATACCCTCCCTGATTTATGACTCTTTCAAATTACTAACGCAGCACATAAACTAACAAAGATTTTGTTTATTAATTGGCACTTCCTTGCAGCAGTTTTTCAGTCGGACAGTGAGAGTACTTTAAAATGAAAAAAAAAAAGTCTTCTTTGAAAATTGCTAGCTTCTGTTTTCACTTAGACTGGTGTGTTTTGAGTGTGGAAGTTGATACGCACATAGCAAGGGCTGAGAGTTGGCCATCAGACCATATGATGATGATGTTGAGGGCGAGTGGAGAGGAGGATACAGAGCAGTCAGGAGTAGGAGTGACAATGGGAAACAGAAAAGGTGAAGGTATGGATGAAAATTCTGTTCTGATGGTACAGTTAAGGGGAATCCCAGTTCTTGAGTTGTTTGTGATTGAATATACATAACCAAGATTGTAATTAAAAATTTCTACACTAGCTTGGCTGAATCCCAGTCCTTCCTAGCTGTGACCCCCGTATGTCACCTTTCCTCAGCCACTACCATTATTTATTGTTGTCTGTCTGTCTGTCTATCAGGTAGCATATTTTTTTAGGATTTTGTCTTGGTATAATCTGCTGCTACTCACTTTTCGGGGTCTGCATGATAATGGGCCTTTGCAAACCTTTTCTAAACTCAGGAACACTAAGACTATTCCTTCTTGTAGGAGTCTGTCTATTAAATCTGAAGGAGCATGAGTTTTCTTGTTTTAGCTCTGTGGTTTAGTCCTGGACAAATCACATAACCTTTCTTGACCTCTGTTTACTCATAGTGAGAGGAGGAGCTTAGTCTGAATGCCTCGACTTCTGTGCTATTCTGAAATGTCTGCAAGGTAAGCACTTTGGGCAAATAGGCTAATTTGGCTTCACACAGAAGTTTTTTTTTTTTTAAAGCTGGGATTGGCTTTCTTGTATACATGGAAGGAGAATGATAGAAAGGAGAAAGGTCTTCAAGTACTGATAGGAGGATGGTGGCAATTTAAATAGAACTTTTTTTTTTTTTTTTGTCCTTTTGGTGACTGGCACTCAGCCAGTGAGTGCACCGGCCAGTCCTATATAGGATCCGAACCCGCGGCGGGAGCGTCGCAGCGCTCCCAGCGCCGCACTCTACCAAGTGCGCCACGGGCTCGGCCCAGGATGGTGGCAATTTAGATCTGAATCTTTCTACCTGTTCTCCTGGAAACCATGCAGACTGATGAGGACAGTGGGGAAAATATTGCAAACTACATCTTTAATGAAACTAGGAAATAGAGAAATTCTGTAAATACCAAATTATGTACAAATGTGGCCAGAAGCAACTGGGACCAGCAGGACTTGTGTGAGAAGCTACTTCAGGGTGGGGAAGACTGCACAGTGAGGAGCAGGCCTGTTGGTGGTGATCTCTGAAGTCATCAGCACATTTTTGCTGCAGGGTAAGAAGGCATGGAAAATATGAAAGGGGGTCCAGAGGAGATGGGTCTCGGGAAGCAGCGCCTTCAGGAAGGGAGGGGAGCACCTGCAGCAGTGGGGCCCTCAAGCTTTCACAGAAGCCTGTATCGTAAAGATCACTTCATCCTGTAGCAAAGGAGGGGGAAGCCCTTGAGTAGAGAAGCCGGGAAGACTGCCCAGCCACTTCCTCTGTCCCATCCCCGAAAGAGGGCACTTTAGATGCCTTCAGTATCAGCGAGCCTTTGTTATTCCAGACAGAAGCTTGTCTTAGAAATGTCCTTGGTACAAGATAAAGCACATTGTTTCAGTAACCTATTTCCGAATCTCCCAATGCTGAATGGCTTAATCACAGTTTTGAGTCACTTCTCCTATTATCAAGTACATTTAAAAACAAATCTTTGTTTTAATGGCTTTTTAAAACTAAAAATTCAATGAAATCTGATGTGAGATGGAATTCTAATTTCTTCTGATATACTCTAGGTGCCATTAGTCAACTGTGTCATCTGTTATGTAGTAAAGAAACTGTTTATAACAAATGACTTCACTTATGTTTTTAATACATTTTCAACTTTACGTTGTGTTATTTCCATCTATTAAAAAAAACTGAAGAAGTAAGTTTACAATTGTTTAACAATTGGAAATGATATTTACAAAGATAAACCAGCTTGAACCTTTCAGTACTTTATACGTCTTTGAAAATTGAGGAATGTGTGGGAAACAGTAAACAGAAAGCTGAGTTATTTTGAGGGGATTCTAGGAATTGACTAATGTCAGGATTATAAAAGACTTCTTGTTGACCCTGATTCTATTAGAGAATTTGAAAACTTTGAAAACCCTAGAAGAAATGACACAGTCAACCTAATATTAAATCTTCGAAGTGGAATGGAGATTTGAAGCTCGTATCTTCATTAGCATTTTTTGAACTTTTCCTCTCAGAACATCTCTTAGGGTTTTATGCAACACAGGGATTCTGTTATCAAATGTTAGCAGTGATGGGTTAAATAAAGTTATTCTGATTCTTTGTTTCAGGACTTCTTAGGATCTCTGAAATGCAAATGTTTATTGTTAATATCGAGAGTGGACACCAAAAAAGATTGATGTTTTTTGCTCATGTTCCTGGGTCATCCGTGGCTCTGTTCCATGTTGTCTTTACTCAAAACCTTGGCAGAGCAGCCTCCATCTAGGACCTTGCTGGTCTTCTGACAGAAGGAAAAAAGAGTTGGTAAACCATATGGTGATTCTTAAAGCTTCTGCTAAGAAGTAACACACATCATTCCTGATCACATTTTTTTGGCCAAAGCTGGTCACATGGTCCCTTCTGTGTTCAACAGAGCAAGATGTACAATCTGCTTTCAGGAAGGAACAACACAGGAGGGGCAGTGAATATTTGAACAGTCGTACAATCTCCCTCATCACTATTTCGCAAATGTCCTTGACCAGCAAGTTCTTTTTCACTGACCATCTTGTAGCACTAGCGTTTCGTAGAACAAAGTTTAGAAAATGTGGCTCTTGATAATTCAGGCTTGAATGATATTTTTGCTTTATACATCCAGATTCTATGGACATTTTTACTTATTTTCTTGCATTTATATCCACAGACAAAATTCTGAATATATGTAATTCAAGAAACAGTTTTAGAACTTGTATTAAAAGATGCAATAATGAAGTATTCAAGTTAATTCAAGTTGCATGTGTTTGCCTTAACTACTGATTTATTCAATGTAAATTTTCTAGCTCGACTATTACTTATCAGTGATCGGAATTTTTTTTCCCAACAAGTCATTTTTAAACATTTTGAAACCTCTATCAGCTGGTAATTAATTTCATTTTCTTAGTCAAGGACAGAATGGAGTTTTATGATCTTATGGGAAACTGGCAAGCTGTCACAGTGGATTGATTATAGGTAAAGACAAAATAGAATAATATATGGTCAAGAAAACTTAAATTTTATCTTAAAATTGTGTTGATTCAAAATTATATAGCATATTTAATAAGTAACAGTAACTAATTTCTGGCTCACTTGAATAGTCACAAAGAAGCAAACCAGTTGAAATTAATTGGATGGCAATAAGATTTTCTCTGTCATGGGGAGACTGGCCCAGCTCACTGGCTAACCAGTTCTTGTTAATTATAATTAACTGCATAATGAAAGAAGGTAAAGCTATATTTTTCTGGAGAGCCTCACTTAGATCTGTAAGGAAACTAAGATTGCAATCCAAAACTGTCACTAGTTTCCATTGGAATTGCACTTCCATTCCTAAATATGAGTTGGTTTATTTTATTTATTTATTTTACAATTCAAAAAATGATTGATTATACATATTTATGGGGGTACAGAGTTGACTATCAATATTTGTATAAAATATATGATGATCTAATCGGTATTATTAGCATGTTCATCATTATAAATCGTAATTATTCTTTCTGTCCATTATCCAATTTCTTCCTAACTCCCTCCCCCTACTGCTCCCCCACCTCTAGTAACCATAAATCTGTTCTCTCCTGTAAGTTCAACATGTTATTGTGGTTCTCTGTCCGTCCTTCCTTCCTTCCTCCCTCCCTTCTTCACTTCCATCTGTCTTTCCTTCCTTCTTTCTTTCCTTATTTCCTTTCTCTCTTCTTTCCTTTTTCTTTTCCTTCTTTCCTTTCTCTCTTTGCTCCCACTTATAAGTGGGAACATGTAGTATTTCTCTTTCTGTGCCTGCTTTATTTCACTTAACATAATTTTCTTCAAGCTCATCCATGCTACTGTGAATGGCAGGATTTCATTCTTTTTATGGCTGAGCAGTATTCCATTGTGTATATGTACCGCATTTTCCTTATCTAGTTCTCCATTGATGAACCTTCAATTTGGTTCCATATCTTGGCTATTGTAAATAAAGCTGAGAATAACATGGGAATGCAGGTATTCCTTTGACATGATGATTTCCATTCCTTTGTGTATATAACCAGTGGTGGGATTGCTGGATTGTATGGTAGTTGTATCTGTAGTTGTTTGAGAAACCTCCATACTGTTTTCCATAATGGCTGTACTAATTTACAGTCCCACCAACAGTGTAGAAGAGTTCCCCTTTCCCCACTTGCCCAGTCCTACATTCTGAAGTGTTTCCCCTATGTTTTCATCTAGGATTTTTATGGTCTCAGATCTTATATTTAAGTCTTTAATCCATTTTGAGTTGATTTTGGTATATGGCAAAAGTACAGGTCTAGTTTCATTCTTCTACATATGGATGTCCAGTTTTCCTAGCACCATTTACTGAAGAACTGTCCTTTCCCCAGTGATGTTCTTGGTGCCTTTGTTGAAGACCAGTTGGCTGTAAGTCTGTGGGCTGATTTCTGGGTTCTCTATTCTGTTCCATTGGTCCATGTGTCTATTTTTATGCCAGAACCGTGCTGTTTTGGTAAATATAGCTTTGCAGTATAGTTTGAAGTCAGGTAGTGTAATGCCTCTAGTTTTACTTTTTTGCTCAGGATTGCTTTGGCTACTTGGGATCTTTTCTGTTCCACGTGAATGTTAGGATTGTTTTTTCTGTTTCTGTGAAGAATGTCATTGGTATTTTGATGGGAATTACATTGAGTCTGTAGATAACTTGGGTAGTATGGACATTTTCACAGTGTTAATTCTTCCAATACATGAACATGGAATGTCCTTCCATCTTTTGATGTCCTCTTTAATTTCTTTCAAGCAGTGTTTTGTAATTCTCATTGTAAAGATATTTCACCTCTTTGGTTTAATTTATGTCTAGATATTTTATTCTTTTGGTAACTATTGTAAATGGGCTTGCTTCTTAATTTCTTTTTCTGCTTGTTTTTGTTGGTATATAAGAATACTACTGATTTTGTGGTATTGATTTTGTATCCTACAGCTTTACTGAATTTGTTTGTGAGCTCTAGGAGTTTTTTGGTAGACGTTATGGGTTTTTCCATGTATAGGATCATGTCATCTGCGGACAGTTACAATTTGACTTTGTCTTTTCTAATTTGGAATGCCCTTTATTTCTTTCTCTTGCCTGATTGCTCTGGCTAATAAATCCAGTACTGTGTTGAGTAGGAGTGGTGAGAGTGGGCATCCCTGTCTTGTTCCTGTTCTTAAAGGAAAAGCTTTCAGCTTTTCCCCCTTTAGGATGACATCGGTGGTGGGTTTGTCATACATGGCTTTTATCATGTTGATAAAAGGTGTCCTTGTATACCTAATTTTTTGAGGGTTTTTATCATGAGGGATGGTGATCTTTGTTAAATACTTTTCCTGTGTCTATTGAGACAATCATATGATTTTTGTCCTTGATTTTGTTGATGTGGTCACATTTATTGATTTGCTTATGTTGAGCCATCCTTGCATCCCTAGGATGAATCCCACTTGATCATGGTGTATAATCTTTTTGATGTCCTGTTGTATTCTGTTTGCTAATATCTTGTTGATTTTTTGTGTCTATATTCACCAAGAATATTGGCCTGTAGCTTTCTTTTTTGTGTGTCTTTGTCTGATTATCAAGGTTATGCTGATTTCATAGAATGAATTTAGGTGAATGACTTCTGTTTCAATTCTTTGGAATAGTTTGAAAAGGATTGGTGTTAATTCTTCTTTAGAGGTTTGGTAGATTTCAGCAGTAAAGCCATCTGGTCCTGGGCTTTTCTTTGTTGGGAGACTGCTGATTACTGCTTCAATCTTGTTGCTCATTATTGGTCTGTTCAGGTTTTATATTTCTTCTTGGTTCAGTCTAGATAGTTTGTATGTGTCTGGAAGTTCGTCCATTTCCTCCAGATTTTCAAATTTATTGGCATATTGTTCATAATAGTCTCTGATGATTCTTTGTATTTTTGTGGTATTGGTTGTAATGTCTTTTTCATTTCTGATTTTTGTTATTTGTTTCTTTTCCCCCTTTTTTTAGTTAGTCTGGCCAGTGGCTTATCTATTTTGTTTATCTTCTCAGTAAATAATTTTTTTGTTTCATTGGATTTTTTTTGTACTATTCTTCTGGTCTCTATTTCATTTAGTTTTGCTCTGATCTTAATTATTTCTTTCCATGTACTAGTTTTGGGATTAGATTGTTCTTGTTTGCATAGTTCTTTGAGATTTAATGTTAGGTTATTTGAAGTCTTTCTATTCTTTTGATTTAAGCATTGATTGCAGTAAACTTCCCTGTTAGTACTGCTTTTGCAGTATCCTGTAGGTTTTTGAAGTTGTGCTTGTGTTTTCATTTGCTTCAAGGAATTTTTTGAATTTATTTCTTCTTTGTTTTATTTCTTCTTTGACCCACTGGTCATTCAGGAGACTATTGTTTAACTTCCATGATTTTGTATAGTTCCCAATGTTTTGTTTGTTGCTTATTTCTAATCTTCTGATCTGAAAATATACTTGATATGATTTCAATCTTTTAAAATTTGTTGATGTTTGAGGCTTCTGGTCAAGATGGCAGAATAGATGGTCCCTAGTGTCACGCTCTCCCACAAATCAACCAATTTACAACTATAAAAAAGCAACAATAGCTCTGGGGCTGGTAGAGCTCAAGGGAAGAGGAGGAGAGACTTACGGAGTGCATGAAGGTGGGGGAAGCCATGATGAGAGAAAGAAAAAAACTGCACAGACAGTTTCGTACCACAGCCGCTTTAAGGCTGGATCTGCTGAGCGCATGGAGCAGGAACCAGCCAAAGCCACAGCTGTGCCCTTTGGATGGAGTTGCTTGGAGGTGGCTGGGGAGAAGAGGGCCTTGGTGGCCCCCAGGCCAGCAAGACCACTAATAGGGTTCCTGTGGACCCACATACGAGTGAGGAGACAGAACAGCTGAAAAAAAGGAGCCACTCAGAGGCCAGTGAGTCATCACAGGGGACTGGCACATGGCCCATCCCATGGGAAGTGTTTGCAGCATGAGCGCTGGGGGAGACGGGCCCACTGGGGGAACACTGGGGCACAGCAGGGACAGCTGATCTGCCCCCCAATCAGTGTAGGACCATTCAGAGGAGACTGGTCAGTAATATAGAATTGTATGGGGTACAGTTTGATGAAAAGACTCGTGCCTGGATTAGAGTTTCTACACAACCTAGGTGCAATGGATCTCTGGAGAGCCAGAAGTACCCGTGAAGTCAACCATTAAAATCTGATCTGCACAAAAAGGCTTCCCTAGGAAAGCAGCAGCAAAGCAGCAATTTAGCTAAACCACATAGCTCAAGTACTGGTCCTCACAGGAAGTTCCCCATTTTAGAAGTAAGCAAAGGACAAAAAATTAGTTCCATCCCTGGTACACTGCCAGTGCCTCAGGCCCACCAGGGACCGGAGGCATGAAGCCAGGGACTGGACCCCCCTTCCACAGCCAGGCACACTGCCAGTGCCTCAGGGGTCACCTGGGGTCCTGAGGCATGGATCCAGGGACTGGACCATGCTCCCACAACCAGGCACTCCACTACTGCCTCAGGGACAGCCCAGGGACCTGAGGCATTGAGCCGGGGACTAGAACCCCTTCCCACAACCGGGCACACTGCCAACACCATTGAGCATGCCAAAAACATCACCTCTATGTGGGTGGCTTGTCACAGGCCTCACAATAGCCACAGGTGCCTCAAAAGTGCCTAGATGCCACAACCACCTTGCAGATGGTCCACCACCCACTGGAGTGCATTGACACAAGGAGAGTCACCAGCAGCAACCAAAGAAAAGAAGAATATGTCTCTCTACATAAAGCCCATTCCAGAGTGACAGAAGAAGCATCTGCTTCTTGGGGGACCTGAACACACCTCTCAGCATTGAACAGATCATCTAGGCAACAAATCAGCAGAGTAACCATTGCTCTTTCAGAAGGAGAGAAGAAATCTAGGGTAATTAAAGGGGGGAGGGGGAGGAAGGGGGCATGGGGAGAGATTGGACAAGGGGCATAAAGAATAAGTACGATTTGTAACTATATGCTAGTAATATTGACTTGATTAACATAGCTCAACATTGAACCCCCAAAGTATGTATAATCAATTATGATTCAATAACACTTTAAAAAAATAAAAATAAAAATAAACACCAGCTGACGATAACAAAAAAAAAAACCAAAAAAAATTTGTTGATGCTTAATTTGTGGCCTCACATGTGGTCTGTCCTGGAGAATGATCTGTGTGCTGATGAGAAAAATGTATATTCTGTCATCGTTGGATGAAATGTTCTGTATATGTCTGTCAAGTCCATTCGGTCTAAAGTGCTATTTAAATTAATATTTCTCTGCTAATTCTTTGTTTAGATGATCTGTCAAATGCTGAGAGTGGTGTGTTAAAGTCCCCAACTATTACTGTTCTGGTGTCTATCTCTCTCCTTAGATCCAATAACAGTTGCTTTGTATACTGGGTACTCCGATATTGGGTGTGTATATATTTATGATTGTTATATCTTCTTGCTGCATTGATCCTTTTATCATCACATAGTATCCTTCTTTGTCTCTTTTTATAGTTCTTGGTTTGAAGTCTTTTATCTGATACAAGTATGACAACTCCTGCTTGTTTTTGGTTTCCATTTGTGTGGGAATGTCTTTTTCCATCCCTTTACTATTAGTCTATATGTTTCTTTATTGTTGAAGTGAGTTTCTTGCAGGAAGCACATAGTTGGGTCTAGTTTTTTTTTTTTCCCCCGTGACCGGCCACACCGCACTCAGCCAGTGAGCGCACTGGCCATCCCTATATAGGATCTGAACCTGCGGCGGGAGCGCCACTGCACTCCCAGCGCCGCACTCTCCCGAGTGCGCCATTGGGCCGGCCCATGGGTCTAGTTTTTTAATCCATTCAGCCAGTCTATGTCTTTTTTTTTTTGTCTTTTTCGTGACCGGCATGCAGCCAGTGAGCGCACCGGCCATTCCTATATAGGATCCGAACCCGCGGCGGGAGCGTTGCTGCGCTCCCAGCGCCGCACTCTCAGGAGTGCGCCACGGGCTTGGCCCCCAGTCTATGTCTTTTAAGTGGGGAATTTAGTCCGTTTACATTCAGGGTAGTTATTGAAAGGTATTGCCTTATTCTTGCCATTTTATTAATTTCTCTATGGTTGCTTTATATATCTTTTGTTCCTTTCTTTCCCTTTTGTTGTTTATCTTTGCAGTTGGGGTTTTTTTTTGTAGTGATAAGGTACATTTTCTTTCTCTTTCTTATTTGCATGTCTGTTCTAATAGTGTTTTTTATTCTTTCTTGTGTATTTATGGTGACATACATCTCTCTTTTGATTCCAGATGTAGGATGCCCTTGACGATTTGTTGAAGGGTTGGTCTTGTGGTGGAGAATTCCCACAGTTTTTTTTTTGTCTGGGAAAGATACTATTTCTCCTTCATTTCTTAAGGAAAGCTTTGATGGATATAGTATTTTTGGTTGGCAGTTTTTTTCTTTTAGCATTTTGAGTATACCATTCCACTCTCTCCTGGCCTGTAGGATTTCTGTTGAGAAATCTGGTATTTGCCTGATGGGTAGTCCCTTATGAGCGGTTTGATGCTTTTCTCTTGCTGGTTTTGAATTCTTTCTTTGTCTTTGACTTTTGATAATCTGACTATAATGTGTCTCAGGGAAGTCCTATTTGGGTTGAATCTTTGGAGATCTTTGAACGTTTTAGATCTGTAAGACCATATCTCTCCCAATATTTGGGAAGTTTTCAGCTATTATTTCATTGAATAGGGTTTCAATACGTTTTCCTTTCCCTTCTCCTTCCACTACACCCATAATATGGATGTTTATACTTAAGGTTATCAGAAAGATTTCGTAGGTTTTCTTCATTTTTTGAAATTCTTTTTTCTTTTTTTGGTCCAAATGTGTTAATTCAAGAAGCCTGTATTCTAGTTCAGAGAGTCTTTTTCTGCTTGTCCTAGCCTGCTGCTTATGCTCTCAGTTGAATTTTTTATTTCTTTGGACGATTTCTTCAGTTCCAGGATTTCTGCTTAATTTTTTTTTTTTTTTTATTGTTTGTATCTTGAGTTTCTCATACGTGTCCTCAGATTTCTTTTTGACTTCTTTGTGATTTCTGCCTATTGCTTCATCCATCATGTTGAGTTTCCTTAGTACTGTCATTTGGAATTCCCTTTCAGGCGATTTGTCAATTTTCTGTTATTTGGGGTCTGTATTGGAGAATCGTAGTCTTCTTTTGGAGGAGTTATGTTTCCCTGTTTTTCGTGCTTCTTGTATCTCTGCATTGATATTTGGGCATCTGGTGGTGTAGTCACTTCTTTTAATTCTAGGAGTGGCTTTTGAAGGGGGAGACTCTTTCCTGTAGAAGTATTCTATATTAACAGTCAGGTTGGGTTTTAAGTTTGAATCTGGGTGAGTACAGTAGTGCAGCTTCTGTATGACTTCTTCAGCTGTATTCTATCTTAGAGTTGTCTGTGGGTGCTTTTGTGGCCTAGGCAGTGGGAACCTTGGCAGTTTCTTGTTGGGGTGGGTTTCTTATTGTGTTGGGTAGTCCGCTGTCAGTCAGTGAGCAGATGTATACTATTGCAGGAGGTCCTGGAAGTTCTGTAGAGGCCCACTGGCTCAGCTATTGAGTCTGGAGCAAGCCTGTGTGGATGCTGCAAGACGCAGTGGCCTTTCTAGAGGCGTGCTGTAGGGAGGGAATAAAAGCTGCTACCCAATCAGCTGTTGGTCCAGGAGTAAGTATACACAGCTATTATAGGGACTGGCAGCCCTGTAGCTGGCTGCCTGTTTAGCTGTTGAGCCTGATGCAAGACTGTAAGGGCGCAGCTGAGTCCAGCAGCACTATAAAGGCTTGCCTTGGGCATCAAAGCCCCTTCCTGGTTTGCTGTTGGTCAGTGAGCAGGTATATGCTGTTGCAGTAGGTCCTGGCAGCTCTGTGGAGGGCCACTGGATCAGCTGTAGAATCTGGAGCATGGATGCCACAGGACCCAGCAGCTATCTAGAGCTGTGGAGGGCTGTGAGGGGAGGAGGGACCACCACTGGACTAGCTGTTGGTACAGACACCTGTGGACTCAGCAGGACCAAGAGCTGTGCAGGACTGATATACTCAGACATGGAGAATAACTGTTTACTGTGGCTTCCCTGCCCAACTGGCCAGCCTGACCACCTGGTGTGGGGAGGGAGGGTTGTGTGGGCCCAGACGTTGGGGATCTCTCTCCCTCTGTCTGGTCTAGGGTGCAAGCAGCTAGGGTTGTGGTCCTGCCAGTGGCTGGGTGAGTGTGTGATGGGTTGCAAGGGGAGGTGGGGCTGCTGCCTGTCTAGCTGTGGGCTGTGTGGGCACTTGTGAGCTTGGCCCTTGCGGGAGCTGGTTTATTTTGACCATTTATTAGAATTTTACTCTTGAGAAATTCCTTAGAAATAGAATAATACTAATTCTTTGAATTACTAAATTGCTCATTTTTTCTTCAGTTGATTATTTCAGTAAATTAAAAAAAAAAATGTTATTGGGCTCTTTGCCAGGGACAAATTTTACATTATCTGTAGTTGGAAACCTAACATAACTTGCTCATATCCCCAATTCTGGTTTGGTTTCTCCAGTAGGTATTCTGTCATCATAAGGAGCCAACTCCTTGTTTCTTGTTAACTTTTAATTTTGCTATCAAACCCACTGCTTATTTTATTTTCTAGAAGTGCTTCTTGAAATTTTGAAAACACACTTAATTTTTAAAATCTCTAAAAGAAAAGGGTGGGTGGAAATTACTGACTGGCCTAAAACCTTTTTTTACTGTACTTTTTAAAAAGCAATATATAATCTAATATTCATAGATATAGGCTGACTCTGAGTGCACTAGAAAAACTATGTAATCCCTGCAATTCTATATTTTTAAAAGTAAACAATAGGGAAATTCACAAATATTTTATTAAGTTTGGAATGTGGACCAAAGAAAGGTTCCAATTGCATGTTGTATATAAAATGACTTTGCATAATTTTTTGTGTGTCATGTTAAAAAAGAAAGCCTTTGGATACATATATATATATTTTTTTACCTGGAAAGAAACATTCATTTTTAAACTGATTTAAGGGCTGCACATGATTCCTTGGTCATATGTTTAATGACGGCTTCATATCCACCTATTCATTTTTTTCTTACCAACCCCCCTTTTAATCTAATATAAATTCCAGCAGATTGTTCTAAGGTGAAAAGGTGAAAAGGCTTATATCATTGAGCACCTTTCTACCTTGTTTCTTTCCTAAGCTATAGGACAGTCAGTGTACATCTCAGTTCCATCACTTCTTTCCTATATCTTCACCCAGTTCTTGTAACATTCAGTTGTTGGAGCCCTTCTTCTGCTAGGTAGGGGCTTCTGTCCTAAGCAGTGTGCGGGGAATATTCCTGGGAAGTTAGAGGAGGATGAGTTAGGTGAAGTAAGATATTTCATTGAGAATGATGTTGAGGGGAGGATGATTTGTAGGTGGGGGGAGAAAGAAGAAGGAAGAATGTTGATGGGGAGGGAGTCCAGGAAACTAATTTGTAAGAAAGTGGGAAAAGAAGAAAATTCTAGGTGCATAGGAGAGGGTTGAGCTGGAAAACACTCTAGGTCTTCCTTGCTTACAATTACACGGCTACAATTAGTGATGTATATGGATGCATTTAAAATATTTTGTCAATGTAAAGCCCCTTCCACACTGTCTAGGTATTTAACTCTGATTTGGATTGTGTCTGAGGCTACATTTAGGTCTGATGTTCTATGTGTAGATAATCTAACCAGTTTAAGTGAATGGTTCCATACTTTTGACCTCCGTTCCACTGGTATTGTGGCAGAATGCATTCTACCACAATAAGAGGGTACTTCAAAAAGTTCATGGAAAAATAGAATTAAAAAGTAATACAAATTTTTCCATCAACTTTTTGAAGTACCTTCATATAAGTATGTTGTAGTATGTAGGCCAGTATTATAGGGCAAGTTAAAATTGTTGGTTAGGATTTTTCTATGAACTTATTTGTGAATGATCTTCTACAGAACAGCTTCACTGTCTTATTTCACTGTTGAGGTCCTGAGAATTTTTTATACCAATGGCTTGCTGGCATTAATTAGTTAATATTGGAAAGTATTGATTAGAAGGGAAGGCTATTGCATTGAAAGAGGAAAATAGACTAAGTTCTTTTTTTAAAAAAATTTATTTTATTTATTGAATCAAAATCGATTATACATTTTTTGGGGTTGAACGTTGAGATATGTTGGTTAAATCAATATTACTAGCATATATATTGTTACAAATCATAATTATTCTTTATGCCCCTTGTCCAACCTCTCCCCTTCCCCCATTCCCTCCCCCTCCTCCCTGTAATTACCCTAGATTTCTTCTCTCCTTCTGAAAGAATAATAGTTACTCTGTTAACTTGTTGCCTAGATGATCTGTCCAATGCTGAGAGGTGTGATCAGGTCCCCCAATATTATCATAGAGCAGATGCTTCTTCTGTCACTCTGAAATGGTTTTGTGGAAAGAGACATCCTCTTCTTTGTCTCTGCTGGTGACTCTCCTTGTGTCAATGCACTCCAGTGGTTGGCAGACAATCTGCTTGGTGGCTTTGGCATCTAGCTGCTTTTGCAGCAGCCATGGTTATTGTGGTGGCTATGGTGGGCCACCCACATGGCGGTGCTGTTTTTGGCATGCTCCTTGACACTGGCGGTATGCCTGGTTGTGGGGTGTGTTTGGTCTCCTTCTCCATGCCTCTGGTCCCTGGGCAGGCCCCAAGGCGCTGGCGTCACGTGCCTGGTTTTGGGAGAGGGGTCCAGTCCCCTTCTCCATGTCCCGGGTTCCTGGGCAGGCCCCGAGGTACTGGCGCAGTGTGCCTGGTTATGGGAGGAGGGTCCGGTCCCCTTCTGCATGCCTCTGGGCTGGGCGGGCCCTGAGGTGCTGGCACCGTGTCCCTGGTTGTGGGACAGAGGTCCAGTCCCCTTTTCCTTGCTTTGGGTCCCTGGGTGGGCCCTGAAGTACTGGCATGGTGTGCCTTGTTGTGGGAGGAGGGTCTGGTTCCTGGCTCCATGTGTTGGGTCACTGGGTGGGACCCAAGGCACTGGCTTGGTGTGCCTGGTTGTGGGGGAGAGGTCTGGTCGCTTTCTCCATACCCTGGGTCCCTGAGTTGGCTCTGAGGTGCTGGCATGGTGTGCCTGGTTGTGAGAAGGTGTTCTGGTCCCCTTCTCCATGCCCAGGGACAGTGGGTGGGCCCCAAGGCGCTGGCTTGGTGTGCCTGGTTGTAGGAGAGAGGTCCAGTCCTCTTCTCTTTGCCCTAGGTCCCTGGGTGGGCTCCGAGTTGCTGGCATGTTGTGCCTGCTTGTGGGAGAGAGGTCCAGTTCCCTTCTCCATGCCCTGGGTCCCAGGGCGGGCCCCAAGGTGCTGGCGTGGTGTGCCTGGTTGTGGGAGGGGGGTCCAGTCCCCAGATCCAAGCCTGCAGTTCCCAGGCAGGCCCCAAGGTGCTGGTGGTCCTGGGCTGGAACTAAGTTTTTGTCCTTTGCTTCTAACATGGGGGAACTTCCTGTGGGAACCAGTACTTAATGCTGTGTGGTTGTCTAAATTGCTTCTTTGCTGCTGTTTCCCTAGGGAAGGCTTTTTGTGCAGCTCAGGGTTTAATGGTTGACCTTACACGTACTTCCAGGTCTCCAGAGACCCCGTGGATCTGTGTTCTGTAGAATCTCTGATCTGGGCCTGAGTTTTTTCATCAAACTGCACCCCATGCAGTTCTGCATTCCTGACCAGTCTCCTCTGAGTGGCCCTGTGCTGATTGGGGGGTGTGTCATCTGTCCTTGCTGTGTCCCAGTGTTCCCCTGATGGGCACGTCTCCCCCACCGCTGTGCTGCAAACACTTCTCATGGGACAGGCCCTGTGCTGGTCCCTTGCAATGACTCACCAGCCTCTGAATGGCTCCCTTTTTTCAGTTGTTCTGGCTCCTCGCTCCTGCGTGGGTCCATGGGAACCCTGTTAGTGGTCTGCTGTTTCGGGGGCCACCAAGGCCCTGTTCTCCCTTGCCACCTCCAAGAAACTCCGTCAGAAGGGCACAGCTGCGGCTTCTGCTGGCTCCTGCTCCATGCACTCAGCAGCTTGAGCCTTAAAGCAGCCATGGCCCGAAACGCTCAGAGCAGCTTTTTCTTTCTCTCATCGTGGTTTCTCCCATCTTCATGAACTCCATACGTCTCTCCTCCTCTTCCCCTGAGCTCCAGCAGCTCCGGTTTGGCTGATGTTACACTTTTATAGTTGTAAATTTGGTTGATTTGTGGGAGAGAGTGACGCTGCGGACCGTCTATTCCGCCATCTTGATTGGATCTCCAAAAGAGTTTTTTTAAAGTGTGCTACTCTGACCACAACATTGGAGTTTTTCTTGATCTCCTATCCCTTATCCAATCCACTGGCATACTTGTTGATTCTGCCTTCAAAATACCTCCTCCAGGGCTGGCCAGTAGCTCAGGTGGTTAGAGTGTGGTGCTGTTAAAACCAAGGTTAAGGGTTTGGATCCCAATGCCAGTCATGGAAAAAACAAATCAAAACATAAAACACCTCCATGACCTGACCGTTTCTCATCACTGCCACTGCTACTTCCCTGCTCCAAACTACCACCATTTCCCACTTGGATTGTTGCAATAGCTGATGGTCTCTATGCTTCAACCTTTTCGAAAGTAGATTAAGTTCTAAGTGGTATACACCATACTTGATGAAAAACTTTGAGGTGGGGGGATTTTTATGTTTTATTTTTAGTAAATAAAAATAAATGGTCAAGTTGGTGAATTTCGGAGAACATATAGCACAGTGCAAAACATGAGGAAAACGGATGTGACAGGGAGGAGGAGACCAACTTGTTTACATTTGAGTGACTGTGAGACTGTTCTGAGTGAGCACACACTGCAGTTGGATTAAGGGGAGGTGAGAGTCCAGCAGATTGCACTGTGCAGGGATCTTTCTTAGATGCCTCTCTTGTGGAGCCCCTTCTTTGTTTCAATACAATGAGAAAAGCCACATGCAAGTATAACAAACAGCTCCATGGCCAAACCACATATGGTCTTTCCTGCTGTATTCGAGAAGGCTTGAGGAAGAATTGAGAAGGAGAAATTGAGGTTGGCTAAGCCAACAAAGCATGAACCTATATGGGAACAGACTCTGTAAATAAAGGTGTTGTAGTGTTCCAGTACTTGTCATATTGAGTCTGCAACCTTGAGAGCTTCCTGGGTACCAGTGACCTGTTATCTCTCTGGTTAACATGGCCTTAGTATAAATGAACCAAATATTTGTGGACTGAAGCTATGCTTCTTCCCCTGTTGTTTGATGTCAGCAGCTCATGGAAAGAAACTTCAGGACCAGGGGGCAATAGAGCATTTTCTTTTGACGGCTTTTGTGAAGTGGCTTGTGCTATTAGGAAGTGTATAACCTTCCCTCTGTGACTACTTTCCTTGGCACTTGATGCCACCAGGGAGCATTCAGCTCCCCTCAAAGTGTTAAGACAGGTGTAGAAGGAGGTGTCAACAGTAGATTAAAAACCTGTAGCTCTAGCAGCTGTGTTTCTACTTATTACTTGCTGAAAGGTGAAATATTGTAAATGTTAGATAAAATGCTAAAGTGTTTCTACTTCTTTTCTCCTTAAAGCCTGTAGATTAAACAAGGCAGGAGTGCTAAAAGAAAGTTTATAAATAGAGGGATTGGGGAGATGGTTTGCCTGAAAAAACCCATGGTGAGCTGTATAGAGGCTCTAGCATAAAGTAAAATGAAGAATTGAGAAGTATTATATTCTCAAATAGCTGGTCTGGAAAATTCAGACAATCTCTGGCAGTATTTTACTTGATTATTTGGCTATTAGTACAAGAAGAGTTCTTCTTACAGGCTGGATTATTTGGATAATTTTTTCTGTGTATAGGTAGCATCTATGAATTCTTTCTCATCTCTCTCTATGAAATTCATTTACAGTGGATATATAATTATCACCTGATTTATTAATATTAATGCAGCATATCAAAGGTAGGCATTTTAGAATGCTAGAGATTCCCAAAGTAATTTTGACATTGGTTGTAGAAATATGGTAGTGTATATGATTATATCTTAAGAATGATTAGTATTATTGGAATTTTAATATTTTAAAGTAAATAGTGAAGAGCTTGAATGTTATCACTCTGTTCTTCTTTTCGATTTATCTGTGTTCTCCACTTATCCTGAATCTGAATCCAATCTCTACCTCCTATTAGCTTTATCCTTCAGTAAGTGCCCTAATTTCTCTGTGATTTAGGTTCCTTAGGGGACAACAACGATAACAATCTCATAGAGTTATTGTGATTATTAAATGGGTTAATAAAACTTCTCAGAGCATTGCCTGTACATGGTATATGCGATGTATTTTCTGTTATTGTTATATAGGATAATAAATGTTAAATGATAGAAGGCATCATTTTTCCAAATTGGTCAAAAACAAAGTGCTGTTGTCTTTTCTATTTTTTATCACTTATTACTTTCCCATCTCTAAATTTACTGACAGGCGCTAGGCAGGGTGTCAGGGCCTCGGTTAGGCAGGAAACAGGTATGCTTGGCATGGGTACCAAAGCAGAGCTCAGCTATGTAGACTGGCCCAAAACTGCAGGAAGAGAAGATGGAAGGCTACAGGGCAGTTCTCACCCAGGGTGCTGGACACTGGATCTAGAAACAGCACGCCATTCTAGAGCTTATTGGCTGGTGCATGAAGCTCCTGGTTTCTTTCCATCGCTGCCTAGAACAGGCTTGGGTGGAACTGAGCCTCCGTGGGAGGAGCTGAGGGAAGGCTGCAACTGACAAGGAGGTAATCAAATGTTCAAATGAAACAGAGCAAATAACAGCAAAAGTAGTTATGCAAAGAGGCAAAGGGGTCATAAGAATTTTAATGTAAGATTTGCCTCAGATAAGCCCCATGTCAAAATATTTATTTTTTTTATAACTTTGAATTGCCAATATGTAAATTTCATTTAGGTCAGTGATCACTAAAAATGGTTTTAATTTTTTAACCAATATATAACTAAAGAAATGTAATCTTTCTCCACTGTGAAGATAAGTATAAAAGATTACTATACCTCTTTTTACCTGCTGATGCCTAAAATGATCAGCCAGTTTGGTTTGGCTCTTAATTTACATTAATTTTGGTTTCAAGTCATCATCATAGGAAATATACATTTCTTTTATAGCTATTTACATGATAGGAATAAACCGTGTGAAACACAGCAGAGATCCAGGAATGCCAAGCTTACTATCAGGAGGACAGATAATCTCTTTGTCTGATTGCAGCCTGTTTACATTTTTATCATGGAAATTGTGATAGTTAGAATGAGTAACAATAAGAAATTATCTTCTGTTACAAAAAAAGTCTCAACCTTCTTAATAAGATTAGCATGCCATTATTTTGGCCACAATAACTTTGCCATGGAAATTAAAAATGAATAATATGTTTTTTTTTATCTTTCAGAACCTTAAATGAGTGATTTTCAATTTCAGATTTTTCACTAATGTGAATTTTTATATTTCCTGGCTCTGTCTACATCCCGTATTAAAAATAGAGTTGGATACACAGTAAGGCTGAGCCCTCTTTGCTGCATATTAAATTATGCACACCATTTATCTAAATGTAAGTGATATGGTGAGTGCTTCCTACTAAGTAATTTTCATTACGTATCAGATTC
This sequence comes from Cynocephalus volans, assembly GCF_027409185.1. Lineage (NCBI taxonomy): Eukaryota > Metazoa > Chordata > Mammalia > Dermoptera > Cynocephalidae > Cynocephalus > Cynocephalus volans. The sequence goes on from NC_084464.1 coordinate 131,891,611, forward strand.
AGCCATCAGATGATTCTAAAAATATTCATTGTGCCCTCAATGGCATTTTTTCTGGAGTTGGCTGTTTGGGTGACAAGTTACAATCAAGAATGAAATTCTTCGCAGTTTCATGGTACACTGTGTCAAAGATTATCAAGTAGCTTTGAACATCACTGATAATTCTCCCTCAACTGTGACTAAAAGTAGGCTAAAGGGAAGTAAAACTTCAGTTATTTCTAATGATTAATTAAGAGTCTTGAAAAATTTTCTGTTTGATGTTCCTTGCCGCTGATTTATTGTTGTAAATTCTGATATTCTGTATTTAACTTCCTATTTTTGCTTTCAATGTTACACTGCATAATTGATATGTCACTTATATTGGATACAATTATAAATGTGAAGTCCTTAAAAATATACCTTATCCCTGTTAGGCTCAAAGCAAAAAAACCCTTCAAACGAAGTAGTAAGCTGTCATCAAGCATATTCAAAATTCCAGGGTTGCAACATGCTTACTAATTTTGTTGAAGATACCCAACATATGTTTCTCTACGTTTGAAATAACCCCAACTCCCCTTAGCCTTTGCAGGTCAAATTTTCCTGGCTTAACCATTTGTGTGATTTACATTGAGCTCTCCTGACATCTTATACCTCAATCAATATTTAAATAATAGGGTGCCTTGGGAAGGGTCTTGCCTATGAGGAAAGGAAGCAAAGAATAATTTGGGGGTCCAAAACCTGAAAATACTGCTGTCACTGAGCCTTTTTAGCTTTAAAATATATCCTTGAAGGGTGATGTCCCTGAGACTATTCTGGCAACCAAATGGATTCATTCACAAAATAGGAGCCTTAGTCTTACCCTAAATGATACCCATTTTTGATGTACTCATTTCTTTTTTGAGATTGCTAGTCCTTTCTTTTCTCATGAAAGAAAAACACCACCTGCTGCAAGCTGGATGGTGAGACTAATTCAGATAGATTTTACTACAAAAGAAACACATTGCCAAACAAAAAATTCTCCAGAGAACAAAGATCATGCTAATGTTATAATATATATTAGACAAAGCAGATTCCTAGCTGTTTCTAGATTCTTTGTTATTAAAAATGTTTTCTGATCAAGGCATATAATTCCAGTGTCTCCTGAGGCCTTATGCCTTTTGAACCACAGCCCTCTCTAAATTATGAGCTAAGAAATTAATTCCATTTCACTTGCTAGTAAAAATGAACTCCTTACAACTCACATTGGAAGTCATCTGTGAAGAATTATTGCAAAATAGTAGGTGCTCACCTTTTACTAAAATTAAATTAACTAGCCTAACAGGTTAGAATTACTCCCTTATTCCTTACTTTAAAAAAATGGCATTTTATAAAACTGAAATGGAGATTATAGTGATAGTGGCTAGTCAGTGTTGGCATTAGTATTTTGAAAACTGAAGGCCCTTGTTTGTCTGCTAAGTTGTCACTAGTCTTCTGTTTGGTCTAAAGGAATGACTGCTCTCTCTTTCTCATCCTCCCTCCCCCACAAACAAATGAAAAAGCATTTAAAAGAGAAGTAAGAATGGTGAGTTTCCATTTACTCAGAACATTTTTTATTCCTGAAATCTTTCCTCAGCTGAAACAATTCCCTAAAGTTCACCCATGATAATAATGGCTCTCTGTGTGTGTGTGTGTGTGTGTGTGTGTGTGTGTGTGTAAAATAGCACTTACTATATTTCACTGCTTTGAGCACTTTTATAAATTAACTTATTTAGTCCACATAACACTTGAGGTAGGTACTGCTGTTAACCTCATTTCACAGGTGAGGAACCCAAAGCAAAGCCACATAGCTGAACAGAGGCAGAGGCAGGATTTGAACTCATGCATCCCGACTGCTCCTCAGTGTGTTACCAAACCAGAAGGAAACCACTCAGCTGCACTGTTGTTGAACTTTGAATGAACAGCATTTGATGTTGTCAGCTTTCTTCTTTTTGGGGGGATGGAAGAGGAAGAATTTTATTTTTTATTTTCAAAGCTAGTAATTATAATAATAGAGAGCAGTAAGAAAACTTTAGTAAGGAAGCCACAAAGTTTTACATGGTACATTCTAAATTACTTTTGGAAATATAATAATATTATAGACTGTATGTTCTCATCAAGATCATAACTCAGAAGTCCATGAAAGACAAGTAAGGAGAATAAGTTTTGTGTTTTCCAAAATGTCTATTGCCCTCTATGGATAAATATCACATTTGAATAACATAAAATAAGGTGTGGCTAATTCTATTAAACAGACACCAAAAAGGAATTTCTTTTTTTGCCTCCTCTAATTTACCATCTTAAACCTCAGCTATATAATAAAAGCCACTCCTATAATCTATCAAGATAGATTTATCTGTTGTCAGATCTGGTGACCAGGTCAGTACTTTTTTCTTTTTTTTTAATTGAAACCTATTGATTATACATATTTGTGGGGTACAGAGTTGTATTTCCATACATGTATTCAGTGTGTGATGATATATATCCTCCTTTGCATTTGTGGCAATTATTTATTGAGCACTGCTCCATGTCAAGCACTGTTTTAGGCACTGGGGATATCTCAGTGAATAAAAAATCAGACAAAAATTCTTCCCCTTGTGGAGCTTACATCATAATGGGGAGAGACAGATAATAACAGATAATGAAAAGTAAACATAATAAACAGGTAAATTACATGGTATGTTAGAAGATGGTAAGTGCTATGGAAAAATAGGCATCAATATGTATGAAAAGAGAAGAGTAGAGAGGATTTGGGAGTACCTCTTGGGGCAGGAATGCAAAATTAGTGGGGTGGTCAGGGAAGCCCTATTAAGAAAGTAATATTTGAGCAAGGTATGGAAGGAGATGAGGGATGGACCGTGAAGATGTTTGGGGGAAGGGCATTCCAGGAAGAGGAAAAAGGCACCAGGCAGTACCAAAACTTCGAGGTGGGCTTGTGCCTGGCATGTTCATGGAGTACTGGCATGTTCAGGGAGGTGAAGAGGGGCAAAGGTGGTCGGAGACAAGGTCCAGTAAGTACAGGAGTGGGTGGAACAGGACCTCTCACACTGTTATGGGGACCTTGGCTTTTCCATTGAGAGAAATGGGGACACTTTGGAGGCTTTCAAGCAGTTTTTGTCAATAAAAAGGGGAAATATGTATTCTAATTACCTTCATCTTATGGCTTGTGTTTTGGGACAATGAGCCTGAGTTGCAGGGCAATTGCTTACTGTAGAGGAGGCAGAGAGATTATTTCCCCTGTTTTGAGAAACTGTAGTGGTACCAAGGGCATCCCACTGTAATTTTTCAACAACCAGCTCTTCCTGCTATGAAAGTACACTGAAGATAAGGAGAGACAGAAAAGAACTTGGAAGATCCACTGACCCTCTACTATAATTCAAATGAATTCTTACATAAAGAGTTTAAGAATAGCATCCATCTTATTAGAAAATTTTTTCCCAGTGTAAAATGTTGATTCACATCACTTTTTAAAAAATCATTCATTTCTCTATTGTTGTTGGAAATGATTGCTCTTTCCCTGGTATTTCAAATTTAAACTTGATGTACTTCATTATTTCTGAAGCTTAAAGTATATGAAGTCTGAATGCTGCCAGATTTAAAGCCAACACTCTTTATTGATGTATTTTTAAATACAACTCATCCTAGTCAGGGGGACTTCAAAAACAAATTTACAACAGTTTTGTGGTATCCATTTCCAAGTACCAGCAGGCAGTACTTTATATCAAAATGTAGTATCAGGTTCTGGGGAAAGTGATATAAATATGAACTGGCTGCCTGAGTAAAATGATTGATTGATGTGATTTTTGTTTTGTCATTTCAAGGGAGTGAAAAAAATAGACCCTGAATTCTATGAAAAATTTATCAGTCACAGATTTGGAGAAGAAATGTTATATCGCATAGATCTTTGCTCCATGCTAAAGAAAAAACAATGTAATGGATATTATCACTGTGAGTCTTCAATTGTGATTGGTGAGTACCATTTAAAAATTATCATCTTTATTTTCAAAATTATTTACTTAAAAAATTATTTATTACCTTTAGCATCACTTTATTTTGGCCAATATTTAGGATTAATTGTATATGTTTTTCTCAGTGACGCATTTGTCATTATGTTTTGGCAACCATACATTGAAAATTTTGTAGAACATTTTTAGTATATGTATATTTATCACTCAAGATTTTATTACTTATGGTTTTTAGGCTTTTGTGCTTGAAATGTTGATTCAGAATTCATTTCAGCCGAGCCCGTGGCGCACTCGGGAGAGTGCGGCGCTGGGAGCGTGGTGACGCTCCCGCCGCGGGTTCGGATCCTATATGGGGATGGCCGGTGCACTCACTGGCTGGGTGCGGGTCACGAAAAAAGACAGAATTCTTTCAGTTTAATTTTATTTCACGAACATGAAGGCCTACATGACCATACCATTCCACACCAGGCATTTTCATGTTTGCTGCTTTTAATTAGGAATAAAATGACCCAGGCCAGAAAGTTCCACTCTGGGAAGAAAAAATGTAGGTGGCCTACAAAAATTGAAAACTTCCATTTCTTCCCTAAGGAAAACATGTTTTGAGGTGAAACAAAAATTCATATATAAATGCTTCTGTCAGATAGCATGCGACAAGACAGACTCATACTGAATTATGTTTCCGGGTGAAAAGTGTGTACACAGAATGAATATCTTTTAACCAGAACAGGGTTGTTCCCCACCTTCTGCAATGTGAATGTATGTCAAAGGAGCCTGCTCTTTTGTGAATCAAATTTACTATTTCAAGCCAGACACTGTCATAAAATTGTGAACTTCAGGACAACCTTATTTACATACTTTTAAAGTAACATGAAAATACTGAAAGAAGATAAATACTCGTATATGTATTTAAATATTTCAAGATCTTCAACCGTGATGATTTCTGTCCATATCAGCTTGAAGAAAACCTATGGATATGTACATCCTGAGAGAATATTCATACTGAGGTTTATTAAAGCATTTAAAAATGTTCAAGAGACATGATTTTATTTCCAAATCTTCTTTAGAGATCTTCAGAGAAGTCATCATTTTACCTTCCAAAGATCTCAGCTATCTTAAGCAGAAGATATTTAGGATGTCATTTGAAACTTATATTCTGAAACATTTCAAGTCTTTATTTTAAGGAAGATTTTCATGATTTCAAAATCTCTGTAAGACAGCAGCTATCTTCCATCCAAGTTTTGATGAGGACCCGGTATTTCTGTTTAGGTTCATTGTAAAGGGTAAATTTAGATCCTCCTTGTGTAATACAGATTTTGGCTAGCTTTCCCTATCTTCTCTGTAACTAGTTTAGGCCAGCCTTTAAAGAGAATGCAGTGCTTTATTGCCTCTTCCACTCTCATTTAAAAAAAAAAAAAAGAGGAATATGTAGATTTTACTGAAGATATTGTGGGACTGGCATTATATACCTTATAGTATGTATCATCTAAATTGCCATCAGACATCTCTGTTCAGCTCACCCTGCATCACTATGTTCCAGCCACCGAGATTTTCTCTTTTATTGCTCTTTTCTAGTTTAGTCTCTAAATTTTCCCATAGTCTAGGTAATTTCTCTAGACCTTTCCTTTAGACTTCTTTCTCTCTCTCACCCTTTTGTAATTCATATCAATTTTGCTTCTTTCAAACACCACCAATCTTGTATCTCCATACCAATCATTTAACATTGTTTTTTAAAAAAAGGTTTTTGCATATTACAAATAATCTTTTTTTCTGTTACATTTGGTAATGCCAATATGAGCTTTAACATTAAATCTGCATCTAAAATAATAATTTACTATGTTATAATTAATCAAGTTTAATACACATTAGAATTCTTTTATTTGCTTGTGGATAATCATTGATTTTTTTCAATCTACCCAACTTCTGTAACAGAATATTTATCAGGATTTGGAATGCTTTCTTTATGCGTTTCATTTCTCGATCAGATTTAATTGGCTTACATCAGTTTGCCTTGTCTTTGATTTGTTCCTAACTGAAATTTAATGTCTGTTTTCTGAACCTTGAGCCAGTATTTTACTGTATGCATTAACAGAGCAGCACAGATTTCAGATCTTAAGGTATTTTATATTCAGAATTCTGGGGTAGAAGTTGGGCCTCAGGGACTCTGGGAACTTCCTGAAATTATTTACAAAGCTTTGTGTGTAGGTACATATGTGAATTTTCATGGGGAGAAAATTTAGCTTTTATCAGATTTGCATATTTCCTGTTTCTTAATTTGTTAATGGTGCATTCTTGGAGAGTGCTAGATTCCAAGTCACTGACTTTCTTTTCAGCTGTCTCTATTGTACCATATAGAGCATTTTTTTTTAAGTATCAATGACTATATGCTTTATTTTTAGGGTTTCCAGTTATTTTTTTTTTCATATTTTCTTGTTCTATACTTTGCTTCATGGACATTATTCCTTCATTTATGTCTTTGAGGATTTTAATGTAGTTAATTTTTAAAGTTCTTTTCATATTTTTAAAAATTTATAGTTCTTTAGATATGAATTCTTTTATTTGTTTGGTTTTTTGTGGCACTCAATTTCTTCTTGTGCTTTTTAAGTTTTTTCAGAGTTTTTTATTTTTTTTAAACATCCTACCAATCTCTTACTGTGTTTATCAGAAATCACAAATTAGCAGGCTTACATGTTGTACCTGATTGGCACAGGGTTTTTTTGTTTTTAATAATTTGAATTACTTGCCAACATTGGGGTGATAATAAAATCATATTTATTTTTTAAAAATCTGAATTTTTACTTCTGAACAATCAGAATATGTGGTCACACTGGTCCCTGTATGATTTCCTGGGTGGAATAGTAGGCACACTGACCTTGAATGTAGCTGCCTTTCACCATCTCCCTTATTCTGTTGTTCTTCTCACACACATCTGCGGAACTCATTCACACTATCTACTCATACTTGGCTCCTACGGGCATCTGAGTTTGTACCCCCTGTCAGTTGTTGCTATTCCCTGTAACTGCTTTATATTTCCACGGCGAGCATTTTTCTCTTCATCTTACGTCATAGTATACTTTTATGTGGAGTGTTAGGGGAATTTGGTAGGGTATGGAGGCAACATTCATATTTTCAGGTATAAGAAAAGGTACATACAACATTTTAGTTGTATCATAATCAAAACTTTGGGTGACATTATGCTTACTTACCATTAGGCTACAGCTCCTTGCAAACCTAACTGTACTAATCAGCTAGAATTCAAATCAAAAAGAAAAAATAAGTAAAAATCCCAGTTCTTTCTGTGAAAACCAGGAATGAAATATAGTTTGGATATCCTAGGATTATGAAATCTATTTTGTCTGAGCTACTTACTCAAGTTGGGTGAATTAATTTTTCTCAGGTGATGTTCCATTTATATTTCCTTAGGGAAGCTAATTGACTAAATGACACCTTTTGGAAGATTGATGAGCAATTTAGTGCTTGCAAAGACTAGTTTACCTTGAGCTGTCAGATATATCTTATAGGAGGCAGTGGGGAATTTGGAAAGGTCTAGAAGATGTTTTTTTGTCAGGCCAGTGTCTTTCTTTTAAACTTCTGCAAGCAGATGTGCAAACAGAAATATTTTCTGGGAACTCCAGTTGTTTTATGGCTTAATAATAATTATTCAACATTAATTTAATGAATGTCAATTGAGTAGGAGGGCCTACTCCTCTCTTGGGTATTGTGAGATAACAGAGAAGAATAAGACATAGTCCTTAAAAGTGAGAAAGAGTCACTTGGCAGCTAAGACTACATCTGAGAAATTGAGAGGGAGGAGGAATAGATGAATAGGGCTTGTCCATAATAATAATGGGCTTTGATAGACACAGTGTAAGAAGCTTATAATTTTACCTTCTAGGAGAGTGTGGGATTGGGGAGTAGCAGAATTCAGCTGAATAGGATGAGATTGGGGAGCAGAGATATGGAGAGTAGAGAAAGGAGATTTTTGGGAACAAATAAATATGATTTACAGTGGGAGAAAAACAAAGTATTGGGAGGCTGGTGGAGGCACAAATAGTGATAGGAAACATCTTGATTGAACCTACAGTTTAGTTAGCTGAGGAGCTACAGAGGGGGAAGTTGCCAAGTTTGCGTGTTTGAGGAGTTGGTGAAGGGATGGCCATGGTCACACACACTGAGGCAGTGAATGTGTAATAAAGGAGACCGAGTACATAGATGTGGGATAAAAAGAAGGTGGAGTTTAATACTTAACCTTATAACACAGGACTGTATCCTAAAGATTTGACCTTCAATGAATTTCAGACTATGATAGCGTAAGAGGCAATCAGGAGGTTAGTGATGGGCCGACCACAGGCTCACATAGAAGCAGGCAGATCTGCACAGACATGGTGATAGACTAGGAAAGGAGTCACAGTCAAGTAAGTCAGTCTTATAGCTATAGTTTATTTAGTCTGTATCCAGTGCCAAATACTTCAGGCCTTTAGGACACCAGACTCAAATTTTATGGGCCGAAACACTAAGGAGAATTTTGAATGAGCTGGGTCAATGAATTTATTCCATCCAGACATCTCTCCTTTTTAAGAATCACCCTTAAGAGACCCTGGCAGCTTGGACCAATTCTGTTATTCTTAAAAGGCTTGCCATGGTCCACCCAGGGATTTCTAGTAGTTGTATCTGGGTGGTAGTTCAGCCAAAAGGAAAGGATTTTTTGTGTTGCATCTGGGGTTGGAGTCCCTTTTGACTGAGGAGAACCTCAGCTCTAACTTTGATGTCCTAATCTTCAGTGCCTCTTTATCCATAGGGGCTCAAGAGCATTAAGCCGCTCACTTCTGGATCTTGCTCAGTTTTAGTACGTAGGCATGGGAATCTTAATGGAAGATGTACTGTTAGTGTAATCGGCCCATTGTTGATGCGGCAGGGAAGGATGGAGGGAGAAGGAAAACCACATTTTTTTTCATTGGGGGAAAGGTGTAGATAGAAATCTTTGGGCTTCCTAGAATCCTTAATCCTGGACCTTTGTCTGATAAATGATAAACAATAAATTTTTAAAATGTTTGATTTGAAAGTGTTTGTATTGTTTAAATGCTATGTGTCCATCTGAAGGCCCACAGACTGGAGAGGGGCATTGGTGATAGACATGTGCTTGAAGTGCTTGAATCTCTTTTTTTTTTTCCCATTTACTTTTTACAGTAGAAAAATGTGCCTCGCTGTGCTTATCCTATAAATGATGTAATATTTAAAAGGCTAAACATTTGATGGATTTTAAATTCTTTTAAAATATGCTCTTGGTTTACCAGTTCTTAAAGTTAGGTGCATGGATACTTGGTTGTCCCTTAGATACTTGCAGGGGATCCATGAGGGCAAAACTGTTTTTATAATCATGCAAGACATTATTTACCTTTTCCCCAGGGACATTTACACCAATGATGCAAAAGCAGTAGTGTGGCCAGCATGAATCAAGCCCGTTGCAATTAAAAAACAAATTTTTTAAAAAAGGCAATTTCACATAAGAATGTCCTTGCTAAGTAGCAAAAATTACAAATTGTATTTAATCTCAATCTCTGAGTATGTCTTTTCAATATTCTGTGTAATGAGAATGGGAAGTACCTATAAAGCACTTCTGCTCAAGCAGGACGTTGACCGGAAGGAAAGTGCTCATGTGACTATTTAAGCTGCAAGCTAAAGTAGCTGCTTTCTTTCACAGAACACCATTTTTTCTTGAAGAATGATTGACAAAGCTATCATTTTCAGACATGGGTATTGACTAACATTTTCTTGAAAATAAACAAGTGAACCTGTCACATCAAGTGCAACGACTGACATTATTTACTTCTTATGATAAAATTCAAGCTTTCAAGCAAAAATAAGAACTTTGGAAAACTCCAATCAATTACCATGAGCTTGATAGCTTCCTAAAAGTTAGACTTTTTCCCACTTTTTATGATAGAAAATTGTGTATACAAAAGTAGAGTGCACAGAATAATGAACTCCATTTTCCTAGTTTGTTTTTTCCTACTCTCTAGTGCTATATAACATTTAAAAAAATTATTTTATTGAGGAATAACTTATTTACAAGATCTTCACATATTTGAAGTGTAAACTTCATGAGTTTTTACATGTGAATATACCCGCAAAACCATTATCCCATCAAGATTACTGAACATTTCCATCAATCACTCCCGGAGTTTACTTGTGTCCCTTGCTAATTTGTACTTAAAGACTTTTCTGATGAGATGGGGGTGACATTACAAATGTTTTTTTGATGTTGTATAATGAAATTGTATCAAAAATTTGGAAGATCTCTATAACTAAGTGAATCAATATTTTTTTAAATGACCAATGAATGTTGTTACAAAGTAATGCATGGAACAAAAAGATCCATTAAAAGTTCAAGGTATATCAGAAGATTTGGGTGTAAGGAGTATGAAAAGTTCATTTGATGTTTTAAGATTCTACGTTGCAACTAAACTTGAAGAAACTACAACTTGTCATGTTTTGGTATAGTATCGAAGAATATCCACAATTATCTGAAGTTAATAAATATTTATAAAAATAGCCCACATAAACAAAAGCTCTCGTGGAGGGGTTTGCCAGTAATTTTTAAGAGTGTAAAGGGCTCCTCAAGTCAAAACATTTAGAAACTTTGGCTTTAGTTCATGGGTCCAAGGAAACTATGAAAAAATGTAATCCTCAGACAATTCTCCTAACTTAATTTTGATCAATATTTCCAGCATTTTTTTCTAATAAATTAATTTGGATGACTACTCAGCTCTCTCTCTATAAAATATAAACTGCTTTGATTTTTCCTTAATTTTTTTCTGCCTTCCTCTTTAATTACAATTTGAGTATTCTGTGGCAAAAATGTAACAAGTGCAAGACAGGAGCATTACTATATAAAAGACTCATTTAAAAATCATTACTATGTGAAATTAATACACTGTAATATAGGAATGTTTCTTTTGTGGTGGGAAGGACAAAAAATTTGTCTTTTTTTGCACAGGCTGACAGGTAGATGTTTAAGAACATTTCATCTCTACTTAGACTGATTAAGATGGATCTATTTGAAGCATGTTAGAAGAGGGAACAGTGAAAAAAGTTTATCATCTGAGAGAACTGTATACTTTTTTTCCCCACTTGAAAACTTTAGCAGTTGGAAATTTTCTCTCTTCAGAATTATCAAGTAATTTAATAATAGCTGAATACAGGGTATTTCATTATTTACTTTATGAGACAGAGATTGAGTGACCATGTAATTTATCATCTAAATGATATACTTGTTAAGTGTGAAAGGGGGATCTATTAATTACTCTGCTGAGATAAAAGAAGAAAACCAAGAATATTTTGGTTTAACTGGGACTTATGATACCCTACCTACAAAGAATAATGTTCTTGAGAAAGTGGAACCTTTGACATGTTACATATTATATTTTAAATGCCAACCTTGTTCCTTATTGTAATCTAATTGTCCTCTTATGTTTCTTAGATGAAACATGTCTCAGAAAATGCTTGAAATTTCATTGTTTTCTGCCCCTAATAAAAATGAAAAGCAACTGATAGTTGGAACTCTCAGTTTATTTCTTTACATCTGCTACAGTTAAAGGAAGCTTCAGGATAAGTAACTGAGAAAATTAATCTTAGTGATGGCTCACTGTATTTTAACTGGTGTATCAGCTATTATTAATCTGGATGCTAACACAAAGTGGCAGCTGTGGCTCAGGCTGTTTTGAAAATCCAGCCATCTGTTGGCCTGGTTTCAAACCTTATGATTTATATTAGACATCTTAGGAACCCCATATATTAAAGGGGCAGGGGGCAAGTGGTAAATTTAACTCTCTGACAAACTAAACATCACTACTAGAATGATGCAGTAATAAGTTGTTTCATAAGTTGTTTGTACAGCTTCAATTTTAAGTGTATTGTAGAAAATATATGAAGGTACATATTGAATTCCAAATCAAAAGAAAAAAAAAAAAAACTATGTGAGCGAATTTCTTAAGTTATTAAGATATAAGAAATTAACATTAGGAGACTTCCAGTTGCCAAAAGTTATGGTCAACTAGCCCATCACATTGCCTAATTGCCACTGAATACATTTTTCACCACACTAATTAATGTTTTAAAAATACTTAGCACAGTGCCTGACATACAGTGTTATAAAAATGTTACTTATTATTATTAATAGCAGAACTAGTCATATAGAATACTTATTGCAACAGTATTCTTACTTTTCCAACATCAGAACACCCATTTTATGGTCATTAAATATTTGCGTTATGCCTAATGCTTTCCTTAAATTGGCATGTGATTAACATTGGTGCATTTCAAAAAATAAAAATACATATGTATATAAGTGCTTTAATTTATGTAATATTTTATATTATTACACATACTTGTATATAATTTATGTATATAAATATATAAAACTTGTTTTAATTATTTTTTTGACTATAAGAGAAAACAAAGTTGGCAAACCTATTCTATGTAACATAGTGTAATTTAAAAAATTAATCTGATGATGTGAAATCTCAAGAATTTAATGACTTGTAAAACACATTAAATTCTCCATTTCAGTGAAGCATGGAGGAATTGGAGAGGATACAGAATAGGAAACAGAGAGAGAGAGCAAACCACAAAGAGGAAAGCATAGTCACTCAGAAGTTTCTAGAATCAAACAGACCTTGTTCTAATGGTCACTGTCCCTTCTCAGGTAGGCAACTTTGTGCACATTACTTAACGACTCTAAACCCAGTCACCTTGTCTATAAAACGGGGGGTAACAGTGGTTGTTACTTCATGAGGATGCTGAGAGGACTGAATGACATAATGCACGAGAAGCCGTCAGCATCATTGCCTTACACCTACTCAGTGTTCACTAACTGGTGCCTATTATTGCTGCCGTTTCCGTAACAAATTGTACATAGAATTCTTAAGCCCAGGACAGAGGAGACTGAAGAGTGACTTAAGGAAGGGTTAATATAAGAAAAAGAAAATGTCAGTTTCTTCTTAATCTTTACCAGGAGTACACTATTCTAGGCATTAGGAAAAACTGCACTCTAAGAGATTGTTAAGACACTGAAATAAGGTGTGAAGGGATTTATAAAAATGTCTTTATTGACCATCTTTTAAGATGGGAGAGAGAGTACCATTTATAAGCTTATCTGATCTGCAGGTCTGAGTAATCTCATGAAGTTTCTTCTGTCATTAGAATTCACAAGTTTTCTATTTTGTGTTAAATTGTATTTTAATTTTTACCAGAGCTAGACTTTGGTTATTATTTCATCTCTGATTAATTGGAAGAGAAATAAGAAAGTTATTCTTGCTCTCCAGCTCTTAAAATCCAGTTCCACTGTATTCTTCTTTTGCCATGTAGTTATTCTTAAAATAGGGAGGGGCGGGGTGAAGTATGACTGTAGTGGTTAGATGGCTCTTCTTGCTTGTCACATGAGCAGAGTGAATTTAGGATTCATCAATATTGTGATCTTGCCTGAGTTAGCAGCTCATAACTCCCTCCAGGCATTTGAAAGTTGTGCACATAAAGGCTCCTCCTTCATTTTAAAACTTCTCTAGTCCTGTTTTGGTTGTTGTAATTTATTTATGCATTTACTGAACAGGTATTTATTGAAACTACCAAGTACCAAGCATTATGCTGTGTATTGAAGATCAAAGATGGACAAACATGAACAGTACTCTCAAAGAGTTTACTTTCTAGTGGGAAGTCATACAAACAATTGTGATTTAAAGTGATAATGACTGTAATGAAGTTAATGGGAACCAAGTGAGGGTACTCTGATTCTGCCCAGGATTGTCAGGAAAGGCTGAACAGAAGAGGAATCTTTGAGCTGAAAATGAGAATGTGGAGAGGGAGGGAAGTTAAAGGAAGGTATTTTCCAGGCCGAGAAGCATGAGAAGAGACCCAGAGGAGTCTGTGCAGGGACATGTAAGTAGTTCACTCTGTGCATCAATTACTTATCCTTAAGGAGTTCAGATCTTATTTTGTAGGAGATGGGAGCCATCAAACATTTTGGAGCTTGAAATGACATGATTGATTGACATGGTGCTGTAGAAAAGTTGCTGTACCAGTAGTGTAAAAGCACAATGGTCAAGGGGACAGGAGACTGAGTCAGCAAGACCAGTAGGAGGCCATGGTGTCTGGTCACTACAGCTTGCTGCACTTAGCATTTGCAGTGGAGATGGAGAAGGAAGGGTGCGTTGCAGATCCAGGCAGACAGGAGAATCAATATTTTCAGGTTTTGGGTAGATTATGAAAGACAGGGGAGAAGCTTAGGATGGTTCCCAGATTTGGGGTTTAGACAGCTAGGTAGATAATGGTGCCTTACACCAATGTAGAGGATAAAAGAGAAAATATTTTGATGTCAAGAAGATAAGTTCAATCTGGGCATATGAAAGCACCTGTGGCCCAATCAAGTGGCATGTTAAGGAGAGAGGTCTAGGACATAGATGGCACATCTGAGAGATAGATATGGGATTCAGTAGTATTAGATTACTAGTTCAAAACACGGGTAAGAATGAAATAGCTGAGAGGTGCCTGGGAAACTTGGGACTTCAGCCTTGCTTTGCAGATAGTTACCTGAGATAGGTATTGTAGGGGAAGGATGGAGACCCTAAACAAGGGGGAACGATAGAGATACAAGGTTGTGGAAATGTTTAAGTAAATATGACAAATCTGTTTGCTTCTTGTTGGTCTATGGGACAGCAATAGCATAAGAATGCCCCTTACTGTTTAAGTTTGCTTCTTCTGCAAAGAAACTTGTTCTGGTAGAAAAAGGGGGTGTTTATGCAGAAACTAGATCGGTACCTCTTGCGATATACCAAAATCAACTCAAAATGGATTAAAGACTTAAATATAAGACCTGAAACTTTAAAACTCTTTGAAGAAAACATAGGGAAAACACTCCAGGATGTAGGACTGGGCACAGACTTTATGAATAAGACCCCAAAAGCACGGACAACAAAAGAAAAAATAAATGGGATTATATCAAACTAAAATGCTTCTGTACAGCAAGGGAAATGATCAACAGAGTGAAAAGACAGCGTATAGAATAGGAGAAAATATTTGCAAACTATCCAACAAGGGATTGATATCCAGAATATATAAGAAGCTCAAGCAACTTTATGGTTAAAAAAAAAAAAACCCAGCTAATCCAATTAAAAAATGGGCAAAGGAGCTGAATAGACATTTCTCAAAGGAGGACATACAAATGGCCAGCAGGTACATGAAAAAATGCTGAACATTACTCAGCATCAAGGAAATGCAAGTCAAAACCTCTTGAGATATCATCTCACCCCAGTTAGACTGGCTACTATAAAAAAGACAAAGAATAACAAATGCTAGCAAGGATGCAGAGAAAGGGGAACCCTCCTGCACTGTAGGCGGGACTGCAAATTAGTATGGCCATCATGGAGAACAGTATGGAGGTTCTTTAAATAACTACAGATAGAACTTCCATAGGATCCAGCAATCCCTCTACTGGGTATATATCCAAAGGAATGGAAATCACCATGTCAAAAGGATACATGCACTCCCATATTCTTCTCAGCCTTATTTACAATAGCCAAGATATGGAACCAAACTGCATGTTCATCGGTGGAGGACTAGATAAGAAAAATGTGGTGTATGTACACAATAGAATACTACTCAGCCATAAAAAAGAATGAACTTCTGCCATTTGCAACATGGATGAGACTGGAGAAAATTATGCTAAGTGAAACATCCCAGGGGCAAAAAGAGAAATACCACATGTTCTCACTCATAAGTGGAAGCCGAATCCATAAATTAACAAATAAACAATAAAAAAGAGAGAGAAAGAAACAACAATCACAATAATACATTGAACTTTTAGAAGGAGATAACAGAACTGTGGTTACTCTACGTGGAAAGAAGTGAGAGGGAGGGAGGTTAACGAGAAATTGGTTAATGGACACAAAGAATGATTATGTATTGTAATGATGAGTATGCTGACTATCCTGATTTGACCATCACACATTGTACACAACTATTGATAGTCAACTTTGTACCCCACAAATATGTATCATAAAAAAAAGAAATACAGATTATATATTATTTTACATAATGAAGTTTAAATTCTGTCTTTTTTAATTAACCCATGGAGATCCTTTGATATTTTCTCTGACTTTAAATGTTTTATATAAAATGCCTAAAGAACTAACTGTAGCTGAGACAATAGTTTGTCAATTGGTGAACTGTAGTTCTGTTTGATCTTCTATTGACTAGGGTAATCATTCAGGCTAATACTTTGTCTTGATTCCAGCTATGAGTAAAGGAAACTTCATTTGACCATCATAAGTTTTATGCTTTGTACCGGGGAACTATAGCTGCCAGATATATTTTCATTGCCAACAGCTCTAATCAAAGCAAAAGCTTTTGCTTGAGCAGTCAGTCTTAGCAAAATAAAGTTTAGAGAAAGACATTCCCCAGTTTTGCTACTTATTCTCCAACCATTTATTTAGCAAGAATTTAGTCTATAAGTGTGGCATACATTTTCAGTGATTTAGTTTTCAGGGCTTTTTCCCTCCCCTTTTTTTGTTATATAAAATTATTTATAGGCCTTTTCAATCACTTTCTTAATTTTAAATGACCAAGAAGTAGGTGGCACATTGTTATCAGAAGATAACTACAGAACTCTAGCACACACTGGTGGTTTGCCTATTCTGAGTCCATTCTCTTCCCCACCTTCTTTGCCTTCACTGTGGTGTGGTGAGCTCTGGGGCACATGGGCCTGGCTTTACCCTGCAGGGCACTGGCTGCATTCTTCTTGCTAGTGGTTAGTTTAGGAAGTGACATGTGACCCAATTCTGATATGTAAGGAGAAGTATGCTGGGGTCCTCAGAGCAGGATTTTTTTGCTGTTAAACAAAGACTTAGAGCGAAGAGAATGCCATTTTTTTAGCTGGAAATTGTTGGGTATGCATGTGATGCCTGAAATTTGCTGCCATCTCTTTAGCATGGAGACACTAGGTGACTACAAGCACATATGCTGAGGGTGGGACATTAGAAAGATGAATCTTGATGATCTTGTTAATCCACCGAATTTAACCAACCCTAGAGTGACACAGCCACAGAAGACAGTAGGAGATAATGACATTTCTCCTTTCATATTTCATATTTTTTAACCATTCGAATCAGGAGATTTTTGTTATTTGCAGCCGGATGACTCCTAACAGTTATACATTTCAGCTGTGAATTAAGAAATGTATTAACAGAAAATAGACTCAGTGTTTGGTTTTATGAGTATTTAAACAACACTTCTGACAGCTGCCACATGTTGTCAGAAGCATCCTAAACGGACTAATCAGAATGAGTACTGTTGTATATCAGGTGAATGTCAGCCTGAGCCATGGTGGACCGTGACAGAATCTGAGACCTGCCAAAAACAGTCTTGATTTAATGGCATTTCATCTAGTATAAGTGATTTTTCTTTTCATTATATTGGGGATTCACTATCATTTTTTCCTTATTCCTTTAAGTGTTATTAGAGGAATAAAAGCTTTAGTAATAATGTATTGAGTTCTTAAAGCACCTTCTATTTGAATCTTGACATACCAGGAAATGTGACTGACTGTTGTCTTGCCCAAGGTCAAATAGTGGTCCACTTTCAGAGCTAAATATAGATTGAGAGTATTCCAAATAAAGAATAATCAGGACCTGTGAACAACCTCCAATAAATTGGAAATTATAGAACCAAATTTTGTGTTTAA
The DNA here is from genome assembly GCF_027409185.1 of Cynocephalus volans. Taxonomy (NCBI): domain Eukaryota; kingdom Metazoa; phylum Chordata; class Mammalia; order Dermoptera; family Cynocephalidae; genus Cynocephalus; species Cynocephalus volans. The sequence goes on from NC_084464.1 coordinate 131,909,296, forward strand.
CAATGTTAAACTACAAATAAAATCTACTCAGTGGGTTCTATTGGTATTTCTGAAATATATTTATCTTCTTCCTGTGAAGGATGTTGTTTTCTCTTCTGAAAGGTCCAGAGCATTAAAGTATTAAAGGCGCTTGAATAAGAAAGCCGCCATGTCTGATAATATAAATACTAGCCAGCAGATTAAATGTGTTTTTTGCTTTTCCTTTTTTTTCAAGTAAGTTTTTAACATTCAAATATTTAACTTGTTCTTGAGTGAGTAACATATCAGTTTTTATGATTTCATTGTTAATGCCTGTAAAAAAGGACAAACTGTAAAAATAAAAAGCAGGGCTGAACAGTATCTATCTAGAATAAATGACTGTTACTGCCCTTTATTCTGTTACTGCATTGCCTTAATAAAACTGTCGAGTGGGATTTACCTCAGTGGGAATGCTGAGCTCTCTCCTGCTCCCGTAAGGCCATGACTGCATGTGGGGCTGCTACCATCCTTAGGCCTGTCTCTCTTCACTCCTCAACTCAAGAGTTAACTTCACCCCAAGAGCTTATGTGATTATCATACTAGCATATAGTGTGTGTTCACTAAATAGTGGCCAGAATCAAATTGGTAAAATAGTAGGATATAAACGGAGGGTGTCCAAACATACACTGTAACTTGTCAGCCCTTCTTCTAACCGCCTACCTCTAGTGCTCTTCCATTCTCTGTCCTTGGAGCAGGAAAATAAATTCTCCTCCTTAGTTTATTTCTCAATTAAGGAAAAAGTTTGAATACATGCACAGTTTAAAGTTGGGCCACACACTTAGAAAAGAACTGACTGAATAGTGACCATGGAGGATGCATTTAAAACTTGGCACTAAGCAGAAATGCATCAGCAGAGATTTTTGAATGACTGCTATGGATTGGTAAAGAATAAGGACTTCTTTTGTATCTTTAGTTACCGCCTTGTTTCTTCCTCTTCCCTAAATGGACATATGCTGTATACAGCACATTATGTTTTTCTCCCTTGCATTTCATAGAAAAATACCATCGTCTCTTTACAATTACATACTAAAATTGTATAGCCTATGGCAATTTCAAATATGAATACTTATAACTCTTAGTTTTAGAAAAACAAAAGCACTGCAAAGAGAAGTTAAAATGTCTGTTGAAAATATGACTAAAGTAAGAGTAATAGTTAAAAAAAATAAAAAAGATCCTTGGCTCCCAAATTTCAGTTACACTGAGATTCTTTTTCCAGGTAAAATCATGACTTTAACAGTGAGATTTACAGATAATTCCTAAAGTTTTTTCAGTTGTGGTTTTCAGCTTCTTTCCTTTACAGGGAGACCCTCATAAGAACAGCTTTCAAATATCAATATTTAATAAGGTAGTTTCAGAAGCTTTTACTTTGGTTACAAAATGACTACAAAGATGCAGCCGTGGCTAGAAAATGGAGGAGCATCTTTTAGGCCTGGGCGATAGATATATGCTTATTGTGCATTGATTAGTGAAAGCTGATTTTTTTTTTTTTTTACAATAACAGAGAGAAACAAAATATAATATTTTGTAATATGTTCAAACAACCTCCTTCAGGCCCAGAATAATTTTTTATCTTTTGGCACCCCAATGTCAACATAAACGTTGGGATATATTCCAAAACATTCCAATTTCCATGAATTATGTTTGTATAAATTGCCAAGCACTCCTTGAACTTACATACATTTTCATTGAAGCTGTGACATTTCTTGGCATAACAGTTTCCATAAGTGTGTTACCCAATGTATAATAAAATCTTCCTGAAGTGTCTCTTTTGTAATTAAAGGCATGTTTCCTAAGGCTAGTTCCAGAATTTGGAAGGATAAAGAAGTTTTTCACTCTCTTTACACTTCATGATTTCATGTCCTCTTTTCTCTCCACTCATTTGAATAAAGGGACATTTACTTTTTCTTTTCTTGTTGTTGAGTGTCTCCAGAAGTTGTCAAATTTTCCATAACTAATGAATTGGAGATCTCAGAAGATTTTGTAATTTGTACAGTTTTATAGAGTCAGAATCTTACAGGGAGGTTTGCTCTTTATTTTGAGTTACTTTTCCATGAGACTGATCAGAAATCCAAATATGTATATATTCAGCTGTAGATAGAAAAAGATGCCAACCAATGATGCAGAGAATAGAGTATTTGGTCATAGTTAAGAATGATCTTTTTCCATTAGATACAATAATTAGAGCTGATATTTCAAAGTATATGGAGGAGAGACAGCTGCCACCCCCTCCTATACTTTTTAGTTTTATTCTTGCCATATTTAACCATTATAATAAAAATTCAAAATACTACAGAGCATAAATAGATGACTGTCCTAACCATGATTTGTCTGTAGCCAGGCCTGTGAGAAAAGAAAGCATGAAAATGTTATGGTTTTATATTTACAAACATGATATTATATCAGATATTTTTCTTCATTGAGGTTAACCTTTTTTTAATCTTCTTTTTGTTATAGTGGACCTCCATATATTACTGAAAAGAGCATATTAATCTCCTAATAAAACTCCATTGATATCCTCAGTTATTACTTGTGACTAGTACAAGTTGCTGTTTTTCCCAGAAGATGAATGCTTTCAGGGGTCGTTCTGGAACCTCTGGACTCTAGACCGAGTCCTCTCTCCATGGTGTGGCAGGCAACAGTGATGGGCTTCGTCTGCAAAAGAGATCTGTCTTTAGGTCCTTTGTTTTAAATGGGGTTATATTACTCTGAAAGAATTAAAAAGGGATTTGGTAGCAAAAGGCAAGATTTTAAACATATTACCATAGAGCTTGGCTGAATAATATTTTTCTGGACATTATTTTGAAATTGTAGTATGCTTTTTAAAAAATTATATACCTGATAACACACACAAATTGTGTTTAATGTACAGAACTCTGGATCAGATGCTTAGGGTTTGTAAAGCTAGACAAACTGAATTCAGATCCCATTATTGTCACATACTCCTTGAGAGATTTTGTCCAAGTTCTTTTCTGAGCTTAAGTTTTTTCATCTGTAAAATGGGGATAGTAACAGCACCTTCCTCACAGAGGTGTTATAGGGATTAAATGAATGAGTGTTCAGTAAATGTTAGGTTTTTAAATTCCTGTCCTGAATTTCTCCATTGTTTTCTAAACTTTTATTATGGTTAATTCACTTTTAATGCTTATGCAAAAAAGTCTCTAACATTATATAGCCCCCCCCCTTAGATTGCAGAATACCTTGATTAATACTCTTACTTAGTTAATGACACATTTTATATATTTTATTCTTAATTGCACATTTTCAGAAGCAGTGCCAACGGGGAATAATTTTAAAGTTTAGTTGGTAGGGTTCATCAAGAATGTTATCCCCCTGGGCTCTGCATTTGAGTGGGGGGCTTTTTTGTCTGAAGGCCAGATGTATCAGCATTTACTCAGGATGGCAGCTAGCAGGGCAGAAAATTGGAAGAGGAGGCGGCAAGATTGCTAGCTGGTGCTAAAAAGACTGAGATGCATGTCGATACAGTCATCAGACAATCTGTTCTCTTCCCCTCCTCCCCAATACTATTTCATTTGCAAAAACTAATTAAAACTTTATGATGAACTTACCTGGTTTATAGATGAAGATGTCAAAACTCTGACAAAGAGGTCCAAGTTTCATAAATGTTAATACCTGATAGATATGGGGTTCAAGCCCGTGGTTTTCTGATTCTAAAGGTTTTACCACTACACCAGTGTTGGTGATTGCAAAATGCCAGGAGTTGCTCATTTTCCTCAAAGAAGAATGTTCACTGCAATTTTTTTCCATCTTTAACACACAAAAAGTTGTGTTTAGGATAATTGTTCACTGGTTATTAGACTGTTATTTCCTTTGTTATTTTGATCCTCAAAATCATATAATGTTAGTACTGAAGAGGATCTTAATATTCCAGCTTCGTTATTTTTGGATGAAGACACAAAGGCCCCGGGAGGACCAAAAGCTTGTCCAGTGTTTCCCAGCTGTTTAGTGGCAATATTATGGCCAGGAAGGACCTCTTCTGTGTCACGTCTCTAATGTTCAAAGTATGCTCTTAGATTCTGATTTTAGCCACAAGCCATTAATTTGCTTTCTAGTCTTAATAAGGCTCATATTATATGATTGCTTTTAGCACTATTTTATATTTACATACACAATCTTGTTTTCTATTTTAAAACATATACCTGTATTCATCCATGGGTTGGTGAATTTGAGAGGGAATAATGGAACAGTTTAAAATTGCTGTTAACTTACAGATGGATAAGACATAAAGAAACAAAACTGGTTATAAAAGTGGAATTTGACTTAAAATTGTAAGGTTCATTCTATGATAGGATGGAGTTGTTTCCTTTAAGTCAAGGCAAAATAAGCATTATATTTACATTTTAAACAGTATAAAAACAGAAAGCAATTTAATGTTAGCATTTGATAACATTTCAAATGCTAATTTTAATTATGCAGATAGACCAGTTTCATTTAATCAGTCAGATCTCTGTTTTTTATTACATAGATCTTCACAATATTTCTAATTTTGGGAAATCAAAGTCCATATTAATGTATCTGTGATCCACAGAAATAACTTATATTACTTGATGTCCTCTAAAATGCTTTTTGACGTTTGTGTCAAACTACAATGATCAAAATTCTATCTTTCTGAAAAAGGTTATTGAAAGTATATTCTAGAGCATGTTAACTTCTTAACTGGGGTTTTAAAAAAATGCAACATATGGAATTTGTAAAATTGACTATTTTTATTCTTTCAAACTGTGCACTCTTTTTGTTTGGACGAGTATGAAAGTAGATGTCCTGCATTCAGAACCGTTTGAGGTTCTCATCTTTTATCCAGTTTCCTCTCTTGTGTCTGCCTAGCTAGGAAGAAGAGGAATAAAGTAAGAATTTGTATGGAATTTCTGGTCCTAAGGCCAATCTTTCATTCCTACAGTGTCAGAAAGTAAGGCTGTTCAGGTTAACATGAAATTCATGATCTCATATCCTGAAGTTCAAAATATGTCATGTCTTGAAATCAGTTGTTCTGCTGCCCCGGAATGTGCTAAGTCACCTTGTGGCTTTGTTCAAAAAGATGCCACCATCTCTGATCTTTTTCTTGGTAATGCATCTAAATATGGGGATTTTCTAGGCTATTGACATAGTTGATGCTATGATTTCAAAGTTCATAGTATTGATTAACAGTTTAGTAGGGGAATAAAGCAGGGTTTCAGAAAGCAGATACTTTAAAAGATATGCTGTATCGTGCAGGTAGCGATTGATAGTCCCCCTCCCCCTTCCCTGCCATTTCTATTGTTCATGCAGTTTGTTAGGTAGTTAATGGTACTTCGTACAAGTCGTATTTCCAGTGTTTTACAGTGTCAGGTTCCCTATGCATAAAACAATCAAACAGATAAAAATCTCCCGGGGATAAAAGAAAGCTCTTCTTTAAATAGCAGCCCCCAAATATGGGGTTTTTCTGGTTTGAATTTCCGTGTGTAATTACGGCATTTGTCTGTAAGAGAAAGGACTCATTTGTGGTTTTTCTGCTACCTTTCCTAAAGACACATGCAGATAGCCACAGAGTGTACTTGGCACTTAGCTAGGGCTGGGGGCTCACAGTTTTGGGAGAATTAGGTGAGCATAGGGCCACCTCTTTGACGGAATGCCAGTCCGGGAGCAGTTGTGTTAGGCTGGAGGGCTGGAGGTGGAGCCTTCCTGCTTACCGCAGCCAGTTCCCTTCTTTCTCTCTCCGGCGTGTGCATTGGCTCTTCAAGCTCCGTGTGCTGCCGCTCGGAGTGGAAGAGGCAGGGTGTGCTCGCAGACCGTGGTATAACTGTAGTTTCTATTTGGGGTGCCCACGGAGAAGAGCACCAGGCGAGAAAGCCAGCACCAGTGCCATGGGCCAGCTTTGCTGCTTTCCTTTCTCAAGAGATGAGGGAAAAATCAGTAAGTGTGGGTTTGTACTGTGCAGAATCCTAAGTGCTTAACTATTTAGTGTGGTTGTCTTCTAGGCGTAGTTTTGTTTTTTCTTACAGGAAAGATAGAATAATCAGCTGTGATTTTTAATGTGCATTTCCTAAAAGGACTGGTAGGACTGGTAGGTGTGTAGTTATAAATTATAGTGCAGTAACTCAATAGATGGGCTACGTTAAAAATACAAAATACTGAAAACTCATTTCTGATTTTGTTCTGTTGGTATTTTTATAGCTCATTTTTATCTCAATATCTAGAGTTTAGTTTTGAGTTTCTTTAAGTCACTGCGTTCAATCTGATATATTGTTCAAGCCAGACTTCATTTTTCTTATCTGAAACTGGCATATTTTCAGCGCAACCCACAATAATAATATACAGAGCTAGTTCTAAAATGACGTATATTATACATTTGCAGATATTTTCATTCATCCTCTGCTTTGTTCTTCATGGAAGGGATTCAGGTGTAACTATAAGACCACACCAAACAAGTGATGCCGCTTTGCTTCCAGCAGAAACCTCACTGAATATTTTTAAGTGAATGTCAGGCAGATTTCACATCTGGGCTTATGGCCCAGAAAACAAAACTTAAAGTGGTGATATTTGCACTGAAATTTTTTTCTCATTGGCTTACGTGTATTCACTTGCATTTTAGCTTTGTTAAATAGAACACTGGCATTTTAATTAGTGTGCTCAATAGAGTTTACCTTATACTAGTTGCCCCCAAATATGGAATTTTTACCTCCTTTTCAATAAAGTGTTTCCAGTTATCTTTGCTAAATTTACATCCATAATTGTACATCAACACTTGATTCTAATTTAAACAGATGCACAGAATTTCATGATACCTGGTTCAGATACTCAAAGAGCCACATCTGGTTTATATTTCCTGCTGCTTGCTCCTCAGGAAACTAGCCAGGGACAGGTTTAAACAAATTAATACATATCGTGTACCTGTTCACTTGGGGAATAATAAGTTCGCTTTTACAAGAAATCTTTTGGGAATGCTTTGGAATAGACATCGGGAGATTTTGGAGCATTGGATTCTTAACCAGAGCCAATAAACTGTGCTCTAAATTTTACTATAAATATACTGTAGAGTATGTGACAATCTTGATCTCACAACCTGAGATGACCTTACAATAAAATTGTTCACTTTCTGACAAAGAGCATTGACATTGATTTGGCAGCCCAGAACTTTTCAGATATTTGTCAGAGTGATTTATTTGTAGTTCCTGAAGATTCTGGTTGATTGATTCCTTCCTTGGGGAACATCTTTATCTGAAAAACCATGGCATGGCAGATGCAGGGGTAGTGAATTCCTTCCTTACCCTTCTCTGCTTCCTGTTCCACTTCTCCAGGTTTGCCCTTGGAGCATCTGCTCCCCTTCCATTCTGCTTTTCTTCTTCTCCTGTCTGTAGGCAGTCTTCTTGGCTCTGTCTGAAGAAGTCAAGTTTCAACTCAATGAGGAATTTACTCTTTTCTGTCTTTTTATTTTGGACTACTGTATGGTTTACATAGAGCACTTCGTAACATTAATTGACAGGAAATGGTGTATACTGCTTTTGGGATTCACTTTCTCAAATTCCAAACATTCAAAAGGCAAATGAAGACAGGACATTGTGTCTGAAGCAAAGTTTGTCTGGAAGTGCAAATTATGGTTAGAATCAATGCATTCTGCCCTCCTCTCATTCATCCCTGCTGGCCCCCTGGTCTTCCCATTCTCTCCCCATCACTCTTTCTTCTATCTTTGATTTTGTCATTACTTTACTGTTTTTTTTCCTAATCTGATCCATACTCCATTCACACACCCCATGCACAAACACACATTATAGAGCTGTTTTCTGATGCTGTGTTTAATTTTTCTGCTACAGGGTGGTCTAGAGAGAAGCTGCTGTGCCAGACACTGGCACAGCTGCTAGTAATAACAGTGCTTATGAAGAGGGCATTAAAAAAAGTGGCAGATAATTCATTGGCCAACATACGTTATGAAACATAAATTAGCACTAACTGTAGGTATCCAGTACATAAGTTGTGTTGATAACATGTGAAAGAATCCTTAGTAGACATTTGGGAGGGCCCAGCATTTTTCTTATCTTGCTACTGGATTGTACAGTAACCTCCTAGGTCTTATTCATCATTGTGTTCATCATCTAGTAGCCTTATTAGCCAGCTCTGTGCTACCCATGCTGTAAACACCTACTCGGGGACAGAGCACTAAAATGCAAAATACTCACACCCTTCTAATTTTACTGTAAAGGGTGATGACCCTAGAATGTTCCTCCTGAGGGTAGCTCAAATTATGGAGAATTCAAGTTTTTGGTGAAAGTTTAAATTCGTGGGTGTCATTCTCAAAACACAGGTGAGTTGGGAAGCTTGTCCTCTGCAGTCCTATAGAGATACAGCAAGGATATATACTCCACTGGCCAAGTGGTAACAGTCAAGTGGCCCCCTCCCCTCTCCTACTGTTTTATCCTGTTTTTGCCCTTTGGTGGTGGTGGTGGTGGTAGACAGAATGCTAATATATTAGTGCTATTTTAATCTATTGATAGCAAAACAAAATGAATTTTTAATCATTTAGTTGTGCAGGGGGGCCTAAGTTTGTGGGGAACGTTAACAGTACACATAACCAGGAATCTTGATAATGGGATGCCTAGTCAAATACAGCAGAGCTCATCATGGATTTTTTTGTCAATTAATGCAGCACAAAGCAGGTAGGCCCTTTTTGTTTGAATCCTAGCAGTTGAACATTTTTCCAAACTGCATACTTTTTCTGACTGCAGAAAATGGAATATATTGACAATAAATGCACATTTATTGGAAGATTAGGCTCTTACTATTGCTTCACAGAAACATTCTTAACATTAAAAATTACTGTGGATGTTGTAGGATTAAAAAATACTGTAGATATTCTCCAATGTAGTTTTTGCTGAATTCTTATATAGGACTTGTTTTCTTTTAATTACCTGATTTCTCACAGCTGTCTGAAAGGAATGCCCATGAACAGAAATGTCATTTCACAGGCATACTGACCACTGCAGTTTATATATCTCATTAAGTAAACCCCAAGAATTCTTAGTAACTAGACACCTCTGTATCTAATTAGAAAACATTTTACTTGTTCTTTACCTATTGCAATTTTTGTCATTTTGAAGTACATTGCTTTTACATAGAATGAAATAGGTGAATGCCCAAAGATGAACTGAACTTTTCATGAGGTAGTCAGTCTCCCGTCACTGGGAAGTGTTCAAGCATAGGATGGGTAAGCCACTCCCAGGGATGTTGTAAGGGAGAGTGGACCAGTTAATGAATGGATTTGTTGACAACTCAGTTACATTCTAGCCCTGATATTTTGTGATGCAGAAAATAAAATATTAGTAGAAGTATGTATTTTAACAAGACACATTTTAATGTTAGACATGAAATATGTTTTGATATAGTCTTTTTGTGTGGGATGAATTACTAAGACCATTTATAGTATTCATTTCGTAAATATGAGTCAAATCTCAAGATAATTTCTGATGATTTGGAATGTGAGAGTATTATCTTATTATATAAATTGAGATATGCAGTGTGGATTTCATATCTGATGAACCTTTATAATTTTGAACCTTAGTTACCATGGTGGTGATTGTTCAGTTATATTCAGGGGAAGTCTGTATTTAGATTTCCCAATTCTCTTGAAGGCTTCCTAGAAATCTTAAAGCCCGTACTTTGCTGTTCTCATTTTCACTTGTTACACTGTCTTTGTGGTTATCTTTCAGATATCTGCTCTATCTTATCACGTGGATTTCAAGCACCCCGTATTCAGGACACATGTCATATCTCTTGGTAGCACCAGGCCCTAACATAGTGTCTTACCCAGAGGAGGCATGTCCTATGTGCTTGTCAATGATGAAAATGATACACATTTCCTGTTATGTGTGTGGGAGAACAGCAGTATAAGCCTATCAGAGAATAGAATTTGGAATGACTGGCTAATGTCAGAACCTATAAAGAGCTTTGGTTAATGAATGTACCAGAGAAAAACATCTGAACAGGTTTTCACTTAGATTGCAGCCTGGGCTCCAGGGAGGGTGGGTGGGAACCTCCCATTGGTGGACAGAAACATTTCTTTTTCTTCCTTGCCAGAAGAAATGTGCTTGCACATAGGGGGCATAGCATAACTCCAGTTCTGCTGCTGCTGACTGAAAACATATGGCCTGTTCCTGGCATGCAGTTAGTGCTTACTGTAGGAACGCACAGGACTGGGAGGAAGGAGAGCTGGGCGATAAACTCAGCTGTGCTGCTAACGTCCTGGGTGATTCTGGGCAAGCTGCTAACATCTCTGGGCCTTAATTTCTTATATTTAAGAAGTGGGGCTTGAACTACTCTTCTTTTGAAAGCTTATTCATTTTTTCCCCATTTGCCCCTCAGAGCTAAGAATATAGGGAATGAAAGAATGAATAATATAGATATGATACACTTCTTTTTCTTTTTCCTCGTTCTCCAACTCTTCCTCCTCCTCTTAATTTATTGAATTCTATCTGTGTGCCAGATACTATGACAGGATTATTTTCAAAACTGCTTACGAAACGCAACTCTTAGAAAATATATGCTCCCCAACTGTCCCATTTAAGAGGGGAATTCCTCCTCCAGGAGTGCTATGGCGTCAAGGGCTGGTAGGAGGCTGGGATCCCAGGCAGCTCAGTATCTGCAGCCCCCTTCTGAGCAGTGAAGCCTGTGACACTGTGTGTAACCTGCGACTACATTTTGCATAAGATCTGTGGGTGATATTGTGGTGGCAGCAGTAATGTTGTGCAATGTAAAACGTTTAACCATAGTCACTAAAGATTAGATTTCCCCTGATTAAATAACGTTTACCCAAGAGGTTTATGTTTCTGAAATTAAGTATAGGAACATTAGAGCAAATGCTAGTACTTATTGTTCTTATCTTACCTCCCTGATTCCTCCTGTTGATACTGTTAATTCATACACTATGTGGTAACTGTATTTCCTTTTGTTGTTGTTCTCAGACCTTTTTAGAGTTTGCCTGGACTCTACCATCAAATGTTGAATAACTTTCATTGGAAGTACCAAGGTTGTAGGATTGTTCCTAGCCCCCAGTGCAGCCACTGGCCGCTGTGTCCTTTACTAAATGCCCTGTCCTCCAGCAATGTGATGTGACCTGTCCTTGTGTCATCTTTCCTGGGGGCTGTGTAAAAATGCAGCACAGAATGTGATGTACATAAAGCCTTTGGCTAAGAAAAGAAAGCTTCATATCCCTCACTCCCTCCCAGGGTATTTCCATTTCAATAAGACCAAATTATACCAGTTGCTCTTGGGAAGTACAGGCGTACTTCAAAAAGTTCATGGGAAGATTTGTATCAACTTTCTTCTTCTTCTTTTTTTTTTAAATTTTATTTTGTCGATATACATTGTGGCTGATTATTGTTGCCCATCACCAAAACCTCCCTCCCTCCCCCTCCCGCCCTCCCCCCACCGATGTCCCCTCTGTTTGCTTGTCGTGTCAACTTCAAGTAATTGTGGTTGTTATATCTTCTTCCCCCACCCCCGGTTTTTTTTTTTTGTGTGTGTGTGTGTGAATTTATATATTTATTTTCAGCTCCCACCAATAAGTGAGAACATGTGGTATTTCTCTTTCTGTGCCTGACTTGTTTCACTTAATATAATTCTCTCAAGGTCCATCCATGTTGTTGCAAATGGCAGTATTTCATTCGTTTTTATAGCTGAGTAGTATTCCATTGTGTAGATGTACCACATTTTCTGTATCTACTCATCTGATGATGGACATTTCGGCTGGTTCCAACTCTTGGCTATTGTAAAGAGTGCTGCGATGAACATTGGGGAACAGGTATACCTTTGACTTGATGATTTCCATTCCTCTGGGTATATTCCCAACAGTGGGATAGCTGGGTCGTATGGTAGACCTATCTGCAATTGTTTGAGGAACCTCCACACCATTTTCCATAGAGGCTGCACCATTTTGCAGTCCCACCAACAATGTCTGAAAAGATATAACCAAAAAAGAAAACTACAGGCTGATATCCTTGATGAATATAGATGTAAAAATCCTCACTAAAATACTAGCAAACAGAATACAGCAACACATACGTAAAATTATTCACCATGATCAAGTGGGATTCATCCCAGGGATGCAAGGTTGGTTCAACATACGCAAATCAATAAATGTGATACACCATATTAATAAAGTCAAACACAAGGACCATATGATCATCTCTATAGATGCTGAAAAAGCATTTGATAAAGGTCAGCACTCATTCATGACAAAGACCCTCTATAAGTTAGGTATAGAGGGAAAGTATCTCAACATAATTAAAGCCATATACGACAAACCCACTGCCAATATCATCCTGAATGGGGAAAAGCTGAAAGCTTTTCCTTTAAGAACAGGAACTAGACAAGGATGCCCACTCTCACCACTCCTATTCAACATAGTGTTGGAAGTACTAGCCAGAGCAATCAGAGAAGAGAAGGAAATAAAGGGCATCCAGATTGGAAAAGATGAAGTCAAACTGTCCCTGTTTGCAGATGACATGATCCTATATATCGAACAGCCTAAAACCTCGACAAAAAAACTGTTGGAATTGATAAATGATTTCAGCACAGTAGCAGGATACAAAATCAACACACAAAAATCAGTAGCATTTCTTTTCTCCAACAGTGAACATGCAGAACGAGAAATCAAGAAAGCATGCCCATTTACAATAGCCACCAAAAAAATAAAATACTTAGGAATTGAGTTAACCAAGGAGGTGAAAAATCTCTATAATGAGAACTACAAACCACTGCTGAGAGAAATTAGAGAGGATACAAGAAGATGTATCAACTTTCAATTCTGTTTTTCATGAACTTTTTTGAAGTACTCTTGTATTTGTAGTAAAATAATAAAATGAATTAAGCGGTGGTAATGCCTTAGCCCGAAATAATCTCTAATAGAGGAATTTCAGGCGTTAGGCTATGGCTAGTAAAACTTTCAGGACATCTGTTAAGTCACTTCCTATAGATAATTGCCTTCTCTGTAATTTTGCCCATATTTAATCTGTAGGTACTTGAACTTTCATCCACAAACTTCTGATAACACACTGTAAAGAAACTCAAGAGAGCTTCAAAATGCTCAGTGTTATGTGGTAGAAAAATAGAGGTTTTGGGGATGGAGTGATTTAGTTTTCATTTTTGGTTCTGACATTTATTAAATTCTCCAAGCTTCTCTTCCCTCATCTTAAATAATATCTACCTATTGTGAAAATTAAATAAGCTAACGTCTATAAAATACCTGACACTGTGCTTGGCATATAATAGACTCAGTAAATACAATTAATCTGCAACAAATACCAGTGTATTAATTGCATAACCTTAGTCACCTTAGAAGTCAGCTTGGCAGAACCATGGGTTTATTTCTGTCTTACCCAAGAAGGAAAAAAAGGGACTTAGAATTTCAGACCTTAAATTGTTGAGTAGACCTCTGGCATTGACCTTCACAGCATCCTTTACTATGGAGGGATTCCCTTCCTTCCCCTCTTGTTAGGGTCCTGTCTGTCATGATGCCTTGCTTCCTGCCCTAGGAGAGACACATGGACCACGCAGAGTCAACCAGTCTTCCCTAAGATTTGATAAAGGATCTGTCTTCCTTTTGGTTTGTGAATAGAAAGGACACAAGCATCAAATTGCTTGTTGGTGGGAGTGAGGGGACAGTCTTCCTGAGAATGAGCCAGCACAGAAGAAAATAGAGACCAGGGAAGGAGAAAGAGAGAGACAGTCCTGACGATAGTGTTTGAACCTCTTGAGTCCAGCCATGCCTAAGACCTTCTTCTCTACCTGAAGCAATAAATCCTCTCCCCCCCTTTTTTTGCTTTAACTTGCTTGAGTTAAATTTTTATCACCTGCAGCCAGAAACATTCGATGCTATTCTACAGGACCCTCAGTATATATAAACAGAAATAAAACCATGGTTCTGCCAAGTTGACTTCTAAGGTGACTGTGGTTACACAATATAATCTTATTGCTTGCAGAGAAATTATATTACTGAGTTTATTATATGCCAAGCTCAGTGTATATTCTGGCACAAATATTATCAAACCTAGAGAAGAGTAAGTGAAAGCTGTCTGATTTCTCTGAACCTTCATGTTCCATTTTAGTTTCTTTGAAATTCAGTCTTAAGCGAGAGCTGTGACGAATAATTCAGTTTACTTCAATTAATACTGTTGAGCTTATAACATTTGGACTGCTCTAAGCTAGGTGTTCTGGAAGATAGAATGATGAATAATGATGTCAGAGGTAGGGTCCAGGGGGCCTGGTAAGTTGGCCTCAGCCCACCCCGTCCTCTTACCAGGTTCTTGATTCCACCACAGGAAAGAATTCAAGGGCAGAGTCACAGTAAAAAGTGATCGAAACCGTGTGATAGCAAGTTTAACATAATAGATAAGAAATTCAGGTTCCACAGAGAGTGTGGCATAGCTCCAGAGACTGAGCAGGGCCCACATAAGCAAATAGAGTGTCCTATTACAAACCTTCATAATGCCAGAGTTACAAGTTAGCAGACCTTGAGACTATTAAAACAAATCTTTCAGTTGCATACTAAAGTTCTTTGCCTTCAACAGTCATAGACAAAACTGAACTGTAGGAGAAAATATAGAGTAAGTACAACTTTAACTTAAATACTATGCTAACTAGGACGTAAGAGTTGTTAATTCTATTAAAGGCTGAGTCACTTAATATAATTCTCTCGAGGTCCATCCATGTTGTTGCAAATGGCAGTATTTCATTCGTTTTTATAGCTGAGTAGTATTCCATTGTGTAGATGTACCACATTTTCCGTATCCACTCATCTGATGATGGGCATTTGGGCTGGTTCCAAGTCAGGCACAGAAAGAGAAATACCACATGTTCTCACTTATTGGTGGGAGCTAAAAATTAATATATAAATTCACACACACACATACACACATACACACACAAACGGGGGTGGGTAAGAAGATATAACAACCACAATTATTTGAAGTTGATACAACAAACAAACAGAAAGGACATGGTTGGGGGGGAGGGGGGGAGGGAGAAGGGAGGGAGGTTTTGGTGATGGGGAGCATTAATCAGCTACAATGTATATCGACAAAATAAAATTTAAAAAAAAAAAAAAAAAAAAAAAAGGCTGAGTCAAAGATATTTAAAGCTTATAATTTTCTGTTTCTGTACACTCTCCCTAAAACTTATGAATTTAGTCAAGGACATTTATAAACTGTATGTGTGGTGTGTGTGTGTGTGTGTGTGTGTGTGTGTGTGTGTGTGTGTGTGTGTGTGTTGTAGAGCTAGGGCTTGGTCTGGTGCAAGGACATTTATAAACTGTGTGTGTGTGTGTGTGTGCACGTGTGTGCGTGCGTGTGTGTGTGTGTGTGTATGTTGTAGAGCTAGGGCTTGGTCTGGTGCAAGGACATTTATAAACTGTGTGTGTGTGTGTGTGTGTATGTGTGTGTGTGTGTTGTAGAGCTAGGGCTTGGTCTGGTGCTCACAGACCCCTCAAGCCCTTTCACAAACCCTTCACACACAGGTCTATGAGCTAGGTAACTGGCAAAAAGGTCTTGGAACCTTGGTTGAAGAAGGAATAGTCTTTATTCAGCACACACACCTCTAGGAGCTAGGCAGTACAAAGAGAAACTCTGAAACTCAACCACTACTGGCGAAGTCCAAAGAAAAAACTAAGCAGCTGTCAGCAAAGAAACATGCTCTATTTTTAGACACAAAGAATTAAGAATATGCTGCTAGACCTCCAACCAGACCTGAGCCTGTGTGTGTGTGTGTGTGTGTGTGTGTACATACACACACACACACAGAAAATTTATAGTACCAGGGAGAAAGTGATGTACAAACAAGATGCTTGGAGTGGAAGGAGAGAGGGTTTCACATTACAAGAAAGCCAGAGAGAGGGAAGAAGAAATCCCATGGAAAAGGGTGACCTCCTGCTAATGACCTGCCTCAGAGCCCCCCCCCACCTCTTTTCCGACTGTGTGGTCAGATAGTTGTTGCCATTCGCCATGTGAGTTACATCAAGCTTCAATCTGATGTGTCACATCTGACTGTTCCAGCAAAAATAAAATTCACACTTTCTAAGCATTTTGAATGTTCAGCTCAAGTTAGCTGTAGAGTGCAGCGTTTGCAGGGTTTTGATTGATGTTTATGATAAACTGGGAGGTAGATGATTTGTTAATCTAGGACTTTCTATTTGGGTCTATTGTAGTCAGACCTCATTTAGAGTCTGGAATGTGTCCTGAGGGAGGCCAGGATGGTGAGGAGCCTGGGAACTGCATCACAAGAGGAAGGCTGAGGGATGAGAGAAGGAAGACAAATTAGTTGTCTTAAAATATTTAGAGGGTTTTTAATATGGCAGGGAAAGAAGTGTTGTTCTCTATGGCCCCAGGGGGACAGATTTAGGACACAGGGTTATTAGTTTTAACATATTTTCTTTTGGTGGTCTTAGAAGTCAGATGGTAAAGATACATTAAACCCAACAGTATTCTAATTATGTTTGCAATAAAAAAGAGAAGGTATCCCAGTCAAATTCTGTGTTAATAATTCATAATACATTGCCTGAAAAGAGAATTTTTAAGGCAGAATTTTCAAACTATTTTAAGCACTAAACTTTCTTTAAATAGAAGACCAAAATTTTAATGAAAAAAGTATGCTTTTTTATTCTTAATTTATAATAACTATTGTTGGGAAAATAGAATAATTTAATCAGGCTCCCCTCACCTCAGGGCCAGTCAGGGGTGGTTCAGTAAACATTGTGTGTGGGGAGTTGGAGTTAGTGCGCCTAAGGGGCACTGCCACTTTGGCTGGTGTTTACTGCCTGGTGCAGCCATTGTCAGCGCAGCAATACTTTCCAACCTATGGTTCCAAGGAACTTTTGGCTGGTTACCTAGCTCATAGACCTGCATGAAGGGGTCTGGTGACCTAGCCTTGCATATAAAGGGTCTGGTACCCAGCCAGGCATATGAAGGGTTTGTGACCCAGTCTGTGAATGGGCTTGACGGGTTTGGGAGCTCCACACCCAGTCTTAGCTTGACAACTGGCCCAGTCAGTGCAGGATTACCGGCAGGTAAAAGAGCCCGACAACTGGTGTGGTCACCTAGCTTTACAATTGGCATCACGAACAGGATTAAGAGCTAGATAATTGGCACTGTGAGGATTCCAGGCCTAGGCCTAGCCAGACAAATTGGTGCAGCGAGCAGGGTTCCAGACATTAGCAGTAGCCATACAACACTCCAGGCTTTGCTTGCTGGTGGGGGCTCTGGCTCGTAGCAGCTTCTGTATTCTTACCTTCTCTGGCTTCACTCAGCCACTCTGGGGAACACTCCTATTGCTTGAAATTCAGGTAGAATGAGTTTCTGTCTCTTAATACCAAATGTAAAATCTGAGGAAAGGTACAGGTTGTAAACCTCCCAACCTGTGAGGGCACTCACTATACGTATTAAAGACATTGGAATTTATTTATTATGGTATAAAGCGCCTGTATATATTAACATAAGTGGTATGTTATGAAAATTTCCCAGAAGTTGGAAACAAAGTGTCTTGAGGAAGGGCACTTTTTAAACATTCACATTGGGCATCATATGGACCAGTGGTAGCTCCTGCTGGAGCCACCGAGAATGTGAGAGGAGCAGCTACCTGAAGGGAGGGAGTGCGGTAAATGCTTTTACCAGAAGAAGGGTGAAGGGCAGGCGAGGAAGGGATTTGGGGTGCAGCATTATAAAGCGGAGGAGACTGGAGCCCAGGGGGTGGTGCAGCAGTGGAGTAGTCACTCTGATCCTGAAGGCACCGTGATGTGCTCTTTGGACTCTTGACAGCAAGAACCAGCATGCATTTCTTTCACTGAATTTTGGGAAGCTCAGAACCCTAAACATGGCTCTTAGGATCTGCACCTCTGTAATCTGTATTTCCCTGTTCTTTACTTGCTATTATAATTTATGTTTCTCTTGATCCTGATTTTTACTTATAGTGTACCTTTTGCTGTATTTTTATGCCGTTGGTTATATCAAATATTTTTGGGATTTGACAAAGAATGAATGAATGGATGGAAAGAAGCTCTGTGACTGAAAGTGTGTATTGACTCTACTAGGAAAGTGAGAGCAAAGCTGAGACTATAAGTGGTTATGATGTTTGCCACATGTGCTTAGCACACGGTCCAAAGTAGATGTGTTCTTGGAAAGTTTCATATAAACTGAACTTATTTTTTTAATGCCTCGCATTTCAGTTTGGTGCACCTAGCAACTTAAAACCATCTGTATCACACGATTTTAGGGGTGGTCTGTTCATATGTCTGCTGGAAGCCTTTTGCAAGATTAATTAGCAGTTGTTCTTCTCTTTATCTATGATGGAACATCATTTAATGTCAAAAGGATGTAAATATAAGCTATATAGTACAGTGCAGAAAATTCTTGTTTTTAGCTATTCTATAATGTTTCAAGAAATATATTGTTTAAAGTGGATAGGTTTCCCATATCATGTTTACATAAATGTATATCAGGGAGATCATAAACAAATAGTCTTGTGACCTTATAAATTGAAAGAGGGTCACAGTATCCCTGTCATTTAAACCACACAGTAGTAATAGTGTCTAATTTTATTGAATTCTTACTAAAAGCCTAGCACTGTGCTAAGTGCTTTGTATTATTATCTTCTTTAATTTTCACAGCAGCCGTGTGGTACAGAATTACTGCTAATCCCTAGGTTATAAATGAAGAAAGTGGGCTGCAGAGGGTGAAGCAACTTCCACAGGGATACAGAGCTAGCAAGTGGGGGAGCTTGTATTCCGATCCAGGTATTCTGATTCTGTAACTGGAGAGGAAGCATTATTAAATGTTTTCTGGTTAGAATTCTCATTTTAGAGCAAAAAATGTTATAGGAGGTATCATAGGAACATATTTCCAGTTGTCAGAGAGCAGCATTGCGGTAGAGTGACAAAAGTGTGGTGCCACATAGACCTGCATCTGAGTCCCAGCTTCAGCAGCTTTTGGTTGTGTAGACTTGGCTTTTTCAACCCCTAGTTTTCTCATATGTAAAATAGTGATAAGAACAGTAAGCTTTTGACTTCAATGTGTGGGGGGAAAAGGCCAGGCATAATATAGGAGTTTACTATCAGGTAGGTTTATTATTAAAAGGATCCATAAATATAATTATCACAACTAAGTAAAATAATGTGTGTTTGAAAGAGTTGGGGGCTCAGTGTGCGGGACATTAGGTCTCAGAAGCAGCTGGTGATGGAGGAACATGGTTCCTCAGCCTCCAGGTCTCCTGGGAGGAGACTCTGAGCAGCTGCAGAAGGGACAGGCTCTGCTTTACTCTTTATGGAGGAATGGTGGGACATCATAGAGAACAAGTCCAAGATCATCTCTGATCTCCTTCTAACCTTCTTTGTCAGTTCCCTGCATTCCCCACAGAAATCAAGCTGCCTTTAGGGTGGCCTGTAGGGAGCCCAGCATGATAGTGGCTGTTCTTTGTCCACCCTGGTGCCACATGTGCTTGTTACTGATCTCTGAAGTCCCTTTGCTTGGAGCAGTTCTTCCTTACTTAGAGAAGCAAGTATCAACATATTATCAGTGTATTAGTCTACGCATTCAAATGCTGGTTTAACTTCCTACAATAAGAATTGTCGTATTCAAAGAACTTTAATGAACAGTAGACATCACCAAAGAGAACTTTGAAGCTACTTGGTTTTTGTCTGGATGCTTTTTAGAATCCTCTAGTGAATTGATAGTCTTAGGTCATTGAGAAAAGAAAAATATATCTTAAATTACTTCAGCTAAAGCATTAAAATATTAGGTCACAAAGCTTCAGGTTTTTTTTTTCCCTTTAATTTTTAAGTGTGCTCGGTTTTTTTTTTTTTTCATTTTTATTATATTCCCAGAAAGGATGGCCAAGGATGACCTTTTGTCTTGATTTTGTTTTAATGATCTGTAACGTTTCAATCATCTTATCTTCAAGTTCTCTTGGGCGTCACACATTCGCTATTTGACCCATTATTATTGCTTTTATAATGCCCAATAGACTTTATCCACAGATTGATAATTATTCCCAAGCAAAATATACTGACCAAATATTTCTGTGTACCAGGATTTGCATTTTCAGACTTTAAAATTAGGTTTTGGAAACTGCCAAAGAAAAACAGTGCCAAAGAAAAACCTATTTTACGTGTTTGCTAGCTGAATAATTAGATTGAAAGTTTTATAGTGTAAAATGCATTCTATACATTCCAAAAAGGGTTTGGTTCAGGATTAGTCAGTGAATTAAAGAAGGCTAATTTTGAATAATTTTAAAAAATATTATTTAAAAAATTTTAGTTATTTTTTTTCGCCCTGTGATAGCTAAAGTATTTATGATGCTCCTGGTTGCATTGTAGTTTTGCTTATCTTTTAGTCCCATTCAACAAGTTTAATGACTGGTTATTTGAATCAAAACAAAATTAAGCAAAATTACTGGTCAGTGGCACATCTGATGTTTTCCTATAAAATAACAGGAATGTTCTGAGATCCAAGCTTATGTTTCTAAACATTAGCAGTGTTCTGAAAATTGAACTTTCTTTAACATTATACATCAGAGAATGAAATAAGCAATTCCTTGGAGACAAGCCTTAATGATATGTATATATCTCAGAATCTGGAAGTGTAATTTGATCATAGGAGGTGCTCAAGAAATAAATGGTGTGGGAGCTCCTCAGTATGACCTCTGGGAGTGCTCACCGTCTCTCCCTTGCAGACGTTTGCAGATGTTTCCAGCCGCCTCCTCCCTCCAGCCTCATCAATCACTTTATACCAGAGCGAGTTCTGCCATTACTGTTACCCAGACAAGCCGAGCTGGTCTTACCTCCCACCACGCCACTGCTGTCCTGGCCCACCTGAGAAACCACCTATTCATTTTACAAGGTCCAGCTCAAGCATCACCTCCTACATGACACTTCTTTGGATATTTTCCCCTAGACAGAACTGACCACTGTTTCCCTTGTGTACCCACTCTGTATTGTACACCTTTCTTTCAGAGCATTCGTGACCTCTTATTTGTTAAAATGTGTTTCTATCGCTACTGAATTGCAGGTTTCCTGAAGTCAGGGCCCATGTGGGATTCATTCCTATATTCATGGCACAATGTTTATCATAAATAGAGGGTGCTTAAGGAATGTGTGTGGAAGGAAGGGAAGGAGGAAGGAAGGAGCGAAAGAAGGAGGGAAGGATGGAGGGAGGGAGGGAGGGATGGAAGGAAGGAAGGGATTGTATTGCATTAATCAGTATCCATTATTTAGTGTTGAAAACTTCAGTCTGAGAATGAAACCTTCTGAATTTTTCTGTTTTTCAATCAACCGATCTCTAGATGATGTTATTTCTCACACGTACACCTTCATTTCCCCAGGATGAGCGTACTCTAGAAAGCTGTGGAGTCACTGCCCCGGGCGTGGGTGCCCTGGATGAACTAAACTTCCTGATTTCCAGTGGAAGAACTACAGATTCCCATCACCAGTGCTATGTGATTTTAGATGATTTATGTAACTAACCTCTTGAGTCTCATTGTTCTTAGGCGTAACATGGGAAGAATAACACTTATTTTACCTCATAAGGTTTCTGTGAGAACCAAATGAAATAACGTTTCTGAAAGGACTCTGAAAAGCATGAAGTGTTATGTAAACGAATGGAAGGAAGTATTCCCGTTGTTGCTGTCAGTGACCTGGCATCACGGGAATTTTCTCAGCCTGTGGAGCCTTCTGATCTGGGTGTGACCTTATTGCTTATAAAAGAGGTAAAGTCATATCTACAATTTATGATTTATTTCACTAGGTTAGGTTGATGGCAGCATTTACTCTGCTGACCTACCTTGGTGAACATTGCCTTCAGAACAGGAAGGTGACCTTTATTTCTGTTTGAATCAACTTCTAGCCTAGAATATCAGCCTAGAAAAAAAAGTGTATTTTATCATAAGCAGATGTGTTGGCCAGATAAGTGAAAATTAATTCCAGTTAGTCATGCTTTTAAATTTTATGTAAAACTCTCTCAAAATAGATGATAATAAATTCCATGAACATAATAATTTTAAGATTCTAAGCAATGCTTCATTTTCTGGCCTCCTTGTTTTTCTGCCAGTCAAAAGCATGATTATTTGAACATTTATGCTTGTGATATATTTGAAACTATATTTATTTCTTCTTTGTCATAAAAATAATTTTTCAATGATAGCCATATTGTGTGGATAATCCTGTGTGCCAGGACTTGTATTTGTAATGTCTGCTTCTTTTATTGGTGCTCAGAATTGCACCTCTGAATCAGCTTTGCCCAAAATGACTCAGAGTAATCTTGAGCAACCAGTCAGGAATCTTGAGAAATCCCCACATTGCAACCTGAACAAATATAGGAACCAAAATTCAGGGAGGAAGCCACCATGGTTTCTCTATAATAGACAGCAAATTAAGATAGGGAATAGCAGATGAGAGGCTACAAACAAGAAGAGGCAACACAAGTGAGCAGAACAAACCACAGTGAGCGCAGTGCGCCTCTGAAATTGATTTCACCCGCAGAGTGATGGTGGCCTCTTGTTGATCAGAGTACTGGCTACCAATTTAGTTTGTATCTGCTGAGCAGATTGGAGCAGATGATACATGTCTGATACACTGAAGGGGAGAATTAAAATAATTTATCTGGATCTCCTTCATCCTTCGAAACCACACAAGTCTATTTCAGTGGAAATTATTTTTCATATTTTGATATTGAGCACAACAGAAAAATATGATTCAGAAGGAACGCAACTGAGAATCTGAGGCCTGCAGATTTGAGAGATTACAGATATTACCATTGATACTGGGTCTTAAAACAGAGAGAGGAGCTGAGAAAGTCACCCTTATAACCAGCCACGTGCTAATTGCAAAGAGGGACAGAGCACTAGTCCATTTAGCAAGTTCGCATGTTGACATCAACAGAGGCTAAACTGGTCCCTTATCATGGGGAAGAAATTGTTCTGATTAGTATTTTTTTTTAATTGAGGTATAATTTACATACAGTAAAATTCACTCATTCTTGTGTTCTGTTCTGTGAGTTTTATTCAACACATAGGGTCATATAACCACCACCACAATCAAGATTGTGAACAGTTCTATCATCTTTCAGAATTCTCTCATGTCTCTTTATAGTCAGCCCTTCCTGTTACCCACACCTCTGGAAACCACTGTTCTGTGTGTAGTCTAGTTTTGCCTTTTTTAGAATGTCATATAAATGAAATCATACAATATGTAGCCTTTTGAATCTGGCTTCTTTCACATAATATATTTTAGATTCACTTGTGTTGTTGCATGTGTCAGTATTTCATTACTTTGTGTTGAGTACTTTTCCACTACATGTACGTACCACAGCTTATTGATTCATTCAACAGTTGAAGTGTATTTGGCTTGTTTCTAGTTTGGGGTAATTATGAATAAAGCTACAACAGACATTCATGAATAGGTATTTGTGTGAGCATATGCTTTCATTTCACATATTTTCAAGACTAGCTGGAAATGAGATTGCTGGGTGGCATGTTAAGAAGACAGTCAACTTTTATAGAAATTTCCCAACTGTTTATACAAAGTGCCTATACCATTTTTGCATTTCTACCAGGAATAGGAATTCCAGTTGCTTCACATCCTTGTGAAAATGTAGTATTGTCTACCTTTTTAAAAATTTTTATTGAAACATAGTTGATTATACACGTTTGTGGGGTACAGAGTTGAATATCAATACTGAGGACATATGTGACGATCTAATCAGGATAATTAGCATATTCATCATTACAAAACATAAGCATTCTTTGTGTCCATTAAATAATTGCTTGTTAACATACTTCCCCCTCTCCCTTTCCCACCTCTAGTAACCACAGTTGTGATCTCTCCTTCTGAAGGTTCAACTTCTTATTGTGATTTTTGTTTGTTTGTGTCTTTCTTATTTACTTTTTAGCTCCCACTTATGAGTGAGGACATCCAGTATTTCTCTTTCTGTGCCTGGTTTATTTCACTTAACATAATTTCCTCTATGCTCACCCAAATTGCTGTGAATGGCAGTTGACAGCCATTCTAGTAGGTGAGTAGTGGTATATCATTGTGACTTTAATTTGCATTTCCCTGATGACTAAGAATGTTGAGAGTCTTTTCGCACATTTACTGCCAATCCGTTTATCTTTTGTGAAGTAACTCTTTAGTTCTTTTGGTCATTTCTGTATTTGGTTGTTTGCTTACTTATTAAGTCCTAAGAGTTCTTTTTGTATTCTGGTTACAAATTCTTTAATGGATGTGTTTTGCAAATATTTTCTCTCAGTCCGTGGGTCACTTTTTATTTTCTTAACAGTGTCTTGAGAAGAGCCAAAGTTTTACAATTTGATAAAGTCCAATTTTTCTTTTTTTTTCAGTTTGTGCTTTTGGTGTCCTATTTAAGAAACTTTTGCCAAATCCAAGATCACTAAGAAGTTCTTCTGTGTTTTCTTCTAGACACTTTATACTTTCAGTTCTTATAAAAAGGTTGTGATCCATTTTGAGTTCATTTTAGTATGTGGTGTGAGATAATGGTTGAGGTTCTTTTTTTTTTTTTTGCATATGTATATATAATTATTCTAGTACCATTTTTTGAAAGGATTACTCTTTCTCTTTTGAATTGCCTTGGCACCTGTGTTGAAAATCAGTTGGCCATATGTGTGTAAGTCTATTTCTGGATTTTCTGGGTTTTTTCACTGATCTGTATGTCTATCATTATATCAATGGATAGAGCTTTATCAATTTATTGATTCTTTTCAAAGAACTAGTCTTTGGTTTCATTGATTTTCTCTATTGTTTGTCTGTTTTCTGTTTCATTCTGCTGCTATCTTTGTTATTCTGTCTTCCTGTTTACTTTGGGGTTAATTTGTTCCTCTTTTCCTATGTTTTTAACGTGGCAGCTTTGATAACTGATTTGAGACCTTTCTTAAGCATTCAATGGTAGAATTTTTCCTCCAAGTATAGCTTTAACTGCCTTCCACAAATTTGATTTGTTTTAATTTTTATTCAGTTAAAGATATTTTCTCATTTCCCTTTTGATTTTTATTTCTGATCAGTGGATTATTTAGAAGTGTGTTGCTTAATCTCTAAATAATTGAGGATTCTCAAGATATCTTTCTTTTACTGATTTCTCATTTGATTCCATTGTGCTTTGAGAACATGCATTAAATGATTTCAATACCTTTAAATTTATTAAGACTTGTTTCACATCTCAGAATATGGTCTCTCTTGATAAAAGTTTTCTGTACACTAAGAAGAATGTGTATTCTGCTGTTGTTGGTGGAATGTTCTATAATTTTTAGTTAGGTGGATTTGGTTACTAGTGTCGTTCAAGTCTTCTGAATTTCTTCTTATTCTAGCAACTCTGAAAAGTGGTCTTGAAATCTTAAACTATAACTGTGGATGGTCTGTTAACTTCTTAGTTCTATCAGTTTTGCTTCAGGTACTTGAAAGCTCTTGTTATTAGGTACATACACATTTAGGATTTTTATGTCCTCTTGATGAATTGATTTCCTTAGCATTATATGATATCTCTCCCAGTAATATTCTTTTTTCTGAAAAGTGCTTTGTCTGATATTGATTCTGACCTTTTTTGATTATCATTAGCATGGTATATCTTTTTTTTATCCTTTTACATTTCACCTTTCTGTGTCTTTATATTTGAAGTGGATTTTTTCCTGTAGACATCATACTTGATTCTTGTTTTTTTTTTTTTGTCTTTTTTGTGACCGGCACTCAGCCAGTGAGTGCACCAGCCATTCCTATATAGGATCCGAACCCGAGACCCAGCGCTGCACTCTCCCCAGTGCGCCACGGGCTCGGCCCTTGATTCTTGTTTTTTTAATCCAAATGAACAATCTCTGACTTTTAATTGCAGTATTTAGATCATTTTATGTTTGGTACGGTTACCAATATAGGTGAGTTTAAATTTCCCACCTCGCTAGTTTTCTGCTTGTCCCATCTGCTCTTTGTTCCTTTTTCTCCTCTTTTACCACCTTATTTTGTATTAAGAAGTTTTATGTTTTCATTTTAGCTCCCTTATTGGCTTGTTCGCTATGCCTCTTTTTAATTTTTACTTTACTGGTTGCTGACTCATTTTAAAATATACATCCTCTGCTTTCAAATAATATTATGGCACTTGATGTTTAACATAAGAACCTTACAAAAAATTATTTCTATTTTTCTGCTCCTAATCTTTGTGCTGTTGTTGCCATATATTTTATTTCTACATATTTTTTAAACCCCATTTAAAATAGTTATTTCTCTTTCAAAAAAATTAAAAATGAGAAAAAGTCTTTTATTTTTATCTACGTTTATACAGTTTTTAGTTCTCTTCTTGTCTTTGAGCAGATCTAAATTTCCATATGGTATCATTTTCCTTCTGCCTGAAGTTTTTTCTTTAACATTTCGTCTAGCTGGTCAGCTGATGATGAATTCACTCAGCATTTATATGTCTGAAAAAGTTTTTCTTTCACTCTCATTTTTGAAAGATGATATTTTTGGGTAAAGAAATCTATGTACTAATCTTATAGTACTTTAAAATGTTGCACTATTGTCATTTGTTTTGTGTTGTTTCTGATGAATAAGTCTCTGTCATTTTTGTCTTTGTTCCTCTGTATATAATGTGTCCTTTTTTTCTTTGGCTGCTTTTAAGATTTTCTTTTAATACTGGTTTTCAGTGATTTAATCATGATGTCCCTGTGTGGTTTCCTTCACATTTTTGTACTTGGAATTCTTGTAGTTTCTTGGTTTTAAGGTTTACAGTTTTCATTGAATTTCAAACATTTTTGGCCATTATTTCTTTTTTTTTTTTTAATTTTGCACTCCCCCTCCACTTTCCTTAACATCCTCCCCTAATTAAATTAGCCCCATGGTTTAATATTTCTATTTTTTAACTCCCTCTGTAATGTGTCCCTTACTTTTCTACTGCATCTACTATGGTTCAAGCCCTCATTGTTTCTTTCTTTCTTTTTTTTTCTATTGCAAAAACATGCCTCTATTTTTGCCATTCTCTAATTCTTCATCCTTATTCCATATGGCTACTACAGTGAATTTCCTAAAATATGCTGTGCTCAAAATCCTTCAATAGCTGTGTATTGCCTATAGAATGAAATCAGACTCCATAGCCTGGTACATAGGGCCCTTTCTTCCTACTGGATTTCTAGCCTTCTTTCCCCGTATACCTCTCTGCTCCATCCTTCTGAACTCTTTATGCCACTGCTGTGGAAGTACTTCCAGTTCCCCAAATGTGTCATGCTTTTTCATGCTTTTGTGCACATGCTCATGCCTTTGTTATGTCTGGAAAACCTCTTCTGCTTCCTCTCACATCTGCCCACATGTCTGGAGACTCTTATTCACTGAGCTGAAATATTTTCTATGTGAAACTTACCTTGTTATCCCTTCCCAATTCTACTGAACCTTGAACTAACTCTATTACAGCAATTAACCTATTGTTTTGCAATCATCATTTATTGGTCATCCTTCTAGACTAACTTTTTTTGTGTTCAGAGACTATATCTTATTTATTTAAAAATATTTATTAGTGGAACATAGTAGGTGCTTAATAAAGTATTTATTGAGCAAATGAATTGTGGACATTTAGTGGGTATGGGGCATATTCTTCTTAGAATAAGTTAAACTCAGATTAATCATAACTCATATAAAAAATGTACTAATACAATAACTACCATATTTTAAGAGCCTACTATGTTCCAGGCACAGTGTTAGCCACTTTTCATACATTATCTTTAATTCTTATAACATCAGTGCAAGGTATGTCATTATCCTCACGATAATCCAACTTAGGTATGGAGAGGTTGTGGACAAGGCCATGTAGATGGAAAATGCCAGAACTGGATTTCAGAAACATGTATATCATGCTTTTCCCTTTTTGCACACACATTAGGAGTTCTGTCACATCACCGTCAATATTTTCCAAGATTTCCTCTAAGAAATGGCAGCATTACAGCAGTGATTGTACAGGGAGCAATGTGGATTGTAATAGGGACGTAGAGAATTGATGTTACAGACTGAAAAAGAGAAAAGTTGCTAAGGGGCTGTTATGTGATAGTAGGAAATTGGGGCAGGAGAGTTCTTAGTCTGGGCTACAAACATCCTGTGAATGTGTCTTGTCCCATCTTTCATATGACTACATGGAGAGCAGTCTTGAGGGTACAACTCAACCATGTGGTTTGGGGATTCCTTCAAGGATGTGTGGATCAGGGGGTCTGGCTCAAGGCAGTGACTTGAGTAACAGTGGAAGGAAGTGAAAATTGTGGACGGGCCAGCACCAGCTGTGTCAACAAAAGGCCCAAAGGACTCCTAAGCCTTTGTCATGACGACAGCTCTGGCTGAAGCTGCCTGGCTCACCACCCCAGCCTGCTCAGGCTGCGGGTTAGATGCCTGTTGGTACCTCCTTCCCTTTGTTTCCCAAGGCTGCTCTTGATATTCAGTTTAGTTTCATTCCATCCACTACCATCCCTAATTTAAAAATGGTTGGAGTGGGGTGGACAGAAAGAGATACAGTGTAGTGGTCTCCAGAACCCCTGGGGGGTGTCCTTTTATACATAAAGCATTGTCATTTTTCTATTTATTCTGTGCCACTGAATCCAGAATAAAACTTACAAAGTCATTGTTCCTCCCTTTTGATATTTATATTCTAGAAAATATTCTCAAGTATGGTTTTAATGTTTTAATTCTAAAATTTTCTGATTGTGTGTGTGTGTTTGGATGAGTTTTGTTATTTGCAAGAGGAGGGGAGCTTTATTGACAGCAACTCTATTTCTTGGGGTATTGTAGCTAATACTTTTGGCAGACAGGTTCCAAGGATAGGGTCAGTTTAAATGTGCTCTTGAGGATGATTCCTCACCTGTCCTTTGTTACAGATTGGCTGTAGGTAGTGTGTAAGGAAGTTGAGTGTGCCACCATAACTTTTTGAATACTCTAGATATATATTTAGTGTTTCTTTTTAGCTAGGTAGATGAAAGAAAAGATAGACTTGGTTAAAAAACAATTGCACTTGTAAGGAGGCACAATTATCTTGAGGAATAGGAAGTGCAAAGTTGTGCAAGTGATGGGAAGATGCGTGGGAAGCCTTCACTCAGATAACAAATGAAGTTTTGGACAGTCGGGATATGATCAAGTGAGAGCTTTTAATGTTCTCATGTTTTAAATGCCCTCATTTTAACGTGGTTGCACTCTCTCCCTTGGTCTTACGTGCATTGTGATAAAGATTTTTTTCATTCCCTTTTTAAAGAAATTAATGTGATTTATTAACAAATAGGCACTTAGATATTGGCAGTGGGAGGGGGTGGTGTTGGTTTCTGGAGCCTTTCATGTGACATCAATTAAGCTATTTTTGGATCAACTCACCCGGAAGAGGAGCTGAACCACATTAATGTTGACCTTAAATTATCAAAATTGGTGTGAAATATTCTTGTTACCACAAAGGTGTTCACTTATTTTCTTTTTTATGACCACTAAGATAAATTTTATCCCTGCGCTGGGTTGGTATCAGAGATCTCAGGGAATATAAACAAAAATAGAGTCACAGGTACAAATCCTGGATTAATGATGCTACAACTCTTACAGAGAGTGGAAATACTTATTTGAAGTGAGTTGAAAAGTTTCTTCAGACTGTTGTTTTAGAGACAGTACTATGTTTGTTGGGTGTAAAAGATTTTTTATTACCTTTCATTTATATTTTTAGTATACACCTAAGAAATTGATCAAGGATGTTCTGGGAGGATTTCTAAAATAACAGTGGCTAAGACAAAGGTTAATCTGTTATTTTAAGTAGATATGATATTAAGTAACCCAAGTAGTCCAAGAAAGAATATTTTTATCCAGAGTTTGTTGCTTACATTGGGAATGTTTTTGTGTATACTTTTGTTGTAATATCAAAAGATAGTCTGTATGTTTTAGCGGCATATTGTTGAACTGCTATTGTTAACTAGGCTTCAGTTAAAATGGAAGTAGTTATTTATCATATTATCACTGTGGGAGACAGATATCTTTATTCAAGTAGTGGGCAGAAGAAAAATACAGCATAACTTTAATCTTAAAATGCCTCTTTTTAATTAAGTTGAATTAAGTTTGTTAAAAGTAGGAACACAAATTCTTATTGGAATGAGGATGCACTTTTCTTAAATTGCTGCATTCTTGCAGGGCTCTGTGATAAGCTTCCTACAGGCTCTTCCCTGGACTTATGTTAATACCCCAAGGATGCTTTGTGGGAATCATAAAGGGAGGCTAGAGTCCAGGATGGATCTGGAAGATTCATTTATAAATTTATTTTTTGAATGGTTAGTCAGTCAGTCAGTTATTGTAGGTAATTAATATTTGTCCCATATGTCAGGTATTTTGTCTTATTGACCACATTCATCAAGCAAAGTAGATGGAGATTTTTCACATGGATATTTCAATTATTCTGGAATTCTCTGCTGCTGTTTTAAATTTAATATTAAATTTAAATTTCTGGCCATGGTGTGCTATCATTATAGGAAGATAGTAACATTTAAAAAATGTTGCTGCTGCCTTCAAGGACTTCAATAAACAATTCACTCAACTAGCAAATATTTACTGAGCTCTTATTGTGATTAATAATCCATGTCATATGTTTGCAGAGTGGGAGATAACCTGAGAAACTTAGGGTACAGTTTCTGTACTCAAGACTGTTTCTTTAGCAGAGCAGATACTGATTCAATAGTTGCTGAATGAATACATTAATAAGGAATATTAATAATTTATAAAGAAATTAAGAAAAAAACAGTAATGTTGTTTTATTCACTGCCATATCCCATGTAGGCTGGAAGAGTTCCAGGAATGTAGTACGTCCTCAGTACACACCTGTTGAATGAATGACCAAACAGCCATGTACTATACATGCAGTTAGACTTATTGGAATCCAGTGGAGGCTCATCACTTCTAGCTGGGATAGTCAGGGAAGGCTTCATGGAGTAGGTGGGATTTTAACTGGCGAGAGAAAGAGGGCCGTGTAGAAGTAGGGAATGGTGCGGAGGCTGCAAAGGAGATGTTGGGAGCTGATGTGCCGTGACTCCACATCAGTGATGGATGATCAGGCTGGAAAGGCACATTTTGGAAACCCTTGGAAGACAAGCTTAAGTTTTCCTGTGCAATGGAGAGTGAAAGGGGTAATTTAGAAATATTAATCTGGAGGTGCTGCACCAGATGCATTGAAGAAGGGAGAAACCGTGAAGCACACACTGACAAGGCTTGGTTATTGAGTGCGCTGACGAGGGAAGGAAGTCATCAGAGATGGTGACAATCTTGTTTTGAGCTTCATTAACTTGGATAATAGTAAAAGCACAAACAAAAATAGGACAATCAGAAGGGAAAAATTAGCTTTTTGTGGGAGGATTTTTGTGTTTTAAACCTCTTAATGTTTGAAGTAGCAGGGATACTTCATTGTGAACCAATAGAAACCACAGAAGTGCAGAATATTGGACATGAGAGAGGTCTTGGAGACTGAGTTATTAATTAGACTCAAATACAGCCCTATTATCTTACTGATGAAAAAGCTGACTAGGTTCAGGAACAGGCCCCAGGAACCCAATTTCTGGCCTCAATGCAAACAAGTAGTTTGGCAGATGTGGAAAGTCACTGACAGTGTTTTGAAGGGTACTTAAAAAGTGTTCATTGGCAGTTTGATTTTCCCTTTTCAATTTGAAGAGCCGTCATATAAATAGTTCCAGGTAATGCATTTGGAGATATCATCTATACACTGTAAACATTGTGCTGTAAGATTGAGATAAAATCCTTTAAATATTAGGCAATATACTCATTCATTCTCACTAATTAAAACAGTCTTAACTTGCCCCCAAAAGTGATATTAGTAATAAATTTCTTTATCTTTCTTTTAATAATATCTTAATATATTTATGTTTAGTGCATTCTATAGAGTTATCACTGAGTTGAAGCTTACTCAATTCTGAACATTTTATACTGCATATGTTCTATCTTGGACTTTTGATCAGGGGTCTTGGGTGTCATATTACCACATTTGAAGGGAAAGCAGTGGTTGGAAGCCAAATTGGTCCTGGACATGTGTTACCTGTAAGAGTTGGGGCTCTGAAGGAGGGCTGGGGGTCAGGTCTCACCCTTGGCATATCTGCTCTTGTTCTTCAATACCTGTTACATGTGAGAGTAGAAAATATTGTCCGTATTCTGGCTCACACCCTTTGTATCTGAAGATGCAAGTGCAACACTGGCTTTTGCCTTCAGGAGCTCGTGGTGATCTTCCAAAACTGAGCTGATCTTAATGTGCGATCACTGCACTGATTTCTTTGCCTCTGACCACTGCCTTCCTGGGCCCACAGCATGATGGAAGGAGACAGGGCATGGAATGGACATGGGGAAAGAACCCCTTTGTTCTTTTCCTCGGTCAAGGGAGGCAAGGAGGAGAGTGACTGGGAAATGTGTAGCATGAGAATAGATGGGAACCAACTCTTTTACAGTAAAGTGAAAGATGGGATAATTAAACCTAGATTATCTCTAACAGGGAAGTAAAATGGACAAAAATAGTAACATCTAGTAATTTACCATCATAATCCTAACTCTTCTTTGAAGAATTTCCTATCTTAAATTGCAACAATAGCAATGAGATTAAAAAAAATATTAGTCTTAACAGCTTATTTTAAACAGGTTCCTAGTAGTAGTAACTGCCTTTGTCTTCATGAGAATGCTGAGAGTTTATTAACAACCAGCCTGTAGGCCAAGCATTTAAAAATTTGTGAACCTAAGTAATGAGAGGATAGGGAAATCTTGATCAGCTGATACATGGCATTGGAGATGGGAGAAGCAGACGTAGATCTACTTGGCAAATTCATATATCTGATGCTCCAGGTGGTAGGCCCATGGACATTAATAGTAGTAATTAGCCTTGGATGAGAGAAGAACAAAAACTCCATGTAGAAATGGGAAACTTCCAGTATCGCTTGGTAGAGTATTTCTAGATTGGGACTAATGAACTACTTTTCCACCTGAAGTCTTCAGGAACAGGCAGGATCCTGCTTCTGCAACTACCAAATGAAAAACCAACCTACTCTTCTGGGCTTTATAGACCCAATTTAGCAGATTGAAGGACACTTGCTCTTACACTAACTGAACTAGCCAGCCCCTGCATGCCGAGTTTCTGTGGCAAAATGACCTCAGTGACCTCTCTTCTCTATTGTGGAATGTAGGTGAAAAGAGCGCAGGGGAGCCCGATGATGCTGAACTGGTAAGGCTCAGTAAGAGGCTGGTGGAGAATGCAGTGCTCAAGGCTGTCCAGCAGTATCTGGAAGAAACACAGAACAAAAACAAGCCAGGGGAGGGGAGCTCTGTGAAAACCGAAGAGACTGATCGGAATGGCACTGAGAGTGATAACAGGAAATGAGAGTTGAAAGCGGGCCCACCACTCCTTGGAAGGCATCCTTGCTCCCCTCTGCTAAGTCTAGGGACTGACTTGCAATGTGCTGTTTATGTCTCTTGGCCAGTCTGCGGAGATTGCCCAATACTTTCATGGTCTATGTGTTTGCGTTTCTGAAACACAACAGAAGAGAAATGGAGTACTTGGAGTAGCAGAGGAAATTCATTTATGAAACAAGAATGGCCCGTATTTCATTTGCCATGCACAGAGGAGAGGGGGGACTTGAGGTTGTGCCTCCTGGACTCAAATGAAAGGCCGTGGAGAAGGCCTTGCCATCAATGGATACTGCCATTTATTTGCTTAGCAGGGCATTTGACTACTCTGAGGCCAGAATTCACGCACAGGTATCAAGTGCTAAGTTTAAGATAATCACTGTTGAAATGATTACCTGTACAATTAGTCCATTATGTTTCATGTTTGTCCTAAGTGTGTTCTGCTATACAGTGATGTTTATTTACAGTTAATCATTTCATGTAAATGATATATTTTTGGTGAAATATAACCTTTTCTATAAAATGTGGGCATTTTAAAGGTTGGTTTTTTAAACCTTATTTTGATAAGTCAGTATGCCATATTTCATGTTTTCCGTTGGCATTTGTACGTTAAATGTATTATATAATTTTTTTTCCTTAGGCAAGAAACCTATTGGAATCCGAGACTTAATTAATGAAGCCTTGCATCGAGAAAGGATGGGTCTGAAGTCCAAAGTGAAACACATAAAGGAACTATTATTAAAGCCTGAGATTCAGGCCAAAATTAGAAGGGAGCTTTTTGAAGGAAGACTCATTAACAACAGTAATCAGGCAAATGATGTTAATTTCAGCGGGACTCAGACATAAGCTCCTCATTGCTATTATGGTAACATAGTTTATGAAATCTTTTCAGCTTATTAAGTAGCTCTTTGGTAAATACCACAAAAGTGTTCTGATAGTGTCTGCACAACAACAAACCAACATTTGGTAAGGAATTAACCATTTCTTGCCAAAGAAAATTAATTCTGCCCATGTTCTTTTTTTTTTTTTTTTAGCTAAACTTGTGTTTTGGAATGTTTGATTCTGTACTATTGAGAGTTAATTTACAGAACTGACTCTTACTTAGCTGTTCTGAGATAAAAAAATACAGACTGGGTCCTTGCAGATAAAAAATACAGACTGTAAAAAATCATTTACAGACAAAAAAACTAACAAAACCAACAGTATTTTAAGGGCCACTTGCCTCCGTTTGACATGATTGTTAAATCAAAAGAAGCATTGTTTAGGTGTATCTGCATCTAGTGTTAACTTTTAATGAGAATTTGAATGTTTATTGAACGTTAGTACTTGAATAAACATTTATAAATGTAATTATTGCAATGACTGGTTAAGAATGTTTCATAGTATCCATATGTATTATTTTTCACTGATCAAAATATAGTCTGCTTGTTCATTTCTTAATGGATAAATGTTTGGGATTTTTATTTTCTACTTTTCTGAAGATAAACCCCAGGTTTTATCATATCCCTTGTAATCTGAATTTGTTTGCACTGGTTTATTTTTAAGGGCATTCTCGAAAAATTTCCCCCATATCATGATTATTTGTAACAGCTTTTTCTATAGTCATTGTAAAATTCCTGCTACTAATAGATCATGATCGATGGGGAAATTATAAGAGATTGATCATGTAATCATTTCAAATATAAAATCCAGTTTACTCATGGATTTTAGCTATTTTTTCACTGGGTAAATTATACTACATTTATTTATAAATGAGTTTATGCATTTTCATGCCTCTTAATAAACATATTGTTTTCCCTTGCTGCCTTTTCTCATTTTTTTTCCCCTCACTCTTGGCAATTGTTGGATATGTATTGGTAAAATGAGTCATAAATAGGAGCTCTGATGATTTCAGTGTTTTTTCACCTTTGTTTGTAGTTGTCAAAGCACCTTCAACTTTAGACTTTAAATCATTTCAAATCAGTCAGCTTCACAGAGAATTAACAGCAGCACATGAAATTCAAAGAAAATTTAAATAGCTCTTATAGATAGCTAATATATGTGTCACTGAGGTGACATCAATAACGAAGACAAAGGGAGTAGATAGATGGAGGGTGCAGAAGCCTGGGAGCTGCTCACCAGGAAGCCCCTTTCAGTGGGAAAGCGCTTTCCTGCTTGCAGATGGCTTCCTTAAGTCAGTCCTTAAGGTGGGAGGCAATGGTGTTTTGGGCCTTATTTTCTTTTACAAATGAGGAATCAGAATCCAAGTGGTGGAGTGCCTTATTCAAGGCCATACTGCTGTTAGGGAACTGGACCTGAACTATAACTTGGCTCTATCTCAGTGTTCCAGTGGACTATTTTCACTGTCCTGTAATATAAATTAATGATACTGCAGGAGAGAGATCACTCCTCAACATGTACCTATAAATATTTTCAAGAAGCTATTACCAATTTGAAAGGCTAAAATAATATACTTTTTGCAGTTTGGGGTTACATGTCTTACTTTAGTTGAGAATCATAGTTTCCACTTGTTAAATACCTCCTAAAGCCTAGCCTGTGTGCCAGGTGATTCATGCACGTGATTACACTTCTTCCCTTCAGTGACCCTGTTAGGAAGTAATTAGTACTTTTACAGATTAGGAAACTGGGACTTCAGTTAAATGGCCCAAGTTCATAAAGCTAATATAAGGTAGGGATAAATTTAAGCTTGGATCTGTTCTATTCAAAGCTGACACTCTTTCCACAATGTAACACTTCCTCTCTCCACCTAGTAAAATATATTTCACAAATCAAGGATGTGTAACAAAGGGAAAGTCACTTTCTTTTGACTAAACCAGCTCCTTTGCAACCCTGAATTCCTATGAACATATATGAGTGGGCAGCTAATGTGATGAAATTGGGGGAAAAAACTTTTATGGGGATTAAGGATTCTAATCCTTATCAATGAAATCTCCACTTAAGCAGGTAATAGATCTGCAACATAACCAGAGCCACTTTAGACAACCCCAAGTACAAAAAGGACCCGCCCACCTCCTCCCATCCCCTCCCCTCCCCCCTTCCCTCTAGGAGAAGGCTCCTGACTTAAGCAGAAACCCCTTTGGCTTCTGCAAGGATGCCTTTCTCCACCCCATCCACATTAGCATAATGACCCTCCTTGATGGTATCATCCAGCTCTTGGCGCCTACATATCAATATAAGCTCTACCACCCCCACACCTGGTGCTGTCCCCCATTTTCAGGGCAGCCCCGGGCTGTTCCCCACTTTGAGCACTGCCGGCAGATTCTTTGCCTTTAATAAAGTTTGAACAGTACCTGGCATCTTGGCTCACTTTCTTTCAGCAGGTTTATGACGGAAATGGGAAGTATAAAATGAAACATTTTTTTTTTTCTATTTTTAAAACCTAGTAAGACATTAATTTGCCTAAATCTAAGTTTGGGATCTGAAATGTTCAAAATAACTTTATTCTCTCTAATCAGAGTCACAGAATAATTGCTTGTTGGGTACCTAGCCAGAGTATGTTGTCCTAAATTGGTACTGCATGTTATGTAGCCTTGTCTTCTGAGGAGGCTGCAGGGTTGGTGACAGATTGCTGGCTTGGGCCAGAAGGTAGACTATGGCTTTAGAATTGCATCCACCACTGATATGATTTTTTTTTCCCCCAGTGGGAACAGGCTTTACCAAAATATGTTCTCTTAAGCTTTATTTAATATATTTTATAAAAAACTGATATAATTAAGTTATACTTAACCCATATCAACCTGTTTTTTTTTTTTTTTTTCCAACAGGGGAACATTTGATTAAATTACTATTATCTGAAAATTCTATTCTATGAGGAAAAACCCATTGGCTACACAAAGACGTAACATTAAATGGTTAATTGGGAATGACGAATCATATGATGCAATACAGATAACTGAGTAAAAGAGTTCTTCACTTTTTTTTAATTGAAGCACAATTGATTATACCTATTTTCGGGTACAATGTTGAAACCATCACCTGTGTACAGCATATGTTGATCAAATCAATACTATTGGGATATTAGTTATTACAAATCATGCTTACTCTTTGTGCCCCTTATTCAATCTCTCCCATCCCCCTCTCCCTCCCCCGGACTTCTAATAACCATAGATTTGTTCTCCTCTTCTGAAAGATTAAAGGTTTCTCTGCTTTTTGGTTTTGTGGGTTTTTTTTGCACACCCCATAGAAACACTCATATAATAAGTATACTCTAAGGTGTTGTGCGGGGCGGGTGGGGAAGGGGAAAGGTGGTGAGGCTAAGGCCCTTGGCCCCCTTTCTCAGGGCCCTGGGGCTTATTGGTTGGGGTCCGCCTGGTTGCTGTGGTGGTGGGCAGGGCCGAGGCCCACTGTTCCCTCCTTCAGGGGTGGGGGTGGGGGGTGGGAAGGCTGACATGTGATCTTGAGCAATCAATTCACTTTTCTGAGCCTTACTTCCCTATCTGTAATTTGAAGGAGTTTGGCCAGAGGATTTCCAAGGATCTTAGAGCAGTGTTCTTTGTGACTGTACCACGATGATACTCATGCCCATGCCACCATCTTGGCTACCATTGTGTGCGGTCTTCTTGATTGGGCCACATTCTTCTATGCGTTGGCAGTAGAGGCTTAGGGTTCCAAAAGACTTTACATTCTGTTTCCCTTGTGTTGGTTGTCAGCTTCATGTAGGGAATCTCTAGTGGTATATATTCACATTCATAACCAAATTCCAACATTTTTTGGGATCAATCCCTGGAAAAATAGTAGATCCTATATGAATATTTTAAGGGATGTCAAAAAGTAGTATTTTCAACAGCAGGACAAGATTATCAGCTTTGAACTTGGTCTCATTTACAGAGTCTTAGATTGATATTATTGCATCAATCTACTTCTCAGTGTATACCAAGAATGAGGCTTTTGACATAGGCTAGATTTACATCTAGAGCATACGTAAGATTCAAATTACTCCAAATGTGTCACCTTCCAGTCATCCTGCAGTTAGACGTATCCATAAGAAGGTAATTAAAGCAGCTTGACTTCATGTGCTAGAGGTCATTTCAGGCATATGACCAATATGATGTTTTTGCTCCTCTGTACTC
Source organism: Cynocephalus volans (assembly GCF_027409185.1). NCBI lineage: Eukaryota > Metazoa > Chordata > Mammalia > Dermoptera > Cynocephalidae > Cynocephalus > Cynocephalus volans. The sequence continues at coordinate 131,947,783 of NC_084464.1, forward strand.
AATCACAGATGCATAAACCAGCTACCCCATTATGTAACTGATTTATTTCATTACACAAAGACGACAAACCTATAGTATCTCCGGAAATAAGTTGATGAGTAGATAACCTAATATCCATTGTTTTCAACACTTTCAAATCTCACCTATAATAATTTTATCTTAAAAGAAATTGTAAATGCATTCCTGAATTCTAATTTTTCCAGGTAGATAGAATTCATATAAAAAATAAACCCGTTGTACTTTTTAAAAAGTTTCCAGTTCCCTATATGAATTTGATAGCAGCACACATGCTACCAAGACAAATTCCCGTATTATTTTATTCACAGTAAAAAATGAAAATTAGAGCAATTCACTTGGAGTCAGTGAATTTAAAATTGTGATGCTACTTACAGCACTTTTTTCCTGGATCACTGTTTTGGGGATAATAAGGCTTCTTTATAATAAAGTAATTCGAAAGCTTCTAAAGAAGAGCAAATTACTCCAGTGTAATATGCTCAAAACTACTTATTTGAATCCATTAAATGTAACTGTTAAATTCAGGTAATTTGGGATGATTTTAAAATGTAAATCACAATATTCCTTTGCATATCCCATCATTAGTCACTTGTGGAAGGCCATGAAATTCTGTTACAGCATCAAAGACAAGAAAAATTAAACTGAGATATCAATTCATTGTTTCCAGTAAACTTATGTTGCTTTCACTTTAATGGTTCAAATTATTTCTGAAAAGCTACTATCATATGACATTGTCCATATATTTATGTGTTATATTCTTTGAGACATCTTAGAAAAATAACACAGTCCTGCCTGCAGTCCTGCTAACTTAAGCAGCTATGTGGTATACACAGCTCTTCCTCTTAAGTAACAGTACAGCATATTGGTACCAACTTCAGACTGCTCCCCACATTTCCTGCTGAAAACCACGTGGGCACAATGTTGCCATGAAAATCTCTTTAAATCAAAGTGCATGGTAGTTTCTTCACAGATTTTTTGAAAGCTTACCCATACCCTTAAACTTATAAAAGTTTTTTTATATCTTACCCATAATTTCAAAGAATCTTTTTTTTGGAAACACTCGTGTGGGATATATAAAACTGTAGGAGGTGCAAGGACAAAGAAATGTCTTACAGTTGGACAGGAATTACAGTACTGAGGAAAGAAACGAAAATGCCCAATCCAAAGAATATCTGATATGGGAATTGAGGTTGAGAAAATAGAATAAATATGCTACAGTGGGGAGAGACGAAGCATATCTTTTTAAAATTCTGGAAGAAAAATTTAGAAGCTACTTTTATCAGGTCCATACTTGGGCGGGGGGGCACATGACAAGGGCTTTTGATGGTTTGTGGACATTTGTCACACTTAGTGACTGCCCAGCATCTTTTGAACACCTGTCCTGTGTTTATGCAGCTTCCTACCTTGTGATCCCTGCTTCCCCAGGTAGAGGCCCCAAGGTAGAGGCCAGGAACTGCTGTTGTTTCTGCTGAGGCATCAGTGAGCTGGGTACAAAATACCAATGTGTGTGTGAGATGGCCACTTCCCCACAGTCATGTGAACACAGCGAGTGACCCCAGACCCCTCAGTGAGGTCGAGAACACAAGGAAAGGGTAAAAGAATTTTGTGAGAAGGAATTTGGAGCAAGCTGTGCTTTATAGCTTATCTTCTGCATGGTGGGGAGTGTCTGCAGAGAACTGCAAAAACTCTCAGCTTGAAGGAGTGCATTCAAACCCCTGCACTGAGAGACTTGCCCAAACTCTACCATGGCTTCTAGCAGCCTAAGGCTGTGTCCCTGGAATGACTCAGTCTCCCTTTGAGTTCTTGTCTGGGAAAGGTCAAATCTGCCAAAAGAATTTACAGTTTGTTTCAGCCAACACCTAACCATGGGTTTCTCACCTCCCTTTCTTAGAGCATTTACTAAAAACTTACAATTGTAAATTCTTCCTCTGCCCTTTTGAGAAATATAGGTAACTCCTATAACCCAGGAGTGTCTTTCTCAAGGACTTGAAAGCCATTGCTGTGAAATGAATCATCAGAAAGGACCGGGCCTTCGTCTGCCAGTCTCTTTGATAGGGCGGAAGCCTAACTTCCATCAATGCCCTAGCAGACACAGAGGGCCTAACCACGTTTCCTTTGAAAAACCCTCTTAACCACATTTTGTTCAACTTCCCCCTCCCTGACTGTGCTGCCGCCCCTGCTCGCCCCCTCCCTATCCTCTCATTCTCCGTTTAAAATGCCCAATCACCTCTCACACTGAAAACAGTTTGCAGCAGTAGTCACTGAAGAAAACCTCGTAGGGAGAGAAGTATGTTTTCTCCCCATGGCTAGCTTCAGTTCTGAGGTGCCCTATAATAAAAGACAGATTAACAAGGGGAACACATACGAATTTATTTAATATAAATTTTACATGACATGGGAGCCTTTGGAAATGAAGACCCAAAGAAGCAGGGCAACCTGTGTATTGTTATGCTGAGTGGAAAAGATTGGACAGAATGTGGTAAACCGGGAACTTAGCAAGGCACAGTGTTTGCTCAGTCTTCTTTGTGTCCTTGTGTCTCCAGGGAGGGCACTTCTGGGATGAGGGTCTTATGACCTGTTTCGGAGGAGCCTCCGAGGAGTCTTTTAATAGCCTGCTTCAAGGGGGAAGGGTGGGGGAAGGTCAGAGGGCCTCCCTGCGACTGTGGATTTCTCAAACGCCCAGGCGCCACATTGTGGGGACGCGCGTCCCGAACCCATCCCGTTTTTCCCACTGGAACGAATGTCCAGCTGTGTGTATCTTTGACACTGGCCCCCTCACCTCAAGCTTCGCAGGGCCGGGGGGCGGGGGCTTCTAGAGGACCACGAGGAGAAGCCGGGGCTCCATCTCGTGTGACTGGGGACGTGGAGGACCCGACGCCTGAGGCCTCGGAGACAGCCCCCCGCGTCCTGAGGTGGAGGGACGCAAAGCACAGACTTGCTCCCGCTGGGTGCTGCGGGGGGGCCCCGCCTGCAGCCCGGGGCGCGCGACTGTCCCCACGGGACAGCGGCCAGGCTGGCTGCAGCAGAGAGGTGGGGCCCTGCGGCGGGAGTGCCGGGCCACTCAGCAGAGCCGCGTCCTCAGGGGCAGGGAGGGGCTTCGCGGGAGCCACCGAACAGTCCACAGAGAAAGAGGACACCTCAACGACCTGCTCCTCTCTCCGGAATGCCAGCTGCAGACAAGGCCCTGACGGCCTGAAGCTACCAGCTGGTACCCCGTGCCCCCTCCCCGCCTGCGGCCTATCTCAGGGTGCAGCTGTGGCGAGGGGACTGCACCTGCCCCCGCACCAGGCTGGGCCCGGGAGGAGGTGCGGCGCTGGGCCTGGTGGAGTTTGGACCATCACCAGGACTGGACATTCTGATGACAGAGAGGAGATGGCATCTATGACTTAAAGTGGCTGTAGGTATGTATATATAATACAAAAGAGAAAACCAAAAAGCCAAGAGACTGCCAGGATTTTTATCCTCACGTAATAAAGATTAAAGGGATAGAGGAAACAAAAACAAAGCTGTGTTTGGGTAATGTCACAAGTCCTGTTTGTTCAGCAAACTGTCATAGCTGGGGTGCTTTGGGGAAGGGGGTTGGGGAGGACACAGGGGTTTGGTACAGTGGAGGTGGGGTGGGGGCGGCCTGTGTCCCCCGTGCCTCCTCTGACTTGCTCTGGGCAGGTGGTTGGGGACCCCTGACTTCCTTCAGGTTTGGGGAATCTGAGCGTGGAGAGACCTTTTGCTTCATTCATGGTGGAAGTGCCAGAGAGGTGGCCAACCTAGGATAGAAGTGACACTGGCTGCTGTCCTCGGTGTCAGCTGTCAGAATAGAAACGGTGGTGGGGCTTGTTGGGGCCTGAGGAAGCAGAAGAGAGCCCGTGGCCGCCCTGCCTGATGAGTTTTCTGCGGACTCAGTGCCACGAGAGAGTATCTCAATCAATCCCAGAATGGGTGGAAGACGTAATTCTCAGAAAACAATATAAATTGGACAAAATCATGTATGAAGATATGTACCTCAGTGATAAATAAAGCAAGTTAACACAATAATGAGGTAACTTTAAAAAAAGCCTATCTGACAAGTAAATATTTAAATATTTGAAAATAACTGAGCTTGGTACAAATGTGTGAATCAGGAGCTTTCACATCCTTTTGGTAGTAATATAAATTGATACCACATTTTGGGAGGACAATTTGGTAAAATCTCTGCTGAAGAATAAGCGGAAAGTCTTAACCCCGGCAATTAATTAATTAATTCAAAATTTTTTCTGCAGTTATATTTGCATGTGTTTGCAAAAATAAAAACACAAGATGTTCACTGTACGATTGTTTGTGATGGCATCAACAAAAAATGGAAACAACTTAAACTCAATAAATGTATGATTAATAAGCTATGGTCATACCAATTATTCTGCTGTTAAAAAGAATAAAGGGGATATAGTTATTTTGGAATATAAAAATTGGCAAGTATATTAAACGTAATGCAAGGCACAGGACAGTATGAATAATATGCTTCCATTCATAAGTGTGTTTTTCAAAGGTGTGTGTGTATAGAGCATGTATATACAGGGAAAGTTCTGGAAGGATACCCAAGAAATTATTGATAATGGTTCCTCTGTAGAGTGTCACTGAGGATCTGGAAGAAAAATGAGATTCACTTTCCCCAATGTCAGGGACTAGTAAACTGGGAAATAGATGTCAGAACAGGGAAGCCTTCAAGAAAAGCTGAGCCTCTCATATAGGGGATAAATGGAGTCACCATGATAGACAAGACAGGATAGCAGGGGACAACTGGGAAGAGGTAGAATTACTGTCCCCAAGGGTAGAGATGCAGCTGTTGGGCACTAAGATCCAGTTACGCAAATGTCCAGAGGTCTTTAGTGAGAGGTCTTAAGACACTCATGAGACAATAGTTTCTCCCTTAGGGATTTGCTATTAGTACAGGATTTACAGGACTTAAAGAAGAAATGGCATGGACGTTCCTATTCCCAGAAACACAGCAAAATAGAAAATGCCTGCTCCAGGAAAGGTTTTCAGGTGGAGGTACCTGGATCCAAATCGAACTGAAATCAGAGGTCTTTTCTTCCTGATGTTGACTCTGGGTTTGAAGACAACGCTGTATATGCAATAGGTGTATCCAAGAGCAAAATACCAAACTAGGTTTCATTAATAACTGAGGTAGGAAAAGGGAAGGAACGAGGGAAGGGAGTGTATGCGAGTCTTCTTTAGACTCCTGTCATGGTGTCACTGATACCCAGTTACAGGACAAACCACTTCTCAACAGTGAGCACGTAATAACATTTTCAAACAATGTCTGGTTATTCTTTTAAAGAAGGAGGAGTGAAGGAAAAAATAAGAGTTTGTGGTGAGACATACCTTTTTGGTATAAGAGCAAAATATTTATGTATCTTGCTAGTTATGTATTTAAAGATACATAAGCTAGAGAAATAGAGTGAAAGGCAGGAAAATGGGAAAATGGATGCTTCACACCAACCATTAATTACTTCAGTTTGAGTTATATTACTCAGGCTTAGGAAGCTCAGGTGATGCTGAAGTAACAATGTAGTGATGCTGGAAATAGTATTGCTTTAACAACGCTCTAATAATGCTGAAGTAATAATGCTGAATATCGGCATCATCAGAGCAAGGAAAGTCTTATTGTTGTATTGGTACAAGATAGGCACTCAAATAATCTGTAAATCAGTTTTTAAGTTTTCTGCACAGGAAAATTCAATTTTGGGGGTGTGTAATTCTATGGGTTTTTACACATGCATAGATTCTTGTAACCATCACCATAGATGAGATACAGAATGGTTTCAGCATCCTGAAGAATAGAGCAGTCCTACCTTATCTGTCTTATATTCCAAGACCCCCAGGAGATGCCTGAAACCACAGATAGCACTGAACCTGTGTATACTATGCTTTTTCCTATACATACATACCTATGGTAAAGTTTAATGTGTAAATTAGGCACAATAAGAGATGAACAATAACTAAACATAATAACAATAGTAAAACACAACAATCATAACAGTTTGCTGTAATAAAACGTATGTGAATGTGGTGTCTCTCTCTCTCCCTCGATATCTTATTGTTCTGTTCAGTGAATAACTGAAACTGCAGAAAGTGAAACTGTGGATAAAGGGGGACTTCTGTTCCTTCAAACTGTCCCTGTGTATTCAGTCTCTTTCTCCCCCTTCCCCCTGCCAAACTCTGACAACCACTTATCTGTCCTCTGTTCCTATATTTTTGCCTTTTCCAAAATGTCACATAAATAGAATCATACCGTGTGTATCCATTTGAGGCTTGGTTCTTTCACTTGGCATAACACATAAATAATTTTTTATTTTTAAAAGAATCTTTATCTTTGCTGAATACAAGATAAAGGAAGAGGACAGGAAAGACTCAGTTACTTCAGAGCTTACACGGATAGCATCTTGACATCCTAAAAGAAGCAGTAAACGAGGCACTGCTGAAACACTCCATTTTCCTTCATATGTAATAAGAGCTTCATCTATTTAAAGAATATGTATTCCGATTTGCCTTTTCTATTTCGGGCATGTTCAAATATATGTCCTCTAGAGGCATTTTGGGAGAAAACTCACCTCCCTACTGAATTTCTTTAGTGTCTGCATGTGGAAACATAATTATTTAGTTTTTAATTAAATTTTTTGTTAGTTGGGCACTGAGCTTATGCTATTGCTAGTGAGATAATCCTTAGCTGCATGTTTCCTTGTTCCCTGGAAAACTGCTGACCTTCCAAGCTGTCATAAGTCTACTCAGCACAGGCTGTGCTGCACAGCACAATTGTGCACACCAGAAAATTGAGTTGGATCTATAAGAGGAGAGAAGAGTCATGGCTTGCATTTTACTGCCTGAGGAACATTTCCAGCTTCCATCAATGTGCTCCCACTTCCATTATAAGTCATGAATTCTCTTTGCAGCTGAATTCTGCTCTTTATATGCTGGGAATCATTATTCAGGGAGGGGATTAATATTGTGCTTTGGAATTCCCATTGAGCTAAACATATTTAGCAGACAGAAAGTTTGGTATCTGCTGAATAAATAAAAGCAGTGACTTCCATTTCCATCTGTCCATTGGGCGCGTGCGCACACACACACACACACACACACACACACACACACACACACACACACACACACACATCCACACTCACATTCAAATGTGTTGTGTGGGGTTGGGGAGAGGTGGCTTGCAATTTTAGATTGGATGGCCAGGGAGCAGTCTGCACTGCAAATTGGTTTGCTGTTGTGTTTTTAATAGAATGCTTCCAGAAAGAAGCAGATGTGTTGTGGGATGTATAAGATGGGCCGCTGAGCCTGGATAATAGCTATGTGAAAACTTACTTGGTTTATTCAAATGCTTAATATCAGCCCAATGGCTCAGTTCTGTACTTCTTAGGGTTTTCTTTAAATTGTAATTTCTTACAATTACAACTGGGTTTGTTCTCAGTTTTAATTTTCTATTGCATTTCCTTTGAGGTTGACGATGATCTCTATTTGCTTATTAAAAACTTCATTTTGAAATTATGAAAAGTTTGTGATCATGAAGCAGAGTAGTTTAATAACCAAGCAGAGCATGGAAACGTGATTCCCATTTATATCACCATTGTTGTGCTGAGCATACAAGAAACCCTTCTCTGGTTGGTCTGTCATACTCGAGAAAGATAAAGTACTGTATTAAAGACTAAAAGACAGATTCTGGTCAAGATGGGGGAATAGACAGTCCCCAACATCACTCTGTCCCACGAATCAACCAAACCGAGCTGGTGGGAGGCCAAGGATGTCTCTTTCCACAAAGCCTATTCCAGAGTGACAGAAGAAGCATCTGCTCTGTGATAATATTAGGGGACCTGAACACACCTCTCAGCAGTGGACAGATCATCAAGGCAACAAATCAACACAGTAACTGGTACTCTTTCAGAAGGAGAGAAGAAATCTAGGGTTATCAGAGGTGGGAGAGGGGAGGGCGGGGGATGGGGAGAGATTGGATAAGGGGCATAAAGAATAAGTATGATTTGTGAAAATATATATGCTAACAATATTGATTTGATCAACGTACATCAATATTGAACCCCAATGATATGTGTAATCAATTATGATTCAATAAAAGATAAATAAATAAGAAACTGAAAAAAAATGACTGAAAGATGAGTAGATCATTGTCTATACATTATTGGGCAAATCAAATTGGGCTATGTTTCTTTGGGCTGGGTAACCTTTTGCAGTCAGAAATTTTATACTGAAAGATCTGTTTTGAATTCTCTGATTGCCATCCAAACAGCAGTAAATACTTCCTCTTTGTGCTGTCAGTACACCCTGAACATACTCTTACAGTCATTGGTTTAATGCAGCTGTCTTTCCCTCTGTTATCTTGGAGGGCTTTAATGATAGGGACTTTTTCTTTGTACACAAAGGAGCTCAATAAATGTTCTTGAATAAATGTTTATGTATTGAGTATTGCAGTTTTGCCATTGTTTCTAGACCTAAAAAACAATATACTACAGTTTCAGAAATGAAGGTTTGGGGATCTAATCTGCTGGGAAATAAGGCAGTGGTCTCTCCCTACTCAATAAGGCAAGAATTTCTGAGAATGCTTATCCAGTAATGTGTGCGCTAGCTGCTGTTTACAGCCATTCTTCTGCTAGAGAATTGCCCAGGCATGAGCTTCTGAGGTTCTGTTACTCACTGCCTATGCTCTACCATGCACTTTCCTGCTGTCCTTTTGGAAGAATACTGCCCTGAGCATGGTGGTGTTGCTTGTTCCATCCCCAAAGTGGAAAACCATTGAGGTGATGAAATGGTACTGCCTTCCTTATAGTCCTCACTGGGTAGAGCCATAATTGTTCCTCACAGAAACAGAGAGCATTTTCCTTCACTTCAGTGATGTGGAGGATTTTATCATCAGGACTTCTAAACACACTGCCTTGTCTCACAATGTCATTCATGGAAAACTACTCCAAACTTCTACTTTTTTGTTATGATGAAATAACAATGACCAGACATAACCTCCCCCCATAAACAGCTAGAAAACTGGACAAAATATGTAACACAACTATTTTCAAACATTGGACAACAGGCAGCATAAGGTTGTGATCCTTAAGAGATGAGAAACAAACTTTAAATGTCTCAGCTTTCAGCCTAAGGGCAAATTCCAGATTGGGGGGGAATGCCCAAAAAACCCTGGTGTCTCCATTGAGATGAAGATGGAGATCGAAGTTTAGGGAAGCTCAGATTGCCAGAAATTGTATGAGAGTTCTGGAAAAAGGCTAACTAAATGTAAAAAAAGGGGCTGGCTGGTTAACTCAGTTGGTTAGACCATGGTGTTATAATACCAAGTCATGGGTTTGGATCCTCATACTGGCCAGCTGCCAAAAAACAAAAAAATAGAAGATAAAAAGAGTTCCAGGAATCTGTATCGGGGTCCACTTGAGTCTTTGCAAAGTGTTAGGCTACATATGTGTAGACCAAAACTTCACCAGACAAAGAAAGCCTGGAGTGTTGTAAGCGGAACAATTCCCAGAGCTCACAAAAGACAGGGTGATGTTTGAACTTCAGCCAGGCAAAGAGGAGATTTCTGAGTGATTGCTGGAGGTATTCAGTGAAGATCTCAGAAGGATGGTGCCTTAATAGTAGATTTGAACTATCTTTTGGATGAAGGCTATACTAGAATCATAATAGCAAAGCTTAAAAACAGAACTCCAAGGTATCAAAGTAGTCTGCTATTTTCCAAAACATAGACCAATGCTCTTTAAAGAAAGGCACCAAACTGATACTCAACAACCTGATAACGACAAAGTTAAGCTTACCAAGAAATAGGAAATATGACCCTTGACAAAGAGAAAAATTGCCTGGAGAAACAGACCCCAAAATGACAGAGATGATGAAATTGGTAGATAAAATAGTTAGAACAGGAATTATAACTATGTGAATTATTTAATGGAAAACATAAACATAATGGGGAGAGAAAAAAAAAAAGATAAAAAATGGAACTTCCAGAAATTAAAAATCTAATACCTGAAATGAAATTGTCACGGAATGGGATTAACAGCAGATGAGATACTACAGAAGAAAACATTAGTGAAATTGATGACCTGGCCATAGAATCCATCCAAAACAAAATACAGAGAGAAAAACAATAGGGGGAAAAAATAAATAAATAGAGCATTAATGACCTGTGGGATAATATCAAAAAGTCTGACATACTTATAATTGGAGTCCGAAAAGGACACTGTGGTTGAGTGAGGGACAGAAAAAACAATTGAAGAAATAATGCCTGAAAAATTTCCAAATTTGATGAAAACTACAAGTCCCCCAAATCCAAGAATCTCAACAAACCTCAGTAAGGATAATATTCACATACATGCACTTTCACACCCTCAGGTCCGCACTAAGGCATAATTAAATTTCCGAATACCAGTTAGATAAGAACAACAGCAGACTTCTGGTCAGAAACTATACAAGCCATCTTTAAATGCTGAAAGAAAAATATGTCAATACAGAATTCTATAACTAGCAAAAATATTCTTCAAAAATTAAGGCAAAAAACCCCTACCTTCTTCAGAAACAAAGGCTGAGAAAATTAGTTGCCTGCAGACCTGCATTACAAGAAATGTTGAAGAAAATTCTTCAGGTGGAAGGAAAATAGTATAAAGTCAGATATGAACTCAGACCTACACAAGGGCATAAAGAACACATGAAATGGTAAATGCCTGGGTAAACACAAAAGTTATTTTTTCCAATTAAAAAGTAACTATTATTAAACTGGATAGAAAAGTAAAGCTTAGGTAAGGGGCAACAATAATCAACCACAATGTATATCAACAAAATAAAATTTAAATAAATAAATAAATAAATAAGTATTCAGAAAAAAAAAGTAAAGTAAAGCTTGATTTTATACTGTCTATGAGAAGCCCACTTTAATTATAAAGTCATACATTAAAATGGAAAGGATAGGAAAATACATACCATGTGAACAATACATATAATACATACAAACTGATGAAACTGAAATAACACTATCAACCAACTGGACCTAATTGATATTTGTAGAACATTCATCTAAGAACAGCACAATAAACATTCTTCAAATGCACATAAAATATTTACCAAAATAAACTATATTCTTGGTCATAAAAGAAATCTCAATAAATTTAGAAGGATTGAAATATTTCAGAGTACATTCACTAACCATAGAGGAATTAAGTTAGAAAGAAATAATAGAAAATATCTGGAAAATGCCTAAATATTTGGAAATTAAATAACAAATTTACAAATAATCCATGTGTCAAAGAGGAAATCACAAGAGCAATTATAAATTATTTAGAGCTAAATTTAAATAAAAATAAAGCATACAAGTACACTTCAAAAAGATCATGGAAAGTTTCATATTATCCTCTAATTCTATTTTTCCATGAATTTTTTGAAGTGTCCTCATATTGAAATTTGTGGACACACCCCAAATAGTGCTTAGAGGAAAACTTACAGCTTTAAATGTTATAGTACAAAAAAGAAAGGTCTCAAATCAATGATATAAGTTTCCACCCTCAGAAGCTAGAAAAAGGAAGAAATTAAACCCAAAGTAAATAAAGGAAATAATAAAGTTAAGAGCAGAAGTCAATGAAAAAATGGGCACACAAATTGAGAAAATTTTTAAAAAGACTAATACTAATTCTATGAAAAAATCAATCAAATTGATAAGGCTCTTGTCAGGCTAATCCAGAAAATAGAAAGAAGATGCAAAATTACCAGTGAAAGCGGAGAGATATTTACAGATATTACAGATATTTAAAAAGATAATAAAGACAAATTGAAAAAATGTTTGCCAATAAATTTAAAAGTGTAAATGAAATGATCAAGTACTTTAAAGGTCATGCATTACCAGCTCTGACTCAAGAAAAAATAGAAAACTGAATAGTGCTCACTTTATAATTATGAGCCTTCCCACAAAGAAACTGCAGGTTCATATTGCTTCACTGTTGAATTCAAACAAATATTTCAGAAAGAAGTCACAGCACTCTTACACAAACTTTTCCAGATAATAGAAGAGAGGGTGCACTTTTTCAATTCATTTTATGAAGCCAGCATAACTGATACCAAAAACAGACAATACAGGAGGAAAAAACACTACAGACCAATATCTCTCATGAGCAGACACAAAATAAGTAAAAAACAACTTAGTAAATAAAATCTAGCAGTGTGTGTGTGTATGTATTTGTACCAAGTATAACCGTGCATGGTTTACATTAAGATTGAAAGGTGATTTAGTATTTGAAAATCATGTAATTTGCCACATTAACAAAATAAAAGAGAAAACCATATGATCGTTTCAAGAGATGGAGAACAAGCACTTGACAAAATTCAACAGTTTTATTTAAGAAAAAAAAAAGATGTCAGTAAACTAAGAGAGGAAATGAACTTTCTGATAAAGGGCATTTCTTAAAAACTAACATCATACTTAATGGTGAAAGACTGAATGCTTTTTCCCATAGGGTCAGAAATCAGTAAGAATGCCCACTCATGATTTCATCGTACTGGGGGTTCTAGCCAGTGAAAGAAGGCAAAGAAAGGAAATAAAAAGAATACTGATGGAAAAGGAATAATTAAAACAGGTGTTATTCACAGATGATGTGATTATATGCATAGAAATTCCTATAGACTATTAAAATTAAAGTTGGTAGAACTAATAAATGAGTTTAGAGAGGTCAGAGAATACAAGGTCACTACACAAAATTTAATTATATCCTTAACATATTAGTGATGACAGTTACATATTAAAATTAAAAAGTAATTTATAATAATATCCCAAAACATGAAAAACAGGAAAAGTTAATAAAATCTGTATAAGATTGGTAGAATGAACACTACAAAACATAGCTCAGAGAAATTAAAAGAGACCTAAATAAGTGGAGAGATATGTTTATGAATTAGAAAACTCAATATTGTTCAGAGATGTCATTTGTCCCCAAATTCATCTATGGGGTCAATGCATCCTTTTAGTGGAGTTTGCTTTCACTTTGGGCAGGGGGAGTTTCCCTTTGAAATGGTTCGTCCTTACATTCTGCTGAACTGGAATGCCAGCGTTGAGTTCACAGTCCTTGGAGTTTATACCGCATGTAGCACATGATATTTTTTACTTGTTCTTCGATTAAGTTTGATATCCTGGAAACATGCTTGTCTGGATGAAATATTTTCTTTGGTAGCAAAGGTGATGACATGTCAAAATTAAATTTTCTGAGATTTTCTGGTTTCAAATTAGTCCACTGTAGAAACCATTCAAGAAATAAAAAGGGTGAGTGAATTAGTATTATTTTAAAATTTTTATTTATTTATTTATTTTTTGTCTTTTTCATGACTGGCACTCAGCGCGGTGCACGTGACACCACACCAAGGGTGGCAATCCCCTTACCGGTCACGAAAAAAGACAAAAAAAAAAAGAATTAGTATTAAATATTTGAGCTCAGCTATTTCAAGTGCATTGACGTTGCTGTTACACTAATTGCCAAAACATACCTTCATTTGTCCTTTCCATAAAATAAATCCAATAACTGGGGTCTCAGCTGACAGTGGTTAGTCCGTGGTGATCTAGGTCTCGGCTATTACCGTTGGAAATGAAGTCAACAGAAATTACCTTTTCCGATTCTTTATTGCCTTACTTCTCAAAGGGTAGTTCACGGTCCATGGACCAGAAAAATGGACAACACCAGGACACCTGTAAAAAATGTAAAAATGTCATACCCCTCAACCCCCACATCTATTCAATCAGAATCTGTATTTTGACATGATTCATGGATGAATCCCATGTACGTTAAAGTTTTAGATGTGCCGTACATTTATTCCTCATTACAAAGCTCCCAGCTAATCTGGGCTGGCAGCCTTCTGTTCAGAAGCCCTTAGACTCTATACAGTCAGTCCTCCATATCCATGGGTTCCACATCTGGGGACTCAACCAACCCGCTGATCAAAAATATTTGGAAAAAAAAGCAATAAGAAAAAACCAATAATAAATAATACAAATAAAAAATACAGTATAACAACTAACAACTATTTACATAGCATTTACACTGTATTATGTATTATAAGTAATCTAGAGATGATTTAAAGTATACAGGAGGATGTGCACAGGTTATATGCACATACTACACCCTATCTGTAGGGAATCCTGATACCAATCCCCTGTGGATACTGAGGGACGACAGCATTAGTCTTCTCCTGCTCTTTCTGTTACCCATAGTTAAAGAATTACTCCCAGGTCATGTCACCAACGTGATACAATCCTTGGGAATAACCACTCATTCAGGATGAACACATTTCAGTGCGTAGTTTTTCCTTCTTAGGATTTCTTCTCTTCTGTGCCTCCCTCTTTTACTGCACATCTTTGGATTACATGCTCGTTTACATCATAAAGTATCCAAATTTTGTTCTTCATTTTCATTTGTTTTACAAGTTTGTTGAGGACTAGACAGCATCTTATATACCATTGTACCCTCCATTGTACTGAACACCATGTTCTGCAAATACACACTGTTCAAAGAGGAGTACTAAATGAAGAACTGAGTGAGAGAACAGATGGCCAAATGAAAACTGAGGTAATACACCTAATGTCACACAGAGAGATCAACTGAAGCAAAAACAGAATTAAGGCTGTTGGCTGCAGACCTGCAGACAAACCAATGCTGCTCAGCTTAATAGCAAAATCTTGAGATAAAAATTTCCAATAAATGGTACTGATAAACCAAATTTAGAACTCCTGTCTGGCTCTTGTTTTGTGGATGACACTGGGCTGATTTCATATTTGGAATTCTATTTCCATACAGAATTGAACTTTGATCAAGTTTTGAATCATAGCAGCCAAGAGGAAACATCCAGTGCCTGCAAAAGTAATGTTTGTGCCTGTGTCCAACTCAATGGTCCAGCACCCAATGTCATTGTGTGTGTTTGTGTTGGAACCAGACCTGTATGGGCAAGCTGGGTCCTAGTTTCAACTCTGCCACCCAGTATCTATTAGATATTGCATAATCCAGTTAACATTTCCAGACTTCAGTATTCTACAGCTGACCAATAATGTTTAGGATGTCAGTTATATTAGATGGCTTCTAGGGATTTCTTAGCTCTAGGGTTTTTGACCTTATTCTACCATGTATAACCACCATTCTCTTTTCAATTGCTCAAGGCTATTTTTCTCAGATCTCATGTGCGATTGTGGTAGTGGGTTTGCAGAGATGGAAGAGTTGTGAATGAAGGAAGTGTTCAAAGCAATTACTACTAGAATAACAACTGCTACTAAAAGTGCTATAACTTAAAATATCTATTCAACAAATATATATTGAATGCTTCTGGTGTGCAAGGCCCTGGGGGTACGGGATGAACAAAATAGTAATGCGTGAAAAATGATCATAAGTTAATTCAAGGAAGAACAGCAAATACGAAATCTAGTACTGGGGAAACCAGAAGAAGCCAACGTGATTAGAGTGCAGAGAGTGAGGGGAAGGGTCGTGTAGGATGTGGCTTAGAGGCCTGATCATAGTGGAAAGGACAAGTAAGTTGGAAATTGTCCTTTGGGCTTAGCAACATTGTTGCACTTGAGTGAAGCCCCTTTGGAGGAGTGTCGGGGGCAGCAGCCACAGCAGAGTGGGTGGAAGATTATCCAGGAGAGGAGGCCACAGATATGGTGAGAATGGGCACCATCTTGAGAAATTTGGTTATGAAAAGGAGGAGGGAGAGAGAGAGATACATAGGGAGTGCTATGGACTGAACGTTTGTGTCCCCTCCAAATTCATATATTGAAATCCTAACCCTCCATGTGGTGGAATTAGGAAGTGGTGTCTTTGGGAGGTAATTAGGTCATGAGGGTGGGGTCTTCATTAATGGGATTAGTGTCCTTATAAAAGGGACCTAGAGAGCGCTCTTGCTTTCTTTTCCACCACGTGAGGACACAGCAAGCAAATGGCTGACTGTAAACCAGGAAGAGGGTCCTCACCAAGAACCTGACCCTCATGGTACCCTGATCTTGGACTTCCAATTTCCAGAACTGTGAGAAATCGATATTTGTCGTTTAAGCCACTCAGTTTTTGGTATTTTTTATAGCAAACAGAGATGACTAAAACAGAAATGAAATTGGTTGATTTTCTTTTCTTTCTTTCTGTTTTTAGTGGGAAAAGACAGAGCGGAGAGGTTAAAGACATAGGGGAGAGAAGGGATGGAATTCTTCATAGCTGAGGTGTGGGACATGAGCACGAGTAGAACAGGCCTTAGCTGAAGGCGCACACTCTTCTAATGTAAACCCTGGCCAGGTTACGAGGGGTGGGTGGGTAGAGGGATCCTGAAGTTTTCCTAGTGTATCCCTGAGGAAATGGGTTCCCTGGATGCCAAAGCAATGAACTGCATGAACAGTCTGTATGACTCACAAATCAACCAAGACTGTGAGATTATGCCAGAGACCCTCCGAGTCTGTAGGACTGCAAGGAATGTTGGGAAATATCCATGTGATTCTTGAGAAGGTGGAATCTTTGTTAACATGGCTTGTCTCTGCAGGACATACAATGTTTTGTTAGTTATTAGTCTCCATTAATCTGGAGACTAATATACCATAGGCAGACAGTTTTCAAATGGGTCTATGGTAAGATGCAGTTACTGATTATCTAGGCTCAAACCGATGGGACCTTGAAAACTCAAGCAACTTGTAACAGGAGCCTCCATTCCAGGGCTTACAGGTCTGTATCCTGTGATGAGTTGAAGAAGGTGTAATGAGTCTCAAAGGTCACCCCTCCACCATTTTCCCCATTTCCATCTGATACTTTCTTATACCAAACCTCCCTCATTTTCCTTTTCTCAGGGATGCTCCTTCCTGCTACATTTGGGTACAGGTTTCTGGTGGGCCCCGCATACCCATATCCTTGGGCAAATAAGTTTAATGTCAATTCATCTTATTTTTAGATAGCCAAGTCCCTGCTAAGGTATAGAAGACCCTCCAGTGAATTGAGTGCTATTACCATTAGTTATAAAATGTTAGGGAGATAGAATTTTTTTTTGTCAAATAAGAACCTTCAAAAAGATGTCACAAAACTTTGGAAACATCTGCATCTGTTACGAAGTATACGTTTCCTGTAATGATTCAGTTACCAAAACTAAGTTGGCAGCAAGAGTTCCTCAGTGGCTGGGTGAGCTGAAGATCATCTCTGACCAGTCCTTGGAAGCCTTCAAAGGTCTTCAAAATTTCTTCTTAACATTCCTTTCTGGCTCCCTAAATCGTAGGTGAGGCCTGGATTCTGTTAGATATGAAGTCCTGCAAAAGGCACAATTATTATAATTTCTCTTACTTAGAATTCTGCTCTCTGTCCAATATGGTGATCAATTCTCTTTTTCATGATTTGGCATTATCAATGGGAAGAAAAAGTTCAGATGTCTCTCCTCTGAGTGATTCACAGCATGTTTACCAAAGAAAACATCTAATTTTTCCATTTCTTTTGACATACTACTAAATATTTTGACAATAGATTTGTCATTAAAACACCAAAATTATGTGAATAAATGAATAGAATTCATAATCACTAAACACATCCCATGTACCATATATTTTAACATAGTATACCTTCCACAGACTCAGCAGGATTAGAACAAGGACTTGGCACCAAATTTAGGATTTCTTTCATTTACATTAAATATCAAGTGACAGTGAAAGTCTGGTTCCTGTATATCCTAGTCACCATGATGCTTTCATTATTGTGGCTCAAGACAGCATTGGCTTTTTAATAACAAAAATTATTATAAGTACTTTACACAAGTCTTCCCATTGTTTTTTCTTATAATCATAGAAGATAAATGAAATATTTGCAAAACATCATCAAACTACATGGAAATGTAGAGACTTAAAATGTTTTTAAGCATTAGAAAATCCAAAATAATACTGATTTTTTCCTCCCATGCCTTTTGTTGCTTTGTGTTGCTTTGCCCCCCACAGATTTGTCACCCCACTTCCCCTGGGTGACAGAGGTGCAAAGGATTACTCAAAGCCCATCTCTTCTGAGCAGTGAGAGGCCCCGAAGTGGTTAATCTCCCGCTAGAACCCTCAAATGAGAGGGAGCCCTTCCTTGGGAAATTAATGCTGAATTGGGGTTCTCTTGCTGCATTTATTTTCCAGACCAGGAAGTTACAGGAAGAGAACAAAGGTGGGGTTATAGTTTACTACAGTATAGGCTGGTAACTTTCAGTGAAACAAGCCAGATGACATTCCAGTAGACAATTAAGTGATCTTATCAACACAAGCTTGATCTTAGCAAACATTCCTCCTTATAGCAATCTCTCAGTATCTTTACATAACAATCAGTAACTAGTCTGTCCTTGAGCCAGCAACCTTGCTGTGCCACAAATCTTTATCTCACACCAGAGACTTATAGCCTGAGGAAAATTTCCTGTCCTTGCAAGGTCAATATTTGAAATGGCAAGTCTTTGGAAAACCAGGCCATGTGAAGTACATATGCTTTATAGTATATTCCACAGCCTTTCCCACCAGATTTACCTCTTAAATTGAAGTATAATTTATGTACTATAAAATTTGCCCATTCTAAGGGTGTAGTTTAAGTCTTTACATTTTAACAAAAATGAAAATAAGTAAGAAAATAAAACCACTTACTAAAATTTTCTTTAAAAATTATACAAACATGAATATGGAACAAATTGAGAAGGCTATCAACGTTCCTCCCCAAACACTAAATTTGGATTGATTTATAGATGTAACATTGCCTTCTTTCAAGGGTCAGTTAATTTTATGCAAAAAGAAGTAATCTGGAATAGAGAAAAAGACTATATATTGCTCTCTTCATTTTATGAATAAACACAACCCCAATATCAAAAAGATACAAACAAGATACCATAGACCAATCTCACTTACTGATATATATGAGAAAATTTGTAAACAAAAGATAAAATTGAATTTAATAGTATGTAAAATAATAACCTACCACATGCAATGAGATTTATTCTAGGAATACAATGGCAGTTAAATCTAATATAAGGAAACTCACTGAAATAACATAACATTAATGAATGTATTAGGAATGAAATATGTTCATCTTAAAGTTGGTCACATAAGTATTTGAGAGAATCCCCTCATTTTTTATTTATTTATTTATTTTTTATTTTTTATTTTTTAATTTTATTTTGTCGATATACATTGTGGCTGATTATTGCTCCCCATCACCAAAACCTCCCTCCCTTCTCCCTCCCCCCCTCCCCCCCAACAATGTCCTTTCTGTTTGCTTGTCGTATCAACTTCAAATAATTGTGGTTGTTATATCTTCTCCCCCCCCCCAGTTTGTGTGTGTGTGTGTGTGTGTGAGTGTGTGTGTGTGAATTTATATATTAATTTTTAGCTCCCACCAATAAGTGAGAACATGTGGTATTTCTCTTTCTGTGCCTGACTTGTTTCACTTAATATAATTCTCTCAAGGTCCATCCATGTTGTTGCAAATGGCAGTATTTCATTCGTTTTTATAGCTGAGTAGTATTCCATTGTGTAGATGTACCACATTTTCCGTATCCACTCATCCGATGATGGGCATTTGGGCTGGTTCCAACTCTTGGCTATTGTAAAGAGTGCTGCGATAAACATTGGGAAATAGGTATACCTTCGACTTGATGATTTCCATTCCTCTGGGTATATACCCAACAGTGGGATAGCTGGGTCGTATGGTAGATCTATCTGCAATTGTTTGAGGAACCTCCATACCATTTTCCATAGAGGCTGCACCATTTTGCAGTCCCACCAACAATGTATGAGAGTTCCTTTTTCTCCGCAGCCTCGCCAGCATTTATCGTTCATAGTCTTTTGGATTTTAGCCATCCTAACTGGGGTTAGATGGTATCTCAATGTGGTTTTGATTTGCATTTCCCGGATGCTGAGTGATGTTGAGCATTTTTTCATATGTCTGTTGGCCATTTGTATATCTTCCTTAGAGAAATGCCTACTTAGCTCTTTTGCCCATTTTTTAATCGGGTTGCTTGTTTTCTTCTTGTACAGTTGTTTGAGTTCCTTATATATTCTGGATATTAATCCTTTGTCAGATATATATTTTGCAAATATTTTCTCCCACTCTGTTGGTTGTCTTTTAACTCTTTTAATTGTTTCTTTTGCTGTGCAGAAGCTTTTTAGTTTGATATAATCCCATTTGTTTATTTTTCCTTTGGTTGCCCGTGCTTTTGGGGTCGTATTCATGAAGTCTGTGCCCAGTCTTATTTCCTGAAGTGTTTCTCCTATGTTTTCTTTAAGAAGTTTTATTGTTTCAGGGTGTATATTTAAATCCTTAATCCATTTTGAGTTGATTTTAGTATACGGCGAGAGGTATGGGTCTAGTTTCATTCTCCTGCATATGGATATCCAGTTATCCCAGCACCATTTGCTGAAGAGGCAGTCCCTTCGCCACTGAATAGGCTTGGTGCCTTTGTCAAAGATCAGCTGACAGTAAGTGTGTGGGTTGATCTCTGGATTCTCTATTCTATTCCATTGGTCAGTGTGTCTGTTTTTATGCCAGTACCATACTGTTTTGGTTATTATAGCTTTGTAGTATAGCTTAAAGTCAGGTAGTGTTATGCCTCCAGCTTTATTTTTTTTGCTCAGCATTGCTTTGGCTATGCGTGGTCTTTTATTGTTCCATATAAATGTCTGGATAGTTTTTTCCATTTCTGAGAAAAATGTCTTTGGAATTTTGATGGGGATTGCATTGAATTTGTATATCACTTTGGGTAGTATGGACATTTTCACTATGTTGATTCTTCCAATCCAAGAGCATGGGATATCTTTCCATCTTCTTGTATCCTCTCTAAATCCTCTCAGCAGTGGTTTGTAGTTCTCATTATAGAGATTTTTCACCTCCTTGGTTAACTCAATTCCTAAGTATTTTATTTTTTTGGTGGCTATTGTAAATGGGCAGGCTTTCTTGACTTCTCTTTCTGCATGTTCACTATTGGAGAAAAGAAATGCTACTGATTTTTGTGTGTTGATTTTGTATCCTGCTACTGTGCTGAAATCATTTATCAATTCCAGCAGTTTTTTTGTCGAGGTTTTAGGCTGTTCGATATATAGGATCATGTCATCTGCAAACAGGGGCAGTTTGACTTCATCTTTTCCAATCTGGATGCCCTTTATTTCCTTCTCTTCTCTGATTGCTCTGGCTAGTACTTCCAACACTATGTTGAATAAGAGTGGTGAGAGTGGGCATCCTTGTCTAGTTCCTGTTCTTAAAGGAAAAGCTTTCAGCTTTTCCCCATTCAGGATGATATTGGCTGTGGGTTTGGCATATATGGCTTTAATTATGTTGAGATACTTTCCCTCTATACCTAACTTATAGAGGGTCTTTGTCATGAATGAGTGCTGAACTTTATCAAATGCTTTTTCAGCATCTATAGAGATGATCATATGGTCCTTGTGTTTGAGTTTATTAATATGGTGTATCACATTTATTGATTTGCGTATGTTGAACCAACCTTGCATCCCTGGGATGAATCCCACTTGATCGTGATGAATAATTTTACGTATGTGTTGCTGTATTCGGTTTGCTAGTAATTTAGTAAGGATTTTTGCATCTATATTCATCAAGGATATTGGCCTGTAGTTTTCTTTTTTGGTTATATCTTTACCTGGTTTTGGTATCAGGATGATGTTTGCTTCATAGAATGAGTTTGGGAGATTTGCGTCCGTTTCAATCTTTTGGAATAGTTTGTAAAGAATCGGTGTCAATTCCTGTTTGAATGTTTGGTAAAATTCTGCTGTGAATCCATCTGGTCCTGGGCTTTTCTTTGTTGGGAGCCTACTGATAACAGCTTCAATCTCCTTTATTGTTATTGGTCTGTTCAAATTTTCTACGTCTTCACGGTTCAGTTTTGGAAGCTTGTGTGTGTCCAGAAATTTATCCATTTCCTCCAGATTTTCAAATTTGTTGGCGTATAGTTGTTTATAGTAGTCTCGAATGATTCCTTGTATTTCAGATGAATCAGTTGTAATATCGCCTTTTTCATTTCTAATTTTTGTTATTTGAGTCTTCTCTCTTCTTTTTTTGTTAGCCATGCTAATGGTTTGTCCATTTTATTTATCTTTTCAAAAAACCAACTTTTTGATTCGTTGATCTTTTGAATTGTTTTTTGGTTTTCAATTTCATTCAGTTCTGCTCTGATCTTAATGATTTCTTTCCGTCTGCTAACTTTAGGTTTGGATTGTTCTTGTTTTTCTAGTTCTTTAAGGTGAAGTGTTAGGTTGTTCACTTGCCATCTTTCTATTCTTCTGAAGTGAGCATTTAATGCAATAAATTTTCCCCTCAATACTGCTTTTGCAGTATCCCACAGGTTTTGGTATGATGTATCATTGTTTTCATTAGTTTCAATAAATTTTTTGATTTCCTGCTTGATTTCTTCTTGGACCCATAAGTCATTAAGTAGAATGCTGTTTAATTTCCATGTGTTTGTATATTTTCCAGAGTTTCGTTTGTTATTGATTTCTAGTTTTAATCCATTGTGGTCTGAGAAGATACATGGGATAATTGCAATTTTTTTGAATTTATTGAGACTTGATTTGTGACCTAATATGTGATCTATCCTGGAGAATGATCCATGTGCTGATGAGAAAAATGAATATTCTGAGGTTGTTGGGTGGAATGTTCTGTAGATATCTGCCAATTCCAATTGGTCTAGAGTCTTGTTTAGATCTTTTGTTTCTCTACTGATTCTTTGCCTAGATGATCTGTCTAATATTGACAGTGGGGTGTTCAGGTCCCCTGCTATTATGGTATTAGTGTCTATTTCCTTCTTTAGGTCTAATAGAGTTTGTTTTATAAATCTGGCTGCTCCAACATTGGGTGCATACATATTTATGATTGTTATGTCTTCTTGATGGATCAGTCCTTTTATCATTAAGTAGTGTCCCTCATTGTCTCTTTTTATGGTTTTTAGTTTAAAGTCTATTTTGTCAGATATAAGAATAGCTACTCCAGCTCGTTTTTCTTTTCTGTTTGCATGGTAAATCTTTTTCCATCCTTTCACTCTTAGTCTGTGTGAATCTTTATGGGTGAGGTGGGTCTCTTGTAGGCAGCATATAGTTGGGTCCTGCTTTTTGATCCAGTCAGCCAGTCTGTGTCTTTTAATTGGGGAATTTAAGCCTTTTACATTAAGAGTTGTTATTGAAAGGTGTTGATTTATTCCTAGCATTTTATTGGTTGTTTGGTTGTCTTAGGTGTCTTTTGTTCCTTGCTTTCTGATTTACTGTTTGTTTTCTGTGTTTGTTGGTTCCTTAGGTTGTAGATGGTGTTTTTGTTAGCTTGTTTTCTCTTCATGAATGCCATTTTTATTATACTAGCTGGTTTAGATTTTTCTTGGGTTTTTATGGCAGTGGTAGTTATTTTTCAGGAACCAAACCCAGTACTCCCTTGAGGATTTATTGTAAGGGTGGTCTTGTGGTAGTGAACTCCCGCAGTTTTTGTTTGTCTGAGAAATATACTATTTGCTCCTCATTTCGGAAGGATAGCCTTGCAGGGTAGAGTATTCTTGGCTGGCAATCTTTGTCTTTTAGTATTTTGAAAATATCATCCCATTCCTTTCTAGCTTTTAGGGTTTGTGATAAAAAGTCTGATGTTAACCTGATTGGGGCTCCCTTATAGGTGATTTGACGCTTCTCTCTTGCAGCTTTTAAGATTCTCTCTTTATCTCTGAGTTTTGCCAATTTGACTATGACATGTCTTGGAGAAGGTCTTTTTGGGTTGAATACATTTGGAGATCGTTGAGCTTCCTGGATCTGAAGATCTGTGATTTTTCCTATACCTGGGAAATTTTCTGCCACTATTTTGTTGAATATGTTTTCAATGGAATCTCCATTTTCCTCCCCTTCTGGAATACCCATGACTCGGATATTTGATCGCTTATGGTTGTCTGATATCTCTCTCAGATTTTCTTCGATGTCCTTGATTCTTTTTTCTTTCTTTTTGTCTGCTTCTGTTATTTCAAACAGCCCATCTTCAAGTTCAGAGGTTCTCTCTTCAACTTCGACAAGCCTGCTGGTTAAACTCTCCGCTGTGTTTTTTATTTCGTTGAATAACTTCTTCAGTTCAGCAAGTTCTGCTACATTTTTTTTCAGGACATTGATTTCCTTGTACATTTCCTCTTTCAGATCCTGTATACTTTTCCTCATTTCATCATGATGTCTAGCTGAGTTTTCTTGTATCTCATTCAGTTTCCTTAGAATTATCACTCGAAATTCCTTGTCAGTCATTTCAAGGGCTTCTTGTTCTATAGGATCTAGAGTTTGAGATTTATTAACTTTTGGTGGTGTACTTTCTTGATTTTTTGTATTTCTGGTATCTTTTTTTTGGTGTTTATTCATTGTGGCCGGGGGTTTCACAGTTCACCGGTTTAAGACTAATGACTAACTAGGATGTTGCTGTGGTTGCCAATTTCGTATGGCTCCCTCCGTGACTGCTCAGTTGGCCTCTAGTGCCTTGTCTGTGTGGTTGCCTCGGGTCTTGGGCTTCTCCGGGGAGCCACCTTTCTGGTCAGCTTGGACTCTGCTGGGCTGGTGGATCACGTACCACAGGGTGTGTGATCTCTGTTGAGCTTTCACTTCCAGTGCAGGACTTCTCCCTGTTCCGTGTGCTCTGGCCCAGGCTGTTAGATCGTGCAGTGGCGACCCCACCGGGTGTGTGGTTTCTGTCGAGTCTCCGCCTCCCTGGCCGCAGGTCTCCCCACTCTGTGCGCACTGTGCTGGGCTGGGGCGTGTCTTCTGCACCCCTCGTCTATCAGCTGGGCCTTCAAGACCCTGCTTGGCACCGCCTCGCCCAGGAAGTCTACCAGGTTTCTGCTGGGCACAGACGACCGGTCCCTCTGGGTGCCTTTGTAGCACTATGTAGATCTTTCTCAGGTCTTGTTCACCTTTGTATCCCCCCAGTATAAACCGAGTCTAGCGCCCACCTGCAGCCTGGTCTCCGGCCGGTTCAAGCGGACCTGGGAACTCTCCTACCACACTATTCCCAACCAGAAATTCGTTAGGCTTTTTTCCAAACTGGTGGCCGCAGAGATGGTATCTGCCTCCCAGTAACAGGGAGTTTACCTGGGGCCGGAGTCCAGGGTATGGTGGAGTGACGGGTACTTCCTTGCCCACCTGACACCGGCCCCGCCAGAGAACCGCGGAGGGAGTTGGAGCCGAGGCCGGTCCGCAGGCTCCGGAAAGCCCGGCGCCAGGCCAAGCAAGTGGGAGGGCTCAGTGATGGCCGAGCAGGGCGGAGCTGCCCGCACCTGGGAAAATGGAGGCAGCACCGGGTTGGTGAGTGGCCTGGTGGTGCAGGCGGGAGCCGCGTGGGCATGCACCCCCCGAACAGAGCTATGCCAGGGATCACTCACAGTGCTGTGCCAGGTCGGGTGCTCTCTCTCTGTCTCTGGTTTGCCGCCTTTCCCAGTTCTCGGTCGCTGCCGCCTCGGGCTGTTCAGTCGCGGCGCGGCTCGGCCGCTCCCAGGAATCTTCTTTAATGCCGGCCTGAAACCTCGAATCCTGAATAGGGCAGCTGGCCGCCTTCAGCGCGGCCCCGGCCTCCGGGATCCTGGCTGCATCCACAGCAGCCCTGGCGCCGTGTTCCCTGTTTCGAGACTCGCTTTTGCAGCTAAGAAACAGTTCTTTTCCTGCTCCACACTTCAAAGCTGTTGCCTGTAAATGAGGCAGCCTCTCCTGCCGGGGGGCAAAGTGGCGGTCACCCCCCACGACCGGTCAGCAGCAGCAGTCCTCCCTTAAGAGATGGCGAGAGGAAGGTCCACAAGTTTCCCGGCTGCCTGAGTCCCAGTGGCCACCTTTTCCACCTCAGCTACTCCGCGCCAGCCGCCGCAGCCGCTGTCATCTTGAAAACTCTCCTCATTTTTTATTTAAAATAAAATAAAACAAATCTCTTTGTAAAGTAAACACGAAAGAAGCATTCCTTAATATGACAAAACATATTTATTTAATATCAACAATATAAAGCCTATTTAATGGTGAAACTTAAAAACATACTGATTAAAATTGGAAACATATTAGGTGATCCTTTATCGATATCATTATTTAATAACACTCTAGAATTTCTGGTCAATGCTACAAGATATAAAATTGAATTAATAGATGTGTTAGAAAGGAAGTCTCAACATTATTGTTTTTGGGTGACATTAATCACACATTTTCATACATTATCATGCACAGACAACTCAAAAAGACTCTACAGAAAAATTCTAGGAATTAAGTTTAAAGTTCAGTGATAAAATAGATACATGATAATCACACCAAAATCCACCTATATGCCAGAAATGACTTTAAATATAATGAAAAAAGAAGTGACTCTCACAATTGCAACAATTATTTAAACTACCAACCAAAAAACTTAAATGAAAAATGATACGTTATGAGATTTATAGTGTTCATAAGATATCCCCAAAGAGATAGTTCAGGAAAAGTGAAGATTATCCCAGTGGTGAGCCCTGGGAAGGATGTTATGGTATGGAGTGTTTAACATTCTCAACATGAGTTTATTAGAGGTGCAAAAGCAAATTGTTTCTAGGGGTCACTTTGTATTCACCAAGGCATTCCAATGTTAAGGTCATGCTTAAGTATGATTTGGTGAAAGCTGTCTAGGGGGCTAATAATAATCTCAGATGTTGGATGTCTGATGGTCTAGATTAATTTAAGGACAGATTTAAGATAGAAGTAGCACGGAATTGATTGGAATGGGACCAATGGCTGTGGGGGTTGAGTGATATATGCACAGGGAGGTTCATTATACTACTCTGTCTACTCTTGTGTGTGGTTGAAATTCTCTACAATAGAAGATTAAACAAACAAGACTAAAAGCAGTTCTTAATATAGGCTCAACCAACCCACAGAGGGATTTCAGTGGTCCAATAACTCTCCTCGAATTATATGCAAAATGTTGTATGTATGAGCATATGTGCATTTTCTTCTAGGGAGGAAGTCCAAAATTCTAATTAAATTCCTAGCAGTCTATTTTGCTACAATGTTAAGAAAAATTGGAGTAGTCTGCCTAACCTTTAGTCAAACCTCCTAGAGGATTATTTCTTACAATTAATGCTTCTAATAGAAATTGGGAAATAGAGATTTTAAGGCTGTGACAGCTTGCAAAGACCCTGAAGTACAAATGAGACTTGCCAAACCATGAGGGTTTTTGAAATCATTGCAGTAAAATAACTAGTGATTGAAGAACCTAAGACCTTATGGCAAAATGGATATGAGAAGACTGAGGACGTAAGTGAAACCGTGAAAGCCATTATAATACACTGTAAACTTACTAAAAGAACATAATTGGGGCAAAACATTAAACAAAGCAAGTGAAAGTGACATCTTATAAATCCTAAAAGAGTAATTATGGGCCTTATAAAATTAATTTCCATTTACCATTTCTAACTCGAGAGAAACTTATTCTTCATCCCCCAGTGAGCTCCTTTCAAATGCATTTTGCTTTGCTGCTGATAACATGCCTTCCACAAAGCTCTCCCCCTCCTTGCCTCCCGCTGCCTACTTTGTCTCATTCTTGGCTCAAACGTTCAAGACCTTTTCAATTTTGTCACTAGAAGTTGTTGATTCCCTCCTCCCAATCCCACAGTGTTCTAGAGAAAAATAGAGTGAAATAGCACTTCTTAAGAAGGTTTCAATACCCTCTCTCTGAAAAGACTCAGGCCTGTGATGATTTTTTCTCACCTTTCGATATGTCACATATGGTTACACTAGAAAACTGAAGCTTTTACTCTGTTATCTACTTTGCTTTCTTTTTATAAGTAAATGATTTTAATGATTTTAAGTAAACAGAAATCTAACAGTATAGCTATGTGATGATGATGGTGGTGATGGTGATGACGATGGTGGTAGCTAACGATTACTCTGTGCTAGGCACTATTCCTTGTGCTTTGCATGACTTAACGCATGAAATTTTCACATCAGTTGTAGCAGGTAGAGTTGGAAAAATGATCTGAAACTTAGAAATAGGTAAAAGACAGCTGAGTGTCTTTCCAGGGTGTTGCTGGGATTGCAGCTTTGACTGATTTTCTATTGTCTGGACTATTTCACAACTCTGTAAATGCAGGGTATAACTTGTAGATTTGTTTCCAGACGCAGATAATTTCTATTTGTATGGTGGGCTGTGTGTGAGTGAGTGAGTGAGAGTGTGTGTGTGTGGGGGGGGGGGCGGGGGGGTGTGGTGATGATTCCCAAGGTTATAGTTCATTGACTTCTTGGACATTGGTCAGTTTTGTTTCCAGCCCAGCAATCTTTTTTTTTTTGTAATCAATTTTATCTGTTTCTTTTTATTTTCTTTTATGTGGCTACTAGAAAATTTATTTATTTATTTATTTGTCTGTTGGTTATGAATATTCTTGAGATACAAAGCTGAATGTCACCCCTCATGCCCAAGATGTGAAGGCCAGATTCATACTGGCAGCATGCCTGTTACCACAAATTGCGTTTGTACCCCGTTCCCCCCACCCGGTTATCCCCATCCTCCCTCCCCCTCCCCCCTCCCCCTCCCCCTTCCCCCATCCCCCCTCCACTTTGTAGCCCTAGATATGTTCTCTCCCTCTGCATTTCCAATGCACCACTGTGGTTTTTCTTTCCTTCCTTCTTTCTCTCTTAGCTCCCACTTATGAGTGAGTTCATATGGTATTTATCCCTCTGAGCTTTGCTTATTTCACTCAATGTAAGTTTCTCCAGGTTCATCCATGTTGCTGCAAATGGGAGTATTTCATTCTTTTTTATGGCAGAGTAGTATTCCATGGTGTATATATACCACAGTTTCCTTATCCAATCATCCACCGATGGACATTTATAACCCAGCAATCTTATTCTAACATTTATTTATTAAATTGCCTACAGATGCCTAGCTTCTCAACTGCTCTTTTTTTTTTTTTTGTCTTTTTGTGACCGGTAAGGGGATCGCAACCCTTGGTGTGGTGTCGCAGGCACTGCGCTCAGCCAGTGAGCGCACCGGCCATTCCTACATAGGATCGAACCCGCAGCAGGAGCGCCGCTGTGCTCCCAAGCGCTGCACTCTCCCGAGTGCGCCACGGGGCCGGCCCTCAACTGCTCTTTGGACCAGTTTTAACATCTTACTCTTCCCTGGTTAGTAAATGAGTTAAATTAAACCTTTGACACATGTTCATTTTTTAAAAACCTTTTGAAAATCATACTCTAACACCATGTGTTATACACTGCAACTTTTTAATGGTTGTGTATTATTTTATTTTGTGCACTACAAGCTATTTATTCAATGGATTCCTCCACTGTAGGATGTTCAGGTTGATTCCACTATTTTTCCTTTTAAGAAAAAATGGTACAGTAAATACTTTGTGGCTAACCATTTGCATTTGTTTCATTGTAACAGCACTAGTGGAATTTCTGGGTCATAACCATTCACATTTTAGAAACTTTAGGTAGACTTTGCTCAGTTGCTCTTTAGAAAGTTTATACCAGTTTATACTTTGGTAGAATGTGAGGATGTCCACTTTCACTTCTCAGATCCCTTTTTTTTCCCCCTGTTTATTCCTTTGAGGAGTGACTCACATACATAATAAAAAAGGAGGACTTGAAAAAGCATAACCAAAATTATGAGGAAAGAGAACTTACAGTTGGGTTTAATGTGCTGCATTATGCATTAGGGGCAGAGTATATGATTTGAGGATCAACTGAGCAGGGTTGACAGTATTTAAGCTGTTAGGAAATATAACTAATGTGCCTGGATGGCTGCCTAATTCTGCTTTGTGTAAAGAGAGGGCAATGATTTATTTGCAGGCAGAATAAAATTCTCTTCCTTGCTTCGTATTGTCCTTCCTTTTTTTCCAGAAAAAAATGTCTGGAACTCTCCAAAACATAAATAAGTAAAATTGCAAACTTTTATGTTATAAAGCATGACAACACTATTTTCAGAGTGGAAAATATTTACAATTTTTATTATGAATACCTAACTATGACCTTGCACAAATAATGCAAAGAATGCCTAATTTTAAGCAGTGTTTATATAACCACATTCTCTTTTCATAATGAAAGTTAAAACTTATTTTCTGAAGTTAAATAAAAAAGATGAGTGATTTGAAAAGATTTTAGTAAATACAAGTTTGGGAAAACATATAACATGGCAAATTATCTTATCCATATAGAGCTTAATTCTATTTTCAAGGCATCAAACATGTAAATTCTTTAAACTTGTGATGTCTTAAAGTTAACTGAAAACAATATCCATAATATTCCCGTTACTACTCATAGTTTTACAAACTTTCAGTACTTTTTGAATATTTGTTTTAATATTTAATGGGAGATGTCAGGAAGTCCAAAGAGCGGGTTGCTGGAAATCTATTTAGGGCTCAAAGAATTAAAGTTTGTCGGGGGAGGGGAGGTCAGGAAGGAGGAAGGACAGATACGAGCAGGAGGATCCACTGCTTCCAGAAACAAGTTAAATGTTTTTTCTTCTTGCAACTGAAGAATTTGCAGTACAGTAAAAGCATTAAAAACTTATCTTGAACATCTCACAGTTTCTCATTTAGTCCCAGAGTGATCTCAAGTTGGGAGGGAAATATATATGTGTATATATATATATATATATTAGCTTGTGTAAACTCATTAATATTCTTAAGCTTGAATATGAACAAACCCATTCGGAGAAATAAAAAAGAAGATTCTGATGGTGAATTAGACAGCACTGACCCCAGGGTCTGGGATTCCGAGGGAGGCGAGAAGCAGGCAGAGAGGAGGAAAAGTATGAGCAGGTGATGGCTAAGAATCCGGGGAGCACGGTCCTCATCTACCAAACCTCTAACCTGATCTCAGACCTGGGTTTGGAAAAAAACACCCTTGTTATGCTATTCTAGCAACTGCACACTAAATTTCATGTGTTACTGAATTTCCATTAAAAGCACTTAGTTCTTTCTGGTCCTTAAACATGTTCCGGGTTTTTATAACTATTAAGATGTACAACAGCAAAAGGGTCACTGAAGTCGTTAACCTCAGTGCTCCAAATACCCTGATGTTGGGGGATGTTTACCAGAAATCTACTTTGACGAGCCAGACCGCTTTGGCACAGATTATGAATGTCCTTAAAAAAGCCTTCTTGCTTTTTGGCAAAAGTGCCAAACCTCAGGCCTGAGATATTGAAGATTTATTTCTAATTGAAACATTTTAAGACAAAAAGATAAGTCTGGTCAGAAATTAAAATGGAGTTCAGAGCAAGGCTTAAATGACAAAGAGAGTTTGAGGGATCGAGCTTTCTGCCAACTATAAAATAGAGGTTAGGACACGTGAGTGTAGCTTTCATATGACAAACAGATTACATCAGTGAGCAAACGCGCATGGAGCTTTAGAATTCACGCTTTCCCCAAGAACTCTGATCACAAGTACTCTGCATAAACAAATTCCCATGTATAACACTTTAAGTAAAGAAAGCCGGGCACAGTACAATCAGTTCTCCAAGCTTATCCGTCTGATTTCCTTGAAGTTCGGTGTTCACAGGAATCTGCCTCATGGGCCTCGCTTCTCCACTCCAAAGCCCAGCCCAGTGTAGCAGCCCAGTGCTTCTCAGGTATGACTGGCCCTGGGAGCCCCGAGGAATCCTGAATCTGCTGGGTGTTGCTATTTATTGTAGCCCCTGCAGGAAGCACAATTGTAAGATAGTCACAAGAGAGATTTAGGGGAAACACTGGGCTCCCCCAGACTCCGGAAGGCTTTCTCTGAATGGGATTATAGATAACGACATTGTACCCTGGGGGTTTGAAAGACAGATACTTGTTAGAGCGGGCTATGCATCTGTCTGTAAGAGAGGTGACACAAGTTGAGATGACTTGTCTCACAACATGTTTCTAAATATGCTTTCTTGTAGGTCACAAAGCAGATTTAACTTTAGCCTTGGACAGTTGAACAATGATTTAATTTCATGGTTGCCTTAAAGTACGTTGCCTTTCCAGTCATATAGAAAGGAAGTATGAAGGATGGAAAATGGAAGGTAAATGGTACCTTTCAGATTGGAGTGGTGGGAAAGAGGGCTGTGGCTGAGCAGGTGTGGCCAGGAGTCTGGGGAGGCACAGGAAAGCCCTCCAGGTCATTGCCAGCAGCGAGGGGAAGGAGCAGCTCCAGACAAGGACTGTGGAGAAAGTGAATGATCTTGGGGAGCACGGACGGGAGCTGCACCGTGGTCTCCAGGCCCTTCCTGGAATGTCTATTCTTCTAGCTTTTAAAATCTGCTGCACCAACCAGAAGAAAATGCCAAAGATTGTTTCTTATGAGTGGAGGATTTGATTCATAGGACAGTTAGGGAGCTTTTTAGAAAATAGAAAATTAAAAAGGTCTGAGACCCATTGTTTCCAAATCATGCTACTTTAGATATTGTAAGACGTGGTTCTGAAATAACAAGGCACAGGATAGGCGTGGCTCTCTGAACAGAAGCACACTTCCTTTCGAAAAACTCATAACCAAACCTAACTTGATTTTTCTACATGTTCCTTGTTTTTTTTCATTTCTCAGAAACCAATTTCAGAGGTAAACAGTTACCTGTCAAACTCACTAGATTTAACAAATGTAATATAATTGTATAATTCTTCACTATTTTTTCATTACTCTTCTTTCTCTGCGGTAGATTGCTGAAGGAGCATATTTACTCATGACGTTAACTTGTTTATTTAAATCCTAGGCAATTTAGTTTCCAAAGAAATTGACATTTATAATCTCTTAATGTGATCCTGCAAATGTAAGACTAATATTTATCACGGGAATAAGTATTTAAAGCACATGGTTCTATTTCCAATTATTTTTTCTTCTTGTTACTGCTTAGGCTATTTTGTTCCTATAGCTCTCAGATTTTTGCATCCTCTCTAAGGAAATCTTTTCAGATTAAAGTATTTTCTATGACAATTTCTAATCTTGGTCAGAAATAATAGATGATGAGTATATAAATTTCAGTCCTTGTCTGGTATCAATGTGAAAGTGAAGACCGATTAATATATCTTTTATACCAGTTCAAAACAGACACTAATAAGGTTAGCTTTAAGAAAATGTATATTACTAGCTATAAATGCCTAAGGTTTGAAAAATAGCTATTAAAATGGTTTGGTGATTATGCAGCTGAATAATAATAATAATAGTTCTATGTCCCAAGAGCTGAAACAAGCTTTTTGCATGCATTCTCTCACTGAATCCTTGCAATGCACTGTGAGGTGCATATTACAGATAAGAAAACTGAGGTGTAGTGGTTAAAGAATTAATCTAAATCATATAGCTAGTAAGGGGCAGGTCCAGGGTTTGAATCCTGGTTTCTGTTACCAGTGCCTTCTATTCCCAGAAAGTCTCCTTAGCCAGATTTAGAATAACACGCATATGAGCATGGTCATACTCTTCCTTGAGATCCATTAAATCTCATTCTTTGGTTTCCAAAATTTTCTAATTTCCTAATTTAAAATTCTGTCTATATAAATTACCGTATACTATTATGTTTAGCATCAAGGAAATATGTTGATAGATGGTGCAATTACTCGAATTGATATCCATAACTTTTTAAAGAAGTTCATAAATTTGTCTTTGCAATATATCTAAATTCTAATTTGCAGTTATGAAAATATGATTAGTCACTGAAACTACACTTGTGTCTACCCTCCATCTCATTATTTTAGTCTAATTCCTAGGGCTTCCAGATGGTGTATACTTCTTTGTCTTATACCTGACTTCTTCCTGGGTAATTTCATGCAAAGGGTCAGCATTTTTTTCATGTGTCTTTGAAATCAAATCTAGCTCAAAGTCCCTCTGACCTTGGCGGCTTATTCAATAAATAATGCTGCCCAACTACTTGTGGACACATGCTCTGTAGGTAACATGTCTCCTGAATTCACTGTTGGCACAAACTAGTGATGGTCTGACTCCTTTCTTTTTACCTCATTATATTATTCTATCCTGGATATCTATATGTCTTTCTGGGGATTAAAAAGTTAGTTGTGCCATTATTTAATTTGATCTATCAGCAGCTGTTTGGATTCTGAATGATTTCACTTACAATGAATCAGGACTTTAATTAGCTGATGGGAAGATATCAGAGTCCAGATGTATGAGTTTTTATTCCCAATTTTGGTCTGGAAATAGGATTTCATGCTTACGTTCAGAAGAATAAAATCACCTCACCCAGTGTTCAGAACACAACATGTTCATTGTTATGGTTTCTTTTGCTGCTTTGATATTCTGTGAATTTGTACATACTTGATTTTGTTTTCAGATATCCCACCAAGACCTTTTCTCATAGTATTGAATCAAGTTACCACTGAAAAAATTCAAAAGATGTCCATTTGACTTTTTATTTGATTTTATATTTTCTTGCAATAAAGTATATTAAAAAAAAAAAAAAACTAATATAGAAAAGAAAGCCCACAGGAGAGTATATCAGAATTGAATCTCATGTTCTTTGCAACCTCCCCAAAGCCAGTTTTCAACTTATATTGTTTTCACAATAAAGCAGCTGATTTCATAAAACATCTGTCACTATGGTGACGATAGGACAATAGTAGCTGGAAAAGCTAATAGTGCTTTTCTAACTTGCTTCCTGGAATGCCTAGTTGACACGGAAGCAGCTTTGCAGCAAAGCGATAAAAACAATTAGGGAAGAGAGAGGTCAGTGAGCCTGTCTGGTGAGGCATCATCTGTTCACCAATTCAGAAGGACCAGGCCTTTGCCAACCATCCTTCCTAGTGTCCAGCCTTTCACCTGTTTTAGTGCCCAAGTTGCTTGAGATGAAGTCAAAGGAATAACAATAAACACTGCTAGGAAGAACATGATATAAGAAAAGAGAGGAATGGAGAGGTGAGAACATAAGCAGCAATGTTAGGGCTTCAAGTGATCTAAATTGAAATAAACCCTGTGGGGAGGAAGATGAGGCAGTGGGAATTTCATAGAGGTGTAAATGGAGAACAGCAGAAGACGCATGGGAGGGAGGGCTCCCCACCAGCCATCTGGCAGTTAACCCAGCCACGTGAGTAGCACATGTAAAAGCATTAACTGTTTATCTGTTAATGTACATGTGTTGCTTTGTGTTGCTTCACCCCCCCATGGATTTGTCACCCCTCTTCCCCTGGGTGATGGAGATGCAAAGGATTACTCAAAGCCCATCTCTTCTCAGCAGTGAGAAGCCCCGAAGTGGTTAACTTCCCTGGAACCCTCCAGGGAGAGGGATCCCTTCCTCAGGAAATTAACACCAAATTGGGGTTCTCTTCCTGCGTTTATTTTCTAGACCAGGAAGTTACAAGAAGAGAACATAGGTGGGATTATAGTTTAACAATATAGGCTGGTAACTTTCACTAAACAAGCCAGATGACATTCCAGTAGACAATTAAGTGATCTTAGAGCAATCTCTCAGTATCTTTACATAATAATCAGTAACTAGTCTGTCTTTGAGCCAGCAACCTGCTGTGCCACAATTCTTATCTTGCAACAAAGACTCACTAGCCTGGGGAGAATTTCCTGTCGTTGCAAGGTCAATATTTGAAACTGCAAGGCTTTGGAAAACCAGGCCCTGTGAAGTACATATGCTTTACAGTATATTCCACATCTCCCCCGTTTTATTTATTTAAAAGAAAAAGCAAAAGCTATAGATTAGGTTGGCACAGCTAAGACAAAAGCATTTAAAGCAAAGATGGTGTCATTTAGCATGGCAACTCCTTTTAATTTACTTCAGGTGAGGACTGATGATGCCATCCTCTCAGGGTGGCTGCAGCAGCATCACTCCAGGTGCTGTGAATTGGGTGTAATTGCCAGTTGTTGAAACTCTGGAAAGGGATTCTGCTCTGCAAAATATTTGTTTCTGAGTCCAGAGAGTTTGTTATTATTAGTTCACCTGTCCAGGACATTACTGCTTTCAGAGTGTCTAGTCTTATGTAAAATTTTTGAACAATTACAAGTCTTTGTTTAAGAAGAGGATGTCTCATCCAAGTTGCAAACACCCTCTTTAAGGCCAGGAAAATTTAGATAACTGCTTTTGTAGAGTAGACGTTATTTCCCCCTTTTTGATCAAGGCATACCTCATAAAAGCATTGATGATCAATATCTTGATTGAAAAGGTCTTACTTTTCTTTGTATATGTCCCATGTGGCTGGGAATGCTGTTTCCCAGGTGAAGATCTGTCTGTCCCATGTCGGGGGAAAAGATGAGCAGCAGGATGAAGCTGCAGTTTGGGCCAAATTATGGCAAACATAAAGAGAGATAAGCAACTTGGAAATGAGACATGCTTTCTTATATCCAAAGTTCTAAATTATATACTGTTATAAAGAGAGGGAGAATTAATTTTCATTGGACTCATAAAAATAGCCACATTGCCATAATAATCATAAGAATACTTAAAGTTATTAAGTTTGGGGGGAATCAAATAGGGAGAAAACAAATGCTTTTATTTCTGTTTTAAATGACATATTACCAAACTGTTAGTTATAGATAGCTTAAGAGAGAGGGAGAGTTTTCTTACATTTGGAAAAACATTAGGAGAACCAGCAGTATTTTAAAATAAGGAAATTGTAAAAACCCATAATTCTTTTTAATTATACCAATTAACTTTTGTCGTTTTGACCTTAGTGAACAATTTCACAAACCCATCAGTTTCTTCATTAGAATTTTGGAACTTCAGTTTAAGCTATGAACTCAAAGTTTGTCGGAAAACTGTACCTATCAGAGTTCTTTCATGAAATATTTGAAGACATAACATTTTAAAATTATAATTAAACCAAGATTATGACTAGTAGTATTTATATCAAGACACAGATATTTAAGAACCTTACAAGATTTGGGAACACATATCCGTAACACCTTCAGTACTGACAATGCTTTCCCATATAGTCTAATTTATTAAATAAGCCAATTAATTTTGATACATTTTTTTATATATCCTTTGAGAAACTCCAGGGCCCTTGGAATTCTTCAAAGTTATTTTAAACTTTCAGAATTTCATGTTGGAAAGCTTTGTTAAATAACAAAAAGCTTAAAACATTTAGCTGAATAAAATCACAAACTAGTACAAAAAAAACCAAGGTGACAAAGGGTTTTAAAGGCAGAGAGAACAAGAACTTATCATGAAATAAGTTTTTTTAAAACCCGTTATCTAAGGGACAAAGAAAACCTTTTACAATTTTATATTAAGAGCAGTCAAGTGTTTTTTTTTTTTTTTTTTTTTTTTTTAGAAAATCTGGTTGTTCCATCGCAGGAGAGCAAATTTTAACCTTGTATTAGAATACTTTTGACATTAATTTTTAGAAAAAATCACACATAATTTGCTTTTAAATCCAGTTTTTTTTTTACTGTAAAACCCTTTTAACAAACTTATCTGCATAAACCATTATCAAGACTTACTCAGACATTCTGCTTTTGTCCTATACTTCCTACTTTCTAAATAGCCATTTTACTCTAGGACAAAAATACTCTGTACCAGATGCTTACTTACATAAAAATTATTTTTCTTTCTCTCTAGCACCTTCAACCATAACCATATCCCCACATCCATAGCCTTCTTTAAATCACCTCCTTTTTACATACTTGTTTTTCTTTTATCAATGTTAAATTAACCTAATTTGTCTAAAAATTATATATAAAAGGGGTTGTTTTTGTATTTAGTTATTTTGGTTTTGGCGGGGTTTATAACTTAAAAACCTCTAGCAAAGACAAATGTAGTCCTGTTTGATTAGTAAACCCAGGCAACAATGTGTGTTGATAAGAACATTTTTATACATTCAGGTTAGTAAATAGGCATCCATTTATCAGAGCAAATTATACAAAGCCCAGTTTGAGTTTTAGCTATATTTACCAAATACATATTTATGGTTTCCCAGCCAAAAACTTGGTGTATTAGATCTATACCCTTATCAGTTAATGCTAACGAGGGCCTATGCGATATTTGGCATGTTTCTTTTCACTAGCCATTTTAGGTCCCAGGTTTTCACGTGGCATTTAGAGCCAAGTGGAATCCAGAGAGGCAGAGGGCCACATTCACTATCTATGTCTAAAAGATGTTGTTTCTCCCAGCATGGCCAGGAGGCAAAGCTGAGATAACAAGGAGACATATTGACCTAGAGACAAATTTAGGTAAAAGGTTTGAATCAAATTTTGAAAATGTATTTATCAAAACTTTAGAAGATTTAAGTCATGTGAACTTGAAAAGTATACTTATTTATTTAATGAGTGCGCATTAAATATAAGCCAATTTGGTACCTTACAGACAACACAATTACACATACAGACATGAACATATAGACTTAACATACATCTTACACACACATATATGCAGACATAAACTACAAGAACAAACAAGGATCTTATAGGTTTTGTTTCAAATGTAATAGAAAAGCTCATCAGTGAAAAGGAGAGTCAGGTTTAGATTGTGTTTTTTCAAAGAGACTTATTGGTGAGGCTTTACCCTGCCTTAAAGAAAGCAAGATAACAAATTTACATTGTAAAGCAAAATATGCAAAACTTTTCAAGAAGATGCAGAGAAGATTTTCTTCCTTTTAAGAAAATAACATAGAATTCTACCAATAGGATTTTGTGAAGAAATACATAGATAAGACTAGAAGAGAATTTAGAAGTCTGTTTAAGATAACCAGGTGGATGTCAGAAAACTCGAGACGATCTAGTTAAACAGGTAGTTCTTAGGTTAGTATTTGTTTCTTAAATGAGTTACCGAGCTCAAGAGCTGAGCCACCAATCAGAGATGAAACCACTTGACTCTTGAGGTTTTTAGGAGAGCAGTAGACCCAAAAGGGGTCTGGTTGGCACCATGGCTGCTTTTCTTCATAAAATTCCATAGTCTTCAGAGAAAAAGAGTAGCACATGCAGTTAAGAAAAGAACCACTGCTTTTAAGAGAGAGAAGCATCGCGCAGATAAGAACGAAAAACATGCTCAAACAATCCCAACATTGTAAAGAAATAGTAACTTCTTTTACTTTAGATTGTCCAATTTAAAGTTTTCTTAGTCACTGGCAAAGATTAAGTTTTATCCTTTTTTTGTGACATAAACATGTCTTAGTTTTTTGTTAAGGTCTTGGATAGGTCTCAGAGCGACTTGACATAGATTCCTAGTTGTTAGGTGGGAAGCCTTAATGAGACCTCTTGCATAATTAACCAGTGACCAATTTGTTCCCAAATTTTTATGTTAAGGCTCCCTTCCCTGAGGTATCAAGGACATGGTAGTTTAATATCCACTAACAGTTTTACAAGCTAACATTCAGTTACTTACAGCCTGCTGCTTTAAGGAGATATTGGAGTTGTAATGTATGTTCAGTCTCCCCTTTCATTAGTGAATTATCCATATTTTAAAAGTAAAGAGAATGAAAAAATATCTCCGGGGTTGAAAAGACCTAACTTTGACCTGCTGCAGGCGTGCAATCACTAACTGAAAGCCACCTGTGATTCCCTTACCAGGGTGTGTTTCCCTTATTAGGGACTCCCTTGCCAGGATGAATCGGACGTCCTATTCCTCTCCAATGCTCGGCAGGTCAGTCTCCGATCTGTGGAGAACGTCTTCACATGGGGCACCATTTTGTTGCTTTGTGTTGCTTTGCCCCCCACGGATTTGTCACCCCTCTTCCCCTGGGTGATGGAGATGCAAAGGATAACTCAAAGCCCATCTCTTCTCAGCAGTGAGAAGCCCCAAAGTGGTTAACTTCCCTGGGACCCTCCAGCAAGAGGGATCCCTTCCTCAGGAAATTAATACTGAATTGGGGTTCTCTTCCTGCATTTATTTTCTAGACTAGGAAGTTACAGGAAGAGAACATAGGTGGGATTATAGTTTAACAATATAGGCTGGTAACTTTCAGTGAAACAAGCCAGATGACATTCCAGTAGACAATTAAGTGATCTTAGAGCAATCTCTCAGTATCTTTACATAACAATCAGTAACTAGTCTGTCTTTGAGCCAGCAACCTGCTGTGCCATAATTCTTGTCTTGCAACAAAGACTCACTAGCCTGGGGAGAATTTCCTGTCGTTGCAAGGTCAATATTTGAAACTGCAAGGCTTTGGAAAACCAGGCCCTGTGAAGTACATATGCTTTATAGTAGGCTGTATAGGATTATTTGAGCACAGACGAAAATATGGAAGGACATATGTAAGTTGCTAACACGGGTTACCTTGGAGATGGTGTGTCTAAGGGGAAACGAAGCAGGAGAGGGCAAATGGGAACCAAGGAAAAATAAAATGAAACTTCTATGTGATCACAGTTATGAATGTCTCTAAGATTACAAAAAGATGTGTAAAGAAATCAACTCCCCTTTTGAGGGGCTTACTTAGCACAGACAATCCCTTGGGATTTGCTGAAAGGGGTTTTAGCTGGGTGTGTCAAGTGGGGGGCTGAAATGGACCAGAACACAATATGTAGGCTGGGCCATGCTGCCCCAGCTCTCAGTTCTAGATACTTTCCCCAGTTTTCTTATGCCTTTTTTTTTGAAAGGGGGGTTGGGACGGACGTGGAAGAAAGAATGGTTGTAGTATATAGATTAATTTTCTGAAAGGTAACAAAACCAGTATTATACTTAAGAATAAAATGAAATTATTGAGTGATTTGAGGAATTTGTAAAAGGTCTCGGATTTTTTTTTATTTGGTTATGAATATTCATGAGATACAAAGCTGATTGTCCTTCTTGTGCTCTAGATGTGAAGGCCAGATCCATACTGGCAGCATGCTCATTCCCACAAATTGCGATTATACCCCATGTCCCCCACCCAATTAATCCCGGCCCTCCCTCCCCATTTCCCCCCCACTCCATTTTGCATCCCTAGGTATGTTCTCTCCCTCTGCAAGTCCAATGCACTACTGTGGTCTTTCTTTCCTTCCTTCTTTCTCTCTTAGCTCCCACTTATGAGTGAGGACATGCAGTATTTATCCTTCTGTGCTTTGCTTATTTCACTGAACATAAGTTTCTCCAAGCTCATCCACGTTGTTGTAAAATCCCTCTGTTTAAAAATACGTCGCCTATAGATGCCTGAAAGTTCATCTGTAATTCAGCACAGAATGGTAAATAGATCTCAACTCATGGTCAACTCCAGTCCATTGATTGTTACTATCTAGCCTGCCATTCTAGTTTATTGCTGTCTAAGAAACCATCCCAGAACTTAGTGGCTTAAAACAACAATAAATGTTTTATTGTCACTCCTGGTTTTTATAGGTCAGGAATTCGGAAAGGGCTTAGTTAGGCAATTCTAGTTCAAGGTCTCTTGTGGAGTGTAATCAGACTGTGGTTTGGGGCAGTGGGGTCTGGAAGAGCTGGGGCCTGACTGGGCATCTCTTGCTCTCTGTCTCTGTCTCTCTCTCTCTATATATAGACACACACACAGATACATACATACATATATATATATACGTGTGTGTGTGTGTGTGTATATGTATACAGATGCTCCCTGACTTACTATAGAGTTATGTCTTTATAACACATTGTAAGTTAAAAATATCAAGTCAAAAATGCATTTAAAACACTTAGCTTAACGAACATCATAGCTTAACCTAGCCTATCTTAAACATGCTGAGAACACATACATGAGCCTAGTGTCGGGCAAAATCATTTAACACAAGCCTATTTTACAATCAAGTATTGAATACCTTATGTAATTTATTGAATAATGTACTGAAAGTGAAAAACAGAATGATTGCATGGTACGGTATCTACTGAATGTGTATCGCTTTTGCACCATTGTAAAGTCAAAAAATTGTAAGTTGAACCATCTTAAGTCAGGGACCCTCTGTACATATATATGCATATACATGTACCCACACACATATATACAAAA
The DNA here is from genome assembly GCF_027409185.1 of Cynocephalus volans. Classification (NCBI taxonomy): domain Eukaryota; kingdom Metazoa; phylum Chordata; class Mammalia; order Dermoptera; family Cynocephalidae; genus Cynocephalus; species Cynocephalus volans. Next base: position 131,989,579 of record NC_084464.1, read on the forward strand.
ATATATATACGCATCATATATCTGCCGGGTTAGTTTAGTCTTCCTTACAGCATGGTGGCCTCAGGGTAATTGAAATGCTTACCTGGTGGCTGAAGACTTCAAGGGTGTGTATTTCACCTTTAAGAGTGAGTATTTCACCTAATAAAGCAAAAGCTGTGTCATCTTTCATAACTTATCCTTGGGAGGCCAGCAAAGTTGCTTCTACTACATCCAATTGTTTACAAGTTAGCCACACATTTGCTCAGACTCAGGAGGAAGGGAATTAAACTCTACTTCTCGATGAGAGAGCAGCAAGGTTCTAGAACCCATGTGGGATGGGAGATATAGTGTGGACATCTTTGAGGAATACAATCTGCTACAAGTGCTTTCTTGAGAAGGATTTAAAAGCCATGACCATGATGCATGGGAATGCTGTAATGTTTTAATGGTAGGCATAGGTGAATGTGGCAGGAGGTGACAAGTGCTGTGGCTCTGATGTCCTGTGTTTGCCCTCTCTGTGTTATGAACTTTCTTTCCTCTAGACCTTTTGAAAAATAAAGATGCCCCTGCTAATGATATTTTCATATTATTTTCTTCTTTGAGCAGATTTTCTGTAAAAACAAAACAAACGGTACAAAACAAAACAAAAATAAAAAAACAAAGAAAACTCCTCTGGAAAATCCAAGGCAACTTAGAGGATGGAGCGCAGGAAAAGATATGCAGAAGTATGCAGAAAAACATTTTAGAAAAAACATAGGCCATGGCTGGCTCTGAAAGACATCGTAGGAACCTACATTTGTAAAGGCTACAAAGGGCAGAGAATATTTATATATATATTTGGGGTGGAGATTGTAGTGGGAATAAACTTATTAAGCAAGACAAAAAAAAAAAAAAAAAAAAAGCCATATGTAATACAAATAGACAGAATTTTCACATAAATCCAAAGCTTCAGTATGTCAAAAGAAAACATAAAAAAGAAAGTCAGAAGACAATCAAATAGGCTGGGAGAAAAATGTTTGCAATACACATAAACAAAGGATTATATTTCAAAGGGCTTCTAGCAAATGTGCCAGCAAACTATAAACAATCTGATAGAAAAATGAGCTAAGGATATCAACAGGCAGTGTGCAGAAAAGAGAAAATGTCTCTAGGAGAGGAAAAATATCTTTTCCTCACCCATCACCATGTTCATGGCTGATACCCCTATAACAAAAGACAAATTAAAAAGGAAAAATCATAATAGATTTACTTGGCCAAAGTTTTATGTGACATGAGAGCCTTCAAAAATGAAGACCCAAAGACCCAGGAAAAACTGTGTATTTTTATGCTAAGTCAGATGAAAGAAGTGGATAGTTGTGGAGAAACATGATTGGACAAAAAGGAGTATGATCTAATGGTAATAAGCTGGGGGCAACTTCAGCAAGGCCTGTTTGCTCAGTTCCTTCCCCCTGGGTATGGGGCAGGACACTGTCCCATGAGGATCTTCAGGGAGGAGCTCAGAGAGTGACCTTCCTAAGTTTGATGGCTTGCTTCAGGGGAGAGGAATTCTACTTTCTATGAAAAAGCTCAGGGGAGAAAGGAGGAAGGGAGAAGAGAGAGAACTTCTTGCTTCTATGGCCCTCCCAGTTTCTTTCAGCTCAAAACACGTGGCATGCCAAGGTGCCATACTTTAGGGTATTGTATTGTGAGCCCTGACAGGTCCAATAAATGTATGAACCATATTGATCATCTGGAAAATGCAAATTAAAATAAAAATAAGCTACTGTTTTCAATCTTTAGATTCCAAAATTAAAATATTGATAGTATTGAAAAGTAGCACATTATACCACCCCAAAATATACTACTTTGGCATAAGGATTATTTTGAGCTGAAGGCAACTAAAAAAAAGCAGACACTGCACAAGAAAAGCTTTCTGTTCTCCACCTATTTGCCTAAAAGCAGGATATAAATATAAATTTGTCAAGGTGTTCTCCCCCTCCCCCACTTTGCTTTGTACCAGGTAGGACAGAACTTAATTACTAGAAACAACCTCAGACCCTTATCAGGGCACCAGAGGAATTTACATAACAAACTTTACTAACTAGCCTTTATGTTCCATTAGTTTCCTCCATATATTTCCCTTCCCACAATTTGCCATCCTAGAAACTCAAGGTCCTTTCCTTTGTGTTGTCACTTCTCTAAAACTTTATTTTTCTTTTGTTAAGATGCTGTTTGAACCCAAGTTCTCACCATCCCTTACTTAGGGCTGAATGCTCCTAAGTGTAAGGGTGATGCACAGGTTAATGAACTTCTGTTTATTTAACTCTTGTTAATCTGCCTTTTGTTAGTCAAGTTAGAGGCCCCACCTCCAGAAACTTCGATGTTTCCTCCCCTGCAATATCAAGTGCTGGTTTGGGTGTGAGGAACTCACTTGTCTTGTTGGTGTGCTTATAAATTGCCATAATTCATGTAAAAGTAACCTGGCTTTTCTATTAAAATTAAAAATGGATGTATCTTTAACACAGCAATTACACCTTTGGGCATATGTTCAACAGAACAATTATTTGCATATCAATGTATACATTAAAGAATGTTTATTGTGGCAATTTTCTTATTTACAAAAACCAGAGAAAAATGGAAAGTCTGTCAATAAGGTAATGATTAAATTTTTTTTAATTATGAAATTTTAGACTATAGAATACTAGGTAGGCAAGTAAAATAATGTCATATTTCTTTATATGTTGTCTTAGACATATCAGTATATAATAAAGTGAGAAAAGTTACAGAATAATATGTATATAGATATACTGTATTTTATAATATATGATATAAAGAAAATAAAATATATATGTGCATGTAATCATTTAAGTAAAGGAAAAAGCATAGATGAATTCATTTGAAATTGTCAGTTTGATTAACAAAGTGTTGGTAATACCGTTTGGGGTGAGATTGGATGGAAAACTTAATTTTACTTTATAAATATCTTTATCTTTGGGAAATGTTTCTGCAAGTCTGTCTTATTGGCATTTGATCCAAAAACCTAAAGAAAAGAAATTGGCATTATATGTGTTGGCTAGTTCAGCTTTTGGTACAAATAGGTATCTGTTGAATGGATAAATGAATGTCTTGGATCTGTAAGACTTGTGCACCGGGCACCAATCCCACACGTCGGGATGGCTCACCTCACAAAGACCACGAGACAGAGACCGCTGCAATCAAGCAAGAGGAGTTTATTCCAGCATGCTGGGGTCACTCAGTCTCCTGGACAGGAGCGACCCCGAGCTCTTAACACAAGCACTTTTTGTACAGTTTTTTAGACAGACTTTGGCAACAGGATGAGTTGTTTACTGTTTACAGGTTATCAGAGGTGACCTTTGGATTTATTGGTGGGCTTTAGCGGGCTGGCACACCGATAAGGAATAGTGTATTTCCCAATCGTTTATCTTCCTTGTGGCCAGGTGGCCTCTAGATAAGGAACTGGTCAGTTCCTGGAACCAGGTGGTGATTACTCCCTTCCTGGAATTTAGCATGCCTGGGCCTGCCTTGACTTGCCTAGCCTCTGCATATCCCCTTAGAAGCTGCCTTACTTAAAATGGCATTAGTTATGTTTTCTCGTTTTTATTAGTACAGAAGCAAATTGTGGATGTTAAAGTTATATTTTTCTTTACAGATCCATTGTCACACTATGTATGTCTCTGTTTCCTGTATGGAGGAAGCCTAAGGCTTCTACAGTAAATCCCTTAAAAAAGTCATAGAGGTAATAACTTTTGTTCTTCCCACAGGAAGGTTGTTCCAGTAAACCAAGTTTCTATTTTGATAATTCAGTCCCACATAATATCTGTCATCAAAGTAATTCTGGTTAAAAAAGAAGACAACAAGTGTACATACATCACTGGTGCTTTATTTAGTTGGAGGTTCAAAGATTTGCAGCACAGGTTTTCCAACTTGATTCAGTTCCCTGCCCAAATTGACTAGAAAATTCTCATTTCATGCAATTATAGAACTTTATTGCCTTTCATTGTAGAATGTTTTCCTTAAGGAATAGAGTACTTTTGAGAAATACTAATTTCCTGCAGTGATTTTAAAAATTGTAGCACCTATTCTTTTGAAAATTGAATTAGAAAAAAATCCAAGAACAATTCAACATTCAACTCCTATTTCAGAGGACTTCATTATAAATCCATCTATACCTATAAAGCACCAAGTAAGATTCTGTGTTTCTACTCATTATGTTATTTTTATCATATGATTTCAACACCGTAATTTTTCATGAAAATACTAATTCTTCCCACCCACATTATTATCTCTATTTAAACTTGGGTGGGCACTAACTATGCTCATTCTCAAGGGAGGAGGATAGAAGACCCTCCTTCAACTTACTGCTCCTTCCTCCAGCATCCAAATCTCCTGTTAGGAATGTCCCTGGATTGTGAGTTTGTTATCCCTCACACAGCAAACAAGCAGTGTCATCTCTACATATAACATATGAATGTCTCTGCATATGACATGAACCCCATGTATGAACCTGAACACCAATGGGCAAAGATGCTTCAAACAAACTTCTGCTTTTCCCAGATCCTATGGACCTGTCAAAGTCTGGGTGCATGCACCGCAGAAAGCCAGGCCCCTTCAGGAAGGGAGAACTCACTCTGTTCTCCCACATGCAGGCAGGTTGGGAGGGTTATGCAGGTCAGGAACCTGCATGACAGAGGCAGGAAGACCTCAGGGACTTTGAGAGTGTGTGATAACAAGAAATGTGATAAAATGCAGGGTTTTTTTGTGCAGATAGGAAAAATTTCCAGGGCAGGGAGGTCTCAACCTAAAATGTCTTCTCACCTACTAAAATGAAGAGATGCACAACCCTTCTGTGAAACTGACAGGAGACCCGTAGGAGGCTCAGAGACAAGGGGCAGACTGAGAACTGCACATTTTTCTCTGGGGACAGATATTTTTCAGAGAGGTTGGGACTCTGAGGACACTACTTCAATTTTGTATAATTAGGGAGTGAGATAGAGTTCAGAAACCCAATTGATGCAATCTCATTGTGTAAGATCTAGACTTTGAACAATTATTGGGAGCCTGGAAATGGTGGGATGCTGGTATTATGTGTCATATAATGAGGAAATGACCATTCCATAGAAGAGGAGCGGGCACAATGCAGACGCTGGACAAAGAAAGAAAATCCGGACCAGACCAGACCAGAAAAAAGATAGCTCCTTTCACTGTGTCTGACTAATGATTTTACTAATTACCAATGAAGGGGGATTGAAAGTTAATAGAAAAACCACAGGATATTCAATTTGTAGTTTTAATACATTAGTATATATATTCACGCTTAATTGCTTTGTGTAATTCTCATTTCTTTGTGTGGAATCACACCTGCTTATCTTCACTCCCTCAGGTGTGGCTCAAATGGAATTTGTCTCAGTCTGGAGGGTCTTGCAGGTACTGAACCCACCACAGAGAAGTTAGAGTCATGCTCATTAGTGCTGCAACAGACTGCTGACCCCACCCAGCCTGGGTCCTCAGCACCACCCAGTATTCCTCTAAAGGGGCAGCCACTATGTGGATCCCTGGTCCGTTCTCAAGCTAGACTCATGGGCCAGAGAATGTGGTGACATTCAGATGCAGTCAGAGGAAGTTACTACCTAGACTGTACTAGCTGATCAATTGAGAAAAAATAGTCATAAGTTCAATTAGAATTGCATTTAGAATACATTCTCTAAGGTGAGGTTTTAAAACCTCGTTATTTTTAACTACAAATTCTGATTTGGTAGCAGGTCTGGAGTGGGGCCCAGAAATCTGCCTTTTGTGTAAGAGCCGCAGCTGAATCTGAGGTAGGCGGTCTCCTGCCCAAACTTTGGGAGACATTGCTTTAAGGAAAATTTGGTTCCTGAGCTAAGCAATTTGCCAATTTATTAGAGAGTAAACAATTAAAATTTCATGGTGAGTATTTCCAGTCTGTGTGTGCAGCAATGAGCTGAGACACAGTTGTTGTCAATCACCCAGTTTCTTTGGCCTAGTTGGCCTGTCATTCTTTGAGCTGCTGTAAGCATTTTCCACAGTGTGATTTCCTTCTTGAGGAGAAGTCAAATCAGAAAAGGAGAAAAAGGGAAGTTTTTTTATGAGGACTAAAAATTATACCCCTATAATCAACTATGTTTCAATTTAAAATAATAATAATACCCAAAATTGAGCCTCTCCACCAAACTAGGTAAATCAATGAAAAAAAAAAAAAGCTGTAATAGACAGAAAAGGGCACCATTACAACAGTAAAAAGAGGCTGTGAGAAGAGTTGTGAAAAAGTCTGGAAAATGCACTGTAAAAAAGAAGGGACAGCCTTCTGGGCACAGTGGTAATCTGAAAGACTCTTTTTTTGTTTTGTTTTATTTTGGGTTTGGGCGGTTGGCCCACACGGGGGATCCTAAACCCTTAACCTTGCTGTTGTAACACTGCGTTGTAACCGACTGAGCTAAGCGGCCAGCCCAGGACTCCTTTCTTTTTATGGGAGGGTTCTTGATTTAGCCATGTTAATTTATACCTTACATAAGCCCTAAGCACTAGAGTGTTCATTTATTTTTTTCTGAGTATACACTTAAGATAGAAAAAAAAAATGTTTTTTAAATGTGCTTGCAGAAATAAGAAATCTGAGTTCTTCATGAAAGGACCCGAGATGGGATTCTTTATGGAAATCACACTATTCCTGGAGTTTGCCTATGATAGAAATCTCAGAGACTTATCTTTCTTGAACTCTAGGTCTATGGCAGACTCTTTTAAATTGGTTTGTCCCCAAAAGAAGATAACTAAAAGCTGATTTTAAAGTTCTTCTCTCACCTCTTTTTAATATCATTATTGATAAGGTCAAGTCTTTGACCTGATTAGTGAGACCTCACTGACAACCTGAACCTCAGCTGTAGTGGTTGGACAGTCCATACTTTGTTTGAACTTTATCTCCTCTGTTTATTCTTTGGTGAAGATGCGAGTAAGCTGTGAGGACCAAGACACAGCTAAAGTGATGCAGGTGGCAGTGAGGGATAGGTGGACATGATATGAAACAAAAGAACATGTCCTGGTTCCTGACCTTGAAGGCTATAATGACCTACCCAAGCTATCTCCCTGTCCTCTCATTCCACACCTACACCACGCCAGCTCATTGCTAGGTACACACAGGACGCTCTTCATAAATACTGCCTGAAAGACAACACGTACTCAAGCACTACTGACAATAGAACAAATATCCATCTTCCTTTTAATTTACCTCATCTCAGTCCATTTGTTTAAACTCAGTTCTCCTGTTTGGAATGAGGGAGGGTCCATTGTAGCACAGCAATTCCATGCCACCCCTTCTTCTGTTCATGACAATAGTCCATGTATGGAGTGTCTATATTTCAGGGGCTGTACTAAGCACTTTGGGGGATGGGATATGGGTAAAGAGGGGAAAGTAATAGAGACTAAAGAGCATTCTACATGGGGTGGGGGGAAACCTTGGTTAAAAACCAAACCAACAAATGTATTAATTGTTGGAGTTTCAAGATGGCGGCGGCTGCGGCGGCTGGCGCGGAGTAGCTGAGGTGGAAAAGGTGGCCACTGGGCCTCAGGCAGCCGGGAAACTTGTGGACCTTCCTCTCGCCATCTCTTAAGGGAGGACTGCTGCTGCTGGCCGGTCGTGGGGGCTCAACGCCACTTTGCCCCCGGCAGGAGAGGCTGCCTCATTTACAGGCAACAGCTTTGAAGTGTGGAGCAGGAAAAGAACTGATTCTTAGCTGCAAAAGTGAGTCTTGAAACAGGGAACACGGCGCCAGGGCTACTGTGGATGCAGCCAGGATCCCGGAGGCTGGGGCCGCACTGAAGGCGGCCAGCTGCCCTATTCAGGATTCGAGGTTTCAGGCCGGCATTAAAGAAGATTCCTGGGAGCGCCCGAGCGGCGCCGCGACTGAACAGCCTGAGGCGGCAGCGCCGAGAACACGGAGCAGCGCCGAGAACACGGAAGGCAACAAACCAGAGACAGAGCGAGCGCCCGACCTGGCACAGCACTGTGAGTGATCCCTGGCACAGCTCTGTTCGGGGGGTGAATGCCCACGCGGCTCCCGCCTGCACCACCAGGCCACTCACTGCCACGGTGCTGCCTCCATTTTCCCAGGTGCGGGCAGCTCTGCCCTGCTCGGCCATCACTGAGCCCATTTGCTTGGCCTGGCGTGGGGCTTTCCGGACCCTGCGGGCCGACCTCCTCTCCCACTCCCTCCGCGGTTCTCTGGCAGGGCTGGGGGTGTGGGGCGTCCCGACCAGTTTTGGGAGGGCTAGGAAGTACGGGCGGGCCGACTGTCACTCCACCACACCCTGGACTCCGGCCCGGTAAACTTCCTGTTACTGGGAGGCAGATACCATCTCTGCGACCACCAGTTTGGAAAAAAGCCTAACGAATTTCTGGTTGGGAATAGTGTGGTAGGAGAGTTCCCAGGTCCGCTTGAACCTGCCGGAGAGCAGGCTGCAGGCGGGCACTAGACTCGGTTTATACCGGGGGGATACAAAGGTGAACAAGACCCGAGAAAGATCTACACAGTGCTACAAAGGCACCCAGAGAGACCGGTCGTCTGTGCCTAGCAGAAACCTGGTAGACTTCCTGGGCGAGGCGGTGCTGAGCAGGGTCTTGAAGGCCCAGCTGATAGACGAGGGGTGCAGAAGACACGCCCCAGCCCAGCACAGTGTGCACAGAGGGGGGAGACGTGCGGCCAGGGAGGCGGAGACTCGACAGAAACCACACACCCGGTGGGGTCGCCACTGCACGATCTAACAGCCTGGGCCAGAGCACACGGAACGGGGAGAAGTCCTGTACAGAAAGTGAAAGCTCAACAGAGATCACACACCCTGTGGTACGTGATCCACCAGCCCAGCAGAGTACAAGCTGACCAGAAAGGTGGATCCCCGGAGAAGCCCAAGACCCGAGGCAACCACACACACAAGACACTAGAGGCCAACTGAGCAGTCACGGCGGGAGCCATACCAAATTGGCAACCACAGCAACATCCTAGTTAGTCATTAGTCTTAAACCGGTGGACTGTGAAACCCCCTGCAACAATGAATAAACACCAAAAAAAAAGACACCAGAAATACAAAAAATCAAGAAAGTACACCACCAAAAGTTAATAACTCTCATACTCTAGATCCTATAGAACAAGAAGCCCTTGAAATAACTGACAAGGAATTTCGAGTGATAATTCTAAGGAAACTGAATGAGATACAAGAAAACTCAGCTAGACATCATGATGAAATGAGGAAAAGTATACAGGATCTGAAAGAGGAAATATACAAGGAAATCAATGTCCTGAAAAAAAATGTAGCAGAACTTGCTGAACTGAAGAAGTTATTCAACGAAATAAAAAACACAGCGGAGAGTTTAACCAGCAGGCTTGTCGAAGTTGAAGAGAGAACCTCTGAACTTGAAGATGGGCTGTTTGAAATAACACAAGCAGACAAAAAGAAAGAAAAAAGAATCAAGGACATGGAAGAAAATCTGAGAGAGATATCAGACAACCTCAAGCGCTCAAATATCCGAGTCATGGGTATTCCAGAAGGGGAGGAAAATGGAGATTCCATTGAAAACATATTCAACAAAATAGTGGCAGAAAATTTCCCAGGTATAGGAAAAATCACAGATCTTCAGATCCAGGAAGCTCAACGATCTCCAAATGTATTCAACCCAAAAAGACCTTCTCCAAGACATGTCATAGTCAAATTGGCAAAACTCAGAGATAAAGAGAGAATCTTAAAAGCTGCAAGAGAGAAGCGTCAAATCACCTATAAGGGAGCCCCAATCAGGTTAACATCAGACTTTTTATCACAAACCCTAAAAGCTAGAAAGGAATGGGATGATATTTTCAAAATACTAAAAGACAAAGATTGCCAGCCAAGAATACTCTACCCTGCAAGGCTATCCTTCCGAAATGAGGAGCAAATAGTATATTTCTCAGACAAACAAAAACTGCGGGAGTTCACTACCACAAGACCACCCTTACAATAAATCCTCAAGGGAGTACTGGGTTTGGTTCCTGAAAAATAACTACCACTGCCATAAAAACCCAAGAAAAATCTAAACCAGCTAGTATAATAAAAATGGCATTCATGAAGAGAAAACAAGCTAACAAAAACACCATCTACAACCTAAGGAACCAACAAACACAGAAAACAAACAGTAAATCAGAAAGCAAGGAACAAAAGACACCTAAGACAACCAAACAACCAATAAAATGCTAGGAATAAATCAACACCTTTCAATAACAACTCTTAATGTAAAAGGCTTAAATTCCCCAATTAAAAGACACAGACTGGCTGACTGGATCAAAAAGCAGGACCCAACTATATGCTGCCTACAAGAGACCCACCTCACCCATAAAGATTCACACAGACTAAGAGTAAAAGGATGGAAAAAGATTTACCATGCAAACAGAAAAGAAAAACGAGCTGGAGTAGCTATTCTTATATCTGACAAAATAGACTTTAAACTAAAAACCATAAAAAGAGACAATGAGGGACACTACTTAATGATAAAAGGACTGATCCATCAAGAAGACATAACAATCATAAATATGTACGCACCCAATGTTGGAGCAGCCAGATTTATAAAACAAACTCTATTAGACCTAAAGAAGGAAATAGACACTAATACCATAATAGCAGGGGACCTGAACACTCCACTGTCAATATTAGACAGATCATCTAGGCAAAGAATCAGTAGAGAAACACAAGATCTAAACAAGACTCTAGACCAATTGGAATTGGCAGATATCTACAGAACATTCCACCCAACAACCTCAGAATATTCATTCTTCTCATCAGCACATGGATCATTCTCCAGGATAGATCACATATTAGGTCACAAATCAAGTCTCAATAAATTCAAAAAAATTGCAATTATCCCATGTATCTTCTCAGACCACAATGGATTAAAACTAGAAATTAATAACAAACAAAACTCTGGAAACTATACAAACACATGGAAATTAAACAGCATTCTACTTAATGACATATGGGTCCAAGAAGAAATCAAGCAGGAAATCAAAAAGTTTATTGAAACTAATGAAAACAATGATACATCATACCAAAACCTGTGGGATACTGCAAAAGCAGTATAGAGGGGAAAATTTATTGCATTAAATGCTCACTTCAGAAGAATGGAAAGATGGCAAGTGAACAACCTAACACTTCACCTTAAAGAACTAGAAAAACAAGAACAATCCAATCCTAAAGTTAGCAGACGGAAAGAAATCATTAAGATCAGAGCAGAACTGAATGAAATTGAAAACCAAAAAACAATTCAAAAGATCAACGAATCAAAAAGTTGGTTTTTTTGAAAAGATAAATAAAACTGACAAACCATTAGCATGGCTAACAAAACAAAGAAGAGAGAAGACTCAAATAACAAAAATTAGAAATGAAAAAGGCGATATTACAACTGATTCATCTGAAATACAAGGAATCATTCGAGACTACTATAAACAACTGTACGCCAACAAATTTGAAAATCTGGAGGAAATGGATAAATTTCTGGACACACACAAGCTCCCAAAACTGAACCGTGAAGACGTAGAAAATCTGAACAGACCAATAACAATAAAGGAGATTGAAGCTGTTATCAGAAGGCTCCCAACAAAGAAAAGCCCAGGACCAGATGGATTCACAGCAGAATTTTACCAAACATTCAAAGAGGAATTGACACCGATTCTTTACAAACTATTCCAAAAGATTGAAACGGACGCAAATCTCCCAAACTCATTCTATGAAGCAAACATCATCCTGATACCAAAACCAGGTAAAGATATAACCAAAAAAGAAAACTACAGGCCGATATCCTTGATGAATATAGATGCAAAAATCCTCACTAAAATACTAGCAAACAGAATACAGCAACACATACGAAAAATTATTCATCACGATCAAGTGGGATTCATCCCAGGGATGCAAGGTTGGTTCAACATACGCAAATCAATAAATGTGATACACCATATTAATAAACTCAAACACAAGGACCATATGATCATCTCTATAGATGCTGAAAAAGCATTTGATAAAGTTCAACACTCATTCATGACAAAGACCCTCTATAAGTTAGGTATAGAGGGAAAGTATCTCAACATAATTAAAGCCATATATGCCAAACCCACAGCCAATATCATCCTGAATGGGGAAAAGCTGAAAGCTTTTCCTTTAAGAACAGGCACTAGACAAGGATGCCCACTCTCACCACTCCTATTCAACATAGTGTTGGAAGTACTAGCCAGAGCAATCAGAGAAGAGAAGGAAATAAAGGGCATCCAGATTGGAAAAGATGAAGTCAAACTGTCGCTGTTTGCAGATGACATGATCCTATATATCGAACAGCCTAAAACCTCTACAAAAAAACTGTTGGAATTGATAAATGATTTCAGCACAGTAGCAGGATACAAAATCAACACACAAAAATCAGTAGCATTTATTTTCTCCAATAGTGAACATGCAGAAGGAGAAATCAAGAAAGCCTGCCCATTTACAATAGCCACCAAAAAAATAAAATACTTAGGAATTGAGTTAACCAAGGAGGTGAAAAATCTCTATAATGAGAACTACAAACCACTGCTGAGAGAAATTAGAGAGGATACAAGAAGATGGAAAGATATTCCATGCTCTTGGATTGGAAGAATCAACATAGTGAAAATGTCCATACTACCCAAAGTGATATACAAATTCAATGCAATCCCCATCAAAATTCCAAAGACATTTTTCTCAGAAATGGAAAAAACTATTCAGACATTTATATGGAACAATAAAAGACCACGCATAGCCAAAGCAATGCTGAGCAAAAAAAATAAAGCTGGAGGCATAACACTACCTGACTTTAAGCTATACTACAAAGCTATAATAACCAAAACAGTATGGTACTGGCATAAAAACAGACACACTGACCAATGGAATAGAATAGAGAATCCAGAGATCAACCCACACACTTACTGCCATCTGATCTTTGACAAAGGCACCAAGCCTATTCACTGGGGAAGGGACTGCCTCTTCAGCAAGTGGTGCTGGGATAACTGGATATCGATATGCAGGAGAATGAAACTAGATCCATACCTCTCACCGTATACTAAAATCAACTCAAAATGGATTAAGGATTTAAATATACACCCTGAGACAATAAAACTTCTTAAAGAAAACATAGGGGAAACACTTCAGGAAATAGGACTGGGCACAGACTTCATGAATACGACCCCAAAAGCACGGGCAACCAAAGGAAAAATAAACAAATGGGATTATATCAAACTAAAAAGCTTCTGCACAGCAAAAGAAACAATTAAAAGAGTTAAAAGACAACCAACAGAGTGGGAGAAAATATTTGCAAAATATACATCTGACAAAGGATTAATATCCAGAATATATAAGGAACTCAAACAACTTTACAAGAAGAAAACAAGCAACCCAATTAAAAAATGGGCAAAAGAGCTAAGTAGGCATTTCTCTAAGGAAGATATCCAAATGGCCAACAGACATATGAAAAAATGCTCAACATCACTCAGCATCCGGGAAATGCAAATCAAAACCACATTGAGATACCATCTAACCCCAGTTAGGATGGCTAAAATCCAAAGGACTATGAACGATAAATGCTGGCGAGGCTGCAGAGAAAAAGGAACTCTCATACATTGTTGGTGGGACTGCAAAATGGTGCAGCCTCTATGGAAAATGGTATGGAGGTTCCTTAAACAATTGCAAATAGATCTACCATACGACCCAGCCATCCCACTGTTGGGAATATACCCAGAGGAATGGAAATCATCAAGTCGAAGGTATACCTGTTCCCCAATGTTCATCGCAGCACTCTTTACAATAGCCAAGAGTTGGAACCAGCCCAAATGCCCATCATCAGATGAGTGGATACGGAAAATGTGGTACATCTACACAATGGAATACTACTCAGCTATAAAAACGAATGAAATACTGCCATTTGCAACAACATGGATGGACCTTGAGAGAATTATATTAAGTGAAACAAGTCAGGCACAGAAAGAGAAATACCACATATTCTCACTTATTGGAGGGAGCTAAAAATTAATATATAAATTCACACACACACATACACACATACACACACAAACCGGGGGGGGGGGGGAGGAAGAAGATATAACAACCACAATTATTTGAAGTTGATACAACAAACAAACAGAAAGGACATTGTTGGGGGGGAGGGGGGGAGGGAGAAGGGAGGGAGGTTTTGGTGATGGGGAGCATTAATCAGCTACAATGTATATCGACAAAATAAAATTTAAAAAACAAACAAACAAACAAAAAAAAACAACAAAACAATCAAAAAAAACCCAAACCAAACCAGTTATACCACTCCATGTGTTTGTGATCATATCACTTACTTTTTCTGAGCCTCAGTTTTCTCACCTGTAAAGTGGGAACAATATCTACTTCAATGGTGTTATAAAGATCAAATGAAATAATTAAAGTTGCCAGATTTAGCAAATAAAAATAATTTTTTAGTATAAGTTATGTTCCATCCAATATTGAGGACATACTAATACCAACACATTATTTGTTGTTTATCTTAACCAATGTTCTGTATTTTATCTGGCATCCCTAGAAATAATGTGTGATAATAGTAGTCATTTTCTGAGGGCCTATTTCATGTACCAGGCACCGCTAGGTACATCAATTACATTCATCAAAATTGTAAATGCAGCTGAAGACAGTTATTTCTAGCCCCATTTTGCATCTAGGATGTGGAAGTTTTCCAAAATCAAATAGCCAGTAAATAGCAGTGGCAGGATTCAAATTCACTATATCACGTTGCTTCTTCAGGAGATGAAAGCACTTTGACACTGGAAAAAGTACCCCCATGTTTATGGTCTCTCTGCTCATTACCTCTATCCTGAGTACAGCAAAGGCACTGTAGAGTGATGGAGACAGAGAGCGAGAGTTGCCATTAAATGTAGAAAAATGCCTGCATTTACTTCTAAACTTCCAGGGAGTCTGTGTTTCTAGGGGTACCAAGGCAAGGGCAGCAGGGGCTCTATAACACCACAGTGTATGATGGAATGCATGGGAGTAGCTACCCCAAAGCCCAGGCCACAGCAGAGATTTCTTGGCTAACTGGGCCTTAAGGTAAATTAGTTCTATAAGCAACCGTAATCACATATTTACCTTCTCAGTAACCTTTCAAATATCCAGAATATCCTAAATAATGGGTTCCATTGCCTATTACAAATGACGACTAAACAAAAGTGCTCTCAGGGATTTTCTCAAACTCCGCCCTTCCCACCCTCCCTCCCACTGATAACTTCTAATCTTGCCAATAAAACAGATAGAGCTTAACCACCTGTATTTTCAAGTACGGTCAGAACTTCATTCGTTCATTCCTTCAACAAACCCTTATATTTCACTTTCCAGACACTAAGCTCTTTACAAATATTAACTCATTTGATTCTCATACCCACCTTGTAAGGTAGGTATTATTGCCCCCATTGACATCTGGAATGGTGACCCTGGGTTCCTGCTACAACCCTGTGATGGCCACACAGCCTCCAAACATGTCCATGCTCTAATCCTTGGAACCTGTGAATATGTGACATCACATAGCAAGGGGATGTGGCAGATATTACAGACCATAAAATAGGGAGTTTATCCTGGATTTCTGAGATGGGCCCCAATCTAATCACCTCAGTTCTTAGACACAAAGAACTTTCTCTGATTGGAGGTGAAGAGAAGCTGCAGAAGAAGTCAGAGGGATTAGAAGCACAAGAGGGACCTGATGCACTCTTGCTGGTGTGAGGACGGAGGTGCAGTGTGATGGGTAATGCAGGTGGCCTCAAGTTGCTGAGAAGGTTCTCAGATGCAGCCAGTGAGGAAGCAGGAACTCAGCTCTGGGGCTGTGAGGAACAACCTGGGTCAGTTTGGAGGCAGATTCTCCCCCAGTCTTCAAATGAGAGCCTGGGTCCAGCTGACACCTTGATTTCAACCTTCTGAGACCCAGAGCAGAGGAATCAGTTGAGCTCGTGTAAACTTCTGGCCTAAGAAATGGTGGGATAACATTTGTATTGTTTTAAGCCGTTAAATATGCAATAATTTTATAGCAGCAATAGAAAATGAATACAGGCCATATAATTTAGGATACCATTTTTTTACATTTCAGTATGGTAGTCAAATAATCCTCAGCTAACCAGAATATTTAGCTAAGTAGTATATTTCTTTCTGTGATGATTGTACTGACCAAGTGTACTTTGTATTGTTTAGTTGCGGAGGTTTAGTATATAGTTCCTCAAATAATGACCCCCACCCAATTCTGGGACTTAGTCCCTGCATTATTGGTTTACCTGGAAGGGGAATCAGACTCAGAAGACTATAGACTGGAAGAGGCACAGACTCTTGAAATGTTGACTAAGGAAAGGCAGCAGAGTGAGAAGGTTAGCAGCATAGACTCTCAGCCTGAGTCTGGCCTTTAACTCAGGCTCTATTAACTACTAGCTGTGTGGCTTTGGGCAAGCCACTTAACATCTCTGTGCCTTGGTTTATCTTCAAAATGTGGATGATGGTAAGAATAGTACCTAGGGTTGATGTCAAGATTTAATGAGTTAATACTCGTATGTGTAGAGCTCCTGGGTATTGCAAGGATGATCTGTTAGTTGTTATCATTAGTCTCTGTTGCAGAAGGGTTTCACAGAGAGGCGAAGATGGAAGCTCACCACATAACGAAAGGCTCTACAGGATTTGTAATCAGAGAAATGAAAATAACAGGGTACTATCACTTTAAATTGATTGGAAGGACACAACAGGAAAGCTGGATAATGCGGGTGTTGGGGAGGATGTGGGACATGGCACCGTGCTCCCCACTGCTGTTGGGAGTGTGATCAGTGCAGTCATTCCCTCCCTAAACGACCTAATGCTACTTAATTGAGGTAAATATACTCACCCCCTCTTAGTCTGGGTTCTCTCAGAAACAGAGCCTGAGATGAGGATTTGAGTGGAAGTGATTTATTTAGGTGATGATGCCAGGAGACATGGTAGGAAGGGAAGGCAAGGTACTCAATAAAGAGGATGTTTTCAAGCAAGTTACAGCTGTGCGTCACTGGAACGTGACTGAGGACTTCCAGGAGCCGGTGTAGAACAAGACCTTCACCATTTGTCCACCCAGGGGGTGAAAGAGCTGGGGTCTTTATATTTGACACTCATCATGCTTTGGCTGAGAGCTGCTGAGAAAGCCCACAGCAAAGAGGTGGATTCTGGCTGTTGGTAGTTGAGGAGGCCAGTACTGTGATGGGAGGTTGAGGGGACGTGGGCACACCACTGACAGAGCCACCACCCACGATGGCCCAGGAATTCCACTTCTGGGTATAAACCTAGAGAAATGATCACGACATTCTATATTGGTCATGTACGAGGACGTTCTTTGCAGTGTTATTTGCGATGGCCGGGGTTCTGGGCAGGCTGAGAGACGTGTAGGAGCATGAATAGAATCAATATGGCGGCTGTGTGCGCGTGGAGGAATGCACAGTAGTGGAAAGAAACAGACTGGGTTGTACAAAGCTACATGATGAATCTTAAAAATAATTCCAAGTGAGAAAAGAAACAGAATTAGATCCATGACACACACACACATACCAATGAGCATTTTGTAGCAACATGTTGAACCAGAAATTCACATAAACACATCACAATGGTTTGCCATAGGGGAGTGGAGGAAAGGGACTTGGCTATGGGAATAAGAAGATAGTAAATAAGGAAGCAATCGATTTAACTAATTTTAACAACTTAAAAGAGGAATTTTGTATACATCATTGATAATAATGTGCCATGAAATGAGTGTGAATAATTCAACAATCTGCACCTGAAGTCCAAGAGAAAAAATGTACAGCAGTGATTTCTGAACCTCTCAATTTCTCTAATCCAAAGCGCTTGTTAGTTCATTTTCCAGCGTTTTATCTGCTTCTCAGTGGTAAGTCCAGTGCATGAGCATTGTGACCTCAGAGGGCTGCAGAGGCTGGGCCCTGAGTGAGGCCTGCTCTGAGGGAAAAGGGAGGGAAACCACGAAGGGACTGAGGTCAAGTTGGGCGGGAGTTGTTGCCAAAAGGTACCCACCTGAAGAGGGCCAGAGTGCCCACCAGGCCAAGTCTACACCATGCCAGCAGAGCAGATGGGGTGATGCCAAGCCATGGAAGGAGCCAGGAAGGAGAACCAGGCCATGGCAGCCCTGGCAGGGGGTGAGATGCAGGCTCTGTGTTCATGAAGAAGAGTTCCGAGGCAAGGTCAGGTTAATGACACATATGTAACTTTCACATGCTTTTATCTGCCACTGCCAGATAACAGGAAAGATAACGAAACCGTTAGGAGTATTAATATTTATGTAAAATACTAAATACAATGTAAAGGTGCCTACACTAAAGATAGTTCAAGTTTTGATTTTAATATAGTTTTGTATATAAACAGTGGGCTTGAGTTCCAAATGGGGGTAATTTATTCTTTTTCTACTTGTTCTCTTTAAGTCTTATTTTTGATTAAGAAATCTTTATGTACCAGTCAAGAACAATAGCCTTGCCTTTTGTGACTTCCAGCAAGCATAACACTTTAACAAATATTTAACAAAGAAGTATTTTTCAGTACATTGTTTTGTGCAGCATGCATGAGAAAGTCATTGATTTAAGTTTAATTGAAAAAACATAATAAATTCAAGGTACTATTCCCAGAATAGTTGCATGGATAAATATTAAAAAGTCATAGTCTATAAATTTCATCTATCTTAGGGGTATATTATGCTGCTGGAAGTCAGAGAGTATCCCAGAAATAGCCTAATTACGGCAAGAACTTTCCAATAAGATGAATATTTTTTTATATCACACTTCCAGAAGAAATTTAGAAATAGGTCTTTTGTTCTAAGACCAGTATCTAGAAAGAAATAATTTGACCAAGGGCTAAGAAAAATTAGCAGTGTTTGCAGCTGGATACAGAGCTCTTATCTTCTATCACAGCCTGCTTAGCTCCCTTGAGCTGTATTTGTAAAGCATTCTGGCTGATCTATTTAGCCAGGTAGATGGTAAGATTATTTCTGCTTTCTAGCCATGTGATGCTGAATTCTGATCAATTGAAATGGTTCACTGCAACAGAATGCCATCTCTTTGCCAATGTGAAAAATCCCATTAAATGGCAAATTATAAAATCTCCGAGTAGCTCCCAGCTGAAATATTTTGTTTGTATTCTCCATAATAGATCTTTCCTTTGAAGCAGCTGCTATTTCAACAGAGATTGTAAGCATTTAAAAAATCTAGGTCACTCTCCATGCATTCCAGAAAGAAATCTGTGATAAACTAAGGCCTAAGGACCCATCTGTAGATACGTGGGAACTGTGCAAGGCTGTAAATAAAGCTGGTGGGGGGCCCAGAGCAGCTTTCAAACCCTGACCTCAGCCCCAGGATTGCCAAATACTGAAAACTGTGGATGGGGAAAAAAACTGAAAAATGGGGTCTTTATGTAAGTACATAATTAGAATGCTAACCATATTCACATTAATAATGAGGATTTTAATATTGAGGAAAAGATGAGAAAGAAATTGGGTCACGTGAGAAGATCATTGAAACTCAGCAAATGAAGATTTTTTTCCTCTTAACAATTGACCATTCTCAGAAAGAAGAGTCACATTAGCCTCTTTTTGGTTAAAAAAGTCACACTGACATTTTTCGGATAAAAGTTTGTCAACAATACTTATCTCTGATTGGTTAATGATTCAAGTGGCAGAAGATTGGAGGTTTACTTCTTAGTTTATTGATGTCATACACCTGCACCCACACAAACTCAGAGACTCGGTACTTTTTACTTTCTTTTTTATGGTTTTTCATATTTTCTCAGCAGCTTTCCCTCTGCTCAAGGGTGGAGGAAAATTTTAGCTGGACCCATTCTGCTGAGCTAGGCACAAGGCAGACACCGGATAAATGCCACTAAAATTGCGGGGAAGTGTGGGGAAGATAATTTGTTGAGTTTTCTCTAAACAAAAAAGGGAAAAGACCAGTGAAAAGAAAAGGGAAAGAGAGAGAGAAATCTAAAAAGATGGTGGGAGGCTGGGACTAGGTCAGGTGAAAATGCCCACCTAACATTGAAAACATTAAGATTTGTGGTGATTACTCTTCCACTTAAAGTTATTTGCAAAATTGTTTGATAAATTGGATTTGGGGGTGCTCGAAAATGAATCAAACATTTTGCTTCCAGGATGGTGGGATAGACATATTTTCCCTATTCCTCTTGCTAAGTACAACTAAAAGCCCCACACATAATATATAAAACAAACATAAGGAGACTCTGAAAGTTGGAGAGAAGAAGGTGTATTGCATAGGGACCTCTGGACACAATGAACAATACAGTGGTGAGTTTCTTAGGTTTTCTTCTTACTTAATATATCCCACACAAGGAGATGAAGAAGCTGGCACCCCAGAAACACCTACAAGTGCAGACAAAACAGCCCTGACAAAAGCCTGCTGTCTCTACCCAAAGAACTGGGAAAGGGGCAGCCTAGCAAACCAGGAAATTTTAGACCATGACCACTCAACTCCAGCCAAACAGACAGGACAAACCGTGGCCACACCCCCACCCCACCAGCAGAGGACAAGTGGGGCATCTTGACTTCCACTCTTGTCAGGCTATAATGCCCCAATCCCTCCACCAAGATGGGGTCAGAGAACACTGGGTAGGAAAGGAGGCTTTCCTTCCCACTGGTTGGTACCAACAACCCCTTGCACTGCAGTATCAGTGGAGGCCACGTGGAGAGCCTAGACTCCCACCTCAGCTCAGCATCTCCCTGCACAGGTGATGTGAGAGGAAGCCTAGTGGAGAGACAGAACTTTCCCTCCTGCCTGATAGTAGCAAGGTGACTCCCTTCCCTGTGGTGTCAGTGGAAGCCATGTGGGGAGCAGTAGTGAGGTGCTGCAATGCTGCCAGCCAGGGAAGCAGCAGTGAAGGCTTCGTGGGAGCTGGGTCTCCCAACCCCAGCCAGCAGGAATGAAGAGACCCCTTGGGTATCACTGAAGGCTGTTTTAGTCAAGGTTGAGAGAGAGAGAGAGAGAGAGAGAGAGAGAGAGAGAGAGGAGAAGGGATTTATTAGGAGAATAGGCTCACTAGATTATAGAAGCTGAGAAGTTCCATGGTAAACCGTCTACAAGATGGAGGACCAGGGAAGCTGGTAGTGTGGCTCAGTCCAAATCTGAAGGCCTCAAAACCAGGAAAGCCAGTGGTGTAATTCTCAGCCCAAGGCTGAAAGCCCGAGAATTGGGGGCTGGGGGGAGGTGCGCCGGGGGTGTGTGGAGGGGGAGGAGGATATGGGGGGGAGAGGGACATCGATGCAAGTTCTGGAGTTCAAAGGTTGGAAAACTTGGAGATCTGACATCCACGGGCAGGAGACACAGGGCATCCCGGCTCTGGAAAAGAAAGCCAGAATTCACCCTCCCTCTGCCTTTTCGTTCCATCTAGGCTTCCAGCCAACTGGATAGTGCCCATCCACACTGAGGGTGAATCTTCCCCTCATTCCACTGACTCAACCACCAATGTCCTTCTGAAACACCCTCACAGACACGCCCGGGGCAGTCCAGTCATTCTAATTAAATGCCACACAACCTGGGTTTCCCTTTCAGCAGAAGAGGGACAGGCTCAGTGCCAACTGAAGCATTGAGAATAATGCTTTATCACCTATCTGAGTATCACTTAATCCAATCAAGTTGACCTCCCAAATCAACCATCATAGAGGCCAAGAGGGAAGACACCTTGCTGGAAAGGTGTCGGTGAAAGCAAGCTAAAACAGAAAGTTTCATCTGGATTCTCATAACATAATACTGGAAATGTCTAGGTTTCAAGTAATCATTACTCATTATACCAAGAACTAGGAAGATCTCAAACTTAATAAAGACAGACAATAAACAGATGCTGGATTAGTTTGCTAGGGCTGCCATAACAAAATCCCATAGACTAGATGGCTTGAACAACATTTCTCACTGTTCTGGAAGCTGGAAAATCCAAGGTCAAGATGCTAGCAGGTTTTATTTCTCTCGGATTGCTCTCTTGGCTTCCAGATTCCTGTCTTCTTGCTGAGTCCTCACACAGCCTGTCCTCTGTTAGTGTGAATCCCTGGTGTCTTTTTAGTTTTTTCACATAAGGACACCAGTCATATTGGACTAGGGCCTGCCTTTCTGGCCTCATTTTTATGTAATCACCCCTTTGAAGGCCCAGATAGAGTCACATGGATTAGGGTTCACCCATATGACCTCATTTAATCTTAATTACTTATTTTAAGACCCTGGTTCCATTCTGGGGTAGTGGAGGATAGGACTTCAGCATATGAATTTTGGAGAGGGGAATACAATTCAGTTCATAACTATTGCCAAAATCAAGATGACAGAAATTTTAGAATTATCTGACAAAAATTGTAGTCATCATAAAAATGCTTCAACAAGCAATTATGAATAAACTTGAAACAAATGAAAAAATAGTAAGTCTCAGCAAAGAAATAAAAGCCTCAGCGAAGCAATAGGAAGTATAAAGAAGAACCACATGGAAATTTTATTTTATTTATAAAAAGGCAAACATTTTATTGAAATTAAAAATAAATTAAATACATGTTATTATCTCCACTATTCTGTGTTATTTCAACTGCAGTTTGACCATCTCATAATGACTTGCTATGTTTTCTTTCAGGCATTTCAATTAAATCATGGGCTTTCATAGACTCAACCTGTTAGAATTAAACAAAATTAAATTTGTGGTTTTTTTTAAAGATACAAGTATAAAAACCTGGAGAGTATGAATTCCTTTAATTGGGCTCTTTTTCGTTTTCAGCCTTACTCATGATAATATTGCAAATCTTCACTTTCTTAAAACAAAGTGTCTTAAAATGTCCAAAGGTAAGGAATTAACTCTTCTCCTTGTTTTCTGTTTTCTTTCTTTCATTTTCTTTTGTCCTTTTTCTCTTAAAAATTTTTTTTATTAATATGTATTGATTGTATGGGATGCAGAGTTATATTTCTATACAATGTGTATTGATCTATTCAGGGTAATTAACCTATTCATCATTGCAGAACTTGATCATTTCTTTGTGATGTGCACATTGATCTCCTCTCTTCTAGTCATTTGGTTACATGCAGTAAAACGTTATTGATTATAGATTTCTGGGTTGACTGTACACGAATAGGGCTTATTTTTTCTATCTCACTGTACTTTTGTATCCATTAATTGGATTTTTGCTATCCCTCCTTCCTACCTCTAGTAACCATAGTTCTTCTCCATCCTTTTAACAGTTCAAATTCTTATTATTATATTTAGTTGTTTTGTTTGTTTGCTTGTTTTGTTTTGTTCGCTTTTTTTTTAGCTCCCACATATGAGTGAGAACATGTGGTATTTCTCTTTCTATGCCTGGCTTATTTCACTCAACATAATTTTCTCCAAGCTCATCCATGTTGCTGTGAATGGCAGAATTTCATTCTTTTTTATAGCTGAATAGTATTCTATTGTGTATATCTACCACATTTTCTTTATGCAGTCATCTATCAGTGGGCATTTGGGTTAGTTTCATATCTTGGCTATTGTGAACAGAGCTGTAATAAACATGGAAGTGCAGTTGCCCCTTCGACCTGATGATTCCATGTCGAATGTCCATGTATCCATTGCTTTGGATACATACCCAGTACTGGGATTGCTGGGTCATATGGTAGTTCTACCTGAAGTTGTTTGAGAAATCTCCAAACTGTCTTCCATAATGCTGTACTAATTTATAATCCCAGCAATGTATAAGCATTCCCCTTTCTCTGCATCCTCAGCAGGGTTTGCTATTTTCTGTCTTTTTGACAATAGCCATTCTAACTGGGGTGAGATGGTATCTCAATGTGGTTTTGATTTGCATTTCACTGATGGTTAGTGATGTCAAACATTTATTTATATACATGTTGGCCATTCATATGTCTTCTTTTGAGAAATGCTTGTTGAGCTCCCTTGCCCATTTTTAAATTAGGTTATTTGATATTTTACTATTGTTTGAGTTCCTTGTATATTCTGGATATTAGCCCTTTGTCAGATACATAGTTTGCAAATATTTTCTCCTGTTCTGTAGGTTGTCTCTTTGCTCTGTTGATTGTTTCCTTTGCTGGGCAGAAGCTTTTTCGTTTGATGTAATCCCATTTGTTAATTTTTACTTCTTTGCCTGTGCATTTGAGGTCTTATTCGTAAAATCTTTGCCTAGTCCTATGTCCTGGAGTGTTTCCCCTTTCTTTTCTTCCAGAAGTTTTATTGTTTCAGGTATTATGTTTAAGTCTTTAAATCATTTTGAGTTGATTTTTGTATATGGTGAGAGAAAGGGGTCTAGTTTCATTCTTCTACACATGAATATCCAGTTTTCTCAGCACCATTTATTGAAGTCTGTCCTTTCCACAATGTATGTTTTTAGATTCTTTATCAATTGGCTGTAAGTATGTGGGTTTATTTCTGGGCTTTCTATTCCATTTCATTAGACCAAGTGTCTGTTTTTATGCCAGTATCATGCTGTTTTGGTACTATATAGCTTTGCAGTATAATTTGGAGTCAGGTAGTGTAATGCCTCCCACTTTACTCTTTTTGCTCAGGATTGCCTTGGGTATTTAAAGTCTTTTGTTGTTCCATATGAATGTTAAGATTTTTTTTTCTATTTCTGTGAGGAATGTCATTGGTAATTTGATAGGGATTGCTTTGAATCTGTAGATCACTTTGGGTAGTATGGACATTTTCACATCCTTAATTCTATCAATCATTGAGTATGGAATGTCTTTCCATTTTTCTGTGTCATCTTTAATTTCTCTCATCAGTGTTTTTTAGTTTTCATTGTAGAGATCTTTCACCTTCTTGGTTAACTTTATTCCTAGGTATTTTATTTTTTGATAGCTATTGTAAATGGGATTGCTTTCTTGATTTCTTTTTCTGCTAGTTCATTGTTGGTTGCTATTGACTTGTGTATATTGATTTTTATCCTGCAACTCTACTGAATTTGTTTATCATCTCTAAGAGTTTTTTTGGTGGAGTCTTTAGGTTTTTCTATATATAAGATCATGTCATCTGCAAACAGAGACAATTTGACTTCCTCTTTGCCAATTTGGATGCCTGTTATTCCTCTTTCTTGTCTAATTACTCTGGCTAGAAATTCCAGTACTATATTAAATAGGAATAGTGAGAGTGGGAATCCTTGTCTTGTTCCTGTTTTTCCCCATTCAGGATGATGTTAGCTGTGGGTTTGTCTTATATGGCTTTTATTGTGTTGAGATAATTTTCTTCTACACATAACTTATTGAGAGTTTTTATCATAATGGATGTTGAATTTCATCAAATGCTTTTTTTGTGTGTATTGAGATGATCATATGGTTTTTATCTTTCATTTTGTTGATGTGGTGTATCACAATATTGATTTGCATATGTTGAAAGAGTCTTGCATCCCTTGGATGAATCCTACTTGATCACGGTGTATAATGTTTTTGATGTGCTGTTAGATTCAGTTTGCTAGCACTTTGTTGAGAATTTTTTCATCTAAGTTCATCAAGGATGTTGGCCTGTAGCTTTCCTTTTTTGTTGTGTCTCTGTCTGGTTTTGGTATTGGGTTGATGCTGGCCTCATAGAATGAGTTTGAGAGAATACCCTCTGCTTCAATTTTTTGAAATAGTTTGAGAAGAATTGGTATTAAATCTTCTTTAAAAGTTTAGTAGAATTCAGAGTGAAGCCATCTGCTCCTGGGCTTTTCTTTGTTGGGAGACTGTTGATTACTGATTCAATCTTGTTATGCATTATTGGTCTGTTCTATTTCTGTGAAGTCAATTGTAATTTTCCTTTTTAATTTTTGCTTTTTGACATTTGGGTCTTTTCTCTTCCTTTCCTGGTTAATCTAGCTAATGGTTTGTTGACCAAATGGAAATTTTAGAAATAAAAAACATAATAACTTTAACTAAAAGCTCAATAGATGGGTTCAACAGCAGAATGAGGACAGAAGAAAAAAATCAGTGAACTGGAAGGTAGAATCATAAAAATTATCAAATCTGAACAACAAAGAAAAAATGGACAAAATATTGGACAGAGCCTCAGCAACCTGTGGAACTATAACAAAAGATTTAACATTTTTTTCCCATTGAACGTATAGGAGAGGAGAGAGAACATGTGGCTGAAAAAGTACTCAGAGAAATAACATCTGAAAATATCCCCAATTTGGGAAAAAGACATAAATCTATAGATTTGAGTTTGAACATGGGATTTGCTACTTCCAACATGTTCACCCTGGGGTAAATCACTAAATCTCTTTGAGTCTCAGATTTCTCTTCTGAAAAACATGCTTCTCCTAACCCCATAGAACTATTGTGAGGATTAAGTGAGAAAATATATGTAAAATAGTCAAAGTTTCTATGTTGTAGTCTTGAGGCTAAATTCCTTCTTCTTCTATGAAGAAAACTTCGAGAAGCAACACTTAATTTTAGTCACTCAGATATAGAAAAATCCTTAACAAATATGAATTAGGTAATTTTAGTGAAAGTTTACAATGACAGAAAATTATCAAAAAATCTAAATCATAAAAGAATACAAAACAATCAATTTCACATGGAACACATCAGAGTGTTTTCATAGGCAATTAATAGAGTTGGAAGGGCATTAGAGTCACCTAATCCAGCCTGTTTGTTCTGAGCCTCAAGAGGTGCTGTGCTGACCAATTAATTAATTAATTGCTAGACAGTGGCCAAGGCAAGACAAAAACCATGTGTCATGACTTGCAGCCCAGGACTCTTTTTACAACATGCCATGAGAAATAATTCTCTAATAGTTTTAGCCTTTTGTAAAATCCTTTTGAGAATTAGCTTTATAAAAATGCAACTTTGCTTGAAATGATAAAACTCTTGATGTAGGGCAAGTGAATACAAACAAAAGAACTCAGATGTTTGTATTTCTACATCACTGCTTTTTTCCAAATATTTTCATTCTTGTCATGGTTTGGGAGCTTCCACTGGATCCCTAGAGCACATCAGTGGACATTGAGAAGGAGGCTTGCTCCCAAACTTATTCATTCAATAAACATTTATTGAGCACCAACTGTGTGCCAGGCAATATGCTAGGTAATGGGATTATAAAGAGAAATAAGGAATGACTTTTGCCCCAAAGAGACTTAGTTTAGTTGGAGAAAAGCACAGGAATCAGATACATTACAATAATGATACAGTAAGTCCTATAGTAGTAGAACAATATGAACAGAGGGATTTAGATTCTAAATAAAAACATGCGCCTTCAGGAGTTCAAAAGAATTCCTTGTAGAAATAGCATTTAAAACAGTCTAAGAGGATGAATAGTGATTTATCAGAGCATGGCTAGGTCAGGAGACAGGAAGAAGTTGATGAGGTGGGAAGAGAGGGTGGAGGGATTGGGGCTAGCTTGAGAAGAGTCTTGGGCTGTGTGCTGAGGAGAGCTTTTCCCATGGAAGATTTTACCATGAAGGTAAAAATACATGTAATCAGTGTTCCATCCCAGAAACTTTCTAGGTATCAAATAGTGCCTGTGAAAGTGCCTGGTGAGTTATACAGCAAGGAATAGATGTAAAATATTTGTTAATGCCATTTGATAATAAAATCACATGGTGAAACTTTTGTGAGAATGAATACTGGACAGACAGCATACTTCTGAGCATGCATAGCAGTTTGAGATTTAATCCTGAGGATATTTCCACCAGATTTTCCAGGTACATGATGAAGAATTCATCACTGATGTCTCTCTCAAAATTGCCTTAACTAAAGTGCACATCAAAATTCTACACTTGGCTTTCAATTAGTGTCCTTACAAGAAATGACATAGAAATGGTTTCTGTATTTATTATAAAATCATTTTCAAGAACTTTGGCTATTAAATATCTCAATTTTTTTCCCCATGAGTAATGTGTTTACAGCTAATGACAACTAGGAAAATAGGAGAGGATGCACGCAAAGATTTATATGCTAATGTGTTCATTGGAGTGTTATTTATAACAAAGAAAAATCAGAAATGACCTAAATGTCTCTCAGTGGTAGTTCCATTAAATAAATTATGGTTTGTCCACATGGCGGAATATTTTGCAACTATTAATAAACATGATTTAAAAACTATTTGATGATATGAAAAAGTATTCACAATATTAAGTGAAAAAAAATTGTGGGGCATACTATTTGCTCCCAATTTGGGGACTGAAAAAAATAGCAGTTCACCCCTACGAGACTGCAAAGAATAGCTCAGATAGCTAATTAAATGATTACAAACGATTTTTCTTTTCCTTTTTTATTTTCTAAATCTTAAAAATTATTGTAACTAATTCTATGATCAGAAAAAAACCCAAGTTTTTAAAAAGAATGATGTGATCTGTGCTAAGAAGTGATTATCCTTGATTATCCTTCTGTGGTTTAAGCTTTTGTATTTTTGATGGGTCTCTGCTCCAACTATTAGTGCCAGTCTGGGAAATGTTGTTCTAATACTGTAGGTTTCTGCATTCCTCAATTCCCTTTCCTATGGGAGAAATGAAGTACTGCTCTTCTAACTACTCTACTGTCAATTGATTTATTAATAAAAAAGTAATTTTATTTCAAAAATATTTTAATTTGGCTAACAAAAATATTCAAATGTGCTGAGGACACAATGAAGTCAAAAGTGTTATTTCTGCATATAAAGAGCTTAAGATTTATGTGGAAAGAATAGACAAATGCAGGAAATAATTAGGACATAATAATCATAGTGATTTTATAAGATTAAGAGCGATTTTCTGAGATTAGTTCATCACTTTTGTTTGATAGATGAAGAAAATGAAGCCAAGACAGAATAAGTGGTTCTTTCAATACCACACAAGTAATTATGAGAAAGGAGCCAGGTCTCCCAGTTCTACTGGGCTGTAAGGATGCAGAATATTACATGAAGTTCAAGAGGAAACCAAGGCCAGCCTCCATGAAAGAGTTAAAGAAAGAAGGGTAAAGGGGCTGGTTAATAATGACCTCAGGGGCTATGACTCTTCTTCAGCAGATGATGAGCCTGTGACACCTTCAACCACTTAGACCACCCCTCACTGACAGCATCCCACTGACTATAGTTATGTCTGTGACATTACACACAAGACTTTCATAGGGACATCACTTTTACAGAGATAAAAATCAAATTTTTAATTGGCCTGTGAATTAGTATGCTATCAGTTGCAAGTGGCAGAAACCCAACTCAAACCATAATTAAAAAAATAAGTTAAAAGTAGGGGAAGAATTTATTGATACATAACTGGGAAGTGGTGGGCCAGCAAGCTTTAAGAATGGCAGGTTCAAGGAGCTCCGATGTCGTCAGAGCTCTGCTTGGTCTCTCTACTGCACCTTGTCTCTGCTTAGCTTCAATCTTTGGGTGGGTTTTCCTTGGGTACTTGGCAAGATGGCGGCCAGA
Organism: Cynocephalus volans; assembly: GCF_027409185.1. NCBI lineage: Eukaryota > Metazoa > Chordata > Mammalia > Dermoptera > Cynocephalidae > Cynocephalus > Cynocephalus volans. Next base: position 132,018,964 of record NC_084464.1, read on the forward strand.
AATCAAAGGCTCACAGCCTACTGCTTAGGAACCCACAAAAGATGTCCCTGGGAAGTTCTAGCAGAAAAATCTCTGGGAAGACTCTTATTCCCCTGGCTGTGTCATGTGTCTGTCCCTGAGCCAGTCACTGTTGGAAGGAATCCAGTTCTTTGGAGATTCAGAGCCTTCCTTACCACGTGGAAAGGATTCTCCTTACTAAAGGAATGTCCTGTAACAGAAGAAGGGATGAAGAAGAGAAGGGGGTCTCATCAGGTGTCCACTATGGGAGGAGTGCCAATCACCTAAGTATTAACTGTGCAATATAGACAATAAATAGAAAAGGAGAGAAAGGAATAAAAATGGGACTGCTATCACAGTTTTCCAGAGAAGGTGGGTGATGACACATACTAGGGTACTAGAAAATTCTGTTAATAATAGACTAAATAAAACATAATTGAAAAGTAAATCTCCTTTTAAGAAAACTCACACTCTACCTACTTGTAGAGACTAATTTTTTATGACATTAGCTTTTAGTGGTAATTGCAGTGACTAGACCACTCCATCTTGCAGCTATTAGAAATGAAACATTCTCTTTTGAACAAACACTTAGACTGGAGTCTAAAAGACAAAATTGTAATAGCAATATCTCTTTAGATAATGACTACAGAGGCTAATCATTCAGACACAGTTAAGGGGGATTATAATTAGGCAGCATAATTTCTGAAAACAAAGGAGGAAAAAAAGACAAAACCCAGCATTATCTGTATGTAAGAGTGAGTTCTCCCATCTCCAATGTGGTGGGTGTGGAATTTATCACAACAATAATTCCTCCTGACGTTTGTGTCATGCTTTTACGCTGTCATATATTAACTTGGCTGATTTTTATAACGTTCCTGGGAAGCAGGTGTTATTATAACCATCTACATTTTATAGATAAGAAAACGGAGACACAGAGAGGTCACACAGCTGATGAGAGGTAGACTCTCAGTCCCTCTCTGGTGTTTTTCCATTGAAGAACACATGTTCAGAAGCCAGAGAGTTGGAATCCTGCCTCCACCCCCTACCAACTATGCAACTTATGTCTTTTTGACCCTCATTTCCTAGATGTAAAAAAAGTGATCATTGTACCCAATATAATGAGGATAATGTTAAAAATAGTCTCTCATCGCGGGTCCGCTCATGGGTGTTCTCTCTCCTGTACTCTGTGTGGCACTAAGGTTAGCCTGGAGGCAGGAGTGAGGATGCAGGAAGGCCACACTCTGTCCTCCGGGCCTGGGCCTCCTAGAAGTAAGAGCACAGCCTGCACCTTCTGGCTTGGGAGGTGAAAACAGGAAATGGAAGTGGAGGAAGAGGGCAGAAGCAGAGTTCTAGCTTTCTCCTTCCACCTTCTCAGGCATAAATTCAAGGGGAAGATATGTGTGGGAGCCCAGCAACAGTTCTCCTGCCTCTATTCATGCTCAGACTCTGGAAGGAAATCCTCCCCTGAAGGCTGGTCCAGCCCTGTGCAGCCACATCAAGAAAGCCTGGTGTGCAGCATGGGATTAGGCAGAGGGAGAGACCCAATTTACCTTTTCTGAGCCCCTTGGTTGCACATGGCAAGGTGAGGCTTGTCTGGGAATTTGCTAGTATCCCAGTAATCAATGGCTCAAGGTAGGCAGAAGGACATAGAAGATGCACAGGGATCAGAGATAGAGGTTTAGATTTGGAAGCTGTAAGTCTGAGAGAATACTTTTGCTTTTTATTAATGAAATTAGCAACTGGGATTCTCTTTTAAAAATTCACTTTACAGCCATTATCTTTTCACTCTGAAAGAAAAGAATTCCATAATGTTCTCCAGAAGCATTAACCAGCATAAATATTAGGGATAAATATTAGGTTATAAGCCAGTAAAAAGGATAAAGTTTCTTTCTAACCAGCTTTAATGCTTATTTCCTGTGAAAGGCAAAATACTGTTTATTCCCCCCCAAAAGTAGTCACAATACTACCACTTGCTCATGTGGCTCTGCATTGTGCCCTAACAGCTGATTGTCCATGTCCTTGTGGGAATGATTTGCAGTTAGGATATCAGAGTCACCAATTCCAAAGTCCGAACAATTACCAGCAGTAGTGAACTTGAAACATGACGTGAACATAGGCTCATAGATGGTACTAAAGTCTGCTTTTCCTTGCAGACTTCACCTTAACAAAACGCAGTCTCTTTGGTCAGAAACGGACATTCACAGAAATGAAAACCTCTCCCGGACAGGCTCTCTAGTTTCACTACCTGTTTGAGTAGGGCACAGTTTCTCAACCTCAGATCCATGGCCATTTGGGGCTGGCTAGTTCTTTGTAGTAGAGAGCTGGTCTGTGCATGGTGGGATGTTTGGTAGCATCCCTGATCTTTACTTACTAGATGCCAGGAGGAGCAATCAAAACAGCTCCAGACATTGCCAAATATTCCCTTGAGTGGGGCTGGGGGAGGGCAAAATCACTCCTGGTTGAAAACCACTGATCTACAGTGACATCTGGGTGCTCTTGGTCTACGTACAATGTGTCCCAACAAAATACTAGAAATTACTTATGAAAGACTGATTTTTTTTTTTAGAATGATAATGCCCTTTTGGAACTTTCTGACTACTTTGTGAGTGTATTATGTAACCTGATGATAAAAGCAGTTATTCAAAGTCTATCTTTAAAAAACAAAAAGTTCCCTGGCTATCATCTCTTCTGGGGGGCCCATTCTGTGCAACCCTTGGTCCAGCCTCAACCCTAGTCCAGGTTCAGTCACTAACTCAGGGGAGCAGGCTAATGAATGGCTGTGGGTGCAGATGCCTGTGAGGGGTGGGTGGGGACGAGGGTAAAGTCCCAGCCTCTGACAAAGTCCATATTTGCTTCATCCGCTGCAGAATTCAGTTAATTACCAGTACAACAGTACAACTACCACGATAATAAGTTTTTTTTTTTTTAACCTCAGTTAACCCTTGAACACCCCAACTGTTTTTTTCCTCTCTTTTTTTAACTTTAATTTTTATTTTTATAATAAGTACATTCCAAGACATTGTTGGGGAGCGGGGAAGGGGGCATGGGGCTGGCCCACAGCTAGCTCTGTTGCTGGCCTGGTTTTGGTAGGCAGTGGGCAGGGCCAAGGCCCGTGGCAAGCTGCCTCAGGACCCTGGGGACTTCTATCCTACCCGTTTTTTCCAATGTGCTGGCCCATGATGTAAAAAAGTTTTGGAAAGAATTGTGATAGCTATTTAGAAGGACTTCCTTTGCACTCAGAGAACTAGATGCAATGCTTGTTTAAAATGCGAGTTCCTGGCTCTCATGCTGTACCTACTACATCAAAATTTCATGGTTAGGAGGCCTGGGAATCTGCATTTTAAGAACCACTGTGTTACAATTTTCTATATTGTGAAAAAGCATTTCTACTTTCCTTCATAATCCAGAGATCAAAAGTGGAAACACAGGAGAGTAATGAGCAACAGAGTTCCCTCCGGGGTTTCTCTATATCTACTTTCTAATGTGCCGCTTGCTCACAGGAGCAGCAAAATTATCTCCTATTTCCTCCTCGGTTGGCTGGAGGGCTTCATTATTTCCTAATTAAAATCTGAAAAGATGGGGACTCTTTCCCAGAAATGACATTTTGATTATTTGACTGAATTTCCCCCCCAAATCAATACCCTGGGCTATATACATCTGCAGCCTTTCAATTTTATTTTTCTGAAGATCCATGTGCTTGGCTCAACTAGTTAAGAAATGAGAACTGAAACAAACAACTGGATTCATTTAAGATGTTTCCTTTTCATTTCAAGTTGAAATAAACTTTTCAGCAGATTGCTTTTGTGGCAGTTGACGGCCAACATAAACTTAAACAGCGGGTTGCTTGCCTTTAAGAACCCAGGACTTCCTGGTACTTCTGCCAACAAAGCCTTCCTCCAGAGTTGGCAGGCGATCTGCAAACACCAGGCTCTGTCAGCTTCGTGCACAGAAGGGGGATGCCTGCTTTCGGGGAAGATGTGACCAAGTCAAATACGGCCTGGTAGGGGACCTTGAGGACACTGCTCACAGGCTGTCAACCGATATCATATCCTGCTGCTCACCATGGCCCCCTGCCCAGTCCCTCGTTTCTCTCCACTGCATACCTCCCTCCTACTTGGACAACAACAGAGAGCTAATTTTCCAAAGGAGAGGAAAAAAAGTGAGAGCATGCTGTGAAAATTCTCTATTGAACTGTGCAAAAGCAGTGTTTGTCCTTGTTTCTCAAACCTCAGCTTTCGTTCAGGTTTATTATTTTCTCAGTGGGAACAAAGCTGTCTAGATTAACAAAAGATTTTTTGCCCTGAATCCAATTCAGGTATGTCTGTGACTGTATCTATGGATACCACCCCACAAAGCAAGATGAGAAAGTGCAGACGAGCAGAATGATCATTTATTTCATGTATTACTCACTTGACAAATACGTCTGTTGAATATCATATATGCCAGTCTCTGTGTTAGGTGTTAGACACACAATAGGAAACAAAACATAGACCGGGTCTCTACCCTCATTGGGCTCCTTGACATTAATCAGAGAATCACTCAAATACAGATGCCCCTTGACTTACGATGATGGGGTTATGTCCTGATAAACCCATCATAAAGTCAAAAGATCGTAAGTTGAACCATAGAAAGTTGAGTACCGTTTGTAGATGTAAAAGCACAATCATGAGAGGGGACATGAGGGAGGGTTGCAAGGAATTGTGGGAGCCCTCGTCAGGGATTTATCCTGGCTGGGTGGCGAGGGAACCCTCCTGAGAAAGTGAGGACTGAGTTGAGGGCTGCAGGGTGGGAAAAGGGGGGTGGCATTTGTTTGAGATTAGTGCTCCCCTGTGGTGGGATATCATGCCACATTTGGGGATAAAGACTCACATGGCTGGGACACAGACAGCTAAAGAGGAGGTGATGAGAAAGGAGACCAGGACCAGACCCAGGGGCCAGACCACACAGGTCCACGTATAATGTTAGGTCTTTGTCCTACCAGCAATGAACATATCATCAGTGGCTTTAGCAGGGATGTGGTAGGACGAAATTTGTTTTAGATCATGTAGAAGAGGCAAAATTGTACCTCTACCCTCTTAGTGTTTTATACCTGGGCTGGCAGATTAAACTGACATAAGATGGATCAACAGGAGAAAAGCATGCACATTTATTTAATATATGTGTTATGTGACATGGGAGCCCTTCATAAGGAAATGAAGACCCAAAGAAGTGGCAAAACCTAAATGCTTTTATACTAGGTTGAACAAAGAGAGACGATTGTAGAAAAATAACTAAACTGTGTGGGGAGGACAAAGGAAGATAAGCATGAATTCAACATGGTCTTTTTCACAGAATTTCCTCTGTCTCAATGTCCTGTCCTTGACAAGAATGTTACTTTTGTTCTGTGGGTTTTACCTCCTACTTTCAAGAAGAAAAAGGGAAGGGTCAGAGCACCCTCTTTGCACCTACTGTTTTTTAAGTGCCTTTGGCTCAAAATCCTTATGCCGAAATTGTATATTTTGAGACGGCATGTTCTGCCACACATCACTCATTCTCTGCTTATGAACTGAAACCAGAACCCCATAACCCCACAGCACACAAATAAATGTCTATATGCAGAAGGTATCCTTGTGAAGGAAATCCGAGTATGTCACCCCAAAATATGACTTGCTGAGATAAAAATTATTTTTGAACTGAAGGTAATTAAGAAGCATCACACAGGAAAATTGTTCTTTTTATACTCCCCCTTTTCTGCCTAAAGACAGGATATAAATTCTCCTGATCTGGAGACAAGCTAGACTCATCAGTCCAGAGCTGGCACCAGAGGAATCTGCAAACAAGCCTTACTCCATTAGTTTCCTCCCATGTATTTACCTTTCCACAGCTTCCTGCCCTTGGAAGCCTAAAACTGCTTTCCTTTGCCCTGTTGTTTCTACACAAATGTATTGTATTTTGTTGAAGATTCTATATAAATGGAGTTCTAAGCCAACATTTTGAGTTGCATTTCATGGAAGTTTCTTCTGCACGAAGCACATATTAATAGTCTTGTGTTTCTCTTGTTAATATGTCTTTTGTTACAGGGGTCTGCCATCCCAACTAAGAAGTAAGACGGGTAGAGGTAAAGTTTAGCCTCCTGTACACTTGCTGGTGCTGTAATTAATTACCTGTTCTAGGCCTAGAGAAACTAGGACAGAAATGTCCTTTTAAAAATACTGACAGCCAATGTGTTGAGTCCTCTTGTTGACTTCAGCAGGTGAAATGAGCTGAATGCGTCAACTCATTCAGGAAATTGCTTGGATTGTGGTTTATGTAGACTTATAATCTACATGCAATATTAACTAAATACAGATAGTTAATAAAGTTGTTTCATGGGCCATAGTGGGTTAAGTAGTCTATTTGAAATTCATGTTCATCTAAAAACCCAGAATGTGACCTTACTGGAAATAGGGTCTTTGCAGGGGCAATAAGGATATTGAGATGAAATCATGTTGGATTTGGGGTGGCCCCTAAACCCAAAGACTGGTGTCTTTCTAAGAAAAAGGAGAGGAGCTTTGGACACAGAGAGAGACAGAGAGAAGAAGACCTTGTGAATTTAGAGGCAGTGATTGGAGTTATGCTGCCACAAGCCAAGGAATGCCAGAAGGTACCGGAATCTATAAGAGGCAAAAAAAGATTCTTCTCTAGAATCTGCTGACACTTTGATTTTGGATTTCTGGTCTCCAGAACTGTGAGAGAATAAATTTCTCTTGTTTCAAGAAACCAGGTCTGTGGTAATTCCTTATGCCAGCCACAGGAAACTAATACATGGGTGCAAATAGGTTCCCACCCCCAAGACTAAACTATAATTATGGAAATTTTTTGGACTGGCACCGAAACACTACAAAATAGCTTTGCTGTACCAATTTTTAAGCTTTTCTTTTTTTCTAAGTGAAACAAAAGTAAATTTCTCATGGTTCTTGTTGCCTGCTTTTAACAGCATCTTAAGGAGTATTTTTACACATTTATCATAGATAAAAATAAAATCCTCTTTGTTTATTTTAAACCTAAGTTATGGACAACCTTTGACTCAAAATGCATATGGTAAGTTGAAATAAATTGCATTACATTAACCAATATGAACGACTTTCTAAAAGCAAGTAATGTTGATATTAATCTTATTAAATGACAAGCAAGCAAACAAATAAAAACAACAAACGTCCATTCTGTCTGCAACAAGGAAAACAGAGTGGAAGGAGCCAAGGCTGGAGAGAAAACTCTACACTGAAAGGGGGTGGAGGGTTTTAGTGTGTTTGCAAGTGGGGGACTCAGGGAGAACCCCAGATGGAGGTGGCCTGGGTCATGAACACTGAGTACTGAGCCTGTCTGTATACTTGAACAAGATCCAAGGCCTGGAGGGAGCAGGGCTACTCCATGTAAATGGACCAATGGGCCAGGACAACTAGCATCCCCAAGGGGCTAGGGCAACCTGGAGGCCAGAGGGTCTTATTCAAGGCATCTTTCTCCAGGCCTACAACACAATTTAGAAAAATAAAATAACGTAACTTGCATATACCCAACACTGTAGAGCAAAATCATACTGGCTATATAAAGTTTTCTTTCAGCGTTTACACTCTGGGCATTAGACTCTGAATGAACTTCTGAGCACAAACACACACATAAAAAGAGCCAAATCACTCAGGCTCAGGAACATTCTCAACTAATTGCTCTACCCGGTCAGAATTATTTCTGCTTCCTTCCACTTCCTTTTTCTGGCTTCCCTGATTGCAGCTTTGTGTCCTTTCTGCCTTGTTTTGTTGTTAATTGGCTCTTCTTCCAGATGGTGAGCTCCCTAGGGGCAAGTTGTAGCGGAGACATCACTGTCCTCTCAGTCACGTTCGCAGATCCATCGTAAGTCAGCCAACACGTCAAACCTACGTAAGGGTGTGTGAGAAACTGGAGCGTTGCATCTGGGCAGGAGCTCTAACTGGCTGGAGACTGGGTTGAAAGGATGCTTCTCTTCACTCTCTATCTTTTTTGAATACTTTAATTTTTTATGTATCTGTATCACTGTTACTCCAAAAGTGAATAAATACTAAGCAAATAGCAGATATACCTTTTAAATATAGACATTTATTCCATGCTTCAACCAGGTGATCCAAATTCGTGTAACTTTTCCATGAAGTACCATTTCCCAACCATTTTATATGTTTACTCATTTCCTTCTTACAGCAACCCCCCAAGGTAAATGCTATTATTATCCCCATTTTACAGGTGAGGAAACTGAGGCACAGAAAGATTAAATAGCTTGCCAAAGGGTGAAGAGTTAAGTGGAAACACCAGGGTCAGAACTCAGGCAGTCCAGGTCTTAGCCCACATTCTTGGCTACCATACTCTGCCTCCCCCGTGATTGCTCTGGATGGCCATGCAGTTGTGAGATGGCTTTCCTTTGTTCCCTTGGTTCCATGCCTTGGAGTGCCTGTATAAATCTGTTGGAGTGAAATCTCTAGGAGTGTATTTTACCTGACGGACCAAAGGTCCTCTTGAGAAAGGACACAAAGGAGGAGAAGAAAGTACTGAGATTGGTTAAAGGACTGTCTGATGTCTGTCTCAGAGTACCTTCTGGGCTGGCCCCTGCAGCAGCATGTGTGATGCCCGTGGTGAGCTGGCTGCAATCCATTGCATGTAAAAACGAAAAGGGCTGTGACAGGGAAAGCACCTGCACCTGTGTCAGTTGCAGGAGCTGGTCACGGAGGGTTGGGGGACAGCTTGACTCTGGCATGGAGGGTTTCAGTGGTGGTGCTGGTATCAACAGTGACGTGACCCATCTCTATTGTAAAGTGGAACAGGCAGGAGGAAAATGGCAACTGCCATGCTGAGGGAATTAGCTTTGGAAACATATGAAATACTTCTGGAAATTTCTGGAAATATTGGGAAGGAATTTTGGGGAAACCAAAGTGACTGCAGACCAAGTTGCTGTGGAATTAGAAAAATACTCTTTGTCTCTGACCTTACTCCCAGGCTGGTGTGGTCTGATGTACATAGGCTCAACCCTGAATCTAGGTTTTACAGGGCCTGAATAGTATGCAATTTGGGAGGCTCTCTTCAAGGATAGAAAATTACAATGGCAAAATTAGGTACAGGGCCCTAGAGGAGGACTGGGCAAGTGGCTTCACTAGTTTCAATATATTCTCCTCTGCAGAGGTAGGAAGCATCAGTAACACCTACCCAGTGTATCACACATTATAGATTCCTCAACCTGCTTTGCTCAGCTGTAGTTTTTTTAAAGGGTCTCATTCTGAGAAAGAAAACAAAGTAAAATAATACATAGCTGAGTGTAAGAGTCAATGTTGCAAATGATTGTTCTCTGTCACAAAGCGTCAGTGTGTTGAGTAGTGTGGAAAGGATTGTAACTGCCACCCCCAGCAGAACTGCATCCCAACAATCATCTGTGAATTGAAAGTGTAAATATACTCTGTTAAGTAGCAGATTGACGGTCAGGCCAAGAGAAAACCAATTATCAAGTGTGAAATGCATGATAATTAATACCTCTACAGACAGAAAGCAAATTGCTCCAGAAAGGACACATTTGCCATACAAGAAAACACTTAAAAATTGACTCTGTAAGGATGCCATGTACTCTAGCTTTTGTCTCTCCTTGAAAAGGCCAAAGTTGAAGAAACATCTATTGAGCATAACCTGAAACTAAAGCCACAAGAAAGAATTCTGATTTGGTAGCCATAATGACATAGTAGCTGGTACTGATGTGAAATGTTAGGTAATTATAAATTTAAATGTATCTTTGGTCAAATTTGTGTAGCCAAAGTGAAGAAGAAAAACGGGAACACTGGATTTCAATACTTTTTCCCCCTACATAGTAGTTTCTCAATATTGCTATTAAATCTCTCAAATTTTGGTTCCATTCATATTACTAACCTAGAAATTGTTCAAGCTAAAGCACATTTCTGCTTAGGTTCTGCTTTCTGACTCTCTCCAATCCAGCCTTTATTCTTATTGCCTGAGTAATTTTTACTACCTTATTACTCCACTTAAAATCCTTCGGAACTCTTAGGATGACATGCAAGAACCTCATGTTGGGCCCAGCCCCCCTGCTGCTGTCACATCTCCTCTGGAACTCCTGCTCTGTCCTTGCTGAGCAACCTCCAGCTTCCTGACCCTCCAGCACATTCTCTCTGGAGCCCCAAATGCCCTTTCCCAGCTCCTGGTCAACAATTACCCACCTTTTAGACTCAGCTCCAGTGACACTTTCTCTGAAGCTTTTTCAGAGGAATGGTCGTATTTGTCCTATATCCTCTTTCCCCCATAAACTCTGCCTGATGCACATGGAACTCTTTAGATTACTATTTGTTTTACTTGCCAATCTCTCCCTTTCAGTCTATAAAATCTTAAAAAGCAGAGGAGACCTAAGACCATGCCTTGTGTCACAGTCTTTTCTGCATCATCGCTACTTAGTTTGGTGCTGGGTACATAGTGAGCACCTACTAAACATTCGGTAAATCATGAAGGAATGAATTAGTGCAGAACTCTGAGATAAACTGTGTCTTCCTTCAGTATCCACATATCCGCCCCTCAAGGTGTCTGCTCAAATGCCACCCTGTGTAAAATAACACCCCTTATCTTCCCACCTGGCATTTCCATAACTTTCTTTGTTTTTCCTGATAATACACCATATATTTACCTGTTTCTTTATTGATTACCTGTGTCCTCGAACTCCCCATCAGAGTGCAAGCACTACAAGATTAGACAACAACAAGAGGACTGTTTGTTATGATGTGATCCTAGCCCTGAGAACAGTGCCTGACCGTCAATGCATTTTTATTGAATGCAGTGATTCTCCACCACGATGCACGCTACCAAGAGGAGGAAATTGGAGTCACATAGAGGGAAGGTTGCCAGATTTGGCAAATAAAAATACAGGATGCTCATTTAAACTTAAATATCAGATAAATGATGAATAGTTTTTGGTTTAAGTGTGTTCCATGGAATATTTGGGGTATACTCGCACTACAAAGTTATTTGTTGTTTATCTGAAATTAAAATTTAGCTGTGTGCTTCCCATTTTATCTGGCAATTCTACTCGGGACAGTTTCAAGCTTCACGTAACTCCTCTCCTCAGAGATTCGGAAAATTTTTGAATTAAGAGCCAAGATATATTTTGCCATTGTTGCCAATGGAATTGTTCCAAATTCTTCAACGTATTAGTGTGGAAAAATGATTGATAATCCTTCTCTAAGCCAATGTTTCATTTTATAAACAAGGAAAACATAGGACCAAGAAAAGGATGGTAGAACCAATCTGGTATAGCTAATGGTTTTCCTAAGGTACCCCACTGTGATTTATGTGCCTGTCACTGTGGGTGGTCCAACTACAGAGTAAAAGTTGTCCCAATTTTGTCAGACAAAGGAAATTAACAACATGAAACAATTATAGGGTAGAGGAAATGCTAAACTATTGGGTGTTGATTCTGAATGTGATGGTATCCAGAAAAGCTGAGGTTGCTGGTGAGTCCAGGCGTGGAGGAAGACTGTGGGCATTGAACTGGATGCACACAGGCAGGTGGCCATGCCAGCCTGATGACACAGCATCCTCTTCCCACAGAGGTCAGAGGAAGTCTGGCACGGACCTCCCTGGATGGAGCAGAGGGTGTGTGAAAGCAGTAGTGAGTGGTGCATGTGCACGTATATGTGTGAAGGTAAAGGGATATGGAGGGAGTTGAAAGCACATGAAACACACTGGGGAAAATTATTTCTAGGCTGCAGTAGCCAGAGCTGGTTCTGTAAGTCAGAAGTCTGGTGGGTTCAGCTGGTTTTTCTGCTCTGGGTCTCACAAGGCCTAAATCAAGGTGTCAGAGATGTGCTGGGGGGAACCCACTTCCAGCCTCATTCAGGTTGATAACTGCATTCAGTTCCATATGGTTGTCAACTGAGGTCCCTGTTTCCTTGCTGGCTGTCAGAGGGACATGGGGCATTGTTTTCAACTTCCAAAGGCTGCCTGCATTCCTTGGCTCATTCCCCCTTTCTCTATCTTCAAAGCTGGCAATGGTGGGTTGAGTCCTTCCTATCCTTTGAATCTCTGACTTCTCCTTTTACCCACTGCTTAAGTGATTAGCCTGCCCTTCCTTCTATAATCCAGCATAATCTCTTTCTTTTGGGATCCATAACCTTCATTCCCTCTGCCATGTCTATTTTGCCATGTAATGCAACACTGACATAACATCAGGAGGTGAAGCTCATGGGGGCCACAGTCCTGTTTACCTTAAAATATGGAAACATATATATGTATTTGTGTAAAGGGAAACTTGACTAATTCAAAAGAAAATATATATGTGGCTAGCTATAGTTGGTAGTTGGGATGAGGAAGAAGGCACGGATTGAGACATCCTAGAGTAAAGCATTTTATATCATTTGGATTTTTGAACCAGGTGAATGTTTTAAAATAAATACATATCCTTTGGGATGGCCGGTTAGCTCAGTTGGTTAGGGTGCAGTGTTATAATACCAAGATCAAGGGTTCAGCTACCCTTAACTGGCCAGCCACTAAGACAAATAAACATAAAACAAAACAAAACATATTCCCCCCAAATTAAATTGCCATAATGGTTAATTTTATGAGTCAATTTGGCTGTGCCACAGGGTGCTCAGATTAGATATTATTTCTGGGTGTGTCTATGAGAGTGTTTCTGGATGAGATTGATATTTGAATATGTGGACTCCGTAAAACAGGTTGACCTCCCTAATGTGGGTGGACATCATTCAATCTATTAAAGACCTAAATAAAACAAAAAGGTGGAAGAAGGAGAAATTTGCTCCTTTTTTCTTCCTAGCTGCCTGCTTGAGCTCGGTTGTTGGTCTTCTCCTGCCCTTGGACTGTACTCAGGCCTTTGGATTCAGGCTAAACTTGCAGACTGGCTTTCCTGAGTATCCAGCTTGTAGATGGTGAGACTTCTTAGCCTCCATAATCATGTGAACCAATTCCTCACCATAAATCCGTCTGTCTATCTATCTATCATTTATATCTCCTATTGGTTCTGCTTCTCCCTTTCGGGAGAACCCTGACTAATACACATATAATCCAACAATTCCACTTTAGAGTATACATACCAAAGAGTTGAAAGCAGGATCTTGAAGAGATATTTTGTACACCCATGATCATAGCAGCATTATTCCCTATGACAAAGAGGTAAAAGCAACCCAAATGTTTATAGATGGATGAATGGATAAACAAAATGTGGTATATGCATGAAATGGAATACTATTCAGCCTTAAAAAGGAAGGAAATTCTAACATATGCTACAACATGGTTGAACCTTGAGGACATTATGCTAAGTGAAATAAGCCAGTCATGAAAAGACAAGTACTGTATGATTCTACTTACACGAGGACTAGGGTAGACAAATTCCTAGAAACAGAAAGTAGAATGGTGGTGGCCAGGGGCTGGGGAGAGGGGGAGAGGAGGAGCTGTTGTTCAATGGGTGCAGAGATTCAGTTTTGCAAAATGAAAAAGTTCTGGAGACTGGTTGTGCAACAGTGGGAATATACTTAACACTACTGAAATGTGCACTTAAAAATGCTTAAGATGGCAAAATTTATGTGTATTTTACCACAACTAAAAATATTTTTAAAATTAAGAAAAATAAATAAAAGCTATTTTACCTCAGTGAATGAAATCGAGCAGAAGAGTTGGCATTCCTGTGCTCCGGAGCTCTGACCTCATCCCTCACCCCCTGCCCACTCCATGCTGGCAACTGGGCAAATGTGGCCAGTGACTGACTGTTTATCCAACCGGTTGAATAGAAGCTGCTGCCAGGCTCTCTTTACCAGTGGCTTAACCAGCATAATAATTGCTACCTGAAGCAGGGGCTGGCTCATCCCAGCCCTGGAGTCTATGTCTTGGACTTCAGACTGGATTCTCATGAGGATCTCCTAGTCTATAATTTGTTTCCCTGGACTTTATTTCCCTTTTTGGAAGAAATCACTTCTTCAGATGACTGACAGTGAGGAGGTCCAATCCCTTCGGGTGAATCCTTATCCTTTACCCATTCCACGGTATCCTTGCTCAATGTCCCTCAACAGAAAAGTTGTTTCTGAATACAGTGGCCTTAACAACAGCAAATTTTGGTCATAAATAACACCACCAGGAGGGGAATATCAGTTCTTTTTCTCATTGCCTAGGTTAAGATGTCATGAGCCTCGTCCAATTCATTTTGTGTTTTTGCTTCAGTTCTTGATGTATTATTCTTTCTGGCTCCTTATCTCCTACAGAACGTGAAAAAATAAAAAATCTGTCCATCTATCTGGGGATCTTTTGGGCTGAATTGTGGCGCCCCCTCATTCATGACTTGAAGTCCTAACCCCCAGTACCTCAATATATGAGTATTTGGAGATAGGGTCTTTAAAGAGGTAATTAAGTTAAAATGAGGTCATAGGGTGGGACTTGATCCAGTATGACTGGTGTCCTTATAAGAAAAGGAAATTAGGACATAGGCACACATAGAAGGATGACCACATGAAGACCCAGGGAGTAGATGGCCATCCGCAGCCAAGGAGAGAAGCCTTAGAAGAGACTAACCTTGCCAACACCTTGATCTTGGACTTCCAGCCTCCATTACTGTGAGAAAAGAATTTTCTGTTGTTTAATCTGCCCAAGCTGTGGCACTTTGTTATGGTAACCCTAGCAAACTAATACAGGCCAACAACGGAATCTCCCCAGGAACATGCAATAATTCCACACAGAGAAAATAAACATTTTCCTGGAGAAGCTAAAACCAAAATCTGCTGAGAATTAGCTCTGGCTACACATCCACATGAATTGACTTTACCAAAATGAATACTTCCTTTTCAGGCTACAGCATCTGTTTTTCAAGTTGTTTCATGGTTTTTTTGAAGATGCATGTGCCCTCCCTTTAAACGTATGCCATGAAAAGCAGGGGTGTTGCTGGTTGTGTGTTGGAGCAGGAAGGACACACAGCAGCACACAGGGGAGAGGTCTTGCTCCAGCTGTTGCTACAGTCATTGCTCCAGGTGAAGCCTGTGGTGCCTTAGTTGTGGCCAGTGGCCTCTCAGGTACATAAACATGGTGCTTCCACAATCGTCCATTGGGCCCACGGTGTTTCACAGCTGACTCCGGACTTTATCCATCACGCTCTATTCATCGTGCATGTGTGTAGGCTTAAATCTTACATCACTCCTGAAGTTGTACAAAGGGAGAGGCTGCATTGCTGATGGCTACAAAACACACCTGCTACAGGAGCGTGGGGCGAGAAAGGATGATGACTTGCCTTCCTGGAAGAGCAGAATTTTCCTGGATGAAAAGCAGAGCACAGAAGTGAGGTCATGTTTAAGGCCCTCTTTTACTTTCAAATACTATGTTTCTACATATAATTGTAGGAAGATTCATTTTGCTTTGCTACTCCACTTACCCAGTATGTAGGGAGAAAAGCAAGAGGCATTCTTGTTATGGGTTGGAAAGAGAGAGGGGTACTAAATCCCCAAACAGATCTGCAGGCTACTGACGCTGAGCTGCAGTGATGTACATGACAGTGAGGTTAGAGCCCTTGCAGAAATGCAAACTGGCTGCCCTCCTTGAACTTGTAAGGTGTGGAGGGGGCTTTCCTTAGTGGAATGGGAGAGTGGGCTATGGCAGACTGGCCTTGTAAGATTCTCTATTGTGTGTCTGCTCTTGCTATTTGGGCAATTCGAGTGGTGAAAAAGCAGGTTGTCCTAATAGTTTCTTTATAAACATGTTTAGACTCAGATAAAAGGCTGAATACTAACAGGGTATATATAATGGCTGATTTTCTTTCCAGCCCTAGCAGCTTTTTGCTATAGTATCCTCAACTGAGCTGGAAAGGGAGCATGAAGCCTGAGGGCTTATTTCTAAATACATACAAACCCTGTGACTTTAATTTATTTATAGACATAAACATTAAGACACATCTCTGAAGAAACTTGAGTCTTCTTCTCATGCTTAGAACTGAAAGACAAGCCTAAGTTATTTTGTTTTTTTCATAGAACAGAAGCCTTTCAATTTGACTTCATTGATCAAAAAGCCAAACTGCTATTAAACAGTGATTGTTGATCATTTAAACCAGGAGGGAAAATATCTAGAATTGCTAAATGTTTAAAAACTACGAATTGCTTTAAAAAAAAAAATCATGGATAGAAACAGAAATCTGGAATCATAAAAGTCACTGAGATCTGCTGCAAAAGAGAATTACTGTGAATTTATGCAGGTGAAATCCTAAAAGCCAGGACCTGAAAAGGCACACTTCTAAACCCACAGAAACACCCCCAATGAAAACAAACAGGCCCTTTGTTTAGTCAACTTGGGTCTGGGACAATTTTATCTGTTTATACAGATGCACCAGGAGATCTGAAGCTTGCATTTAAAACACTGAATTGTTAACCATGAAAAGTCAGCGTACAAAGGTGGGATGTACGGCTGTCCTATGTCAACTGGCAAAAGCCGTAAAACCCAGTGATGGCACGTGGCATGTTATTAGTATAGATGGAGGGTGGGCTGTCGCTGGGATGCTACAAATCGGGGCTGCTTGTTACTCAGGGGGTTGGGAGAGCAGAGAAGCTAATTTCTGTGGGCCTCAAGATCTCATCTGCTAAAATGAAGAAGTTGGACCAGATCTATGTTTCCTGAACTACAATCCACAAAAATAGGATTTTTTTTTTTTTTTTTTTTTTTGGCAGCTGGCTGGTAGGAAAGAAAGGATCTGGACCCCTGATCTTGGTTTTATAACACCATGCTCTAACCAACTGAGCTAACTGGCCAGCCCACACAAAAATAGGATTCTGTGGATAAGTTTAGAAAAGGTTGGGTTACATAAGTTAAATAGAAATCTTTACTTTTATATTTTTTACGTTTAATACATTAATAACATTGTGCCTTTCCTAAGATGGGAATAAGATAAGTGATGTTTTCCAAAGGTGGTGCTTGAACACAGGAGCCTTTGGAAAATGCTGAGCTAGCAGGTCTAATATTCCACAATTCCAGGGAGATTGAGGCCATGAGCAGGTAAAGAGATCATGGCTCTGGCTTCCAGAACCCCCTTCATGCCTTCTGAAGAATGAAAGAAGCTGGAAGACCCCTTGGTATCCTTGTGGCAGTGGCAGGGATTATAATTGTGCAAAAAACAAACTGCACTAATGCTTTCTAATTAGGGCAAAACTTGTTTAGGCAGAGTATGTACTGACTTGTGATGTGTTGGTTTAGGTGCCGAAAAGTTAACTCCACCCCCTCAAAATTCTTTAGCCACCAACAAAGAACGCCTTAATCCCAGTCATGTTCTTCGTGTCATGTTAAAATACCCTAGGAGAGAGAGACCCCTACACCTAATATGTCATAAATGTGTATGAAGTTGTCAGATCATTTTCTGTGGGAAGGCTTTGATAGAAAAGGAAGAAAGGAAGGAAGGAAGGGGAATTACAGAAATGGTGTAAGAGGGCCTCCGATTTTATTGAGTTGCGTTGTCTTAGGTTGGTTCCCTAGAAGATGAGCCTGAGACAGGGATGCTTGTGGAGGAGGTTTGCTGAGGGAATGCTCTTGGGAGAAAGAGGTTTGAGAAAGCAGGATCTGACAGGGAAGAAAGCTAAGCAAGGAGGAGCTCCGGCACAGACAGGCCCCCCCTGGGAAGCTCTGAGCCCCCTGAAGCAGAGGCCAGCCTTTTGTACCTCTGTGTCAGACGGCCATTGGTTGCTGGCTGTCCCACCCCACCCCTGGGCGGGCATGACCTTCCAGACAAGGAGACTGTCCTTCAGACAAGAGCACTGCTGTGGGGCAGGGGCTGCACCCACAGCCACTGCAGCCAGATGAAGAGGACCCGGGTGGGGCACCGGCTGTGTCCACTCCACACATGTTTAGAATAGGCCTGACTAATGAAACTTTGAGTAATTGAAATCGCTTATGAATTCCTCATGTTCCGCCTTCTCTTGGAGTCCTAAGTGTTGATTGAAAAAAGTCTTCTCTGCTGAGAGCTTGACATTTCCTTGGGGGAACTTTAACAATACTCTAAGCTCTTCTCTCAGTTACAATAATTATTAAGGATTAAAGGAATTGTGATGTTCTCTGGTCTGTCTAGATTATTTTTCCTTCTTTCCATCAAAAGGATTTCTCAAAGGGCACTTGACATGCCCATATCCTTTTGAGCAATACGAAAGTTCTATATTGAAAAAAAAAGGTGGTGGGGGAGTTATCTTTTGAAAGGAAAAAGCTTGTCTCATGGCTTTCATTTTTCTCACAAGTCTGCCCACAAAAAAGTTTTAAAAAAAGAAAAGGAAAAAAAGAAAAAAAACCCAAAAAGGCTTTTGCTTTTCAGACATTCTTTTTTTTTTTTTTTTTTTTTTAACCATAAAGCAATTCTAGACTTATTTCAAGAAGCTTTCAAGGTAATGCTTTATAGTTCTTAGTGTAAAGTAAGAGCAGTGTGCTTCTTAACATAAAGATAATTTTATTAATTTGCATAATAATTATTATTTAGCGATGAAGTCTTTCCTAGCATGTGCTGGAGAGCACTGTGAAAAGGCTTAGGTTTTCCCTTTTAAAAGCCTTCTGTTCCCTTTTCTATATATTTATCAAATGATGGGGGGAAATCTGCTTAATTCATTCTCCTATTTCTGCTGATGTTTGGCAAGCTTATTAGCTGATCTCAAAACATCCTGTCTGTTCTATAATGTACATTTCTAGCCCTGGAAATCCATCAGGGAAAGGTCTATGGAAATTTCTAGAAGATACTATTAGGCTTTATGCTTTTTGGAAGCCAAGCGCAGAACCAAGGATTAGCAAAGTCTGGGTCAGTATGAAGATAAATGACATTCCTTGTTTGTCTGTCAAGAGGGTCTGTCCATCACCCTCACTAGATTATATGATCCTTTTCTGAAAGGGAATTTCCTTTGAGTCCCCAAGAGCCATGCACAAAAGAGGCACTTAAGTAAATTACAAAACTCATTGTCCTGCCTGACAGTCAGACTATACACCTTTTGATGGCATGTGTGTATGATGTGGGGTAGGGAGAGGGTGGTGCCATGTGGCAAAACTATTTTGTCATCTTTCCCTTTTCCATAGCTTATTTACAAAACTTATGCTTTTAATTTTTCAGGCTTTGGCTCTATATTCAAAGTTAAGCTCTTGGAATTCCAAAAATAATATCCCTCCCACCTGCAAAAAACCCTTCTATTTTATCTCTGAAAAAAGTCTGGCTTATGTAAATAAAAAGTGCTATGGCTTCCAAGCAACTGGGTCTGCTATGAATTTACAAAACCCATGCGGCAACTCATTTGACTTCAGGCAACTCATTTGACTTCAGGCTCCCTCCCCTGGAGAACAGCGTGTATCTGAGCATTGTAGTGAGATTCAAACTGCAGCTTCAGCAGTGGAAATGCGCAGGAAAAAGGGAAACAGCAGCTTCCTAGCGACGCCAAACACCATCCCAACACTTCAGTACCTGTTTGTAGAATTAAATTGCATGCTGTGACACACGAGTAGCTAAAGGTTTCCAGCAGGTACAGGGAATTGAAAGCCATCCCCACCAGCGGGCAGCCTACCCAAGTCTTATGAAGACCCCGCAGCATAGTGACTTGCCTCCTCAAGGAATGAGCCGGCC
This sequence comes from Cynocephalus volans, assembly GCF_027409185.1. Classification (NCBI taxonomy): domain Eukaryota; kingdom Metazoa; phylum Chordata; class Mammalia; order Dermoptera; family Cynocephalidae; genus Cynocephalus; species Cynocephalus volans. The sequence goes on from NC_084464.1 coordinate 132,038,546, forward strand.
TCACCCGTCAGAGAGAAAACTGAGGTCCTCGGACCTAATCGCTATCACTTTTTGTTCCCACCACCCATCTCTAAACTAATCTCAGTTAACGACTATTCTGTCCCTTTTTCTTCCTGATTCAAAAAATGAATTGTTCCTATTTTTTGTCTTATGTTGATCCTGGAAAATGTCGAATTGTCTATTAGGACATGGGGCAAATACCTCCTCTGTGTGACTCCCTGGCTGATCGAGCATCTGTCGCATTTGTTTCCCCCCACCTTGGTGTGTCTGCTGCTCCGTATCTCTAGACATAGCTGTGTCTCCCACTGGGCTGTGAGCTGCTCAAGCATGGAGACTATGCCTTGCTTCTGTTTTCTCTTCAGGACAGGGCTTCCATAGGAAACGTGCTCCTTATAGGATTGTGGAACTGTGACAAAATGAGTCATATGGCTCAAGGAAATTAACATGGAAGTGCTGTGTAAAATGGATGGGAGAACAGCAAAAGTAGCCATGGGGCTGTCAGAAAGCTACTGTTGTAGTCTACTCAATAGGTAAAGAGCACCTGAATAGATAGCCAAGTGTGGCAGGTGGAAGGGCGAGTCATGTGCAAGAAGTAGTTCAGGGGCAGACTCAGCAGGCTGTGGTAGCTAACACGATGCAGACTAGTGAGGAAAGCAGTAGAGTCAGGGAAGACTCCAAGTTTGGAATTCATTGTCAAATCTTGACAGCTTTCATTCATTCATTCAATCATTCACTCACTCACTCACTCAATGAGTACATAGCACCCCTTCTCAAGCCAGGCTCTATTCTGGGGGCTGGGGATACAGATATAAAATAAAAAGCAAACAATAATAAATTTAAATCCAGAAGAAGAATCAGATTTAAGGGTGGAATTGAAGTAATACACTCAATTTTTTTAGCGTGTCAAATTTGACATGCAGTGGGAGGTAGGACATCTAGTACTGGACCTTTGGAGAGAGTTCAGATATTTAGGTAAATATTTGGGAGTCATTTTGCAAGGAAATAATTATTCTAGAAACCCAAGGGTAATTAATGAGAAGATATGATCTTGTAAATTTTTTGAAATATCTGATAACACATATGAGTTCAGATCCCATAGTGACCAGCCACCAAAATAAATAAAGTTTTTGAAATATAAATTTTGAGACATAAAAATATCTTACAAACATTTGAGCAAAACAGAGGGTACCCCTTTTGGGTGAACAGAGACTACGACAATTTAATACTTGCAATCAGGACTGGTTGCAAATATTATGGTTTTCTCTTCCTTTTGTGATCATGATAGGATTATACGTCCTCAACTGTGCTTTTTCCAGTTAACTGTGAGTGGAGCGATGTGCCTGACTTCCAGAAGGAACTATAAGAAACAGAGCAGAGTTTGCCAAATCCTTTTTGCTCCAGTGTGTTAATGAAAGCACTTCTTTAGATGAAGCCCTCCTTAAGTTTGGATCCCTAACTACATGAGCAGAGCCACTCTGCTGATGTGTTGGACATGTGGCATGAATGAAAAATAAACCTGTATTGTGTTAAGCCGCTAAGCTTTGGGGGTTGTTACTGTGGCATAACCCAGACTATCCTGACCAATACACAGATTTGCTATAAAAAAGAACCTAAATAGACTGACTGCCACATGGTCATTCAGGGTCCCAGATTCCTTCAACTTTATAGTCTTTCTGTCCCCCCTGATGCATTTCCTTATCTACATGGCTTAAGATTGCTCAGTAGTTACACACCCACATTCCAGTCTTAGGGAACGGGCAAAGAGGAAACAAAGGGCAATCAATTTTCCACTTTCATGGAAGTGAAGTTAAAGTTGCATATATCACTGCACCTCACACTCTGTTCATGAGAACCTGGTCACAGGGTCACACCTAGCAGCATGGGAGGCTGGCAAATGCAGTACCTAGCTGGGCAGTTGAGAGCCCTACTAAATTGAGAGGGGGATGGTTCTATTTCTAAAAAGAAAGAGAGAATGGATAATGGGACAATTTACAGTGTCATTCAAGGAACTGAGGAGATGGAGTGAGCCTGGAGAATGTGGTGCGACATGGGGAATGGCTCAAAAGAGGCAGCAGAAGAAAGTGAGGACAAGATCGTGGAGACCTTACATTTGTAAGAGTTTTAAGTAGGAGAGTGACAGTCAGATTTGCATTTTGAAAGATTCTTCTAGTTGCAGGAGGGAAGATAGTGTTGTGGGGCGAACACACAGAGGAATCCAAGACTGGCATTAGTGTTGTAGTTTTATAGCTCTTTATTTTAGTGTTGCAGCTCTTTCTTCAGTGTTACGGTGCCTCTTTTTGCTTATAAGCAAGGAGAGCACTGAGGAGCAAGAACTCCTGAGCCAGTGTCTCCCAGAACAAAGGAAAAGACCCACTTATATAGCCTAAATTACCACCCTTCTCCCTCCCAGGTTCTCATTCAGGTCCTCTTATGTAAACGAGGGATGCTGCCCTGCTAATTTGGATTGGCTGATTGTGGGACACAGTCCACTGATCACTTTAGGAGCCTGATTTGACTCTGGCCCCTGGGGGAGGGATGTGAGACTGCTGTTATCTCCTAGAGGGTGGGCCCAAGAAGCAAGCAGGGTAAATGGCAGGGGGCCCAAGCATTCAGTGGAGCATAGAGTTTCTAAAACAGTTTCTCAAGTGAAAAAGGGAAAAGCTCAACAATTAAAAATGCTTAGAGTTCCCTGCAACAATAGATTGAAGAAGATCAATTGGGAACCTTTTGCAGGATCCAAGTGAGAGCTGGTGGTCACTTAGACAGGGGCATGGGCTATGGACATAGGAAGAGGAAGATGAATTCCACAGTATTTCAAGAATAATGAAAAGTGCAGATGAGGGATATGGGAACTGAGGGAAGGGAGAGTTAAAGCTCTTCCTGGATTTTCTGGTGTTAGGTGGATAGCACTGTCATTTTCTGGAGGGAAAATTCTGGTAGAGAGCAGGTTTATTAGGGAAGAGATGAATGCTGTTTTGAGTAAATTGTGTTAAATATTCCTGTGGGACATCCAGCTGGAGATATCCAGCAGTCAGTTATATATACCTGCAGGTCTGGGTTCAGGAGAGAGATCTAGGCTAGACCTAAACGGTTGGGAATTGTTAGCAAAAAGATGACATTTAAATGATATTTAAATCCAAGGAAGTAGGTAAAATGGCAAGGGAAAGTGTTTTAAGAAGAATAGAGTTCTGAAGAACATCATATTTGGGGAAAGGGAAGAAGGGGAGGAGCTAACTATGATAACTGAGAAGAAAGTTCCAGAGGGAAGACAAAACAGCAGAACTGTGGCTTCACGGGTCCTGAAGGAAGCAAGAGTTTCAAGCAGAGAGTGAGCAAAAGTATAAAAGCTTGCTGAGAAGTAAAGCAAAATAAGTGCAGAAAAGAAAATGAAATAAAATATAGTGCGTAAATCAAAAGGCAGAAAGCAAATGACACTGCAACTCAGTATAAAAAAAAAAAAAGGCATGCGATAAAATGATTAAAGTTAGGTCGATTATAACAGCTACATCATGAAAGGTAAAGGACAATACAAAAATTTTCAGATTGTTTTTAAAATCCAAATCCAAATATATATTGCTTACAGGATATTTGGTTGAAACAAGACATCAATAACTGTTTTTGGTGGGATAAGAAAATACTGCTTTGATAATTTCAGTAATAAAATAAATATATATGAAATGGCTAATTCCACAAACAAGACACTCCAGTTTTAGGTGTTCATACAATAATTAAATTTAAAAAGCTTTAAGATGAAAAATGTTCTGAAAAAATTACCAACGTTATCTCAAAAGCAGTTTCTTAAAAAAAAAAAATCTTAAATCAATCAGCGTGAAAGAAACAGAACATTTTAAAAAATGATTTGAGGTCTGAAAGGTCTTAACTATTATAACTTTTAAGTTCAACAAATAGATCACTTCCTTGCTACCTAAACTAATGTAGAATGTGGAAAAATGTTAAAACATTTTTCAAAATTGAAAGAAACAAATTGGACTTTATCAAAATTAAAAACTTTTGTGAATCAAAGGACAACATGAAAAAAGTGAAAAACAACCCAATGAATGGAGAAAATATTTGCAAATCATGTATCTGATAAGGGCATGGTATCCAGAATATATAAATGACTCTTACAACTTGACAATAAAAACATAAATAATCCAGTTTAAAAGTGAGCAAAGGAAACGTGCATCTGATCAGTCCTCTAGATCTAACTATTCTTTATGGAAAATCCAAGGAATGAGAGACACATGCTAAATGACACCTCCTGGAATGCAGGCAGCTAAAAACAGGATGCAGGAAATCCTAAAAACAAGTGACCTGTTTTCTTCAAGTAAATGGCAAGGGGAGAAAATAAACAGGAAAGAAGAACTGTTAGTCAAAAGCTTTATTGTACTCTTTAAGCATATAAAGAGACATACCAAGCAACGTGAACCTTGTTTGGGACCTGATTCAAAATGATACCAACTGTAAACAGACATTTATGAGATAATCAGGGAAATTTGGGTACTGAATGAATATTTGTTGACATTAAGAACTTATTGTTAACTTGGGGGCGTGTATTGAGGTTTGGTCCTTATTTTTCACAATACATATTGAATTTTAACAGCATCAACATTCATACAGGGAGGGAAGTATATAAGGAGTACACATGAAATAAAATTGGTCATATGTTGGTCAAAAAAAAAACAAACCCCAAAACAAGCAAACTGTGTGAACAGACATTTTTCCAAAGAAGATATACAAATGGCCAATAAATCACATGAAAAGATACTCAATGTCAGCAGTCATTAGAAAAATGCAAATAAAAACCACAATGAAATAACACTTCACACCCAATATGATGGCTAAAATTCATGGATAAAAACAAGTGTTGATGGAAGTGGAGAAACTGGAACCTCATTCATTGCTAGTGGGATTGTGAAATGCTGCAGACATTTGAAAAACAGTTTGGCGGTTCCTCAGAAAGTTAGTTATCGCACGACCTAGAAACTCCTAGGTTTATACTCAAGAGAGTTATAAACATATGTCCACACACAAAAACTTATACACAAATTTTCATAGCAGCATTATGTATAATAGCCAAACAGTGGAAATAACCTGTGTCCATAATTGATGAATTAATAAACAAAATGTGGTATATATATACATAGAATATGATTCATCTATAAAAAGGAATGAAGTACTGATTCATGCTAAAACATGTGTGAGCCTTAAAAACATTATCCTAATGAAAGGAAGTGAGCCAAAAGGCCAGGTACCAATCAAACTTTATTAAAGAAAAGGAATCTGCCGAGCTGCCCTCAAAATGGAGAGCAGCCCCAGGTGTCGGGGTGGGAGAGCTTATATAGGCTGCAGGGCACCAGGGCTGGCTGATGCAATCGAGGAGGAGCATTACGCTAGTGCGGAAGCTCCACCTGGCTGATGCAACTGGGGCGGAAAATCGCGCCTATGGGGAAGCCAAAAGGGTTTCTATTTCACAGAAGTCAGGGGGCTTCTCGTAAGGAAAAGGGGCAGGAGCTGGTGGCCATTTTGTGCTTGGCCTTGCTTAAAATGGTGCTGGTTATGCTCAGAACCTATCACCTAAGTGACAGAAGTTAGTCCCAAAGTGCATATTTTATGATCCCATTTACATTAAATGTCCAAAATAGGCAAATTTACAGAGACAGAAAGTAGATTACTGGTTGACAAGGGCTAGAAGGAGAGGGAATGGGGAGAGTTTAAAGGGTGATGAAAATGTTTTAAAATGAGGTGGTGGGGATAGTTTCACAGCTCTCTGAATATACTAAAAACCACTGAATTGTATACTTTAAAAGAAAGAATTTTTTGGTATGTGAATCATATTTTAATAAAAAACACATTGTGCTGTCTTTTGCATTTACCTATGTAGCTACCTTTACTGAGAGTCTTTATTTTCTTGTGTGGATTCAAGTTATTGTCCACAGTCCTTTGATGTCAGCTTGAATGGCTCCTTTTAGTATTTTTGTGTAGGACAGTGGTGATTTCTATCAGTTTTTGTTTATCTAGAAATGCCTTAATTTCTCCTTAGCTTTTGAATGACAGTTTTGTTGGATGTAGAATTCTTGGTGAATTCTTTTTCTTTTGGCACTTTCAATATGTCATCCCCTGGCCTTCTGGCCTCTATGGTTCCTGATAAGAAGTCAGGTGTTAATTTTATTGTGGATTGCTTGTAGAGACGAGTCTTTTTTCTCTTGTTTCTTTCACATTCTCTCTGTCTTTTAACAGTTTGACTACAGTATATCCATGTGTAGATCTCTTTATGTTTATCTCCAAACCTGGAGTTTGTTAAGCTTCTTAGATGTGTAGATTAATGTTTTTAATTACTTTTGGTTAGTTTTCAGCCTTTTCTTTTTCTTTTTTTTTGTCATCTTGCTGACAAGGGGACTTGAACCCTTGACCTTGGGTGTTATAAGGCCACATTCTAACCAATTGAGCTGACTGGCCAGCCCCCCATTGTTTTTTAAAAATATTTTTTCTATCCTTTTCTCTGTCCTTTTCTTCTGTGACTGTCATTATGTATATGTTGGTAAACCTGATGGTGAATCATAGGTCTCTGAGACTTTCTTCTTTTTCTCCATCCTTTTATCATTTCGTACCTCAGACTAGATCATCTCAATGGATCTGTCTTCAATTTCACTGATTCTTTCTTCTGCTAATTCAATCTGCTGTTGAGCCCCTCTAGTGAATTTTAGTATCATTTATTGTTTTTTCAAACTTTAGAATTTCTATTTGGCTGTCTTTTATAATTTCTATCTGTTGATATCCTATATTCAGTGAAACATCATTTTCTTAATTATCTTTAATTCTTTAGGCATGGTTTCTGTTAGTTCTTTGAACATACAATCATGCACTGCATAACAATGTTTTGGTCACTGACAAACCTTATATACAACGGTGGTTTCATGAGATTATAATGGCTATACCATATAGCCTTGGTGTGTAGTAAGTACACATCTAGGTTTGTGTAAATCCAATTTATGATGTTCACGCAATGACAACAGTGCCTAATGACACATTTCTCAGAACATATACATTGTTAAGTAATGCATCATTGTATTTATAATAGCTAATTTAAACTCTTTGTCTAGTAAGTCCAACATCTGGGTTTCATCAGGGACAGTTTCTATTGACTGTCTTTTCCCCTGTGTATGGGCCATATTTTCATGCTTCTTTGCATGTCTCATACTTTTTCACTGAAAATGGAACATTTTAAATAATAAAATGTGAAAACTCTGGAAATCAGATCTCCCTTCTTCCAGCTTGGAGTTGTTTTATGACTGTTTGTCATTGCTGCTGCTGCTGCTTGTTTGCTTAATGTCTTTCCTGGATAATTCTGTAAAATCTGAGTTCTTTGTGTGTAACCACTGAAGTCTCTGCAGTTAGCTTAGTGATCAGGTATTGGTTGGACAGAAATTTCCTTAAGTAACTTGAACCAATAAGTCTTTCAATCTTTGTATGATAGTTCTATGTGTATGTGGGTGCATACCTTCAGTGATTTGGCAGGCAGTTTACAACTTTATTTTAGTCTCCCTAAAGCCAAGTTACATATAGAGCCTCAAGGTCAGCCCAAGGTGAGAGATTAGAGCCTTCTCAGTTATTTGCTGGACATGCACACAGCTCTAAGTACACATGTGGTCCTCTAAAATCCCAGGAATATGTTGAAACTTTTCAAAGACCTTTATGGATATCTCACTCCCAAGTTTTTCCTTGTAAGATTTTTGGTCAGCTTCATTTTAGCCCCAAGTGGCATCACTGCCTCAGGCAGTGGTGATGTTAAACAATTGCCACTCATTGATTTTGACAAATGCTCTGGTGATAGGATTGTATACACAGAGCACCTCTAAGTGAGGTCAAATAAAGGCAAGCTCCCAAAATAAAGTTTTTCTAGGGAAATTCCAGATAGGTCAAATAGTGACAATTGTCTGAGGATGGTGCTTTCAGGGGGAGAGAGGAAGGGGGGAAGCTCCAAGCCCATTCTGACCTCTCTAGTGGCTGCTAGGCTTATGGTTTCACAGCTATTGTGGTTGCAAGGCTATTGGTTTTCAAGGCTACCATGGAGCTAGAAAGCAAGGGATAGGAATAGGGCAAATTAGGACTTGACAAAATTTACTGCTCTTACTGAGTTCATCTGATTTGCTTGAATATACACTTTTCAGATTGTTGCAAACCTTTGGTTTATTACCAGAAATCTGAATTTTGACAATTTTTGCTGTTGCTTTGTGTTGCCTTGCCCCTCACGGATTTGTCACCCCAATTCCCCTGGGTGATGGAGACGCAAAGGATTTCCCAAACCCATCTCTTCTGAGCAGTGAGAAACCCCAAAGCAGTTAACTTCCCTGGAACCTTCCAGCGAGAGGGATCCCTTCCTAGGGAAATTAATGCTGATTTGCGGTTCTCTTCCTGCATTTATTTTCCAGACCAGGAAGTTACAGGAAGAGACATAGGTGGGTTTATAGTTTAACAATGTAGGCTGGTAACTTTCAGTGAAACAAGCCAGATGACATTCCAGTAAGGCTATCAACAAAAGCTTGATCTTAGCAAACATTCCTTCTTACAGCAATTTCCCAGTATCTTTACATTTAAATCAGTAACTAGTCTGTCCTTGAGCCAGCAACCTTGCTGTGCCACAAGTCTTTATCTTACACCAGAGACTTTATAGCCTGAGGGAAATTTCCAGTCCTCTGCAAGGTCAATATTTGAAACTGCAAGGCTTTGGAAAACCAGGCTCTGTGAAGTATATTTGCTTTATAGAATATCCCACACTTTGCCACAGTATTCTCATTGCTTTTTTGGAAGAGCAGATTTTTGGAGGTCTTCAGTCCACTATTTTGTAAGTGCTTCTCCTAGAAAATATTTCTGACTGGAAGAACATGAAAACACAACATATCAGTTTTGGGGGATACTGCTGAAGCAATAATTAGGAGAAACCTTATAACACTAAATGTCCATATTAGAAAAAAAGAAAAGATTCAAAACCATGACCTCAGCTTTCACCTTAAAAAAACTAGATAAAGAAGCTTAATGAAACACACAGTAAGCAGAAGGAAGAAAATAGTAAAAATCAGAGCAGAAATAAATGAAATAGAAGACAGATGAACAACACAGAAAATGAATGCAACACAAAGCTGGTACATTGAGGAAGTTATAAAATTGTTATACTTCTAGATAGATTAATCAGTAGAGAGGGATGGAGGTTAGAGAACACAAATATCCAATATTAGGAATGAGAGAGGGCACATCCTACACATTTTGCATATATTAAAAGGATAGTAAGGAAGTATTATAAATAACTTTATGCCAATAAATTTGACAATTTATATCAAATGAATAAACCCCTTGAAAGACAGAAGCTATCAAATGTCAGTCAATAAGTAAACTGTATAGTTCTATATCTATAAAAGAAAGTGAATTTGTAGTAAAATTTTAACCATAGAACTCTGATTAAACAAATCAAAGAAGTTTTAAATAAATGGAGAGCTATTCCATGTTCATGGATAGGAAGTTTTGATATTAAGATGTCAGTTTTTCCCAACTTGATTTACAGGTTTATATAGTCCAAATCAAAATATCAGCAAGTTACTTTATGGATATTGATAAACTGATCCTAAAGTTTAAATGGAAAGGCAAAAGACCTAGAATAACCAACCAAATATTGAAAGAGTAGAACAAACTCAGGTCTGGCACTATCAGATCTCAAGAATTAGTATCAAGCTACAATAATCAAGACAGTGTGATACTGGCAAAGGAATAGACAAATAGATCAATGGAACAGAATAGAGAGCCTAGAAATAAACCTACACAAATATAGTCAACTATCTTTGCCAAAGGCAAAATGGTAATTAATGGAGAACAGACAGTTTTTTCAATGAATCATGCTGGCAACAAGTGGACATTCACATTCAAGAAAATGAATTTAGACTCTGACCTTACACCTTTCACCAAAATTAACTCAAAATGGATCATATACCTAATGTAAAATGCAAAACTATAACACCTCTGGAGGGTAACACAGTAGATAACCTAGCTGACTTTGGATTTGGCAATGAGTTTATAGATATACCACCAAAAGCATAATGAAAGAAAAAAATTGGTAAGTTGGACTTCATTAAAATTGAAACCATCTGCTATGGGAAAGACATTGTTAAGAGAATAAAGAGACAAACTACATACTTCAAGAAAATCTTTGCAAAACACATATCTAATAAAAGACTTGTATCCAAAATATACTAAGAACTCATAAAACTTAATAATAAGAAAACAAACACCCAACTTAAAAATGGACAGGAGATCCAACAGACACCTCAGTAAATAAGATATACAGATATACAAATAAGCATATGAAAAAGTGTTATAAAAATAAGCTTAACTTCCTATGTCAACTGGAAATTGCGAATTAAAAAATAATGAGATTCCACTACATGCCTATTAGAATGGCTAAAATCCAAAACACTGATGACAGTGCCCCAGAGGAAAATCTAGCATTGTTAAAGAATGGTCACAGCAGCATCGTAACAGCAAAAGAATTGGAAATAATCAACATGTCTGGAGGCAGAAGAATAGTTCAATATATTGAAGTATATTCACACAATGGAATATCATAGAGCAGTTGAAATGAACGAACTACAGCCATAAGAAACAACAGGGATGAATCATAGCAACAAAACTGAGTTGAAAAAGCAAGCTGTAGACTATTACATCATATATAAAACAATTTTTATAAAGCAAATGATTGTTTAGGGATGAATTTATATGTGGTAAAACTATTTTGACAACACAAAGGACAGCTGAGCTCCAAGCTGGCTAGTGGATTCTTCAGGGGCAGGGGTAGAAAGAGGGGAGCACACAGGTGGGCTTCATTATTGTGTGGCCATGTTCTTAAGTTAGGAGGTGGGCTCATTTTAGTAAATTATCATTTATATCTGGTTTATAATTTTATATATTTTTTGTAAATATTAGATATAGCATAGTTTAAACATTTTTAAAGGAGGTCCACACATAACCCAAGATTGAGAAATACTGTCCCAGACAATGACTATGATTTTTTTCTTAAAAAAAGTTCAAAGTCAGTATTAACAAGTCTCATGCTATTAAAAATATCCCCAATAATGCACTCTCAGAATGCTAAAATTTAATTAATATAATTTCTTATTAGATACTTTTGGAACTTGTAAAATGTACCTTTAGTTAACTGAATGAGTTGTAGTCTCAAATAAAATGTTAAAAGTCATTTTCCAAAAATTAGAGCTTTTGCTTTAGAAACATTGAGCTTTAGCTTTTATTTCTAATAGCACTATAAATAGACAGCAGGGCCAGGCTCTGTTAAGATAATTACTGTTGTGTGACAGTGAATCATGTTGCCTACACATGGAGGAATACTTATTGTTTTATTCTTTATGCATTTAGCACATCCAAAAGTGATCTGAAATTCTTTGTGTCCAGGGGGTCAGAACACACCCCTTATAAACCCAGTAAACATTGTTATTAGACCCATGTAAAGAATGTTCCCACAGATCCTGACACTTATAATAATATGGAGCTAGTTCTCTTTTAAAATCAATAGCTGGGGTTATGTTTTTAATTTGAAGAGCTTAGCTCATACTTGATACCAGCCCATGGCATCAAAAGCTGAGAAAAGATTAGCAAAACTCTGAACAGCCTTGTTCCATTTCTTACCTTGCCCTTAGCAAGTTTTTCCATGAGGTGCTACTAACAGAACAGCCACCACTGATAGCCTAAGAAGCCCAGATTTATAATTTATTAAGAAGGAAATTGATATAAACTTTACATGGAATATCCAGTAAATTATTGATTAAAATATGGGGGCAGTAGAGGTTTACCTTTATTTTTTAAAGATAGGATAGATTATATGTGTCTAAGCAAATAGTATCAGAGAGTACATATGTAAAGAAACTCTCAAGGATGGTAGCGTTCTTGAAAAGATTTGGAGGCAGGAAATTCTCCCCAGGTACTTTATTTTTCTACAGATTTTCATCCTATATATTTCTGAACCTAGTCAGAAAGAAATCTTGAATTTTTAAAAAACCCTTTTCAGCATTTCATGAATTTTAGGCAATAAACATATTCATCACATGGCATTTCCTTTTTTATCAACCTTCCTCAGTTGAGTCAGCATGCGATTTTAAGCTGGAAAAAAGCTAAAAATATTTTATAAACTTTGAATGTGTAAAAAGTGGCAGAGCAAGAACAATATTCATTCTGGACATCGTGAAGGCTGATGCTCACTGATGGCTCTGTGGGCCTGGCACAAGGTTGGGCTCTTCACGGGCTTCTCTCACTTATGCCCAGGTCACTAGCAGGTCAGTGCTATTACGATCTCCATTTTGGAGATGAAGCTTAGGGCCTTAGGGGTCAAAGATTACACTGCTGAGTCCAGAGCTTGGCTTCTTCACCTTTTCTATGGATACATAAATATAAAAAGTAAATCTGTGCAAGATGATGGATATACAGAGGAGGTGCAGATATTTAGTTTCTATCAGTCCTATTAGCATAATTAACTCCTTCCAAGGAGATCAAAAGTCAAAGGGATGGTTTGGAAGATTTGACGCTCACTTCCCTTTCTCTTTAAGTTTTCCTTCCTATGTCTGAACCTGAGCAATTCAGTGGTCACTCAGCTCCTAGCGGAGCATGGCTCAGGTCCTCACTAGTGACTGCTATCTTTTCATAGATCTATCTAATGCTCTACCAGTCAATTCAGCAAACACATATAGAATTCCCACTCTAAGTTGCAAGGCTAAGTAAGATAACTAGGATGTTTGTCTAGTTGGGGAGAGAAGGTGTAAGCAAATGGTTACGGTATTGCTAGGTTAAGGGGTATACTGGAATGCAGTGTACTGGTGGTGTGGGGTTTCTCCCTTCTAAACATGCTTAGTGCTCGTTTGGAGCTTGGATATGCCTTTTGACAGATATTGAAGTATTTACATTTTCAAATGTGTGAATCTTTTATTGGCTTAGGTACTATAAACTCCATTATTAGACAAGATGCTTTGCTCCAGGAGTTCCTTTCTCCAAAGCTAAGTATCTTCACATACTTGACTAATGTGGCATTGTATTTGCAGGTATTTATAACCAACTCTAGAAATGAAAAGAATTTATTCCAAGGTTTTAGAATGTACATGAACTAACAACTTCAGCTTTTGATACTTGTAGTATTTTTAAAAAGCTCTATATGACCAAAATACAACCACAAAGCTAAAATATTAACAAATTTAAAACAGAAAATGACATCAATTTGCACTAGAGTGCAAATCCTAACTAATGTGATAATTTCATTGTGTATACAAGAGAATAAATACTTTGGATATTTTTGTTGTAACAATTGCTATATTTATGAGCAATAATTTATAAACAGGATGAATTTAAGAATTTTTATTATTAGGCACAGTTAGAAATTCCAGATCCTTAGGAATCAGTAACTCCATTTCTATGAGACTGTCCCAAGGAAATAATCAAATATGGGCACAAAAATTTAAGTATAAGCATGTTTAACATAGCATTATTTACATAATACTAGAAAAACTTTGGGGGTAGCAACTAAATAACCAACAGGAAAAGAAAGGAGTATTAAGCATACATATAAAATATGTTCATGAAATAATTATATGGGAAAGTGTTAATGCTAAGTTAAAAAGAAAAAGATTTGCAGACAACCATGATAGTGATCTCTATTCTGTAATAACTATGTCGCCAACCCACAGAGGATGCCCCTCTGCCCCTCTCCCCAGCCCCCACCAGCAGCCATATTTGTTTTCTGTGATCAATTAATTTAGGATTGGGATTGAAGTTGAAAAATACTCTTTGCTTCCAGCCACCCACGTGGCCATGTGCACATGGAGCTGGAGAACAGATGTCTAAATTTGTTTTTTATTTTTTGATTGTATATTGTTTTCTTTTTAATTTTTATTGAAACATTATTGATTGCACATTTCTGTGGTGTACAGTGTTGAATATCAATACCTGTGCGAAATATATGATGCTCAAATGAGGATAATTAGTATATTCAACATTATACATTGTAATCATTTTTTGTGGCCCTTTACCAATTTCTCACTAACCCACATTTTCTTTCCCCCTGGTGGCCTCAGTTCCATTCTCTCCTTTTGAAAGTTCAACAAATTATTGTGATTATTGTATCTTTCTTTATTTTTTTTCAGCTCCCACTCATGAGTGAGGATATGTGGTATTTCTCTTTCTGTGCCTGGCTTATTTCACTTAACGTAATTTTCTCTAAGTTCATCCATGTTGCTGCAAATGACAGAATTTTATTCTTTTTTTACGACAGAGTAATATTCCATTGTGTATATACACCACATTTTCTTTATCCAGTCATCTGCTGATGGACATTTAGGTTGGTTCCATACCTTGGCTATTGTAAACAGAGCTATGATGAATATGGGAGTATATGTATCCTTTCAACATGATGATTTCCGTTCCTTTGGGTATATACACAGCAGTGGGATTGCTGAATCGTATGGCAGTTCTATCTGTAGTTGTTTGAGGAAGCTCCATGCTGTTTTCCATATGGCTGCACTAATTCACCGTCCTACCAACAGTGTAGGAGGGTTCCCCTCTCTCCACATCCTCTCCAGCATTTGTTATTTTCTGTCTTTTTGATAATGGCCAGTCTCACTGGCGTGAGATGATACCTCAGCGTGGTTTTGGTTTGATGCCTAGATTTCTGATGACTTCAAGTACTATATCGAGGCTCTCACTGGCACCACTTCAATTCTTTCCCTTTCTACTTAAATTGATGTTGTTGCAGTGAAAATTTATCACATTACAATCCAGTAAGCAGAGAAAACACAGACACTTTTCATCTTGAAAACAGATCTGATTTTTTTTTTTTACAAGCTCTCCTGGGTAATAGGTAAACTATATTTTAGATATATTCGTTAAATGCAGTACCACCCAATGATTTAAAGAGTCTCTGCAGATAACTCATACACTATGGATGATTTAGTATTTTAGATTAGCTCCCCACTCATTTCTCCACAATGGTATCTGGGGATTTAAATGGCTTACATCAATTCAGTGTCCTTCTGATATCCATTGCTGAAACATGCACCTAATAGAGCTTGAAGTCTGTTCTTTTGTGGTTTAGCTAGTGTGATAAATCTTGCCTACTGTCCCCATCCTTTCCTTAGCCCTTGCTCTTGTGGTGGGCCTCTGAAACTTGGCTTTGTCTCCTGTTCTAGTGGTGCAATCCTCAGCTACAGAGTCTCTTTGTCCTAAGAATGGTGTTCTCCTTCAGCAAGTGTCTAGCCAAATGCTCACTCACTTCTGAGTATCCTTTGGGGGCATTCAGCAACTTCTGGGATCTCATCCATTTCATACAGAATCTGAAAATGGCTTGGGAGAGCCAAACTCAGGTGCACTATCTATCTCAGTGGGTGGTGGGGACCACACGAGGGATGCCCTCTCCTCAAGCTCCAAATGGAGAGTGGGCAGTGGTCCATGACTTTTGTGTCTTTCTCTCCTGCCTGTTCCTTCCACAACTGGCCAGAGAGGGCACAGCATTGCGTCTCACCATGGGTTTGCTTTACTTTTCCTTTCTTTGTCTTCTCACAGGCCACTAGAAGCAGATGAGACAGGCTTTCTCTCCTTCATCTTTCTTAACATCCTCCTACACCATCTGCTCCTCCTTCCAGTGATCATACTTGGCCTGTTGACATATGAGCTATGTTAGCTGATGAGGTGAGGTCGGGGAGAAAGCCTCCTGACAAGGAAGGTATCAGGACTGGAAGGTGTATATTAAAACAGAAGGGATTTTTATTGCTGGGAAACCAGAAAGGCTAAGCAGAATATGCAAATGTATGCAGTTTATTCTAGATCTGTAAAACACTCTCACTCTCTCTCTCTCTCAAAGACTTTTTGGACTACTATCTCTGCTTTATTTAGATTTAAAGTATAGCTGAGTTCCTTGTTAACTGAGAGTCTTTGCTACAGAAAGTTCAACTAAAAAGATCATAAGGTAAAACTTCCTCGTGGCTATAGTTTCTGCCAGTGTATTCTTGCAATTACTTGCTTTTTAGAAATTAGACAATGACTCAGTTTCTTGGCTGAAGAATGATGAAAAAGTTCAGAAAGATGCTCTGAGAGATTTCTTACAGCTATGCTGCCCTGTGAGTCTACAAAGGCTAAATCTGGGAGAAAGTGAGGAAGGAAGAAGCTATCTTTTGACACTTGCTGTCATCTCCTCCACGAAGTTTTTTTTTTCTGAACAAAATCTGATTGACCTTCTGCTGACTGGGAAGAACTTTAAGTGCTTTTCTTGCTTTCTCTCTTTCTGGTCTTATCATATTAGGAATTATTTAAGCCCATATGTGTAAATGATAATAATAGTAGTGCATACTTCAAAGGGTTGTGAGGGTTTGACCAGAAATAGAAAAGCCCTCAAATCTTCAACGGATTCCAGGCACCACTGGGTAGCTGTTTGGGGCAGGGCTGTTTGCCAGAACCCCAAGCTGGACCTTATAGGAGTACTTCACTTCATTTTATGAGGTGTCTTAGATCAGGAAGTCAAGAACAGTGAGATGAATAGGGTTAAAATGTATTGATCAGTGTTTTGAGAAGCTAAGTGTTGGGAAAAGAGAAATGGTTTGAATTGGAATACTGAGGTTGAAATCCCATGTGGGGATTATTAGTTCATTAGTTCTGTGAACTTGGGAAAGTCACTTGGTCTCTCTGAGCCTCAGTTTTCTGTTAAGTACAAACAGTGAACCTGCTCTTCCTAGGAGGATCATTGAAAGTGAATAGACAATTTTCAGAAGAAAAAAACCTGAATGGTGAATAAACTTATGAGAAGATAACCAACAGCACTAATAAGTAGGCAAATGTGCATTAAAACAATAAGATATGCCTCATATTGGCAAAGATTTTAAAGTATGATAATATTGAATATTACCCATAATATGGGGAAATAGAAATTTACAATTACTGCTGGAGTGAGTGTAGTTGATATAATTCCTATGGGAAGAAATTTGTTTATATTGAGTAGATTTGAAAATGTATCCACCTTACAACCTAACAATTCCACTTCTTCACATATACTCTAGAAACATCTTTTGCATATGAGTGCAAGGGAATGCATACAGGAATATTTAATTTGGCACTTATAATAAAAACTTGAAACTTGAAGTAGGTGTCAAAGAGGGATAGATAAATTAAATGTCATAATCATACAACTGAACACTACATAGCAGTTAAAAGAAATGAGCAAGATTATATATATCTATAAGATAATGCATTTTTACATGGATAGACTTTAAAGACTGAATGTTATACCCCAAATAGAATGCTAAGATACAAACAAAGGAGATGATAATGGTTGTCTTTGGGAAGGAGGGAAATGAAACTAGAAATAGGAATTAAGGAGATTTTAACTATGGTTTAACATTTTTTTCCTTTCATAAGGAAGAAAAGCAAATATGAGCAAATGTTAACAGTTTTTAAATCTGTACTTGAATATATTTTTAATTTACTTAAAATAAAGATTATCATTATTCTTGACTCACACTTTTAGTCATTGTAACTATTACTTCAAACAGATTTATGAAATTAAAGGAAAGTAATGCAAGTGAATCCTGCATTTACTTACTTAATCTGTAAAAGAAATTTAAATTTTTTCTATGGCTTTCTATTGTCAGATTTTCAGGAAGGAGATACAAGAAGGAAGGCATAGGAAAGAGTGGTAGCTCTGGGAATGTCCCATGATGTCATCTAAGAAGACAGTCTGGAGTCTGGAGGAAATGCAGAGACATTGGTCAAAGGGTGCAAAGTTTCAGTTATAAGATGAATAAGTTCTGGGGATCTAATGTACAGCACGGTGGCTATAGTTGATAACACTGTATTGTTTACTTGAAATTTGCTAAGAGAGTAAATCTGATGTGTTCTCACCACACACACACACACACACACACACACACACACACACACAGAGCTAACTGTGTGGTGATGGATGTGTTAATTTGATTGTGATAATCACCTCATAATGTACATCAAATCATCACATTGAAAACCTTGAACATATGTAGTTTTTGTTTATTTAATTTATACAATAATGCTAGAAAAAAGACAATGGGACAAGACTTACCCAAAGACTTCCCCAATTTTTTGTATTAGTCAATTTCTGTTGCTTATAACAAAATACATGGAACTGGGTAATTTATAAGAAAAAGTAATTTATTGCTTGTTGTTTCAGAGGCTGGGAAGTCCAAAGGCCAAGGAATACATCTGGAAGTAGCAACAGTGACCCAGGGGTCTCACACTGCAAGATAGTAGAAACAGAGAGAGACTAATCTCCTCATTTACTCTCCTTTTAAAGCCCTACAAACCACACCCTGACCAGATTATTAATCTATTCACTATGGCATGATCCTACAATCTAATCACCTCTTCAAGGCCCCATCTCTTAGTTATCATAATAGGATTTCCCACCCTCAACAGTTACAGCAATAGTAAGCCTCAATGAGGTGGGGGTGGGGGGGCATCCCATCCACAGCAGATCCGAGATTGTTTTCTCATTTAATTTTGTTGTCTGTCTATATTTTCTTGTATCTTATTGAGTTTCCTTAAGATTATTATTTGGAATTCCTTCTCAGGCATTTCATAAGTTTCCTTTTCTTTGGGTTCTTTTCTAGAGAATTAGCATATTCCTTTAGGGGTATCATGTTTCCTTGTTTTTTCATGTTTCTGGTATCCTATGTTGATGTCTGAGCATCTGGTGGAACAGTTCTTTCTTCTCATACTCTGGGGTAGCTGTTGAAGGGAGAGACTATTTCCTGTAGATGTGTTTTTCTATAGTGACAGTTGAATAGGGTATTTTAGGCTTGGTTCTGGCTGAACACAGCAGAGTAGTCTCTGTGTAATTTCTCCAACTGTATTTGATGTTAGTGTTGTCTGTGTGTCCTCTGTGTCCTAGGCACTGAAGCACTCAGCAGCACCTTGCTGAAGTGGTGGTGAAACTGGAGTCCTACATCATTTTAGAGGCTGGGAAATCCAAGGTTTAGGGAACACATCTGGTAGAGAACTATCTACAGGGTCCCATGTTTATGGCAAGAAATGGCCTGGGATAGCAATTTGGCAGATAAATATCTAGGACTTCAAAAATACTCATTACCTTAGACCCCTAGTTTGTATAAAGCTCTATTCATAAAGATGTTTATCAAAATATAACTTCTTACAGTAAAAATTAAGAATTTATGATAATTGAAAGTTGGTAATAACCACTTTGGATTTTTAAAGTAATGTTTGGTACACTTATAAAATGCTCTATTATTTAGCCATTTAAATGATATATATTAAAGACTAGGTAATTACATTAAAAATCATAATAAAAAATAATATAAGTAGAAAAATTGGATCCACAATTGGATATAAAATATTGCAATTTACATCAAAAGAAATAAAAATTTAGACATTTAAAAAACAGAGGAAAATATCTGAAAAAATAAAAATTAGCTGGAACTGAGAAGGTTAAAACTCTGCCCTGCCATTCATCAGGCTGGGTAAGAGACCCAGATCAAGAGCAGGCCAGCTGCTAAGTTGACAGGGAACAACATTTCTCCCAAGGTCATGCTGCGGCTCTAAAGTTTCAGAATGTGGGAAAGGGGAGGGGAGAGGGGGATTGTGAGAGGTTGATTAATGGACACAAAATTACAGCTAGATATAAAGAAATAAATTCTATTGGCATCCAGTCGACCCATGAACCTATAATTAACAATGATTTACTGCATGTTATCAAATGACTAGAAGAAAAGAGAGCAAATGTTCACATCACAAAGAAATGATTAAGTTTTTCAGTGACGAATATGCTACTTACCTGATTAGATTCATCACGCATTGCATATGAGTGTTGAAATATAACTCTGTACCCAATAAATATGTCCAATCCATATGTTTCAATAAAAAATTAATTTAAAAAGTGTTATACTGGTACTTTTCTTTGAGGGACTATTGCCCTCTTACTGAAAAATCTTGTTTTCTGGAATCATAAACTGTCAAAAACTTTTCTCTTTGAAATCATATAAATAAGAATGGAGCACACACTCTTCTTGCCAGGAGCATTTCAGTCACTTTGACACAGTCTTGATTTCCAACCCATGTGCAATGCTACAGATAAGGGGTTTCTAGATACAGCATTTCACATCTATCTTAACTTTATGGCGTCTGAGGAAAAAGGCCCCTGGGTCTACTCCGCAGTTCAGACTTCACAGTGACTCTTTTCCCCAAGGCCCTGCTTTGTTCTGTGTCTGTCAAAGCTCTGCTTCTCCGAAATCCTATCACGACCTCATTTTTTTCTTTGGTGGGAAGTCCCATGCTTCCTCTGCTTTGTGGTCTCTCTCACTGCAAAAAGTCAATAAATGAGATTTTTCTGACTGCTGCTTTATCCTGCTAGTGGCCTTTGGCTGATTGAGACGGGACACACCAAAATGGTTATGGCAACTGTCTTCACATGATGGAACTGTCCTTCTATGTATCTTGTACTTTTCCAAATTCTTGTCAGTAAAAACTCTTTCTTTCACAATGAGGAAAAGTTAGGCATTACCGTCTTTGACTAAAATTAGTTATATGTGTTCATGCTGTACACGCACATCACAATGCTAACCATAACTATATCTGCAAGGTGAAATGATGGGTGATTTGTTTTTCCTTCCTTGAGCTTTGCTTTCTATTTTTTTTGCTAAAATCATTACAATAAGAAGGCATTACTTTTAAAATTAGGAATGTCAATAATTACTCTTTAAAAATATTTTGATGACCAGTTCTGTTTACTGACAGAATGAAAGCTATGCTTCTTGACAAATATACTGCACACGGGGGACTGAAAGGATGTGCTCAGGGTCTGGTCAGAGGAGAGAGAAGGAAGTGATACTTCTTCTTCTTGTTCCCTCTCTGTCACCTCTGACAAGCGCACTCAGCCTCTGTCCTCATTTTGCGTTTGGACTCTGATGAGTCAGAGCTGTGAACACTATGGTTCTGTGTAGGCCTTTGGGAAGCACAATTTATTTTACAGTTTCTTAACATGAAAAGGCTGGAGGCCTTTGATTTAGGAATGCTGGAATATCGCCTGCTCTTCAGTACTTCTTTAATGTCCCAGTGATTTAATAACATCCCCTGTTTTATAACTAAGGCCTAAGGGAGGTCATCCTAGTGCTTTGAACTCAAACCGGAAGAACATTTCAGGAGTTTTATTGTCATTGTCACTTATTGGTGTGGCTTTTTTACATGCATCTTATGGTATTGTGCAGTGTTTCTGAGGCTCATTTAATGTCCTCAGTTAAAATGAAGTGCAATGAGAAGAAAGAGGATGAAAAATTTTAAAAATAATTGTGGTAAAATCAATATAACATAAATTTGCCATTTTTAACCATCTTTAAGTGTACAACTCAGTGGCATTCATTATATTCACAATGTTGTGGAGCCATCACCTCTATTTCCAAAACCTTTTCATCACCCCAAACAGAAACTCTGTACCCATTAAACAGTAACTCTTCATTCTCCCTTCTCCTCCCAACCCCCAGCCTCTAATTTACTTGCTATCTCTATAAATTTGCCTATTCTAGATATTTCGTGTGAGTGGAATCATACAATATTTGTCATTTTGCATCTGGTTTGTTTCCCTTAGCATGTTTTCATGGTTTACCCATTTTGTAGCATGTAACAGAATTTTGCTCCTTTTTTATGGCTGAATAATATTTCATTGTATGTATATATCACATTTTGTTTGTCTGTTCATCTCCTGATAAACACTTGGGTTGTTTCCTCCTTTTAGCTAGTGTAACACTGGCATACAAGTATCTTTTTGAGTCTCTTTCAATTCTTTTGGGTATATACCTAGGAGTGCAATTGTGGGAAATATAGTAATTCCATGTTTAACTTTTTGAGGAACTTTCAAACTGTCTTCCAGATGGTACAGAGTGACTTTACCATTTTACATTCTACCAGCAACATATGAGGGTTCCAGTTTGGGGATGAAAGTAAATTTGGGACCTGGTTTCTACTCCTAGTTGTTCTGAAGATTTGGTTTATTGTTTAAAAGTAAATCTGCATGGAGATAAGGGAAGAATTGGTAAAGGGCCACGAAAAATGATTACATTGTGTAATATTGAATATACTGATTATCCTGTTTTGAGCATCACATATTGCACTCAGGTATTGATATTCAACACTGTACCCCACAGGTATGTACAATCAATTATGTTACAATAAAAAAACAAAAATCAAATGAACAAACAAAACAACTCTGCATGGCATATCTCATTCTTTGGTGCATCTTTTTTTCTCTTTCTTCCATTGAATTACAAATAACAATAGTCTCTAGGGAAGGATTAATCACTTTTCTTGGTATCTAGGCTTGTATATTACCCTTTGTATACTAACTGTAGTATTTCAGTAGCTAAGATCTTTTGGCTGGATTTCAAGATGGATCTTCTTCATGCTAAATTCCAGATTTACAAATAGGATTACAGTGGGTTCCATTATAATAAAAATCACATAGAAATAACTGTGACTTTTTTATGCCATATGCAATGAGATATTGCTATGCCATTCTCTTGGAAAAGAAACATTTTTTTTCCCATTTTGATCCAGCACACAATTTTTTTTTTCATGAGAAATTTATGCTTTAAGGTTTGCTAACTCTAGTTTCAAAAGTGAGTGCAGGTCACACACATTTTCCTAAAAGCAGAGTAATCCTTCCAGATGGTAGCTCTGTATTTCATTGCTAATTGTTCTTGTCATTTGGCAATGGAGTGTCTCAAATGTTAAAGTTAGTAAACTCAAATGTCATGCAATCTGAGTGATAGTAAGATGTCTGAGAGGCGTGCCTCATCAGGATCCTGAAAGTACCCACTCTTTATTGTCTTGGTTAATACTATCTGGTCATCCTGCTTTTGTGAACTTCCAGGAGGGTTACTGGTGAAGCTGCATATGTCTCATGCACTGTCCTCCTTGGGGAATTATCACATTTTAAACATGGAATTGCCTGGAAAAACCAACACCCACATTCCTCCATGTTGCCATTTCAAAGGCAAAGTGCCAGAAATTTTCCATATCCCCCTCCAGACCCACCCTTCCCCTTAGACCTGTATATACTTCAGGTCCCCATGCCCTCTGGCTTCCAATTAGGTTTGGCCAATGGGGAGCCCCAGAAGGATATCAGGGGGAGAAGAATGAGGAAAGAGATTTTTTTCTTCGGCTACCTTCCTGGAAGTTGCCTCAGTTTGGCTGGAACATTCAAAAAAAGGTCACTCTCAAGGACTCTCTTCTAGAGTATTATCTGTCTGCAAGCTGGTATCTCTCTCTGTGCTATGAGGTTCAGGTTTCTGCACTATTCCTGTGCTTCTCCTACTTTCATAGGGAATTCCTTTGTAAATAAATTCTTCCTGAATTAGTTTAACTTGACGTCCATCTGTGTTCTGTGGGGACCCTGAATGATACAGGCAAGAAAGGGGTTTTGGTGTCACTGATTCTTTAAATAAAGCTCAGGCCAAACCTGAAATTTCCTATTTTGGGTTGTGACAGCTCTGGTTGACACTATTTCAGTAAGAGTGACAAAATTCTCCAAACAGTTTTCACTGTAATTCAAAAACAAAAAAATTGACATTTAGCACCTGTTACAGGTGGGAGTGAAGGAGTGTGATTGTTATAATCATAGACTCAGTCATTCTTGAGATGGTAATTGGCCATTAAAGTAGGTGCGTTTCAGGAGGTTGGGCAAGAGACCAAGGACTAGTCAGGTGAAGACAATAGAAAATACTGGTTATTGTGAATTACAGAGTGGATGCTTTGCCTGAAGCTATTCAAACTCAAATTATTAAAAAAGCTGCAAAACTAGAAAAACCAATGTCGGGCTAGGGCTCAGACCCTTCAAACTTGTTATACAGACTGGGTCACAGACCCCTCATATACAGGTCGCAAGCTAGGTAATTAGGAAAGATCCCAGGAGCTGTTGGCAGAGATGACAGGTTCATTCCAAGGTGAGTTCAGTCCCCTGCTTCCTCAGCAGCAGCAGCAGCAGCTTACAACAACCTTTAGCAGATCTGGCAGCAATGGCAGTAGCCTCTGGGAGCATCCTGGGGGTCCTGGCAGCAACAGCCTCCAGCAGTCGCGGCCTCCCTGTGGCCCCCCTGGAGCACACTGTGTATCAGAGCCACTCGTCCTTTATACTTAAGTCCAATAACCCAGGAACACCTGGGTGCCTATGTGTATCCACAGACAATAGCCGAGGAACACCTTGGTGCACACGCACAGTTATCATTTACATCAAATGCTCAGCAAGATTCTGAACCCCCAGAGAGCGTGACCATTTACTTTCACTTTCCCTACAACCAACCTGTAATTTTTTTGGATGCAAGCACAGGTGAAACAATTGCAGTGAAAAGTAACATCATGTTTACTGATATTGTAAATCCAGCTGGTGACTATGTCTGAGATGGAGAGGGAAGGCCTTGTCATCAGGCAGGGACACAAGGGTCCTTCTGAGCTGCATAACAAAATATCACAGACTGGATGGCTTCAACAACAGAAATTTGTTTTCTCATAGGTCTGGAGGGCAGAAGTCCAAGATCAAGGTCTCAACTTCTCCTGAGGCCTCTCTCCTTGGCTTCAAGTGGCTGACTTCGCACTATGTTCTCACACCTCTCTCTGTGCACACTTGTCTGATGTCTCTCTCAGTGTGTCCAAAGCTCCTCTTCTTATAAGGACACCAGTTATATTGGATTAGGGCATACTCTAATGACTTCATTTAACCTTAATTACATCTTTAAAGGCCCTGTCTCAAAATACATATTCTGAAGTACTAGGGATTAAGACATTAACCTAAAAATTTTGGGAGGACACAATTCAGCCCAGAACAGGTGCTAATAATATTCTATTTCTTGACCTGGGAGATAATTTTAGAGGTATTTAATTCACAATTATTTATTAAACTATATAGTCATGTTTTATGCACTTTCATAATTTTTATGCTATATTTCACAACTTTTTAAAAGTTAAAGGAATCAGCATGCTGTGCTGGCCAAAACAAAACAAAACAACAATAGTTCTGAGTCCACTGGTTTGGACTCATGTGTATGCTGATAACTTTCATTTCTACGAGCATCAAAAGTGAGGTGCTGTGACAAGGACAATTCATCTTCCAAGCACTATTTTCTTTCTTAAGTATGTTACAGTACAGGTATTTTAGTATATTTACTCAGAATACCTAATACTTAAATAGTTCATCTGGTTTTATTTTTTACTCCTTCTGAATATTAAAACTGTGTTAATACAAACGCTGGTGTTTGTATAATCCACACTCTCCTCACACCTGCAGACACGAGACAGGCTGTCCTCCTGTGAATTATGCTTTGAATCTCTCCATTAGCCTATGGATGACCTTGTGAAACTGATGGTTCTGGTGATGGAGCTGCTCTACTAAAATAGAACAGCATTTCCAGAAGGAGAAGCCCATTATAATCCAAAAGGTGAAGTGTTTTGGGAAAAAGGAATGTTCATCACAAAGTGGAAGTTTATCATGGTGTGTTCATTTCTGCACTCTGCCAATGAGGTAACCTAAAATGTAATTGGATTTTGCATTATCTGTTCTAAGTGAAAAGAACTGAAAATTAGCTTGTATGGTGTTATATGAAGGGTACCAGAAGATCTTTTTCCTCTGGGAGAGCTTCCTCCGTAGTCTGGTACAGAATAAGAGGTTCCCGTCCTCCTCCAGCAATATGCCAGGTAACGAAATGCACAGATGAAACAGACACAGTTCCTATCCTTATGGAGCTCTCTGTCGACTGAATGAATAAGTCAGGTAAAGTGGTAATTATAGTACAACAAGGGGAAATCATACCAGAGGTCTATACAGAGAAATAAAGAAATGGAAGGAGATAATCAAAGCAGTCTGAAAGTTCAGGGAATTTTCCCCAGAATTGATTCTGTGCTTAAACATAAAGGAGGATTAAAAGTAAATCAGGTTACAACACTAGAGCACTCTAATATATAAAGCAAATATTAATAGATCTAAAGGGAGAGATAGAATGCAACATAATAATAGTAAGGGACTTGACAATTGAAATTCTCCGGACAAACCATATATTTCAGGGCACAAAACAAGCCTCAACAAATTCAAAACCATTAAAATTATAAGAGGTATTTTTTCTGACCACAATGGAATAAAACTAGAAATCAATAACAAGAGGAACTTTGGAAACTGTACAAATACATGGAAATTAAACAACATGATTCTGAATCACCAAGGTATTAAGAAATACATTTTAGAATAAATTAAAAGATTTCTTGAAAAAAAGGAGAATGGAAACAACTTACCCAAACCTATAGGATATGGCAAAATCAGTATGAAGAAGGAATTTTATAGCAATAAAATATTCAAAAAGCAGAAAGACTTCAAATAAACAAGCTAACATTGTACCTTGGGGAACGAGAAAAGCAAGAACAAACCAAATCCAAAGTAAGTAGAAGGAAATAAATAATAAAGATTAAAGCAGAAACAGATAAAATCAAGACTAAAAGAATCATAAAATTTCAATACAACGAAATAATAAAATGAAAAGTTGTCTTTTTGAAAAGATAAATAAAATCAACAAATCATTAGCTAAACTAACTAGGAAAAGAGGAGAGAAAACCCAAATAAATAAAATCAGGGATGAAAAAGGAGACATTACAACTGATACCTCAGAAATACAAAGGAATATTAGAGACTATACAACAAATTGGAAACCCTAGAAGAAATAGATAAATTCTTGGACACATACAACTTATGAATATTGAACCAGGAAGAAATACAAATCTGAAGAGACCAATAACTAGTAATGATATTAACTCAGTAATAAGAAATCTTCCAACAAAGAAAAGCCCAGGGTCAGATGGCTTCACTGCTGAATTCGACCAAACATTTAAAGACTAATATGAATTCTTCTCAAACTATTCTATAAAACTGAAAAGGAAGGAACCCTTCCAACCTTATTCTATGAGGCTGGAATTACCCTAATACCAAAGCCCAACAAAGATACAATAAAAAAAGAAAAGTACAGAGCAATATTCCTAATGAACATAGATGCAAAACAAAATAGTAGCAATTTGAATCCAGCAGCACATTAAAAAGATCATTGCCATAACCGACTGGGATTTATCCCAGGGAGGCAAGGGTGGTTCAACATACACAAATCAATAAACATGGTTCACTAAATCAATAGAATGAAGGACAAAAACCATACAATCATCTCAGTAGATGCAGGAAAAGCATTTGGTAAAATTCAGCATCCCAAGTTGGTTAGAGTGCAGTGTTGTTAACACTAAGGTCAAGGGTTCAGATCCCTGTACCAGCCTAGTGGCCAGACACCGAAAAAAAAAAAAAAAAAAATCAACATTCCTTCATGATAAAAAACACTTAACAAATTAGGCATACAAGAAACATACCTCAAAATAATAAAGGGTATATGACAAACCTACAACTAACATCATACTGAATGGGAAAAAAATTGAAAGCCTTTCATGTAAGATCTGGAACAAGACAAGGATGCCCTCTTTCACTACTTTTATTTGACATAGTACTAGAAGTCATAGCCAGAGCAATTAGGCAAGATAAAGAAGTAAAGGGCATCCACAACCAGGCCCACTGTCAGCACCACAGAGCCCACCTGGGGTCCTGAGGTCTGGATCCAGGAGCTCCCAGCAACTAGGTAAGGAGCATGCCAAGAACGTCACCTCCATGTGGGTGGCCCACCACAGCCACCATAATAACCACAGCTGCTGCAAAAGTGGCTAGACACCACAACCACCGTGCAGATGGTCCACCAGCCACTGGAGTGCATTGACACAAGGAAAGTCATCAGCAGAGACCAAAGAAAAGGAGAGGATGTCTCTCTCCACAAAGCCCATTCCAGAGAGAGAGAAGAAACACCTGCTCTATGATCATGTTGGGGGACCTGAACACACCTCTCAGCATTGGACAGATTATCTAGGCAACAAATCAACAGAGTCACCATTAGTCTTTCAGAAGGAGAGAAGAAATCTAGGGTTATCAGAGGTAGGAGAGAGGAGGGATAGGGGGATGGGGAGAGATTGGACAAGGGGCATAAAGAATAAGTACTATTTGTAACAATATATATGCAAGTAATATTGATTTGATCAACATATATCAATGATGAACCCCCGAAATATGTATAATCAGTTATGATTCAATAAAAATTTTAAAAAAGAAAAAGAAAAAGAAAAAAAAAAGGAAATAAAGGGCATCCAAATCAGAGAGAAAGAAGTCAAATTGTCCTTGTTGGCAGATGACATGATCTTATAAAAAAACCCAAAAACTTCACCAAAAAACTTTTAGAACTAATAAATGAATTCAGTAAAGTTGCAGAATATAAAAACAACATACAAAATTAGTAACATTTCTATATGCCAACAGTGAACAATCTGAAAAGGAAATCAGGAAAGCAATCCCATTTACAATTGCTAATAAAAAAAAAACAATACCTAGGAATAAATTTTACTAAAGAGGTAGAAAATCTCTCCAAAGAGATTTAGAACTCTGATGAAAGAAATTGAGGAGGACACAAAGAAATGGAAAGATATCCCATGTTCATGGATTGGAAGAACTGATATTGTCAAAATGTTCATTAGTCCAAAGTGATCTACAGATTCAGTGCAATCCCTATCAAGATACCAATAGAAAAAACAATCCTAAAATTCATATGGAACCACAAAAGACTCTGAATAGCCAATGCAATTGTGAGCAAAAAGAACAAAGCTGGAGGTATCACACTGCCTGACTATAACCAAAACAACATAGTATTGGCATGAAAACAGACACATAAGCCAACGGAACAGAATAGAAAACCCAGAAAAAAATCCATGCATATGCAGGCAACTAATATTGACAATATAGCCAAGAATATACATTGGGAAAAGGACAGTTTCTTCAGTAAATGATAGTGGGATCTTTGGATATTCACATGCAGAAGCATGAAACTAGACCCCTACCTCTTACCATAGATGGAAATCAACTCAAAATGGATTAAAGACTTAAATGTAAGATCCAAAACCATAAAACTACTAGAAGAAAACATAGGGGAAATGCTTCAGGATATTGGGCTAGGCAAAGACCTTATGAAAAGGACCCCAAAAGCACAGGCAACAAAAACAAAAAAATAGACAAATGGGATTACATCTAACTAAAAAGCTTCTGTATAGCAAAGGAGCAATCAACAAAGTGAAGAGCTAACCTTGAGAATGCGAGTAAATATTTCCAAACTATGCATCCAATAAGGAATTAATAATCAGAATATACAAAGACCTCAAACAACTAAACAACAAAAAACAACAAAAAATTTTTTGCTTAAAAATGGGCAAATGACATGAATAGACATTTCTCAAAAGAAGACATACAAATGGCCAACAGGCATATGAAAAAAATGCTCAATGTCACTAACCATCCGGGAAATGCAAATGAAAACCACAGTGTTCATTACCTCAGTTAAAATGGCTACGATGAAGGAAATAATCTAAACGAAGCAAATTTTCCAAACCTCGCTGCCTTAGGATAAGTTTCGTGAACTCAGTGTCTACATTTTGTTCTTCAGATGAACAATGTATGTGTTAGAACTGGTGGTTTATTGATTAATGTGTAACCTGCTGATTCTGAATAAGCCACTGAGGTATTATTAAGAATGGCTGAAGCATGAAGCTTCCGCTTCAGGTTGCACATGGATACTTTTAGCTCGCAGGTTGTAATCAGTAACCAATGATTATGATTCTTGTATTACATGAGAAAAAGACAACGTATTTGAAGCTTTCCCTTCCTTTTTGAAACTCCCTTATAAAATGCCTTTGTTTGTAGCAGCCTTCAGAGCACTTTCCTTCTGTTGGTTAGTGTTTCCTGGGTTGATTTTCACATTTGGCTCTCAGTAAACATCTCTAAAAATCTTTTGCCTCAACAGCCTTAATTTTGGTTGGCCGGTATTATCAAAAAGAGAAAAAAAAGCAATTGCTGGTAAGGATGCAGAGAAAGGGGAACACCTGTACATTGTTGATGGGAATGTAAACTCGTACAGCCATTATGAAAAACAGTATGGATGTTCCTTGAAAAACAAAAAATAGAAATGTCATATGACCCAGCAATCTCACTGCTGGGTATATATCCAAAGGAAAGGAAATCAATATATCAAAGAGACCTGCACCCCCATGTTTATTGTAGCACTATTTACGATAGCCAAAGTATGGAATCATCCTAAGTGTCCATCAACAGATGAGTGTATAAAGAAAATGTGGTACATATTCACAATGGAATATTTTTCTGCCACGAAAAAGAATGAAATTCTGTCATTTGTAGCAACATGGATGAGCCTAGAGGTCATTATGTTAAGTGAAATAAACCAGACATAGAAAGAGAAATGTTGTACGTCCTCATGCATATGTGGAAGTTTTTTTTTTAAAAAAAGTTGACCTCATGGAGGTTGAGAGTAGAACAGTGGTTACCAGAGGCTGGGAAGGGTAGCGGCGAAGAGGGATGAAGAAATGTTGGTTAATGTGTAAAAAAGTACATTAGAAGAAATACGTTCAGTGTTCCAGAGCACAGTAGAGTGACTACAGTTAACAATAGTTTATTGTACATTTCAAAATACCTAGAAGAGAAAATTTGGAATGTTCCCAACTCAAAGAAATTAAAAATGCGTAGGTGATAGATATCCCAATTACCCTGATTTGATCATTACACATTGTATACATGTATCAAATTATCACTTGTACCCCATAATTATGTAGAGTTATTATATATCAGTAATAAAAAAATTAGTCAGGTTACAAGTCAGGTGATAAATGTTTCAGGGAAAGGGAACCAAGTGATGAGATCACAGAGGCATTAGCTATCTCGGGGTGTATGATTATGGTAATTTCCATGTTCCAAAGGCAAAAATGAAAAATGTGGTTGGAGAGGTGAGAGAGAAAAAAAAACTTTTATTTTCTGTTACGAGTGATAATGTCATATTTCTTTTAGATGTATTAATCTGGTGCTTGTACAGAGGATGGACTTGAGGGAGAAAACATAGAAGGCAGAATACCCAGTTAGGAGAGAGGATGAACATCTGAACTAAGGGGGTAGCAGTGGGATTGGGGGTGGGGGCGGACAGATTTGTTAAATTGGCAGCACTTATGAGATGTAAGGGTGATGAAAAACCAAAGATGAGCAGTGTCTACAAATTCTAGCTCGGACGACTTTATGAATTGTGGTGGCACCAAGAGATAGAGAATATAGGAGGGTTTAGGGGCAAAATTGATCATTTCAGTTTGGGACCTGTTGAGTTTGTAGTAAAAGTGTGACACTGGTGAGTAGTTAGATATACATCCAGGAGAAGTTCAAGAGAAGAGTCTTCCAGATGGGTAAATGTTTGGAAGTCAGGAGCACCCCGGTGCTGTTCAGTGTCATGAGAGCACATGAGATCTCCCCTTTATGATTACTATGCAGAATAAAAGCAACGGGCAAGGATGAAGTCCTAGGAAACGCACTATTTAAAGGGTAAGCAGAGGAAGATAAGTCCAAAGAGGAAACAGTGAATACAGACAATTTCTGACTTAGATGGTTCAACTTATGGTGTGAGCGTGATACACATTCAGTAGAAACCGTCCTTTGAGCACCCACGCAACTATTCTGTTTTTCACTTTCAGTACAGTATTCAATAAATTACGAGATGTTCAGCACTTTATTATAAAATAGGCTTTGTGTTAGAGGATTTTGCCCAACTGTAGGCTAATGTAAGTGTTCTGAGCACGTTTAAGGTAGGCTAAGCTAAGCGATGACGTTCAGTAGGTTAGGTGCACTAAATCCAATTTTGACTTAGGATATTTTCAACTTATGACATGTTTATCAGGATGTAACTTGTCATTAGTTAAGGAACATCTGTATAAGAGAGAGAAAAGAACCAAGAAAGGCAAATGTAATGAAAGCCAACAAAATAGTTTCAAAAAAGAGGGCGCAATCAGTACTGCCAAAATAGTGTGCTAATTCAGTATTAAATAACTTGAAAATACCCATTGACTTTGGTAATCAGGAGATTTTTGTGACCTTAACTAAAAGAGTTCCAGGAAACTGATAAGGGAAGAAGCCAGATTATCATAAATTGTGCAGTGAAGGGGGAATGTGAATGTAGCTGGAGTTTGTACTACTCTTTTGAGACATTTAGGTAAGAGGGAAAGGGAAGAATCAGATGGTAACTCAAGCAGAACACTGAATAAGAGGAGGATATTTTTATGGTAGGTGATACTTCACATGTTTATAGGCTGAAAGAAAGGAATGGATAGACAAAGGGAGGGGATAACAGAATAAAGTCCATGAAATGGCAGCAAGTGATAGGACCAAGGACAGAGGTGTACCAGTTTTCAAGGGCTGCTGTGACAAAGCACCACAGATTGGGTAGCTTAAAATAGCAGAAATCTTTTCTCACAGTTCTGGAGAGTAGAAGTCCAAAATCAAGGTGTCAGCAGGGCCACACTCCCTCTGGGACTCTGGTAAGAATCCTCCCTTGTCTCTTCCTGGATTCCGTGGTGGCCATCAGTTCATAGTGTTCCTTGGCCATGTGTATGTGGCTTCACATGGCATTCTTCTCTCTTTGTGTGCCTGTGTCCAAATTTCCCTCTTCTTATAAGGACACCAGCCATATTGGATTAGGACCCACTCTAATGACCTCATCTTAACTTGATTATGTTTGCAAAGATCCTATTTTCAAATAAGATCACATTCATAGGTACCAAGGACGGGAACCTCAACATATCTCTTTAGGAGACAAAACTCAACCCCTAATGGGTGGTTGATCATGAGTCTGAGAAAAGGCTGAGCCTAGAATCCTCTGAGACTAGAGAAACAGAGGTGGGATGGGGATGGAGGCAGATAAACTTATAGATGTGAGGGCAGGAAGTGAATGAATGCATCCCTAATGGACTCGATTGTCACATGCTGAGAGGAAGTTGGGGCAGAGCTGAGCAAGGGGCTTAAGGAAAGTAGCAAAGATCTAAAGAAGTTATTAAAGGGAATGGACAAAATACACAACTTAGAATGAGTAAAACAATTGAGAGTGCTGGTGATGAGGGTTTACTCAAGGCAGGTTGTGAAGTGGGTGAAAATGCTGTCCGCTCCCCACCCCCACCATGGAGGGAAGGATGTTTACAACAGATCAGAGTCCAGCAACATCAATGCAATGAAATTAAGAAACCCATAGTAGGAGAAGTGAGCAGGGAGCAAGGAGTAAGGTCAGGAGAGAGGACGAGCTTGCCTTTCCCTGACTGGGGAGTGAGAGGCTTCGCTGGAAGAAACTGGCTGCAAATAATTTAATTCTGATGCATATTGGGAAAGACTATTCATTCCTTGAAAAATATAGCCAAGGCTCAGTGAAGACAAAAAAGTGAGTTTTGCTGCTTTACGGTTTGCAAAGAGTTTTCACATGTACTCTGTTATTTAAAGGTAAAAATTATGTCATATATTTATTGCTATGGAACTTAATACATGGAAAGGGGACAAATAAACTTATTTCTTGCAGGTTCAAATATTTTACTTGCAAGAACACAGTTATGCCTACGACAACTCATGGAACTCTAGAGAAGGAATGAGGCATACGATAGGTACATTTTAATGAGACACAGAGAGGAAGAAAAAATTTAGTTGATATGCATTGCAATCAGAAAAGAGCTTGGTATTTGGAGTCAGACACATCTCTGTTAGATTTCTGATTTTTGTGTGTCTGTGTGTGTGACTGTGGGAGGAAGCTGAGAGTCTCAGATTCATAACCTCAGAAATGACAACCAGGGTGGCAAATTGCCCCCAGGAGGCTGAATGCCACCTGAGATATATCAGATTTGGCCAGCACGGGGGGTTTTGAAAAGTTGATTTTGAATGCTTTTAGGCAATGTCCTCTCCATTTGTCATAAGAGAAGGGAAAGGAGAAAATACCACATCGCTATGAAATTCCTGAAATGGATGCAGAAGTGACCAGGTTAAGTTTTCCAACATCTAGCAGAAATGGAGGCTAAGAAGAGAGTTAAGTCCAATTACAGAAAATAAAAAATAGTTACATTTCTCAACACTCAGTTTGTAGCCGATGAAATGAATACCCACTATGCTAGTTAATTTTAACTCATCATTTGAACTTTCTTAGATCCTTAGAAAGTTGTGATCATGTGTATCACATGGTAGCTTCATTTTCCTCTCTATTCTTGCTATGCACAAG
The DNA here is from genome assembly GCF_027409185.1 of Cynocephalus volans. Lineage (NCBI taxonomy): Eukaryota > Metazoa > Chordata > Mammalia > Dermoptera > Cynocephalidae > Cynocephalus > Cynocephalus volans. Next base: position 132,072,796 of record NC_084464.1, read on the forward strand.
TTTTCTTCATTCACATATCTTCCTGCTTTACTCTGCCATTTGTGGACTTGCATTTGCTTTGGTCACTGCAAGTGGTTCAAACTTAGGGCCATCACTAACATAATTTAGAGGAGAAGAAAAGAAAATTAGATTGATCATCTATTTCTAATTGGTGACAAAAAAAGGAAAAGCTTCTTTAACTATCTGAGGAAAACTGTTCCCTATTAAATCAATCAAAGGCCATAAGTATGACAAAACCTCCATTCTCTAGTGTCCAGGTTGAACAACTCACTTTAAATCCCCCCTAAAAATGACCAGAAGTCTTTCAGTACAGAAAATAATAATGTTACCATTTTCAAAAGCAGTATAGTGTAGAACAATTAAGAGTTTCAAAGCCAGATTGATGTGCGTGGCAAGGACCTGAGCTCAGTAAACTTATATGAAACCTCAGCTCATCGTCTGTGACATGGGAGTCATCTCCCAGATGGCGACACCCTACCTTCCCTCACTTCCTCCTTACTAGGTGAGCATGTGACAGCAAGCTCAGAAATTGAACTGCCCCCAACCGCAGTGGGTGAATCTCCATTAGTTGACTGGGAAAAATGCCATTACCTTTGCCAGAGTTTCCCAAAGTGTGTTTTGTGGATTACTACTTCAGTTAGGTATTTCTTCATATATAATTTTGGGAGATATCATATTTTCTCCTATCACCTTTTTGAACATTCAAAACTCAAATTTTTGTATGAAAGTCTTGGATAAAGCCCTCATTAAGAAAGTAGTTTGATTCACTGTTTCACATTTGGACTGATCACAGAGCTCTTGTTTTCACATACCTACTACCAACCTCAAAAGTTGTCTTTCAAGAAAAGTAGTGTTTCTTGAAAGGCCAAAGGCATTCAGAAAATGTGCTATTAGGATTATCCATGATGTCCCTCCTTCTTGATCACTGATTTTCACACCTCTCTTAATATGAAGAGAGTATTTATTGCTTTGAAATAAGTTATGTTGAACTTTAAAGCACTGAAAGATTGTTTTATGGCATAGAGACATCTAAAATATTTATATCTAAATTATTCTTCCTTAGGCTATGTTTAAATTATCCTTAACATCTTTATCTCTTGGTTGAGATGATTTGGTGAAATCCTGTGCCAAAGGCAATTGGATTTAAACATTTTCTCCGTGAACTACACAAAGTAAATAATCAATAATGACTGTACACAGACACAGGACACTTTTGAAGAGTTTATATAACTTTAAACTGTAATAACTGTATAAACAAAGGCAATTCTTAACATTTTTCTTAGACTTAAAAGGAACTGCAATATTATAATATCCATCTGTCAATATGATTTCTCAGCCCATTGTAAATACACTGTATACCATTTTGGCTGCTGACAAGTTTTGTAAATTGACCTCTCATTCAGTGACACTGTTCAAGGACTTTATAAACAAATATTCTATTGCAAACATACAAATAAAGAACATATATATGCATATGTTTGTTTTATATTTGGTGCTGAGAATAAAACCCTATAATTATCATTAAAAGGAACAATACTTGTACATGACCTGGAGTCCTCATTCTCTTGACAGGTATTATGACAATGTGGCATAAGAACAGTTAGAGACAGTTACTTCTTGAGAAGACCTTGAATCTCATATTGGGCAAAATGTTTCTAGGGCTACCAAATGGAGAACAAAGGACAGAGACAGATTGGGGTCTCTGAAGGAGTCAGTCACCTCATAGATACACAGTGTTCCTCAACAGTGTTCATATCCATGCCTCATACATCTTAGATTCAAAACATTTTATCCAGGAGAAAACGTCATGGATGGTGTAGTAGACTGAATAATGGCCACTGAAGATGTCAAGTCTATTTTCTAGAACTTGTAATTGATGGATTTTGGATGTGACTGGCACCATTGTGCACACAATAAGCACAAAATAGCCTCCGGTCTTGTCTTCCACTCCAGCACCAAGCCCATCCCACCTTCCCTTTACGAGAAGCCTTGTGACTTAAACAGAAACCCTTTTGCTTCTGCAAGGATGCAGTTCTCCACCCTGGTCGCATAGTTTCCACATTAGCATAATGCCCCTCCTTGATGGTATCAGCCAGCCCTTGGTGCCTTATATAAGCTCTATCACCCCCATGCCTGGTGCTGTCCCCCATTTTAAGGGCAGCCCCCGGCTGCCCGTCACTTTGAGCACAACCCAGCACATTCTTTTCCTTTAACAAAGCTTGAACGGTACCTGGCATCTCGGCTTACTTTCAGTAATATCATCTGATTTGGAGAAAAGATTTTTGCATATGTAATTAAATTTTCAGATGTAATTAAATTAAGGATTTTAAGATGAGATTATCCTGGATTATCTGTGTGGGGCCCTAAATGTCATCATAAGTGTCTTTATAAGAGAGAAGCAAAGAGAGATACATGCAGAGGAGAGGGCCACGTGAAGAAGGAGGCAGAGATTGGAGTGATGCCGCCACAAATAAAGGAATACCTGGAGCTGCTAGAAGCTGGAAGAAACATGAAACAGAATTTTCTCTAGAGCCTCTGCAGAAAGTGAGGCCCTGCCAACACCTAGATTTCAGACATCTGGCCTCCAGAACAGTGAGAGAATAAATCTTCGTTAACTGTGTGACATACTTCTAAGTGTATTTTCCTAAATTTTTTTGGCTGCATTTTCTTTGATCACCTTTTCTTAAGACAATGATTTTATAACATCATTTTTGTGGAGAAAATAGAAACATATTTCAGTCTTTCCTGTAGCATGGTAAATGATCAAAATTCATTTTTTATTATTGGTAGTGTTGGGAAAATAGAATAGTTTGGTCAGGGCCCTCACTTCGGGTCCAGTTGGGTGTGGTTCAGCATCCTTTGTAAGCAAATTGTGTGTGTGTGTGTGTGTGTGTGTGTGTGTGGTTAGTGTGCATGCGCACCAATGTATCTATTCTTGTGTTCTTTGGAGAGAGAGAGAGAGAATTCTTAAGTGAAGCAGGTGGGTGGGTGTCTGCCTCAAGCGTCTGCCTGGCACAGCCATGCTTTCCCACCTATGGTTCCAGGGACCTTTTTGGCTGGTTATCTAGCTAATAGACCTGCGTGAAGGGGTCTGGTGATCCAGCCTGGTGTGTGAAGGGTTTGTGACCCAGTCTGTGAATGGGCTTGAGGGGTCTGGGAGCTCCAGACCTAGCCCTAACTCAACAATTGGCCCAGTTGGCAGGATTACAGGCAGGTAAAAGAGCCCGACAACTAGCGTGGTCGTGTAGCTAGACACGTAGTTTAGCGAAGTTTCCACAGACTAGCTACAGGTTCTGTACATTTCAAACTCTGTTTTTCCTCCACTTTCTACCTCTTTCTCTGGCTGAGAGTCATAAGTCACAATTATGGGATTATAATCTCTGGCCCTGAATCTTCATGTCTCATTGTCAATGAGTCAGTACAGTGAACAACCACTCACACCCCAGGACAGCCAGCAATAATGTAACTATAACTGGGAATGATTGTGAAGCACATGAATATATCTCACTTATTCTAAACCAAATTTGGGCCCATCTCAATGTCTCAATAGTTGATCCTTAAAATTTCAGTAACGTAAACACACCAATGTGAATGATGGAAGGATGTCAGAGTGGAAAGAGATAGAGGCCTTAGGTACAGTCATGGGTCACTTAACGACAGGGACTATGATCTGAGAAATGTGTCATTAAGTGATGTTGTTGTTGTGCGAACATCCTAGAGGGTGCTTACGCAGACCTACTTGGTATAGCCTACTACACTCCTAGGTTATATGGTATAGTCATTATAATCTAAAGGGATCACAGTCATATATGCAGTTCGTTGTTGACCAAAAGAAACATCATTATGCAGCACATGACTGAATTGTAATAAAATAGTTAACTTTTGCAAATGTTACAAATATATGACCAATTGAATATATTGCTAGGGCCTCCCCAGGACTGAGAATGATTTGTGGAAGTGAGAAGAGCTGTACTTACAATTCATTATCTTCCCAGCAAATGCACCTCTGCACCGTGCAATCTTAGGTCTTCTAATGCAAAGAAGAAGTACTTCATTGACTAAGCTCATGAGATGAGATCCAAGGCAGACTCCTTTTACACAGAGTTCTGCCCTGCAGTTGATGGTGACATAAGAATTGCCGATTTTTTTTCAAGCCATTCTTTTCCTCCAATTACCATTAGATGCTAAAGGAGCATAGCTTTTAACTGATATTTTCACCTGCTTTATGCTTTGAAAAAGGAGATGAAGGTAGCGCATCTGCCGCTCTGCACTCTACACCTCCCTCTGTACAATTCCAAATTGTTTTCTTGGATCTAAAACCACCCTCAGGTAAAGTAGGTAATAGTACTAAAGGGAGCATTTCAAAATGAAAGCATTTGCACCAAAATGCTTCATACTCTAATGAAATATCTGTCATCATACTAGTTTCATCTAAAGGTTTCAAAGCCCTTGAAGCATGAATTAGGCTGCAAAGTATGCCATTTTAAAGGACATTTTACATTTCTGAGAACACCCTACTGATTAAAAGTAAAGAAAGAAAAGCTTTATGCAAAGCTAAAGACACAGCTGCAGGGTTTAAGCAATCTATCTTTTGGTTTTGCTCATCCTGTTGCTCTGCTTTTTTTTTCTTGCTGTCTGAAAGCATGAATGAAATAACAATATGAAAATTACATTCTTTCATCCTTGAATCTGTCTGACAAGATGCCAACACCACAATATTGAGAAAACCCTTGATCAGTCAGGCAAAACTCATAAGAAATTTTAAAGGCTTTCAGAAATATTGAAAAGAAATCAGAATACTTAATTTGAATTCGCACATAATACATGCTCAACAAATATCTGTTGATTTATATCCTAAAAACTACATTTGGGGAATACACTTTTGAAGGTTTTTTGCTTTTTTGCAGTATTTTTTGAAGTGAGGTTGCACATAGAAACAAATGTTAAGGAATCATTCTCTTTTTAGACTATTTTGGAATTAATGGTATCTCCAAAAAACATCTTGATTTAGCAATATTTAATTGCATGCAAATTTATTTATTCTATCTCCATTATAAGTTTGAAATTGACTATGGCTAAAATTTTTAAAAGATTGAACTTTTAAGATTATCAATCTATAATTGACTCTAATTCACCAATTTGTGGTCAATGCGTTTTGCAAACAAATACTGAATCAATGTCTGATAGCCTATATTAAAATATGAAATGAAGAAAAAGGTATAAAGAATATAAAAAAAGTCAAAGAACTTTGAATGGGGAAAGCAAACAAAATGTTATCATTAAATAGAACTTTGTAAGTAAAAGAGGTGAACTAAAAACTGGAAAAAAAAATGAACTTATTTTTTCAGAATGGGGAACTGTCTTTGTATTAGCAGTTACTAGTTACTATATTCCTTCTGGATAGTGGCTCTTTCTTGAAATTCTACTGACATAATTACCCTTTAGCCAAAGATACTTATGCATTTATATATACTCACACCCTTTTACTTACTTTAGGTGAAATAATTCTTTTACTAGAAATCATTGTGAAAATCATGAAGAATCACAGAGGTTTCCTGCAAATGAAGAATCTTGGTTTAATTGTTTGACTTTCAATGTTAATTTAATGTGCATGCTTAGCTAAGTCACTTAATTCCTCAATATCCAATTTTCTCATCTGTGAAATTAATAACAGAAGCCACGGATCAGTCCAAAATGATGATTATGGTGATGATGATGATGATGATGATGAAAATAAGCTTCAGAGTAAAATCCAAACTCTGCATGGCAGGTAATACTGATCTCACCTCCCCCCATAACCTGGCTCTCTGTCCTGCCACTTCTGTCATTATCTTGGACATAAAATAGGCTCTGGTCAGACAGGGGAATTCACCAGTCCTTGAGTTCTCCCTGAAATTTCCTCATTCTAGTGTTTTAACTACATATGTTCATGCTGTTCTACACCAGAAAGTCTCAATCTTGGGTACACATTAGAATCACCCGAGGATCCTAAACCCCACCTCAAGCCATTTAAATTAGAATCTCTGGGCATTAGTATTTTTTTAAAAAAGGCTCCCCAATTTGCTTCAAAATACTTATATAATATGGACGAGAGGGTGGTACTTTGTGGAGGTACAGATGAAGCAAGGTTAGCCACGCCTTAATAATTGTTAAAGTTGGGTGATGAGTACATGAGGTTCATTATACTTAATTCAGTCTACTTTTGTAAATGTTTAAAAATTTTCATAACAAAATGTTTTTTAAAAAAATCTTACTTGGTGATTCTAATGGGCAATCAGAATCTGCTTCCTGGGGGTTCCAACCTATAAAAAGAACTATGGAACGAAAATCCTTTCTTTCCTTTCTTTTTAATCTCCCCATGAATTAATTGATTAGCTAATTGAATAATTAAACAAATGCTTATAAATGTTTACTCTGGACTATAATAGTGCTAGCTTCATGTCAGGGGCTGTTAAGGGGCCTGCTAAGGGGCCTGCAGCTTGGTTAGACGAGATATCTGTAAACAAGTAAGTTATAGGTAGAAGATATATCCAGGGAAGAGCAGGGCATAAAGGAAATGTTGAGGGGTGAAGTGGGGTGAGGGAGGGTCAGTCGCACCTCAGGGAAGCATCAGGAGCTGCTTTATGAAAAAGTGATATTTAAGATGAATTTGGTGAAACTTACCTACCCTTTAAGATCCAGCTCAAATTCCACTTTCTACATCCTTCATTTCTGTTACCAAACAAAAATAATCTGTTTCCACTCTGTATTATCACTCTCTGTTTCCACATTTTTATTTTAATTACATCAGGCCTCATGTTATTATATCGTAAATTCTTTTAGGTGAAGAATTATTTTATTTATCTTGGCACCCTTCAAAACCTTCTAAAAAAAGTTACTCAAACATTTTAAGCACTCAGTAAAAGTATGCTGAACCAAATAAAACTGATTATCCTTATACTTTATAGCTATATGAAATAATTTTGTCATATCATTTGACATTTGAGTTTACACATGTGGCTTTATTGGCAATCAATATTAATTGAGGAAAGAGTACTGATCTAAAAGAAAAATATGTCAAGTTGGAAAGAGAATTGTTTTCTGTTGGTCAAAAAGGGACACTACTCTTTTCAAAGAGAGCTAAAATAAATACTCCAATTTTTTTGCTCACTGAAAGAAGCAGACTAGCCAAATGCAGCCTTGAATGTTAATTTTGTTCTATTGAAAGCACCTGGGATTCAAAGGCTTTTCCTTCTCTGGCTTGCACAAGAGCAGTTTTATCTGCCACATAGAATTTGGAATGACCCAATTCTGTCACATTGGTGTGAACAAATAATTAGAAGAAAGTTGGTTGACAGAGATAAAAAGCACAGAAAAGTAAAAAGCAAAGTACAGGAAAAATATCAGTGAGGCACTTTCTTGGCACTTTGTTGGTTTCAAATGAGGTACTTGCTTTGAACTTGATAAATTCAAGGCTATTCCTAATGCTTGGTTTAAAAGTTCTAGCATAGCTAGTAAAAAGTACCTGAAGGCTCACACCACAGATTATATTAGTAAACCTACTAATCAAGATGGCACAAAGAATGACTAGGCTCCACCTGCCTGTTGGAGACTGACTATATCCTTAAACCTAACAATATTGCAGCCTATTCACTGAAGTAAGTCATTTAGAACTTAAGTCTACCAAAAGAAGTAAGCAGAAATTCCAGAATAAGCAGGAATTTTGCTATCAATAACAGGAATTTTTCTTTTCCTTTTTTTTTCTTCTTTTCGACACCAGTGAGGATATAACCCTGACATGATGGCTTAGGGTTCAATATAAGCACAATTTACTGTAGAAAAACTGTTTTTAAACACCAGAAAATTTGTATTTTTAGAAAAATCATGAGATATCACAAACAACAGCAGGCATTTAAAAGAAATTTCTGTCAGTTTTTTGTTGAACAACACTCGTGCCAAGAACAACTAGAAATGCTGGATCAAATATTATAAAATATCTATTTGAAAGCACCAGAAGTCTACCAAGGCAGCTATAGTTTAGGGGGGCAAAGTTCAAGAGAGAAGAAAAGCACAATGACGTGAGCCCAACACTCAGGCAGCTTTATCTGTCAAGGCATTTGCCAATTCATGAGCAACGATGACAAGCTCAAGAGTTGAGGAGAACTTCTCCCAATCTTAGGAGATTGGAGAAAAAAAATTAATTCAGAATCTACGAAGAGGGATAGACCTTACACCCTAGCTTTTAGTTAGGACCTAAAAATGCTCTATACTGAGAGCAGGAGAAGCTGGAAATGGACAAATCCTTACAATGAGAGCAGCTCAGCTTTGAAATAGCTCAATCCATCATTAGATTAAAGTGATCTATCTCTATTCTAATTGATTACTGGAAGGAAAAGTACTGCTGAGAAATTTAAATCTTATTAAGAATTGTTCATACCCAATACTTGACATTCAATAAAAAAAATTATATCACACATAATTGAAAATAAGATGAAATGACTAAATACCAAGAGAAAAACCAGAAAATACAAAGAGACCCAGAGAAGAGCTGGATTTCAGAGTCCTTAGACCCAGAATTAAAATATCTACAGTTAGGGCCGAGCCCATGGCGCACTTGGTAGAGTGCTGCGCTGGGAGCGCGGCGACGCTCCCGCCGCGGGTTCGGATCCTATATAAGACTGACCGGTGCACTCACTGGCTGAGTGCCGGTCACGAAAACAATAAATAAATGAAAAAAAAAAGAAAAAAATAAAACGGCAGTAGTAATATTTAAAAAAGAGAAAAAAAAAATCTACAGTTAGAAGTTCAAGAAATTATATGATGTGATGGAGAATTTCAATAGAGAACTAGAAGCCTAGATTAAAAATCAAAAGGAAATCTGAAACTAAAAATTTTAATAACTAAAGTTAAGAACAACATGTAGATTTAATAATATCTTAGACAAGCTGAAGGGGATAGTGTCTACCTCTGGAAAATAGGGAGGGTGTAGTGAGGCGGGGCACAGGGGATCTGCTAAGATTCTAGTGATATTCTTTTCCCCTTATCTGGTTACATGAGTGTGTTCTCTTGACTTAAGTCCCTTGACTTCTCTGATCACATTCCAGTCATAAAAATAATCTCAGTTCAATAATCAAACTATGCAATCCTTGAACGTGGTTCAAGGTTCAGCTGCTCTCTTATCCTAGCTCAGGCCCTCCGCAGTCTGGCTGTGAACAGATGGGGAGTGACTGGCTGCTCCATTCATTCCCTGGCTGGACTTCTACCTCACCCCCTTCTTGTAACCCTCATTTCTGACCCCTCCAGGATCAGAGTTTCAAGGAGGAGAGGGAGAGAGTGGGAGAAAAAGCCTTCCTAAACCACCTGGGCTTTCCCTGGGCTTGGAGGTATTTGATGCTCTCTTTTTCCTAGGACCACCTGTGGATTTTTCAGAGACTCATTCACCACTGCAGATGTCTCAGCTGCAGTCCCTATTGTGGAACATTGTATCTCCTTTGACTGCTTTTTTTAGCTCTGGGCATATGGTCCATCGCTCTGTTAGCATCACTTTATCCTGCCTTGGACAGGCTTTCTTTCAGTGCCCACATCCAAGGATACACTCATGTAACCATTTCCCTGACCATCTCTGTGACCACTCGTCCCAGTGCAACAACCTCTCTTTGCTCTAGTATCAGAGCACCTGGCCAGACTGCCTCTGCCCTTTGGATTCATCTAGTACTAGTCATTGTTGACACTCATTGTTCAGGGGACACTCATCAAACTTTGCAGTGTGTCATCTGTTGTCTTAAATCTTCAACCCAAATGAGCATTTACAGTTCTCAACTCTCTAGTAATTTTTTGAGCAACTGGAATGGTAACAAATCCTACCTAATTCATTGATTTATCTGTGACAATATAAGACAATGTAAGTTCTTACTAAATATTTATTGAATTTTGAATAAATGTACTAATACAAGCTTCCTATTTTAGACATAATTTGACTAAGTGGTTATAATGGAAGACAAGGAATTTTTCCTCTGAAACCTTTCAGATTGGGTCAAGGTATCATGTCGGAGGGGTGTGGGCTACTTTGCCCGAGACTAGTAGCAGGAACCCATAGTAGTAGCCCTTTGCTGTCTTTTCCCCACAATGCCTCTAGAGCCAAGTGTTAAACTTATGAAAAACATCAGAACTTCACATTTCAGAAGTGTCTCTTTATCTTACTTTCCCCTGAATTCTGTCATCCATTCATTTAGGGCATTTTAGGCTTTGAGAAAATGGATTCGAAGCCTGGCTCACTATTTTTGTTCTGGCTCCCAGCTGCTAAATAACCCTCCAATCAGTAGGTAAAAGGGAAATTTCAGTAAAAATCAGGCTTCTTCAGACCTCTGCTGGAAGAAATCAGACCCTTGGAAATGTTCTAGTAGACTGAGCGACTCCAGCCAGCAATATTTCTACCTGTAGTTCTCTACAGCTAGAGGAAGAAATAGTTGTAGATGACACAAAGAGGAAGAGGAGTTGGGGGACTAGAGAGGAGAGAAATGAAAGGCAGGATAAATAGCCCTTGAGATAATGCAAGTGCTGGGAACTATTCAGCTGACTATGCACTGGAATTTTTTTTTTTTAATCAGTTGATGGTGCATATCTGTGGGGTACAGAGTTGAATATCATTACCTGTGTGTGCACTGGAATTGTTCTTTCTTTTCATGTGTCACATGTGAAGTTACCTTGTTGCAATGGTGGCCTCCAAGTCCACTACCAGGCAATCTACCCAATCGGTCCCACAACAGAAATCCTCAGAGACCACATTAAAATGCTCAAATCACATGGTTTATGAAATAAATTTAAAACTCACAATGAAAAGTGATGGGAAAGAGATGGGGTAAACTAACACACTTAGGATCGAGTGCAGGTGGGGTAAAAGGACCACACCATCTGAATCCTGGGGTGCCTGAGGCTCACATGTTGTCTGTGTCTGAGCGTGCATGTGCGTGTGTGCATACGTGCATTCATGTGCACATGCACTGCATTATCCTTCCCAGCTGATGACGGTTATGAGGTCAGAGTTGAGGTTCCAGCAAGAGGACCCATAGACAGAAGGTGCCTTGGGCCAATCACATGTACTTGCTCTAATGGAGAGATACAAGGACAGGCACTTCTGGCTACAGCCATAGCCCATCAGTCTGCTGAATAGCCAAGAGTTTTATTTATGTTTCTTGGGCAGAGGACACATGGGCCAGAATGAATGTCATGAAGGAGTGGCTAAATTAAGACCTTATGAATATTAAGTGCTCATGTATAGTGTAGCCTGAATATTTAGTGCCTCTCGTGTATTTAGTGTCATATGTATTGAGAACCCAGGCGTCTCATCTATGTTAGGTATCTCTTGATTCTTCCATCTGTGTTAATCTGGGTTTAACATACATACCTACTTGTCTCATGTAACACATCCCATGAATTCTGCCTGTGTCCAGCAAACTTTTTGCTTACTAGGTACTTATCTGTACCTAAAATTCTTAAAAAAGTGTGCCTGTTTTACGAACTACGAGCTTGTTTATCTAACAAAATCTCAAAAGCAAGTGCACATCATGATGAATCTTAATTGTAGAAGCTATGTCTCATTCATCTATGTGTTCATGTATGGCTGGGATCAGCATATAGTACATATATGTTTTTTATATAAAAAATGAATAAATTTTATTATCATTACATGTTCACTACTTCAAAAAAAGCAAAAATGAATCAAGTAGACTCTTATTCCCTAAGTAGTTTAAGTTAATATGCTTAAAACTTAGTGATTTAAAACAACTGCATTATTTCCCATGAGCCTTTGATTCAGCTGGGTAGTTCTGCTCACCTGATCTCCGACCAGCTTGCTCATGCACCTGCAGTGAGCTGGAAGGTCAGCTGAAGGGTGGATAGTCTAGGATGGGAAGAAGCTTTGCAACGAAGCCCTGGGCAGGAAAATATGTAAACTTCCTTAATATAATAAGTCCTGGGCTACTTTTTTCCTAAAAAATAGGGTCAAAGTCATGTTATTAGAAGGAACATGAATTTTTAGTGTAATGGGATGGCCCTCAGAAGTAAAATTTTTATGATAACAAAAAACTTTATTTGATTTCAAATGCTTTGGAAAAAATAGCCGGTGTCACGGGTGAAATCTTCCTATTTTCTCCTCATCTACCCCCATTAGTGAGACAGAGCCTACCCCTTATCTTCCAAATGCCACTGCAGCATGAGCAGCCTTGAAGAAAACCATTGACATTTAGCGTTTGCCTAAGGCTGTAGAAATTCCAAAGCAAAAGAAGGTTCTAGGAGACCAGGATGACCTGATTATTCTGTGGGGCAGAGCAGTTGTCACACATTTGTTTAATAGAGTTGCTATCTCTGTATCCATTTTTAGGCGTGACCTAAGTTGTTTGAAACCCAGTTGTATCTGTCATCTCTGACCTTGTTAAAACTTCATCTCCCCCTGTGGTTGTTTGCAATGTAGCCCCTCAGTCCTCAATTCACTGACCCCAAAACCACCACACCCCGCAGCTGCTGACCACAATAAAACCTCATAGTGAACAATAGTCATGTAAACACGTTTCCCCCTTCAAGTGTTGAAGTAGCCAGTCCACAGCCTCCCTTGGGAAAGCCCAAGACATAACACCCATAGACCTTAAAAAAGCCTAGTCCCACAGGTTATTTCCCCCATTCCCCCTCTGCTGGTTGAGCTCCCTGCCTCCAGACTCCTTGGTGTGCCCCCAACAGCACCACTAAATTTATTACTAAGTAATAAATTTCTTCTGTTTTCCTACATGTTGGTTTCACCTCCTCATTTTATCTCACCTGATCAACACCCTTGAACCTAATACTCCTTCCTCCCCAGGGATCTCCTATGGAGTAGCTATCTTGGCTGGTGGCCACTCTTAAGAGAGAGACCTCAAAACCAAATTAGAAAGAAATAATAATAGAAATTGCAACAATTGGCTTAGCCAGCAGCGTGTGCAGTCACAGCCACGAGGGCACACGAAATGCCTTTAGACTGCTCCTGGCTTACCAGCTGGCCCCCCCACATGGCTAGCACCATTTGAGAAGGCTCCACGACTTGCTGGCGTGCATCTGTGCTGCTGTGGCTGCTGCCTGTTCTCTTTGTCCAGCTCTGCCAAAACTCCCCTTTCTAAATTGGGTGAGTCCTAGAATTGGGTGAGTCCAGCAATCGTCAGCCTTACTAGGACAAAGGGGCAACCACGATCAACAGCCGAGGCTGCATTCGCTCATGTGAACAGGAACTATGAGCCAGAGTGAAACTGACTATTCCCAAAGGCTTCGCCAGGCCAAATGTCTTGTTACTGAGAGGCAGAAGAGGGTAATGTGCACCTGGGGATCTGTCAGGTAGACACTGGGCCAGGCCAGTACGAGGTGTGGCAGGGGGCAAGAGGGGGCCTCCCACTTAAGATAGATAATATGGCCCAACGTAAGTTAAAACAAGGCCTTCAAAGATTAAAGCTTATTATTTATATGAAACCTAATTAATGAAGGGGTGATTATCCCCACTACTTCTCCATTTGACAGCACAATTTTGTCTGTTCTCAAATCTGGGAAAAATAAAGGGCATCTTATGATGAACTACCACCACCTTAATGCTGTGGTCCCATCCGTCAAGGCCCCCATATCCAATACCCAACATTATTAAAATTACTGATGCTATTTAATCAACAACCAGTACATTGACAACATACTCCTCCAAGAAGATCCAGCTGACACACTCATTAAGGACATATAAACCCAATATCTTTTGGTATTTTTGGGGTTCTGGTGGCAACATAGTCCTCATTTACAAATTTTTACTTACAAATTAAAATTAATAGGCACACCTGTTAGTGCCCTCAGAAACTCCTTCACCATGGAGGCTTTGGCAACCTCTTCTCATGCCTCTTGGAGTCTCTGGACTTCTCACGATGGCCATTTGGTTGCCCCAGAGCTTCTGATGCAAGAAATTGCCTCTCTTGGCCTTGTGCTACACGCCATCAAAACAGCAAATGACTGGCTATCTACTGGGCTGTCCTGAAAAGAGAGCCTCTCACAGACCCCAAGCCCGTAACCCTTCATACCCAGCCCATTATGCGTTGGACATGGCAACAGCACCTCACAAGCTCAGCACAGCTGCAGAGCCTTCCTGAAGACAGGATGGAGACAAACCTGGGCCCTATGGTGTATTCCACCTGCAGGAGCAGGGCTTTCCCTGTCCTCAGTCCCTTGCCAAGTGCCAGGGTGCTGGAGGAGGTCAACCCTCCCCCAGGCCCCTTAACGACCTGGAAAGCCCCTTGGCATTCACTGAGTGCACAGTAGGTCATGGTAGTTCACAGATTATGTGAATGGCACTGCTGACCATCATATGTGATGCAGCTCAGTGGAATGTGCTGCTTTCCATCCCTTAGCCAGGATGTCCCTAATAAAAGGCAGGACCCAAGAAACAACACACTGAACCTAACTTCAGTCAGGCAACCGAACACTGGATGTCCTCGTCAATAAATCATCTCATCTTCACATTCATTATAAACTATTGGGCCATTGCCTAAAACTTGTCCCCTTCAAGGTAAAAATCTCTGGGAATCACTTGCCTCACAGATACCCAAAATATCGAGTAAAATCACACATTTCCACATATATGAAAGCCATAATATGAGGCCTTGCCCAAACACTCTTCATTCCCTTCAGAGTTACAGACATCACTGGTAGTAACCAAGACACTCATTTCACTTCTTTAAATACACAATGAGGGCTCTTGAAGGAGGCATTCAACAGGACTTTCATGTCACTGACAGGTCCCAATAGCCACTTTAACTGAGAGACATAATGATGTCCTCAAACAACTCCTTTTCAAATTCCAGGTCAACAAATAAACCCTAAAGTTCAGGGCTTAACCTATTTTTTATAAATTTTTAGTCTTGTCCCAGACGCACAAGAACTGGAGGCCAGATTGAGGGCATGCACTCTCCTGGGACTCATTAACCATAAATTGTCCCACAGGCCAGGCACCTGCTCATCTGATAGAGGACCCATTTGAACCTAAATTTCTACCCAAAACTAAAGCCCTGGCAGATGCAGCCATATACCATTCTGTTGACGTTGGTCCTATTACTACTGGTTTGGGTGCTTTATTGGTTTACAACCCAGAGGTCCACATCAACTCAAGTGGGTACCCATTTGAAAAGGATACCCCAGTCTCACATCCAGACAACATCTAATCTCACTGCAGGAGATGACTTTAACCCTAATGCTACAAACTTCCACCCAGCAATGCCCGTGACTGCCTCTCCCAAGGCACAAAATGAACACAGGACACTTTCTGCTTTTCTTCCTGAATTCACTGTCTATTTAATCCATGATGTGGGTATATTCCTTGCTCCCCATTCAAATGTATACCCCTATGCTTCTGTGTGCCCAAAGGGACATCTGGTCAAAGCTACTAGAGTTAATGGAGAGTGTTGCTTTCCCCAGGAGGCACCTGCCTCATATCAGTCAACCCCTTGATTCCCTGGGGAGAGGACAACCACTCCCTACTGACTTTTTCTATTCCCCCTCCACCTTTCTGCCACACTCCCAACTTGTGTCTCTGAAGATAAGACAGCACAACAATTCTTCCGCTCCAGTTAGTATTGCTACCACCCAAACTACAACTGTTTTACACTTAAAAAGTGATGTGGAGGCACCAAGAGACAGATTGTAGTGAATTCTTATAATTTTATGTTGCCTCAGCATCCATTTTAAATATAGGCTTCACTTTGTCATACCAGAAGTAGCCCTTAGTCCCCCTTGGCACAATTTCCAACTCTCTGCCTCCTTCCAGTTCCTTAACGTGACCGACCCCATATCTGCCCTATACAACTGCCTCCTGGTGACAACCTCTCTATGGCACAGCTCGATAAAAACTACTTGGCTCTCCCCACTGACACCCATACCCCACCTGCACTATGCAGATGTGCCACAGTGACCACCTCTCAATCAGTGTGACTTCATGGAAACTGTGCCTGCTTGCTCTAAACCCACCAATGACAACTCCCCGAGGGAAGCCTGCTTGGGTAATGCCCTGGACCCCAACAAAAGCTTTGGCTCATAGGTCCCACTCGCTCCCCACTTGCTGGTTGAGTGTGCATGTCCTGGATGGCTCCCTGTTCCCGCTGGCCCTGCGAGCCATGCTGCCCTCTTCTCTCTGGATCTGTAAGTAATACAGTTCTTCTGTTATTTCATGCATTTTGTTGTGCTGCCTTCTCTGTGTCTCACCTGACCAACACAACTGAACCTAGCTTCTCTGCCAGTCAGGGCTCTCCTGGAAGGTATCTATCTCAGAGGGAATTAACTGGACACAGGGCCTTGCCTAATATTTCTTCAAGCACACAGGAGGGTGGCTGCCCACTCTGATTTTGCAGAAAGTTCATCCTGAAAGCTTAGCAAAACAAAAGTTAGCCACGGGGTGCGAACTCAGATGGTCAAACAGTATGTGGCACTCCAGCCTGTGTGACTAAAAAAGGGTCATATGACATTCCCAAGAGGAGTCCATATCACACTTGCCTTCTGTAGGACACAAATGATCGTTACCTCTCACCCCCAAGGGGGAGCTCCACCATACTCCCCACCGACCTCTTTTCCATGACCTTCCTTCAAGAGCAACCAAGCAGTGTTGTGTCAGTGTCACCATTTGGTGACTAGTCGTGCAAACCGTGTAACTCAAAAGTTGTTCACTACTTTGTTGAGTAAATTAGACAAAAGAAAAAAACAACTCCTAACAATCTGTTTTTCCTCAAATGCCAGCATTCATGATAAATCAAAACAATTTCCCTAACTCTTCCCTCTTTTAATTACCAGTATTGTAATAATATTTTCCACTGTAAATATATGACATTTTAAATTAATTAAAAATTTGAAAGCCAGGCTTACTGTTTATTTTCCATGGATAACTTTTTTTATGTTTTTATAGAGAAACATATAGTGTCCATAGTTCCTAACTATTGAATTATTATTAGAATTGGACCTTTGGTTTGCAATCTCCTGACAATATGGACGTACACACACACACACACACACACACACACACACACACACACACACACACACACACACACACACACACACACCCCAGATAAATATTTTACTTCACAAATCAGGACGCAAAATGTGTTATTTTCTTTCACCCTTTAAATAAAATGTAATATTTTCTAATCCATCTTGCTGCTTTGGTAAGAAAAGAAATTCGATCTCATGCATTAGTAGATCCCCTTTCCCTCAGTTTCACTAGGGTTATTCAAAGGTCCAAGAAACCTTATTCAGGCTGGGTCTTATGTGAAGAGCCCTCTGGTGTTTGGTCTTCGTGGTCACAGCTAGTGCTAGTGGCAGCAAATAGGAGACAGATGGTTCTGCTGGTCTTATCAACAATGGGCCCAGAAGTCTTTGCCAAGTTTCGAGGTCCCCTTCCCAGAGTCTAGCCTATCTAGGTGCATCAGACGTGCATTCCCCTCCCAGGGGTCCTGCTGCCTCCTGCAATGAGGCAGCAGTCCCACCCTCCTGCCCCATACCACCTGCCAGGTGGGCAGGGTCCCTGTTTCTCCCTCATGCTGCCATCTGCTTTCAGTTCAAATGACTGTGCACTGCCACTCCTAGACCCATAGATCTCCATCCCTCACCCCTTCCCCCCACCCTAAGAGGACAGATATTTTCAAAATCTTTTTCTTTATTGGTTATGAATATGCATGAGATACAAAGCTGATTGTCATCCCTCGTGCCCAAGATGTGATGGCCAGATCCATACTGGCAGCATGTCCATTACCACAAATTGCGATTATACACCATGTCCCCCACCCAATTATCCCCAACCTCCCTCCCCATCCCTCTTTAGCCCACTCCACTTTATATCCTTAGGTATGCCGTCTCCCTCTGCAAGTCCAACTCAACACTGTGGTCCTTCTTTCCTTCTTTCTTTCTCTCTTAGCTCCCACTTATGAGTGAGCACATGTGGTATTTATCCCTCTGCGCTTTGCTTATTTCACTCAACTTAAGTTTCTCCAAGCTCATCCATGTTGTTGCAAATGGGAGAATTTCATTCTTTTTTATGGCAGAGTAGTATTCCATGATGTATACATACCACAGTTTCCTCATCCAATCAACCATTGACGGATATTTAGGTTGGTTCCATATCCTGGCCATTGTAAACAGAGCTGCAATGAACATGGGAGTGCAGGTATCCTTTTGACATGATGATTTCCATTCCTTTGGGTATATACCCAGAAGTGGGATTGCTGGATCATATGGAAGATCTATCTGTAGCTGTCTTCAGAATCTTTTAATTCTGCACTGGAGTAGAGGAAGCCACAGATCTTCAGGACTTAAATTCTTGCTTGCTACCAAGGTTGGGGTTGTGAGGGAAAGACAAATACTTCTCATTTTTTCTGATTCTTCTGTAGCAAACAAATAAATAAAAAGCAAGCAAAAGAAGCAAAGGAAAACAATAAAAAGCCCCACAAATTAATATCTTAATACATTGCCTTTCAACATGTAGATACTAGTGAGTTAACTCTGATTTTCTTAATCTTATGAGGTGTTTCCACACTCTGAGCAGATAAATGTCACAGTTTATGGAATTCTGTCACTGAGTCTTTGAAAAGGCTAATAAAGGAAACTGTATTGCATTTTGTGTGACTCTGAAGATACATATTCTGATTTTTTTAAGTTGGGGTTATTTCAGAAAGGTTTTCACTTTTGATTGTGTACTAGGCAGACTTAAACTAAAAACATTTAAAAAATGCTTATGGAGAGGAGAGGCAAGGTTTCTGGGCACAGTTGTCATCACTGTCACTGTGATGCCTCCTATAGAATGGGAGAGAGATCCAGTACCTGTCTTGGCTTTTCCAGACCTTCTCTCGGAAGTCACGAGCATGGCCTAAAAGAGTTAAACCTCTATGAAGAATGAATCTATTTCTTTTTTCCTCCAAGAAAAGTTATTTCAGTATAAAGATATGAGTGTTTTATAATACATTTATGAGTTGAATACATATTTTTCTAAATGTCCCTTTTCTTTGAAAACCAACCTCCTTCAGTTTTCTTGGAAAAATTTTAAAACTCCACAGAGCTGGTGGTGATAAACAGCCCGTGGCCAGATTTGCCTGTGTTGGAGGTGCTGATGTAGTTTCCTTTTTTTAGTCATTTCAGAAAATTGAGGATACAGGAGTGGGCTTGAGAGAACTCATTTAAATTTCACCATTAAAAAAAACCCCACCCCCAAACAGTGCTGTTTCATGTTGGTTGAATAATTCACGAACGGGCAGATGGAAATGCACTTATAGCTACAAACTGAAAGTGTCCCTTCATATGAGCCCCTTCTGTTAAATATTCCTTATTCAGTTCTGTCATGGTTAAAGCAGTACATGGGAAGAATGAACAAAATCAGCTTCTCTACCAGAATACCACATTCACGTGGATGTATTAAAACCCTTCCTAGTGAGGTGATATCACTCCAGAATTTTATGGAACAAGGAAAGAGTAATTAGGACCTAGGCATAGTGCTACAAAATAAGCATCCTGTAAAAGGATTGTGTTCCTGGTTCTGGGTTCCTTTATTTCTTAAAAACAAATTATTTTTTAAAAAAATGAAATTACTGCTTTATCCACTCAAAAGCATGAACAGAAAAGTAGAACTAAAGCCACCACCAGTTTTCCTGAGACTCTCAGCCTGGACCTCCTGTGGCACGGCAGAGGGGGCTGTGTGACTCAGGGAATTAGGCATCATGCTGGCTCCCTGAGACTTTGTCTAATTTTCAGTGACCTTGGGAAAATTACTTCGAATGTCTGTGCCTCTGCTTGCTTTTAAGGTGAGGAGAATAATATCAGCCTCTTACCAAGAGGGTGTGGGGTGACTGGCAAATGAATGTGATTGAAAACGCACTGCTGATCAAATGCGAAGAGAGTGTCAAGTGACAGCCTTGCTCAGTGTAGGGGACTGGAAGGTGAGTGATGACCAATATCCTGCTGTGTTGCTACATCAACAGTTCAGATGTGGCACAGCCTGGAAGTTGTTTAAGCCTTTGCCATGGTTAAGGTCATGAAGAATCCATTTTAGTTGTAAAGAAATGGAACATTAACACTTGCATAATCAGGCATTTCAACAAGACTTTGGAAGAAATATGTCTACTTCTACATTAGCCTAAGATCTTAGAGGCCTCAAAAGTCATTCAATCCACCCTCCATTGCTCAGTGTGTGGGTTCTGCTTGCTGCACCATCTGCCATTTGTTGCCTAAGACCTCAGTTATCTGTGTTCAATTCTTTTGTATCCTTTCAAGTCCCTCATCCTGCTTTTCCAGGATGCTCAACTCTGCCTGCTCCTCTAGACCCTCCCTTTCTTTCTGTTCCACCTTTTACCTGCCATACCTTCACCTGCTCCAACCTCCAACCCAGCCTGCTTAGGGGACCCTTTGATCTCCATGCATGCTCTACACTTCTGAACCCAGGCTACAGTCCTGAAATATATTTTCATGTACACCTTAGTATGAGTAGCACTGTCTTAAGGTGAACGCTAAACTGGGCCTTTAAAGAGTACAGGATTTCAAGAGAAATAGCAAAGTCAATCTTTTTCTAGAGAAAACATCTCACATAAAGGATTTCAGAACAGAGGCTCATGAAACTCCATCTTCCAAAGTCACACTTAGATAAAAACAGACAAAAAACTACAAATACTGTGCTAAATTCTCCATATATTTGGTTCTTCATCATTTTTTCTGCTTTATTTAGGTGTAATTCACAAAAATTATATATATTCATGTAGAGGATTCATAAAGCAAATGTACTTCACAGGGCCTGGTTTTCCAAAGCCTTGCAGTTTCAAATATTGACCTTGCAAAGGACAGGAAATTTTCACCAGGCTATAAAGTCTCTGGTGTAAGATAAAGAATTCTAACACAGCAAGGTTGCTGGCTCAAAGACAGACAAGTTACTGATTGATATGTAAAGATACTGAGAAATTGCTGTAAGAAGGGAATGTTTGCTAAGATCAAACTTTTGTTAATGGATCACTTAATTGCCTTACTCGAATGTCATCTGGCTTGTTTCACTGAAAGTTACCAGCCTATATTGTTAAACTATAACCCCATCTATGTTCTCTTCCTGTAACTTCCTGGTCTGGAAAATAAATGCAGCAAGAGAACCCCAATTTGTGGTTAATTTCCCAAGGAAGGAATGCCTCTCACTTCTAGGTTCCAGGGAATTTAACCACCTTGGGGCTTCTCACTGCTTGGAAGACATGGGCTTTGAGTAATTCTTTGTGGCTCTGTCACCCAGGGGAAGTGAGGTGACAAATCTGTGGGGGGCAAAGCAACATACTTAAGGCATACAATGTGGTATTTTGACATATGTGTACATCTTGAAATGATTACCACAATCAAGCTAATTGACATATCTATCATCTCACATAGTAACCTTTTATTTTTGTGCTGAGAATATCTAAGTTCTACTCTCTTAGCAAATTTCAAGTATACAATACATTATTACCAACTACAGTCACCATGCTGTACATTAGTTCCCCAGAAATTATTTATTTGATAATGGCAAGTACCCATGGACTAACAGGTGCCATCTCGGGAGAGAAGAGACAGAAAATTGATCTGTAATTTAAAAAGAATATGACTTCCCTCATGAGAGCCCTGATGGGGTCAACACATGTTAGAAATGGACAATGAATGAAATGGACTCAGAGCTACATGTCCTCATGTCACCAGAAAGCATTTCAGCAGGCAAATGGGCAGGCTATCAGAATGCTACCGAAAATGTGTGGGAGGATGCTGTGAAAGCACAAATTTTTCAGCTTCTAACTTCATCAAATATTAAATTAATTCTGCCATACTTTACATATTCTCTCCCTTCTGTTTGTTGGGCAGGTGCCAGAGGATACGTTACCAGAGTCCTCACCCAAATCATCCAAAGACCTTTATTCTATACTCTGTTCCTTGCAGTTAAGTGGCACTTTTCTTCTACAGAACCCAAAGTGGCAAGATACTATTTGGGGACTATTTTATCTTAGATTATTCTGCTTTTTCCTTTCCCTGTATTTTCCTTGTTGAAAGAGTTCATAAGTCCAGCACACCTTGCCTCTGGAGACAAAAGGGCAGAATAACTATGGAAATCCTAGCTTTTGTCTTCCAAATCCTAAGTGCTGGAGGAAGGAGAAAATTTGTGTGCTTAAGGAAAGTGATTTCTATAAGCATGGTGGTTAAAGGATTCCATAAGGGCCCGGGGCTGTGGAGAAAGAGATGGGAGACCTCATGCCCTGCTGCTTGGTAGAGCTACCAGAGAGGCAGAAAGACCTCTGAGGGTCTTTGGGCCTCAAGAGCAAAAGGGACTAAGACTTAGCCTCCTGCAGCAAGACTATAGAGACCAAGGCTTTGTGGGTTTTCTGACCAGGGTCACTCAGTGTGTCCAGGTTCCTGGTGGATAACATAATGTGAGATCCAGGCTTGGAGTGGTATAACCAAGACTGGTAGGACTGGAGCAGAACTCTCAAGTGTGTGCCCTGACCAAGCATAATCCAATTCTACATTTAAACTACTGCGAGGGCAAATGAAATGGATCTGTTGCACCTGAAAAATTTTGGCCAATAGTTTAGAGGCCACATTGGGTGGGGCAATGGGTTTCTTACTAGTATCCAGCATGAATGGATTACTAAATTCCAGGGGGCTCCCAATCCTGGGGCCTGGATATCTTATAAGCTGCCAAACACTGTTTATAAGTCAGACTGGAATGAGAGGAGTGGAAGGCTTGAAGTGACCGAGGTTAACTACTCCTAGTAGTTTCAGAATGAGGCTTAAAACAGAGATTAAGCTGAGTTATAGAAATTTTTTAAAGTTTCTTGTACACCTGATTACCAGAGAGATGTCTAGAATAGTTTGGGCTTCAACAGTATTAATCATGGTGCTACTAATAACCAGCTGTATGATCTCAGAAAAGTTGTTTAGCATCTCAAGCCTCAATTTCTTCGCCTATTGCAGGGAAATAATAGTAATACCTCCTTCAAATGTTGCTGTATTAATTGGGACAATTTAGGTCAAGGACCTAGAAAAATGCTTAATTCCTTTTTTTTTTTTTTTATTTTTTTTTTTTATAAATTTTATTTTGTCGATATACATTGTGGCTGATTATTGCTCCCCAACACCAAAACCTCCCTCCCTACTCCCTCCCCCCCTCCCCCCCAACAATGTCCTTTCTGTTTGCTTGTCATATCAACTTCAAATAATTGTGGTTGTTATATCTTCTTCCCCCACCCCCGGTTTCTGTGCGTGTGTGTGTGTGTGTCTGTGTGTGTGTGTGTGTGAATTTATATATTAATTTTTAGCTCCCACCAATAAGTGAGAACATGTGGTATTTCTCTTTCTGTGCCTGACTTGTTTCACTTAATATAATTCTCTCAAGGTCCATCCATGTTGTTGCAAATGGCAGTATTTCATTCATTTTTATAGCTGAGTAGTATTCCATTGTGTAGATGTACCACATTTTCCGTATCCATTCATCCGATGATGGGCATTTGGGCTGGTTCCAACTCTTGGCTATTGTAAAGAGGGCTGCGATGAACATTGGGAAACAGGTATACCTTCGACTTGATGATTTCCATTCTTCTGGGTATATTCCCAACAGTGGGATAGCTGGGTCGTATGGTAGATCTATCTGCAATTGTTTGAGGAACCTCCATACCATTTTCCATAGAGGCTGCACCATTTTGCAGTCCCACCAACAATGTATGAGAGTTCCTTTTTCCCCGCAGCCTCGCCAGCATTTATCGTTCATAGTCTTTTGGATTTTAGCCATCCTAACTGGGGTTAGATGGTATCTCAATGTGGTTTTGATTTGCAAAAAAATGCTTAATTCCTAATAAGCAAGCACTCAAATTGCAGCTCTTAGTACCAATAAAATGCTGGTATTGTGTACTTATATAGAATTTGGTGAAATACTAATTGGTGAACTCCCCTTATTCTTACTATTCGATAACTCTCAGTATTCAAAATGTCAATATATTGATTCTTTCATCCCTTAAGATGTGTTTCCCATCTGACTCCTCTAACTCTCATGTAAAACACTCTACACTCCTAGGGATCCTTCCACCAGCCCCCCAGACATACTGAGACTCACTCGAATCTTAGGTTTAACACAGCTTAGGACAAAGCTAAGGATCTTACTACAAATTGCAATGAATTTGGGTTCAATCTACAGGCTGGAGCAAGTCAAAAAATTTAACTGAAACTTAATGAAAACATATCTATGCAGGACTAAGTTCCTATGGCTGACATGGGTAGTCTTTTGAGACCCTAACTTGATTCATGGCCAAAAATTAGAATACTCACAGAAACGGAAGAATAGATGTTCTTCAGACTAAAAGCTTTAGGTATCACTTCTCTTGACTGGACTTCTAAGTTGGGACCGTTCCTTACTCCTGAAATTCTGTGTTTGGTTTTCTACTGAAGCTTTTCATACTGGTAGAGAAAATCACACAGTTCCCAGATCTTCAGCTAGTCCTTTAGTTGTGCCTGGAAATTCTGGATTTCCCAAGTTATTCCTCCTCTCTTCTCCACTATTTATGACTCTTCAAGCCATCAATCCTATGGCGTCCTCTCTCATGCTCAGGCGTGGATCTTGTTTCCCAGCTGCTCCTGGTTCTTCCTTCCTTAGCAGCTCTCCTGCATCCCTGCATCTCTAGCTTCTCCCTTTACTGGCTCCTCTTGGTCATTAGTTGAGCTTCTCCCAGAGCTCGTTTATTAAAAAAATAACAAGAAGTGAAACAGTTGCTCAATCCTGAGTCTCAAGGAGAATTGAGAATTCTCAGAATTCTTCAGAATTGAGCATTTTGAAAGGATGTGTCTACTTCTGTCCCCACTTCCTCACCTCTCAGCCATTCCTCCGCTCACCACAGTCTGACATATGTCCCTTGCCTTTCTGCAGAAATTGCCCCTTCTCGACAACCCCAATGGCAAGGTTTGAGTCCTCATCTCCCTGCAGAGCTATCTTTGACACCACTGACCTTTGGTTGCCCTCTCACCTGTCTGGGACTCTTTCTAAATCTTCTCTGAGAGCCTCTCTGCTTGTCCAGCTTCTGTACGTCAGTGTGCTTCAAGCTCCCACCTGGGGCCCCTTCTCTCAGTCTTCACTCTTTTCCCAGGTGAGGAACGTAATCCTGTGCCTTCAATTACCATCTTAAACCACAATGTAATGATTCCATTTTCTCAACTCACACATCCAGTCTCCAAGTCTTCTCAAGTCTTCACCTCAGCATCTCTTAAGCCTGTGCTCTTTCCCTCAAACCACTGCTCAAAACTAATTTTGCATTCCTGTCATCTCTCACTAAGACTTGGGGTGGCCTTCTGGCTGCACCTTCTGCCTCTGATCTTGGCTCCTTCTGATCAACATCACAGCGAGACTGATCTCTCTCACATAGAGGTTGGTACGCTTTTTCTGTAGAGGGCCAGGTAGTAATTATTTCAGATTTTGCAGGCCCTATGGTCTCTGTTGCCACTACTCAAATGTCCTGTTGTAGCATGAAATCAGCCATAGACAGTATGTAAATAAATGGGCACAGATGTGATTCAGTAAAAACAGTTACAAAAGTCAGCAGACCAGATTTGGCTCACAGGCCATAGTTTGCTCATCTTTGTTCTAAAACACAAACCTGACCATGTTCTTCCTATTGCCTTTAGAATAAATTACTTATTCTTAAAAACAGCTTATCAGCCCAGCCAGACCTCTTTTACCACCCACATCCACCTCTCACCACCCACATCCACCTCTCACCAC
Source organism: Cynocephalus volans (assembly GCF_027409185.1). Classification (NCBI taxonomy): domain Eukaryota; kingdom Metazoa; phylum Chordata; class Mammalia; order Dermoptera; family Cynocephalidae; genus Cynocephalus; species Cynocephalus volans. The sequence goes on from NC_084464.1 coordinate 132,098,558, forward strand.
CCACGACCACCTCCCACCACCCACGTCCACCTCCCACCACCCACGACCACCTCCCACCACCCACGTCCACCTCCCACCACCCACGACCACCTCCCACCACCCACGACCACCTCCCACCACCCACGACCACCTCTCACCACCCACATCCACCTCTCACCACCCACGACCACCTCTCACCACCCACATCCACCTCTTAGCACCCACATCCACCTCTTACGACCCACATCCATCAGAAACCCAACTCCAGCCACGTTGGAAAAAGGACATTACCATTGTGTTTTGATTCACAGCTAAGTAGGTCTGTCTGAGGCTGACATTCTAAATAACATAAGAGGCACAAAGTGACATAGCCATAGTGACCTAGAGCTTTATCCTTAGTAAAACTGTGATCGTAGGCAAGCCTCAGTTTCTTTATTTGTGAAAGTAAATGAAGATAATTACACTCTCTGGGGATAATATCATCTGCCTCTTACATAATTCATTTGCTTAAAAATAATGGCACAGTGAACAGGAAAAGCATTCATGAACTGCAAAGTGGTATAAGATGCCCATCTTGCCCACAGAGGCGCGGCCAGTCTCCCCCTCCCCCCTTCCCCATCACAGCGTCTGAGCTGCGCTCTCTCTGTTCATGCTCTCCCTGTCTATCTGCTTATTGGCGGTGCAGGTCAGCCACAGCTCGGCAGAGCCCCACAGGATTCGGGCCTCCTGTGCCCTCCTCAAACCCACCCATTTGTTCCTTTGCCAGAGCAGCTACTTGCATTTCCCTACCCAGCCTAAATCTGCCCCAGCCCCAGCCAATTTCTGCAGCAAATTCTCAGTCCCGTGAGGGCTAACTAGAAAGGTGTGTGTGTGTGTGTGTGTGTGTGTGTGTGTGTGTGTGTGTGTGTGTGTGTGTGTGTGTGTGTGTGTGTGTGTGTGTGTGTGTGTGTGTGTGCGTGTCAGGAGAAGTGGTGATAGACGAGGGAAGAATTAGGTTATGTACTATTTCTGGACCTCCCTCATTTCCTCACTCTTCCAGGGAAGGGAGAGTGCATTTTCCAATAGAGGAATTATGGACTGAGCAGATGTAATAAGTAAAAACAAGTTAAATCGATGCATCATTTATAGATCATACATTGCCTTTGAGAGCCCAGGGATTATTTCCACCTATTCGCAGCATCAGAATATGGTCCATACTGAAATATCAAATGGGATTCTTATATTTGCTTTTTTAAAAAGCTGCTTTACACCTTCTAGCTTTGGTTGTCCGATTATTTAAAGAATCTGACTCATTTAGGCTGCTTAATGCACCATATTGAAATTTTCTGACAGGCATCAAAAGCACAGGGAACTAATCTTCCATATTCTTTAAAGAAACAGCCGTTCTCACATCTGGGCACTGGGATCAACTACACAGAAAAACAGTATAAAGAAGATGCAAAGGAATGGAGCACAGCTGTTTTCTTGTTTGATGTCTGGAACTAGATCAAATTATTTTTTAATGCTAAAAAACTATGAAATGCATTTTTAAAATACATTATTGCAAGATTCACTTTTTAGGTTTCAAAATTACTAAATGCATCATGACAAGCATTTACATAAATAAAATTTGTTTACTGTGAGTGGTGGTATTTCTTACAAAGAATCCTTTGTGTGTGTGTGTGTATACATATATATATTGCAACATTTTCACAAAGGAGAAGGCTCTGCAAGGGGTTTTATAACTGATTTTCATTTCAAATTGAATTTGAAATTCATTTTATTGTCTTAATCATCCTTTTTTTGCTGTTTAAAAAATTTTCTATGGCCATTTATGTGACTTAATTTAACCATAAAAACTTCTAGACCCTGCATTATGGCAACTATATATATCCTAAATATTATTGTAAATATTAAACTGTAAAAGATGGGGCTACCCAATCTATTATTAGAATTCCTGAGCATCTTGGAAAAAAAAGCTATGGGTCCTTTTAAGTTTCTGAATGGATATAAAGAGGCTTCATTATTAAGCAGATATAACAATTATAAACATATACATTCCTGACAACAGAGCCCCAAAATAGATGAGGCAAAAATTGACAAACTTTAAGGGAGAAATAGACAGTTCTACCATAATAGTTAGATACTTTCATACCCTACTTTCTATAATGTACAGAACAGCTAGACAACTAGACAGAAGAGCAGTAAGGAAACTGGGGACTTGAATAACACTATAAACAAACTAGACCTAAAAGACATATAAAACATTTTACCCCAAACCAACAGAATACATATTTTTCACAAGTGCACATGACACATTCCCCAGGATAGACCATATATTTGAATACAAGTCTTGATAGATTTTACAAGTTTAAAATCAACACTAGAAATCCGTAACAGAGGAAAACTGAAAAATTGACAAATTTGAGGAAATTAAACAACACAATTCAATCGATGACAAGAAGGATTGTTTTTTTCAATTCTAGGTAGGAAGCAAGTTGGAGAATGGCTTTCATGGCCCATTGGAGACCAGGTGGTGCCCCTAGGCTGGTCAACTGTGGTCAAGGTAGTGGATCTGTAAGAAGATGGCAAATCCTGCTATAGTCACATAATGGGGTCTGGGTGATTTCCCAGAGCAGGAAGCAGATCCAGTCAGACCATATAATAGATCTACCACACTGACCGTGGTTTGTGTCAAGTCAAAAGAATTCTGAGGAAATGAATATTTAAGATACACGTGGAGGAAAGAAGAGACTGTGGAGTGGCTGGTGAGGCGAGAGAAGGTGTCATCTATTGCTCTGCTGGGCTAGGGGAAGCTTTGAGCTGCGTTGCCCAGGCTGCCTGAGTCCCTGCATCTTAGATTGTCTTTCCAAGTCAAAGAGAATAGAAGCATATCCAAATGTGTCTTTAGAATGGTGTGGCCTGAACTAAATACTGAGGGCTGAAGAACAGAGGAAAATGAATTGAAAAATCTAGGGAAAATACAAGAAGGAAAGAGGCACAGCCCAGAAATTGGACTGTTGTCCAAAAGAGTCTATGTGCACATTAATAGAAGCCTATGGGGAGGGTAGGCTAGGTCCAATAGAGAGATCTAGAACAGGAGTAGACATCACAGGAAGCTAGAAAGAGCAGTGTCCTGAAAGTCTAGGGAGTCATGAGCCTCAGAAGAACATGATATCAAATGTTAAGAGAAAGACCAAAATACACATTCAAATTTGGAACCAGATAGAGGTTGGTGTTGTCACTTTAAATAAATGGGGCAAAAGAGGAGGAACAGAGAGTTCCTAGTAGCAGAACTAGGCTACTAGGCTGAAGTAGATGGAAGAGAAAATGGAAGGAGAGCAAGTTAGGAGAGAGCACTTGTATAGTCCATGTCTGTTGCTTATAACAAAATATTTCTGTTGCTTATAACAAAACTGGGTGATTTATGAAGAAAACAAAATTTTTTGCTACAGTTTCTGAGGCTAGGAAGTCCAAAGTCCATCTGATGGTGGTGACAGTGACCCAGGGATGTCACATTGCAAGATGGTGGAAGTAGAGAGAGCAGAGCAGAGAGAAATTCTCTTCTCTCTTCTTTTAGAGCCCTCAGAACCTTGCCCCTTCACCACAATTTTTAATCCATTCACTACTGCATGGTCCTACAATTTAATCACCTCTTCAAGGCTCCAATCTTTCAATGACCATAATAGGATTTCCCACCCTCTTAACAGTCACAGTGTTCAGGACAGAATGGGGATGAATATGTGGAAAAAGCAGTGTGACTGGAGAGGCTTGTATTTTGAGGAGTGGTCAAGTCTTGCAGAGATATGACCAAGCATTTGGCCTCTGGAATCAGGCTGCCTGGGCTCCAAACCCAGGCCTACCATTTCCTAACTGTGCGACCTTAGGCATATTGCTTGACCTTACTGTTTCTGAGTTGCCTCATCTCTAAAAAGAGGATAGAGACACGCTGACTTCATGTGGTCATTGTGAGGAGTAAGGGAAATAATATTTGTGAGATGTTTAAAATAGTGCCTGGAGCAACATGAGGACCCCTAAATATGAGCAAGCCATTATGACTTGTTTTATCATCATCATTACTGTAAACAGACCTCAGGGGTTCTAAATACAACCCTGGCAATGCTGCATAAGTGCATGTTCAGGCAAAAGCCCCAGTAGACTGGATTGTACTGAGGACTGAATAGACAACATGGTGGTGCCTCTGAAGAAATCCTAGTGCCATCAGGTCAAGAATGAATACTGAGAATCATAATAGTGGTTGGTATTTATAAGTGTTTTGATATGTTAATAACTGTTAGGGGCTTTATCTGAATACATTTAAACCTACATACAATTATCTGTATCTATCTATCATCTATCAGCTATCCATCTATCTGTCTATCCATCTCTCTCCATTATTTCATCTATTACACATGTCCTAAGACTTTACTTATAGTTCCACATTTACCGTTATTGTGTAATATCATTTAAAATGTGATTTACTTATGGGACATATGCGAAATAAAAATCTCACTTCTAACATCTAGAATTTACTTTCCTCATTACATTTCAATTTACCTCTTCCAAACTCACGTCTTTAAAACATAAATCAGACATATCTACCCACTTTTCTATGTCAGCACTGCCATTGTTAACCTAACTGTGTGATATATTAATCTGCACGTATCTAAGTGGTTGTGTTGTACTTCTGTTTTAGGTTTGTAGCATATTTTCCACATTGCAAGTTCCTTGGGGAGAGGGTCATCTATTTTATTTGCAACCCCTCAGGATCTGTTACAATGTTCTGCAAACCATTGGCACACATCAGACCATACTGAATAAGTGTAAATGGTAGGTACCAAAAGTGAGTCCAATAGGTTTAGGGAGTGAGAATTAGTAAAAACGGCCTTTTTTCTTGCACCCATTTTTTGCTTCCCCATACTCTGATGATTTTTAATAACAATGTCTTTATTCCTTTATTCTTTCATAAGTGCCTCATTTCGTTCCTTCTTTATCTCTGAAGGTGGAATGGAAAGGACCTCTGCATTCCAGGAAGAAGGATTTATGTTGTTATTACCACTTAAAGGCAAAGACCAGGTAATAGATAACAGGCCGCTCTCCCGTTCTGTGTAATCTCCCTGAGCTTTGTTTGCAAGGTCGCTCCTCCATTTACCTGGAAGCAGCGGAATGGTGTGTACTTGCTCCCAGGCAAGAGCTCTGAGCAGCTCAGCACTGACAGGTGCTGGGTGGTTTTCGAGACAGAATTTTCTTTTGTTCAGAAATTGCCAAGCTCATGTCTGTTGATGATAATTAAAAGATTCTTCTTTACCCTCATCAAGGAAGAATTTCCTTTTTCTTTCTTGCCCCTGGCAGTGACCAATCATACAGCTCAGTTAAATTCCCAGGAGCGAAAGAATAAGAATAGCTCTTAGCAAATTATGGCAAGAGGATATTCTTTTGTAAAGTTTAAATTAGGAAATATATTGGCTTTAAATAGTGTTTGGTCCCATTTTGGAAACTTAGTGAAATGTCTTCAAACATTTTAAATTCATTTATAAATTATAGGTATAATTTCTTTCTTAGTACATAAACTGTATGACTTACCTAAGAAAAAATTCAGAGTACTTTAAAAATATAAAAATAAACCTAATATTGGAGAAACTGAAATTGTCTTAAATGTACTCAAACTGTAAACTTAGCAATATTTTATGTTGAAATCAAAACTCTCAATTAATTATTCAATTATACATTTTAAGTTAGAATTACAAGACTGTTGGCCACAATAATCAACCACATTGTATATCCACAAAATAAAATAAAATAAAATATTAAAAAAACATAACCAAACAAAAAACCAGTAGTAGTGGGGGATGAGGCAGGGCAGTGGTAGAAGCTACCTCATTGAGTTACTGTGAAGATTAAATGAATCCATGTGTACAAAAAAAAAAAAAAAGAATTACAAGACTGACCTGTTACTCTCATTGGCCAAATTCTTATAAATGTTACAAGTACTTAAATGTAAAAAATGCACAATGTTAACACAAATAGTAATACTGTGGTTTTGATTCAATTACAAATTTCCCTAATTCTAAATCTTTACAGAGTTGAAACATGTTTGATTATCAAGGAAATAATTATGTCATTATGAACAATTCTGAAGAATATCATCTCAGCCAGTTGAAATTTCATAAGAATGGGACATTTTGCCTGGGACAGTTAGGATTCTTGTTGATGACATTGATGGGACGTGCTTTGCCCTATTATATGATGATCCTCCAAATAGGGGGGAATGATGGCCCTCATGGTTCATATTCCTGTGTTCAGGTTATAGATTATGCAATTATTTTATCCACTCACAGAGTATGAGAAACCCTCACTCAGCAGTGTCATAAATTATTCTCTTATGTTCTTTTTATTCCTTCAGGAGGTATTGGTGGAGGGATCTTATTTCAGCTACATAATCAATTATTCCAAAATTTACTGGCTTAAAAAAATTTTATTTTACCTTATCTTACAGTTTTGTGGGTCAGGAATCTGGGCAAGAATGAGCTGGTTCATTCTTTTGTTTTACCAAGTGACCTCTACCAACACCAGGTGGAACAGAAGAATCACCCAGAGGAACTCTGGCATTTCTGACCCACAGAACACTATGAAATAATAAAGTGTTCTGAAGGGTCCAAGGTGGTTTTGCTCCCATGTCTTGTACTTTGGAGGAATGGCTGGAAGCTTACCTGGGACTGTCAACTGGAGTGTCTACATGTGGCTTCTCTAGCAATGTGACCTCAGAGTAGTCAAGACTTCTTACCTGGCAGCTCAGGGCACCAAGAGAGTATTCTGGTAAACAAGTGAGCTGTGTGGCCTTTTATGATCTAATCTTGAAGTCACTTCCATTAAACTTGATTGGTCAAAGAGTCACAAACCCCATCCATATTTAAAGAGAAAAGACTTAGACCCCTCCTTTCTATGGCCAAAGAGTAACTCTGTGACCATGTTTTAAAACTGTCACAAAGCTCTTTAGATTTTTAAAGATCTTTTCCACTTTACTCAAGTGGTTTTTGAGTTTGATATGCATTCTTCTCAAATACTTCCTGTGTTTTGGGAACATAACTTATAGACACTAAAACAACATCTAATTACATCTTAGGTATATTGCATGGCATTGTCTGATGATCTGTTCATGATTTTTAAAGGTCATTCTACTTGACAAAGTGACCTCAAAAGGTGATTCTGCTTGATGAAATTATATGAAAATCTTTTTACTTTATTTGCTAATGAGCCACAAATACTATCTTTTGAAATGTACTCAGATTGTCAGAAGTCCTAGTTTTACGTTCATGATTTCCTGAATTTTTTTGACTGATAAATATGCTATAAAAATATTTTATGTTTTCATACACTCAAGTCAACATATATACAGTGAGTATCTTTTATAAGTAAGGTGAGTATTAAAGGAAGGTCTGGATGTTACCAGGTGTCAATGGTTGGACAGTCATTCAAGATGAAAGGGACAAGATGAGCAGTCAAGGTAAGGAAGCACTCAACATGCTCAAGGATGGATATCCTGAGAAAAGACGCAAACAGATCTGCAAACTGCTTCTGTCAAGCCCAGGGTACAAGTTCCTTTTGTGTCTTATTCTATCTAGTTAGTTCCTATAGGAATTTTAATCTTTATTTTACATTTTGGGTGATTTTGTCTGCCCTCACTCCCATTCGAACGAGCATTGGTAGGTGTTGAATAAATACTTGTTGACTGAATAAATGAATGACTGATTTTCAAAGAATTTGAATATCATAAATCAGCTCTTGGCACTAAAATTACACTGCTCATAATTTATTTTTTCAGGGATCAGAAGACATGTCAAGTTTTTAGTAGTGCCTTGTAATTATCATTATAATAATACTCAGTTTTCATTGTTTTTTTCAGTCAACTTATTTTGCTTTTTTGAGTATTTTGATCCCAGATAAAGAGGTACATGAATATTTCTCTCCAACTCTAAGAATTCCGAGGAAGCTCACTGACACTCAAAGCCTCACTATCTCTTCTCTGTGACTACTGTAGTTAAATAGAAATAAAATATGTTCAGGAAGAAAGTCTTGTTTGCTTCCAGTGAAATACACTGAGGAATCTACAATGTTTGATGTGTGGCAAAGGCAAGAATTACAAAATTGCCATCCCCCAAATTTAGCTGGTTTCAGTCTCACTCAGTTGTGTCCTATAATATGGGACTGGGGAGAGATTTGCTTGATCTGCCATTGATTCATATAAAGTTGTAGGATTGCCCTATTTTTCACATTTCACTGGTTGGCTCTATCTCTCTCTTAATCTCCTTTTCCCCCTCCAAATACTGTGTTCTCTTTCCTTTGCCTTACATGCCTTGTGCAGCTCTCGAAAATAACCTACCGTAGTTAAGGAGGCCTAAGAGAAAAGCTATACCCGTGATTTAGGGCAATGATTTCAATTCTCAAATGCTCTCTAAATATAGACCATGCTTGCTCGGAAAAATGTGACAGGTTTTTTGCTTTCAAGAATCCTAAGGGAGTGCCGAACAGAGGGAAGGAATGAAATGTGAAATGAATTTCCAAGTCCTGTGTCTTGGCAAGCAGAGCTGTGTCTGGGTGGGAAACAATTCAGGGGGAACAGCACGAGTGGGGGATGTGTTGTCTCTTTGTTCTAGTGCAGCTAAGTGACTGGACTGTTAATGTTTCACTATCATTTAATAACAAAGGGATGCTAGTAGGAGGGCCTCTAGTTATTTTTGAGTAACTACCTAATTTTCAAACACTAGAAATTACCAACGAGAAGACATGAAAAGGGGCAGAGAGTAGCAGAAACTGTATGGTGATGATTCATATGAATAGGTGGCTTCATTTTCAGTATTAAGGCAAACTAGATGTGGGTGGTCATTTGAGAAACATCAATGTCCCTGCTATTTTCTATTTCCTAGAATTTTATCATTCTACATTCAAATACTAGAATTTCCTAGAATTTTATCATTCTACATTCAAATACTTGGTCATGAACATGAGCTTCAAAAAAGATGGTTGGTCTGGTTTTTTATAACCTAAATTAATTATTAAAAGACCTTTTGTAATGTTGTAATAACACACACACACACACACACACACACACACACACACACACCCAAAACTAAACCAGAAAAATCAGGTTTGCCTCTTCCTCCCATTATCACTTTATTCAGACTCCGGGTTGGATAAACAGAGCCCTCTCAACACCTTGTGCATTTCAGGAATCCTGCATAAAGATGGGGGATCATTTTGCTTTGGAATTTGCAGGTGTTACCTATTAGGAGCTCAGGGGATCCAGTTGGATGGAATCCACAGAGATGCCTTTCCTCTCATTGTCTTCTTACCAGTTTACTGAGTGGTCTAGGTAGATCATTGTCTTACAAACTGGTCCATGGGATTTTTAGTAAGTAGCCTTTTAGGAATACAATATTAATTGAAAAATTAAGTTTGCAAAATGAGGATCACTGATCTAGAGTGCCTAAAATAGTTAAAAAAAAAAAAAAAGTGTGTGTGTGTGTGTGTGTGTACACTTACTATACATATAGTAAGTAAGATTTCAGGTGCAAAGATTCTAATGGTGATGTGGCCTCCTTTTCCACTGAAGATAACTTTGTCTGATTCAGCTAATTTTGCCACATGGTGTTTACTCAGATAATATGATAAATTTATTTTAATATGCTCCATTGGCTAATACTGCTATTTCATTATGCTGCATTAGCTATTATTGTGGAGAGCAGTTATTACCTGTTTTATTTCTGATTTTATTGGAAATGGATTTAGTATGATTTAATTTAAATTGTTTCCTTTATTTTTGGAAAGTGGATTAGATAACTGTTCCCAGTTCTTCCTTTCATCCCTGTTACAGAATTACACCTCCCCACTTTGTCACGGTGGATAGAGTATACTTCCCTGCCCTGTTGGCATTGGGCTTGGCTGTGTGACCTTATTTGGCCATTAGAATATCAATGCATATGACTCAAGCAAAGTCTTTAAATGTGTTCCTTTGAACTACAATAAAAGGATCTGGTAGTTGGTACCCGTTTGTAAAGACCCAAGAATGAAAATATGTGTAACAGAAATAAACTGGACCAGAAACCTGGAGTTCAGCTTGGCATAGCAAAGCCTGGCCTAGACCAGCCAAATCCTGCAATGTGCAGACCTGTGAGAGTGAAAATAAATATTTATTGTTGTAGGCCACTGAAATCTTGAGTTCATTACGTAGCAAAAATGGACTGATTCAGACATTGATACTATAGGTGGGAGGCTATCTTTATAAAAATCTGAAATATGTGGTATTGTTTTGGGGACTAGGAGGCAGGTGGTATGAAGCTTTGTACAGGAACCTGGAAAACTTACAATCTGTTATGTACTGGCAAAACAATTGGTTAAACTATTACCTGCTATATCCTGAAAGGCAGAAAGTGTACCTAATGAACTTGAGGAATTAGAAAGATTTTAAGGCAGAATGTTGACAGCATTAGCAGGTTGTTGCAAGAAAGAAATGAGCTCAGAAAAGGACAGACCAATTTGCAAGCAGAGCTGAAAAGGAATGAAGAGTGCAGACAATGCAGGGTTGGATAATGAAACGGTTTATCATTGAACTGTAGCTGTGACCACGAAGTCATAGGACAAAGATCAAATCAAAGATGGGTACAGCATCCTTTTTTAAGACCTGAAAAAATAGTGCAAAGAGATCCATACAGAAAAGAAAAATTTATAACTGGATTCTTTAATGATTAGTTCTTCTAGAGCCTAATCTAAGAATTTTTTGCTTAGAGCAGAGTCAAAAAGTTATTTTTCTATTTTCTTCCAGAAACTTTGTGGTTTTAGTTTTCACATTTAGGTTGATGACTCCTTTAAGATTAATTTTTGTCTATGGAGCGAGAAGGGAGTTCACTTCAATTTTTTTTTTTCTCTTCATGGATATTCAGTTGCTTCAGCACCAATTATTTAAAAGACCTTTGTTTCTCACTTTGAATTTTGTTAGCATCTTTGTTGAACATCAAGTAACTGTACTTCCAGTACAGCATTGAATAGAAGAAGAGTGAAAGTGGGCATCCTTGCCCCCTTCTTGATCTTAGAGTAAAAGCATTCAATATTCTACAGGATAATATTAGTTGCAGAGATCTTTTTGGTAGATATCCTTTATCAGCTTGAGAAAGTTTCCTTCTCTTTCTAATTTGCTGAGAGTTTCTTTTACCGTGTACAGGTTTTGAATTTTATCAAAAAAAATTTTTTTTGTTCTACTAAGATGATTATGTATTTCTTCCCATTATTTTGTTAATGTGGTGAATTACACTGATTGATTTTCTAAAGTTAAACCAATCTTGAATTCTGGGGTAAATGCCACAGGTAATGATATAATATTCCTTTTACATATCACTAGATTCCATGTGCTACCTTTTGGATATTTAAAAAATCTGTGTTTATGAGAGTCTAATATCCTTTTCTAATAATACCCTTTTCAGGTTTTAGTAATAGGGTTATTCTAACTTCATAAATTAATACTTTGTGAAGTATTTTCTTTTTCTCTATTCTCTGTAAGAGCTCGCATAGTATTAAGATTATTTCTTTCTTAAATGTTTGGTAAAATTCTCCAACAGAGCATCTGGGCCTAGATTTTTCGTTGTGGAAAAGTATGGAGTTGCATATTCACTTTGTTAAACAACATACAATTCTTCAGATTTTTCTATTTATTCTTGTCAGTTTTGGCAAATTGTGTTTTTCAATAGATTTGTCCATTTCATTTAAATTGCTCAGTATATTGCCATAAATATTCCACCTTTATCATGTTAATATTTCTAGGTTATGTCCGAAGAAACTTGAGAACAAATGTGGTATGTAATCTTGGACTAGATCCTGTACCAGGTGAAGTTTCTATAAAGGACAATATTAAGACAATGGATAAAATTGGAATAGGGACTGTATGTTAAATACAAATATTGTACAAATGTTGATAACTATACTGAGGTGATGTAGGACAGTATCCTTGTTCTTGGATATTATACATTGAAGTATCAGGGATAAAAGGCCATGATATATAAAGCCTACTCTTAAATGGTTCAGAAAAATCAGAGAAATGAATGTGCCAAAATGTAAAAGATTGGTGATTCTGGATAAAGGAGTTTTTTGTATATTCTTGCAACTTTTCTGTAAATTTGAAATTACCTAAAAAGAAAAAGTGTGTCTCTTGTAAACAGAATACAGTTGGTTCTGTTTTTTAAAAGTCCCATTTGACAATCAATGATATGTATTTTAATTGACAATTTCAGTGCACATTTATATTTAGTGTAGTTACTAATATGTTCGATGTAAGCCTACCGTCTTGCTATTTGTTTTTTATTCACTCCATCTATTTCTTGTTTCATTGTTCTTTCTTCTCTTCCTTTGGATTAAACAGTTGATTTTATTATTCTTATTATATATTATTCTTATTTTATAATCTCCTCTATTGGCTTTTCAGCTACACCTTTTTGTTATTTTCTTAGTGGTTATTTAAAAGTTGTTCTGTTCAATATGGTAGCAACTAGCCATATATTGCTATTTAAAATTAAATTAATTAAAATTAAAAATTCAATTCCTAAATTGCTCTGGTCACATTTAGGGTATATAACAGCTGCATATGGCTAGTGGCTACTATATTGGACAGTGAAGATTCTATAACATTTCTATCATTTGATAAAATTCTATTGAATAGGACTGCATTACAGATTATAATATGCATCCTTATTACTGGCTACCTTGATTTCGTATTCTATCACTTTACAAATAATGTGAAAAACTTATAATAGTATATTTCTATTTACCTACCTTCTAGCCTTTTGTGCTATTATTGTCATTTATATTACTTGTACGTATGTTATAAATTCCACAATAAATTGCTTATTTTTGCTTTAAATTGTAAATAGCCTCTGAAAATTTTAATAAAAATAGTATTTTAATATTTACCCACATATTTCTCTTTCCAGTGTTTTTCATTTCTTTCTAAAGATCCATGCTTCCACATGTAATTATTTCTCTTCAGACCAAAGAACTGCCAGTAATATCACATATTGTCTAGTTCTGCTGGCCTCAAATTCTCTCAGCTTTTGTTTTCTAGATGAGTCTTTTGTTTTCAACAGTTTGACATGATGTTCTTAAACATGGTTCATTGTACTTATACTGCTTGGGATTATATAAACTTCTTTAATCTGTGGGTTTATGTCTTTCCTCATATTTTGGAAATTGTCAGCCATTATACTTTTAAATATTTCTTCTGACACATTCTCCATTACATATGGAACTTCAATTATTTGTATGTTAGGCCATTTGATATTGTCTCATATGTCTGCCATATGGTACTATTAAAAATATTTTTTTCTGGGGCTGGCCTGTGGCTCACTCGGGAGAGTGCGGTGCTGATAACACCAAGGCCACGGGTTCGGATCCCATATAGGGATGGCCAGTTGAGCGTGGTGCTGACAACACCAAGTCAAGGGTTAAGATCCCCTTACCGGTCATCTTTAAAAAAAAAAAAAAAATCTTTTTTTCTGTTTTTAGTCTGGATAACTTATATTGACTTATATAGATATAAGTATGTGTAGTTAAGGATATGGTAGCACGAATACATTAGAATATCAAACAAAGCATAGCCTAGAAGAAAAATATTTGTAAAGCAGGTCCGCAATGGAGGGGAGAAGGGCTGAAGGTTAAGTTAATCACCAATAGCCAGTGATTTAATCCATTATGCCTACGTAATGAAGCTCCCATAAAAACCCCAAAGGACTGGATTTGGGAAGCTTCCAGATAGCTAAACACATGGAGATTTCTGGAAGATGGTACTTGCAGGAAGGGCATGGAAGCTCTGTACCTATTCCCATGTTCCTTGCCCTGTGGATCTCTTCATTTGTATCCTTTGTAATATTCTTTATAATAATCTGGTAAATGTACAAACAACAATGACAACCATGCTCATCAATAGGGGAAACGTTCTGTAAGTGATGAGGATCTAGGCCTTTTCTTCTTATCAGTCCCCAATCTTCCTCTGCTCTTCTCGGTGCAAGCCACTTAATTCTTCTGTGGAAGAGTTGGGGAAGGTACAGCACTGTGTCAGCCAAAAAAACTGAAGGAAAGATATCTGGACGAAAAAACTAATTTTCAATTTTCAAGGTAGGATATTTACGTGGTAAATTTAAGATTAAGAAGCTCACTTCACTAGTAAATCAGTGAGAGCCAATTGTGAATGACAAGATTTCTTACTGACGCCATTTATATTCTAATGTGATGAACAATCAGTGCAGACACAACTGGCCCAGCAGAAACAGGATGAAGATGCTCTAGTGACAACCAAAATATATCTTCTAAAAAGAAGTTTAAACTACTTTTCTCCAGAACTATACTCCTTAGACAGCGATTCAATAAGTAATAATAAGAAAAACAATAGTAATGCCAGGAAGGAGGAAAAGGCAATATTATACATTTGAAAGGGGCAAACATTTACTGGGTTTTTCTTAGTGCAAGGCACTGCACAAAATCTTTCTGAATTAGGTTCTATGATTACTCCCACTGGCGGGAGAAGAAAAACAAGGCATAGAGAAGTTACATCACTTAACCAGTACAGGGGGTATCTATCCAACATATACTTTACCTACCCAGTGAGTGATAGTAATAATTTGGGGGTTATTGACCTTGGTCCAAGTGGTGAATCTATCTGTGTCAAAGGTAATTCAATACCTCTTGATTGATTAAAAATGGGCAAATGATCCATTTCTGGCCAGTGAGACATGAGAAGAGGTTTGATGAAATCTTTGAAGAAAGTTCTTCATTTTTTAAAAAAGCCAACTTCAAGGCTGTCCAGTTAGCTCACACCAAGGTCAAAGGTTTGGATTCCTGTACCAGCCATCTGCCAATAAATAAATAAATAAGTAAAAATAAAAGCCAACTTCATTCTCTTGTTGGGCCTAAACAAGGAGGCACACAGCCACGGTTGCTTCTGGTAGCTACCTCACAACCTCAAAATGAGCCAGACTTGTTATGATGTAGGAAGAAAAATATCAGAGAGACAGAAAAACCTGAGTCCTTGATGACAACAAACAACTTCTGAAGCTGCCCGTCTCTGGACTTCTTGTTATAAAATGGTATTTTTTCTTTTTGTTTAAGCCAGTTGGCACATGCATTCAGTATGACTAGACTCAGGCTCATTTAACTTTAATCCTTGAATGTCAGTAAATTATTTTATTCTCATTGTTTAGCCACAACAAAAATAAACGCTTGCACACAATCTTTGCATACCTTGTTTAATGAAACACTTTCTCTACCCTTCTTTTATTACTTAACAACCAGTGTGTTCATATCACAAAGGGCTACTTTTTCTAATAAGTAAAAAGCTCCTACAAATCAATAAGAAAATAAACAGAAAAAGGAGCAAATACTATGAACACACAATTTACAGGAAAGAAATACAAATAGATCTTAAACACATCAAAAGATTCTTAGCTTTACTCATAAAATAAATAATAATTAAAATTACACAAAGATATTTTTCTCCCATCAAATTGTCAAAGATAAAATTTGATGACATACTATGTTGGTGAAGCTGTGAAGAAACAGGCATACTGATGATCATTTAATTGGTACAACTTTTATAAAGATTACTTTGGCAACATCTCTTTTGATCCAGAAATTACACTTATAGGAATTTACCCTATACATATATATATATTCGCATTCATGTGAAATTATATTTTCACAAGATAGGCCACACCCCTGTCCATATCCAGCCAAGCAACTGAGCCAGCTGAGATGCCCAGGAGTCCTGAGGCAGGAGCCAAGGACCAGGCACGCCCCCACCCACAACCAGTTCTTAGGATATACTTATTAGCCATGTGTGTTTCTTTGGGGTGTGTGACTTAGCTCATGTCCTTCACTAAATGTAGAAATTAGAGATTAATTAATCTAGAAAATTAGAAATTAATTAATTCTAATTAAGTGGAATTAGATTTTTCTTTTTTGTGTGTATGTGCAAAATTTTTTCTTTCTTTTTTTTATTAAATGTATGGCTTAATTTGGAATATCTTGTCTCTTATCAATAGTAAGTCTTCCTATCCAAGAACGTCTCTCTCCAATTATTCAAGTCTCTTTTTATGTCAACAGTGAGATTTTATAATTTTCTTCATTTAGGCTCATTATATTTTCTGTCTGGTTGTGGCTGGTGCATGAGTAAGCTATTAATTTTGTATATTTTGTTACTTGCCTCTTTACTATACTCACTCATTAATCCTTTCTACTTTTTGGTTTGTTACCTGAAGGATATCCCATATATCATTTTTCTTAATCTTTTTAACATTTGTACCTCTCATTTCTTGCCTTCTGTTCACAACATCCAACATGACATGAGAGTCTGATATGGCCTTCTTTCCTTTTTCTTTTTTTCCTGATTTAGTGCTTCACCACTTTATTTATTTTATTTTTAAATTTTATTTTATTTTGTCACTATACAATGTGGCTGATTATTGTGGCCCATTATCGAAACCTCCCTCCCTCCTCCCGCTCCCCCCTCCCTCCCAACAATGTCCATTCTGTTTGCTTGTCATATCAACTTCAAAGAATTGTAATTGTTGTGTCTTCTTCCCTCCCCCCCAGGTTGTTTGTGGATTTATTTATTTATTTTTAGCTCTCACAGATAAGTGAGAACATGTGATATTTCTCTTTCTGTGCCTGACTTGTTTCACTTAATATAATTCTCTCTAGGTTCATCCATGTCATTGCAAATGGCAGTATTTCATTCGTTTTTATAGCAGAGTAGTATTCCATTGTGTAGATGTACCACATTTTCCATATCCACTCACCTGATGATGGACATTTGGGCAGGTTCCAACTCTTAGCTATTGTAAGTAGTGCTGCAATGAACATTGGAGAACAGTTGTACCTTCAACTTGATGATTTCCATTCCTCTGGGTATATTCCCAGCAGTGGGATAGCTGGGTCATATGGTAGATCTATCTGCAATTGTTTGAGGAACCTCCATACCATTTTCCAGAGGCTGCACCATTTTGCAGTCCCGCCAACAATGTATGAGAGTTCCTTTTTCTCCACCACCTCACCAGCATTTATCATTCACAGTCTTTTGGATTTTAGGCATCCTAACTGGGGTGAGATGGTATCTCAGTGTGGTTTTGATTTGCATTTCCCGGATGCTGAGTGATGTTGAGCATTTTTTCATATGTCTGTTGTCCATTTGTATATCTTCCTTTGAGAAATGCCTATTGAGCTCTTTTGCCCATTTTTTAATTGGGTTACTTGTTTTTTCCTTGTAAAGTTGTTTCAGTTCCTTGTATATTCTGGATATTAAACCTTTGTCAGGTGTATATTTTGCAAATATTTTCTCCCACTCTGTTGGTAGTCTTTTAACTCTGTTAATTGTTTCTTTTGCTGTGCAGAAGCTTTTTAGTTTGATATAATCCCATTTCTTTATTTTTCCTTTGGTTGCCCATGCTTTTGGGGTCATATTCATGAAGTCTGTGTCCAGTCCTACTTCCTGAAGTGTTTCTCCTATGTTCTCTTTAAGAAGGGTTATTGTTTCAGGGTGTATTTTTAATTCTTTAATCCTTTTTGAGTTGATTTTAGTATATGGTAAGAGGTATGGGTCTAGTTTCATTCTCCTGGATATTGATATCCAGTTATCCCAGCACAATTTGCTGAAGAGGTAGTCTCTTCCCCAGTGTATAGGCTTGGTTCCTTTGTCAAAGATCAGATGGCTGTAGGTGTGTGGGTTAATTTCTGGATTCTCTATTCTATTCCATTGATCATTGTGTCTGTTTTTATGCCAGTACCATGCTGTTTTGGTTATTATAGCTTTGTAGTTTAGTTTAAAACCAGGTAGTGTTATGCCTCCAGCTTTATTTTTTTTGCTCAGAATTGCTTTGGCTATGCATGGTCTTTTGTTATTCCATATAAATGTCTGGATAGTTTTTTCCATTTCTGGGAAAAATGTCATTGGAAATAAAGGACATCCAGATTGGAAAAGATGAAGTCAAACTGTCCCTCTTTGCAGATGACATGATCCTATACATCGAACAGCCTAAAGCCTCTACAAAAAAACTGTTGGAGTTGATAAATGATTTCAGCAAAGTAGCAGGATACAAAATCAACACACAAAAATCAGTAGCATTTCTAGTCTCTAATACTGAACATGCAGAAAGAGAAATCAAGAAAGCTTGCTCATTTACAATAGCCACCAAAAAGTAAAATACTTAGGAACTGAGTTAACCAAGGAGGTGAAAATCTCTATAATGAGAACTACAAACCACTGCTGAGAGAAATTAAAGAGGATACAAGAAGATGGAAAGATATCCCATGCTCTTGGATTGGAAGAATCAACATTGTGAAAATGTCCATACTACCCAAAGTGATATACAAATTCAATGCAATTCCCATCAAAATTCCAATGACATTTTTCTCAGAAATGGAAAAAACTATCCAGACAGAAATTAGAGATTAATCTAGAAAATTATTAATTAATTCTAATTAAGTAGAATTAGATTTTTCTAATTCATTTTTAAGAGTTCTTTTTGCAATAAAAAGAAAAAAGAAGAAAAAAAAAGAAAAGCTTGCACATCCTCAAAAACTATACATATATATATATTTGCAAGTTTATTTCTTTTGGAATTGTTTGCAATAGAAAAGTTTGGAAACAACATATGCATCTATCCATGTGGGAGTAATTAAATAAATTATGATGTACCTATACAATGAAATACTGTGGATGTATTAAAAATGAGAAAATTCTTTATAAGGAGACTTAAAGTGATATCCAAGATACATTGTTTGAAAAAAAATTAGGTACAAAACAGTGTATATAACGTGCTAACATTTATACAAAAAAGAGAAAATAATATGTTTTTGCATTTGTATGTGTTTATTCTAGCATAAATAAATGTTTTGAAATATATTCATTTGCCCAACTATTTATTAACTATCTCTAGAAGGATATATCAGTAAATGATAACATTTTTTGCCTGTGGGAAGGAGAACCAGTTGACTGAAGTCAGGATTCAGAAGGAGCTTTGTACTTTTTGAATGTAAACGCAAAATTATTTTGAAAAATAAATAAGAACTAATCTTAAAAATCCAAATAGTCAAACAAATATAAACACATGCACACATAGTCATCAGAACAATTTGTTAGTAATTTATTTAAATTGTCTTTAAAATTTTATTTTAAAAAGTTTTTTTCTCTTAGAGCTGCATGTTATTTTTTAGACAGTTCTTAATTAAACAAAGATGTACATTCAAATTTATTGACATAAATAGATGACCACATCATACACCATACAAAATTGCATATATTAGTGTGCATATATGTGTGTATATGTATACATACAAGGGTACGTCAAAAAGTTCATGGAAAGATTAGTATTATCTTTCAATTATATCTTTGCATGAACTTTTTGAAGTACCCTCCTATATAGATATAGATTGATGGTGAGAGAGAGAGGAGAGATGTATACACACTACACACACACACACACACACACACACACATACACACACACACACACACGCACACACACCCCTAGATAGATGCCTGGAAGTAGCATACGTATCAAACATTATCAGTGATAATTTCTCTCTAGGTTGTAGAATTTGCATGATTTTTGCTTTCTTCTTTGTACTTTTGTATAGTTGAATTTACTTTACAATTACTCACCAAAAGAATAAAGTTTTTGTAAAAGAATACAAAATATTCATAAGCTTGAAAAGTTGTGCCATAATAAATAATAGCATCAAGTATAGTACATTTTTTCTAAATTGCCACTTGAAATTAGAATAAAAATAGCCCATTTTAAGGTAAATGGCACTGGTCCTTTCCTTAATAGCATGCCAGCTTAACAAGAGCAGTATTTTTCTTTTTATTTTATTTATTTATTTATTTATTTATTTATTTATTTATTTATTTTTTGTCGTTTTTTTTTTTTTCGTGACCGGCACTCAGCCAGTGAGTGCACCGGTCAGTCCTATATAGGATCCGAACCCGCGGCGGGAGCGTCGCCGCGCTGCCAGCGCAGCACTCTACCAAGTGCGCCACAGGCTCGGCCCAAGAGCAGTATTTTTCTAAGGTTCCAGATATTTCCAGGTGTCACAGTCTCACATGTTTTCTGCCAGTGCTTTCCTGGATGCGAATTTAGTTAGAATATGAGTCCAGGTTATTTTCTCTTGCAAAAAAAATTTACACAGAAAAACTTATAAAAGAAAAACACTAATTCACCAAAAATTTTAAACCCTTTTATCAGATAGGCTTTTCAGGCTGAACATCACCTGCCTTACCTGAACATTACCAGCCTAATGTAGGAGATGGTTTGGCCTTTTATACCCCCATCTAGGAGAACTGCCAGGTTATTTCTTCTCCCAGTCATTGGCACTGATCAATTTTTCTGAAGTTCATCTTCAAGTCTTAAAAGTTGCCAGCACAGTTGCTCCCTACACTAAAGTGTTACATGTTCTCTTTATCCAATAACTCCCCACTTATAACTACAATATGAAAAGAGGGCTGACCAGTTAGCTTAGCTGGTTAGAGTGCAATGTTATAACACCAGGGTTAAGGGTTTGGATCTCCACACTGTCCAGCTGCCAAAAAATTAAAAACAAACAAACAAAACAAAGAAGAAATACAAATGCAAATTAAAAAAAAAAAAGCAAAGAAAGAAGCACAAAATTTCCAATGCCAATCACCTGTGTTCACATATTAAAAAAACGAAACACATGTACATACTAACACAAAAGGAAAGCATTGTCTTATTCCAGTGTGGTGCCAGCTCTGCATGTGCCAAATCAACAGGTTTTAACCTACTCAATGTATTCTATGCTGCCTGCCCCCGTTCAACCAAAATCATTAAATAAGTGAGTGATTTTAAAAAATAATACATCCATAATAACACTCTGCTGAGCTCCATGGTAAGTACTTCATGTTCATTATCTTCATGTTCATTATCACAGAACACTCCTGCCCTTTGGGTGTGAACTTCCCCAGCTTTCAGAGAGGTCAGGCAATTTGTTCAGGACACATACTCAGGGGCAAGCCGAGGGTCAAGATTTGACCTCTGCCTGGCTCTGTAATCTCTCCTCTTTAATTATCACACATTTCCTCCCAATGTAAGCCATTTTCATGTTTGTCTGAGGAAATCTCAGAATAATAGGGTTTTTTCTGTTTTTTGTTTCCCTTTAAAGAGAGAATAGTTTCCAGCTACTGAGGGGAAGCTTGGAACAATGCAAGGAGAATTCACATTGAATCATGGCACGTGCTTCTGGCAAAGGCTCCTGATCCGGCCAGTGCACACAGCTCTGGAGGAACCGTGAGGGACAGAAGGGAAGCATTCTTGAAGTTCATGGAACCTTAAGCAATCACCTTGGTTCCTCACAGGGAGGCCAGCCCAGCTGTGTAGTGGGTGATCCCCCGCCAGACCTGCAGATCCTGTGAACTTGAAGTTAGTGATAAACAAACAGGATTTCAGCCAAATCTGGCCTCCTTGCCATCAAATAGGGGTTGTAGTTGAGGTCAGAAAACCAAAATGTGGGCCAAGGAGAAGGGGAGAAGAGCAGTGTGAATGGGGCTGAGTGGAGGCAGGGGGGATGGACCTGTCACCACTGCCTGAGAAGGTGGTTGCTATTGCCGGGCATAGGAGATGGAGTGGTCGTGATAAAGACACCTTGGCCATCTTAACAATTTTGCTTCAAACTTTCCCTTGCAGGGTGGCTTACATAAAATGGATTTGCCATGTCTCTTTTTTTATTTGTTCTACGAATATTTAGCAAGTGTCTAGTATCTATTCCCAGAAGGTGTTTAAAGGAACACATAACTCACTACATGGGCTATAGTAAAAATATATATTTGTTCTTTGTCCCCAGTTCCTGGCACAGAGCTCTTAAAACACTTTCTTGAGTGATAGGAATGTGCTTTGATATTCATAATGAGCCCCTTTGGAACACACTTGACTCTACACTACGCCAGTGAGGTGAATCAGGGTGGGGCTCAGGATAGGGAGCCTCAGGAGGGGCTTGTCACCAGAACATGTAATTAGAGGATGAGAACGCTCAGCCCTGTCCCCAGCCTCCAGGGAGATGAGGAGGGCTGAAGAGTGGGTTATAAAAACTCTTAAACAATGAGAGCCTCTGAGCCAATAAACACATGGGGGTGCTGGGAGGGTGGCATACCCCGGAGAGGGCAGGGCAGCTCTGCACCCCTCCTCCCCCATGCTTTGCCTTATGTGTCTGTTCTATTTGGCTGTCCCTGAGCTGTTTCCTTTATGATAAAATGCTAAACATAAGTAAAATATTTTCCTGAGTTCTGTGAACCATTCTAGCAAATTATAGAAACTGCTGGGGAGGGGGTAGGGAGTGTCGTGGGAACCCTCAAATTTGTAGTCGATTAGGCAGAAGTGTGGGTAGACTAGGCACCCCATTTGCAGTTGGCATCTGAACTGGGGGCAGTCCTGTGGAACTGAGCCCTTCAACTTGTGGGATCTGATGCTAACTCCAGATAGATAGTGTCAGAATTGGAGAACTGGTGTTGGAAAAGACATCACATATTTGGTGTCAGAGAAAAAAACCAATACACTCCAAGAAACTAAAAAGGGAAAAACAAAAAAATAAGCCCCCCAAACCCCAAACAAAATCCTGCAAACAATAAACTTACCACCGTCACCATCAATTTTCAGATGCTAACAGGATGCAATGCTCAGCAGTATAGACCCTTCCTTAAGAGTGGCAGGGGGTAGTTCCTTCAAGCTGAGAGAGCAGCCCCATTGATGCACATTTCAGGGTTCACGATGCAGCCAGTTAGGTCAGTAGGTGCCACAGGTACAGCCAGTCAGCACAACTGTTCTGTCACCACTCTAATCCATCCCTGTTGAGTCATGTCTTTAAAAGGTAAACCCACTCCCAAATGAGCCTTAGTTTGCTAACCTTTTGTTTTTCCCACAGTCGTGTTGAAGAAACACAGCCTTATTGTGAGCAGTAGACTCTTGTTATGGGTTAAATTGTGTCCCCCAAAAGATATGTTGAAGTCCTAACCTATTTGGAAAGGGTCATTGCAGATGTAATTTTTAAGATGAAGTTATACTGGAGTAGGACAGGCCATTATGAGACACCATGACTGGTGTCCTCATAAAAAGAGGACATGAGGTATGGACATATGAGGGGAGAAGGCCATGTGATGGCAGAGGCAGAGATTGAAGTACTGCGGCTGTAAGCCAGGGAACGCCAAAGGCGGCCAGCTGCCATCAGAGTCTAGACTGAGGCAAGGACGGATTCTTCCTTACAGGTTTCAGAGGAAACACGAACCACCTGATACCCAGACTTTTTGACTTTCAGCCTTCAGAACTATGAGACAGTAAATTTCTATTGTTTTAAGCCAAAGTACCAATTTGTGGTACTTTGTTGCAGCAGCCCAAGGAAAACTAATACACATACAACCCTGATACGTTTTATATCCTATTATATGCTGCAGAAGAAATACCAAGAAAGAAAGATTTAGGCTCTTGATAGCAAAAGATGCTATTTACTCCCTTAGTGTGCTAAGTGTTGGGCACTTGATTCTTAAACTAGCATTTCTTTCTGGAATTTGACTTAGAATTTTTCATTCTAGGATTCTCTTGTTCAAAGATTACCAGTAGGGTGTTTTATATCTTTGGCTAAAACACAAAAATGGCAAACTCTCAGTAAAGACTGGCAAAATTTTGGCCAGTAATGGATACACTCTCTCCCAAAATGTCACTTCCACAACTCTTTCTTATGACCAGGATATGGCAGATTGCCATCAGTCTTAGGCCCTTAGGCCACTCTCTTCTCCACGTTCTAACTTTATCCAATTGTGGTATTGATTGCCCCTTAGTTACCTTAACTCTTATTTCTTAGAGTAATGACAGGAACTATGAAGGGTCTGAGATTTCACTCTGCTTACAAGCTAGCAAGTTATGGATACTAGCAGAAGACATGAGATTCCTGGGTCATAGACAAAAAATACTATCACTCAGAGCAAAAGCAGTAGCCAGAGCTTTGTGTTTATTCACATGAGTTTCCCATGCCTCCCAAGTCCCTCAGGGTGATGCAAAGAGCCCGTAATAGATGCTGCAGACACAGTGAGTGGCATTACGGGAGAGGAACTCTGAGCTCGGGAATCTACCACTTTATAGTAAGCCTTCTGTCTGTCCAGGGAAGATGCTACCTCATCCCTCAAGGATACTCCTGCAAACAGGATCTTGAGAATGGCCTGCTAACGAACAGTCAGGGCCTTGCATTCTTGGAATACCTAGTAAGAATGTGTAGAATACTCAAGGCCCATGCAGGACAGAGGACTTTGTGAAATCTGGCCTGTGACCTGTTTTTGTATAACCCATGAGCTAAGAATAGTTTTTACATTTGCATCCCAATTAAGAAAGTCATTATCCCTCCCAAAAGAGTTATATTGTTCTCTTATAAACCTGCATTATGAAAAACTTGTTCTCAATTATTGTTAACATGTTTTGAATTTCATCAATAAAAAATTATCTCTTGTTATGTAAGTACCTACATAACATCCTTGGTTGTGCCTGTTGGACTACAAGAAGTACAAGATGAGGCTCCTGATAGAAAGAGTTTATTGGCTTCTGATCTAGGTATTAAGAGAAAGTTCACAAAGGGTCCTGCTTATTTGCCATTTTTGTAACCACTAATTTCACAGTTAGGCTTAGAGGAAATGTGTGACTAAACAAATTAGTTCAGGTGCATATTGATTCTTTTTTCAAATACAATTTTTGAATAGGTAAACATTATTTAACTCAAATTAGATAAAAGGCTAGATCACAATTTAGAAGAATTTATCAGTCTTTCTCCACTAGTCGGGTTGATCCCAGAAGCTTCCATTGCTAAAGTGGAGCGTTTATTACTTAAAAGCGCCTTTGCTTTATATTTAGTCTGATAATGAAAGAGACTAGCACATTTGAATTAGAGGGATAAAACACTACTTATCTAACCTGTCTTTTTATATTTTCTCCTCTTCTTTCTGGTAAGCTAGCTTGCCTGGATTAGTTTTATTTAATACATAGTATAAACAAACTAGTTAGAGTTGGTTTTTCAGTTATCTGTGAGTGCATAACAAACTACTCCAAAACTTAATAACTCAAAGCAATAACAATTTATTATCTCTCAGGATTCTATGGGTTGACCAGTCGTTTCTCCTGCATTCTGAGGTGTTAACGGGGAGGCTGGGATGGCTGGAAGGACCAAAATGGTCTCATTCACATGCTGGCCGTTGGTGCTTGCTGCCAAATGAGAGCTAATTCGGGTAGTTGGGGGCCTTGCTTCTCTTCTAAGTTGGCTTTTCCATGTGGCTTCTTGGGCTTCCTTACTGCAGGGAAGCTGGACTTTGAGAAAGGGCATTCTAAGCTAGTCTAAGAAGTCACACACCACCATTGAATTCTATTGATCAAAATATATCACAGAAATGGACACTGCTTTTGGAAGCTGTTAATGTTATGGGACACTGGGTGAAAGGTACACAGGAACCCACCATATTATGTTTGCAACTATTCTATAAATTAAAATTATTTTAAGGTAAAAGGTTTAAAAAGAAATAGGCCACAGGGTCAGTCCAGATTTCAAGGAAGGGAAACCAGACTCCACCTTTTGAA
The DNA here is from genome assembly GCF_027409185.1 of Cynocephalus volans. Taxonomy (NCBI): domain Eukaryota; kingdom Metazoa; phylum Chordata; class Mammalia; order Dermoptera; family Cynocephalidae; genus Cynocephalus; species Cynocephalus volans. The sequence goes on from NC_084464.1 coordinate 132,124,165, forward strand.
CAGGAAATGACAAAGTTATATTTCAAGAGAGCAGGCAGGGTGGGAGAGGTTGTTGCACCAGCTTAGAGGGCTTCTAAAACCTGTTGAGGACATTGTAGCCATGGCATAATTTGAGGGGTGTGTGTGTGTGTGTGTGTGTGTGTGTGTGTGTGTGTGTCTGATTTTGAATGCTTTCCCACCTGAACTTGACTTTTGAACCAGTTGTGTTTGTACTGTCATCTTCTTTCCCTTGGATCACATTTTCTGATCATGATCCAGAAAGAATAGGTCATCTCAGATAAGACTAAGGAGTAGTCACTCACTAGACTACTGTCTTGTGTTGACCCCAAGATTGAGAATCAGTCTGTTGAGTGCAAACTATAAATGAGCTAAAATAGAGAGTTTTGTTTTGTTTCCCCAAAGACCTGAGTTTATAGGCTTCACTGTCTAAAATCTGGATGAACTGCTAATCATCACTATTTATTTTGTAGCTCATAGATCACAAAACACCCTTACATTTAAAGCTTGGTTCTGATAATTTGTAAGTCATTTGTAAATGCCTCAGATCTCACTTACAACTCATTTTATTTTGGCCTTGGCCTTTCCTAAAGTTCCAAATTCACTGTCTGTTCTTTTAACCTTTCTTCACACCGCAGTGTGGAAATAAAGAATTTATGAGGGAAGAGGAAGAAGCCTGGGATTACTTGGCATGGAAATTTCATTGTTTAAGAAAGCACCGTATTCATAAATGAAATTGATCTCTTTTTTTGTGTGTGTGCTATCTATATCAGAGTTGGTACCAGAAATATGCTAGTTTTCTAAAACAGATTGGTAAGGCTTCCATCTTTTTGTGTTCAGCAATAATTTAAATAACACAGGGACCATCTGTTCTTTGAAGATCAAATGGAAGGAACCTACCTATAAAAATCACTTGGGCAGTACACTTTTCTTAGAAGTAAATCTTTGATAATTTTCTTAAAATTTTTCAGTGATTGTTGGTCTATTCAGATTTTCCACTTATTCTCAAGTCAATTTTTCAAACTTAAATTTCCTAAAAATCCAGCAATTCTATCTAGAACTTTAAATTTGTTGGCAAAAGGCTACACATACTACTTTATCATAATCTTCCAAATCTATCCCTGTCTATGGTTTTATGGCCTTTCTTATTGACGACGTTGTACATTTTTGTTTTTTCTCTTTCCCTCGATGAATCTTGACCATTTCTTTCCTTTTTATTTTTCTTTCCTTTTTATTGTCTTTTTTTTTTTCCTGGAAGAGAAAGCTCTGATTTTATTTATTAATTCTACTTGTTTGTTTGCTTTCTAATTCACTAGCTTTATTAATTTGTTGGGCTTTGTCTTTGTGCGTACCGTACTCTCAATTTACTGATAAGGCCCAGACACGGATCCCTGGGTGATACATTTTCAACATGGATATTAAAGTGGCCTGACTAGATGGCAGGGCACAGGGTAGAGAGGAAGGCTGTCAGATGTGGCAGTGGGGAGAGGTAGGAACTCTTTTTACCTTACTATGGCTGATATCCTAGGAGAGTCCTTTTGAGTGATTCCCTTGCAGTTTAATGAATAATTTAAAGACGTTTAGAGTAAGCCAAGCATAAAGGACAGAAAGGAATAAAATTAGCACATTTTAATGGTACTTAGACAGATATACCCTGCTCTGCCTGCTGTCAAATTGTCTTAAAGCAGTTTAGAGATTTACGACTTCCAGGGAAAAAACTGTTTAGAAAGTTATATTTCTAAATCCAAATTTATGAAATATCTTGCTATTCAGTATGTAATTTTTCTTCCAACCAGCACTATGTACTTTCCACATCATGAAATGGAATCTCTCCCTTCTTGAAACAAATGCAGGTTCCTGATGGGCAGAAAGAGATGTTTATGCCACTAGGGAAACAAACTAGTCTTTTACCATTTTTATAATTTAGGGAGAATAAGTGATATTGATTTAGGAATGTAGGGTTCTATTCCAGGTTTTAACGACTATGGATTATTATAGAGAAGTAATTCCTTGGTTTCAGACTTCTCTGGCATCCTAATATCTGTCTTACTAAATTTGACTGCAGAGCAAATAAAACATTTTCTGGTATTTCATGTAAGTCAGATAATGATGCATTTATATGTACTGCTGTCAGCCACATCCAACACTGTTAACTACATCCCCAACACCTTTAAGTCCCTGGCCCCAAGGACACGATACCCTACAGGCCTCTTAAAATGAAATTGTTCAAGCCATTCTCTTCCACACGATTCCTGTGTCTTCTCATCGACTCCTAGCTTCTTCAGTGGGCCTAGTGTTGCCTGCTCTGAGCCTCAACCATTTTTGACTCTTTACCTCCGTCCACTTTCCCTTTACAACCAATCATCATCAATTCTGCCTTCAATGTCTTTTTAATTCCCACTGCACTATTCTACTCCAAACCTTTGCTGTGGTTTGAATGTCCTCCCAAGCTCATGTTGGAGTTTGATCCCCATTGCAGCAGCATTAAGAGGATGGGAAATCTGACTACGGTATTTGGAAGGCAGACCTTTAAGAGGTGATTGGATCATGAGGTCTGTGCCCTCATGAATGGATTAATCCACTCATGAATTAATAGGTTAATGATCTAATGGGGTATCAAAGAGTAGACTGGTGATATCCTGTGTTGCCACAGGACTCCGTAGAGAGTTCTCACCAAGAAGTCCCTCACCGGATGTGCTGCCTGGACCTTGGACTTCCCAACCTCCAAAACTGTAAGAAATAAACTTTATTTTTTTAATAAATTACTCAGTTTCAGGTATTCTGTTATAAGCAACAGAAAACTGACTAATATAACCCCCTTGTACTATTTCTTGTTTTCAGGGAGAAAAGAACTAGGATTCATCGAGCATCTATGTGCCAGACACTGTGGCAGATGTTGGCTGCCCCCTCAGTCTGCTAGGGCCACCCTAACAAAGTACCACAGACTGGCTGGCTTAGACAACAGAAATTTGCTTTCTCACAATTTTGGAGGCTCAAAGTCCAAGATCAAGGTGTAAAGAGGGTTGATTTCTTCTGAGGTCTTTCTCCTGGGCTTGTAGATGGCTGTCTTCTCCCTGTGTCTCTTCACATGGTCTTTCCTTTGTATATGTCTGTGTTCCAGTCTCTCCTTGTAAGGACACCAGTCATACAGTGGATTAGGGTCCACCGTACTGACCTCAGTTCAACTTAACCATCTCTTTGAAAGACCCCATCTATCTTAGTCCATTTTGTGTTGCTATAACAGAAATACCTGAGACTGGGTAATTTATAAGGAAAAGAGGTTTATTTGGCTTATGATTCTGGGACAGCTGAATCTGGCATGGGCCTCAGGCTGCTTCTACTCATGGCAGAAAGTGGCAGGCAGCAGCAGGTACAAGCAGATCACATGGCGAGAGGAAGCAAGAGAGAGCAAGAGAAGGTGCCAGGGTCTTTTTAAGCAATGAGCTCTCACGGGAACTAATAGAGCGAGAACTCACTCATTAATCCCCCCTCCTAGGGAGAGCATTAATCCATTCATGAGGGATCTGCCCCCATGACCCAAACTGCCAGATTGGAGATCAGATTTACATGAGTTCTGGGAGGATAATACATCCAAACTCCATCGTTCCGCCCCTGGTCTCCCAAAATTCTTGTGCCTCTCACATACAAAACACAATCATTCCATCCTAACAATCCCAAAAGTCTTACCTTGTTCCAGCACCAGTTTAAAAGTCCAAATTCCAAAGTTTCATCTAAAAGCAAACGTCCTTCCAGCTGTGAACCTGTAAAAATCAAAACCAAAATTTTCTACTTCCAAAATATAGTGGTGGAACAGACATAGGGTACATATTCCCATTCCAAAAAGGAGGAATAGGCCAAAAGAAAGGAGAAACAGGCTCCAAACAAGTCAAAACCCAGCAGGGCAGACTTTATGTTTTAAAGCTCTAAAACAATCTTTGACTCCAACTCCTGCATCCTGGGCACAATGGGGCATCTAGGCACCCAAAGCATTGGGTAGCCTCACTCCCATAGCTCTGCCAGATGCAGCCCAGTGGGCTGTGCTGGTGCCTGCAGCTTTTCCAGGCCTGCATTGCATGTTACCCTTGGCCCTGCAGTTCTGGGGTCCTGGTGGCAGCCTTGCTGCCTTGGCTTTACTAGACATTTCCCTGGTGGGGGCTCTCTGCGGGGGCTTTGACCCCACTTTCCTGATCAGCATTGCTCTAGTAGATGGCCTCTGTGGTGGCTCTGTCCCTGTGGCGGGTCTCTGCCTGGGCCCCCAGGCTTTTCCATACATCCTCTGGAATCTGGGTGGAGGCTGCCATGCCTCCACTGCTCTCACATCCTGTCAGCCTGCAGACTTAACACACTGTGGATGTCACCGAGGTTTCAGGCTTCTACTCTCTAGAGCTGCTGCATAAACCACACTTGGGGCTGCTTGAGGCAGGGCTGCTCCAGCGAGAGCAGCTGGGATGCGGGGAGCAGGCTCCCAAGGGCAGCTGTGCCCCAAGTCTGGTCTCTGGGACTACTCAGCTCTTCTAGACCTCAGGGCCTGTGATGGGTGGGGCACCCTTCCAAACTTCTCAAATGCCTTTAGGGCTTCTTTCTCATTGTCCTGGCTATTAGCATCAGGCTGCCTCACCACCAAGCTAATGTCTTTAGCAACTGGTTTGTTTAGTTCGCCCTTGCACTTTTCTCCTGCTCTCTGGTTCTCTACCACATGGCCAGGCTGCAGATTTTCCAAATCTTTACGCTCTGCTTCCCTTTTAAATTCTGGCTTTATATCATACCTTTGCTACCATAACTCAGAGTAGGCTATTAAAAGTAACCATGCAGCTTCCTTAATGCTTTGCTGCTTAGAAATTTCTTCCACCAAACATTCTAGTTCACAGCTCTTATGTCCCACCTTCCACAAAGTCGAAGGGCATGGACACAATGCAGCCAAGTTCCTTGCTATGGTGTAGTAAGGGTGATCTTTTGTCCAATTCCCAATAAGTTCCTCATTCCTATCTGAGACCTTATCATCCACATGGCCTTCACTGTCTACATTTCTATCAACATTCTGGTCACAACCATTTATCCAATCTGTAAAATGTTCCAAACATTATCTCATCTTTTTGTCTTCTTCTAAGTCCTCCAAACTCCTCCAGCCTTTGCCTATTACCCAGTTCCAAAGCTGCACCCACATTTTCAAGAATCTGTATAGCAACACCCCACTCCTTGGTACCAATTTTCTGTCTTAGTCCATTTTGTGTTGCTATGACAGAAATGCCTGAAACTGGGTAATTTATAAGGAAAAGAGGTTTATTTGACTTATGATTCTGGGATGGGACAGCTTCGTCTGGTACGGGCCTCAGGCTGCTTCTACTCACAGTGGAAAATGGCAGGCAGTTGGTGGGTACAAGCAGATCACATGGTGAGAGGAAGGAAGAGTGAGAGAGGGGAGGTACCAGGGTCTTTTAAGCAACCAGTTCTTGTGGAAACTAATAGAGTGAGAAGTCACTCATTATCCATCCCCCCCTGAGAGCATTAATCCATTCATGAGGGATCTGCCCATGACCCAAACTGCCACATTGGAGATCAGATTTCCATGAGTTCTGGGAGGACAATATGTGGAATATACTATAAAGCATATGTACTTCACAGGGCCTGGTTTTCCAAAGTCTTGCAGTTTCAAATATTGACCTTGCAAGGACAGGAAATTTTCCTTAGGCTATAAGTCTCTGGTGCAAGATAAGAATTGTGGCACAGCAGGTTGCTGGCTCAAAGACAGACTAGTTACTGATTGTTGTGTAAAGATACTGAGAGATTGCTGTAAGAAGGAATGATTGCTAAGATCAAAGCTTTTGTTGATAGCCTTACTGGAATGTCATCTGGCTTGTTTCACTGAAAGTTACCAGCCTATATTGTTAAACTATAACCCCACCTTTGTTCTCTTCCTGTAACTTCCTGGTCTGGAAAATAAATGCAGGAAGAGAGAACCCCAATTCGGCATTAATTTTTCCAAGGAAGGGATCCCTCTCGCTGGAGGGTCCTGGGAAAGTTAAGCACTTCGGAGCTTCTCACTGCTCAGTAGAGATGGGCTTTGGGTAATCCTTTGCATCCCCATCACCCAGGGTAAGTGGGATGACAAATCCGTGGGGGGGTGAAGCAACACAAAGCAACAACAATACATCCAAATTGCATCACCATCTCCAAATACAGTCACATTCTGAGGTACTGGGGGTTAAGACATCAACATATAAATTTTGGGGGGTGGAGGGGGAATACAATTCATCCCATAACACTCTTCTACTTTTTCTCTCTTAATTTGCTACTTTTGACTTTTCCAGGGTCAAATTAGGGAAGAGAATGGAATTAAAGGAAAATGTCTTTTAATTTAGCTGGTGCTGTTGGTCACTCTTACTAAGCCTGTTGAATGCCTCCTGCCATGACCGACTTCTCTGGACACACCCCCCTTCCCAACAGTGGCCTCTGCCCTGCACCTTTCTTTCATGTTGGGGATGGACTTTCTATTTTCTGCAATCTTGCCCAGCCAGTGGTACATTCTACACAATTTTCTTGGTATTCCTTTGCCCCAATGATCAGTCTTCTGGGGTCAGGCCTTTCCAAGATAACAGAAATAGGCACAGAAATCACACATCCTGATCCATGTCCTTGGAAATGAAGTTTGTTTTCTCAATTACAGCTCACTCTCTTCCCCCTGCCATCAGAGGTGGCACCAACCAGCCTCAATCTTCATCTTATACACCCCCAATTTTGTGGGGGCACATGCCAGATTCTTCCAAGTACTCTTTATATTCTATTCTAGGAGCTACAAAGGGGCAGGGAGTGGGGAAGCAGGTGTTCCCAGAAAGGGCAGGCTAACAAGCTGCTGTGGCAAAGCAGGCACCCCCCAGCAGTGAGGCGCCAGAGTTCATTCTGGCTAGAACACCCTCTTCATGAAGGGTTCTCTTGGGGCTCCCTCATTAGGCCTAAGGTAGGAGCTTATATTGCCAAATTGTAAAATTTTGGGTGTTTTTGTAAAGATATTTGTAAGGCCTGAATCCTGACCTAAGAATTCCTACTCCCCCAGAATTACCATGGTATTTAACACTTAAAAGAGCAATAGCAGTATGTGAGTTGAAGGACCTCTTTATTAACACCTGCACAGGTGCTTAATGTCCCAAGGCAGTACTCTGGTGAAATCTGGGGCTGAAGCACACAAACCTTTCTTGTCATATTAGCAGATCCTCTTAACTTGGCCTGGATGGATACCATTGCCATTTAATAAGATGGAAAGATTCTGGGTAGGAGTAGCTTTGGGGGTCAGAACAGGAATTCAGTTATGAATGTCTGAAGTTTGAGATACCTATTGACACTTAAATGTAAATATCTAGCAGAGTTAAAATGTATATGCTCGGCTGTCTGGTTAGCTCAGTTGGTTAGAATGTGGTGTTGATAAAAATGAAAGAAAAATGAATAAACAAACAAACAAATAAATATCTATTAGACACCTAAGTGGAGACATAAGCTCTTGAATGAAAATCTGGTGTCAGGAAAGATATGCACTAGAGGTAAAATTTCAGGAGTCATCAATAAACAGTTGACATTTAAAGTCATGAGATTGCATGAGATCACCCAAAGAGTGTAGACAGAAAAGAGTTCCCATAACCTGTTGTATTGTTACATTTCTACTATTTCAAATGTGTCTGTGGTGAAGAAATGTTGAGGTTACTATGCGAGGGTACTTCAAAAAGTTTGTGGAAAAACAGAATTAAAAGAAAATATGCGGCTGGCCGGCTAGCTCAGTTGGTTAGTGCTCAGCGTTATAACACCAAGGTCAAGGGTTTGGAAACCTGTCCTTGCAAGATGCTCAAAAAAAGAAAAAAAGAAAAAGAATTAAAAGATAATACATGTCTTTCCATGAACTTTTTGAAATACGCTCATGTTAGAACCTTTTGTAGGCTCTGGTTTTATCACAGGTGTGGTTGGTTAAGATCTTTCAAGGACCTGAGCCAATTCAGAAAATGAAATAAAATAGAAATGAGCAAAGAGCAACTTTTTTGTTTTGTTTTCTTTTGTTTGTTTTAAATTTTTTGTTGTTTGTTTTCTTTTGTATTCTTTTTTTTTGTTCTGTTTTTTTTTTGTTTGTTTCTTTTTGTAAAGAGCAGCTTAAATATTAAAATAAAATTCCAAATCACCCATATATGTTGGACATTGTTTTTTCCTCACCAACATCCATTCTACCCCAGCTAATTAATCTAAACTGACCATGATAATCCCATCCCCCTGTCAGTAAAGGTTCAACAGTGGCCAGGCCCAGGACAATTTTGGTCAATGTAAGGCAAGGAGAGGCTTGTGGAGTCATCTGAGAATGAAGCTTCTAAACGCTTAGAGAAAACAATGGGAAGGGAAGGGAAGTTTTCTATCTTTCCCGTGGGTATGAACAAGAAAGTTCACACCACTGCAGGTCTGTGTCTTGTAAATATGAGTGTAACCAACCTGGGGATGAAACTGAAACTGTAGATGGCCAAGGAGAGACCTGGGTCCCCACTGACATCACTGACCTGCAAAATTAACCAACACAGAAATCCATCCTACTATTGTGTAAGCTTGTAAATATCTTTATTTCTTAAGCCAATTTCAGTTGTTTTTCCTGTTACTTGCAGGCCAAGTATCCTAATGAATGCTTCATGTGTATAGTATAAAATAAATCATCTGTAGCCTCTTTAACATTCTAAATGAACTTTCATTTATAGCTAAATGTATTTCGACTGATTGTGTTATTCATGAAAGACTGTGATAGTTTGCCTAAGAGATAGTTGGCTTTTGTTTGACTTTGGAGCAGGGTTCACACATCATTGAATTAGAATGATTTCAAGAGGAAAATCTCCATAAAATTTTTCTACAGATTAACACCACCATATAATGACAAAGAACAAAATGTGGAGGATGATACTTTCAAATGAAATAGATAATAAAGGCTTGAGAGTAGAAAAAAGCCAAAGAAAATGATTGTCAGAATCAGTTTAGGGCCCTACCAGTCCCCCTGCTGTCCTGGGACTCCTATTGTCTTTAGAGTCTATGCAATTTACTTGGCATGTGTCATCTGTGACTCTGTACATTTTAACAATCAGCATCATAATCGTGAAACACGTATGCTTCATGAAGTTTCTATAATGCATATCTTGTTTCATTCTTATACTATCTTCTGTTCTAGGTATAATGATATAACACCTGAGGTGCTCGCTTCGGCAGCACATATACTAAAATTGATATAACACCTGAGGAAAATGAGGTTCAGAGAAGCCAAGTAACTTTCCAATGTTACCCCCTTGTCAGTACCAGTAGGTCAGTCTATATTTAGTAGTAAATCCTAGCTATTTAGTCCCAAAACTAAACAGTGCCTGGCACATAGGGGCACTCATTAAATACTTATTGAGTGAATGACTCAGTTTTCCCCAATTGTACGTTAGAGTTCATAGCGCACAGCCTCTAGTTTAAATCCCTGGCCAGTTCACTACATTATCATCACTCTTAGATGTTGGTTGTTAGGACCTTTGAATAAGGAAAGAATAATTGAATATTTCTCCAAATAATCTTCTTTTATACACTGACACTGACTTTGTGCATAACAACCTTTCATTCTGTCACCATGACAACACACTGTCCTTAGTCCCATTCAGACCATTAGGCATATGTTATAAATAGAATATGCAGTTTCATTTCATCCAATTTTACCTTAACTTTACTTGTAATAAAACCAAGATAATAAAAAACATATTAAGGTTTTGCCTTAAAACTTATCAGATAGTGCTTTCATGAGGTTTATATTTAATGGTTCACTCAGTCACGTGAGACCTGTCATGATTATTTAACATTTAAAAACTATTTTGCTCCCTTAACAAGTAGCAGAGAATCTACCATTGGATAGATGTAAAATTAGGTGTCAGAAACACAGAAATAAACAAAAATATCTTCCTTTCCCTCAGGACACTAATAACACAACAGCCAATATATTCATGTATATAATTCATGAATCTATATACTAAAAATTAGAGATAATATGATCACATAGTGTTACCCTTACTTCCTCTAACACAAACAACCGATTACCAATGTCTCCTTACATTTGCAGTTTGTTTTAGATTTCACTTTGAGAGTCTCAACTTATCATAATACTGAAGAGTTTATAACTTATCAAATGACAAGCCAGCCAAATTAGACAGGGTGTTAATTCCAATCAGTGGGTTGTCTTTCTATTACACTTCAAAATATAAAGAAGCATCTACATTTACTTCATGCAATAAAAAGTGCTCCAGGAAAGTTTTCAGAAAATAAAAAATGTCTATGTTATTTAATTATATTTTATATTCAGTCTTCATTCTCATCTTTTGGATTTTTCTAAGGATAGGGAAGGTGTGCAGATCTGGCTGGGATTAGTAATAATATTGATAATAACAATTATTATCGAGCACTTAGTGTGTGTCAGACACAGTGATCTGCATATTTATGTTCATTACCTTATTTAATCCTTACAATAATCTAATGAGATATATGTCCTACCACTAGCTCCACTTTAAAGATGAGGAACCTGGGGCTTAAAGAGATTCAGTAACTTGTCCAACTCCTAAATGGTGGAGGGGAAGTGGAAGAAATTCTGAATCTTATTGGTACTCATCTTTGTTAGTAAAAGCTCCATTTTTGCTTGTTCTCAAGGTAACTGTCACTCAGACCATTTATGGCAGAATTTTTACTGCAAGTGACTGTTTTATTAAGCAATGACATTTCTAGTCCTTTGTCAGATGTTATTAACTGTTATTAACCTTCCCCTTTCTTCGCTAGAGCCTTGTTCATCGTCCTTGGCTCACAGCGCCTGCTGATGGCTCCGGGTGGCAATGAGGCAATGGGCTTTGCAGTGCCGTGGGTGGGAGGGAACAACTCTCCATTTGGGGTGAAATCAAAATGCACACTGTAGGCGAAAGCAATGGGAAGAAGCAGGAGCACTGTTATTATTCCCCTACAAGCCCTACACTGTAAATAGCTCATTAAAATATTTTATTCTCCCCTTTCTGTGACTGAGAAATATTTCTAAATGTGAACAACAGAAGAAAACAACCCTGAAACTAAAACCTGAGAGTTGATGGGAAGAATTAAGTTTCACTCAGTCCTGTAAATGGGGCAAGAAGAAAAATGAGTTAAAAAAAAAAAAGCAGAGCTCTTTAGTATTTCAGAGCTAATGGGTAAACCTCCAAAGTTCTTGCCACTTGACAGCAACTTGGATGAACACCCAGAAGCCTGAAACTTTGCTAGGGAGCAGCCCAATTATTCATATCTATGATGACTGGAGTGGGGGCAGGGGGAGAGGAAGCGGGGAGGTCGCTTGTCTTCAAGGGTGATTAAAATATGGTGCTAACTCCAGGACACATGGTTGGTCGGCCTAGACTGGGGTTCTCAACCTCAGCACCTTCAATATCTTGGGCCAGATAACTCTTTCTTCATTGTGCATCTGATGTTCAGCAGCGTCCCTGGCCTCTGCCCACTAGATGCCAAAAGCACACCCCCTCTTTCAGTCATGCCATTCGAAAATGTCTCCAGACATGGCCAAGTATACCCTGTGGGGTAAAATCACCTCCAGCTGAGAACCACTGGTTAAACATTTCTCTTTCAAGCTCCTAGTATGTCTGGCATCTTTGCTGACCCTTCTTCAGGAGACCTCGCTACACAGGGCCAGCCCAGTGGGAAGGATTTTTACATTCCTTTGAAAGGCTTTGAATCCCAACTCTTCTACTTACTAGTTGTGTAGCCTTCATCCAATTAGAAAATAATAATAATAGTAGTTATTTATTTAGTGCTTATTCATTCACTTATTCCAACAAAATGTACCAAAGGAGCCAGGGAATCCACTAGGGTCTGGGGATACAATATTGAACAAAAATAATACTGACTGATTTTATGAAAATTATGGCCTAGAGATGAGATGAATATTAAGCAAGCAACTGCCAACATAGGTGCATAATTACCCAGTCAGATGAGCACTGAGAAGTAAAGTACATGGCATCAGCATGTGCACAGGTCCTGTGGCTGGAGAAAAATAAGCAGGAGTTCTTAGGCATGGTTGAACCATGGAGAGCAAGTCTACCATACACCAAACACTCTGCTAGGCACTATCCTATATGATGCATGGAGTAGGTACATGTGGCAAGACACCGGTACTGTTAATAGTCCTATTTCACAAGTGAAAGAGTGTGATGTTCACCCTTAGCCAAAGTCACACAATTCGGGAGTGGGAAAGTGGGATTTCAGACCAGATCTGTTGTACTTCAGGGCCTGTGTTCTTTAATTACTCAGGTAATTACCTCTTCATTTCCCCACTTTTCACTTTTTTGGTTTGATTGATTTATTTTTAATGACTAAGCATTTCAGATACGCACAAAGATGTAGAGTATAATAGAATAAATATCCATATATACATCATCCAGCTTGAGAAATCGAATGTTACCAACATAGCTGGAGCCCCTGAGTATGACTTTCTAATCACAGTGCCCTCCCTAAACCACGATCTCCAAAGGTAACTACCATCTTGAATCTGCTCTGCATCTTTCCCATGCAGATCTTTACACCTTTAGGATGTTGTAGCTAGGGTATTATACAAGTTTTAAACTTCATAAAATGGTATTATACTGTATGTATTCTTCAATAGTTTGCTTTACATGCTTTCTTTTGAGGTTTATCCACGCTGATACATGAACTATCCATGCTAGTTCATTCATTATCATTGCTTTATAGTATTTAATGTATAAATATGCTGATTTATTTATTAATTCTGTTATTGCTAAATTGCATTATTTTCAAGTTTTTTTACTGTTACAAACAATGCTTTGATGATATCCTTGAACATATCCTCTTGTGCACATCTGTTTTTCTGAAGACTATACCTAGAAATTGGTAGATTGAAGAGCATAATCATCTTCAATTTTACTAGACATTGCAAAATTGATTTTCAAAGTCATGCCAATTGAGAAACCCTAAGCAAGCATGTGAGAACTCTCTTTGTTTCATGTCTTTTCCAAACTAAGTACCTTGTCAATCAACTACTATTATGTATCTCACATTCTGTAGCCTGTCATTTCACCTTGTTTACTATGTCTGTTGTTATGGAAAATTTCATTCTAATATAATTAAATCTACCAATCATTTTATTCATGGTTTGTGCTTTTTGTGTTGTGTTTTATGAAACTGTAGAAATTAATGGTTAATAGAAGTATTTACATATTTTGACTAATAATGCTTTGTTTACTATATGAGGGGACTTCGAAAAGTTCATGGAAAAATGGAATTCAACAGTAAAAATAAAAATATAAACTTTGTTTCTCAACATAAGCTCCATCAAATTCAAGACACTTTTGTAAGTGACTGCAACATCCATGCATAGTCCATCCCTAGAGAACTGAAGTCCTGGGAATTTAACCATGTCAGTGCAGTATTTTTCACATTATTAACTGAAGGAAAATGGGAGCCCTTTAAAGATTTTTTAAGATTAGAAAAGAAAAAGAAGTCGGAGCCAAATCAGGACTGTAAGTTGGATGCCTAATGATTTCCCATTGAAATTCTCACAAAATTGCCCTTGTTTGATGAGAGGAATGAGCAGAAGTACCGTCATGGTGGAGAAGGATGCTCTGATGAAGGTTTCCCAGGTATTTTTCTGTTAAAGCTTTGGCTAACTCTCCCTAAACACTCTCATAATAAGCAGACGTTATCGTTCTTTGACCCTCCAGAAAGTAAAAAACCAAAATGCCTTAAGCATCCCAAAAGACTGTAGCCATGACTTTTGCCATCGGTCGACTTTCGCTTTGGCGGGGCCACTTCCTCCTCTTGGTAGCCATGGCTTTGATTGTGCTTTGTCTTCAGGATTGTACTGGCAAAGCCATGTTTCATCTCTTGTTACAATCCTCAAAGGAATGCTTCAGGATCTTGATCCCATTTGTTGAAAATTTCCATTGAAAGCTCTGCTCTTTTCTGCATCTGATCTGAATGCAGCAGTTTTTGCACCCACCAAGTGGAAGGTTTGCTCAACTGTGATTTTTCATTCAGAATTGTGTAAGCTGAACCAGTTGAGATGTGTGTGGTGTCGGCTATTGTTTCTGCTGTTAATTGTCAATCCTCTTCAATTAAGGAAGGAACAGTATTAATTTTTTTCTTGCAAATTGCTAAGGATGGTCTGCCAGTGGAGGCTTCATCTTCAACATTGTCTTGTCCCTTCTTAAAATGAGTTTTCCATTTGTAAACTGTTAATTTATTCTCCAAAATGTGCTTTTTGGGATGGTTTTCCATTCACCTCCATTCAGGGAGCTGTTGGTGCTGCTTCCTCCTGAAGGAACTTCTTTCTGTAAGGCTTGCTTCTCCTCCTGCAGGCTGGGAGGGGACAGATACCATTTGTATCTGGCTAAAGATTTTATAGCATCCTGGGCATTTCACATCTATGAGGTAGAAATTGGGGCTCTGCACCAGGTGCCAGGTGCTTCTTCTTGTGTTTCCTTCTCTCTTTTCTAGAGAAGGAAAGAGGAGATCGTTTGCTAGAGGCATGTTCTTGTGGCGAGGTCTTCACTGCAGGAAAGGCACAGACTGCTGATTTCTTTGGGGCATTGTCCCCAGGAACTTTTCGTAAAGCATCAATTATTTCACCATTCTTCCACCCAAGATTCACCATCAATTTGACATTTGTTCTTCCTTCAATTTTAGCAGAATTTGTGTTACTCTGATAGGGGCTCTTTTCAAACTGATGTCTTATTCACCTTAGTGCTTCAAACTAGATCCTGTTCATGCTATGCAAAGTTAGTACTAGTTTATTTTGGTGTAAAATATTTTTTTGAAATCCTTGCATAGTTTTTTAATAATACACATTTTCCATGAACCTTTTGAAGAACTCTCATGCATACTGGTTTTCTTTTAACTTCTTTTTTTTTTCTTCAATTTTTATTGAATCATAATTGATTATGCATATTTTTTGGGTACAACATTGACATATGTTGATCAAATCAATATTACTAGCATATATATTGTTACAAATCGTACTTATTCTTTATGCCCCTTGTCCAACCTCTCCCTTTCCCTCTCTCCCTCCCCCTCCCCCTTCTAATTACCCTAGATTTCTTCTCTCCTTCTGAAAGAGTAACGGTTACTCTGTTGATTTGTTGCCTAGATGATCTGTCCAATGCTGAGAGGTGTGTTCAGTTCCCCCAATATTATTGTAGAGCAGATGCTTCTGTCACACTGGAATGGGTTTTGTGGAGAGAGACATCCTCTCCTTTTCTTTGGTCTCTGCTGGTGACTCTCCTTGTGTCAATGCACTCTGGTGGCTGGTGGACCATCTGCATGGTGGTTGTGGCATCTAGCTGCTTTCGTGGCAGCCATGATTATTGTGGTGGCCGTGATGGGCCACCCACGTGGAGGTGATGTTTTTGGCATGCTCCTTGGTGCTGGCAGTGTGCCTGGTTGTGGGAATGGGGTCTGGTCTCCAGCAGGCGGGCCCTGAGGAGCTGGTGGTGTACCTGGGCTGGAACTAACTTTTTCGTCCTTTGCTTACTTCTAAAATCAGTTTTCTTTTAATTTCTTCCTCATGTTTTTTTTATTTGGTTGTCTTTTTTCTTATTGATTTGCCAGTTATACACAACGCAAGTATCTTTTCCCAGCTTGTAGCTTACCTTTTTACTTTGTCTTTGGTCAAGCAACTTTCACTAATTTTGATGCTGACAAATTTATCATTTTTTTTTGTTATAAGTGCATTTCACATCTCATTTAAGAAAACCCTTCTTACACTGAAGCCACAAAGACATTTTCTTCTAAAACATTTAAAGTTTTATTTTTAAATGTAGGTCTTTGTTACACTTAGAGATGATACTTATGTGATGTGAGATGGGAATCCAATTTTATGTTTTTCCATATGTATAAGTAATTGTCCTAGCGCTCCTCCACTCCACTGATCCGTATCGCCACTTCTGTCATATAACTAATAACTAAATGCACCTGGGTCTTGTATTAGGGTTCTCTGGAGAGACAGAATCAATAGGATATGTTGTAAATATATGAGAGGGGATTAATTAGGGGAATTAGCTCACAAGATTGTGAAGAAAAGTCCCACAACAGGCCGTCTGCAGACTGGATGCCGGTAATATGGCTCAGTGCAAGTCCAAAGGCCTCAAAACCAGGGAAGCCAGTGGTGTCCGTGGTGTAAATCCTGGAATCCAAAGCTGAAGAGTCTTGGGCTCTGATGTCCAGGGACATGAGAGGAGTGTATCCCAGCTCCAGTGGACAGAGAGAGACCTTCACCTCTTTCCTCTGTCTTTTGTTCTCTCTGGGCCCCCAGCAGATTGGATGGTTCCTACCCACACTGAGGGTGGGTCCTTCCCACCCAGTCCACTCAGACTCTCATACTAATCTCTGCTGGAAACACCCTCATGGACACACCTAAAAAGATAGTTTTATCAGGTTTCTCTGCATTCCTTAAACTAATCAAGTTCACACCTAGAATAACCTTCACAGGTCTGCTCTGGGCTATCTATTTTCTTCCATTTGTTTATGTGTTCTTTCTTGTCACATTTTCTTAATTATTTTAGTTTTATAATAAGTCTTGATATTTGGTAGAGTATGTCTTGATCTCATCGAGTACTGTTTTTGGGTTTTTTTTTTTGGATTCAGTGACAATTTTTATCTCAAGTATCCACAAAACAATATAACAATGTTTTGGGTACTCTTGATTCTTCATTTTGCTAATGTAGATTTCAAGGTGAACTTTCAAGTTCTTCCAAATCCAGTTGGCATTCTTATTGGAATTATATTGAATTTGTAAATTAATCCAAAAGAAGCATTATATTTTGATAACCCAAACATGAACATATACATCTATCTATTTATTTGTATTTTTAAATACCTTTCAGTATTTGTTTATATTTATAATTTTCTCCACGAAAGTCACACATATATTTTTTTAAGTTTATCTCTAGATACTTTATATTTTAAAACTACATTTTCTAACTCTGTTGCTGTCATACAAGAATGCAGTTGAGTTTTGTACATTGTTCTTGTATTTAGCAATTTTGTTGAACTCTCTGCTTAGATCTCATAAGTTGCCTATAGATTTTGGGGGGTTTTCTATGTAGACAACTATAATGTTTATAAAAGATTTTTCATTCTTATTAAATCTTTGCTTAGTTTGTTTTATGTTGCTATAGCAAAATACCACAAATGGGCTAATGTATAAACAATAGAAATTTATTTCTTACAATTCTGGAGGCTGGGAAGTCCAAGATCAAGTCACCAGCATTTGATGTGGGCCTTTGTGCTGCACCTTTACATAGTGGAAGGTGGCAGGGCAAGAGAGGACAAATGTGTGCACTCACATGGCAGAAGAGCGGAAGAGAGAGAACCCATTCCCACAAGTCCTTTTCATAGTGGTTTTAATCCATTCACGGAAGTGGAGCCCTCATGACCTAAACACCTCCCATCAGGCCCCACCTCCCAACATTGTTAAATTGGGGATTAAGTTTCCAATATATGAATTTTGGGGGATACATTTAACCCATAGCAATCCTTATGCATTTTTGTGGTTTTGTTTTTTGCATCTGGCTGGTCCTTATGTATTTTTTGTCCTGTAGTAGGTAAGGCTTATAGCAGTATCTTGGACTTACATTAAAATATTTAATATAAGCACTAGAGTGGACATCCTTGATTTATTCTTAATTTTAAAGCCATGTTTCTACATTTTTACCATCAGGTATAATATCTACCATAGATTTAAAAATATATATACTCTTTACTAATATAAGAAAGTTCCCTTCTAGGAAAAGATTGATAAAACATTTTATCATCATTGGAAATTAAATTTTTTCTAGTGCTTTTTTCTGGGTGTACTTAGTTTTTTTTCCTTCAATCTATTATTGTGATGACATACTTTAATGCATGTGGTAAATAACAGCAATAGATTTGAGCATCAGTTTTTAATATGAAAATTGCAGAAAATGTTTACTTGGTAGGATGTTTGAGAGGATTAGAGAATATCTATGAAGAATTGCCAGGCAGGCACCAAATAAAGGCCATGCCCACTCTCTCTCTTGTTCCCCTCCAGATCCACTCTCCACTCTGGTTCTGTGCCCTGTGACTGTGTTAGTGGCCAGTGAGTGCCCTTGCTTCTGTCTCTGGTTAAGTTCAGCCAGTGGAAGGTGGGAGCAAGTCATGGAAGAATTGGAGGAGGATGAAGTTGAAGTATATATTCCCCCAGCCATCTTCTTGACAGGCCTCAGTGGATTGTCTTCATCCTTCTACTGAGGACCTGATTTCCTATCATGTAGCCCCCCTCTCCACACAGCTGCCTGATCTAGGTTCTACTAACCATGCCTTCCTGCCCACACCTTTGAGCATGTGACAGTTCTCCCCTCCCACCCACAGTTACTAGCCTCTGAGTGCTCTCTATTTCACAACGGTTTCCTTAATCTTTGCCCACACCTTTGTAAATTGTCCCTTTCCTTCACTGTCCTTAAATCATTCATTTTGTGCCTGTGTTTCATGTTGGGAACCTGACTAACACAGGGGGAAATTAATTGTTCATTCCACACCTCTGTAACCTGGATATGGATATGGATTGTTTTTAAATCATATATTTCTGTTCAGTGAAACATCTATTCATGTTTCCAAGAGATTTAAATTATTGGGTTAGTAATTATTATTTCCGATGGTATCAAAACTATTTTTTCTGGTGCCATTGATTTGGGCTACTTGCAGCTTTCAAATCAGAGGTAAATAAGGAATGTATATAAAGAGACTAGCACAATGCTTTGAGGCATTATAGAGAGTATATAATACTTGTTTTGTTTAAAAGAAGAATGAAGGTTTGGAGGGGGGTTTAGGAGTAGAAATTTGAGTGATTGCAATAATTTTCAAGCTCACTGTGCTCTGCAAACCCATTACCTTTAATCTGTATATTACAATGGAAATTATAGAGTAGAAGTCAGATCTGGAAAGCAAAAAATAAGAAATTTTTTTACATATCAAAAGGAACCCACATCTACTCTAATTTTCCTCTTGGTTATGCTGACAATCTTTCTCATTTTGGAATGTCTTCCATATGCTTTGCAAAAGGCCATAGATTGACATAATGGTCCAGGTAAAGGTTAAGCAGGAACTGAGGAAGTGTTAAATAATCAACCCAGTGAGAAAACTGTAGTAAAAATTCATTTGGTGAGATTCTTGCTTGTAGTATATTTTGAATTATGTTACAATAAAGAGAACTTCCATGTGAATTTAAAAGTCCAAGGTACCAGAGGCTATAGTTTTCCAGCTCTTTTTCAGAGGTTCAATAAATATTTCTGGGAAAAGAGGATAATTGAAAACAATAATCCAGAGCCAATCTCTTTCTCAGTGTTTAAAATTCCGTATTTAATCTATACAGGATACAATATAGAGTCCTGTTTAGAGAAATAGACAATATGATATTACTGAATTTGGTTATTTGCAGAAATATTCAAGATATATAGTTGCAAAATAAGCAAATACATAGTTTCAAAAATATTCAAGACACAGTTTTAAAATAGATCCTAAATATAGGATCACATTATTGAATCTCTGCATAGTCCCTCACCAGTAATGTTAAAAGTAACATTGACTTCTGTTCAGTAAAGTATACAAAAGCTCTAATAATTATATGAAAATAAACCAACTAGATAACAAAGAATGTGGAGATTCTCTGGATTGGCTCATTTAAAATCCCTCCAACTCCATTCTATTCTGCCTTCCTGTTTTGTAAAACAGTTGCATTTCCCAGTCTCTCTTAAAGGTAGAACTCCAGATTAACTCAGGTTCTACCACTCAGAGGCTCTCACATGAAATCTTGATTCATAATTGAGTTACGTACAGAGAAAGGCAGGGTTTGGGACATCCATTTTGCTAGTAGAGATCATGGCAGAGGCAACATATTTGTGCTGGTAGCGGTGACATTGGCTTTCTGATTTGATAGCTTTCTGTTGTGGAAGAGGGAACAGTTCCCGGAATCATCTTTCTGCAATCATCCCAGCAATTCTGTGAGCTACCCATGTCCCTTACACAATCTCTGTCTTAAACTAGTGGAGTGGGTTCTGTGGCTTGCCACTAAAACCTCCGCCTAATACAGTGGATTATAGCATATCATTGCATTCTCAGTAGAGCTGAAATGAACTATAACAGGAAAAGAATATGCCCTTTGAAATGCAAAGAGTTCTTCAAGAAGTTTGTGAAAAGATTCGTATTATCTTTTAAATCCATTTTCCATGAACTTTTTGAAATGTCCTTGTATAAAATCAAGCACGGTTGGTGCACTTACTCTGCATCAGACACTGTGTAAACTGCTCAGAGTGTAGCCTCCAAGGCACTACCCATTTGAATTTGTGAACACGGGTCTGGGGGGGGGGGCAGAAGAAGGGGTGAGGAGAGGTAGACATAAAAGCCACCAAATACTAAACATCGTTGTAAGTGCAACGTATAAAGCTTGCTTGCAAGCCTGACATCTTTTGAAATCAGACAACTTAGAAAGGCAGAAGGGAGGAGACAGAGAAAAGAAGCAAGCAAAAATAGGAAAAGGGGGAAAAAAGAAAGAGGAAGAATATCTAATCCTTTATAAATAGTTGATTCACGTGAGCACAAACATTGTCTCTTTGTAATGTCTTCACGATATATCAGATAGCTCAGGAATATTGATCCCGTTTTAGAAATGAGAAAATGGATCCGTGGAGTCTGGGATTTAAACTCAAGTCTATCTGTCCCCAGAATCTACAGTGTTTTTAATTTAGTATCGTGTGATGGGGGTGAAGAGAGACTTGGCAGAATTTCTTATTATCTTTGCAGAGTTATTAGTTGGACACCAGCCTCAAGACTTCACTGTTAGAATTTAGAATAGTGAGCACTTTTCCCCTTGAACTTTAACTAGAGCTTGATGATATTTTTCCTCTATATAAATCCAAATCTTTATACTTTGGACATTTAAAGTAGGCAAATTTGAAAGGGGGACATGGATGTTTCCAGACATTTCTTCCTGTTCCTGAAAATTTTGCTGATTTGGCCTGATAGTGCCTGTAAATAACCCTGTGGGGTGGGGAAGTGTAACATTAGGAGGAACAAGCTGCCAGAATAAACTGTGCGCTAACAACAACACATAATTCCCTTATAGATTTAAACTAAGCAACCAGGTAACTAAATAACCTTTTTAAGGACAAGCTGCATCATCAATAGAGTTTACTTAATTTATTTTGACAACTGCTTCTAGTTATTAAATAGGAGACATTACATGGGTAATAAAAATGCTTAATAATATGAGAACTCATTTCTGTTTCAGATCAAGGGAGCAGTGTGTGCCTGTATTCGCCAGGCATTTGTAGGTTTGTTTGTGCGAGCGTGTGTGTGAGTGTGTGTGTATTGGGGCAATTCATTCAGAGAAATTTTTGTATTCTTAGACGTGAAAGAGATTAAATTCCATGTGGAATGTGAAAAACTCTTTAATTAGGAAATATTGCCAATTCTCAGCTCTGAAAAACCAATGGCTAAAATTTATTTTAGGTTAAATGATATCCTGCAGCTAATTTGTGTCTGTCCTTTTGTGGGGCTTCCTCTTGTATGCTAATCTAGCGCCCTCTTGTGTAATAAAAAAATTATGAGTTAGTGTTTATATACTATGCTTTGATTCCTGATTTCTAAAGGAATATAATCACTGGATAGTGGTATTATTTTATCTTCTTTGTGTTTTTTTATTTCCAATTTTTTATTTGTATAATAAAAAATATAGAAATGAACAAGAATGAAGTTTGTAAGTTTCAGAACATGCCTATAACTGTCAGTGAACAAAAACCTGACACGTTTCTGAATCAGGACATTTCTTAAGAAAATCAGATTCATTCTCAGGAAGCAAAGGAAAAACGATATTGTGAAACAGGAGTATTCGTTCTGATTAATTCTTGGAAATTTAGGGCAAGAAGAAAATGCGGAGATCTAGTGAGGGATGGGAAGTGGTTGGCGCTTGTTTTTCCTGTGTATAATGCTGCTGTCACTGCACAGCTGGCACAAGGCTAAAGGGCATTGCTTTATGGTGCTTTATACAGAGCACAGTTGTCTGAAAATTTTTCCTTTCTCAGGAAATCTCACGTAAAACCCAATATGTAAACAGGTAGAAGCGGGGGTGCTCTCACCAAAGGGTGGGAAGGTGACGCCCTGTCTACTGGACCCTCCCCTGGGTGGCAACTGAGTCTTGTGTGGTTTGTGAATCCTTAGGCTTCTCAGGACCATGGTTTGACAACACAATCACAGACTTTGTTCTTCCATACTCTTAGGGGTTGAATTGTGTCTCCCAAAATTTGTATGTTGAAGTCCTAACCCCCTGTACCTCAGAATGTGACCTTATTTGCAGTTGGGCCTTAACAGTGGTAATCAAGTTGAAATGAGGCCATTAGGATGGGCTCTAATCCATATGACTAGTGTCTTTATGAAAAGGGGAAATTTGTAAGGATTAAGGCAGAGACCAAGTGATGCTTCTATAAGCCAAGGAACACCAAAGATTGCCAGAATCTATGAGAGAGGCATGGAACAGATTCTCTCTCAGCCCTCAAAAGGAGCCAACTGACACCTTGATCTTGAACTTCTAGCCTCCCGAAATGTGAAAGAATAAATTTTTGTTGTTCTATATGACCTGGTTTGTGGTACTTTGTTAGGGCTGCTCTAGCAAACCAATATACCCACATTTCTGTCAATGGTACAGTGGATTGCTACTGCTGGCTGAAGTAGCATAGCCAATGCAGACTCAAGGTTTAGGCTGAGCAATTACAAATCCCCAGAGATATGGCAACTTTGTAGTACAATGCAATAAATATTCTATTGTAAAAAATATTTAACTCAGTGAAAAAAATCTGCTTTCTAATTGCCTATTCTCTTTCTAAATATTTATTTTTATGTGGAATTATTTTAAAGTAACTTCTGGATGTCAAGATATTTCATCATAAGTATATCAGTTGCATCTTTTAAAAATAAGAGTATTTTCATGTATAGACAAAATAACATTTGTCTCACTTTAAAAACATTGTTTAAAAATCTTTAGCATTATTAACCACCAGTCCACATTTAAATTTCCCTAAATGTCCCCCAAATCATATATATCTGGCTTGTCTAAAACTGGATCTAATTTGAGAGCATACATTGCATCTCATTGCTGTTTCTTTAAGTCCCATTTAACCAGGCCAGTCACATTTTAATGGCACTGTCTTCTGAAGAGAATGACTCACAATGAAGAAAATATCCCCAATTCTGGATTTATTTGATTGTTTCCTTGTGGCATCATTTAGCTTGTTTCTGCAAATGGAACTTAGATATAAAGACTCTATAAGATTGTGGCTGGAATACATAATAGATGATGCTTTTTGCTTCGTGTAGCATCTCATCAGTAGACTCATGGTACTGGTTGTCCACTAGTGCGATGCTAAGAGAGACCCCTGGGTGGGGATAACATCCCAACACCTCCATTGCAACCAGAAACCTATCTCTGTGGGGTTGTTGTGTCCCCATACAGGTGTCCAGTTCATCATTAATCATTCATCTAATAGTGTCAACACCAGTTCTTTGCCTGGATCAATAATTTAATGACGTGTGGCAAAATGCTAATTTGCTAACTCTGTCATTTCATGTACATTGATTGCAGACATTTCTCATCAGCTGGACTATGTGGTTGCCCCGAGATATAGTGTCTGCTGGAAAGCAGGATTAATGGCTCATTCCTTCCCATTATTCACATGCTTTCAAAGTAAAGAGTTAAAAAACTACTTCAAATAGTGACAAGTGAGGCTCTTTTTAAATTCTGACTTTCCCTTTGTTGCTATATTTACAGACTCATAGATTTTTACCAATCCAATGAATTTCAATAAACTACAATTATAGGGCAGCCGTGGTTGTTCAAATTGCCACAAGTGTAATTGACATTTCAAGCTGGCTCCTGAGTCATCATGACTCCATTAATCTTGGAAAGTTTCCTTGCTTGCTGTTGGGCACTAGATCTGGATCTCTTTTGTAAGGGGTAGTATGAGTGCTAGCTATGGTTTGAAAGATGGTGTCCCCTCCAAAATTCATATGTTTACACTTCAAATGCAGAGCCTTCATGGATGGGATTAGAGCCCTTATAAAAGGGCTCGTGGGAGTGGGTTTGTTCGCTTCTGTTCTCCTGTCATGTGAGGACACCGCAGCAGTGTGCCATCTTGGAAACAGACAGCCCCGTCACTCGACAAGTGAACCTGCCGGCACCTTATTCTTGGACTTCCTAACCTCCAGAACTGTGAGAAAGTAAATTTCTGCTTTTCATAAATTAGTCTCAGATATTTGGTTATAACAGCACAAACAAGCTGAGACAGTCAAAATTCTTGTTCTAAGAGTGCTAATTGCTAATGCAGTGACATTACAACTTGAATATTTCTGTGGAAAATATTTATTTTTAAAAAACATGATTTTGTATTGACATTTCTAACTCAATTTTAATATTACAGAGTTTTTACTTAATTTCTTTAATTTCATACATTTATCTCTTTTCCCTTATGTTTTAACTTAAAATATAAAGAAAATACTTTTAAAAAACAGTATCAATATTTCTACTGAGAAAAGTTTCAACTATTTTTTGTTAATTTTTTTGTCCTTAGAATCCATCCCATTAAGAATGTACAGTTAAGGTACTTTTTTTTTTAAAGGTTTCCTTTAAACTTAAACTTATTTTTCCTCTGTGGAGTTAACCTAATAATTTAATATACAACCAGGTTAATTTGTTTGGTTTGGTTTTCAATTTTAGGAATTGAGATTTTTTTTTTTTTTTTTTTTTTGGTTATTGGCTAGGGATTGAACCTTGGACCTATAGTGTTATCAGCACCACGCTCTAACAACCAAGCTAACTGGTCAGTTCCCAGCAGTTGAGAGTTTTAATGAAATTAGTTATTCATAGGTAATGTTTCAGAAAGCAGATCCAGATAGAAAGTCTTCCTTCCACCCCACACTCTACTGCCTTATTTCTTCCCACTATAGGTAATCATTTTTAATGATTTCTTCTTTATCCTCCTAATGTTTATTTTTACTGGTGCATTTTTTTTTATTTCCCTCCTTTCCTGCCCAAAGGGTAGCATATTATATGCTGTCACACTCCCTTGCTTTCGTACATAACAACATATCCTGGTGATCTCTCCATGACAGTGTATCTCTCCTTTTTATGATTGTATCTAGTACTCTGTTGAGTTCCGTAATGGACCACCTTTTGAATACTCTCACTATGTTTAGGGACTATGTTGCCTCATAAGGGTAGATAGACCCTGCAAAATTGAATCTTATGCCCCCTACCCCCTTGCCAGCATGGCATACACGTATTCCCTGACTTCATCCAATCAGGCTGAACTGGAAGTGAGCATTTGGGGATGGAGGCTTTGCACAATACCCATTTTGATGGTATTGGTGGCAGCAGGGTTGTCAGGCTTTTGAGTGGTTCCAAGATTGGTTCCTGGTACAGAAGAGACATGGGTGATTGTGGCACTTGCAGAGGCAGTACAGTCCACTTCCTGGCAACAGGGCAAACGGTAGCATCTGGTGCTGTGTGGGCAGCAGTCCCAGGGAGGAACCCCTGTGCAGTGGTGTTTCAGACTTTATTCCCAGAAACTTAGCTTTGAGCTTGGTTTTCCAGCCCACTTAACCTTTCTTTGAGCTGCCTGAGATCCTTTTAATAAATTTCTTTTTCTGCTTGATTGGCCAGAGTATGCTTTTCTTGCTTACAACTAAAAGTTCAAACCTAAATACTCTTTATGAAAAAATAATGATTAAACATACTAAATATAGAGTGAGAAAAGGAGT
The DNA here is from genome assembly GCF_027409185.1 of Cynocephalus volans. NCBI lineage: Eukaryota > Metazoa > Chordata > Mammalia > Dermoptera > Cynocephalidae > Cynocephalus > Cynocephalus volans. The sequence goes on from NC_084464.1 coordinate 132,149,998, forward strand.
GTGCCATCTGTCCTTTCTTCATCAGTAGTAAATTAACTTTGACCCATTCTCTCCCAGCCTCCCCTTGACATTTCTTTTATCCTTATTATTCTGCTGTAAAAAACAAAACAAAACAAAAACACTACCCAATTTTTGAATTTCATATTTTGCTTCTTCCTTGCATACCAGGATGGCGACTGGAGACGTTAAGCTGAAGTTTAGCTCTCTACCCATCAGCACCTCCCTGTGTTCTGGCAGCAGAGATGGTTTGTGTATGAACTGCCCTCAAGATGGAAATGGTACAGAGAGGAGTCAAATTCTTGATTTGTAAGTTCCCAAGGAGATTCTTGTAAATCTCCCTCAGTAAGAGATATGTTAATCTTTAAAACATAATTTTCTATTCTAAAAGCCAGATGTTTCAGGGTACCAAGAAATTTGTTTTGCTAGTTAATTACATGACTGGTTTTTAAGTGTGCAAAAATCTTATCTTAAATATCAAAAGCAAAACTGGGAGAACTCAAAGAATAGTTTATGCTCAAACCATAGAGCTGAGAAGAATGGAGGATGCAGTAAGGTGGGGTTTGGGTTTTTCTCTCTCTCACAGCTAGAGAAGATGCAGCTGAGTGGGCCAGTGGATCTGGAGAAGCCCTGGAGTGATGCGGGAGGACAGGAGAGAGCTTTGCACAACTGGCCACCCAAGAGTAGAGGGGCATGGCAGAAGTGGTCAACAAGGGACTAAAGGAACAGTAATATCAGCAGTAAGTGTCAGCAGAGAAGTGGCCAGATGACATACCCTTGCCTGCCCCTGCTACCATGATTCTTTTCATAGGTCACTGTTGGGAAAAATAGGAAAATGTCAGGGCCCCTCAGATGTTCAGAACCTTGCCGAGCATTTGCTGTAAATATCCTCAGGTGTTCCTTGTTACTACTTAATGTAAGTTGTGTATGGGCAAGGACTTAAGTATAAAAGACTAGCAGCTTTGATCCACAGCGCTTCTCAGAACTGTCAGAGGAGTCACTAGGATAGTTGCTCCTAGATCTGAGTAAAACCCATTCATTTTTCTATACCTACAGCTCCCAGAACCTTTTTTTTCTATTACCTAGCTCACAGACCTGTGTGGGGAAGGTTTGCAACCCAGCCTGTGCAACAGACTCGAGGGGTCTGTAAGCCCTAGCTTTACTGTCACTTAGCCCATTGCCTGAATTATGGGAGCTATGTGATAATGTTGTTCCTTATCACTGTTATTACGTATAAGCAGGAGTGCTTCTCGGCCACTGCTGGAATCAAGCACTTGCCTAATCACTGCAGGCTACTGGAAAGAGCGATCACGGACTGCCAGAGAGCCTCAGTGCATAGCAGTGCCCTGGGCACATTCAGACCTCCTGGGAGGGCCAGAGCTCAGAATGAAATGGAACATTGGACTCTGGGGACAGGGGCGAGAATCCCACACCCGGTTGGTGACGCCAGTAGTCTCCCCTGTTGAAAGAGCTGCAGTTAGCCCATGAAGATTCAGGAAAAGGGAGTAGGAAGAGGGAATCCTGTGAGGCTTGTGCAGAGAGAAGACTTGGGTATTCAGACATAGGTGAACCCCAAGATGTGACCTGGATGAGGCTAGTCACCAGGCTGTTGATTTCCTCCTTCTCTTTCGCTCTTCCGTAGCTCACAGGTGATCTCGGATGCTTCCCATGGCTCTTCCCTCTACCCACTGACCCTCCCCCTGGGATTGGGACCCCCTCGACTGGCTGAGTCTCATTTCTTTTGTTTTTCATCTCTTGATTCCTATTCACTGATCTGTATGGATTGAGCTGCTTTTTATGGTTAACATACATGTTTATAAATAAAAATGTGTGGGGATTTCCTTCCTGTAACAGATTGTAAGCTCCTATGAGACAGGGAATCCACCTTTTACAAGAAGTGTTATATTACGAACTATGCAAACAGGGGAGAATTTTTAAATGTTAACCATCTGACATCTATGCTCCTCCACTGACGGCAACGCTCGAGTCTCTGTCCTCAGTGTCACAGGTGAAAATACCAAACGGTACTAGATGTTCCAAACTTGTTTGTTTTTCTTTCCCAAGAGAATTGCCTCGAAGCAGTTTCACCGGGTGGCTCACCACACCTTATTCATAAAGCTGGCTGCCAAGTGGTGCCATAGAAGCTGGAGCTAACAACCTTCAAGACAAAGCAGGATTTCCGGCCTGTTGGCTCCACCTATTTATAGGAGCGCTTTCTGTTGTTGTTGTTTTTACTTTGTTCCACATTTACTTTTATTAAAAACTTGTAGCGATTAGCAAATTAATGAAGTTTAATTAGATGACACGTGTAAGACACTTAACACAGCTTTGGCACCGAGCACGCTCTCTCAATGTGAGCTATTCTTATTAATTGATCTTTGGAAAAGTCATCCTTTCATCACCCTGTGCTGCAATCACATATGACACTGTGTGAGAAAGTAATGTCCAAGTTGTCGAGCATGCCACACTTGCTGTTTTTTAGGTATGCTCCCTCTTATTTTCCCTAAATTTTCTGCTTTCTAGAATAGTCGCAAATATTAACACAGTGAGAACTCCATGAAAAGAAACTGCACTCTCTGTGCATTATTCATGGCCTCTGTTACCCGGAAAGGGCTGCCCTCATTTCTTATTTCCACAGGGACATTTTGAGCAGCCCAGGTTCAGTTTGACTGTTAGCAGCCATGGCAGATAATTTTTTTTTTCAGTCGAATGAAGACATCCATACAACTCTAAAACTTGGTGAGGAAGCTGAAAGCCCCTCATGGGAAATTGACTTGCAAGAAATATGCTGTTCGTTTGTGGAGTCTGACCATTCTGAGATGGCTCTCTCAGGATCCTATAATGGGATTCAAGTCAGGAAAATGTGTAGGGTACAGCGTCCTGTATTAAATTTGCTTACCCTCCAGCCAAGGATGCAGTGTTACCTTCTCCTACTAGGGAGCTTTTAAGAGAGGATGAGCAATAACGAGATCAGCCTGGTACAGTGGTTCTCGAATATTCATCTGCATCAAAATCACTTGGGAAGTTTGAGAAAAGAAAGAATCAGGGTCGTTCCACTTTCCTCCTCCCCTGTACATGCAGATTCTAATTCATTAGGTCAGGGAGGAGGTCCCATGAATAGTGCACCTGTTAACTCATTGGCCAGACTGAAATCTGAGAAGCACTGGTAGGGCCCATTCACAGTCTTCTATTCAAGCAACTGAGTGCACAGAGTGAAACTGAGCATCACGAACAAAAACTAATGCATTCAGTGTAGTAGAATGAGAATACAAAACACTGATGAAATAATGGCATCTCACATCTGTGTGGTGCTGGACAGTTTTCAAAGCTTGTTCATATTCATTGTTTCCTCTTCGCCTAAACTACGTGAGAAATATTACAATTTCAGGAGCTCAAAGACCACCAAGCCTATCCATGGACACCAGTTAATCAATCCTGTTCTAGAAGTTTGTTCTTTTCAAATGCAAATCTGGCAACATTTATTCAGCAAACGTTTTTAGAGCAGCTGTACTATTCAAAAGCTTTGTGTTAGCCTTGCAGTAACAATCTGTGTTTTAACAAGCCCTCCAGATGATTCTGATGCGTGCTAAAGTTTGAGATCCACTGGCTTAAACCAAAATATGCTATACTTGGGCCCTGACCCCAAAGGTCCTGATTTATTTGGTCTGGCATGGGGGCCTAATTATTCATGACTTTAAAACCTCTCTAGGAAATTCTCATATGCAGGCATAGTTGAGACCCATTTCTGTGAACACTGGAGATGGGTTTTCTGTTTCCTAATAAATATTTATAGTTCCAAAAGGAAGAAAGTCTGTTGTCCACACCTATGTATTTGTGGCTCCCAGTGTGCATGGCAGCACTAGGCTAGGAGCTTTAAAGGTGTCCAGTATGAGAGGCCTCCCTGCTTCAATCGCAAGGGCACTTCGGAGGCTGTGTTCCAATAATCATAATTTACTGTTCAAGAGCAGGAGCCTCAAATCCTGCTTTCCAGTTAGTTAATAAACATTAGTTTTTCTTCAGAGTTTTTTTAATGGAAAAGATAAGATACCTCTGAGTGCTCTACGTAAATCTAGAGATAGGAAATCCATTCTTGGAGTGGAGGCTTTTAACTTCCAACTGCTGTCCTTAGTGACAAATAGATCAATTTTTGTTACTAATCAGCCTCTCTGCTAACAGTTTCTGTAAGACACATCTATTTCACAACTAATGGAAAAATCTTTGCTTTGAAGAGTTTTTAGGCTTTCAATTCACATAAGAAGCAATTTTTGCAAGTCATTGCCCTCTGGAATATCTGCATGGGGTCACTCAAGTCAGATAAAAGACACTGCCTAGCTCAGTAAAGTGGTCTTTATTACATGGATATAGGTATCTACATATAATTTTAAAAATAATAACATTTATCCTTTTTATTTTATAGATGATCGTCTATGGTTCATACCCAGGATTCAAACCCAGACCTTTCAGATTCCAGCATCTATGGGAGTTTCACTGTATTACCCAAACTTCCATCCTGTTATGACACATAGAAATCCTAATTTTATATCGTGCTTCCTTAAATTACCATGGATAAAGACATATGACAGAACTCCAAACTCCTCTTGCAATTAACATTTAAAATGTTTGAGAAACTAGCTGTAAAATTCTCATCATCTCTCTGTTTCTGGTTCTTATGTTTAAAGCTGGTAAGATACTCTTACTGGATGCTGGATTTATCTTGGCAGTTGGATGAAAGCCTGTAGAATGGGTTAACTCATTCACACCATTGTCTATTACTGTGTTTAAGTTACATTGAATAAAATACTGCTCTAAGAATTATCTGCTTTCTTTAGCATGTTAAAGGAAAGTTAATCACATTTTATAAGCCAGAAACTATCCAGTTAGGGCCTGATCAATGTGATATGTCTTTGTTAAGATGAGAATTAAAAGACATTTGTGAAATCTTCCTTTTGCTCAGTGACTTGATGCTCACATGACCATGGACTGTGGGAAGAGAGTTTTAGGTAAAACAGAATTCTGGCACCTACTTGCTATTTAGCAACACCATGATTCTTCAGGTATTATACATTATAATGGCTAATTTGACTTACATAAAAATGGTCATACAGTGTTCCCTAGGCACAAGCAATAGATATAAGTCTTCCTTTTAAAGAGTTTTCATATCTACCATTTATTCTCTTAGAAGCTTGAAGGACTGCTTTGCAAGTTCCTAATGAAAAGGTTTGAAGTTCTTTGGCCCCGGAGGTTAATTGACTTGTTCAGGTTCACATGTGGTAGAACCAATCATACAGTTCTGCATGGTAGCCATAAGCCTCTTTAACCTCCTATTTTTGCAAATTTGATTCATGAATGACAATTTATAAACTTTTAACTTTATCATGTTGGATTAGAGAGGTGTATTTTATCATAATGAAAAATAGAAAATAATAAAGTTACCGGTTTAGGGGAAAAGAAAGGTTTCAAGCAAAAATGGTAAAATAATTTTGAGCCAGATTCCTTGTTTTCTCACCATGTCCATGGCCTCTAAATCCTTATTCCTTGTGCTGACTTGGAAATGCCAAACGTTCAAGAAAGAGATGATGGTATGCTTGTTAGGAATATTGCTTTCTCCATCTGCAAATAAATGTTGGTTTGTTACATCAACTTACCTTTTCAGAAAATTAGAGTTTTTAATCCATACAATACGGATACAGTCAGGAATCAAAGTTCTTGGTACAGGTGAAAAGAGAGATGCTTAAATTCAGCAATTATGATGACAAACGCCGCTGTCATTCATTTGCATGCTGTTTGTGCTGTTCTGCGAAAGCAGATGTTGAAATAACTTTCAAAGTCCAACACAGTATTTTTAATAGTAGTGAAAAGTGAAACAATCTAAATATTCATCATGTAAATTAATTTATATTACAATCATTTGATAGAATACTGGCATCTCTTTAGAAGCATTTTTCAAAGAATTTTTAATAATATGTGAAATGTTTGGCTAATTCGAAGGAAAAAAACAAGATATAAAATTTTTCCCAATAAATAAAATATATAAATACATAAAAGGTTAGAAAGTAATATAGCAGAATATTAGTAGTATTTATAAATGGGAGGTAGGGTTGTAGGTAATGTACATTTTCTTCTTTATTCTTTTCTGTATTTTAAATGTTTTACAAGGGCACACACCTACTTTTTAATAGGAAGAAAATATTAGTTTGGCTTATCAACAAGAAGAAAAATAAAAATTGTGATGAACCTGACAAATCATCGAGTGAATAACTAAGAGTTGACTAATTAAAATGATAAATATCCCTAATCTCCATTAGAGATATTCGTGTTTGCATGTAAAACTTTTATGAAAGTATGTCTATTTGTAGAAAAGCATAGGTTCCTAATACCTTCTTTGGAAATTTGTTTTTTTAATATACTGGTTTGTATATACCTATTATTTATATGCTTAAAATAGAGTAGAAGGTGGCTGGTACAAAGTGTGTTCTCAATAAATATTTGTTGAATGAATGAATGAGTGAGTGAATAAATGAGTACGAGATGATTCCTCAGGTTGCAATGAATGAAGAGATCACCACTTGACCAATTTATTATACCTTTGTTATCGTGGATTCCTTTTTTTAATCAATCAGCAAGTATGTTTACAAGCATTTGTTCTATAAATATTTTAATCATAATTTTCTCTAAGCCTTCTCTAGGAAGATTACCTTTAATATATTATAACAGCAATGTGAATCCAACTAATGCTAAAACTACGTGGGTCTAAGTGGGAGTATGACTTATTTTTTGTGTCAATTGAAAAAAAAAGCATCGAACCTTGAACTTGGAAACAATTGTCTAAAAAGCATTGAAAACAGAAACTTCTCCCCAAATCACAAACTCTCCCTGTGTTTACTTGTAACAGAGTTTGGCAGCCAAGCCAATAGACATGACACAGTAAATACTGCTCACAGCCCTGCTTCCAACTGCCTTGGCAAAAGTTGTGAAACTCCAGAAGTGCCATGCCCAGAAGCTAGACCTCAACAGGAATGGTAAACAATCAATACTCCTAAATCTGAGAAAAGAGCAGTGACTAAATCTACCCACTAGAGAAACTCCTTATCCTTAACAATAGTTATATTTTTATACTCTTGGGATTTTGTGGCTGTTCCCTAAATCTCTTTATTCTACTGATTCTCACAATTTAGGGCCTCTTCTTCAACAGATATGAGTTAATCCTTTTATGGCATTATAAGATAAAGAGCAGTTCAAAACACTTTGAGTTGTGGATAAGGAAACTGTGGTATATTTCCACAATGGACTACTACTCTGCTATAAAAAAAATGAAATACTACCATTTGCAGCAACATGAATGGACTTAGAAAAAATTATATTAAGTGAAATAAGTCAGGCACAGAAAGAGAAATACCACATGTTCTCACTTATTTGTGGGAGCTAAAAATAAATAAATACAGAAACAAATGGGGAGGCAAGGAAGAAGACACAACAATCACAATTCTTTGAACTTCTTAAGACAAGTGAACAGATATGGCATTGATGGGGAGGGAGCAGGGAGGGAGGATTGGGTAAAGGGACACAAAAATCAACTACATTGTATATTGACAAAATAAAATTAAATTTAAAAAAAATTTTTAAATTTACTATTTGTTTATTTTCCCCTCAGGCTTTGAGACAATGAAAAATTCGAGGGTGATTTTAGGCAACGCATATAATATGATAGTCAAAAATAAATATCAGGACCAGATAAAATTAAAGTGAAGTGCGCACACACACACACACACACACACACCCTCATAACTACTCCCATAAATACTCAAGTAACACTGTCTGCCATAATTGGCTACAGGTGGGAAATAAATTTGGCTTTGAGATTCCTGGAAAGCATAGCCCAAAAGAGAAGTCAGTTACACAGTATTCATTGTTCAAAAGAAGAAAACTTAAGAGTTTCTTTCACAGGCCAAGCAAAGATTTTACTCATTGGAATCTTGTAAGAAGCATTTAATGATATGCTACACAATGACTTTAATAATCTCTGCACAGCATATATAGATTTAGATTTCATAAGGCTGCTTCTCGTGTCCTTCCAAACAGGTTAACTTCATGACACTAAAAAGCAACCCAGGGAGATCAGTCTGCACTGAATCAAAATAACGCCTAAGGATATCATTTTCTTCAATTTTGGCATGAACCCTGAATAAAACCTACATAAGAAATCAAAATGGATAGACTGCTTCACCTTTGATTATCTATGAACAGATGCAGATATGAAGTGTCACTGATCGAAGGAGGTTCCATCCAAATACTTTAAGATCGACAAAATGATAGGGATAATATTTTTTTAAATAAAATCAAGGGCTAAACCAATTTACCCTGAGGAGCTATTCTACGTTGGCTGACAATGGCACCTGTACACAAGTTGTTTTTTTTCAAACAACAATCTTGGGATTATTTTTGAACTGAAATGCTTTTTAAATGCATTTTTAAAAAGTGTTGGTTTATAACATTTAATGTTTGTATGGGGTCAACCTGTAACCAATTGGAACAAAATATTTTGAAATTGTCCAGTAAAATAATAACATTTGGACTAAAAATAACTCTGCTCAAATAATTTCACCAATTAAAATCAGGCTTGGACTAGTTAGCCAGCATGCTTGAACTTATTTCTTCTCTGAAAAATGGGACTATATGATCAAAGAGCACATGACATAAATGTCTTGAAAGTGCATTTTACACTATAAAACACCAAGCAAATGCCTGAGATCATTATCACCTCTGTTAAAGTTTTTAAAATGACCATCAGAGCTTTCTTTAAACTGAAGGTTCCAATTATGACCCTAACAATTTCCCCTGTAAGTTCTTCACCCATTGCGATGGTTAGTTTTATGTGTCAACTTGATTAGGCTAAGGGATGCCCATATAGCTGGTAAAAAATTATTTCAGGGTTTGTCTGTGAAAGTGTTTCGGGAAGAGATAGCATTTGAATTCACAGACTGAGTAAAGCAGATGGCCCTCACCAGCTTGGGTGAGCTGCATCCAACCCACTGAGGGCATAAATAGAACAAAAGGGAGGAGGAAGGGCAATTTTTCTCCCTCCTTGGTCTGGGACATTCATCTTCTCATGCCCTGGGACATTGGGGCTCCCGGCTCTCAGGCCTTCAGACTTATACTGGGACTTACACCATTGGCTTCCTGGTTCCCAGGCCTTCAAGTTTGAACTGGGACTACAACCTATACCGCTGGCTTTCCTGGGCTAACACCTTACAAACGGCAAGTTGTGGGACTTGTTAGCCTCCATAATTTTGTAATCCAATCCTTCATAATTCATCTATTCCTAAATATTTATATATCTCCTATTAATTCCGTTTCTCTGAAGAACCCTGACTGATATCCCCATTCAGTATGACAAATATTTATTTGAGCACCTGCCAAATGTTTTCAGTGGGACAAAAGAAATGAAAACATGCTTTTTAATACAGAGGGGATTAGGCTGCAACCTCTAGAACAATGTCTTTTTCAATGATGCAATGAGTGTTCCTGGCGTTAACAAATCTGCAAGTTGAGAGCTGTTGGAATTTAAAGCCTCATGGGTCGATTGGGAAGGCTTCTTGAAGCAGTACGACACCACAGAGTATTTCTCTTCCTCTTCTTAATCAGGTCCTCTGTGATCTTGTCATATAGCTTTCATTAATAAGTGCTTAACATCTTGAAAAATGTCCAATGAAGAATTTTTAAAAATTGCCCCAGGATTGAGAGCTGTATTACAATTTCCATGTGAAATTAAATTTTCTTGCCTGGGATCAGATCTTAAAAGATAATAAATCTTGAATCATTTATACAACACATAGGCAAGGGAAATAATTTTCTTCCTGGGTACTGGGAGCACTATATATGGTAGATGGCAAAACAGATCAAGGTGATCATTTAACTACGTGTAAGGAATTAGAAAATTCTTTCACTTTTAAATTTGGGAATCTATATATACAGAGTTTACTTCATTAACCAGGATCGATAATAAATGTGATCAAAACTAGATTCTTATATTCATATAGAAGATGAGATGGTTTAAGAAATACCAAAATAAGCAGAACCACTCAGGAGAATAAATAAACCTGATAAACTGATAGTTGCTCAAATCAGTTGAGACCAATCAATCCCATCAGAAAATCTCATGCATTAACTCCAAAATGAAGCCAAGGACCATTGTGAGAGTTTTATTTTTATATTTTAGACTCACATCTCATTTCAAGAAAGTTGCCTCTGAATTCCACCAATCATTTATAAGAAAAATGACAGGACCCTCAATAAAACCTAAGGCAACTGACTTAGGTTCAAGAGAGACTGTTACAGGCCCTTTCTGTGGGGCATTTGTGTCTTTCACTTTGTGAGGATCATTTCTACTCCCTTCATATCTCCTGTGGCTTCTCCTGGTACACCTGCCTTCTCCCCTGCCCTTAGCTATACTTTGATGTCAGGAGAGACTGGCGACTAAAAGCTTCAGAGGTTGGCTGATAGATAAATCTTCAGATTTTAGCAGATTTCCCCAGTATAGTAAGAGTGACCATATTTTTGGATTTTCTTGGATGGTTCTGACTCATTCCCTTTATAATAAAGATGATTTATTAAATGTTTTTTATTTAAAAAACCAAATAATATCCATACTACAGCTCATTACATAAAGTTTGCAAAAATAGAATTTGCTTTACTTCCTAAAATTCATCTTAATTTCTATGTCATATCCCCTCTTTCACCTGGCAAGAAACACCCTCAGTCAGCTGCGGTTTCCCTCCACTGCCCCATCCTGAGGTGGGTCATGACCTTGCCCAGGGCCAGATTTTGGTGTTAATGATGTCCCATCTAGTTGTTGGTCCACTCAGGTTGCCATGGAAGTGTCCACAAATCAGTGTGAAATCTCCTGTAGGCCCAGTGGTCCTCAATTGCTATCAAACTGTGATGGGGGCAGAAATCTTTCTGAATGCTTTCCATCTATCTGCCAAAACACACCTCCCTGTCATGCCCTCTGGGGGTGTTGCAAGATGGAGTGTTGAGGGGCAAAGGGGAAGACTAGCTGCCCAAGAAGCAAAGTCTTACCACCTTTGTCCCAGGGACCACAGCCCTCTGTTCTCACGGCCTCCACATCTCAGGGAGAATCTCTAGTTTTTTTCTGGAAGAAATCCTTTTCCTTTCACATTTCTGGCCCCCAAATCTGTATCTAGACCCCAATCCTTATTTCATCTACTTATTCCCCAAATTCTCTTTCTACTCCAGGACTTTAAGAAATAAAAGTTAGGAAGATTTGCAGATCTCTGCTACCTCTTCACTGAGATTAAAAGCAAAAACCTGGTTTTCTCTTGGGCCAAGATAAGGGTAAGAGGAAACACAAGGGAAAACGAAAAACAGATTTCCTGTATCAAAATATTATTCCCCTCATCTGTACATAGTTATGTTTCTCCAGGCTTTTTCTCATTTATTTTTGCCCCGGTAATAAAGCTGGAAAGACGGTGAACCCGAGTTCGGATGTTACATGCTGCTTGAGAATGATCAATTCAAGTTTTTTTCCAAAAACTGTGATGAGGTAGATTGATTTAGCTTATGCCATTTTTACTGTTTGACAAATGTTCTTGTTTGAAAGCCCCCCAACACCTGTGGTGAAAATTGAAGGTTAAAAATTGCCCTGTACTTAGACAAATTTTAATTTCTGCTTGCCTTTGCTGTTTCCCGCCTATGCTGTCCCTGACTGATAACAGCAAGAGCTGTATCCAGATGTATCTAGACAACGTAAGGAGGAAACCGCCCTGTGAAAGTTTTTGCCATCCCTGAGCGATTTACTGGCTTCTTTCAGCTTCTGTTATCAGCTTGTGCTAGGCCTCCCCACACCCCCTGCTCCCGCCAGGACGGTATGTGTGTATGTATGTATGTGTGTAACTATATGATTACTGTAAGTATGTGACTATATGATTTTTTGCCTATGTGACTATGTGCTTTTAAAAGACCCCTTAAACTTAAATTCAGGGCTGCTTCCTTCCAAGTCTTTTTTTGGAGGAACAGTCGCTGGCTGCCGAATAAAACCCCCCTTTTAAATTCTCAGTTGGGTGTTCTGGTTCCTTTTCCATGCAGCAGTCTCACAACAAAACAACCATAAACAGCATATATTATTTTAGGCATCACTTAGTCTTCTCCTTCCCTCCCAGGCAGAACATTGGCTTCTGCAATATTGCTAATGTACTGGGCTACTTAAACCAGTTATTTGCTGCATAAATTGCTTAATGCTTACTTATGCATTTCCTAATCATGCCTTAATCATCGACACCACATTAGGTAGGAGTTGAGTGTGTTAAGCATGACTTAAAAGTTTTTTTTTTCCACATCCTCCTTTCTCCAACAAGTTTTCACTTAACATTGAGGAAACAAAATTCCTAGCTAAAATGTGTGAAGAACAAATGGTAAGTATAATGAATTTTTATGTCAAATCCATCACAACATTTATGACAGGCTATTAATAACTAAGAGCAAAAAGTGGTGTTAAGTACGCTACTCTGATAATTTCAAGTAGTACAGTTAAATATACAGATCATCCATCAGTGCATATAATCAATACCTAAAAAGAAAAACATTTATTTCTCACTCAACATTTGTATTTATTTTCTGGGCTTGTTTACGATTAAACAATTGATGGAGAAGGAAGCTGGCTAAATATATTAGAAGTATAAATAATGTATTTATGAGACTGTTTAACCTAGTTAACATAATTTAAAATGGGTAGTACTTTAGAAGCAGAATTTGCTTGTATTTGATGTGTTGATTTCATGTGCCTATTCAAAAAGTGTCAGCACTTTTAGTTAATATTTTATCTGAAGACAACAAAGCAACATTTTCTTGAAGGCTTCATCATTCAGACTTTTCACTCAGCTTGACCTTCCTCCAATTTGGTGTAAATTGGTGAGGTGTTACTGCCTATGTATTTTCTCCACTAACATGACAGTTGCTCTTCTTGAATCAAAAGGAAGGGATTGGGCTCTCTTGGAAAGTGAAATCCAGTTAAATTCAATTGCTCCTGCAGGAGACATTAAGGTACAGCTGATGAAAGCACATCACCTTCTTCTTTCTTCTCAAGTTTATATTTATTTTTAAGAAAGTAAATACTAGTTGATGAACTTGATGAATTTAATTTCTCAATCAAAATTAAGGAAAAATGTAAGTTTCTTGAAATATAATTAATATACCAAAATTTTTACATATCTAATGTATACATTTTGATGAGTTTGACATATGCAGACACCTGTGATACCACCACCACAATAAAGGTATTAAACATATCCATCAGCTCCAAAAAATGGGGAAAATATTTTTAACTGCTATAAAACAAAAACAAAAAAGTAAAGTGCACTTATACGTGTGTGTGTATTTGGAACATTTGAGCAACAAAAGGATAATAGTCCTAATGTAAAAGGAACTTTTAAAATCATTACGGAAAAACAAGGGAGAACAAAAGATGAATAAGGGATCTGATGAGAAATTCAAAGAAGAAATATATATGGCAAATACATAAATTATGGAAAATGAAAGTCAAATTTCTCATTGTCAGAAAAAGGAGTTAGATATAAGGAAAGGCAAAAGGCTGGAATCAATTCTATAGTGTTGGACTGAAGGATCAGTATAAATTCATAGATTTTAGTATATTTTCAGGTGGATAGATATAGAAATAAGGATAGATATGAGTGTGTGTGAGTGTGTTTGTGTGTGTGTGTGTGTGTGTGTGTGTGCGTATGTGTGTACATGCATATATTTCCTAGCTCTGTCTGATGAAAGAGCCTAGAAACAATAATTTCCCAATACCAATGGGCACCCCTGGCACACACATTTTGGTCTCCATATATCATTCCCAAATTAAAGGGACCAGGGCTGATTGAATAAATGGGTAATTCCAGGGCTGGAAGAGAGAAAGAACAAGGTGAAATTACAAGATGAATATGGAATATTTTGTGGCACCAGAAAGTAAAGAAGTGTTCAATAAATACGGGGATTATGTAAAAGAGATTCAAGCATCAATTAAAGGTTGGCAAAAGCAGGGATAATTAGAGCAACAAAATAAATAATGATATTAATTGATTATAATCCATAGAGTAAAATAAGAATCCATGAATCCATGTGATTAATTGAATAAGTAAACAAATGGGGGATGATAGAGTTTGGCTGTGTTGTCCCCCAAAAACTCATGTGGAAATCTGATCCCCAGTGTGGCAGTGTTGGGAGCTGTTTGAGTCATGGGGATGATTTCCTCATGAATGGATTAATCCTCTCCTTGGGGAGGGGGGTTAGTGAGTGAGTTCTCACTCTATTAGTTCCTGCAAGAGCTGGTTGTTTAAAAGCCCCTGGCACCCCCTGCCCCCGCTTCCTCTCACCATGTGATCTGCTTGTACCTGCCAGCTGTCTGCCAGTTTCCACCATGAATAGAAGCAACCTGAGGCCCACACCACTTGAAGCTATCCCAGAATAGTAAGCCAAATAAACCTCTGTTCTCTTTTAAATTACCCAGTCTCAGGTATTCTGTTATAGCAACACAAAATGGATTAATACAGAAAATTGGTACTGAGGAGTGGGGTGCTGCTATACAGATACCTGAAAACATGGAAGCAGCTTTGGAATTGGGTAATAGACAAAGGTTGGAGGAGTTTGGAGGACTCAGAAGAAGACAAAAAGATGAGGGAAAGTTTGGAACATTTTAGAGATTGGTTAAATGGTTGTGACCAGAATGCTGATAGAAATGTGAACAGTAAAGGCCATGCTGATGATGAGGTCTCAGATAGAAACGAGAAACTTAACAGGAATTGGACAAAAGATCACACTTGCTACACTGTGGCAAGGAACTTGGCTGCATTGTGTCCATGCCCTAGGACTTTGTGGAAGGTGGGATTTAAGAGTTCTGAACCAGAATATTTGCCGGAAGAAATTTCCAAGCAGCAAAGCATTAAGGAAGCTGCACAGTTACTCACAGCAGTGTATGCTGAGTCATGGCAGAAAAGGCATGATGTAAAGCCAGAATTTAAAAGGGAAGCAAAGCATAAAGATTGGGATAATTTGCAGCCTGCCCATGTGGTAGAGAATGAGAGAGCTCTTTCAGGAGAAAAAATGCAAGGGTGCAGCAGATAGACTGGTTGCTAAAGACATTAGCTTGGCGATGAGGCAGCCAGATACTAATAACCAAGACAATGGGAGAAAAGTCCTGAAGTCATTTCAAGTCACATCACAGACCTGGAGGCCTAGGAGGACCCAGTTGTTTTGGAGGACAGACCTGGGGCACAGCTGCCCTTAGGAACCTGCTCCCTGCATCCCAGCCACTCTGGCTGTAGCAGCCCTGCCTCAAGTGGCTCCAAGTGTGGTTTGTGCAGTAGCTCTGGAGAGCACAAGCCGGAAACCTTGGTGGTGTCCATGTCGTGTTAAGTCTGCAGGTTGGCAGAACATGAGAGCAGTGAAGGCGTGGCAGCCTCCACCCAGATTTCAGAGGATGTATAGAAAAGTCTGGGGCCCAGGCAGAGATCTGCCGCAGGGTCAGAGCCACTGCAGAGATCATCCACTAGAGCAACGCAGAGCAGAAATGTGGGGTTGGAGACCCCACAGAAAGCCCCCACCAGGGAAATGTCTAGTAGAGTTAAGGGAGTGAGGCTGCTGCCAGGACCCCAGAACAATAAAGCCACTGGTAACATGCAATGCTGTCCTGGAAAAGTCACAGGCACCAGTGCAGCCCAGTGTGCTGTGCCAGGCAGAACTATGGGGGTGGAGCTGCCCGAGACTTTGGGGGCTCAGATGCCTCATTGTGCCCAGAATGCAGGAGTTGGAGTCAAAGAAGATTATTTTGGAGCTTTAATAATTAATGTCTGCCCTGATGGGTTTTGTACTCATTTGGGACCTGTTTCTTCTTTCTTCTGGCCTATTCCTCCCTTTTGAAATGGGAATGTGCACCCAATGTCCATTCTACCCTTGTATCTTGGAAGTAGTTAAATTTGTTTTTGATTTTTACTGGTTCACAACTGGAAGGAGTTTTGCCTTTGGTCTCAGATGAAACTTTGGGCTTTGGACTTATAAGTTGGTGCTGGAACAAGTTAAGACTTTTAGGACTATTGGGATACAATGACTGTATTTTGTATGTGAGAGTGATATGAGTTTTGGAGGATCAGGGGCAGAATGATAGAGTTTGGTTGTGTTGTCCCTCCAAAACTCATATGGAAATGAGTGATCCCCAATGCGGCAGTGTTTGGAGTTGTTTGAGTCATGGGGACAGATCCCTCATGAATGAATTAATGCTCTCCCTGGGGCATGGTGGTAGTGAGCAAGTTCTTGCTCTACTAGTTCATGCAAGAGCTTGTTGTTTAAAAGACTCTGGCACCTTCCCCCCCTCTTGCTTCCTCTCTCCATGTGATCTGCTTGTTGTTGCTGCTGCCTGCCACTTTCCACCATGAGTAGAAGCAGCCTGAGGGCTGCACCAGATGCAGTTGTCCCAGTATCATAAGACAAATAAACCCCTGTTCTTTATAGATTACCCAGTCTCAGGCATTCTGTTATAGCAACACAAAATGGACTAATACAGGGGACAAATAAAAACTCTTTCTTAGAGTAGAACTCCAACTGATAAATGTAAAAAATGATGAAAATAGACAATTACCATTTGGCAAACTCTGCAGTAATAATCATTTTAGTTGAGAATTGTCAATGGATGCAAAGTTTAGTGGGTCAAAGTATGATGAAAAACAGTATAATTATATAATATTGAAGTATCACCTGTATTTGTCCATTTCTGTTGCTTATAACAAAATACCCGATACTGGGTAATTTGTAAGAGAACAAAATTTATTTGTTAAAGTTTTGGACGCTGGGAAGTCCACAGTCCAGGGAACACATCTGGTGAAGCCTTTTTCTTGGTTGTAACTCTGCAATGATGCAGAGTGTCACAGGGCAAGAATGGTAAAGCAGAAAGACAGAGCTCCTCAAATGCTCTCCTTTTTAAGACCTCAGAACCATGCCGACGACCACCATTGAACCACGAACTTATTAGTCCCTTCAAGGGCATGGTCCTCTCAATCTAATCACCTCTTCAAGACCCCACCTTTCAATTACTGTAATAGGATTTCCCATCCTCTTAACACTGCCACAGTGGAGGTTAATTTTTCCAGTGCATGGACTTTGGGGAGCATATTTCAATCCACAAAAACATCCACATACAAGGGAAAAAGAAAAATAGTAAATTTACAGTGAAGGAACATGGCAGATACTATTTAAACTCAGTGATCAAAGTTAATGTCCACAGTAACGGGACAAATCAGCATCACATGCCTCCTAGTGTGATACTCTGAAAAGTATACAATATTACCTTTGTGATATTCTTGAAAAAATGCCAAATCTGAATTCAATCAAAGGAAACCTCAGACAAACCTAAGTTGAGAGACTCTTCTAAAAAGTCTGAAGTTCATGTGAGACAAAGAAAAACTGAGGAACTGTACCAGATTAAAAGGAGACTAAAGAGGCACGACAGTTTCATGCAATCTGCGATCCTGTGTTAGGATATAGACCATAAATTACACTTCTGGATCCCACATAGCGAAGAGCACAGAAGCAAGCACTAAACAAAATGATTATTTAGTAAATACTTATTGACTGATTACAATTACTTATTAAGGAATCTAGAGATGGATAGAGTTCTCTGCCCTCATCAGCCCACCTCTTCCTAAGTAGAAATGTGTTTCAAGCCACCCATAGAATATAGGTATGAACTTGGGTATGCTGGAAGACCTCAGTTCTTTATCAGAGAATTTATGGTACATAGGCTAAAAAACCAAACAGCTGCCTTGAAGGTGCCAGACTCTGCCTAGTGGAGATGATTCATAATCTCAGCTGTGACTTCAATTCATTTGTTATTGACTCTGGAGAACTATAGAGCAAGGCTTCCTTGCTGTTGTGTTCCTAGTCCACATCTTTAGAATGTCTAAACAGAGTGGATATCTTGTCTACTTCCTCTTTTGGGAAGTGCCACTGGAAAGATTATACATTAAACTTCTCACTATGTTTTGTGTGAGTACTCTCAAAAATACACCTGTAGAATTTCAATTTCTGAAAATGGTGGGCCACATTATTGAGATTAACTCTCTTGATTAAAACAACTAAAAATACAGAGCAAAACTAACTTAAAAACAGTGATGACCTAGCATGACAGTAAAATATCACTAGGCTAAAACTAAAAGTGAATAGGAATCTCAAGAAATAAGCTAGAACAGAAGCAGCTTTTGCTCTGGGGAGGTTGACAATTCAGGCAAATGTGAACATTTGTTTTGACAGCCTCATGGAGTAAAGTGAACAAAAATCAAAGCTCAGGTCATATAAAAGCTTAAGAATTGAAGAAGAGACCTCAAAATGAGTTGTGACCCTAAAGGACTAGATCTTCAGAGTAAGGTGAACAGTTAACCAAATTTTACAGAGATTTGTAAACAAGTTTCTATTCATTGGGTGGTCCAGAGAACCTCAACCTTTGAATTTCACTTAAGGTGATCTTGGACTTGTTGTGTCCCCCATAAAGTCCTGGAAACTAACACAAATTTGTGAAGGAAGATATCTTCATTATAACCTCACATTATTCCTGAAAATATTTTCTTTAACAATGACCATCACAAAGACAAAAATGATCTGGCATTAAAAAACAAGGCATCATAAGAAAGAAGCAGTAAGAACAGAAATAGGCCTGCAAAGATATCGAATACTAGAATTACCAGATATAGACTACAAACTGACTGTATCTACAATGCTTAAAGAAATAAGAGACAAACTTAGTAATAACTACAAGGAGAAGGAAATCACACAAACAGATGACTAAAACAATAGTAGAAACTGAGAACTCAAACAGATTTAGCTGTAGAAAAAATAAACCAAGAAACTGGTCCGAAGACATAATCCAGAATGTGGCATGGAAAGACAGAAAGAGATAAAACTAAAAGATTAGAGAACAGAGTCAGACAGTCTAACTTACTTTTAACTTTAATCCCAAAAGAAAGGAAAGAGAATACAAAGCATAGAATATGAGACATTTGTACACATAAAAGTGGCCAGGAATTTCTAAAAATTGATCAACAATACTAATCCACAGATTCAGGAAGCCTAAAAAATCCAAGAAGTATATGTAGAAATTCACACCCAGATAGGGCACAGAGTGTCAAGGTCAAAAAGAAAAATATTAAAAACATTTAGACAAACCCACTTTTCTCCAGAAAAACCTCAATGGAAACTAAAATACGTTGGTTCCCAGAGCATGAACCAAGATATTTTATTTTACAAAGAAAGCCACCATCTCTTAAATTAATACATTTTTGGTTTCCTTTAACAATTACAAAACACTTATATCAAGTGCCAATTAATATACAAATACACTAAAACTCTTTAGTGAAACATAAAATTTTACTTTTATTTTCACTTTAATTTTTCAGAGAAACTGGACTTTGAGGACATACATCATTTAATAGACAAAAGCAAAAGCAAGAAAGCACTGCAAAATAAAATATGAACTTTGTTTGACTTTCTGGTTTGAGTAGAGACCATGATTAATTTTCCCCTCATTCTTTTTTTCAGTCTTTCAGAGTGTATAGTTTATGGCTTATCAGGTTTTGTGTTTTTGAAAGATTCTTAAAATCCCTTTAATCTTTTAAAAGCAAAAGGGTGACTCTGATTTATAATAATCAAGAAGTCTTGCAGGTTTACAGAGGAAGCATGAGGAAGTGGGAATAGCAGTAGAGGGATCTAAGAAATGTGGATTCTATTCTCAGTTCTAGACTCAAGTAACTGTAACTTGGAGAAGCTACTCTACCTTAGGGGCCACATTATTTCATAGTCTATAATTCTATGTTCCAGGGCACATTTACCTTGGAATAAATCTAGATCCCAATAATGAACATACACAGTAGTTCTCTGTCTCCAATCCTCACCCGTTACTGCAGAACATTAAGTCCCCACATTATTTCTAGGAATACTCAGAGGCAACTCACATGTGCTCATGAATCTAGTGATTTTAATCCTCTGTGATTTCCTCCTTCTTCTTTCTTCCCTATTTTTACACTGTCTTTGAGGGTCTTTAGCTGAAGTCTCCAAAACAAGACTTAAATAACTTCCCCCAGGGCTGGCTAGTTAGCTCACTTGGGACAGTGTGGTGCTGATAACACCAATATCAAGGGTTTAGATCCCCGGACTGGCTAGCCACCAGAATACACACACGTGTGTGTGTGTCTGTGTCTGTGTATCCCTCTTTGGGTTGCCCTCTGTCACTTGGTCCCAGAGCAGTGGTGCCTTGAGCTCCCCATGCTCATAGAGAGATTAGATATATTGCTCCTCAATATTTTGTTTCCTATAGCCTCCACACTCCCAAGAAAACTGCTTCTAGTCTTGGTGGGTAAAGAGAAAAGAAGGGAAAGAATGAGGAGGGGTCTATAAAAATAAAGTTGTGAAGCAACTTGAACCAGACACTTAATGAACCTTTTCTTCATGGCTGCTCACTCTGCTTAGGCTATTAGTATCCCTCAAAGGATTAGGAGAGTTGCTACTCAGAGACATGACAAGGTAACTTAGGCAGGGATCACCCAGCTTGAACATTTTCATAAAATCACAGTGTTCCAGGAGCAGCCCCATCCTTACTGTGTTGGGTTTAAAGAGTCGGGGCAATGCACCAAGCAAATGGTTCCTTGAAATCACTCCATTTGAGATTTAGTCTTACTAATTTCTTGTATTTTCCAGTCCTCTATAAAAGTGCTAAGAATCTTGGGCTTCATATGAAAAGAGTTATCTGTTAGCTGGCTGATGAAAAGACCATCCAGAAATGGGCCACAGTTTGGAGGCTCAGAAGGAGAAATAGGTAGAGGGCAAGAGGTATGTCCTTTTTTTTGGGTCCCTCTCATTATGTAACTTTTCATTCATTCTCTCTTTATTTCAAAAACATTAATTGAGAGCTGTTAGGGGTTAAATTGCGCCCCCTCAATAAAAGGTAAGTTGTAGTCCTAACCTTCAGTATCCCAGAATGTGGCTCTATTTGGAAATAGGATTATTATAGATATAATTAG
Source organism: Cynocephalus volans (assembly GCF_027409185.1). Lineage (NCBI taxonomy): Eukaryota > Metazoa > Chordata > Mammalia > Dermoptera > Cynocephalidae > Cynocephalus > Cynocephalus volans. The sequence continues at coordinate 132,171,066 of NC_084464.1, forward strand.
TTAAAATGAGGTCATACTGGGGTAGGGTGGGCCCTTAATCCAATATGACTAGTGTCCATCTAAAGAGACAGCCACGTGAAGACACAGAGACAAAGGGAGAATTCCATGTGAAGATGGAGGATTAGAGTGATGCACAAGCCAAAGAATGCCAAAGACTGCCAGAAACCTCCAGAAGCTAGGAAGAGACAAGGAAGGATTTCCCTACAGCTTTCAGAGGGAGCATGGCTCTGCCAACACCTTGATTTTGAACTTGCAGCCTCCAAACTATTCAAAAATACATTTCTTTTGCTCTAAGCCACCCAGTTTGTGCTACTTTGTCATAGCAGTTATAGAAAAAAAATATGAGTCTACTATGTGCCAAACTTCTTCCTAGTGGCTTTGGATCAAGGTCACATAAGATGTGGTCTCATCCCAAGGACAATGCCAGATAGGATTAAAAAAAGAGGTAGTTGAGAGGTCTGTATTATTAGGAGAAAGGTTTTTAAAACCTCAATATGTATTCTCTAAAATAAATGATAGAATTGAGCCAGGAAAAGTGAATCTTTGACAGAGTGATACAGGTGAGATGCCCTTTGTCTTCTTTCTTTAGAAGTCCTGTGATAAAAGCTTTGGAGATTGAAAAAATGGTTTGTGTTTATGACACAAAAGAAGCAGAGATCGCTAGAAGTCAGCGAGTTCACCAAGAACAGGTTCTGTCAGGGTCAGCAAGGAAGTCAGATTGGTAGACAACAGGAAGTAGCAAAGTGTAGTGAGACTTATGAGACACATGATACATTTCCTTATGATGGAAATTAATGAGCAGTTATATCTATAGATTGATGACTAATTAATGCAGCTATGCCAATCTGGGTTGAGGCTTCCAGAATGCCATGAAGCATTTACATGAAGAAGTATTGTCCTGTTCAACATTTTCATCAGTGATCTGGAAAAGTCAAGGATTAACAAATTTGTGTTTGATGGGCCAGATGACTCCACCTACACTTGGATGTATACACTTTGCTCTGGATGCCCCTTTTAGGGAGGGCATAGGGGACCTGGAAGATGTTCTAAAGGGAGTGACCAGGTCGGTGACCTGAAGGAGAGAGTAGTAATCATGCAATACAAGAAACTGGTGTGGTATTTGGGGATATTCAGCCTAAACAATAGATACCCAAGAAAGACATGACAACCAAGCGACAGTGCATTTTACTTGGATCAAAGAGCTGTGAGCAATGAGTCAAATGACAGGAAGGTAATCTCATCTTGATATAAGAAGTGCTTTCAGGATAACTGGCAATAAGAGAGTGATGTCATCAACATGGCAGAATAGACAATTCCCAGCATCTCATCCTTCCACAAGTAACCAATTTACAACTACTAAAAAGCAAAGACTGGCAACCTGGAACCTCTGGAGTTGGGGGAAGAGGAGGAGAGACCCGCAAAATTCAAGAAGGTGTGAGAGGAAACGGTGAGAGGTTTCTAAGCCAGATTGGTTTGGAGACTGGGACTAGCTGTGACACATAGATTGAGCCTGAAAAAGCGATGGCACCCTGTGCACAAACCTGCTTGGAGCCTGCAGGGGAAAAGTGGACTTCTGAGCATACCATACTGGCCCTCAGGCCATAAAGACCATTTGCAAGATTCCCTAGGCCCATATAGGAGCAAGTGGCCACAGCCAGCTAGAGAGAAAGCTACCCAGAGGCTGGTGAGTTATCACAAGGAATATATATATGTACATGACCTGCCCCACTGGAAGTGGTCATGGTGCCAAGGAAAGCCTACCCACCAAGGTAATATTGGGTGCAGCACAGGCAGCTTGTCTCAGTGGAAATCAGGGAAATAGAACTGCAGGGGGCTCAATCTGCAGGAATGACTCCATCCTGAGCCAGAATTTCCACATAGCCCTGACCCCGAAGTGCTGAACAAAAAACTGTCCCCATAGAATCAGCAGCCAAAAACGTTCTCCTCAAATGCCTAGACATCAATGTAAAGACACAAAGATTGAGAAAAAGCAGAGAAATACATCACCACCAAATGAAACAAACAAAGCATCAGCAATGGATTCAGAGGAACAGCAGATCTATGAAATATCTGACAGAGAATCCAGAAGAACCCTCTTAGGGATGTTCGGAGAGTCATAAGAAAATACAGATTGAAGCTTAAATGATGACTGGAAAATAATTCAGAAGTAGAATGAGAAACTGGACAAAGGAATATGATCAATTTTTTAAAAATAAAAATTCTAGAAATAAAGAATACATTATCTGAATTGAAAAACTCAGTAGAAAGCTCCCACAGCAGACTTAATAAAACAGAGGGAAGAATCAGTGAGTTCAAAGATAAAACACATGAAAATACCCAATCAGAGGAGCAAAAATAAAAAGGAATAAGAAAAAATGAAACAGAAATACAGCAAATATGGGACTCCCTCAAGTGAAATAACCTCCTCACACTTGGCATACAGGAAGGAAAGGAAAACGGAAGAGATGGAGAAAGCATATTCAGGAAAATGATGGCTGATAATCTCCCAAGTATGGAGAAAGATGACAGTATCCAAATATAGGAATATCAAAGGTTACCAGTTAAATTCAATCCAAGGAGGAACACCCCAAGGCACATCATAATGAAATTATCAAACACTGAAAAGAGAATACTGAAAGCAGCAAGAAAAAAGAAACATGTAACATTCAACAGAGCCTTACCACATCTGTCAGAGAATTTCTCAGTAGAAACCCTGCAAACCAGAAAAGAATGAGGCGGTATATTCAGAGTGCTGAAGGTAAAGGACTGTCAGCCAAGAATTCTGTACCCAACAAAACTAACTTTCAAATATGAAGGAGAAATAAAGTCTTTCCCAGAAAAAAACCCAAACAAACAAACTAAGAGAATTCATCAACACTAGACCTGCCCTACAAGAAATGCTAAAGGAAGTTCTTCAATCTGGAAGAGACAACAGTAAGGAGCAGCAAGAACATTTGAAGATATACAACTTATTAGTAAAGTAAATTCACAGATGACTTCAGAATACTCCAATGTTGTAAGGTGAGTGAATAAACCACTTCCATCCTTAGTATGAAGAATAAAGGACAAACCTAACAGGACAATAACATATACAACAACTGTATAAGACAAAGGCAATATTAAAAGATGTAGCTTGAAACAGAAAATTGTCAAAAAGTGGGGAGGAATGATGCCCAAACATACAGTTGGCTATGGTTTTTTCTTTTTTCTTAGATATCGAGGTTAAAGTAGTTATTAGTCTAAAATAATTTGTTATAACTATAGCATATTTTCTGTAAGCCATACACAAAACTTAGAAGAAACATACTAAAAATAAGTAGTGAGAAAGCAAAATGTAAAGCTAGGAAAAAACCACTCAGCCAAAAGGAAGACAATAAGACCAGAAAAAAGGAAACACGGATCCACAAAACAACCAGAAGAAAGATAACAAAATGGCAGTAATGAGTCCCTGTATATCAATAATAACCTTAAGAGTAAATGGATTAAATGCCCCAATTTTCAGTTAGAGTGCAATATTGTAACATAAAGGTCAAGGGTTCGGATCCCCATATCAGCAAGCCACCAAGAATAAGTAATTAATGCCCCCAATAAAAGACACAGAGTGGCTCAATGGATTATAAAACAAGAACCAACAATATGATTCCTACAAGGAATTCTCTTCACTGATAAAGACACACATAGGCTGAAAGTGAAGGGATAGGAAAATATATTTCATGCAAACAGAAACCAAAAAAGAGCAGGAGTAGCTATACTTATATCAGATAAACTAGACTTCAGGCTAAGGAAAATAAAAAAAGATAAGGCAGGTAATTATATAATGATAAAAAAATCAATCCAACAAGAGAATATAACAATTCTAAACATATACGCACACAATGCCTGAGCACTCAGCTACATAAAGCAATTACTAATGGACTTAACAGGAGAGATTGACTCCAACACAATAATAGCTGGAGACTTTAATACTCCAATCTCAGCAAAGGACAGATCATTCAGACAGAAAATTAACCAGGAAATGTCAGAATTAATCTGTACTATAATATGACTTGACCTAATGGACATTTATAGAACATTTCATCCAACAGCATCAGAATACACATTCTTCTCAGTAGCACACGGAACATTCTCTAGAATAGACCAGATGTTAGTACACAAAAAAAGGCTCAACAATATTTTAAAAATTGAAATCATATGAACTATCTTATCTGACCACAATGGAATAAAGCTAGAAATCAAAAACAAAAGAGACACTAGAAACTGTACAAATATGTGAAAATTAAACAATATGCTCCCAAACTACAAAAAGGTCAAAGAAGGAATCCAGAAGGGAATTTAAAAATTCCTGAAGACAAACGAAAATGAAAACACAACATACCAGAATTTATGGAATACAATGAAAGCAGTTGTAAGAGGATGGTTTATAGCAATAAATGCCTACATCAGAAAAGAAGAGAGACTCCAAATAAACAGCCTAATGTTACATCTCAAGGAGCTGAAAAAACAAGAGCAAACCAAACTCAAAATCAGTAGAAGGGGAGAAATAACAACAATCAAAGCGGAAATAAATGAATTTAACAACTTTTAAAAATACAGAAGATGGATGAAACAAAGAGTTGGGTCTTTAAAAGATAAACAAAATTGGTAAACATTTAGCTAGACTAATGAAGAAAAAAAGAGAGAAGACTCAAATAAATAAAATCAGAAACAAAAAAGGAGACATTACAACTGATACCACAGAAATACCAAGGATCATGACAGACAACTATGAACAACTACATGCAAACAAACTAGAAAACCTAGAAGAAATAGGTAAATTCCTGAATACATATGATTTACCAAGTTGAATCATGAAGAAATAGAAAACCTAAACAGACCAGTAATGAGTAATGTGATTGAAGCAGTAATAAAAAGTCATCAGACAAAGAAAACCCAAGACCAGATGGCTTCACTGCCAAATTCTATCAAATATTTAAAGAATTAACACCAATTCTTCTCAAACTCTTCCAAAAAATTGAAGAGGGGGGAATACTTCCAAACTCATTCTATGAGGCCATCATTTCCCTCATACCAAAACTGAAAAAAACAACAAGACAGAAAAAAAAAAAAAAAGAGAGAGAAAACTACAGAACAACATACCTAATGAACACACAGAGATCCTCAATAAAACACTAGCAAACAGAATCCAGCAACAGATTAAAAAGATCATACGCCATGATCCAGTGAGATTCATCCCATGGATGCAAGTGTGGTTCAACATACACAAACCATTAGCCCTCTTATATGCCAACAACTTTTCCTCTAAGATCTGGAACAAGACAAAGATGCCAACTTTCCCCATTCTTATTCAACATAGTACTAGAAGTCCTAGCCTGTGCAATAGGTCAAGAGAAAGCAATTAAAGGCATCCATAAAGAAAACCCTAATGACTCAACCAAAAAATCCCTAGAACTAATAAATGAATTCAGTACAGTGGCAGGATACAAAATCAGCATACAAAAGTCAATAGCCTTCCTATATGCCAACAACAAAATAGCTGAGGAAACCAAGAAAGTAATCCCATTCACAATAGCTACCAAAAGAAGTGAAATACATAGGAGTAAATTTAACAAAGGAAGTGAAAAACCTCTACAATGAAAACTAAGAAACATTGGTGAAAAAAATTGAAGAGAACACAAATAAATGGAAAGATATATCATTGTTCATGGGTTGGAAGAATTAACATCATTGAAATATCCATATTACCCAAAGCAATCTACACATTCAATGCAATCCCTATCAAAATACCAATGATATTCTTCACAGAAATAGAAAAAAACAATGTTAGAATTTGTATGGAACCACTAAAGATCCCACCATATACTGAAAGCAATGTTGAATAAAAAGAACAAAGTTGGAGGCATCACACTTCCTGACTTCAAAATATACTATGAAGCTATAGTAACCAAAACAGCATGGTACTGGCATAAAGACAGACTAATTGACCAACAGAATGGAATAGAAAGCCCCCAAATAAACACACTCAGTTACAGCCAACTGATTTTTGATAAGGATGCCAAAAATATATGATAGGGAAAAGACAGTCTCTTCAACAAATGGTGTTGGGAAAACTGGATATCCATATGCAGAAGATTGAAACTAGACCCCTATCTCTCACCATACACAAAAATCAACTCAAAATAGATCAAAGACCTAAATTTAAGACCCAAAACTATGAAACTACTAGAGGAAAACAGAAAAAAATGCTACATGAAATGAGAGTGGGTAACACTTTATTGAACAAGGCTACAAAGGCACAAGCAACTAAAGCAAAAATACATAAATGGGAATTCATCAGAATAAAAGCTTCTGCACAGCAAGGGACACTGTCAAAAAAGGGAAGCAACAACCTACAGACCTACAGAATGGGAGAAAGTGTTTGCACACTACACATCAGACAAGGGGCTAATATCCAGAACATATAAGGAACTTAAATGTGTCGGGCCTTAAAAACTAATGCCACCTTAAGTGACATTACAAGCAGCGCCATTATGGGCCCACAAGGGCGTATTAATGTGGCAGCCTAAGAGGCGCCAGGAGGAAGTAGGGTGGGAGTGTCTGCAGAAACCTTGCCTTAGCCCTTATTGGCTAAATACGTGCTTCCGTGCTCGTGAACACTGTGTGATTGCAATAGGTAGGCATTGAGACAGGATGCATGCTCTTGACTGTTAAGCTGATAGGATTATGTTAAAACCTCCCCTCCCCATCGGCCTATAAAAGCAAGTGCTTGTGTGATAATAAACAGAACTGCTCCACAGAACCCCCGCAGCATCTGAGTGTCCTTTAAGCGGGCTGGTTGTGGCCGGCGGCTGTGCTCACCTCTCTTCACAGCTCTCTTCCCCCGTCTCCTTCCAAAAGGGGACTGGAGGGAAAGAGGAATCCCGGCCATTCGCTCGCCCACCAAAAGGAACGAGGCTAGGGCTGTTCGGGTTGGCCGGAGGTGCACCCGACAGAATGACTCAACAGCAAAAAACCAAATAACCCAATTTCAAAATGGGTGAAGGACCTGAACAAACATTTCTCAAAAGATATATAAATGGCCAACAGATGCTTGAAAAAAATGCTCAACATCACAAATCATCAGGGAAATGTAAATTAAAACCATAATGAGATATCAACTCAACTCAGTTTGAATGGCTATTATCAAAAAGACAAAAAGTAACAAATGCTAGCAAGGATGCAGAGAAAAAGGAACTCTCCTACATTGCTAGTGGGAGTATAAATTGGTACAGCCACTGTGGAAAACAGTATAGGGTTTCAGAGAACTAAAAATAGATCTACCCTACTACCCAGCTATCCCATTACTGGGTATATACTTAAAGGAAATGAAATCAATACATTGAAAAGACACCTGCATGCCTGTGTTTATTGCAGCACTATTCACAATAGCTAAGAGATGGAATCAACGTAATGCCCTTTGACAGATGAACGGATAAAAAATCTGTGGTATATATACACTATGGAATACTACTCAGCTATTAAAAAGGTATCCTACCATTTGCAGCAATATGGATGAAACTGGAAACTATCATTTTAAGTGAAGTAAGTCAGACATGAAAAGACAAATACCACATGATATCACTCGTATGTGGAATCTAAAAAACAACAACAACAAAAACAAAACCAGTGGTTCTCATAGAAGTAGAGAGTAGAATAATGGTTACCAGAGGTGGGTGGTTGGGTGGGGGTTGGGGAAATGGTGGATTAATGGGTACAAAACTATGCTGTCTACCCTAAGTGAATCATTGTGCAGTATATGCACGTGCTGAGACAATACTCTGTACTTCACAAATATATACAAATAAATATTAAAATATTTGGAATAAAAAAATAAAAAATTCTGCAATAAAATTTGAAAGACAGCAAATCTCTATGAATTAATTTATAAATTCAGGAAAAGTTCTAGTGGTTTTTTTTGTGGAATTCAACAACTTATTCTAAATATATAGAATAGAAGCTCATAAAAGGTAAGTACATTTTGAAAAAGAAGAGCCAAAAGGTTACTCCCATCCAAGCAATGATAGGATACACCACAAAACAATAATAAAAAAGCCTCACGGACCAGGTGCAGCCATAGGTAAAGTCAGTGGAACAGAAGAAAGAGCTCAGTGACAGATAGCCCTCATATCAGTGGCAAAACAGATGCTGTTCAATGGGAGTTGTTGAGGAAACTGATGGATGAAACAGGAAACAATATAGCTGGAAAATTTACACAATATACAGAGATGGATTAGATGGATTAAAGAGCTAAATGTAAAAGGTAAACTCTAAAGCAAATAGAAAAAAATGATTTGGGAGGAGCAGGACTTCTTTAAATCCCAGCAAGTTGCTGCTTGGTTCATATTTTGCCTTTAGTTTTGGAAGTTGGAAGGTTCTTCAGGGTTTGTTTCTTCTAAATCCATATTTTTGCATGATGATAAACAACATACCAGGAGCACACAGGCAGTTAATAGCTGACACCAACTGGTGTCTAGACGGTAAGCCCAGTGGTTAGATGGATCCAGAATGCCTAAGACTGAACCATGGCTCTTTCTCTACAACCTGTGTGTGATCTTTGGCAACCTCTCTGAGCTTCAGTTCCGTCATCAGTAAAATGTCACTAATGGCACTAATGATGGCACTAATGGCACTAATGGTGAGACTTAATATAAAACTGATATAAGAGTTAAATGAGGTAATATAAAACTGAACGCATCTAGCACATGATAAAAACTCAATGCTATTTTTGTTTCTATACCTGATTATGATATTATGACTCTAAAAAATATTTCAAAAATGGTAACACCTCTGGGTTATCAATCAAGTAGCCACTTTTTTCTTCGAGTAATAATAATAAAAAAAAGGTCATATGCTTTCCCTGACAGTGTGCCCTAGTGGTATGTGAAATGTTTACCATGGATTAACCATTTATCCTAGTGTGTGAACCTTAACGCAGGATGTTAGAACTGGAAGGGATTTGAGAGGCCATCTTCCCAGTCCCAGCCCTTATTCTACAAGGGGACTAAAGAGACCTAGAGGAGGAAAGTTCCCTGCCCTGGGGTTGCACAGCTAGAAGGATAGTGCTGTTTATGTGGTTGTGAAACCACATGTAACTGTCCATTATCTAAGGAGAGATTAAAGTCCTCTGGCTGGCTCTCTAAAAAGCTGTGAACTAGGATCATGAATAATGCTCACTTAGCCAGAGATCTAGACTCATGGTTATTCCACATGTGAAGAATTTGCAAGACTTTCTGTTGACTGTCACTCTTCGGTTCAGTAGGTGGAGCCAGCTGTCCTCATTAGAGTAAAGGTAAACAGATTCAACCCAATTATAAATGGAAAAAAAAAAGATGTGTCCTCTGTCATTGAGGGTTGCAGAGGGTGGCAACTGGCTGGAGACCACAGGTACAGCAAAGAGAAGTGTCAGAGCATGAGTTCCAAGTCAAAATCCATAGGGATTATCGGAGCTCCTTTTTCAAAGGGACAGGTGAGTAAAAAGCCTGGCTTTGAATAACAGAAATTTATTGGAAAATTTTGGACATTAAAACTTGTAAGGTGTTATTGTCTGTTTAGCTAAGTTTCCTGGAAATGCATATTTTATAGTTCTCTCATCATTTTGCAACAGCATATAATTAAGCTCACGAGCCCACTTACTCTTGTCACTTCTGTTTCAACCAAAGCCAATTTCATTTGAATCTATTGCATGTTTCTTATATTTTTTAAAAGAGAAAATAGTTATTTGAATTGAAATGACCTATTTCTGCATTTTAGTTACTCATTTAAGTTTTGTTGCTCTTGTTGTTTTGATGTAACCATGTGTACACAGAGGGAGAGAGAATTTTAAGAAAACACATTTGTTTAATTATGTAATTAATGCCTGGAAAAATTTAATACATTCAGGCTTCTTTTATTTACTTATTTTGATTTTTTGTTATTGTTATTGGCGGCTGGCTGATAATAGAGATCCTAACCCTTGACTTCAGACTTCTTTAATTTGGGTAACCTAAATGTTATTGCTTTATGCAGCTTTGTGAAGGATTTATATTATTTTAGGGCTTTAATAATTCTATAAAACTGTTAGTTCATGGGCTAGGTAGGATCCTTTATGTATCTCTCTTTCAGGGGAGAAAAACAAAAAAGAAAAAAAGAAAAATCCTACTGCAAATTGGAAACACTGAAAGGATTAATGGATTTATGAAACTCTTAGATTGTCTTAGGGCCACCTGTCTGGGACTCAGCACATGCCAACAACATTTAAATACAGTCTTTTTTTTCTGTCTGGGAACATTCATTTTGGTAAATAGGTACTTCAAAAAGTTAGTGGAAAAAATAGAATTAAAAGATAATATGACTCTTTCCATGAACTTTTTGAAGATACCTCATATAATGAGATGACAGAAGACCTTAAACTGTAACATGGGTGCGTCTGTGAATTAAAAAGGGAAAAGAAAGAAAAAACCAAATAAGACTATTTGTGATGCATAACTCCTAAAGTTTATTTTTAAATGGGGGTTTTCTTCAGGTTTCTCAGAATCTGGGCAGAATTTTACCCCCCTTAATTTGGAACTCTTGCTGGGTCCTCTGGCTTTTTATTGCAAAACAAATTGGGAAAGGTCAGAGGTTAGAGACCCAAACTGCATTTGGACTGTCAGTAAATACGCACTGTTTCACTTCCCCTGGACATCTTCCAAAGGTCTCTCCCAGAACAGGGACATTTTGCTGACACAGAAGTGTTTCTTTTAACATCTACAATACACTTACCTATTCTTGGAATGAGTTATAAGTTTGAGTCTGAGAAAGGGCTCCATTCCCTGCCTCATCTCCTTGCAAAGCAGTGAGAAAACAATGAAGTAGGTATTATTCTTACCTTACAGTTGAGTTAGTGAAGGCTCAGAGAGGTTTGATAATCTGCTCAAGGTCCAAGATTCCAGATCATGCTGGCTGATTCCAAAGCCTGTGCCTCTGACCTGCATTAACACTTCTTCAGAGGGCTCAGCTCCATAGCGGATCTCACACTTGTGGCCAGGCAGGGATTGGGCCCAGCTTAGAAGGTCAGTAGAGCTGTCAAAGCGGACTGACAAACCAAGCAATGAGCACAGACCGCTCAGGAAAAGCAGTTTGAATCAAACAAATAAAAAAGAAGGCTAGAAAATGTCACTCTGGGAAATTTAATGACCGTGTTATAGCAAATACTGTATCAACGAAGGGGTCTATGAGATTTGGTGTCAAGTCTGAAAGAGAGAGTGAAAAAAAGTCCAGGAAGTTTTATCAAATTGATACTTTTTGAGCATCTACTATATAGGTCAGTTCTACACTACAAAATATAGTGTCCCAAAGGTAAAGAAAGTTGTATTGAAACCTAACAATGGGGAAAAGACAAAAACAGACCCAAAACTAAAGGCAAAATATGAACCAAGGAGCGCCTTACTGGGGTTTAAAGAAAGAGAAATTACATCTGTCAAATAGGGGGAAGGAAGCGGGTCAAGTAAAAAGCGAGTGGAGTCAAGAAGCGGAGCGTGTCAGGCAGAGTGCGTGGGGTCTCTTGCTGCCAGGGACGGGACTTTGGCACCCAGGGCAAGTCATCTGGTCATTTGCATGGAAAAAAAGATTTGCTGTTTGGCACTGCAGCTCCCATCCTAGGGATAGACATGTGTTTTTTGGCACATCTTCTAATCTGATAGTAAGAAATAACTTTCTGAATAAGCCCTATTGGAAATTAGAATCAGAAAGATACAGAAAAGAACCATTTTTTTAGACCTCTAGGCAGCCGGGGGGCTTGGGCAGACTTGCTGCAAGGAGGGAGAGTGTTAGCTTCCCTAATGTCATAACTGCAAGGGTAGAATCTCTCATCAGCTGTTTAAGCAAGCCAAAACTTGAAACGACTGGTCTTTGTGGTTTCAGCTCCCACGAGATGATTGTTCCCTGTTTTCCGCTTTCTCCCCAAGAGCCCTAACACTGCTGTGAGGACCTGCACGTAGGTCTCTTTCATGCCATGCTCTTTCTTTTCCGATTCCTTTGCCCAAGCTGTGGTCGTGGTTTGCAAAATTCCTCCACTACCCCATCTGTTTTTCTATCTACTTGTGTTGCAAGACTCAGCTTAAGTGTCATCTGTTCCATGCAGCCTTCACGGATACACCCGGTACACCCTGTCCCCAACAGAGTTAGAGGCATCTTGTTTTTGTTACTATGACATCTTATATCTGTGTTGAAGTGACTATCTTTGTACTGCAATTGGGTTAAATCTCCAAACCTCCTATTGGCTTATGACTGACTCAATGACAGAAGCCCTCTCCTTTTCATTATTGAATCTTCATCTATCAGAGTGGTTTTGCACAAAATATGTGTTCACTATGTTGACAACACGGTGTGATGGGAAGAGGGGATGCAGGTTTTGGAATCTAAAGACCTGGATATGAATGAAGGCTCTGCCACTTATTAGCCGTGTGCCAGTAGGAAAATCACACAACTTTTGTGATTCTAGTTCCTCCTGTTTGGCATAGGAGTAATTCAGTCTACTTTGCTGTGAAGATTAAATGAGATAATGTAAATTCCTGGCTCTGTAGAAGATCAAAAAATCATAGTTACAATTCAACTGATTAAATAATGAAAAGGGTTCCTATTGTAAACATCTGATGGTCATGATAATGTCTGAAGTACTTTATTTTTTAATTGTTCAGCCACGAGGAGGGGTGGAAGAAGGCCCTACAGTATTGAGAAAGGCTGGTCTGCTTGAGAAACTTAAAGAACAAGGTAATTTTTTAGTTGAAAGATGATCAGCTTGATTTCCTCCCCACTCTGAAGGAAGGAATAGGCTCCTGTGAACATGGAGTGTGTCTGGAATAACATTTATACCAGAATTGCAGAACTGGCTATAACTTTAGAGGTGCATCCTATAAAAGGAGCAGGGCATGGGGAGAATGCTATGTTAGAGGAACATCTCACTCAGTTTGTCTTTCTGGACAAACTACTTTTTAAATTTTTTGGTGACTGGCTGGTGTGGGGATCTGAACCCTTGACCTTGGCTATAACATCATGCTCTAACCTTCTGAGCTAACCAGCCAGCCCCTCAGCCAAACTATTGTACAAGAGAATCTGTGTGTGCAAGGACTGGGGATGGGGTGGTAGGAGAATTGGGGGAATTGAAAACCAAAGGTGAGGGGCAGCAGGAAGTATACACTACTAGCAGAGGACCTCTGTTTGTGAAAGAAAATAAAATGAAACTAATTAATAATAATAATGATACCTAGTGTTTGCACAGTGTGTATCTGTGCACATACATGCATATATATACACACACACACATAAGCATGCAAATGCAAAATTATATTTACATATATGTTATTTTTATATATAAATCCCTGATGAAATGTTGGAGAGAATATGGAACAACTGGAGCCCTCATATTTCTGATGGGAATGCAAAATGATACAGCCATGTTGGAAAGCAGTTTGGCAGTTTCTTAAGTAAACAAATATTTTACCTTTTGTCCCAGCAGTTCTACTCCTAGGTATTTACCCAACAGAAGTGAAAAGATATATCCACACAAAGACTTAAACTTGAATGTTTGTAGCAGCAGTATTTATAATAACAAAAAAATGGAAACAACAAAATGCTCATCTGGGTGAATGGATGAACAAAAAATGGTACATCCACACCATGACAGAGTACTCAACAATAAGAAGGAACAGACTAATGCCCCAGGCAAAGATATGGATGGATCTTAAAAACAGCATGCTAAGTGGAAGAGTCCAGACACAAAAGGCTCCATACTGTTTGAGTCATTGATATGAAATTCTGGAAAGACAAAAGCACAGCAAAAGAAAGCACATCAGCAGTTCCTGGGGGTAGGAAGAGGAACAAACTAAGGGGGCATGAGGGAATTTGAGTGGGGGAATGGTAGTGTTTTAAATCTTGATCGTAATGATGGTTCCAAGACTGTGGATATTTCCAAAATTCATTGACCTGTGCACTTAAAATGAGTGAATTTTAGTGAGTAAGAATTATATGCTCCCCTCCCCCCAACAAAAGAAGAAAAGACACCAATAGAGAACAGAAAGCTTGGGTGAATGGACATGTCCTTCTGACCCCATGTCACAGTTTTACATGAAGCTCTCTACTTTTGAAGCCTAATTTAGGGCCTTTTAGAAAGCACACTGGGTCCTTAGGAATTTTGGGTTACCTGCAATTTTTCCTTATTAAAGAGGATAATAAAAAGTCTTCATCTACCAAACTCTCTAAAGTGTTAGGCTCAGTGTTAAGCATATATTCTTGTTTAATTCTGACAACACCACTGTGAGGCAGGTACAACAGAGAGACAAGGAGGCTGAGCTGCTTCAGCAGGTGACAGATTGGATTGATACCAAGGGTTGTTAACACAGATTACATATATTTATGTGCAGAAGAAAATATAACAGTATTTTCTAAATTTTGTAAATATATATTATATATACAAGTATATATATATAGATATATAGATAGATATGAACTATTTATTATAAAAACAAAACATGCTTATTATAGAATGTATAGAATGGTAGAATTCACATAGAAGAGAGAGAGAGACAGCGAGATAGAGACAAAGACAGTGATGTCCCCCATTAAGCCCAAACTAGAAGGTTATTACCATTATATTTTAGTGTCTAGTCTAACCAATCAATTCCAGAAGTATTCACTGAGGGCAGGCATTGCTGTGGTACTGGTGAAATGATGTCAGGCAAAAGCAGACCAGGTTTCTACCTTCATGATGTTTACAGTTCTTCCAGACTTTTTTTTTGCCTCTACTTTTGAAAATATACTTATTTTGTACATTTGGAGTCATCATACACAGGCTGATTTGCAATTTATCTTTTTCACTTAGTAAATTTAAACTTTTATTTTAATTTTAGAGTGTGATGTGAAAGATTATGGTGACCTGCCCTTCACGGATGTCCCTAATGACAGTCCCTTTCACATTGTGAAGAATCCCAGGTCTGTGGGAAAAGCGAGTGAGCAGCTGGCTGGCGTGGTGGCAGAAGTCAAGAAGAACGGAAGAGTCAGCCTGGTGCTGGGCGGAGACCACAGGTCTTGTGGAACGATTCTGTCTATGGGAGTCTGGCACAAATGGCATAGAGGGTGTAGAGCCAAGACCATCAGAAGAGAGAAAATAGAGACAGGAATGAACTGATCAATATTTCATACCAAATATTCTTCTGCCTTTAAAATAACATTTCATAGGTTACTTCTTTATTACAGAAACATAGACAATTCTATTTGAAGTCTTACAGTATCTTTATTTTTATCTATTACAGCAGAAAACACATGAAATACGAATGGATTTCAGCAAAATCTTCAGCACAGGCTTACATTTATAAATAAACAGCTTACTGTACTTAATTACATATAACTCATTTAGATCAACAACTTAAAAGTGTGTTTTCTATTATAAAAGTAATAATTATAAACTTTTTGAAAGCACTTGTACACACACACATACACATTCACATATATATGAAAGAAAAAAACCCAGTGGTAATTGTACTTCCTTTACAACAATTTCAACCAGAATTGAAAATCTGGCACATTTCCTTCATGGCATCTTTTTTTCCTTGTACATTATGATTCTGTTTAACATTTGTATGTGTACGTGTGTGTGTGTGTGTTTGTGCATGTGTGTAGGATATCCTATGTTTTGTTCTCAACGTACAGTACAAATTTCCTTATGTTACTTCATGTATGCACATAAGCATTGTGAGCATCACTTTTTTTGCTGCTGTATAATTTTTCGTCAAGGGATTATATCCCTATATTATTCATATTTTCAGATATTCAGATTACATTCAAATTTTCACCATTACAAACACTGTAGCAAAGCTAATTTTTGTGCACCAACCTTTTTAATGTCTACTCTTGAGGTCCCAGAATGTTACCAGAAAAGGTCTGGTTAGATAAAAAAAAGGGGAGGGAAACATTCCTGTGGCTCCTGATGGGGGCGTCAATTACTTCAGCCCCCCCTCAGTTTCCTTTTCCAAAACCAAAATGTTAACCAGGGCTTCTGTAACAAAATTACAATTGAGAAACTGGGGCTCACTTGATTTTTTTAAGTGGAAAACTTGTGTAAGTGGAAATTTGAAGAGTGGCAAATGGCCAAAAGACAAGCAACCCGAAGAGAAAACAAACAGCAAGCTGAATAATCAGCACCTGAACATCAAGGCATGATTGCTTCCACACTGAGAATCTCAAAGTTCGTGATCCCCTGAATGATACTTAAACATTCACAAGTGGGAGAGTACAAGCATTGCATAGTGCCTCCCAATCTTTTAACTTCTGTGCAAGGTATTAGTTAGCTCTTCCACTCTGGCAAAATATTTGGAGCTTGGAGAATTTGGGATGAACTTTGATGGTTCCTGGTTAAAGAGTAAGTTGTAAAATGTGTGGTTGGAGAGTAGTCAGTTTAAAGCAGAGGCTCTGGGGCTGGCCCGTGGCTCACTCGGTAGAGTGCGGTGCTGATAACACCAAGGCCCTGGGTTCGGATCCCATATATGGATGGCCGGTTCGCTCACTGGCTGAGTGTGGTGCTGACAACACCAAGTCAAGGGTTAAGATCCCCTTACCGGTCATCTTTAAAAAATAAATAAATAAATAAAAAATTAAGCAGAGGCTCTGAGCACTGAACAGTGAGTGGGCAGCCCCGGCTGATGTGGACATAAAAACTTCTGAGTGATACTCCCTAATTATAAAAGAGAGAGATTTTAAGAAAAATAGAAGGACTTTGTCATAAATCACTTGAGAGAATTAAGTATTTACCATGAGAAATGAGAGGGCAGAAAATAAGCCAGATTTAACCTTGAGAATTGAACAGGGTCTCGGGCTAAGGAATTTCTTGTGTAGCTAGTGTTTTTATACTCATTGATTTTTTGTTGCTAATTTGTGATTTTACTACATGGTGGATTATGAAAAAAATCATCAGAATTTTTAGTAATGTTATTGATATAAATACAACTTGTTAATAAGTATAAGTGTACACTATAGTTTCTCTACTATAATAATTGTTTAATTGGCATCTCTAATTTAAAAATTATCAGAAACATCAGCCACTTTGACTTAAAGGAAAACCAAGTGGGTACATTGAGTTAAAAATACGATGTATACAATGACATTACAAACCTGCTGTTCACACAAACTTTCTTCCTCTCAAGTTTGGCGATTGGAAGCATCTCCGGCCATGCCAGAGTCCACCCTGATCTCGGTGTCATTTGGGTGGATGCTCACACTGATATCAATACTCCACTAACAACCACAAGTGGGAACTTGCATGGACAACCAGTGTCTTTCCTTCTGAAGGAACTAAAAGGAAAGGTAAAAGGCTGGTTGGTATTCTATTACAAAAAATACTGTTTAGCAGAAGTTCAGGAGGTGAAAGGGAAGTAAGGACCCCTATGCCATTTTATTCTTGGTGTAATCTCAAACCGTTTTCTATGCAGCCAATAAACAAAGGGTTGGTTGACAAAGGTTTGGTAAGGCTCTCTACCTTTATCTTACTTGGTAGATTGCAAACTAACTTCACATATATCTTCCCTTTTGATTCTTAAACTCACCTTTTTAGCAGGTGTGGCACAGAGTAATACTTTACTTTATAAACAAGTTAGCAGAAGTTCAGAGGTTAACCAACTTGCCCAAAATCATAAGCTAAGAGTATACTGAAGCAAGGGCCAGAATCAGATCTCATACTCCTAACCCTTTCCACTACTACATGCCACCCAGCCTTACATTCTTACAAAGTGCTCCTGCTACATCATAGAGTCTTTTCAAAAATGGAGTTTTTAAATGTAGATTACAATAGTTTATTAGTTAACATCTTTACTGTGAGAAGCACCTATCTAAATCATAAGAGGAAGAACTACCTCCTTGCTTCCTAGAAATTTCTTTTCAAAAAGATAGAAGATAAAATTTCAGACTAAGATTTAACATTGTGGATAATAATTTTTATTGCTAGGCTATAGTATATCAATAAAAATAATTCTCATTGATACAGTTGTAGTATATTGGTCCTTATGATGATGCAAGGGGATTCAAATCTCCTTATGTTAAATGCTCAGAAGTAACATTTTTTAAACTGATGATTAAATGATGGGTTTATAAACTTGCAAAATGTCTAGCTAGCACATGGGAACAACTAAGCTTGGCTCCAGGACATAGCAGATATTGCTGCATTATGGTTTGAAGAGCAACCAAAGGTCTGGTCAAAAATTTCCCTCAGCCACTCTAGGCCATCCTCTGGATTAAGTCCTTATTGAGAAAGAAAAGTAAAGAAGGAAGCTACCAAAGTAGTGGAAGCACACTCATTTCTTTATAGAAGTGTTCTGGAAAAGCAGGGCCCAGCAGAAATGGGGCACAATGCAGGTAAATGCTAAGTGGTTCAGGGTGGATTTGGGCCACAGGCTGAGGCTGGAAAGGCCAAAGCAATCGAGGGCACCACGAGGAAAGGCAGATATTCCTTCTTAATTTTGTATTATTTTAAAATGATTTCCTCTAAATGTATAGTCTAAATATTATATGCAATCAACGAGTGTCCTTAACTTTAAATGTAGAAGTTACTCAAGAGAAGCACATATAACCAAATGGAAACTGCAATTTTAGATTCCTGATGTACCAGGATTCTCCTGGGTGACTCCCTGCATATCTGCCAAGGATATTGTGTATATTGGCTTGAGAGACGTGGACCCTGGGGAACAGTAAGTTTATTTCTTAATGTGATTTACCTTCATTTTTGTCCTTTTGTGTGCTAGGTGTGCATTATGGCCAAATCTATAAGAGAAAATTATTTTAAAAAGCAATACATATATGTACATACACACACATACGTATTTATATATATGTATGTAACATATGTATGTATAAAGGGAATTTCCATCTTTTTTTCACCAACCAGAGAAAATCTCTGTTAGCATTTTAGTGTATGTCTCTTCCCAGACCTCTCCTTCTAAGTATCTAAATTTTTTTCTTTAGAAGAAAATGGCAACTTGATGAATATAATACAATATCTTGTAACCTGCTTTTTACATTCAAGCAATTTATGTCTTAATTGACTTGCTGTTAAAAATAAATACAGGGCTGGATGGTTAGCTCAGTTGGTTGGAACACAGCCTTACAACCCCAAGGTCACAGGTTCGGCTCCCCAAACCCACGGGTTCAGATCCCCAAACTGGCCAGCCACAAAAACAAACAAAACAAAACCAAAAACAAACAAACAAAAAACACCAATTAAACTATATTGAGATATACATACAGTTCACAGAACCTAAATGTTTTATATATTTTACAGAACCTGAATATTTTATACATTTTACCAACACTGAGCTTTTCTTTAAAAGGAAACAAATGGGCATAGAGTCAGCCTTATTAATTATAGATTATCTTAATATCTCTTCTTTCATAGCTACATTTTGAAAACTCTGGGTATTAAATACTTCTCAATGACTGAAGTGGATAAACTGGGAATTGGCAAAGTGATGGAAGAAACACTCAGCTATCTACTAGGAAGGTATGATGCGTGTGTGTGTGTGTGTGTAACATAAGACTTGCTACTGACACTAATCAATGTAAGTTATTACTAAAGTCTTTAAGTAAAATCATGGAACTTCACTGGGTTGTTACTTTTTACAAAGCAGGGTAAAAACTATATTTATCTACTAAACATCAAATCATCAACTTTAAACGGAAATCCTTTCCCACTTCTTAAAAGAAAGAAAAGGCCCATTCATCTGAGTTTTGATGTTGATGGACTGGACCCAGCTTTCACACCAGCTACTGGCACACCAGTTGTAGGAGGTCTGTCTTACAGAGAAGGTCTCTATATCACAGAAGAAATTTACAAAACAGGTATGTACAATTCCTGTAAAGGAAGCAAGTGTACACTTACTCAATATATACTTATACCTCCTTGAACTAAAAACCAGCCCCCAATTGATACTGCTGGAATGCCGTCACATGATGCAATAACTAAAGTGTTTTTTCTTGGTTACCACCTCTTTATATTACTGGATAATCTTTCAAGTCAGTCTGTAATGATTTTGAAGTGATTTAAACATGTACTCATTTTATAATGTCAACTATTTTATAAATCACATTACTACACTTTGTTGTTATAGGATTACTCTCAGGATTAGATATAATGGAAGTGAACCCATCTCTGGGGAAGACACCAGAAGAAGTAACTCGAACAGTGAACACAGCTGTAGCAATAATCCTGGCTTGTTTTGGAGTTGCTCGGGAGGGTAATCATAAACCTATAGACTATCTTAACTCGCCTAAGTAAATGTGAAAACATCATATAAAATTCTCACAGCTAATGACATAATTAGCAAATCTAATAATTTACTTAAGCCTATAGTTTTCCTTCCAATTAGTATAAATCCTACCAATCCCTTCTTGGTGTGAAATTCAAAATTTGGAAAAATTCTAATTTTTGTGAAAATAAAAGGCTTATATTTCCCATTTTGGCAAAAGACTTATCCTTAGAAAATGATGCATACATTAATTTCAAATTAAAAATTTGCTGGCATCAAAACTAACACACTTATATAGGCCCCTGTACATAGAATAAGACTCCTAATATCAGGAGACAAAGCTACACCACCTGGCAAGAGATCATGTGTCCATGTTGTTCAAAAGATGTAATTTTTATAATAAACTCTTCATCATAAGATTCTATTGTCTACATGTTTCTAAATATATGCAATACACACACACACCACACATGCATATATACATCTTACTTAAAACTACTATAAGTATTTAAAAGGTCACAGTGAAGTCACCATTCCCAAAACATTGTAAGACCTTGGTGAAGCTATTTAAACTCTCTGGCTCTGGTTTTTTCAACTGTAAAATGGGTTATCATAGGCTTGGGAAATCTCCAAGTTCATTAATGTTTTACTTTTTCTAAGCCTCAAACATGATATAGGTTGATATTTTAGTATAGTTTCTATTCAGGTAGCCTTTTAAGAGGTAAAAGATATTCCCAAAAATCTATTCAGAAGCCAGAAAAATCAAACTGCTATTTTGTTTCCAAGATCTGCTAATGCAGATTAGGAATTCACCTAAAATTATCTGTGGCTTCCAATTGTCCCATCCTCCACTTACTCCAAGTATAGTATGTCTCATTAGCTAAAATCCTTAAACATTCTAAAAATTCATCTTGGCTCTGGAATATAGTGAGGCGAATGAAACAAAACAAAACAAAAACAAAAACAAATGAGAGTAAACTGTAATCAAAACAAGGAAAGCAAATTCTTCCCCTTCCCTCCAATTAATATAAGAACCCAAGTGGACTCTGTAATAAAGGAGGCTCCATGACAGGATTTTTATTGTGTGTTAACAGCTCTATGTTACAGAGCCACTACAATCTGATTCCTTTACATGTAACCCTGAATTTTAAATCTGACTGCTGCCTTTAACTGCTAGGCCTTTGTAAGATAAATATTTAATCAAATTACTTTCAGATAAAAGCAATTATGATGGATCTTACTCTGGAGTATACATTGTCTTAATACAATAGCCACATGTGGTTACTTAAATTAATTAAGCCTTGGGCTCATCCATCACTGGACCCGCACATAGGAGCACATCTAGATGAGAAGATGTCAGGCTCACAGGACCTTCCTAAAGGCAAGCACAAGAAGCATTCACAAAGGAGACGAACTATGGTCACTGAGAAACAACTGCATGATTTGAACCTCCTGTTCAATAAGAACCCATATCCAGACCCCAGCCTTAAGAAAGAAATGCCTCAAAAATGAACATATATCCAACAGTACTGCAGGTTTGGTTCAAGAACCACAGAACAAAACTCAGAAAAGCAGAACGCAAGCCTGTTCAAGAAGAAGCAGCTGAACCACAGCAATCACCTGAGGATGAAGTCAAGACTAGTCCTTCCCAGAGAAATATGCACAGACTACCCAGATCCCCTAATGGTGCCGATCCTAAAGCCCTAGTTTATACAGATATTCTGGTACCCTCATTCCAGCTCATTGTATGCCCCAATTTTAAGATCCCTACACACCACTCCGGCCGCAAACTAGTCCATTTTGGCTGCTGCCAGGATCCTAATATATATGCCTCTATCCTATTTTAGAATCCCTAATTTGTTCTCCAAGTTTCAATTCTGATTCTTTTGGCTCGTCATCTGTACAAAGTAGAGAGAGAAGCTAGACACGAAAGGTCACACTGTTAAAATCTGTCATAATTCCCATATAAGAGAATATTTTTCAGCAATTAAGGAATGAACTAGAGATATACGCAACAACATGGACAGACTTCAAAAACATTAAGTGAAGAAAAAAAGACACAAAAGACTACCTATATATGATTCTACTTATATGAATTCCTAGATCAGCAAAAACTATAGTAGCAAAAAGATTAGTGGTGCCTGTATGGTAGAAAGAATTGAATAGAAAGAGGCACAAAACAGATCTATTTAGACTGCGGCCTTGCAACAACAAGGTCACAGGTTCAGATTCTAGAACAGGCCAGGCAACAAAACAAAACAAAACAAATTTACTGGGGTAATAGAAATGTTTCATATATTAATTAGGGTGGCAGTTAGCTGGGTGTATAAATTCATCAAAACACATAGAACTGTACATCTAAAATCTGTGCATTTCACATAAATTATACTTCAATAAAAAATAAATATATATAAAAAATTAAGGCTTACACACAAAAAAAATTTTAAAAAATTATGGCTTAATATAATTAAAAATTCAGTTCCACATTTCAAATGTTCAACAGCCACATGAAGATACCTACTACTGTACTGGATACACAGGTACAGAACATTTCCATCATTACAGAAAGTCCTATTGGACAAAGCCACTCTAAAGTTACTATTAATTTTCAAGAAGAAAAACTCTTAGGATGTAATGAATATAAAGGCATTATTTTTCCTCCTCAGCCATATTTTAAACTCAAAGTTTCTGACTTCTATTAATGTCTCTGAGTAATAATTACCTAAAAGCCTATGTGGAAAAAATCATATTCTCATTTTTTAAGCAAGAGAGAGAAAAGTGAATTTTTAATAAATTAATTGGAATGTGTATGTCCTGAGGAAGTGATAATACTGATTTTTACTTCCTCTATTCTATTTGTATAACACTAGTGTGACAATTATTTTCATTCTAGATCTCAAGGCAATATATTCCTCAAGGCAGCAAGAATATATTGAGAGTATATTAAGGATAATACTTGAAATAATTTCTAGTGTAAAATTTCTGAAGAATTTTAAAAAGTATTATTAGTCTGGAAAAATTATTTATACCCTTATAAAAATTTTAAGCTGGACTTATATTGATATTGTTGATATCGCAATAATATCAACTATGAAGAAAATAAAGGTCTAGGAGGAATGTATTTAGAAATAAGAGTTAGAAGTATTGTTGATTAAATTCACTCATTGTTTTTGCAAAAATCAGTAATTCTTAATTTCTAGGCCAATGCCAGTCACCAACTGTAGTGTAGAACCTGTGGAGGAGCCCAGTTCTCTGCTGTAACCCAGCAGGCACACAGCCTGACACACAGCTCATTGAAAGTGAGTCATTAAAGAAATCATACAGTTTATTCATTCAACAGACTTTACTAATTAGTTTTCAAGTCTTTCACAATGTCACTTCCCCCCCAAATTAACAATACGTCTCTCAAAATCTAATAAACTCTAAAGAACCGAAAGGTAGACTATATTAAAAAATACAAATATTTTTAAATTTTAAGATTATAAAAATTTAAAGAATCACATCATCTGCCAGGTGAGTGTATCAACCTGCAAGAGCAATTAATTTATTTTTAACAACAGAGATTGGAGAATCAACCATTTAAGCATTATTTTATTTAAGTTTACTCATTTTCAATAGGTTATTTTCTTACATGGCCTTCAACTTATTTCATACAGTAAATTCAAGTCCACAGCAAAGGCAAAAAACTGCCAATCTATCTTGACAGAAACATTAAACTATTTACTTGGAAATTTACAGTAAAGTTTTCAAGCCATTCTTAAAAGAATCTGAAACCTTGTTTGTTCCTTCAATGTAATATAATCTACAGTCCTTGACTCAATAAAAATCTCTATTATCCTGAAGCTATACCAAAGGAGATTTATGTATAAAAGGATTTGTAATAACTGTTTTATATACTTGCTGCCTTTAAAATAATGTATTTGAAGACTGCATATGCCACTAATAATAAAAAATAAAAACAAAAACAAAGGCTGGACTAGGAAAGTGCCTAGTAAAAGTCATTTGATCACAGATACCTCTATGTTCCTTGGTAGCTCTAATAAATTGTTATAAATATGAACGACATGTAGCTTACTTGATCTCCTAGAGACAAAAACATAGATAAGGAGTTATAAGGTGTCAACAGATTCACCACTTGAATCAAAATAAAACAATCTGAACATCACTGCTGCTTTTACTACATCACTGTAGCATGATCATGTTCAGATTTAATAGATGAGTCCACTTTCAAAGATGGGTATATTTCCATTTTCTCCACAGTACACTGACTTCACTGAGTTACTGGTAAGGACACTGGCACCTGATTAGACTGCGGGGCTGGAGACCCACTGTTTATGGCTTGTGGAGGCACTGCAGCTGGTTCCATCTTGCTAATGTGTGTGATGAATCGAAGACGAAGTTTTAAAGCTGGTTTTAAATTACAGATAATCTTCTCTACCTAAGAAATGAAAAGACATTAAAAACACTTTAACTAGAGAACTTCAACTTCCCACCTTTGAAGAAAGATTTACACATATACTGAGACAATAAACTAGGGAATGGAGTGGGGTGGATGAGAAGTTTCTTTACATGTTCTGTGTTTTAACAGAAGCAAATACAATTCCTTCTTTCTTGCATGAGCGAGAACACATCAACTTTATCTGACATTCCTGCTGAGGCGTAAAGGAGTCAACATCACCCCAACCCCAGCTCCAAACAAAGAACCCAGTAGACTAAGATTTATATGGTTATATAGCAATTTAAACTTCCTTTCCATAATAGAAAAAAATAACATTAAAGTATGTATTGGGAAGGGGGAGACAAACTTAATCTCACCTATCTGTCCTACCTCCACTTCTCTAAAATAGCCCAGATTCTGTTTCCTACACATAGGAAACTCCATTATAATTTAAGGAGGTTTTTTCTACTTTCAGACACCTCTATCAGGAAGTGCCCCTTCATACGTTGAGTCAGAGTGTATCTCCCTTTAATTTCACCAGAGTTCATACGCCCTTCAAAGTGACGCAGAATAAATCTAATACCTATTCCAAATGGAAACCCTCCAAATAGGGAGGACATGAACAATTCCCTAGGACTTTTCTCTTCAGGTTAAGCATCCCCATATTCTTCAAAGACTCTTCATGAGTTAGTCTTTAGTCAGGAGTAGTCGAGAATCCTGAGCTCAGTCTTCTAGTCATGCCACAATTCATCCAGTGTCCCCACAGTGTACAATAATTAGTGTGGGGGAAAGGAGGACTTCCTTCACTCTTAACACAACACCTCTCTGGTCTTTTCAGCAGCCAAACCACACTGTTTCTCCCTAATGATTACTATTAATTAACCCCTTAGGCCTTTTTCAGATGTTCTGTTGCAAATATCAAGGGGGGAAAGTGTGAGAAATTATAACATGTATTTACTTTAATACTGTATCTAGAATAATATGCCCTTGTTGTCTAAAAAGGTCCGATATCAACTCTTTTCCCTTAAAAGAAAGTTTACAAAGACAAAAATACTCTCCCAAACAAAAAAACAGTCTATCTGTACATGTTCAAATTTCCTAAATTAAACATCATTAAAAATAATTAAATAAATTTAACTTACTTGTTCTTTTACGCTGTCACCAGTAAACATATACTTCATATGATATAGGAAGTCACAGATGGGATCCATGTAATTTAAGTGGGCGCTACACTGGTCTACATTCAGTAGCATGTCATAAAATGCTACACCAATCTATTGAACAAATAATGTAAAATTATTTAAGTGGTGGAAAGTGGTTTGATAATTCAGCGTGATGCAGCTGGAATCCATTGCAACATTGCACTGGGGGATAACATGTTTGTTGTAGGAACTGTAACAGATCATACATACCTCAGTACACATGGGAGATGATACAGCTTGCATTTACAATGGAATCCATAGTGCTACAAAATGCCCCCTGAGAGACAATCCCCTTTTTAGACACCATATCTCCATATCTCAATTTCGGATAACGGAGTTCTTGGGTATCTTTTGGATTGTACCTTCTTAGTTCCATTTGATAGCTCATGCTGTTGAGGTTTTCTATTTGGCTCAATTTCTTTCTCTCTACATCTTGTCAGAAGTAACTGACTTCATCGATGATTTTTATTAATTCCTCTGCACTGTAAGTTCTCAAATGCAATTCTCTATCCTTAACTTCTCAACCTTTACGATGGATATTTCCTCCCCTACTTCCAATTCAACACATCCCATTCCAAACTCATCATAAGCACACTAAATCCTCTAAAATTGCTCTTAGATCCTACCTAAACTGATTTCACTACTAATGGTTGTGACCTGCAGTTTGCAAAACACTGGTAAGGAAAACTAAATAGATCCTTCAAAACTTAATCTTATCAAGAAAACCCGGAGTAATATTTTACCTCTATCATACATCGAGTTCTCTCCTGCTGAAATCTTTGTAAAAATGGTCCCACAAGATGGTATACGTAAAGCAACTGGAATTCAGTCTTCACTATGGGAAGAAGTACTTCAGTAAGAAACCTAAAATTTGAAGATAAAAATAAAAATCTTTGTGACTCGAAGTCAGTTGAATTGTTTGAATTTTATTAATACAGTATTTACAAAACTATTACAAGTATTTACAAATCTGTAATAATTTTTTCAAAGTTTTCCTTAAATTGTGTTAACAATAACATTTCTAATGAATCTCACATCTCTCACTGATTCTTTCATTTGATTACTGAAATAAACACTTCAGACTTAGGAGTTATTCTTAACAGCAAAACTAATAAATGACAGAAGGTGAATTATCTGGAATAAAAAGAGAATAATTAGTCTAATATAAATGCCATTTTCAAGAAGTTTGAATCTAATTAATACTAAATTTATGGTCAAGAAAAAAAAATCAGAAAATAGGCTAATATCAGTTATTAAGCTCAAAAGGCAATTTTTGTGATATATTCTGGAAAAAGCATACATTTGACTAAGCCTTCTTAAACTGTTAATGGAAAACTAGATACCAGATTATTACTTGCACATACATATCAATTTTTTTTTCAAACAATTCTGAAATAAAGGATCTGGCTTTCTGATTAACCAGAAACTTTACTTAATTTAAACACTCTTACTTTGCCAGTACTTTCAATGAGTAAGACATATATCTCATTTGTAAATGAGATTTTTAAAAAAATGAAAAAAGTCAAATTTCTTTGAGAAATAATACTTACTTTGGAATGAGAGAAAGTTGCCCAATGCTAGAATGGTGCCACACGGCATGTGCTAGAGCTAACGTATAGCTACAGCTCATCTCAGAGTAAGACTGATGACAAGCAGTGAAATCAAAGAGGCGGAATGGATAGCCAACCCACTCTGTTTCAGATGTCAAGCTGGGACTGCTGATAACACTCACAATTCGATCATGAAGCACAATCCAATATGGCTCCTTTAAAACCAGAGGAAACTTGGTAAAAAATACAACTTCGACCCCAAAGCCAAAAATAATAGCACTCATTCTTTAAAGTTTTTTACTTATTCAGCTGTGTCTGCACAATGCAGATTTTGAAATACAGTTGGGTGGCTTTATAACTGGTTAAATCAAGTCAGTAACAACTAGGAGAGAAGTGTCTGTAAGTTAGAGGGCTCCATATACGTGTCTGTCCAGCTCATTTAGTATCTCATATTTACCATGCAGTATAAGCTGACCTTACCAATAGTTACAATCCAGACAACACTGGTAAACATATATAATTCAGAAATAAATATATACATTTTGGAGGGGTGTAAGAAAAAAATGGTTCATAGAGGTATACAATCAAACAAGTCTGGAGAGCACTGGGTTAGACAACATTAATCAAAGATATCACAACAGAAAACTATGTAGCGCTGACTGGACACTTGTGGAAATCAGAGAAGGGAAATGTCATGTGAGCTGGAAAAGTCAGGGAAGGCTTCACTGAGGAAGGAGCAGGCTTTAGCAAAGCTGACAAAAGGAAGAAGAAAGAAAGAGCAGACTTTAGAGAAGCTGACAGAAGGAAGAAGAGTTCTGGCATAATGTCTTATTCACCAGCACACCAGAAGTACCTAAAACATGTCTCAATGAGCATCATTATTTGCATGAGCAAAGGCTCTTGACATACAACATTTTAAGTGGCCCAAAGTAGATCAGATTATGATGTAAAAACTAAGGTTGGATAGGCAAGGTGGTACTTTGCAGAGACCTATAAGTCAGGTAGACATATTCAGATGTGATGCAGAAAGGCAAAAATATAATGATTGTAGTTTTTTAAGCAGTAAGAATATGAAAGACTTTACAAATATGAAACATTTCATTAATTTGCATGATGTCCTTATACAAAAGCATCCTATATGCATCTTTTCCATTTGGCTGACAGGAACAGCTAGCTGTATATCACCATTAACTACGTATTACAATTATTAACTCACTGGTAGGGCAGTGATGATCAAACCAATTGCATTCATCCATGCTGTAATGTTCTCTCTTGGCACTAAAGGCTGACTGCAAGTGGGCAAAAAAGAATACAAATGTGAAATTATAAAAAACATTTTATATGGTTGACAATGGATCTTATTTTGAGAACACAGGTAATTCAGAAGACTGACAATTGATCTACACCAGTAAAACTACAATGAGTTTTCTTTAAATAAAAATATAATACAGACAAAAACTCAGTAAGGCTTTTGTTGTTGTTGTATCCCTTAACAATAGTTGCTGGGCTGAGAATACTATTTCCATTTATTTACACTTCTTCCTCAATCATTATCCCCTACTTTATGCTGATCTTTAAGAGAACTGAAAGACTATTTTTAGTGACAAGTTAACATTACTCCTAAATTAAATGTCAAACAGCCAATAAGGAGTAGAAGTACAAACAAACCCAGGTCTTCTGACCCTGTCCAGGGCTCATTCCATTACATCTATATCACAAAGACAAGATCTGGAACCAGAAGACAGTTACCATCCAATGTGCACTGGCCTTGGAGCAACAGGTTTGTCTAACAGTTTCAAATAACATGCCATTCTCTTTACAAATAAACAATAAATCAGATTGCATAAAACAGAATACATACCTTTTCAAGACAACATTTAGAAGGGCATTCCCGACATCTTTGCCTGAAACTGCCAAGGCCATGAGCTCCACACAAGTAACGTGCAGAGCGTGAGCAGCTGGGTTGGGAAACTCATTAAATCTCCAGTCACAGTTTGGGAAAGGACCAGGAGATTTGCCAGCCATTGGTGAAGATAATTAAAGCAATAACAATTTGATTATTTTAAAATTAATGGCTCACATTTGTATAGTGCTTTACAGTTTTCAAAACATTTCACATGTAAGCATCTCATTTGACTACCAATTTATCTGATTAGGAGCTTTCAAGAGGTGATTTATATACAATCAGAGAGATTAAGAGGCAAAAAAAATCAAATACAAGTAAGTTTGACATGATTGAAATGTATTGATAGCAACCGTTTGATCTCCATAAAGTCTGTTTTCAAACATAAATTTTAATGGAGAGAATTTCAGCCTCTCTGGCATGATGCTGCTGTTTTTAGAGGTAACAATAAAAATTATCTTTAAAAAATCAAAGAATTGGGATATATAAAAACATTACCTTGAAAAGAAAAAATATGTTCTCATAAATCAAGATACTGTTATTTCTGGAAAATCATAATAAAAAGGATATTATCTACTAGTCTGCCAATCAATCTGCAATAGTAGGAGTCATCTGGGACCCAAACATTGTCCTCCCGTGCATTCATAGCGCACTTCAGGTAAGTGTCACTTAGACACCAGCCCTGCGGTCGATTATCCTTGAGTGAGCCAATGATCGCATGGACAAGCTTTCGTTTGAGATATGCACGCTCTCTCAGGTGCATTTCATAATAGTGCAGAGTATTATACAGATAAGTGACTGGACGATCTGCCAGGAAGAAAACAGATCACCACAATGTTTATCTGGTTACCAATAACTGTGAAAAACTAATCCTCTGGTTTTAAGATTACCAAAAAACAGCCCAGTAGATTATGAAACTATTTTACATGCTGAGCAATTGTATACAATGAATTTTATTTTTTTTATTGAAACATAATTGATTGTACATATCTGTGGGGTACTGTGTTGACTGTCAATACTTATGTGCAATATGTGATGCTCAAATTAGGATAATTAATATATTCAACATTACACAATATAAACATTTTTTTGTGGCCTCTACCAATTTCTTGCTAACTTCCCTCCCCCTCCCCCTTTCCCACCTCTGGTAACCTCAGGTTCATTCCCTCCTTTTGAAAGTTTAATGTATTACAACGAATGTTTTAATTTTAGGACAGGCAGAAGGCTTCTAATAATACACACAATTTGTATTTAAGAAAGTTCATACTCTGAGCTAGCAATTCTACTTCTGGAAATTTATACTGCAAAAATGTCATATAGCAAGAAATGTCACTGCAGCATTGTTTATATAAGCCAAAGATTTGAGACAGCCTAAATGCTCAAAAACAGGGTACTGGTAAAGTAAATTATGGCATGTATGAGGCAGCTCTTTATGATACAAATTATCAATCCTAATTCACGATAAAAGTGGAAAAAGCAAGGTATACAACAATGTGTTTATTATACTCTGTGTTTTAAAAAGATGCAGGATATCTACAGGATGATATATAAGAAATTATTAAAAGTGGCTGACTACAGAGAATGAAACTGGCTAGCTGGAGGATATGGATGGGACTAATTACTTTTTACTGTAAATTCTTCTCTATGCCATGTGTATATATTACCTAATCCCCCAAAAATGTTTTTAAAGGAATGTTCTCTTGAACTTCATACCTATTCTACAGTGTTAATACACAATTCATACTTCTGCTTCGGAGGAAGATATTTTAGAGTAAAGACTAAGAACTAAGAACTGCCCACCAGACAAATACACTTTTTCCCTATAGTGGCTGCTCTAGGGCCTTCACACTTCTATCACCGACTCTACCACTCTCCAGTTACTATGCTTACAACTTCAGAGTTTTCTTTCCTTCAATATTCTCTCCATCACCACCCAATCAAGTCCTACTCCTTCCTCCTTGACCATTTGTCCCTTATAATTTTCAATGCCATCATCCTTGTTTAGATACTAATTATACATCTGAGCTTTCTGACATGTCTTTGAAATGGCTTCCTCTTTCTAAGACATGCTGACAACTACAGCTGGTTTTATCTTTTCTAAAATAATGCTTTCCATGCCATAGTCTTAATAACTTCCAGTTGACTATTATCTGCAGGTTGTAAAATCAAAACTTATCAGCCTGGCATTCAAGGTGATTTACAGATAGATGTTATCTCTCTTTCCAGCCTTATTTCTAGACTTCCCTGGTAAGAATTCTCAATTTGGCCCAATGAGGCAATTTTTCTTCACATATGCCTTGTCCCAAATGATCTCTTCTACCTACTATGCTCTTTTTTCCCTTCTGCTTATATAAATCATATGCACCATAGTTCAAATCCTACCAATTTAAGAAGCCTGCGACATCCATTTAGTTTACAGTAACATCACTCTGTTCTGAACTCCACTTTTATTCATATTTTATGTCATATATTTTATGCTTCATGGCATCATCTCACCGTCTTATCCTCAAAACACTTTTATTTTTAAATAATTAAAATAAAACCTTTAGAACCACTATTACCACATAGTCATGCCCAGCTACTTTTGTTTTTAGAGGGATTAGATGGAATTAAAATTAGAAAAAGCTCACCATGAAATTTATATAAGCCTCCTAAGTGATCCAGTAGAGTCTCCAATGATTTGGATACTGGAAGCAACTCTAAAAATCTGTGGATTACTATATCAAACACTGGAAGGAATCGGAGACACACATTTCCAAAATAGATGGGCAGATAGGGGGACTGGATCTGTATGGGAGGATCAACCTGTTCTGCCAGGCCCTCAAAATACAGCTTCTCTGGATATTTCTGTGGAAGTGAGAAGATGATAAATGTTTAGGGCATCTTTTTTTACTTTTTTAAAAGAGCTAAATAAACTTAATATTGTTTAGATGTTTACTTTTTATAAGAAAACATTTTAAATTATACTTTATTATACTTATTTCTTTTTATATTGTAAATACCCATGTCGGCTAAAAGTGCAATTTCAATTTCTTCTGAACATTAGAGAAACTCTAGAATTTTGAAGAAGTTGAGAGAGCTAATTTACTTCTATACAGACTAGAGAGAAAAGAGTAGAACCATAGAGAAAACAGCCTAATCAATTAACCAAGTACCGAAGTATGGCTTTAAAAGGGTTATCTGAAGTGCTAATTACAATTAGTACCTTGTGATAGTTCATATGCTTGGTGTGCCAGTCGTTCTGTAGCCAGTGCTCTGGGGAATTTTCTTTCACAAAGTCACTTACTCGATTTCTAAAATCATTTGGTTTGAGCAACAG
This sequence comes from Cynocephalus volans, assembly GCF_027409185.1. Classification (NCBI taxonomy): domain Eukaryota; kingdom Metazoa; phylum Chordata; class Mammalia; order Dermoptera; family Cynocephalidae; genus Cynocephalus; species Cynocephalus volans. The sequence goes on from NC_084464.1 coordinate 132,203,757, forward strand.
CAACTGAATTATGAAATAACAAACCTGGGCTTCATTTCCTTCATGACTACGCATGGCCTTTGGAGAACAACAGAAAAATTATATGAAAATGCCCAACCCATGCAAAAGCATGGCTCTGCTACTTGATAGTCTAAATTTCAATACAGTAAAATCTTACTATTATAAGAATTTCCTTAGATGTCTAGTCTATCCCAAACCAACTGTTCAGCATTTCCCAAACATATCTGACTTCTTCTTGCCTAATTTTGGTTTACCATTCCTTCTGCCTGAATGACCATCTTTTATTTCTTGACATTTAATCTTTCCTTCACGATCCATCACCTAGGTATATGTGATCTCTCATTGTTTCCTGGCAATATTTTCCTACACTTCTATCTTACCCTTTTATTTTATTGATTCATAGACTTACCTTATTTCCCCTACTATATTATAACTACCATTTATCTATGCTCCACAGCTAAGAGATTAAATGTTAAGGAATTAAGCCACCACAAATAACACCACCCCCCCAGAATTTTTAAAAATGCAGCATTTTCCAGTCTGGTTCAATGTCTTTTCTTAAAATTTTGCCTGAAACAGACATCAAAGTCAGGAGAAAAAAAATATTTGGGGAATGTTGGGTGGCTATGAGAAACATTCATTTATGATCATGGCTACCAAAGTATACAGAAATGGTTATATTTGCAGTCGGTAAAGAAATGCAGTGTCTTTTAACTACTTCTTTTCTCATCTGAGAGCCTTTGTGAATCAACTCAGGGTCTAACTGCTTGTATTTTTAAAGCACCATGAGGCCAGAACCATATCTGTTTTATTTACTTCTGTACCTTCTGTGTTTAGAACATAGTAGATATTCAATACATACTTATTGAATGGATGAATAAAGAACTGGGAAATCTCTAGCTTCTTAGGGAAGTGATAGCAGTGCTCAATTATGGTATAAATCTATTAAGTCCTTTGAAGCAATATAGAGTAGATCAGCACAAGATCTATCAGTTACACACCTTGATCCAAAAGAGAAAAAGAAAGCTTAGAAACTTATCTCTTCTTACCAGGCAGAGAATTAATCTGTCCAATGTAACAATGTTGTACTTCCATACCATGTCATTAAGAATTTCAATGCATTTATTGAGTTGCTGACCCCCAGCTGATGTAGAGAACTCATACACCAGGAAATCTGCAAATGTTCTCACATGGGCTACCAAGGCCCTGGCTCCAATTCTCTCTAATACTCTGCAAGGCACAAAGTAAGAAATAAACTCTATTGCTGTATGGATATAATGGTTTGCCAAAGGGAATGTAAATCTAGGTTTTTGGCTTACCTATAGCCAATCTGATTAATATGATCTGTGTCCAAGAGCATTTTCCAGAGAAGGCAAAGGAAGAGAGGAGAGGAGCCCTGTGTAGAGAAGTGGGTAATGATCTCATTTTCGTTTGTCATGGACTTCCACTTCCTATACTCCTCCTCCACGTTTTTTTTCAGATTAAAACGGCTTTCTTGAGGTACATTATTTTGTTTGAAGAATGCCTAAAAGGAAGATCAGAAATTTCATTGGTTATAGTAAAATGAGCACTGGATATGGAGTTAAGAAACCAGTTCAAGGTCTGATTCTGATTTAATAATCTGTAAGTGATCTTGAGCAACTCAGTAATTAAGGCCTGAATTTCTGTATCTGGGAAAGATATAGGCTTGACTAGATTATCTCTAAGATTCCTTTTCTTAGATTTCCTAAATAGAAATTCCAAGCAAGCCTTAATTCAAAGCTTCAATCATTAGTTGCCACTTCTGCTAATCTTAGAAAAAAGTAACTACCCCTTGGTTACATATTTTACATGGTGTCTCTTAAGGAAAATCCACTAGGGCTGGCCGTTTAGCTCAGTTAGTTGAAGCATGGTGCTGATAACAACAAGGTCCAGGGTTGATCCCTGTTTGGGACAGCCACCAAAAAATAAAATTAATTAAATAAATAAAGAAAAGTCCGTTAATCTGCCCAGTGGTTTTGAGAGTGTGGTTCCCAGACCAGCAATATCAGCATGACCTGGGTCTTGCAAGAAATGCAAATTCTCAGGTCCTATCCCAGATCTACTGAATTAGCAGCTCTGTGTCTGGGGCCCTGCAATAACTAGCTTTGCAAACCCTCCAGGTGATTCTGACAAGTTTGAGAACTTCTGCTTTAGCCCTCCTAAAAGTTATGAAAAACAGATGTTCATCAAGTCTTAAATTTTCTCTGAAAAGTAGAAGACAGATGAGGTTTGACTTTCTTCATATTCTAAAAGCCAGGTTTATAGTTTTCCTGTGTGATATTTTTTTTAAAAAAATTCACCCAAGTATAGCATATGTATACTCTATGAAGCTTCATTAAATTATATTTCTTCCCATTTCAGTTCCATGAGAGAGAAAAAAATTTTTCAGGTAATGTGTTAATTCCCATAAGATCCTAAAACTTTTAACTATTAAGATAAAAGCATAATAATTAAATTTTCAGAAACACATCAAGTTCTAGAATGGAACAGGGAACAACTCAAGAGATTTTGGAAATAAAAGCAAATTTTTTTTTAAGAAAAGAAATAAAAACTAATTTTCTTCAGATGTCACCAAGACTAACTGTAGATTAACACTGTAAATGGGAAGAAGGATTTCATATGTATTCAATATGTAATTCAAGACCAGATTACCTGTAGAGGGCCTGGAAAACAGCTGAGGGTGTGTGAAGCCCAATTATGAGGTGTAAAACTCATGATGGTCTGAAGTATGTCTTTACACCAAGTTCCCTGAATTGAATCAGACCCTGTAAAAAAATCTAAACATAAACAAATAGGTGTAATCCAGATATAAATGATCATATTTACAACTCAAAAACATATTATAAAGCCACAAAACTTTTGTGTACTCATGGAATTTCACTGCAGTGCATTCATCGCTTAACTAGTTGTATGCAGCCTAGGATCTAAATTTTCTTAGTTTGAGTGGTTTGGATTATCACATTAGTAAATACAAGCACAATTAGTGAAAAGATGACAAAGAACATTTGAAATCTCTTTTTTTTTTAGGTTACAGAGCACCAATGATACAACAGTGGTACAGGCCCAGCACTATTGTTTGTTAGTTCACTCTGCCAATGATTAAGCAGTACTTTATTGAGCCAAGAAAACAGAATTAAGAAAGTAGATGTCTTTTCTGGTGATTGAAAAAATTACACACTATAAAAATAAATCTCTAAATTAAAGAGGTATATTTCTGTAAAATAATATAGTTTTCATAAATGTATTTGAGGTTGCTAAATTCAGTAACTATTTCTTCAAAAGAATAATTCTCAAAGTGTGGTCTGCAGACTTCTGAGGTTCCCCAATATCCTTTCAAGTATTCAATGAGGTCAAAGCTATTTAAATAATAAAATAATAATCATTGGCTTTTTTACTGTGCTGATATGTGCACTGAAAGTGCAAAAGCAATGGTGGTAAAACTGCATTGGCCTTTGGCACAAATCAGATAGCGGCACCAGACTATACTAATAGCCATTATACTCTTTACCACACGCTCTCAGTGAAAAAAAAAGTGCCTGTTACATTTAACGATATTGTTGATGAAGCAGTAAAAATTATTTATTCTCAATCCTTGAGTGCACCTATTTTTAATATTCTGTGTGACAATATGAGAGCATACACAAAGTGTTCCAAAGCAGGATTGGTGTCTTGAGGACAAGCACATGTGCAATTATTTGAGTGCTGAGTTAAATCAGCTACTTTCCTTCCCCCACAATGGAATTTCAATTTTACTTGAAAGAATATCTGATAGGAAACTATAGTTATTCAGATTTAGGCATTTTACAGACTTTTTTTTTTTTTTTAATTAATAAAGCAAGCCTGTCCCTTCAAGGAAAACAAATGACAGTATCTTTCACTAATAATACAATTTGATCTTTCAAGTGAAAATTAGAATTTTGGAAAACTTGTATCTACCACCATGAGCATGATAGCTTTCCAAAACTTAAAAGACATTTCTAATAAAATTTATAGTGTTATTAATAAGTGTAATTTTCTGATATTATATAATGAAATGTGTCAATATTTGCTAAATCTACATAACTCAGTGACCCAGTGTTTTCTAAATGACCAATTCATAAAGTTATAAAATGCACATGGATTAAAAAATCTTTTAAATGCACATAACAGATGAGTGGATTATACTGTAACAAAGTATAAGAAGTTCACTGATAGGGTTTTGGACTCCACATTGCAGCTACCCTTTAAGGAACTACCACTTATCCAAATTTGGTGTGATATAAAGAATATTCACAATTATTTGAAAAGGCTGTTAAAATACTACTCTCTTTTCCAAGCTCTTATCTGTGTGAGGTCGTTTTTTCTTCACTTATCTCAACTAAAATAACATTAATATATTGCAACAGATTAAATGTACAAGCAGTTATGAGAATCCAGATATCTTCCTTTATATCAGACATTAAAGAGATGCAAAAATGTCAAAAAATGGCACGTCTTTTCTTTAAAGTTTTGTTTTAGAAAATACACTTTTTTCATAAAAACATTACTTATGTTAACATGTAATAATTGTACTATTGTTATTTTTAAATGAATAATTTTTAAAATTTCTCTATTTTAATATCTAATCGATTAAATATCCATAGATATAATCCATATAAAGAGAAACTCTTTGGGAATTTCAATTTATTTTAAGAGTATAAAGTAGTCCTGAGACCAAAAAGCTTAACAAACATTGCTTAAAATTATGTCAGATGGCTGAAAACTGATGCTCAACCCAGTTAGAATGATAGTACATAACAGAGCTTCCATTAATGACAGAAATAGTGAAGACAACAAAGCAACAACTGGCTTTTCTTGAACAAATGAAAAGTATCTTTTTAGTGTGTTATCCTCATAGTAATCAGTTGAATCATAGCACATTTTAATTCATCGGTTTTTATAGTTTGTTGGTTGCATACTCACTGTACCTGTTACATGAGTTGCTCTAGCTAAGGTCAATATCAAGGCGCGGTTTAGTTCTTCAGATTCTGCTGACAGCACTGTTTTGGGATCACTAAGAAAGCGTGTAAACTGCGGCTGCACCTCCGAGCTACCTAATGCCGTTATAAGCCTGAGTGCAGTGCTCTCAACACTAAAAGGTGGGAGAACAAAAGAAATGTAAACAAGTTACATATAAAATTTTAGAATTATGGGATTAAATCTAATTCTAGGTTAATTACAATGGAAAAACATGCAAACTATGAATTTTCCTTCATTGATTTAAAAAAACTCCTCTTTTGTGTGAGAATGAGCTTTGCTTAATTTGTTTAGAAAACCCAAGATGCCAAATTTCATAGTGAAAACCATCTGACATTTTCACATGTTTGAAAAAGATAGCTTGTAGCCCGTCAGACTAAAAAATTACACCTGGATTTCAAAAATTAAATTTTTCTACCTGAAATGTATTTTCACTTAAAGCAAAATCAGTCAAAATGATGTGATACTTTAACCATAATCTGAAGTATATTTAAACCTAGCATTCTAATAGGCTAAATTAGAAAATAATAATAAAGGCCTTGGAAACACTAATTCTCAGTCCAAAGATCCTAAAGCAAGGATTATCTTAATCAGTTTCTATTTTAAAAACTGGATTCCACTCCTCTATTGGAAATAAAATACTTTAGAAGCAGAGGAGTTTTATGACAAATAAATACAAAAAATTATAAGGTAAAAGATGAAGTTCCCTATCTTCACCAAAGTTTTCAGCAAACCTTAAGGAAAGAAGGTCTTGAATGAGCTCACCAAAGATGCAGCTGGTTCTGGTTTGTTTGTGCGACTGCAGCCAAAGTGTGAAGATGACTCAGGAGCTGGACTCTGTAATGAGGCTGAATGTGGTGCATCCGGTAGCTGAACATCTCGAGTAGTGTGTGTAAGATCCCCCATGCGTGAGACTTAAAAACAGTTGGCAAAAGCTGACCTTGAGGAACAAGATAATTTAAGGAACCAGTTATTAAAAGCTATGCACTAAAAGATATTTGAAGAGCGTCACATTGAGTAAAATGTATGTAAAGATTTGATTGTGAAGATATAGACATACGTGCGCACGTGCACACATACACACATACATATATTCTCCATATTTTCTTTTTCATACTTTAATAGTAAGAAAAAAAATCCAGATCCTAATTTTAATAGCAAGTTTGCTTTTCTCCCCTGGAATTTGACAAATGGTACTCAAGTTCATTTGGAAAAATAAAATGAGATAAGATACGAAAAAAATTATTCTAATCTTTCTCACTTCTCACTTATCTTTTAAATTATTTTTGGAAAGTTAGTGTTCCCAACTTTTTGAAGTATGAGGTTTACTTTTTAATACAAAAAATTGTATCACACTCACCCTTCTTCCTTCTTCCCTCCCAAGAAAGTTTTATTCAACTCCTAATTATCTGGGAAGAAGAGTTACTGTGGTTAAAATTAAAATTATATTGTATCGGTAAAAGTTTGAATTACCATGAATCAGAAAAACATTTCCATATTAGAAACTATTATTTAGAACTGTATAATAACTGAATTATGACATATTTTCTGCAATGTAGGAAAATTCCTTCCCTATTGCCAGTCAGACTTAATACCCACTGGAGGACAGCACTACTGTCTCAGGGCAGAATCTGTATGCCTGGGGACAGGTATCACGTCTGTCCTGCTCACTGCATCCTAAGCACCTAGGACATTACCTGTTCTTATCACTTTACTTAAAAATGCAGCTCACTGCTTTGAACCTCACATCTCCTATCCCCTTTTTTGCTTTATTTCTCTCTATAAACGCATCACCTGTCACATTGCATATTTTATTTACTTTGTCTGTCCCCCTCATTAGCATGTAAGCTTCACAGCTGCAGTGACTTTTGTTTACTTACTGATAAATCCTTTGATGCCCAAAGACTCTATTTCCATGTAGACCAATAAACGACTGTAAGTTTCCACTAGGGCTGGAGCCAAAGCCACACTGGACTTTGCATGAGCAAGTTTTATCACTCTGGTTGCAATGCTGTGAATAAGGCTGAGGAGGATAAGAAGGCAAGAAAACAAAAGTCCACATTTTTGACATAAACACAGGGTTTACTCTACTCATAGGTAACAGTATAAATTTGAACTTAGATGACTCAAATAGAGCTGATTCATTTAATACATTTAAGTCGTGCAGGAAACTTAGTAATGATATGCTGTGCAACCTGAGCCTCATTTTGGTTTCTATGGTGCTTTCAGTATGTATCAGTATCCCTTTGCTCATGGAAAAACAAACTCTGGGTACAACTCATAAGAGCATGTTTAAGTGATTTTAGTCTATTTTTCTTTTTCTTTTTCTTTTTTTTGTGACCGGTAAGGGGATCGTAACCCTTGGCTTGGTGTCGCCCGCACTGCGCTCAGCCAGTGAGTGCACTGGCCATCCCTATATAGGATCCGAACCCGGGGCCTCGGTGACCCCAGCGCTGCACTCTCCCAAGTGAGCCACGGGGTCGGCCCTATTTTTCTTTTTCAAATGTGTAACTAAATACATTTGAGAAATTGAATAACCTTTGTCACAGAATTACAAAATAAATCACTGCTGAGACCCAAATGTTAGGTTCTAACATGGCTTTGCTCAAATCTGTCACACATGCAAATGAAGCACATGTCTAATTCTATCACAGTGTTTACCACTTGAAAAAAAGCATGGCTTTTCTACAGTTGATGCCCCACCTGAGGCCCACAGGACCATTCTCTTTGGCCTACAAAGTGTTTTAAGTTTGAACCGATACTTAGAAGTTGAAGAACTAGAAATAAAAATCTGAATTCCTATCATTTTTCAAAAAAAAGTTTGAAGATCTAACTATACTAGTCCTCATTATTACACTGGAAATTAGCTCAAGTGGCAGCACCATGAGGTGAGCACCACACGTTTCTGGTCAGCCTAGGTCCCCTGCACACACACATGCTTCCACGTGCACTAACATCTGGTTTCCCATCATCAGTGCCAGGCTTCACTCATCTACATTCTCAGCTTGGCTCCTTGGGGCACTTGAGGTTCTAGAATCACACCCAACAGAGCCTTTTCTGTCTTTTAGAAACCACAATATCAATTCTGAAAGTATCCCTATAAGTAATCAATACAGTAAGAGCTTTAACGTTTTCACATCCCTGGACTCAGCAAGTCTACTTCCAGCAAATTATTTAATGATGGATAGGTTCAAAAACAGCCATAAGACAGTCTTCATAGCCATCTTTATAATACTAAGGCATTGCAAACAACCTTAATATCCAACAGTGTGGAACTGGCTAAATAATGATATATAGCCATACGAAAAACTTCTTTGTAGCAATTAAAAAAAAAAAGTTTTTGAGCACCGGACCTGAAAAGGCGTTTGATTATTATGCGGAAAATGTGATTATAAAGCGGTATTTCAGTATAAGCCTGTTTTTGTCAAAAACAAAACAAAACATAAATTCATATATTTATCCATAGAAAAAAGACAGAATACATTCAAAAAATTTTTACAATGCTTATCTCTCATGGAGGGAATATGGCAATTATTTTCTCTGGGTTTATTTATATGTTCTAGAATTCCTATAATAAACAATATTTATTTTTATAACAAAATAAGTCTAATTATTTCTTTTAAATGCACCTGACCATAAAATGCAATCATGAAATCAAAGTTTATACTATACTAATATCCATTCTCTGACATGGGACTAAATAAATAAAAAGAACGTACCTCATTTTGGCATGAACTGTCAGTGAATCCAGGAGGTTCATTGGTAAGGGAGTAATCGATCCTGAAGCCAAACAGCTCGTTCCAGGGAGAGGGATCCTCATAATTCCATTTCCATAAATAGTTTCTACCAGAGCTCCCATGGGTAATGTAAAACATTCTGAATTTGTAGAGTATGCATTACACAACAGGGCAATCTTATAGTCATTCATCTGCAGACTTTTATTTCTCAGACTCTGCTGTAGGAACCTAAAAATTTAAGTTCCATTAAATAAAAAAAATGCAAATAATTTCCATAAAGTTAACTTGCATTTTTAAAAAGTTCAATTGTATGTAACCATTGACTAATACTATCTTTATTCCTATAGGTATTATAGTTTTTGTGTGAAATGCAGAGTGGAAACACACATAAAAGTTTGGGTAGCATTTCAGAAGAAACTTAAGTAATTACTAGTTAATAATTAATGAGTATTTGTTAAGTATGTACTACATACTCAGCACTGTAAAATTTCGGAGAATGAAGAAATAATTCACAAATCCATGAACTAGGATTCTATTTATTATCTATCTCTTAAGCATAATAATATGCCTTTATTACAGACATCACTATGAAAATATGGTTAAGAGGCATCTCATAAAATAAAAGCCAAATGAAATATGAAGTCTGACAACCCCCATGGTCTCCTACGAAGAGATCTGGTAGTCCTTTTCAGAAGTTCTGTGTGAGAAGTTCAGTTATTCCTAACACCCTTGACTGAGGCACAGCCTACTAAGGGCATCTTCTTTGAGTCAACAAAGCTTTTGAAGAGACATAAGGGAGTATTCCAGCCAGATCAACTTAATCAATCCTGGGAGCCCAGGGAGTAAAAGACCTCTCAATCTAATCATGCTCAATTTCTAAGTGCTTGAGACATTTTGAAAAACTTCCACATTAATAAAAATTAATATACTTCAATTAAATCAATAACTTTGAAGCACCATGTACAAAAACAAAACATCACTCTTAAAAATTAAAAGAAAAAAATCTACATATATAAGCAAGATTAGTTAATCTTCTAGTTGTTTTCTGATACAGGTATCGGTCAGTTTCTCTTTCTATGATATACACATTAAATATTCACTCTTGCCTCCAGTGAGTGTGGGGAGATTTCTAAACTTCACACAAATACTGAGATCAATATTAGTATACAATTCACTATTTATTAAAAAAAGAAAATTAAATATCAAGCAACAAAGAACTTACTCATGATGAAGCTTTAAGGAATGAGGTATTGGAATTTGTAGCTTGGAGTTGTCATTTTGAGCTTTTCTATTGAGATGAATCCAAATACAAGTCATTGCAAAGGCATGAGTTGATTGGGGTTTGTTAATATCAGGAACTGGAATGAACTAGAAAATGACAATTTGCACATTATAGGAGAAAGGAGGACAGTGAGAGGTTAGTTAATGGACACAAAACAGCTAGGTAGGAAAAATAAGTTCTTTGATGTGCAGTCAAGTTAGGCATCCATAATTAACAATAATTTACTGCATGTTATCAGGTGACCAGAAGAGAGGAGCTTGAATGTCCTCTTCACAAAGAAATGATTAAGTTTGGTAACAATGAATATGCTAGTTACCCTGATTTGATCATCACACATTGTATACATGTATTAAAATTAAAATTCAACACTGTATCCCACAAATATGTATAATCAATAAAAATAAATAAAGCTATTTCTGACAGGAAAAAAATAGTTTGCATATTATATGAAAGAGAAGAACTAAATTATTGTATGTATTTTAGTAAGCCATTTCTGGTACATCTCTTTTTAAAACATCCTAGTTTAATTTAGCCCCAATGGTTCTTAACTATTAAATAATAAAAGTCAGAAGTCCTAACAACGATAAAATTTTGAAACTATTACAAAATGTTTCACTTGGCATGTTTTTACTCGCCAAGAATGTAACAGAAATTCACAGATGATTAGTCAAGCTTTTCCTATTATCATAGAACATTCTCAAACAAATATCATTTTAAAATTTTTATTTTTTAAAAATTAAACATTATTATGAAATCTTACTAAATGTGATATATATATACAGACAACAGAATTTCTAAAAGTCTCATATACTGCATGTGCTTTTCAAGAACATATAAAAATCTAAAAAAATGACTTTCACCAAACATATCGAATATTGATGAGTGATATGATACAGATGTCTGGAGTCCACTTTAAAATTGTCCTGCATTCACAAAAAAGTTAAGGGGGGAAAGATGAAACAAGAATATTTCTTGGTCACGGGTACGTGGGTTACTATTCTATTCACTCTACTTTTTGTGTATGTTTAAAATTCTCCATAATAAAGTATTTTTTAAAAATGGCAATCATCAAAATATATCATATTTTGCTCAAACACCTTATGTAATAAAACAATGGGGGACATACTAAGACTCAACTGGCAAACAAAAAAGTAGACATTAACAGACACTGTTGTCATTTGGCCACTCAATGACATATATAGATTAAAACAGCTTTAGTACTTTTTAAAACTGCAGACCAAATTAGAATGTAGAGAGAGCTTGCTGTATTAGCTATTCAAGTGTAATTTAAGATATACTTTAGAAATACAGTTGACCCTTGAACAACATGGGTTTAAACTATGCAGTCCACTTATATGAGGATTTTTCAATAAATACAATTGGCCCTACGTATCTGTGGATTCTGCACCTGCAGATTCCAACAACCATCTGCAGATTGAAAATACAGTATTCGGGCTGGCCAGTTAGCTCAGTTGGTTACAATGCAGGGTTGATAAAACCAAGGTCAAGAGTTTGGATCCCCGTACCGGCTAGCTGCCAAAAATAAAATAAAATAAAATGAAAATACAGTATCCATGGGATGCTGAACATGCAGACAAGGAGAGCCAACTTTTTGTATCCATGGGTTCAGCAGGGCAGACTTTGGGACTTGAACATCTGTGGATTTTGGTGTTTGCAGGGGGGTCTTGGAGCCAATTCTCTGAGTATACTGACAGATGACTGTAATCTACTTCAATTTCTTCATTTTACATATGAGTAAACTGACATCAAATGAGACTGATTGCCCATCCCATGATCATGGTCAGTCACAGAATTGGGAAAAGAACTTAACCAAATCCAATGCTCTAAAATCATACTTAAATCCTTAAATACAAATTAGACATAATTCATTCATCACATTGTTAATTATTAAGTAAAACTTACTTCTTTTTCTGGGTACAGCAAATCAAAGAGTTTCATAACAGGGAGAAAATCAGCTAGTGCATTTTTCTGAATACTTCCAGAAATGAATTGCAGGAGAACCCACATCAGATGATCTCTGCCTTTAATCAGTCCTCGCCCTGCTAGCTATAAAAGATATTTAAATACATATGTATACATAGCTACTTAAAGAGATGGATGTAGGAAGTTTTTTTTTTTTAAAGGAAGAAACTCTGGTTTCTCCTCTCAGAAAGTCACCGTCTAACTTTGGAAGTTAATAATTACTTAGTCTCAATTCAAGACACATCATGCAAAGCTTGCTAAATTATTTTAATTATATATATAAATATATAACATATAAATGTTTCTTTCCTGCTCCCCAAAACAACTATGTATATCAAAAATCCAGGGGGCTGGCCAGTTACCTCAGTTGGTTAGAGCATGGTGCTGATAACAGCAAGGTCCAGGGTTTGATCCCTGTACCAGCCAGCTACCCAAACAACAACAACAAAAAAATCAATGTTTTAGAACATAATTAAATTGATCATGTGTGTATGAGAATCAAGTCTAATATGAGATAAAGCTTAACAAAAATATCGCATAAAAACTTGGAGAATACTTTATTATACCTAAAGAATTTATTTTTTTTTAAATTTAAAATCCTTAAGAACTGGTTATCATAAAAGATTTTTCCTGGTTTCCTGTAGACTGTAACAGAAACCAATGGGGGGAGGGGGGGAGGAGTGTCATGGTGGTTAAAAAAATTCTAACAACTTTTATGAAAAATCTTCCTCTAAATAATTCATGTTGTGGAGGCGCTATAGATGTTAACACATTTCACTCCCATTCAACATGTCTAAAACCTTATGACTAAAACTAACTCTTCCCACAAATGTACTCTTCTACTCATCTTGCCTTTTTTGGATTCACTGTCCTCCCCTTGTGGTAATCAGTAAGCAAGTCTAGACTTCAACTTCTGTTACTCCCTCTGTTGTTGCCTGTCAGTCATCTAGTCCCATTCAACCTACCTAGCATACCTGGTCTCTGGTTCCTCTTTTCTGTCCTGGTTTAGGCCTTCTGTATCTTTCACCTAGACGACTGCAGTATCTCCCTTACTCATTTCCTTGCCTCTGGTTTTGCCCCCATCCATCTCTATCATGTGGCCATCTTTATCTACTACCATCTTCTTCCACGTGGCCATTAGCAGTAGTTTTTCCAACATGTATATGATGATGCCATTCCCCTCCTTCTTTGCCTCCAAAAGAAAATCTAAGCTCCTTAGAACAGACAGACACATGGCCACATAAAATTCTCCCATGCCTTCCTGCCCTCCCCATCTCACCAACACTTTCTCCTTTGTATTTTTCTTTCTATTTCCTGCATACCCCTATCGGTTTCCAAATGATGATCTTATTGCTTGGGAAATACTTTATCTTTTCTTCTTGGCAAATTTCTATTCATCCTTCAAGTGTTAACTTAAAGATCTCTTTGACAAAGCCATTCCTGATGTCTTTGATATGTCCTATTCCCTTTCGTTCCTATTTCAGGGAAACATGCTTCCATATGACAACTACTGAATTATAATCAAATTGTTTATACATATATCTTCCCCTCTAGGGAGATGCTCCTTGAGAGTACTACTGTGCTTTTTCATCTTGTATCCCCTGGTCCTTGCACTTTGAATAAATGACTGAATGAAAAGTTAAGAAACCATAAAGGCACTGAACAGGACACAAATTAGGGATCAGAACTTGCACCACTGCTGAAATCACTAGGTAATGCCCATACCAGTCTAAAATATACTAATCAACAGGTGAAGATGCACTGACCAAAAAAGTTAGTACACACCTTCTGATGAAGAGAAAGGACCATATGTGGAAAACTTGCAAACTGGAAAAGCACAAAGAAAATGAGCTGACTTGAGAGATGCTGCCACAGGAGTTGGCTTGTTCCCCCATCATCAAACTTCTCCTCGGTCTCAGATCGCTCCATGGCATAAACCACCAGATCCACCAACTGGTCCTCCAGCACAGGGCAGCGCTGCTTGTGCTGTAGGGCAGAGATTAAATACAGTATTCCAAAAGCCTCCTGGTTAGTTTCAGAAGTTACCAGTTAATGGGCATAAATCGTAACAAGAGGCTGAGAAGCATGGAATGAAGTTGAACTTAAGAAATTAAGGTTAGATTTAGTCTATTAAAGCTGCATCATGTTACATTATCATAGAGGATGAGTATCATGAAAAAATTATTTTTTCAGGTCTTCCACAAAACAGACTTCTCATCAACTTTTGAGTTGCACTACAGACATCACTGTTCCTATTTGACAAAGGGAAATTTGCACAGTAGAAAATTTTGTTATTCATCCTTTGAAAAAGTGCAACATTTTAAAAGGCATATGATATGGGGACAGCAGTATTAATTGTGCCATCTAACTTGAAAGATTAAAACCCTGGATTTCCAGATATCAAATACTGTGATAGAGCAAATAAAGCAGTATGTAAATCTATTTATTTTAAAGTAACCACCACAAGTTTACACTAACTTTATATACAGAGGTACACCTAAATAGCTCCCAGATTACTCAATGTCTGTTTTTCAGTGTGTGGTATTGATTTTGATGCTGAAATGGAAACTTCCACTGCAAAAAAAATAAAAAATAAAAAAGATCCCAAAGTTAATCTCTGCTCTTCCCTCTTGGAAGTCAAACATAATGCAGCTTTAATTTTAAATTAGACCATTTTAAAATCTAAAAGAAAAAGAATCAAGTTTAAACACTAAAAATGAAAATGCAACTTCCCTTTCTAGAGGCAAAAAGATTTGTGCTTTTTAAAGTGATTTAAAAAATATACGATTACCAAAAGAAATATGTTAAGCCATTTTCGTATTTCTTTTATAAATATATGACTTAGTAGCAGGCAGTTGGAAGCCTTTCTAGCGGACACAATTACTAATGTAGATGATTTCCCCCTAAACTTTAGATATGATTGTCAGTCTTTTGCCATGAAAAAGGGATATGATTTCTTCAAATTTAGGGGAAAAATGCAAAATGGGGACAAATTTGGAAATAAACAAAACATAATGAATAGCATCCCCTCTTTTGCATGCTCTTTGCCAGCTCCAAAATTGTAAAGCTCCGATATAGCTGCACTTTCTTAAAGCATGCAAATAAAACAAACATCTATCCAAAACAGTAAGCATCAATGATTGTTTCATATTTTTTCCAAAAAGACAATGCCATGATCACAGTTCAACCACATTACAGGTTAACAAATAGCAATATTAACACCACCAGTTGAGACTACAGTACTTTTCCTCCAAATGTAATTATCATTACGAAGCAGAGCAAAGTGCAACAGACAACACTACAGACTATTTCTTAAATCAGCATGCAAAACTACTGTGTACAGGGCTTGAAATTCACTAGTTCTGCCAACCACCAACAACCTAAGAAATGTGTCAGACAACACAAATTTAGAGTGAGATCATTCAAAGTATACAGGAGTCAGAAAAATTTGTGAAAAGAAGTAAAGCCAGGATTTCCAGTAGGAATTTTTTCTCTAGTGACGGAAATTTCCTTCCAGTTTGGAAATTAACCAATTTGTCAGCTATTTCTCCATCCATGATGGTCTTCCATCAATCCACTTCAGGAAAAAAGAGCAAACTAAATAAAATTGGGTTTTAGCATCTGAGTCACTTTGGAGTGTGCCATTTTAGTATTAACTATTTGTTTTTAAAAACTGGATTTTCACCTATATATTTTTAGGCATGTAGTGATGGTCATACAGTTAGTGATTTAAAGAGAAAAGCTGAAAATATGAAGATGTTGACAAAGCAAGAACAACTAGGAAATTTACAAATAAAGCTGATGCATCTTTCAATATATGCCATGACTCAATATTACCCTCCAATTTTCTGTTAGGAATTAAATCAGTCAAGAATCTCTATGGTGCTTAATGTCCTGATATTCGATGGTAGCAGAACATTTACCAGGATTAACTATAAATTTCCCAGGTGTTTTTGGTTAAAGCCAAGGATATTCTCAAACCAAACTTAAAGATAGGTTGCTTTGTTGATAATATCAAAAAAGGAATAGTTTGAAACTTAGGATGATCTATGCTGCTAACTACTTTAGAATAGTAGTAAGTTGTGCTTTAGTTTTCCATTGTTAAAAGGTACATTAAAATTAAGAATCTACCTCATAGCAGATTGTTTTACAAAGTGGAAAAAATGAACATTTGTAAAGCAGTTTAGTGATCTATGAATAAAGGCTAATTATCACTCACTAAGCTCATATAATTCTGTAAGCCAATGGATGCTATGCTGATGGCTATTCACATCTTGCTTTCTGAAAGCTTTCATAAATTTAAGGTTTCAAAATATTGTCACACAAAGCTGAATTTGTTAGTTTACATTCTGTCTATAAGTATATTTAGTTAAAACCTGTTTTAGCAATCAGAATATATAAATTCAATATTTCAAAAGTTGTATTCCTACAGAATAGTCCAAACTGTACTGGAATCTTATTTTATATTTTCAGCTTTGATAAAAGCTAAAAAACCAGGAACAAGGCATTTTAACATAAGTATTAAGATTAATCCCCATTCATGCCCCTGATTCCTTCCCATCACTATTTCAAGCAGCAAACGATACAACGCTTTTCCACCTTAGTATCCCATATCCTATACTGAATGGCAGTTAACAACTTTCATATAACTGTTCTCGTACTGTGCAAGTGAAAATTGAACATATCATACTTAGGTGCATTTAAATTAATTTTAAATCGTTACTATAAATCAGTTTTAAAGCAATACCTATTCAGGACAAGATAAGAAGAAAAATTCCTTTGAATGTTATTTATCATATTCCCTGCTTTAACCAAGAAAGCTGCCAATCATAATTGAAGCCCTATGACAGTTAATACTTTCAATGGTGTCCTTGAAATAACTTTAAAAGTTACTTCAAAGAGAAACTGAGGGATTAATTTAAGATAAACTGATTGCCAATACTTCACTATCTCATGATAGCAGAGTTCATACACCACCACATAAGAGCTTGAGGAATGTATATGTTTTGTAATGTTTATATTCAGCAGAAAAAATACAAACTTTGTGTAAACATATAAAACAGGATTTTTCCACTGTGAGTTTAAGCCCAACTCTCCACCTTGCTGGTCACAGACCTGGGCTACTCATGACCTGAATGCAACTGATTTTAGGATAAAATAGCCCAATTCCTACTGGAAAATATGATATGGACAGTTCTTAAAAAGGTTTCAGGCTTTAAGTAAATTATTGTGTTGCTAGAGAAAGGACAAGAAAGTATAGTGCAGGATATAGTTCTGTAATGATAAAAGATGTAATAAGATGACTTGGTTATTTTTAATCATATGCTTCTTATATTATGTGTTCTCATTCTCTACTTTCTTGTAGGTAAAAATAATATATCAAGTTAATTCAGCATATAATCTTCCATCTACAAGTCCCCTTACTACCGAGTTTTCTATGAAAACAATTACTGATGAATCGTGAATTTTTGACAATGTTTACACTACAGTGGGACCAATACTAATAATGTTCTGTCAGCATTTCCATTATAAACTTTATTTTATGGATTTATGTCTTAGTCATAAACTTTTTTTAGGTTGAAACTTGTTATTGATCAGATCAGAAATACTTTTTCTCTGAATTATTTTTATCAATTTCTAGTTTAAGAAGAGCTGCCTCCCCAAAAGGAAAAAAACTAAAGATAGCTAAGCATATCTGGGGAAGGTACTTGCAGCTCAAATGACCGTGGGTACATTTATCCACCAAACTGTAAAAAAATGGAGTCAAGTATGACTTAAAGTTCACAGCAAAAATTAGTTTTAAGACATAGCATAAAGCATTTTCTCAAAGTTAACTGAATACTTACCTCTAACTCAAGTGAAAGTTGATCAGAATTAATGATTCAGTTTTTAAGATGTTAAATTGCCAGATTATATGAAGTAACTGTCAGATACTCTAGTGTGAAGCAGTTTCAGTTTCACATGTACAAAAGCTTGTCCAAACAAGGAAACTTGGTAAATTTTTGAGAAGAAAAAACTTAAAATAATAAAAAGAGATACCGCTACTAGGGTGAGGTTCGGCATGCAAAGTTTCAACACTGAGCAAGTTTTATGGCCAAGCTATATGTCCTTAAAAATAGGGCTTTATAAATGGAAGCACTGGCACAACCTTCACTATAGTATTGCAAACAGTAACGCTATTTTATATAACCTAGACAAGAGCGTCTTTTTAAAATCAAAAAGTTGGTCTCTTTTAATATGTTGGGCTCAAAAATTTTTATCAAAAATGATTAGAACCACTATTTTCCTTAAAATCTCAAAGGTGAAAAGTCCTGGAACAGACTTGGGACTGCGTAAGAGTTTGGTTTATAAAGTTTGGCCGTAGTGTTTTTCTCCTGCCATAAATGAGCTTCAACTGAGAAGAACTCACTCTAGGAGGAGGACACTTCTGGCAAAGACTGATAAAGAAGGGTGTTTGTCAAGCAGGTGTGGGGTCACCTAAGAGTATGACATTTCTTAGTCAATCCCCATGTTTCCAAAAAAGCCTTCTCTGTATAAAGTTTACCACTCCAACTTTTAAAAGCAGCATATCTCTATTAAAATGCTTTGTTCTCCTTTTGTTTTGTTTTTAATTAGTTTTTGTTTTAAGGCAAAGCAATGTAAGCATTTTTGTTGTTGTTGTTTATTTATTTGTTTTAATAGTCTGGAAAGATAAAGGCCACCACAAATCTTTCCATCTCTGAAAATTCCACCAGGCTAGCTTTAGCCCTAAAGTAGGAAAAACAGTAAAATGGAGTGGGAAGGAAAAATAACCCATCAAAAAATGACAGGCTTTATTGAGTGGCAGGTGTTGTCTCTTTGTTTAATAAAAAAAAAAGAAAAAAGAAAAAAAGAAAAAAAAAGAATATATAAAAAAAAACCAAACACCAAAAAAACCAAAAACAATCCACCAAAAATAACTCTCATATCCCAAGAAGAAATTTTTTTAGTGGCCTTGGTCTCAGCATGGTCCTGCCAATTTCAAGCCCCGACCATACACATATTCTCTAAATGGAATCAGTGGCTACAAAGCGGCCAGCGTATCGTTAGTCACAATACAACAGTAAGGTTGTGAACATACCTGAGCAATGTTCAAGGTCTAGAGCATTGGAGGATGGGCAGGACAAGACAGGACAGAACAAAAATAAAGGAAGAAAAAAAGAAAAGACAAAACAGTGACTATGAGGCCAGCCTCAAGGAACCCAGAGTCAGCATAAACCCTCCCACATGTTAAACCACCAAAAACAAACGCACACGGGGGAAAAAAAAAATCAGCAAGGAGGCCACGCTGAAGATACCAAGGGTTATAAAAATAGACACCCAAACAACAAAAAAGGTCAAAAATTATGGTTAAGTCATGTGTAGGTTTCTCTGGCAAAAGGTATACTTGAAACTGGCCTTATAGAAAAAAAAGCAATGCAAAATAAACCAACTTTAAAAATATCTCCTTTTTAATTTAAACATTCTTAAAACAATATATAAATGATTGAAATAATACACTGTTTAATATACCATATATTTTAAAAAATCACCAAATAGTTCTTAACTGTTTTGCTCAGTTAGCTATAGCAAAGAAAAGAGAAAAGAATAGTGCAGATTCTATGCAGAATTTACTAGGTTTCCAGCACAGTACAGTACCTGCTTATTTAAACCTAGCATATTGCAGACCATATCCCTGGAATAAGGCTGCTCCAATACATATCTCAACAAAGCAGTCTGTGGTTCAAACAGATCCTTTAAAGAAAATAAAGAAAATGAATGCTTCAAGATCGACATAAACGTTAATTTAAATTATTTGAAATTGGGATTAAAAAATCCTCTAAAGGCATTTGTCACCTTCACATAGTAGGCAGTATCTAGTGGAAAAAATCATAGGAGTTTAGTGCTTACATTAAATTTGTTCCCACCCCTTTTTTGATAACTGAGGTAAAGAGACTTGCCCAAGGCTATACAAGTGTAACAATAAAGATGACACTAGAACCAGATCTTCCAATCCCTTTCCCCAGTGCACTTTCCACTCTATTTTCCAGAAAACACAAAAGGTTTACATTTTTTAGAGTCTCACAATATCAATTTATATAAATTTTGGTCCTATGTGATAACATTTCTTAGACATAAAGAAGGATCATTAAGATCTTTGCTTCCTTTCTGTTAAAACTTGACACTTGATTTTCTACAAGTTTTTCTAGGCATTAAGTACACAATTTCTGATAAATGGGCTGTCCGATTAGCCCACTTGGGAGAGTGTGGTGCTGAGAACACCAAGTTCAAGGGTTCAGATCCCCTTACCAGCTAATCACCAAAACGAAACAAAAACAAACAAACAGAAAACCAATTTCTGATAAACAAATTCAGTTTATAATAAATAACACTAGAAAGTGACATTTAAAAACAAAATCTTTTCCATGGGCTGGCTGGTTAGTTTAATTGGTTAGCGCGTGGTGTTATAACACCAAGGTCAAGGGTTTGCGACTCCTTGTACCAGCCAGCTGCCAAATACAAGAACAAATAATGTTTTTAAATAAAAATCTTATTCAGTTTGCAGCCATTTTTCCAAGTGACAATCTAAAAGTTTATCCAATATGCCTTTACTTTATTGATTTATTTTTTTGGTGGCTGACCAGTAAGGGGATCTGAACCCTTGACCTTTGTGTTATCAGCACTATGCTCTAACCAAGTGAGCTAACTGGCCAGCCCCAATATGTCTGGAATATAAGCCAATCAATACTCTAGTTAACTAATAAGATTCCTAAAATAGCTTTCTGGCTCTTAAACATATAAACTTTAAGAGAAATAAATGAATTAGTTATATGCCTATTTACATTTGTTAATATAGCTCATTCATACTTAAAATATATTAATTTTAAAATATTAACTTATTAAATATATTAATTTAGAAAGATTTCATTCTAGTTTATTCTAACTCTTCCATACATATCAGACAGTTGTTGAATCATTCAACAGCTTTCTAGAACACATCATTTTTACTTCTGTCTATGTTGCTGGAGAAATAGCATTTTGATACAGTCAATGGAAAGTTTATCTCAAGTACCATGTGCATAATGTTAGCTGGGGCTTATCTTTTTAAGGGCCTCTTAGGTGTATAGATAGATACATAGACAGACAGAAAGAAAATCACTTTATGTATGTGTGTACATGTATGTATGTATGCTTTTCAGATAATCTTTAAAAGACTATGCTATTGTAACTGTGAAGTAAAAATTTTAGAACAGTTACTGCATTAAATTTCTTAACTTTTTTCTTTGAAACTGATTCCCATCAGGCTGTAGACTCTCTCAATTCACACCAGGTACCAGACTGTCTATGGTTTACTGCCCCTTTCTTCATTTTGATAGTAAAATATCTGGGAAAGGGGTATGGGTACATAAGCATTCACTTCAATGTACTACTTTTAAAAAATTCCTTGGGGCATTTAAAATAGAATAATCAGAGTGCCTGTTTTATATAGATGTTTTTATTGCAAGAATTAACTTAATGTGGATACAGCTGTTAGAAGAGCAACTATACCCCCAAAAAGTAGCCATCAAGGTTTCTCACTGATGCAACAATTTAGACGGAGTGGTGCCCCTTAAAGGGTACCTCAAAACTTCAGTGCTTAAAAAAAGCAAATTTTCTTCCTTTTAAAATTAAACTTAGAAATGGACTTCAGATATAGTCACATTAGTCTTAAGCATCACTGTAAGGAAAGAATTTTTCTGCTCAGAAATCTAATCAAAGGGGAATGGAGACAGCTTTCAAACGCTCTGTTACAACTGTAAACATAAACACTATTGCCAAATTTGGAGAGCACAAATGACTTGATCGCACAGGAGTTAATGTAGATTCTGGAATCAGGCTGAGTTCAAATCCTGGCTCTACCACTTCTTAAATGTGGGGTCTTAGTCAAGGAATCAGTTTTAAATTTCAGTTTTCTATCTCCAAGTTCCTTATCAGAGTTGGACCACTGAAGCATAAACATCCACAATAGCACAAACCACAGGGTGTATTTGAATACTGGAATAACATGATAAACCACAAACTATCTCTCATTAAACATGTACTTCTTCAGACTATGAAGAGACAAATTAGCATTGTACATCTTATAATCTAGAATGAAGACTGTTAGATGGACCAAAAGTTCCACTATATTTAGCAACATACCTTATCATATGGCAAAAGGCCTTTCAAAGGAAAACGAAGAGTTGCAGGATCCAATTTCCATGAATTACAAATGGCACCTGAGTTATTAACAACTGGCAAAAGACTGCAACGGCCTGTATGTAATACAAAAATGTTTTAAAGTAAATTGGAACACAGCAATGCCTGGTCCTTCATTCACTCCACAAATACTTAAGGAATATATATGCTGAACTAGGCACTGATTTAAAAATGACTTAAAAAATGTTTTAATAAGACTGAAGTTTGGGAATTTCATTATTTTTAGTCCAGACGGTTGAAGATTAATTTGTACAGGCCTTCCAAACTCAAAAATGGTGCATTTTGTCCAAGTGTCCAGAGAAGAGGTCAGCAAGCAATAATCCATGGGCCAAATTGAGCCTGCCACCTGTTTTTGTAAAGTTTTATTGCAACACAGCTGCTTTTGCAGTACAATGGCAGAGGTGAGTAGTTGCAACAGATTGTATAGCCCACAAAGCTCAAAATATTTACTGGATGGCCCTTTATAAAAAAAGTTTGAGACCTCTAGTCTAGGGTCAGCATGATTAATTTTATGCAGGATGTCCCTAGAGGCATTAGATGTAGCTTATGATCATCGTCAGCTCTGCTGTAGACATGATACCCCACCCCCAACCTTACTGAAGCTTAACCCCCATTATAACCGTTGAGGATGGGAAATCCTATTATGGTAATTGAAAGGTGGGGCCTTGAAGAAGTCCTTATAGGACCATGACCTAATAAATGGATTAAAAATGGTGGTCATGGGCATAGTTCTGAGGGCTTTAAAAGAAGAGCACATGAGAGGTTAGTCTCCATCTGCTCTGCCATTTTCTGCCATGTGAGACCCCTGGGTCACTGTCACCACCACCAGATGTGTTCCCTGGACTTCGGACTTCCCAGCCTCCGAAATTGTAAGCAATAAATTTTGTTTTCTTTATAAAATACCCAGTTCCATGTACTTTGTTGTAAGCAGAAGAAACAGACTAATTAATACAAGCTCATACATCCAACTGCCCGACGAATATGTCACTTGGATGTCACACAGGCATCTCAAGCTCAACATGTCTTAAATTGAACACATTATCATCCTTCTCAAACCTGCTTCACTACCATAATTCATTAAGTGATATCAATATCCACTCAGTTACAAAAACTAGAAGCCTGAGAATTATCTGTCTGGTGTCTATTTTTTTTTTATTTCCAGGGTCTAGAACAGCGCCTTGCTTACAGAAGAGCTCAGTATTTGATCACAGAATAAATAACGGTGTATATTCTCAGACAGTTCTGAGGCCACCATGATTTCTCAAAATAAAACAGGAGTATATGTGGGCACTGCAAAAATTGCCAAATCACATGGTTATTTTTTAAAGAAAGTTCAGAGAATCTAACAAAACACGAGAAAATGGAAAACAAAGTGAACACAATAAAGAGCAACAGTGTGAATGGGCTGAGCAAGGTTGATACTCTTGTGCACTTATGGCTACAGAGGGACAAGTTTGTTGAGACTTCCAGTTGTTTTCAGATTTCACGTGCTTTACTAGCTGTATTAAAAGGTCTTTCTAATCACCAGGAAACATATCTTCTAGAATGGTTTTATCTGAAGCTTAGACCCATTCCAAATAGTTGTTATTACCTCCCTAAACTCAGCACACAAAGTACCTGAAAATAAGTGAAAGGCTATTATTAAGCCTCTAGAGAATTACTAAAATGACAAGCCACCAAGACATATGAGACCATCCTTCAGCTTTTTTCAGTAGTTAGATCATGAAAAATAAGGTACCATTTAGCATATTTTAAATTATAATCCTACCACAAATGGAGTTTATCCTTGCTGTGGGCCTGAAGGTATCCACAAAGTCTGATACTAGGTTTCCAAGTAACTAAAACAGAAAAAAATAATAAATAAATAAGTACAAAAATAAAAACAAGATTGCCCTGAATATAGTGATCATTTACATGAGATAATACATGTAAAGATTTAGTACAATGCCTGGCACATGATAACTACTCAAAGGTTAGCTCCCTTTTGCTCCCTTCCAAACAATTATTTACCAGTTCCTCTGTCCCTGAATTAAACCAAGTCACACCACCATATCCTTAGCTATCTGATGAAGCTGTTTATATTTTTTCACATGGCATGCAAACTGTCTTAATGGGACACCAGAGAAATGAAATAAATACATCATGCTAAAAAAATTACATATTATCCGAGGATAAAAGTGACCACTTCTTAAAATAAGCACACAAAAAATAAGATTAATATTACTGTTTTTAATAAAAACTTCTATTAAAAGTTGCAGTAAGGGGCTGGCCAGTTAGCTCAGTTGGTTACGGCACAGTGTTGATAACACCAAGGTCAAGGGTTTGGATCCCTGTACCGGCCAGCCACTAAAAATAAATAAATAAATAAAAATGTTGGTAAATGTGAAATTTACCCAGTGTGGAAGTTTTCCTTCGGGATATAGTTTTCTGATCTCTGTTACTGCAAAATAGGCTGGCAATAAGCAGGCATTTCTTTCCAATATATATGCTATAACCTAAGAAAAATAAAAGGGAAATATTATTCTTGACTAGTCTCACACATAAGCTCTTTAAATACAACAATGGCAACAACAACAAGAAAAGGATATTAAAAAGTAGATATCCCATTTTTAGGGCGGGACAGGGGAGATGTTGGTCAAAGGATACAAAATTTCAGTCAGAGAGGAGAAATAAGTTCAAGAGATCTATTGTACATTATAGTAACTATAGTTAATAACAATATATCGTATACTTGAAAATTGCTGAGAGTAGATTTTAAGTGTTCTCACCACAAAAAAGTAGTATGTGGGGTAATCCACATGTTAAACTTCATTTATTGGGTTTAAAGTGTAACCTAAAGGAACTCACTTATATGGAAAGAATGTCTAAAAATGAAAATGAAGAAACAATGGAATGGATTGCTGATGGTTAGTAAATAACGTTGAGAACGCTTAAAATATTGGTAGACCAAAGTAACAATTCTTGCAACATTAGTTACAAAGCACAAAGTAGTGCATAGACTGATGTCTGGTGATGGTTTAAAATACTTTATTATCCTTATTGCTGTTTTCATGATTAAAAACCATGAATTAATTAAAATTTAAAATTTCCTTCTGAAATATAATAGAAGTGAAATAGCATCTTTAAAAACAGAAGTGATTTTTTTTTTTGTATAAGAAATGGAACATTCCATAAATTATGATGTTTTAAAAGCACAGACCTAAACAAAATTAGATTTTTTGAGGTTATGATCAATGAATTTCAGATATGTCTAAATTACCTCTCTTGCTACCAGAAGCTGCTGTACAACAG
Source organism: Cynocephalus volans (assembly GCF_027409185.1). Lineage (NCBI taxonomy): Eukaryota > Metazoa > Chordata > Mammalia > Dermoptera > Cynocephalidae > Cynocephalus > Cynocephalus volans. The sequence goes on from NC_084464.1 coordinate 132,229,302, forward strand.
CAGAGCTCACTGTATTAGGAATTGTCAAGATTTTCTCCAAAATCACTTTTAAGAGATCTCGAACACCCTGAAGAAGGAAAAAAACATATATATATATATATACACTATATATATAGGTTAAAACTAAGTTAACATTCCCTATGTTAGCTAAAACATTCAAAGGTTTCAGAATTATATATTCCTTCAAGGTCACACCTTTAAATTTCCTGAATCAGAGTTAACATTCAAGTCCCTAACATTAACCCAAGAGATGAATCATGTTCCAAAATAGAATTCTGAAGAATGTCTTGCAATATAATGAACAAAGAAAGTCGCTTATAAATAAAAATTAAACTTTCTACACTCTGCCAAGCTTTTTTGCCCTCATAACATTAGAAGAGTTTCTATTGTAATGAGAGCCAAAAAAGCTTAACTTGTGCTTCTAGACAAAAATATATTTGAACAGGACTTGAAAACATGCTGAAAATAATTAAGCTTTCAGGCAGATGACTCTTTCTGCTCACTCCTTTTGGCATATTCTAACTTTATTCCCCCTTCTCATCCACCACATATCTTAACCTCACAAGCATATCCAAGGCTATTCTGTTAATCATCTCCATATACATACTACCAGTTGCATGATCTGATAGATAGAGAAGAAGGTCCATATATAAACTGTGTGACCAAGCTTGTAAAAAGACAGAACATACACACCGAAGTACAATTACAAAGCACCAAACAAATAAGAAGTCAAAACCTGCATAAGTCCGAAGAAAGAGAATATAATCAGAAAAAGCTTCTTAGAATTAATTTTGTGTTAAATCATCATTCAAACCAGTAATTACATGTTAGGTTATTATCTGTTAAGTCCTTTCAGCTTAGAGAAAATACAGACATAAAGCACTGGGTCAGGTATTGGCAATTCTTTGAAAGAAGACAATAACAAAAGTGGCTTGATGAAGCAGAATGTCTTCTGCAGCTATGGAGCTCTGGAGCTATATCATCAGACACAATTAGAGAGCATATGTTGTTTTTGTTCAAGGGGAGATGCTAAAAACACTGGGTGAGAAAAGACACAAGCTCACGGAAGGTCAAAGCAGAGACGATGCAGGTCTTGTTCCCTCCATCAGTTGATCCCTTCATCTCTTCTAAGTTCCACACCCACTTGCTCTGTGCTCTTTCATTTGAAGCCCTCCCAAATCAGAGGACTAGGGACATGAAGGAACACAGATTCTGCTTTGTGACTTCCCTCATCATTGTAAAAATATGTTAGCCACCTCTGTTTTTAAGAATGTGGGAAGGGCAGTATAGAAGCTATGACAACAGTTGAGTAATTAAAAAACCCTTGAGGAAACATACAACAAAAAATAGACAAATTTTGTAAATGCTTCCACTTCATTTCTCTCGCCTGAAAATAAGATATATATATAGTGAAAAATTAATCATGTTTGAAAATAAGCACTTTTTATAATTAGAAAAAAATACCTTGTAATCCACTCCCCCAATTATTTTCCGAACCAGTTTAAATGTTAAGGCCCAAAGCTGTGTTCTTTCCCATTCAAGAGTGTCAGAGTTTATCAGGGATTCACAAACCATCCTAGAAAAAAGGAATATCCATTCCAATTACAAGACATAATTTTGCAAGTTCTCCAACAGCCAGGGTCTGTGTACTCTGGGTATTATACTTGTCACAGCAAGTATTTTTAATAAAGGGAGCTTATTACTTAAGCACACTTTTAGATATATATAGTATCTTACATTTTTTACTTGTATGAAAGATCAAACACTAAGTAGAACTAATACTGATTATATTTTTACTTAAAAAAAAAATCTATCTAAAGCTTTGGTTAAATGTTTACCACGTATTGGCTTGTGGCAGGTTGTATTTTTCCAAGATGGTTGCAGTGAGATTTTTGATCCCACATGCTCTTCTGAGATGAGACACTGATATTCCTCTCATGGACAGGTGGGGGGAGGGCCTATGTTCTCTCTCCTTAGATCTGGGCAGCCTGAGACTATGGCAAAAAGGAAGCAAAAAGGATGCAGTATGTCTTCCAAGGCAAGGTGACACAGCTTCCACCCAGCCCTCTTTGGCACACTTGCATTTGGACTCTATTGTGCTGTGAGAAGATCCAGGACGCAAGGTGAGGACATGTGTAGATTCCGGCCGATAGCCCCAGCTGAGGTCCCAGATGACAGCCAGGAACTAACACTAGATGTATAAGTAGGGAAGCCTTTGTCATGAATCCAGCTCTAGGTATTTCCGATTGTAATCATATGAGATTCTGAGAAAAAACTTCCTCCTAAGCCCAGTCAACCATAACTATAAGCAACAATAATAAAATGATTATTATTGTTTTGAGACACGAAATGTTGAGGTAATTCCTTGTGCAGCCAAAATTAAGTGGAATAAACTAATCGAAATGAGTTATCTCAGTCCCTGGGGTTGGAAAGGCAGAGGCTGCCTGGTTTTGTGCCTATATGTATACAATTCAGGAAACATTGCATCCTAGAAACTAAATCTTGAGGGAATTACGAAGAATTACCTGATGAGCCTCAGTTCCTTCTTTCCTTTATCCTTTTACAACAACCTCCATCAATTTCCAAACATTTATAAAAAACAAAATTCTATGGATTGCTAGTACCCACCATTAAACATACCTGGGTGGAAGGAGACCAGTTTCGACCGCCATTGCTAAGCAGTCATAAAGAAAAGAAATTCTTTTAGGACTATGCTGGCCATGAATAAATTTAACAATCCACTGGATGCACTGTTCATGAGACTCCTGGAAAATTAGAACATGATCTTACTTTAGGCCTAAAGTTATATTTTATAACTAACAAATAGCTAACACTAAACCTGGCAATATATCAATATTATAAATGAAATACTCCATTAAACATTAGTGGATGAAAAATTTTTTTAAAAAGCAAAATGAAAAAAATTCAGACTTAGTATTTGTTATATTAATCTTAAAATCTTGCAGTTATATAGCTTAAACTCCCATAGTAGTAAGATTACGTGGGACCTCCAACAGTAGTAAGATTTTATTAACATGTTCATGGCTAATAGAAAATTCTAACACAGATTGTTTAAGGCACTGTAAGCAGCGCCCTTAGTAGCAGATATAAATATACCTGTCACTGCAGGAAAAATTCATTATGGATTAGTACATCAGCACGAGGATTTAGTATGAATCTAATCCCTAAGAGCCCAAACAAGAGTCCATTATAAATCCAATGAAATAGTGGATTTCTAGACTTGCAAAACTTTAAATCTGATACCAGAATGTTGTGCCCATATCAAATTCATCTTCTAGAGTATCTCCAAGAAGAGCCTGCATGGCCTGCTGCACTGCACTACCACTGTCCCTCATACACATTTCTATTATTGCATATATAATGACAACTTAGAAATACCTATTTTCTTCCTGACTCCCCCACTTGAATATAAACTTCTCGAAGATAAGAGCAACACCTTAACTCATAAAATGTTAAATGAATTATTTAAAAACTTAAAATATGTTGGAAAGATGTTCAACATCACTGAGAGAAATGCAAAATAAAACTATATAGAGATAAAATTTCTCATGTTTTTGATTGGCAAAGATCTCTCTTGTGAAGCTATCAAGAATAGATACTCTAATACATTGCTGGTGGGTATGTAAACCGGTATAGCCCTTACGGAAACTATTACATGATTTCTATAAAAATTACAAATGGACATACCCTTAGACAGAGCAATGCTACTTCCAGAAATTTATCCTATGTACCATGCATAATATTATTCATTATAGCATTGTTTAGAGTAGAAAAGGTAAGAAGAAACCTAAATGTCAGTCAGTAGGGGACTGGTTAAATAAAGAAAGGTGTAGCAATACACAATGAAATATTATGCTGCTATAAGAAAATAAGAAAGGAAAGAATTCTTAATGGACTGATATGAAATTACCTTAAGAATTTATTAAGGGGAAAAAATCAAGGTGCTAATTAATGAATAATGTACATGGTATATGATCATTCTATAAAAATGATTCTACTGTACTAGCCAGCTGCCCCCCACCCCAAACAGGATTCTATGTGCATAAAATGCTTCTAGAAGGAAACAAACTGGGGATATTGGCTGCAGACAGGAAAAAGAATAGGTGACAAAGCTAAGAGTGACAGGCGAGAGACTAGTAATTAGATCCAATTTTTGTAGCTTCTATGATTAGAAAATAATTAAAACAAGATTTTTAAATATGAATGTATCGTCACTATGTGATCCATGTCTAAGCAGCAAATCTTACCACCAGTAGCTCATATGCAAATATATCTCATTTCGCTATTTGTAGTGCACTATGAGAAGATAATGCACTAATCCTCTTTAAGGATCACACATTTCATCCTTTTCATAGACACAGTTTCTGATGTCTCTTCTTTGTTACTAAGGTTTACCACTCCTTTCCCCATTTTTACTATAATATCTTTGCATCCTTATCACAAATTCTTTGTATCCTTATTGTAGCATCTTTAGATCCTTAGTATAGTACTTTTATTATAATATTTTTATATCAGTGTTGTGCCAGTTTCTTTGTTGAGAAGAAAATGGAATTTTTATCCCTTTTACAAGTGAAGCTTAACAAATGGTTTTATATAATCTAACATGAAGATTTTAAAAGATTTCACACCATGCTGTCATCAGCTTCTCAACACAGGTTCTCCACTGAAGTATACAAAAGAAAACAAATGGGAACCAGAACAAAAAATTATGGCATCACTTGGGAGAGCTTGGTGCTAGTAACACCAAGATCATGGGTTCTGATCCCTGTACTGACTAGCCAACAACAAAAATAAAAAACAAACAAAAAAAAGATCACAATTTTATTTCTGTCTTTCTAGAAAGATCTTAACAGCAACATCAAAGTAAATATAAAAAACGAAAGGGCCAAAACTCATCCGCGGAACATATTTAAAACCGCAGTAGGGCTAGCTTGCTAGCTCAGCTGTTTAGAGCTCCGTGTCATATCACCAAGATCAAGGATCCCCATAACAGCCAGCTGCCAAAAAAACAAAACAAAACAAACAAAAAACCCAAAATAAAAATGCAGTGCTCACCTGAGAAAGACCACCCCAAAACTGCCTGAACGCCGCCAAACAGCTAATTAGTTTTGTCTTTTCATCTTCAGGGGTATCCATAAACATGCTAAAAAACAGAAAGTATGTTATTTGCCACTAGTTTTAAAAGGTAATTAAATTAAAATAGAATAGTGGATCTTATAACCCTCTAAGACGAACCTAAGTAAAATCTTACAAAGATACAATCGTATAAAAATAAAAAATCTGCCATGCATATACTCACCCGGGGAAAGCCTCTTCTATAACTTCCGTTTTCTGTAAAAAAAACAAAAACATGTAAACAATGGGAGGAGGAAGAGGAGGAGGAGGAGGAAAAAAAAAAGAGGGGGGCCTCCCCTAGCGAAATATTACAATGTAACACAGGGCAAGTCACTTTAGTCAGCAACGTACAGAAAAGAACAATACCCGTCTGGCCTGTCACAAAAGGTGCTGTGTGGATTTCAAAGGATACTTCGAATTTGACAGCAGCTTTTGAGAATCACTAAATCCCTGCACAGACACTTGGTGTCAAAACAAAGGGGAGGCGGGAAAGGAGATGCCCAGGCCCGGTTTCTTGACCGCTGTCCCCAAGCCTCCCCCTCCCCGTGCCATCGTCCTGGATCGCCGGCAGTTGCACTCACCACCACCTCCTCAAAAATGCTCTGCAGCTGCGTCTCCATCTGTACCATCGCCCCCGCCTTCCGGGGCGCCCCCAAGACCCGGTTCAGGCCCGAGCTCCGGGAAAAAAGGGGCAAATCGATGGCGACACCTGGAGGAAAACGCAGCCCCTTGGCGCCGCTTCTCTTCCCCGGCCCTCTCCGGGGCGCGTTCTCTCCCGAGCTGAGCCAACAGCAGGAACCTGCACGGACGCCGGGAAGGGACCGCTGCGCGCCGTTCACAAAACCTTCCGAAACCAGGGAGCCCTGTCAGACGGTTCCGTCTGCGGAGCAGGATGGCCAGAGAGCGGGACGAGAGCGCCCCCAGGCGGAGCCCCGGGCACTCGGAGGCGTCGTCGACCGCAGGCGTTGCCTCCCGGCTTTTGCAAACAGGGAAGAAAAAGAGCTCGGAGCCTGCGTAGAATGCTCAGGCCGTAGCCTGGACCAAGCCCATGTCTGTAGGCGCTGACCTTCTGGAGCTCATTCAGCAGCCTGGAGCCAGGAGCTGAAACCACACTGTTCTTAATCACAGGGACCATGCCTTATAGTCGACACATAGCCGGCTTTCAATGAAAGTTGAGAAAACCGAATGAATGAATGCATCATTCCTGATGATTAGAGTCGTCACATATTATCTACGGGTTTTGGTTATAATAATCTAAAAATAGTACTTACCAATTATTGAATACTTGTAACTTCTGCGGTGGCGATAGGAGTGGGCTGGAAGGGTGCCAGATCCAGAATTATTAAAATCCAATACCCTAACAATCTATTGTTCTTTTCAGGTTATATTATTGTGGATTTTCTTCATCGGATTTTAGTTCTAAAACAGTTTTCACCCACTACCTGGCAGATTTCTGTGCTTGCTCTCCATGTTGTCCAAATCAGTGTATTCTCAGCAAGTGCCAGCTAATCTTTTTTATTTTTATCTTATTTTATTTTAAAAGATGACTGGTAAGGGGATCTTAACCCTGGCCTTGGTGTTGTCAGCACCACGCTCTCCCAAGTGAGCCACGGGCCGGCCCTAAGTGCCATCTAATCTTAATATCGCCCAGGGCTTGTGTAGTTGAAAAGATAAAATGGTCAGGAAAGAATTATATATTTTTTCCATAATGCTTGCTAATTCTCCACTCGCTGAATAAAAATTGACTATATTTCCAGAGCTTCTTAATGTGTTTCTCCGTGCTTACTTTTATTAGTGTATAATTTGTTTATAATAAAATACATAAATTTAAAATGTATAGATGCATGCTTTTTGACAAATGTTCACACTTGTTTAACACATTAGTCAAGATGTGGAATATTTCTATCACTCCAGAAAGTTCCTGGTGCTCCTTTGCAGCCAATCCCACCACCCATCCCCAAGAGGCACACACTATTTTAATTATATAACCATTAGTTTTACATGTTCTTGATATTTATATGATTGGAATCACACAAAATGTACTCTTTTGTGTCTAGCTTCTTTCACGCGTTATATTTTGAGATTCATCCACGTGTATTATTGCTGAATAGTATTCTATGGTATGAATATACTAAACATTATTTATGGATTCACCTGTATATATTTAGGTTACACAGATATCACTGTGTATATTTAGGTTATTTTCAGTTTTTAACTATTATGAATAAAGTTGCTATGAACATTCTCAAACAAGTCTTCCTATGGACATATGTTTTCTTTTCCATTGGGTAAATACCTTGGAGAAGATTTTTGGGTTATATGGTAAGTACACATATAACTTTTTATGAAATTGCCAAGCTGTTCTCATTTTTTTCTTTTTAACATTTTACACTCACACTATTAATGTATGAGATTTTCAATTGTTCTAAATCCTTGTTCAACATTTAGTGTTAATCTTTTAACTTTTAGTCCTTTTACTTATAGCCATTCTAATGAGTGTGTAGTGGTATCTCAGAGTGGTTTTAATTTGCATTTTCCTCATGACTAATGATGGTGAATATCTTTTAATGTACATCTTAGAGGCTATTCAGATGTCTTTTGTGAAAGGTCTGTTCAAGTCTTTTGCTTGTTATTAATCAGGCAATTTCTCATATTCTTATTTGTATTCTGTATACACATCTTTTATCAGATATATATGGTGAATATTTTCTTCCTGTCTTGGCTTGCTTTTTAATTTTTTAAATGGTGTCTTTCATTAGTAGAAATTTTTAATTTTGATAAAGTCCAGTTTATTAATTTGTAAATTTTATGGTTAGTGTTTTAGAAATCTTTGTGTATCCTAAGCTTTCCTTCAATATTTTCTTCTAGAAACTTTAGAAACTTTATAGTTTTATCTTTGATGCTTAAGTCCATGATCCATTTGAATTAATTTTTGTGGACGGGGGAGCGGAGCAGGAGGCTGCCTCCTCTTCTGTTCCAGAGGGGTTGGGGCAGCTGCTCAGGGCTGAGGGTCTGGGGTCACGACCCTGGTGGACCCAAAGGATAGAGTGTCGAGCCAAAGATTATTGCCCTGCTAAGTTTCAGATCTGCTTGGGACCTTTGACCCCTTTCCTCTTTGGGGTTGGAATGTCTATCCTATGCCCGTCCCACCATTGCATTTCGGAAGCACATAACTTGTTATCTGGTTTCACAGATTTACACCTAGAGAGGAACTTTGCCACAGGATGTGGCATACCTCAAGTCTCATCCATCCATTCCAGCACCATTTGTTTGTTGAAACAACCTTCCTTTCTCCATTGAATGGCTTTGATTAGCATGGGTTTATTCTTGGACTTTCTCTTCTGTTCTATTGTTCTATTTGTCTATCCTTATTCCAGTATCATGTTGTCTTAAGTGCCGTAGCTTATTAGTAAGTCTTGAAATAGTATAAGGTCTCCAAGTTTATTTTTTTCCAGCTTATTTTTTCTACACTTGGTCCTTTGCTTTTCCATGTAAATTTCAGAACCAGCTTGTCAATTCTGACAAAAAAAAAAAAAAAAAAAAAAGAAAAACAAACAAAAAACCCCCTGGGATTTTTATTGGAATTGAATTAAATATATAAAGTAATTTGGGGGATAATTGATACCTAAACAATATCGAGTCTTTCAATCTACTAATGTGGTAGATCTCTCCATTTATTTAAGTCTTATTTTATTCTTTATGGCAATATTTTGTTTGTCTTGCATATCTTTTGTTAAATTTATTCCTAAGTCACCAAGACCAAGGGTTCAGATCCCCATACTGGCCAGCCACACACACAAAAAAAAGCAAAACAAATTTATTCCTATGTATTTTATGGATGCTGTTTAAAATAGCATTTAAAAAGTTCTATTTTCTGACTGTCTTTTGTTAGCATCTAGAAATAGAATTGATTTTTGTATACAGACTTTTTATCTTGTGACCTTGGTAAATTCACTTATTAGTGCTAGTAGCGTTTTGTAGATCCCTTAGAATCATCTACATACACAATCATGGTCATCTGCAAATGAGACAGTTTTACGTCTTCCTTTCCAATCTGTACGTCTTTTGTTTCTGTTTCATGCTCTGTTATATGGGCTAGGACTTTCCGTAGTACAATGTTAATGAGAAGAGGAGAGAATGCATCCTTACCTTGTTCCTGATCTTAGGGGGAAAACGCAGCCTTTCAACATTAAGTATGATGTCAGCTGTAGGTTTTTCATTAATTCCCTTTATCATTTCACTGATGCTGTTTATCATGTTGAGGAAATTCCTTTCTATTCCTAGTTTACTGTTTTTATCCTGAATAGCTGTTGAATTTTGTCAAATGCTTTCTCTGCCTCTGTTGAGAGAGTTATATGATTTTTCTCTTTTACTTTGTTAATGTGATGAATTCAATTGATTGGTTTTTGAATAATGAACCAACTTTGTTTACATGGGATAAATGCTACTTGGTTATAACATATTATCATTTTTATATATTGCTGGATTCTATTTGTTAATATTTTATTGAAATTATGCATTTTTGTTCGTATGCCACTATCATCACCAAACCCTAGCACATCTGTTAGGTCTTTTGGATGATCAACTTTCTTTAACTCATAAAGAAAATTGCTGGTGGGAGTCATAGGCCTCCAAAGGCCCTATAACTTCTCTTGGGGTTGTGTTTAGCATGTGTTGCTTCCTTGTAGCTGGTAGGCCATAAGCTGATGACTCCCCGTTTATGGATCTGTCATCCAAGTCTTTGGCCTGGCAGAAGCTTAGTTTCCAAACAACTGCCATATGTACATACAACCACTGTATGTCATTGTTGACCACACAATAGCTGCTAAAATCTGAGATGAAAAAATTCAAATTTCCTGCTGTGAGAATGGCTTCAAGAGTTAGGCTTAGTATATTATTAATTTGCTAGGGCTGCCATAACAAAGTACCACAGACTGGGTGGCTTAAATAACAGAAATTTACTTCTCACAATCCTGGAGTCTAGAAGTCTGAGATCATGGAAGCAGTAGGGTCGTTTCTTTTGAGACCTCGCTTCTTGGCTTATAGATGGCCGTCTTCTCCTTGTATTTTTGCATGGTCTTCCTTTTGGGTGTCTGTGTCCTAATTTCCTTTTCTTATAAGGACACCAATCATATTGCATTAGAGCCCATGCTAATGACCTCATTTTAACTTAATTATCTCCTTAAAGATTCTATTTCCAAATACATTCACATTCTGATATAAGTTAAAACTTCAAGATATGAATTTTGGTTTTATTTTTGTTTTTGTTTTTGGTGGCTGGCCAGTAAGGGGACAACATAAGAATTTTGGAGGGGACACAATTTAGCCCAACCACTCCACCCTCTGGCCCCCTAAATTCCTGTCCTTCTCACATGCAAAATACATTTACCCTCATCCTAATAGCCGCCAAAGTCTTAACCCCTTCTAGCATCACTTAAGTCCAAAATTTTACGTAAATGTTATCTAAATCAGCTATGGGTGAAACTCAAGGTATGGTTTATCCTGAGGCAAAATTTCTTTCCAGCTGTGGATCTGTGAAACCAGATAATCAGTTATCTGCTTCCAAAATGCAATGGTAGGATGGGCATAGGATAGGCATTCCCATTCCAAAAGAAGGAAATTGAAAGGAAAAAAGGAGTCACTTGTCCCAAACAAGTCTGAAACCTAGAAGGGCAAATTCCACTAGGTTTAAGTCTTGTAAATAATCTTCTTTGGCTTGATGCTCTGTCCTTCAGGCCTACTAGGATGGTGGCAACTGTGAGGAGGGCTTCTGGGGGAGGGGGGGCAGCCAGGCAGAGGTTGTGGGTACCTGAGTGAGATGAGGTGGGCATCCATACATGAGAGGGAGTAGTGGCAAGGCTCAGAGGCTGGTTACGTAGAGTGAAGTTGATCAAATAAGCAAAAATAGTAAGTTCATGAGATTCAGGTTTCATACTGTGAGAGAAGTGGAAAATTGGAGGTTTGATATTAACTTGTGGAATAAATATAGATATATATAAATGTGTGCGCACACACATGCACAAACACACATACGTATATACACACACTCATAAATATATCCTCCAGCTCTGGCAATGCATAGGGCTTAGGAGCAGCAGCACCTCAATGATCACACCTTGAGCTCAGATCTAAGTAACATTTTCTACTTTTTTTTTTTTTTGGCAGCTGGCCTGTAAGGGGATCCGAACCCTTGAACTTGGTGTTACAAGGCTGTGCTCTAACCAACTGAGCTAATAAATACCATTCTCTACTTAAAGGAGACAGGGATCTTTGGCATAATGCCTGATCACAGACCTGCAGCAGGGAAGGTACAAGATGAACATGAAACATCTTATTTTACCAGAAAGCAAGAAAATTCTTAAATAACAATGAGGAGCTGGAAGGCTTTCCCACTGGCCAAATCAGGGACAGTATGAAAATCAAAATAATGACAATAATGGATTATTGTTACAACCCACTGAATAAAATAGTAAATCATGAATCCGTAAAGCTGTAAATAAATAGATGAATAAAATGAAATTTTGGTGAAAAAGGGGATATTTACATGACTTTAATGTAACTCCATAGACAATACTTATTAATAACAAAAGGACAAAAAGTTACTTCACAGTGGGGAAGCCTGGCAGCCACCACCTTAATCAAATGATCAAAGTGAACTTCCTCAGTAATGGGAAAAACTGCATCATTCTAGTAGGATGTGATGAGAAAAACACAGCATGGCTTCTGTTATTTTTCTGCCACAGTGGCGTAACCTGAATCTAATCATGAGGAAGTATAAAAACAAAACATTGAAGGACATTCTACAAAACAACTGATCTGTATCACTGAAAAGAGTCAAAGTCAAGAAAGTCAAGGACTGACTGAGAAACTCCCAGAATGAACTGTTCCATGTCAAATAAATGCAAAACATCACATTGAAAATATCTTTTTACTCTAAAGGACAATTCATGAAGTCTGAGTGGGATCTGGGGATTAGGTGGTAGATATGTATCAGTGGTAATTCCCTGACTTTGATGGTTTTTTAGGAAAATGCCCTTATTTACAGAATATGTACACACTGCAGTACTTGGAGAAGAGGTGAGACCAGGTTAGCAACTTAGCTTTAAAATAGTTCAGGGGGGGGCCGAGCCCGTGGCGCACTCGGTAGAGTGCTGCGCTGGGAACGCGGCGACGCTCCCGCCGCGGGTTCGGATCCTATATAGGAATGACCGGTGCACTCACTGGCTGAGTGCCGGTCACGAAAAAACGACAAAAAAAAAAAAAAAAAAAAAAAATAGTTCAGGGGAAAAAGTCTTCTTTGCACTGACACCTCTAACTTTTATGTTATTTGTTTGTAATTATTTCAAAATTTAAAAAAATTACTGAAAATAAAACAATAAGTATAAGAATAAAGAAACAAACCATATTTGCAAAATAATAATAATAAAGCCAGCAAATATCTGAATAAGAAAGGTGGATTTCCTCCAAACCAATCCTTAGTGCCAAGAAAGATTGGCTCTGTTAATTCTGTTATGCCATAACCAAAGGTCAGTCACTTCAGTTCAAATATTCCCATAAGTCCTTAGCTTGGTTTTGTTTTTTTGTTTTGGCAGCTGTGTGGTATAGAGATCGGAACCCTTGACCTTGGTGTTGTAACACCATGCTCTAATCAGGGTATTATTATAAAATGGTATGTAATTTCCTCAGCAGAAAATATCAAACTACTACAATGTTCACTAGATCACAAAAGAGCATACAAGGAAAGGACTAGTTGGAAATATGCATGAATGAGTAGCATATTAACTGTCCTAGCTTTCCTAAAAAACCACCAAGCCGTCATTAGAAAGAATTACCTGGAACCTGCATCCAAGGAAGTGTGCTAACACCAACCAGTGCAATTACATTGGTTCAAGGTGAAGGCTCAGTCCTGGGACTAGGACCTGAGTCAGTAGTTTCAGGAAACAAGCAAAGGCAGAAAGGAGGCAGAGGTGACTAGCAGGACTGAAACCAAGTGAGAGCACCCAGGAGCCCTGTGGAAAAGACTGGTATGTTTGGGTCATTGTTAGAGCTGCTTGCATTACCAATGTAGTAGTTGGTTCTGCCTCACCCTGGAGAGTGAGGGCAGGAAACACCCCTCTCAGACTTTGAGGGGCCTGAAAGATGGGATGAGTAGAATGAGTCAGCAGCTAATGCAATAATTGTTTGGGCTTATAAATAATGGAGCAAGCCATGAGAAAGACAGAAAAAATTAAATAACGTTTGGTTTAGAGGAAATACTGGCCCGGATTTAAGGGTCCGATGATGTGCCTACCTTCCTAAGGAATAAGGTATAGCAACAAAAATGGGAAGCTGGAAACCTGGATGGTGAACATGGAGGTGAAGCAGGTTAGGGCATTTGGAGGATGGGCCTAGAGAGTTGGGAAAAACTCAGCATGTGACATTAGCATGTGAGCAACTTAAGGGCATCTTCTGTATCATTATGTTTTCTATTCCAAATTCTAGTATGATCCTTGACACATGGTAGGAGCTTAATAGATATGTTTTAAATGAATGAATGAATGAATAAATAAATAAATGAAATAAAATAATATTGAGATTGAAAAGGAAGTGTGGAGAGAGAATAAACTGGGTTCTGAAACAGAAATTCCATTGGTTAAGACCATAAAAATCCCATTGGCTAAGGGATCAGTGTACACTGGTTTTATGGAATGCAACTATATTAATCAGGGTTCTCCAGAGAATAGAAGCAATAGGATATATATATGTTAGGGAAGCTTACCTGAGCTTTGGTGGCCAGAGATTTTATTGGGGCTCAGTCATGCAGGCATGGTTCACTACCCAAGCAGCTAAGCTCAGTCCCTAGCCCCTCCAGAAGTTGAGCTGATACCTCATGACCCAACAGCCTCCAACCACTCCCTCCAAACACAAAATCACATTGTTAGACTATTTGAAGTGACCCAAGGCTTTGATACATACCAAAACACTTCTATCAGGCATGACATCCAAAGGATTTAGATATTACCTCTCAGAAGTCAAGGGCAAAGGCCAGACCTCTTTTTGGTCAAAATTAAATTCTTAACTCTGCCAGATCACACAATACTCATCACTGCACAGCCTCCCTGCATCTTCCCCCACTCTCCACTCTCACAAACACTGAGCTGGTTAGATGATGTTCCTTTATACACTTACTCAGAATGACTCCCCAATAAATATCATTCCCAGCCTCATAACTATCAGGATAATTTTCCCTTTAATTACTCATGCACTAAAAAAAGTTTGAACTTCTCTTCTGAAGGTCTTATCTCTGAGATAAAGATGTTCTCTCTCCTTTTAATTTATATCGTGTGTCTTTGGAACAATTGGAACTTTGCTGATGGGCCCAGCCATCTTAGAGGGTGAAGGAATCATAAAAAGTGCACAGATGAGCAAGGGCTCCCAATTAGAGGTTGCTTACTCTATGTCTGGTACTGCACTGAATTTCTTAACACAGTCACTTTCCTTTCCCACAGGAACTGGCTCTTTTGCAGGTGGTAAAGCTGAAGCTTTCAGAGATTAAGGGGCTTGATGCACAGTTAAGTGGCACCAAGTTAATTAGTGAACCTAGACTAACACCAGAGTGTGTATGTACGTTAGTGTGTGTGTACGTATGTGTATGTGAAAATGCAACTACATACATAGACTCAGGTCACTCAGCAAGCTTGACACAGATGCTCATCAGACTCTTCTAGGCTTTTGAGTCATCTTCATTTCATTTACAGACTTCCTCTCTAGCTCTGAGAGTGACTCTTCTCATGTTGGTTTGCTTTACTTCCCACTCTAAAAGTCAGAAAGAACTGGCTTCCGGCATTCCTGCCCCACATCCTTCCACCTTTCCTGTGCAATGGCTCACTCCCCAGGACTTCGTCAAAGTGGCTGTGATGGTTAATTAATTAATTGTTTGTTTGTTTTGTTTTTTGAGTGGAGTTTTTTTATGGTTGGTACGGGGATCCCAACCCTTGACCGTGGTGTTGCCAGCACCACGCTCTCGCAAGTGAGCTAAATGGCTAGCCCTAATTTAATGTGTCAGCTTTACTGGGCTTAGGAATGTCCAGATCACTGGTAAAGCATTATTTCTGAATGTGTCTGTCAGGGTGTTTCTGGATGAGATTAGCACTTGAATCAGTGTGTTACCAGACTCAGCTTGGGCTGCCGGCCCCCTTGAAAAGGAAAGAAAAAAAACTAAGTCAAATGGTTGGTGTTAGCAAAGCAGATGTATTCAGCTGAAGGAGATGGTAGGCTATCCCATCTCAAAAATTTACATTTACTGAGGGGTTTTTAAAGGAAGGGTTGAGGGAATGGAATGAGGGAGGTGAAAAGCAGGAGAGCAGGAGTCGTGAGTTACGAGGGGTCCGTTTCTGTGGGTCAGGTACAAGGTCTTGCGGAGGCCTCACCTTGTTTCTGTTCTCATCTTCGCTGTTATCTCAGGACCCTGCAAGATTTTGATTTGCGCCGGTGTACTTGGCTGGTGCCCAAGGTCAGCTTCAGTCATTTGGCCTTGATCGTTTCTCAAAACTCTACAAGTCTCAAAGAAAGAACTGTTAGCTCTGCAAAGTACTAATTAGCTTCTCTGCCTTGTTTTCCTACTTAGCGGGCAAGATAAGAAAGTCAGGGGATGGGAAGAAAGCGTGGAGAGGAAAAACCCGTCCTTTTTAATATCTCCCTCACCCCCTAAAGCCCAGCTTTAGGTCCCAACATGGCTTCAGTCCTGCTCACTCCAACAAGTGGACTTAGTAAAGAAGATGGTCACTTTTGAATGGAACAGAAGCATAGAGGGCTGGCGGGTTAGCTCAGTTTGTTAGAATGAGGTGTTGTAATGCCAAGGTCAAGGGTTTGGATCCCCATACTGGCAAGAAAGAGAGAAAGAAAGAAAGAAGGAAGGAAAGAAGGAGAGAAGGCCAAATTGGCAAATTTGCTCTCTCTGTATGAACTGGGACCTCCATCTTCTGAGGAGAGTCAGAAGATGTTGACTAAGGAAGAATGGTCAGAGATGAAAGGTTTCTGGCCTTGAACATGGAGGAAGAGAGCTATTAGCTAAGGAATGTGGATGGCTTCCAGAAACTGGAAAAGGCAGTAAAACAGATTCTCCCTTAGGGCCTCCAGAACAGAATTCAGCCCTGGTGAAACCTTCACTTTAACCCAGTGAGATCTGTATTGAACTTGTAACCTTCAGAACTTTAAAACTAATATAATGCCTAAGTATCAACACTGGATTTCTGAGAGGAATGGAAGAGTTTATTTGACTTGTTACGCCATTTACTATAAAGTAAAACTTTTTTTACTTAAATATAGACTTTTAAAATTTACTTCTTTCCTAGAAAATATTCTCTTCACTTTTGATTCTGAACATTTCAAGTACATGTTCCATAAATAATTTAACTTCATTAGGTTTAAAACCTAACATCATCTTTCTAGAAATCTGGCCTCCCCTCCTGTGTCCCTATCTCTACCGATGGCGTAATTCTTTTTCTAGTTATTTGGGTTTAGAATCATTCTTTGAGCTTAGTGGTGCTGCCTTCATAATATTTCTCAAGCCCAATGCTTGCTTTCTGTTTCCACCCTTGATCAAGTCTATCACCTCTCACTGGGACTGTGACAGCTCCATCTACCTGGCCTCTCTGCCTTCATCTCTTTTTACTCTGGTTCATTCCATTCTCCAGAACCAGAAAAATATTCCTAAAGCACATCTTTCATCATGTTACTCTTTGGCTCTAAATCCTATTTTGGCTTTTCATTTCGTACAGACTCACTGTATTAGTCTGTTTTGTGTTGCTGTAACAGGATTACCTGAGACTGCATAATTTATAAAGAACAGAGGTTTATCTGGCTCATGATTCTGGGACAACTGCATCTGGCACGGGCCTCAGGCTGCTTCTACTCATGGTGGAAAGTGGCAGGCAGCAGCAGGTACAAGCAGATCACATGGCGAGAGGAAGCAAGAGAGAGAGAGAGAGAGAAAGAGAGAGAGAGAGAGAGGAGGTGCCAGGGTATTTTAAACAACCAGCTCTCATGGGAACTAACAGAGTGAGAACTCACTCATTAACCCTACCCCTCGGGGAGAGCATTAATCCATTTATGAGGGATCCTCCCCCATGACTCAAACAGCTCCCAACACTGCACATTGGTGATCAGATTTCCACATGAGTTTTGTGGGGGGGACAATACGTCCAAATTCTATCACTTACATATAAATTTCCTCAATTCAAGCCTCTTCCCTTTCTTTCTTCCTTCTGTCCTTCCCTCTTTCCTTTTGATAAAATGTTAACAGTAGTTCAGATTGTGTAATTTTATGTCTGAAAGTCTCAAAAAAAGGACTGACATATATATGATATACAATTCTTAGTAAAAACAAAATCCAAAGAGCCATAATAGTTACTACATTTTCCTAATACCTGACATTTTGAAAATATCTAGAAGACTTCTCTTAATACTTTTTATGGACATGAATAGATGTGGCACATGAATCCATATATCAGTTACGCATTTTGAAATGTAAGATTATGTTCTTCCTAGGTAAGAAATGCTTCTACTAATATTTCTTCAAGGGAATCATGATTGCCTTAGAATACTGTGTTAAAAAACAAAATAAAACAAAACACCTCTCCTGCTGGTAAACTTAAAAAAATTAAACATTCTTTCTGAAGAATGTCTTTCTTTCTTATATAAAAAGGCATGAGTGTGTGCGTTTACACACACACATACAGCAGACATACTGACTTCCCTATTGCTTATGGTTTACTTAATCAGACAAATGGATGGTGAAAAGGAAGACAAGCGAAGTCTGGTGTTGAGAAAGAAATATCAAGTATAGGGATTTACAACCTTTAAAAAACCTGATCTTCTTTTCTTCTTTATTATGAAATCATTAAACTTAAATTTGCAGATAGCTATTAAACTAACCTTTCAGGTTTATGATTAAATTAAGAATTCAAATTAATAATTTTCACAAGGTTTGAATCCCCACACAGGTTAGCTACCAGAAAAAAAAAAATTAATAATTAAAAAAAAAAATCTGTCACTGAGGCTGTCCTTCCCACTGCTGTGAGGCAATGGTCTTTGATCCTCACCTACACGCAACTCATCCAGGTGATGGTCTTTTATGCTCACCTGCCTTCAACTCAACCCAGGTGGATTTATCCAAACTCTGACTCTTCCACCCTCCCTTTTCCTCCCTCTGCCACCCCCGCCAAAGCTGCTCTTTCTAGAAGCCATCCCCATCTCAGTAAGTGGCAACTCTATGCCTCCAGTGTCTTAGACCAGTTGTTGGAAAACTATAGCCTGCAGGCCAATTGTGGCCTGCCATCTATTTTTTGTATGGCTGGCAAGCTAAGAATGGTTCTTAATTTTTGGTGATTGTCTGTGTTCTCCCACTAGAATGTAAGATCTATGAGGGCAGGGATTTGGGTCAGTTTGTTCAATCCTTTGGCACATAATAAACTCTCTTAAATACTCATTGAATAAATAGAAAAGAGGATACCACCCGTCCCTCAGACTTTGATTTGCCCTTTAAGAAACTCCTACACAGAAGCCTGCCCACAGGTTTGCCATGAACCAGGATATTATAAGTCCTCCCACAAACAATGAATTGGGTCCGAGCCACCTGGAAAGCCAGTGGTGGCCCAGCACCCATTTGGGTGATGTTGTATGGTGATATTTAGTTTATTCTCTCTAAATTAAAGCTCTATCTTTCATGTAACTTTCTTTTGGTTTGTGGGAGGGAGATTTTGGTAAAGTCTGCGTTGTACAAAAAACATCTCTTCTATCTCTCAGGGGAGTGCCGGACTCCTTTAAATCCAGCCTTCACCCCCAATCAATTCTTCAAAAAAAGCAGTGGCTATGAAATAAGAATTGAATGGAAGGGTATACTTGGGCCAGAAGGCAGGTGGTGGAGTGTTAGTAAGAGAATAAGAAGTCATAAAGGTTCTTTATTGCCTCATTCCTTCCTTTATTTGTTTTCCTCTATATCAGGCAAAAATCCAAGAGGGAAAAGACCAAAGAGACATCCCTGCCGATTTTACCTATTGCCAAGCATGAGGCTCTCAACTGCCTCCTATGCCTGGAGGGCAAAATTCTGGAATTAGTGCTGCACACTTTATTACCCCAGCAGTGGTGAGTACTCCCCTGCCCCTTTTGTTTTAAAACTCCTTTCTGATTGAATTGGTCACAGACTTTGCTTGCATTAAAAGATTAACTCGTGCAATGATGAATATCATCATTACCCTCATTCTATCATCACACATTGTATGCATGTATTAAAATATAACTTTGTATCCCATAAATATGTACAATCAATACTTGTCAATTAAAAAAAATTAATCTGTGGAGTGGGAGTTTACTCAGGAAAGTTATTTGCCCAGTGTTTGTATTCAGTATTCCTTTCTTTTTCTTTCTCTGTCTTTCTTTTTTTTCTTTCCTTCCTTCCATTTTTTCTTTTCCTACCTATAAAAGTAATTTAGGAATTCCCATAAATTTTAGCTGGATTATTAGTGTATGACCTTGAAGTCATTTAATTATTAAAAGCTACATATTTTTAGTCTAGATACATGTACTTGGGGAAAGTTGGCCATAGACAGTATGTAATATTTTCTCAATTGGTTTGTAAGCATATATTAGCACTTCATGTAAGGTTTCAGAGAAGTAGACAATGCATGGCCTGCACATTCTATTTCATGAACTGGCACATGTGGGGCTTCTCTCCCAGGCATTGGAGAGCTCAGGTAGCATGGTGGTTTTAGTGTGTCTCTTCTGGAGACATGTCTAGAATTTGAGTCATAAATATGAGACTCTCATAAGGACACTGAAAACAAGCAGCAACTATAAAAGCTTGGGAAATTTTTGGAAATTAAATCATTTCTGAGTTTTGAAATGAACAAGAGAAGGCTCCTAGAATTCTGACACTACTAGGGTAGATTTCTGCACTTGGGGCAAAGTGAGAGTAGTGGTCCTCTAGGACCCAGAGACAACCTTAGAAATGTTGAGCGTTCAGTAGAAAACAATTGCAATGCTACGGGGGTCATCAAATCAGGTTTTCTATCTCCAAATTGATTATAAATGTTCATCTGCACTGGTCAGTAATCAGATTTTCCATATTTCATTTTGAAGAGGTCTTTTCACACACATAGGTACTGCCAAATCCTTATATCAATCCACAGTCATTGATCCTACTTTGTCCTAGTCATTCTTTGGATGTCTAATAACTCAGCCACTTTACTTAAATTTCTGTTCCTGCAACTTGAGTCCTATATTCCATGCTGAGATTTTGCCTTGTCCCCTCATGTGTGCCATTGCCTCTCAGACCTGGTTTGGCATTGTGGATGCTAGTCTCACTTAGACAGCGAGTCCTAAACTCAGCTCCTATATTGGATCTCCACTTGCCAAGGACCAGCATCCAGCCTTCCTATACCAACTGCCTACCTGGTTAGCTTTCTGCTTGCTTTGCATGCTTGTCAATCTCCCTGCAGATTTTTCTACCTTTTCCTCATGGCTGGCCTCCCTGCAGTTGATCACCTTCCCATCTATCCCTGCCGTTAGGTTTTATGAGGTCTCCCTTCCTTGATGGACTCGCCTGCTGTTGGACCTGAGCCTAGTATACGTCTCATGTCCACCACCCCCCTCAGTGTGTCTAGTTTCTCTGGAGCAGTGGCTTATCTAACTACTACCCAAGCTCTATTGCTGGCCAGGAAAGGCAGGTTTCTGAGACTTAAGGAAGTTGATCCTGGCAAGCCTCTTGGGCTTTCCCAAGACAGCGCCAAGTAGGTTTTCTGTGATTTTAGAAAGGCTCCCAGAAATCTGTGGACACTGGGACCCTCCAGAATGTGAAATATGTTTATGACTTGGATTGGTGGGAGATGTAATGGTAGCTGCCTCTCAGAAAGCAAGTTTTTTAGACCATTAAGCATTAGCATATGCAAAGTGAAGCTTTAAAAACCCAGAAAATGCAGATTGTTCTGAAGTAGAAGGGGAAAAGAATAGGGAGGCTTCCAAGGTTTAGGTAACTTAGGAAGTGTAGGTTCAGACCTAGGTGTCTAATCCAAAGTCTAAGCTGTGTGGAGGGTGTGGGTTGGCCGGTGTCCAGTGCTCAGGTGAACTGTTAGGAACAAGTTTCTAAAACTTGAGAGACTCAAAAG
Organism: Cynocephalus volans; assembly: GCF_027409185.1. Lineage (NCBI taxonomy): Eukaryota > Metazoa > Chordata > Mammalia > Dermoptera > Cynocephalidae > Cynocephalus > Cynocephalus volans. The sequence continues at coordinate 132,250,580 of NC_084464.1, forward strand.
AGGTTGGGGTTTGGGCTCAGTTAGGGAAATTGCTATAGCAGAAAATATGACTAGAGACTAGGCAGTGCCAAAATCTTTACCATACTTACTGGTACATTACCCAGGTAGATTCTTTGAAGTTTACTCACCCCAGGACCTGAAGGACTGAGATATGTCTCCATTATAATATCCAAATTTAGTAAGTTAATCTCTAATAATTCTTAAAAATGAAGAATTTATATTGGTTCAGTAGAGTTTCAGAATTCCTGTTATGGTCAAAGCTCATTTTTAAATATGTTGGCTTTCAACTGTGACATGAAGTTTATATAATGTAGAGACTCCTTGGAATTTCTATAACAGGCTTTTTGTTTTGGGTTATTTTAAAAGAAAATAAATGAACAGATTGTATTAAAATTTGATTAACATATTATTCTTGTTTCATATATCTTGATTAGTATTTAGGATAAATTATAAGAGGAAAAGGATCAGTTGTCTACAATGTACCAGAAATGGACTTTAGTCTTTTGACACTATTGTTATTACAACATTTCTTCCCCTTTCTCCATTACCCAATCACTAAAGAGCTGTGATCTTCCCAAACATTTAAAATTCAGGCACAGCTATGTAGCTCATACAGTTTCTCTTTGCCAGACTAGAGGAAAAGAGTTCTACTGTCTTCTGGTAAAACAGGTTTATGCAGCTACCAGAACAATGGATTCTATGTTGAGTTTATCAATGGAAGAACCTGTAAAGAAGAGCACTGTTAAGAAATATAAAATTATTTGTATTGTAAGTACAGTCTTAATTTTAATCTTTTTAGCTTTGTGACAAATGTTAAAAGTGTGTGACTCCCTGCTTATATTTTTTTGTGTTGCTATTTAAATGGAAAATTTTAAGTAATTGCATTCAGCTTTACCCCTTATGATAACTCTAATGCAACTTAATATTTTTAATCATATTTTACAAGTAAGAAATTTGAATAACAACAAATTAATATTTGATTAAAAAGTCAGATTCCATGACAGAACACTTTACAGCATGCATGATTTTTTTTGCATGATTATAGTTACCTCTCAAGTCACTTTTTTATTGCATGCATATTTTAAGACCAGAGAGTGAGAAAGTCATTATATCTTATATTCTTTGCTGCAATATTGACGTAATCCTATTTTACTTCACTCCTAGAAATAGTCTCCTTTGCCTATTTTCTCTTTCTTGCCCTTTTATGTGGTAAGATCTCCCCTGTCCTAAAAAAATAAATAGTATTTCTTGATTTTATGACTCTCTTTCCTTTATCATCAGACTTTTGGGGAAAGGGGGGCTCTACCTGCTGCCTGGGTTTTCTCACTACCCAATAATTCCTTGTGTTCTGGCTTTATTTTTACTGAACTGAAGTTAACCCCTCAGCAATCCATCCTTCCCCCCATCCTTCTTCTGTTTGAGTGCCCAAATAATACATGGATATTGTTGAATACTTTCTCATTTTGAATAATTCTCTTCCCTTGTTTCCACGATGACAATGAAATTCTCATTCTTACAACTTTTCTCCTTATCTGCATTCTTGACTGATTTATCTTTCTTCTTATTGCACATTACAAATAAGCATTCTCTTAAACTCTTTTCTTTAGACAATCTTCTCTTGCAATTTGGAGTCATATCTTCAAGGAACAGTTCCAAGGAGGCCACTAGCTCTGACCTCTAGCTGAGTCTTTTCACAAAATTTCAAATGCCTGCTTCCTCTGTCCTCACCCACTATCTAAAGCCAAAACCGGTTGCATTATTTTTTCACACCTATCTTGCTGCAGCTTTGCCCTAAACTCCCTGCATTAGTTAATGTCACCACCACTCCTGTCTCTCCAGCATTGTTTCAAGGAGTAAATGAAACAATGAGTTGAGATTTGAGCCCAGTGACTATAACAAAGTAAACCCTCAATATATTCTATTTGTTCTTCATCCTTCTGGGAATTTTAGAATGCTTTTTATTGCACTCACGCTATTTATTATATTTATCTTATTAATTCAGGGAGTTATTAAATCCTTGGGAGCAAAACTTGTGCATTATTTACTTCCCTTCTTTGTATTCTTCTAGTGGCTTTTAGTACATATAATGAAGCTCAATATTTTAAAATCATTTTTTCAAAAGTACCCCACTGTTTCCAAATTTTGAGAAAAGTTTCATTAAAAAATTTTAAAGGTATCTACTTTATTTCTATCACTCTTTATTCAGCCAAGCTAAAACCAAATGTTGGGTTCTCAGTGATTTGTGTAGTCTAGAGTATTCTTCCCATTTTGTGCACAGCAAAACACAGTTTAAGATACATGTGCACCCCAAATTCAGGAAGCTTTTTCAGAATTACATATGTAAGTAAATGATTACGAAAGATTAAAAATGAATCTTTTACTCTCAAGGAACTTACAGAATCACACAGAGAACAAGCCACGCATATATGGAATAAATACAAAATCAAGAAGAAACACGGACAAGGATAAACATTACAAAGTTTTAAATCATCCTAAGGACAGCTAGGTGTTGTTAATTTTTCCTTTAGTTTGAATGACAAAAGTACCGAAGATGAGATGTAAACTAAAATATACCGCTTTGTAAATCTATGATGCATGAGGTTGACCGCAAGACAAAGAGTTTCCCAATGTTGTTTGGTAGGAATCCTCCTATGAGTTTCCTGGGGCTTCTGAGTACCGTGACAAGGGACTGATGCTAATGGTGTGATTCATCTGTTTATGTTCACTTTCCCGTCTTCATCTTCTCCACTACATATTACAATTTACATTATTCAAGCCCTATTATCCACCATCCTTATCTTTGGACTTTGTGGATGGTGAAAGAGGGCAGTGAAAGATATAAGAAGACAGTGAAAGATATAAGAAGAATTCTCCTTATGTCATAGTTTAATCTAATCATGGTCTAAAGTTTGCTATACTGAAGAGCTTTGTCAGCAGTAGAGATAATAAATTATAAAAACAATCTTTGCTCAGTCAGTTTCCAAAGTACCCTAAATCATTCATATGAGCTGAAGATCAAAGCAGATCACTTGCCAGTTAATTATTTGGACACTATATTTTTACATACGTTAAATATCCTCATTATCTTCTGGTGGACAGAGTAGGAAAGAAAACACGAGACAAGGCTGCTCCCTAGTAATAAGGTAGTTAAGGATTTCACGGTTTTGGAATGCTGGAATGCTTTTAGATAAATGATCTCCAGAGGCCTAGTTAAAAAAGAAAAATGGGCAAAGGTAAATGGCTCCCATGGTTTTCCTACTCTAAGTCGATTTGGGGTTAAGCTCATTGTATTTGAATGAAGAACGTACTTGAATATAAAGATCTGTATTAAGTGGCATGTTTAAATTCTTCCCAAACCTTCTTTCTTATTTTCAGGCATTAAGTAAACTACCATACCACTATCCTCGCTGGATCTGGTATCCTGCATAACTAGCATGCTGCGGGTACTTTGAGAGAATACTGAGTGAGGGTGGTTCTTTGTATCCTTTCATATTTTTAAAAATTGTAAATGTTATTTTGCCTTTTTTGTAATAGGTTCTTCTTGCTTTGTTGGTGATTGTGTCCCTTGGATTAGGCCTGGGGCTTGGACTCAGGAAACCAGAAAAGCAAGGTATACCTCTCAGCCTTTTCTCAGGACATTTCTCCTTTCTCCTGGCCTTAATCTTCCAAAGCTTGTCCCCTGCCCCAGCCTTCTCTCTCCTCTGTGCAGCGCTCTCCTTCTAGGCTCCTTCCTCTCCCCACACCTGTTTTACCATTATCCACTTTCATGTCTGGACTTTACTCTGTCACCCTCATGCAAAAACCTCTGCTCCCTGGAAATTTATATTATTCCAGTATTTTCCCCTTACCCTTCCTCACCTTTATAGAGGACTCTGATAACTGGATCAGAGACTTTCTGTCCCAGCTCCTACTATAACCGTAAATATCTGATGATAAAGTGTCCAGCCACTTGGTCTCAAAGGTCTTTGTCACTCTATTCCCTTGGTCTCCTGTCCCCACTCATGTACCTTGATACCGTGTTAGTACTAGGGTACTTCAAAGAGTTTGTGGAAAAGTTGAATTGAAAGATAATATGAGTCTTTCCATGAGCTTTTAAAAGTACACTCATATTGTTCCGTCTTCGAAATCTTACTATTTCTTAAAAAGAAAAAAAAAAGAAATGCAAAATTCTTGAAAAGTACTGCCTAATAAAAGCTTTGAAATTTTTTTCTCATAAGAAGCAAAGAAAAATAGGAGATACATGCCCTCACATATAAAAACACCTCACATCCCTTTTGTAGTATCCCATTAGTATAAATAGTTAATACACCATTTATAAGTGACTATATAATAAGCATTTTCTGTAATCTTTTTATATATTGTTTTGGTACTTTTACTAAAGTGAAGTTTGAGGCCAGGTGTTACATAATTCATTCCCCTTTTTAATTTGACTGATAACTTGCAGTTTGACTCCAGCAGGGAAAGTCTTACCACTTCTTCACTAGGGAGACTCCTGGTGAGATTAGCTGACAATTTTCCAGCTGTGTGTTCACTTAAGAATTAACAAACCCTCAGTTTCCCTAGCATAACATGGGAACACAGTAGACCTGAAAAGGTGACTATTAGCTGGGAAATGACTGTCTTCTTTCGGTCACTTGGCTGTTGTTTCTGGGCCATGGTGCTAGTCCTAGATTTGACAAACGTTAGCATGCCATTCTAGTGGTATTAATCTGATGTTAGTGCACACCCGTGGGGATCATATCTTGGCTGTTTTATCCCCCAAGTCACAAAAATTGATTGCAAAAGGCATATACTAATGTAGAGGCCAAGGGAAGACATCCCCTTCAAACTCCTGAAGGTTCTCTAAAAAAAAAAAAAATTACCTGATAAACACAGATTAATATGAAGAAAAGGCATAACAAATTTTATTTGATCATAGTTTGATGTGACACAGGAGCCTCCAGAATGAAGACCCAACAATATAGGAGAAATTGTCCATATTATGCTTAAGTTCAGTGAAGCAGGCATAGCCATGTAGAAATGCAATTGGACAAGAAAAGTATGATTTAATGCTGCTGAGTGGGGAAACTCAGCAAGGCCTGTCTGTTCAGATTCTTCTTGGCCTCTGTGCATAGCATTCCTTTCTGCAGGGTATGGTGCAGGACCCTTTCTGGAATGGGGGTCTTATGATGTACAATCAGTCAAGCTAGGTCAGAGAATTTCTTTATGGCCAGCTCCAAGACTGAGAGGCAGAGGGGAAGGTATCTATGACCTGCCTTGGGGGAGAGGGATTCTAGATTCTATGACTCGCCTCCAGGGAGCATGAGGCTGAGAGGCAGGAGGGCAGGAGAACTTTGCTTTAGAGGCTGCTTCTGAGGCCTTCACTTTGGGGTATCACTTTTTGGGCCCCACCACTAATCTCTGAACAGAACGTCCTAATGTTCCAGCTCTTTCACTCACTCCCTTCCTCACTTTTTAGTCCACTTACTGCCTGGCTTCCCAGAGTTATTTTTCTACTTACTCTCCTTTTTACACCTCAGTTGACCAGCCCTTATGTGGCACCATCACCTTCCTCTCCCGGGCACTGGTATTTAATCCCAGCTCATCTTTGGCCGGAATCCTTACCATATCCGCCCTCCTTAGCATTCCTTGTGACATGCGCATCCCTTATTGCTTACTCTTCCACCACATCTCTCCTAAGCCCCTGTCCTGAGCTTTTCTTACCATTCTCCACTCTGGTGAACCCACCTTCTATAGGCAGTATTTTTTTTTTTTCTAATGTGGGTTTTAATATGTATGCACGTTCTTACGAATTTACTGTCTAGTGTGAACATATTTTTTTACTTATTCTTCAAAAACTGAAGTGTGTACTTAGTACTATTCTAATTTCTAGGAAAACAGTGGTGAAGAGAACAGATAAGAATGCTTCTACGAGTTTACACTCTAGCATGGAAGACAGATGATAAAATATATGTATAAAATAATATAGAGAACATGCTAAGAAATAAGTGAAGCCAAAAAGGGGAATATGAAATATTGAGTCAGGGTGTGTGTGTGTGTGTATGAAATGACTTTTGAGTAAACAGCTAAAGGAAGTGAGGGAGAAACATAGGAACATAGGGATACTTTGGGGAAGAACATTCCAGTAATAAGGAGTAGTAAGTGCAAAGGCCTAAGGTGAGAGCTTGCCTGGCATGTTCCATTTAAGGAATAACAAGGAGGCCAGGATCTAGAACTAAAAGGACCAGAGGGAAGTAGTCATAAAATGAGATCAACCAGATACAAAGGAGCCAGATCACGATCACATAGGGTTGGCGTGTAAAAGCGTGGTCTTCAGCTTTCATTCTGAGTGCAATGGAAGTGATCGGAGGATTTGAGCAGAGGAATGAATGTTCTGGTTTGCTTTTTAACAGGATCGTTAGAGCTGGTGTTTGTTAAATGCCTGGCAGAGTGAAAACAGAAGTAGAGAAACCCATTAGGAGATCATTGCAATAATCCAGATAAGCTTTATGTCTTGAACCAGAATGGTAGCATTGTAGCTGGTAAGAAGTGTTTGGATTCTGGATATATTTTGATGTGGTAGGTAGATTTTATTGTCAGACTGGATATAAACTAAGAAAGAGAGGAGGCAAGAATGACCCCAAGGTTTTTGGTATGAACATCTGGAAACATGAAACTTTCATAATTGAGATGGGGAAGACTATAGAAGGAGCTGGTTTGGAAGAAAAATCAGGAGCTCAGTTTTGGATGTGTTAAATTTTAAATATCTACTAAATGTCTAAGTGGAGAAGTGAGGAAGGTAGTTGAATATATGAGGCTGGCTTTAGAAGGGAAGTCCTGCCTGGACACACACTATAGTGGTTATCAGCATCATATGTAAGATTTAAAGCCATGTGACTGGGGTATACCAACTACTGTAGACTGAATGTCCTCCCAAACTCATTGAGGCTTAATTCCCACTGTAACTGTTGAGGGTGGAAAATCCTATTACGGTAATTGAAAGGTGGAGCCTTGGAGAGGTGATTAGATTGCGAGGACTGTACTCTGGGAAATGGATTAATCCAACCGATGGTTTAATGGTGGTGATGGGCATGGCTCTGACAGCTTTAACAGAGAGCCAGTGAGGAGGTTAGCTCTCTCTGCTCTGCCATATTTGCCATGTGAAACTCTGAGTCGCTGTAGTCACCACCAGGACAAGGCCCTCACCAGATGTGTTCCATGGACTTTGGACTTCCCAGCCTCCAAAACTGTAAGCAATATATATTGTTTCTCTACAAATTACCCAGTTTCAGGTATTTCTGTTATAAGCAACAGAAATGGACTAATACACCAACCACAGAGATTTGGGGTGATGAGGAGGAGAAACACAGAAGACTGTGAAAAAGTGGCCAGGAATATGAAGGAAAGCCAGGTGGTTGTTGTGTTCTGGAAACTAAGTTCAGAAAAGTTTTGAAGGAGGAGCGTGAACGCAAAAATGAAAAGGCCATTTATGTAAATGCATTGTGATATAACTGATTCTATATCATTTGTTCTTACTTTTTCATTTAGCAGTTTTTAAGATCCATCGGCATTGCTATGTATGCATCTATTCTTATGCTTCTACTATGTGGTACTCTTCGGCAGGTATCCAACATGCAATTTGACCTATGTCCTCTCCTGGTGCTAAACACCCAGGTTGACTTTAGTTTCTTACCCCCACATAAATCCTGCAGGTTCCCGTATGGATATGTGTGAGATTTGCTTTGTCATATACCCAAGAATGGAACTCCCGGACCTTAGGGTTTACATCTTCTTAACTTGGGTCAGTAGACCCAGATTGCTTTCTAGAATGGCTGCCACAGCCTGTCCTACCTTCACCCTCCATCACCACTGTCACTTGGTATTGTCCAGCTCTCTAATTCTGGGCAGTATAAGTTGGGTATCTAGCAATATCTTTTATTTTAATTTTTGTTTCTCTGTCCTGCTACTCCAGTGTTGTTTACTCTCTTGGTTTGATGTATGGATGTTATTTCCGTTATCCTGTCTATTGTGCTGAATCCCATATTTATCAAATCTCTTGTTTCACTTCCTCGTTTTGCTGAAGAACATCCTTCGTAGCTTCCTAAGACTGGGGGCCTGAGAGACAGACATAACCTGAATCCTTGCCCGTCTAAAGACATTTTTATCATCCTTACCTAACACTTGGTAGTTTGGCTACATATTGAATTTTAAAATAAAAATAGGGGAGGAGGGGGAGAGGAGGGGGGAAAAAGGATTGGTAAAGGACACAAAAATCTTCTACACTGTATATTGATAAATTAAAAAAATTTAAAAAATAAAAATAAATAAAATAAAATAAAGATAATTTTTCTCTAATAATTTGAAAACATTGCTTTCCTGTATTCCAGTATCCAGTGTTGCTTTTAAGAAATATGATACCATTCTCATTTGTGATTCTTTGTAGGTTACTCATGATCTCTCTGGGAGCTTCCAAGATCTCTTAACCCTAATGAGATCTTAGTGTGAATTTTGCTCTGGGAAACTCGGTGGGCAATTTTGATTAAGTAATTTATGCTCCAGTTCTGGGAATATATAATTTCTTTAATCGCATCATCTCCATAGTCTTCGTTTTCACTTTTTAATTTAATTTAATTTTATTTTATTTTTGGCAGCTAGCCAGTACAGAGATCAAATCCTAGATCTTCGTGTTATCGGCATCACGCTCTAATCAACTGAGCTAACCAGCCAGCCCAGTTTTCACTTTTAGGTACTACCTTTCTGTTTTAAGATCAACTAATTAGTAGACTTAATTACATCTGCAAAATCCCTTTGTCACATAAGACAACAAATTCATGGTGTCAGGGATCAGGGTGTGGAATCTTCCTGGGAACCATAATTCTGCCTACCACCCCCCCTCTATTGACTTTTTCTCATATTATGGTTCTCATATTTTTATTTCCAAAAATGCCCTAAATATTAGCTTCCCCCCCCCCAATCATAGCTTTCTTTCTTATTTTACGGATGCAGTATCTTCTCTCTTTTCTGAGGATCTTAATATTAGGGGTGTGTGTGTGTTTGTATTTTAATTCTTCTATTCCCTGCCTTGTTTCCTTTCCAAGCAAGTTTTTTTTTTCTTTTTTCTTGTTGTTTTGGTCTTTGTCTTTCATTTGGATGCTATCCTGTTACCTTCAGTGTCTAGTGAACATCTGTTCATATTTCAGAGTAAGGCTTGTTCGTCTTTTCTTGTCATAGCTATCCTCCTCTATGTCTGTTGTCTCTGTAATGGAAGCCACTCTTCCTAAATTACTCAAGATTATGAGCCTTCTAGTCTGGGGCGGGGGGCAGGGTTGGTAGTCACTGCTGCATATCCAGACTTTCACCCCATTCTCCTATATACACGAATGCCTGTCCCCTGCACCTCTCCCACTCAACCTCACCTAATGGTGCCTGGTATTTCCAAGTCTGGGGCTTCTCTCTCTGGGTCCTAGAAAAAAGTCACTTGGCCTTTACCTCTTTGGGGACTCCCTCCTCTTAGGCACCTAGTTGTTGCTTCCTTTTGCTATTTTTGTCTTTTAAATTTTTATCATGCTTCTATATTCTATTCTTTGACTCAGAATGTTTATGTCTTTTTTTTAAACAGTTTTCCCCATTCTTTTTTATTTTTATTTTTTGGCAGCTGGCTAGTAAGGGGATTTGAACCCTTGACCTTGGTGTTATAACACCACCCTCTAACTAACTCAGCTAACTGGCCAGCTCCGTATTTTTTTTTTTTCGTGGCTGGCCAGTACAGGGATCCGAACCCTTGATCTTGGTGTTACCAATACCAAGCTGTAACCAAGAGAGCTAATGGACAGCGCTGAAATGTATTTGTTTTTTGTTTGTTTGTTTTGGTGGCTGGCCTGGTACAGGGATCTGAACCTTTGACCTTGGTGTTATACCACCATGCACTAACCAACTGAGTTAACCAGTTAACCCCTTATTCTTCCTGTGATATTTTTGTCGAATTTTGGAAAATAAAGATGTAGATGATACTGATCAAACAGCCATGTTTAATGAGGAAACTGTATACCATAGTTTGTTTTTTTTTTCAAATAATAACAAACATTTCATAAAGTTATTAAACCCATGGACAATAAATGTTTTAAAACAACTTCTACTGGCAACCAGAAATGCTTATGATGTTATTTTATGTAGATATAATAATATAATAAACCCCATGCTTTAATGTATGTTAAGATTGTTTCACTATTTATTTATTTATTTATTTTTGGCAGCTGGCTGGTAAAGGGATCAAACCTGGACCTTGGTGTTATCAGCACCACACTCTAACCTACTAAGCTAACCAGCCGGCCCTAGATGGTTTCACTTTTTAAAATATTTTTGCAATTATAGATAATACTATGGAGAACATTTCTAAACATAGATCTTTGTATGTTTCTTTAGGATAGAGACTAGAAATGAAATTACTGAGATCAAAGAATATAAAGATTTTTTGAAAATTAATGAAAAAATTTAAACAGACATGAAACTAGAAATGAGTTCAATAAATGTCCATGTATCCATCACGCAGTCTATCAATTCATGATCCATCTTGTTTTATTTATACTTCTATCCACTACCTCCCCTCAAATTATTTTGAAGCAAATGCCTGACATTATTTCATTTCCATAAACATTTCAGTGTGTATTTCTAAAAGGTAATGACTTTTGGATGTAAATATTTTATGAGAGTGTCCCCCACTTTATAGACAGACTTTTCGTTAGCTTTGAATCGGTAATACAATCCCATTATTCAAAAGGGTTTCTTCTACTACTGTCCCATAGCCTCCATGTTTCCCTTCTCAGAGGTGACTAAGACTATCATCACATTATTGTACATTCTTCTAGGGATTTTATCCTTATAATGGCAATGTTACATTTGTGTTTTCATGCACTTATTTTTCCCTCCTTCCTTCCTTCCTTCTTTCTCTCTTTCCTTCCTTCTCGTATCTTTTCTTTCTTTTTCTTTCAGTTCACATTTTAAAGCCTTTGTTTCATGTCATCATAGAATGTTCCTGAAAGATTTTACCAATTTGTACTACCACCAACAGTATATCTTGTTGATTTGATTGCTAGTGAAAAATCACCATACTTTTCATATTTTAACTGACATTTTGTAATAATACTTTGAAAATCATCTGAGTCTTTTGTTTTATGTCCTTTTGGGTCAAACTACCCTAGGATGAGTTCAAAAAATCTATCACTTGGAGAATTATCACTTTCGGTGCCTTTTATATCAGTTCTTATCTCCTTTAACCTTTCTTGTGCATTTTGAAACTGAGTATCCTAAAGTACTGTCTTTAAGCACTTGACTTCTGAGACATTTACATTTTGTTAAGCCCCTAAAATTAAATTTTCATATCTGTTGTGAAGCAAGTATATTAAGAGACTTCTTCTCTCCCCTTACAGCTAAATAATTTTCCCAATATCATGTAGTATTCACTTTTGCTTTGTAGTTATGACTTTTAAAAACCCATATATTCATATAATGTCTCTATAACGATATCTGCCTTATTTTTCATTTTATCCCTATTGCCTAGTACAGTGCCTGAAACATAATGATGCTAAAATAAATATTTATGGGATTAATTAATTAATTAATTAAAAATTGTGCAATGGTTTTTAAAGGATAAGGACAAGGCACGCAAAGCTGAAGTCTTCAAAACATACCATTATACCCTCCTTGCTTTCAAGGAACTTCTTTAGAAGATGAAGCAGAAAGCAATTATCATAAGAGAATTATGGATAATATTTGATGGGAATACATGCCAAGGAGAAATTAAATTTAACTGGGCACACACTCCTTGCACAATGAGAACTACTGTATGTCCATTGTTTATTATTACTAATATGCTGATTAGTAATATATTCCAAAATCAGTATCTTTAGTTTATCTTTCTCTTTCTTGAGCTTCAGACCCCAATATTCGGACTCCCTTTTTAGATACACACTTGCTTGGATATCCAAAACACTGAACTTATCTGTTTTCAGGGCCTTGCCCCACATCTTGGAAGTCATCCTTGACTCATTCCTCTTCTTCACTCTTTATACAAAGCTGCTCACCTATTAATTGCTCTTTAATTTCTCTTAGCTCTATTTGTGTCTACCTTGTGTCTTCTGCTACTACTTTCCTTTAGGCTCTCATCACTTTTGGTTTGGGCTAAAATCTCCTGCATGGCCCAAGAATTTCCATTGCCCTCTACTCCCCTTCACCTATTTTTCAGAGTGAGTTTCTAAAACACAGATCTAATTATTTATCCTCTGCTTGTTCTTTAATGGCTTTGCATTACCAAGGGTTAGGCTTCAAGCTTCTTAGTATGGCATATACACCTTTCTTCTCACCAGTCCATGTTTACCTTTGAACTCTATCCCTTCGCCATCATGATCTATCTGTGGTTCTCCAAATTTGCCTTTCTTAGCTTCGCTGATTTAAAAATTCTTCACCCCCTTGCTAGTTTTTGTCCCACCACCTATGTACTCCTATGTACTCTTTGTACCTATCAGTGTCTCAGTATTTATCACATTGCATTGGCTGATCACACCGCACCACAAAAGTCATCTGTTTGTCCTCATCTGTGCAAAGAACTTCTGTGTGTTTCCACCACCTAGGTAAGAGATATTGGCTAACTTTCAAATGTTGGTGTCTTTATTCCTTTTATTTTGCAGGCAGCTGCAGGAAAAAATGCTTTGATTCATCATACAGAGGACTGGAAGACTGCCGGTGTGATGTGGGATGCAAAGATCAAGGCAATTGCTGCTGGGATTTTGAAGACACCTGTGTGAAATCAAGTATGAATTCCAAGAATAAGTTTATTAGCGTGTTGATTTTGCTATCATTAATGCACGTCCAAGTTTTCACCCACACACCTTATGCATTAGTTTCCTAGGGCTGCTATGACAAAGTACCACAAACTGGGTAGCTTAATAGAAATTCATTGTCTCATAGTTCTTGAGGCTAGCAGTCCAAGTTCTACCTGTTGGCAGGGTTGGGTCCTTCTGAGGGATGTGAGGGAGAATCCATTTTATGCCTCTCCTCCAGCTTCTGGGGTGTGCTGGAAATCTTTGGCATTCCTTGGTTGGTGGCAGCACAACTCCAAACTCTGCCTTCATGTTCACACGATCTGTATCTCTTCACATAGTCTTCCCTCTGAGTGTGTCTGTGTACAAATTTCCCCTTTTTATAAGAACACCAGTTATACTGGATTAGGGCCCACCCTAATGACCTCATTTTATTTAATTACCTGACAGTAATTTGGACCCATTTCCAGATAAGTTCACATTCATAAGTAATGGGAGTTAGGATTTCAACATCTTTTTAGGGGACACAATTCAACCCCTAACACTTTTTATACAGAGTCCATTACTATCATTTCCCCTTTAACAGTACTTGACGCAGAGTCCACACTTTATATTTAATTGAGGCTGAGGAATAACAGTCTACAGTAAATGAGATACCATATAATTACCTACGATTCAATGAAGTTTTACTATGGCTTAAGTTAAACATCTTATTTAGTTTCATTTGTAGTTGTTCTCAGACTTCAGGGTAAATAAGACTCAATTAGAAAGCTAGTGATTCTTGCTTAATCTAATGCCAGAGCTCGACAGAGAACAATTTGAGAAACACTGTCCTCTAGGTGGAAAAGACAGTTTGCAATGCTTAATTCTCTAAATAATCAGGGTAGGTGGGTGGAGAGGATGTCTAGTGGTTGGAAAAGAAAGATTAGAACAGTAGAGTTACTTACATTATGTTCTCTGAAAAGGGAAGGAGGGAGGGAATAACCCATTATAGATAGAGATCTGTATTTCCTTTACTTAGTCTCCCCAAATCTTTTCTTTCTAATAAAATAATAAATGAAGAGGAATGAAGAACTCTATGCACAACTGAAGCACACAAAAGTCACCTATCCAATGTGTTTGTCTAAGCCCAGGGTTGATGTTGATTTTAGTCACTGTTTGCTAGCAGGAGGCATGGGAAGCAAACTTCCTCCAGCCTCTTGCTGCTTTTGGCAATGGGATTTATTCGTTTCTTTATTTTATTATTACTGGGGAGCAGCTGGCCAGTATGGGATTTATTTAAACTGATCTTATGCTAAGCACATAGCCTGGGAGAACACCAGAGGTGTGGTTGAGAGCTGATCTACCACTCTGTCACTCTCAGCTGGGAGGTCCCCTGACCTGGCTACATTCTTACAGATGTGATTGTGCTCCTGTTGCTCCTGTTATTCTGTTGTCACTGTTTCTTCCTTGCTGCCTATTCTTAGACAAGGCTGGGCAAAGCCACTCTTGGGTGGCAGTAATCAGTCAGGGCTAGTAATTCTTCACCATTAGGAGTTCCTTGGGAACAGGACTAATGCTCAGAGCTTCTCCGAACTCACAGTGTACCTGCTAAACAGACCAGAGTTGCAACTTATACAGCTGCTTTTCTCTCTGCCACCCATGCTAATGAAGAAAAGTGGCGGATTTCCCCTCATTTTGTATTACGTATTTTCATTGATAAATGAAGATACACCAAGGATTTGGCCGTATTATAATAATACAGAGAGAAATGCGTGACATCTGTATCTTTTGTGTTCGATACTTCAAATAAATTAAGTGCTCAGAATTGAATTCTGTGATTTTACAGCTCAAATATGGACATGCAATAAATTTCGTTGTGGGGAGATGAGATTAGAATCCAGCCTTTGCTCTTGTTCAGATGACTGTTTGCAGAGGCAAGACTGCTGTGCTGACTATAAGAGTGTTTGCCAAGGTAAGCAGAAGGATATTGGCTCATTTGCCAATGTGAGTTTGGTGGAAATCTGTGAATTTTCTAGAGCTATACTAGGTTGCAAAAATTAGAACAAGTTAAAGCATCTTTAGTTTCTCAATCTAGAGGAAGAGATCAAACATGTTTACTGTGGGAGGATATGTGGATTGTACACTATAGAGGAAGGGAGCTCAGAGCACAGATACAGAAAAGAAGAGAGAGCTTAAAGTTCCATATTCATCTGTAGGGCAAGGTCTTCTTCAGTCCAGTGACCAGTCCAAGACATACTTGTGTTATATTTGAGACACTGGATGGCAGATCCTTAAGTTAAAACATTGTAGAAGAGGTTATCTAGCTCAAATATCTGTCCAGTAAGCCAATGTTAGTATTGAAACAACTGTGTCGTGAATGGTTAAATAAGGACCCTCAGGGAGTTAATGCAGAGCCAAGATTAAAATTCAGGTTATTCAACTCCTGGTTCCACCTGCTTGCGACTTTATAAGTGATGTGATTTTTTTTTTTTTAAATCACCACTCCTTCGGATCATCTGATGAAATTCATGAAAAATGCACATATATATATATATATATATATATATATATATAGCAACAAAATTCCTTCAATCAACACGTTTTTCATAATACCACACCCAACTGAGCTAATTAACTTATACTTTTAACATTTTTAGACAAAAATAGAGAATAGGTTGAATTCCAATTTTTGAAATGGGAGGGAAATCTTATAGTAGAAACATTGTTAACTATATTCATGGAAAATAAGTTTTGTACTAAAAAGGTGAATCAGTTTTTATACAAAATATAATTGAAAATCAGCTAAAAAGTGTATCAGAAAAGGAAATAAAAGCCTGGAATGGTAACTTCTTTTTAGAAAATAAATGTTGAATATTTAATAGTGAATGTATCATTTAAAAATTCCTCTAAATTCACAAAGGCAGTGTAGGTTCTAGTTTGCTGATTTCTCTAATAAGTCTATTGACCATACTTCTTCTGACCTCTTTATTTTTCCATCTTCTGCCCCAATTTTACAACTTCTAACTTTTTATCTCAAGACTGATCCTTAGGTCATGTGGTAAATTTTTCCACTGAATTCATTGTGCAATATTGCTTGAATTTAACAGAAATAAAAGCAATTGTTATAAGCAGTGTTAAGGTTTACCATTACCATTAACAATGTGGTTGATTGATTCATTTTAGTTTATTTTTTAAATAAATGCAAATGTTTTCTCACTGTAAGGATTCAACACTTTACATTTAAAAATTTTAAATGGTTTTTGTCAAAATTGTATTATCAGAGTGTAGTTTGAGGGAATTCGAATCATTTTTATGTAAGAAACCAGCTAGTTACTTTTATATCTTGTTAAATTTTTAATTTTTCAAAACTTTGTGATAAATTTTCATCATATACAGAGGAAGAGAGAACAAGGCAATGTTTTCCTGTAAGTCTGTCACCTCTCTTCAGCAGTTGTTAACTCCTGGTCAATCTTGTCTCATATTGACAAAGTATGATTTTCAGTAAGATAAAAATACAACTCTCATACAAATGTAATGTCAAAGATTCATTAATGAGATAACCAACTAGAATGTAAAGCTGGTTCAACAATAATCAAAGAGACTCAGTATATGTAGGACTGAAAGGATGCTGGAACAAAATCACTAAAACTGTAACTTTGGTGGGACAGAAATGATTTACATTTCTATAGGACAATTTATTTGCTATTAGACAAGAATCAGTTATATTGCTATTTGTTTCTACCAATTAATTCCTACCCTTACTGAGTTGTAAAATAAAGAGTAAGCTAGATGAAGATATATACCTCCAGGTAATTAGATAATCCATAGATAGGCTTTTTAGATAATTCCTAGCATGATATTAAAATGAAGTCTAGTGATCAGTCCTTTTGTCTACTTCCAAGTTTTGAATTTTTTTCCTGAACAAAATATACTTATGATTCCCCCTATCCTCTCTCCCCAAAGTTTAGATCATTTTGAAGCAAATCTTGGAGTTAATATCATTCATCTGTAAATATTATCAGTATGTATTTTTAAAAGATAAGGATTTAACAAGGTTACTATACCGTTCATACATCTAAACACATCAATAATTTTTTACTGTCATTAGATGTCCAATCAGTGTTCAGACTTTTCTCTTTGTCTCATAATATTTTTTTGAAAGATTGAAGCAGGATCCAAATAGCTTTCATTCATTGCAACTGACTGATATATTTCTAGTCCTTCAAAAGTACGTTCTTGGGTTCAAATCACACTGGCCAACCACAAAAACAAACAAAAAGTACACTCTCCCTTCCCTTTTTTCCTGCTTTCCATTTATATGTTGGAGAAATGGTTGTTTTTTGTTTTGGGGTTTTTTTTGTCCTATAGAGTTTTCCACTCTGGGTTTTGCTAATTTCATCTCTTCTGTTTTAAGCAGTTTGTCATCTCTCTATCTCCTGCAAATTAGTAATTAGAGACAGAATCAGGTGTAATTTACTTATTTTTTGCAAGTATACTTTGTAGGTGGTGGAGTTACTTCCATCAATAGGAACATCATGTCTGCTGGTGTCTTTTTTGGGATGTTAGCCATGATAATCATTGCCGAGATCCATTAGGGGTTGCAAATGGTGACATTCATCATCTATCATTTCTACTTCATTAATTAGCTAGAATATTCTATAAAGAGAAACATGTTTTTGTTAAGATTTTAAACATCTATTAAGTTTTCCCCATTTGATATCAGTTACTCTTACTGGCAATTTCTTTTTTTCATGCTTTCCTTTCTCTCTTCTTTGGATTGTATGTATGTATTTATCAAACCCATTTATTCAAGTAGTTGGGAGAATATTGTCCTTGAGGGGGAAAAAAAATATTAAGAAGAAGAAATGTCCATTTTCAGCTAAAGGAACCCCTTTTGTGTTTCTTGGTAAAGACTGGCTTCCTGTTATCCAGTTACTGTAGGCGGCTGATCACTGCAATCACTAGAGGCGCTGCCTTTGCTGACATGTCAAATAGCCCTTCATGTGCTCTGGGGAATTTAGTCATAGGAGTCACATGAATTAAGCAGTTTGGGAAGATCATGTCCACTGAACATCTCCTTCTCTTTTTTAGTCTGTGATGCAGCAATCTAAAGACCTTGATCTTATGCTTTTCAGGAGAAACCCCGTGGGTGAACGAAGACTGTGACACAGGCCAGCAGTCTCAGTGTCCAGAAGGGTGAGAAAGAACGATGTGGGGATTTTTACCCTTCTTCAACAGCTGGCATATGGGAATATAGTTGAGAGGCATTTCCTCCACTGTATTTACATTTTAAAACAGAATAGTTAACAAAAGACTAGATTCCTTGCGGTCTCAAAGTCTTACTGGGCTTTTGTGTGCTTTATTATTTACAAAGCACTTCTATACTATTCTATTACATTCATTCCTTACAACAGTAACTTAAAAAAATTGGTGGGAGCATTAAATAACTGGTCAGGACTGGAATTTAGATTGAAATGATCCTGCCAGAACTATTTTCTGTTAACATCCTGGCACCGCAAATGTCCTCTTGCTGAGGGAAAGGGAAGAGGTTTGTGGAAGGTCTCGCAATGGAAGGAGGACCTGAAGACTGGATGAGGAAGGCTTTGTCAGGTGCGCACAGGTGATGAGTACGTGAGGTAACACCCCCACCTCACCTCACCCCCATGCATCTCCTCCACGTGTTTTTGATGGCTGCTCCCTGGCCTTAGCCCAGAAATTGTGCCCCACATCATCTCAGAGCCAGGATGTGTTCCCCTTTCCTACACTCCTCTAGGCCAACCAGTGGGAATGTGATGGTGAGGTGGAAGAAGGGAAAGAACACCTGGATTTAGGAAGAATTGCTGGAAGCATCTTTAAATAGCATTATTTTGTATAAAAAGTGTACACGGATAATATGTCTGGTTTTGTACCATGCTACTTTGGTTTGCCCCAATCCTCGGATCCAGCTGCTCTCTTCAGCAGCTTCTGTGTGGAAGAACAAAGGATTTAGAATGAAAAGGAGACTTGAGTTTGGTGGCTTTGCCTGGGAGACTTGGCACTAGTCACTTCTCTGAGCTTCATCTATAAAACTGGAATAATAATAATGATGATGATGATGCCAGGTTCAGAATATTTCATGTGAGAATTAAATGATCTAAAGTAAGGGAAATGCTTGACAAGTTATAAGACAGTAGGTTAATTTTAGTTCTAGTGCATGGAATATAGTAGATACTCAAAAAGTTGCTAATATTTTTCTAGTGGAATTTTTCTTTAGTCACTTGTTTTTTTAGATGAATGATACTTGAATCTATTAAGGTGTGCCCAGAACCAAACCTACATTCGGAAGGCCTTTCCTCAGAGTCCACATTACACAAACAACTCATGTCTGATAAAAGTATAATAATAATAATAACTAACATTTATATAGTTTTTATTATGTACCAATATTTACTTTATACAATAGTCATCTTACATATTGTTCCTTAGAAAAACCTTTGAGGTAGGCACTATTTCTCCATCTCCGCTTTCCAAATAATGAAACGGAGGCATAAAGCTTTGAAGTAACCTGTCCAAGGTGACACTGACAGTGATTGCTGGAAGCAAGAAACAAACCAGGCAGCAAGGCCCCAGAGTCTTTGTGCATGGTGCCCTCTCAAGTTAGAGTCTGAGCCTGTGACATTGTGCAATTGACCAGAAGGAGTGAAGGGGTGGAATCATGGGAACTGTATATGTTCCACGACTCCCCCTCCTGTTGATATTTGGGAAGAGAGGGACATTAGGTGAGCAGGCAGGTTTTCATGAAGGTGCTTGTGAAGAGCCTCAGCGAACATAGATGACTGAGCCTAAATGACTAGCCACAATAGTCTGCCCATGCTGGTGAGCCACTTGTCCACCTGAGGATTTGAGAGCTGGCACCACATGACAGAGATTACAGGATTGATTTGGCAACCTTAAGCAAGACAGGACTAGAAAGGAAGCTGGTAGGGAGACGGGTGGTGGTGGTGGTAAGTGACACACTGGCCATTTCCCACCATCCGCTCATTCCATTGATCCGGTCGATCCCGTTGGATTCATTCATGCTCATTGCCTCCATCCCTGCATGGCAGATGTGCAGTGATGATTCTGCCCACCATTAATAATATTCTTTGACAACTATTTTAGTGGCTGAAGACATTACATTACATGAAACCCTCTTGCTGGATATTTAAGTTAGTGTTCCTGTTTGCTTGTTTGTTTTACTGCTTTGCTAGTCCTCATAATCTAGCAGGGAGCATGGGCTCTTAAATCAGACAGATGTGAGCCAACAGCCTAGCTCTGCTCCTACTGCAGTGGGACACCTTGGGTAAGTTACCTGATCCTCTCTACCAGCCTCATTAGTAAACTGGAGGTAGTATCAGTACCTGGCTTGCAGATGGTTGTTAGATTTTTTGTTTGCTAATAATAGCATGAAATAATTGATGTGAGATGACAATTCTTGCCGTTTTTCCAAGCTCCCTCATAAGTGGTAAAAATAATACTGATGCAATGTTCAAACTTACTAGGAATCAAAGAAATAAAAATGAAAAGAAGATAAAATTTTCATTCTATAAAATAATCAATATACCACAGTTTAAATAAAATGCCAGCCACCTGTCTTGATTATGGAAGTATAAATTGATATAGACTGTCAGGAGAGAATTGTGACAAAATATTTCAGTCTCTGGAAAGGTTGTCCTTAGACCAGAAAATCTGCTCTTTAGGCATACATCCTAAGGAAATAATTAAGGGTGTTTTAGCTACAGGGATGTTCATCATAGCAGAGTGTAAAATGTACTCTGGAGTTCTGGATAGCTAGCTTGGAGAGGCAGGAGGCCTCTGGAGTTCTGTGTAGTTGGCTTGGAGAGGCAGGAGGCCATTAGGAAGGGGCATACTGGATCTTTGGATCTCACCTTTGATCTCATAGATAGCTGACTCTGTCTTTAGCTCTAAGGTTATTTTGATGACATAATTATGAATATAAAATTTTAAATCAGAATTATGCTAATGACATTTTTAGAAAATAAGCATTTTCTAATACAAATTGCCCTCAGCCACTTTAATTTCTTGTGAATTTTCTGCACAGAGTAGTTCACATAGGTCCAGTTTTCCATCTTTGTTTTTAAATTGAGATATGGTTCATATACATTGAAATGCTCATGTTAAGTGTATGGTATAATGAGATTTGGAAATTCATAAACCCTTGTAACCCACAGATATAGAATATTTCCAAGATATGGAATATTTCCACAACCCCAGAAAAATAACTCATGTCCTTCCTATCCTCACCTCCATCCCAACTTCCCAAAGGCAATCACTCTTTTGATTTCTATAGTCAAAGATTCTTATTATAGAATTTCAAATAATTGGGATCATGCCATATGTTTTCTTGTGTGGCTTTTTGGCTTAACCCAATGTTTTTGAGATTCATAATGTTATTGAATGTACCATATCCCTCCCACGGGCTTTTGCACAGAGTATTTTCCCTGACTAGAACATGAGTCCCATTCTCTTTTCATATTATTTCTATTTGTTCTTTAAGGCTCAGCTCACATTACACCCCCCAGAGAGCCTGCTCTCACCTTGCAAAAATGGAGTTTGATATCCTTCCTTGTACTTGCATAGCACCCTGTACTCAGATATAGCTCTTAGCCACCCTCTTTACTTCTCAAGTTCGTTCCCTGGATAAGGACTGCAACTCCTTTATGCTTTCCGTCTCAGCATCTAGCAGAATGTCTGACTCAAATATTTGCTAAGCGGACTAATCTACAATGATACGTGTTCTGGGAAGCCAAATAGACTTGGTCTTCAAACTCTCCTCACAGTTTATTTTACAACGTGGAATCAGATGGCTACTCTGACTTTTTTTTTATTCCCTAGCTTTACTCAAACACATTTTAAAAACTGAAATCATTTTCTTATTTTTAGCTGGCATCAGCCTTCAGAATTTTCTTTTGCGTAATTTGTTAGAATTTTTAAAGACTTATTCTTACAAAATTTCTTGGAAAAGTATATTTTGGTTTAAAAATTTGGATGTGAAACTGCTTGAACACAGAATTGAAAATAATTTCTTTTGCGTACTCAATTTCATGCACTGTATTTGGAATTTAAAACAAATTTACTGTGTTCATAGCTGGTATTCATAGTAGCCCCAGATTTGAAAGTACCCAAGTGCCCATCAACAGTAGAATGAATAAGTTGTTGTTTGTTCATTCATTGGAATACTAGACAGCTATGAGAATGAGTGTTGTATACGTGCAACATTATGGATAAATCTCAAACATAATGTCAAGCGAATGAAGCCGGACTCAACGAAATACATATTATATGATTGTATTTGCATATAAATGTAAGCATAAAAATAGGCAAAACTAACCTGTGCTGTTAGAATTCAAGATACTGATCACCCTTGGAGGAGGCAGGTTTGCAGAGTGTGGTGGCTGGAAGGAAGCTGAAGGGTGGCTTCTGGGTGCTGGTTATATTCTGTTTCTTGATCTGGGTGATGGCCACACAGCAGAGTTCAGTTAGTAAAAATTTATCAAACTTATATCTGTGAAGTGTGTATGTGTATAATACAAGTAAAATTTAAAAAGTGAAAAAAATACTGAATTAAAAAAAAAAAACAGTCTCTGGCTATTCCCCAAAAGTTATCTTTCATAATTTTAACTTAAATACTGATCTGAAAAGAGATTGTATTCTTTTGAGGGGTATATTAATATCCTGAGATATTAAAAAGTCAAAAAATGTAGAACTTTAGAGTAACAAAACATCTCGTAAACCATGCAGTTTCTGAATTCTGTATCATAATTATATCCAAAAGATGCTAGAATTCAATACTCATTACTTGACCCAGACTATTTTCTTACTGTACTTTCCATGGATTTTCTAATTTAGAGAATTGTAAGTAGTACAGAACAGTGTATACACACACACACTATATATATATAAATGTGTATATAAATACACACACACCAGAGGGCTAACTCCAGGGCCTCTACTACATATATACATATATATTTTAAACAATGAAACTAATGGACAAATTTTTTGTTTTTCTCTTTCAGGTTTGACCTGCCACCAGTTATCTTGTTTTCCATGGATGGTTTTAGAGCTGAATATTTAGACACATGGAGTACTTTAATGCCTAATATCAATAAACTGAGTAAGTCCTCTACAACTAGCAACATGCAAATGGTAAAGACACCGAGTTAGTCAATCTCCAGATGATGCAACTTTCTTTCTGACCTTTAACACGGTTCGTCTTAGCATAGGTCCTCTCAAGATCCTGATGACTTTTTCCTGATGTCTATTTTCAGTAGGGACTGTATTTCCATACTTGTTGGCTCCTCCTACCTTTTTTGGAAGCATATTCATCTTTTTGTTTGTCTGTTTTGATTTGTTTTGTTTTTGTTTCTGTTTGGGTGGCTGGCCAGTACAGGGATCCATACTCTTGAAGTTTTGTGTTGGAGTGTCACTTCTGTCCTGTGGAAATCTGTTCACATATACCACCTTGAAAGTGGCGTTTGTCAGAACCAGGTTCTGGGTGTTAGTTAAGTGTATATGAGTAACAAGGACAGGATCCTGTAGGAGCGTGGGGAGACTGAAAAATCCAGCATCTGTTCCAGTTCTGGAATCAAATTGCCTGGAAGCTGGTTCTCCCACATACTAGCTATGAGATCTCAGGCAAGTTTACCTTGGGCAAGTTGGTGACCTGGTCTCTGCATCTGTAAAATGGTCACTTCTTCCCTGATAGGATTACTGTACCGTGAGGATGTACATATAGTATACATTGGATAGTTTTACGTTATTGTAATTGTTATTATTATCATCTTTACCATGATGTTGTACTACTGCGTTAGGGCACTTGAGCTTCACACAATTGGATAAAGGTAATAAGGAGAAGTTGAGGACACCAGGACAAAGAGCTAAGGGAGTGTCAGAGCACGGTTAGAACCAGAGAGTCAACCCAGGGCCTCTACTCCTCATGGTCCTGCAATTTCTCTTTCTTCCTTCTCCCAGGCCCTTGGTTATCTCTAACATTCTCATATTTTATGACAATATTACTGGCTTCTTGTTTTTATTTTCCTTCAAATTATTAAAGATAGCTGTTTGACCCTGGGTATTTGATTGACTTTGGGGGGGGCCTCAGTTTCCAATTTGTAAAATGAGAAGACTAGATCTAATTATTTCTACATTAATTCCTGCTCTAAAATGCCATGATTGAAGAAAGATAAGCTACTTCTGCCTACAACACAGGGTGCATTGTCTCTTCATCTTCTCCCACACTCCCTGAGGAGGTCTTTAGCAGAGAGACTAAGAGTTTTCCAAATCCAGAACTTGTCAGTTACTGCTGAGTTACTGTGGCCTGGAAAGTTAATTAACACCTCTCAGTTTCTTTCTCATTATCTGAATTTGTCTTGATAATCGATATCAAATCCTGTGTCCAAAAGAGAATTTAACTAGCCAGGCTGAACTGAACCCCTTTTGAAGTGGAATTATTTGATTTGCTTATCCCATTGAGAATTGCAAATGACATCAATGAAGTACTTGGTCATTGAGAGATTTCTGCTTTCTAACATTTAAAATACTTTTTAGTCTTACAGACACCATCCCAATCCGCAAATGTGTGAGGATGTTACTAACTAGGTCTACCAATGCAAAATGGTCTGTTAGTTTCTAGGAGACCCGATTAAGCATAGATGCAGTGAAATAGGATCAGGATTATGGGAGCCTTGAGGTAAGGTATGTGATAGCAGGCATCACTGTTAAGAAAGTCCAGGGCCCTATCTTTAGTGCCCCATCAAGCTGTCTAGGTTGGGCTACAAAGGTTGTATAAAATAAGCATGAACTAATACTACAGGGCAGCGAGTCATGTCCAGGACCCCTAAGCAGAAAGGATGTGGTGCTCAGAAGCAGGCTGTAGTGAGGTAAGGATATTGGCCTGAAGTTTTCTTTTCTTGTGGTGTCCACATGGCTTTCAAGTCAAGGTAATGCTAGCTTTATCAGATGAATTTGGAAGTGTTCCTTTGTCTTCAGTTTTTTTGGAAGAGTTTGAGAAGAATCGGCATTAGTCCTTTATCAGCACCGCACTCTCCCGAGTGAGCCACGGGCCGGCCCTGGCATTAGTCCTTTAAATGTTTGATAGAACTTGCCAATGAAGTCATCTGATCCTGGGCTTTCTTTGTTGCAAGGCTTTTGATTATTGATTCAATCTCCTTACTCGTTATAGATTTGTTTAGACTTTCCATTTTTTCGTGACTCAGTCTTGGCAGGTAGTATATTTCTAGGAATTTATTTATTTCTTCTAGGTTATCCAGTTTGTTGGTATATAATTGTTCATAGTAGTGTCTCATTTTTCAATTTTTTGTTATTTTTTGGTGGTTGTCCAGTACATGGTCATTGATTCTGTTGGCATCTCAAAACTTCATGCTAGTTCAACCTTTTTCTTTTGTTCTTAGGGCCCCTCAGGTGTCTAGATTATACCAGATCCCATCAATGCTCTGAGATAAGCAAGTCAGAAACCAGTTCCTTGGGCAGTCACCTGAGAAATTGGATCATTAGATGCCCTGTCCAACTCTTTCTTTCTTCTGGGATAAGATGGGATCTGGGGTTTTGTGCCTGTTTTTTTCTGTGCTAAGCCATGAAGAGGAGCTGTGGTAGCTAGCATGCAAGATCAAACCACCATCTTTGTTCTCACTGGCCTCCAGGCTACTGGGTCCTGTTAGTTTTCCAAGGTAGGCCAATCCTTTCAGCAACCCCAAGAGAAGTTAGGGCATTGGACTTGTGATCCAACTCTTTCCCTCAACAAGGAGAAGCTGGGAGCTGGGCTTTAGTGCCTGCTAGCTCTGTGCTGAGTCAGGGGGAGGAGCTGTGGTGAGTGCCTGCATGTTGGTTCAAATCTCCACTTTTTTCTCTGTAGCCCCCAGGAGGGCTGGATCCTGTCAGCTCTCTATGACAAGTGAAATAGAAGCCAATTCCTAGGGTAGCACCCAGAAAAGTCGGCATATTAGATGTGTGGTCCAATTCTTCTCCTTGGGGAGAAGTTGGGAGCTGGGATTCCCTCCTGATCTTATGGTGCTGTGCTGGGGGTGGGAATTATGGTGAAGAGATATTTTCATTTTTCCTACCAGTTTCAGTGTGGCTGGTTTGCACTTCCCCAGTGTGCAGAAGCCTCTTGAGTCGTTTCCAAATTTCTCACAAAAGGAATTGATTCATGTGTTGCTATTGAATGGCTGTATCTGTGTTAGGAAGAAGAGTCCAGTGCTTCTTATTCTGCCATCTTGCTGACACCATTCCTGTCTGCCTTCCTTTGTCCTTTTTTCTCTATGTGGTAAGCGCTGGATGCATACTTCAACTACTGGGAAGAGCAGGGCCTTTGAAGACCTTATTATTCTTGGTTTCTTTGAATGTTGGAAATGGCACAGGCCAACCATATGGCTTGTCTTTCTAGAAGGTTATTCTTCTAAATTATGTACAAAATGAAAAGTACCTATTTTGGGCCTGGGAATATTACTGAGCAGTTTGCTATTTTTTCAATTTATAGAAATACCTTAATTAATAATATTTCACTATGCCAATTTTGATAAAAATTCCAGAAAGACTACATTGTAGTTTTGATTTGTACCTTCTTTGGCTGCTTCTCATTCTCATTCATTTGGTCTTCTGCTGCTTCTTGGAGGTTTGAGTTACTATAAGCCTAGTTACATAGGCTTATCCTATTTATATTTTCAGATTATTTTTGTTTGTTGCTTTAAACATTTTTTTTAAGTAAAATGTGGATGTGTAAACATTTAAAACAATATTAGAGGGTATGTAGTTAAAACAAGCAAATACACAAAACTTCTTTCCTGATCTTCCTATCTTTTCTCTGCAGCAGCAACCACTCTTAACTGGTTTGTTGTGTGTCCTTCCAGAAATATTCTGTTCGGTTATAATTTAGATTATTAAGATCTAGAAGAAGCAAAAGTAGAAGATGATGCTTTCTGTGGGCTGTTCTCCAGTAGCCCTGGTTCAAAGGCAGGTGATACAAAACGGTAGCCCAAGTCTGTAGATAATCAGCAGCTGTTTAAGACACCATAAATAAGTCAGTGTCATGTTTTCACAATACTGGGAGCTTGCTTTGCATTTTATTTTACACCCTGTGTCTTTAGGAAGTTAAGAATTTGCGTTTTTCACCCATGTTTCAAAGAAATAAAAACAGAAACTGACTTTATATCTGTTTGTTGCATGGCATTTTTTCCACTTAAATTCTTTTATTTATGTAGGTGGATTAGATCATATTTTATTTTCTTATCATATGACTTCTTAACAACATTAAATGTGTCTTTTGCTGATTGAGAACAAGATTTATTTATTGGTGGTATTAGCAAAAGGAAAAAGAAAAAGAGAGGTTTTAATCTTAAGTGATGTCTTATGAATAAAGTCCTAGAGCAGTTCTCAAACTTAAGTACATTAAAATCATCTGGGGCACTCATTAAAAATGTAGGTTTTTTTGAGCTCCTTTTCCTTCTTCTCCCTCCTCCCACTCCAACCCCATGTAAGATCTTATTTAGTGGACTTGATATGGGGTTGCAGAATACTCTGAAGAAGGAAATTCTTGGATCAAATTATAAACACTGAACAGAGGCTGGGAACGAGACCAATCCCATGCCTAGTTGAGAAAACATTCATTGTTTCCAGCTGCAATGCGGTTACTTTTTGGACAATTGATTTCACTTTTTGTTGTAAGCTACATAGAATCTGTAATGGTGAAGCTTTCTTTTAGAATTAAAGGCAACTGGATTTTGCTATGGGAAATTTCTTGCTGCAGAGGAAATAGCAATATGCTTCGGTGGTTCTGACCTCCTTAAGTAGGGTTATTGCCCAGATTGAAAACAATAGGACAATGAAGCAACATTAATGCCTTACTTTGTGAAAAACAGATTACAGGAAACTTCACTGATCAAATGGAAACTGTACTGAAAATAATAAGCAGTAAAGTTAGCTCACTTTGTAAACATTATTACTTGGCATGGGCTGATGTAGTTATACAAGACCAATCCCTTTTCAGTTATCTAGATAGTTGTGTTGACTTGTGTTATACTGGATACTTCACATACAAGAATTATCAGCTAAGATGCACACACTCTATAGAAATTCTTATTGTAATGACCAGAGTTGGAAAGAGGGGAGTTGTAAAAGCAAACAAAGCTGGCAGGGTATAATTTAGGGTACATTTAGCTTGACGGTCAGCAAACTATTGCACTTAGGCCGAATCCAGCCCACTTTGCTCATTTTTGTACAGCATGCCATATACTAAAAATTGTTTTACATTTTTTTCTTTAGTTTTTTGTTTGTTTTACATTTTTTAATGGTTGGGAAAAAAAGAATATTTTGTGATGTGTAAAAATCATGTGAAATTCAAATTTCAATGCCCATAAATAAAGTTTTGTTAGAACACAGCCATGCTCATTTGTTGAGATATTGTCTGTAGATTCTTTGGGGTCTCAATGGCAGAGCTGAGCTGCTGCAACAGAGACCATACAGCCTTACAAAGCCTAACATATGTGTTATCTGCCTCTTTACAGAAAAATTTTGTAGACCTTGATTTACCTTACTCTTCTAAAACATGCATCCTTAGAATGGAGAAAGTTTAAGGGTCAGAATTTCAACCTCTTTTCTACTCTTTAGTTAGTATCTTTCTGGGAAACTTTCATGTTCAGATTTTTAGTTATCAAAAAATCTCCGAGGAAGAAACAACTTCCTAATTTCTCATCCTACTCTGTTGCAGAAACATGTGGAATTCATTCAACATACATGAGAGCTATGTATCCTACCAAAACCTTCCCAAATCATTACACCATTGTTACGGTAAGAGCTTGACCCAGTAGCAAGATTGACAGGCCACAGATGGGAAACTGACCACACCAGACAGACAAGCTTGGGCAGCAGCTGGCGGGACCTGTGCCACATGCTTCACAGCACATGTGGTGATAGTCCATGCTTCATTCAGGTTGGGAAGGCATGGTTCAGTATGACGCCTATCCAGTGCTGTGAGGCATTAACTATGAATGAGTGCCCTGGCATTAGGTCAATTCACCTTTGAAAGGGACCAGGAGAGCCTCTTTGAGTGAAAAATATCATTCTCTCTGGTCTTTTGATTGCCTTTCACTTATGTGAAGGTCTGCTGGGAATGGTAGGCTGTAAATGAGATCATCCACTTTGATGTGGGAAATTTTGTTTTTACTTAGTTTTTTCATTATACTTAACTTGATAAAGACTTCTGATTCATAAATGAATTCGTACTGGCTAGTTATATCTCTTTAGATAAAGCAATTGAAGCCAGTGAATTCTCCTTAGTGTGTGAAAAGATGTAGGAGGAGTGATTAAAATGAACTCAAAGGAAGATTAAGTTATTTTAAGATTTATAGATTTAGAACACATCTTAAAGTCCTCTGCCTCAGTCTTTATCACCAAAGGACATTTGCATCTTTACTGCTTTGCATTTTATTCTTTCATTACTGTGGAACAGTAACTATAACTTATTTAAATTTTAACCCTTAAGTAACTGTATGTGTGTATGTTGAATATATCCTCATTATTTGCATATTCCATATATGTGCATTTGCCTATTTGCTAAATTAATTTGTAACCCCTAAATCAGTAATTGTAGTGCATTTGAGGTCATTTGCAGACATGCAAAGAGCAGCAAAAAGTCTGAGTTGTCCAGCCCACATGTTCCTAGCTGAGGTCTGACAAGGCGACACTGTGCCCTTTTGTTTTGGCTCTCAGACTGTAAACGAGTGTCATTTTTACAGTCTATTTAATGCCATGCTTTTCACATGTTTGTGCTTTTTGTTGGTGATTTTGCTGTTTAAAATGGCCCCAAGGATAGCACTGAAGTGCTGTCTAGATTTTCTAAAAGTGAGAAGGCTGGAATATGCCTCAAAGAGAAAATGTGTTTTAGGTAAACTTCTTTCAGGCATGAGTTACAGTGAACCAATGATATATATTAAGTAAGGTGTCTTTAAACAGAAACATAAAAAAAAGATTGTGTATTGATCAGCAGACAAAAATATTATAACCAGAGGCTCTCAGGAACCTAACCCTGTATTTTCTTTAGGAGCAGTAATTCAGTATTCACTAACTTAGTGTTCGTGGCAACTATATAGAACATAACTAACATGAATAACAAGAATTGATTGTATAAATACATTTGTAAATATATAGACATATATAAAGTACACATATATACATATATGCATATATACAAATAATGGATTATATATATTTTAAGTACTATCCACTTACTGTGTGTGTGTATATATATATATATATATATACACATATTTGTATGTATAGTAATGTTCTGAAATAATGACGCTAAAATCTATCTAAAAGTAGTTACAACTACAGGAGATATAATAGGCATTCACTGAAAATACGCAGAATGATTGAACGAACATGTATTGGATTGTATGAATGATTAGATTAGTGGATGGGTGGGAGGGAGGATGATAGAGACTGCACAGGCTTCCTTCTAAAGTGCTGGTAACACCCTTTAATTCCTTTAAATATCCTTTAGCCAGGCTATTTGATACATAAAAGCTTCTATCTAGTAAATTTCCTATTATTGCCAATATAACCAGCTAATCATTATTATAATAAGGGAAACTTTAACAGTTATTAAGCACACAGGAGTTATATTAACACCATTAACACAAACCTAATATTACTCATTTTCTTTTATGGATCATGGTAGACTGGAAAATATATGTCTGTATATCTCCTGATATTTGGGTTCAGATCCAGGTGTTTTATATTGAAAGGTATATAACATTCTTCCTAAATTTGAGTTATAAATCTTATGCTGTATTAATTTAAATATATACTTTACTAATATGCTATTTTTTAATTTATCTTAAATCCTTTTAGGGCTTGTATCCAGAATCACATGGCATTGTTGACAATAATATGTATGATGTAAATCTCAACAAGAATTTTTCACTTTCTTCTGCAGAGAAAAGTAATCCAGCCTGGTGGCTTGGGCAACCGGTATGTAACATTCTACACATAGCACCCAGAGTGACCTCCATTTCCCAGTGTGACAGTGAATCAATCTTCTTGCTCCATTGAGTTTTATATTATCTATCTAGTTTCTAAGGGCTGGGGATGGGAAGGTGTTTTATCATGATTTATAATTATAATTTGAGCTTTTTTATATGTTTATAATCACAAAAGTTCTCTCAAATAGCCTTATGTTGAAACTTGAGTGTTGTATTATAAAGGTCTTGATCAGGAAGTTTCTCAGAAAAATGACCTGTTAATTTTTTTCCTCATTCTGTTTTGTTATTCTTTGAAAGGGAAAGAGGAACTGTTCAATTTTTCCAAATTAAAAAAAAAAAAGGACCTTGTTTCTTAGTACTTTACTATGGTATTGATGTTTGAGGCAGATCTTTGGATAAGAATATATTTTAACAGCTGCAAAGACAAATTTAAATAATTAGAATAAATTTTGCAGCTGTTAATATTGTTCACTTCCAGTAAGTTTCACCAGTTCTACCCAAACTAATTATTCTACTGACTTTCACTTATCCTAAAATTTCTCTTCTTACAGGTGTGGCTGACAGCAATGTATCAAGGCTTAAAAGCTGCTACCTTCTTCTGGCCAGGATCAGATGTGGCTATCAATGGCTCCTATCCTTCCATATATACGATTTACAACGGGTAGTGAAGCACTTTCAGATATGGTTTGATCTAGACAGGAATGATTAGAATTTTTTTTGTCTTAATCTTGATGGTAATTTGAGTATTTCAGTTGTTTGGGACCAAAATCTAGTCATCATTGCTTCTTCTCTCCTGTATCCCTCCTTCAGTCTATCAGTAAATGCTTTTGGCTCTAGTTCAAAATACATGCAGTCTGAGAACGTTTTATCACTTCCAGCATGACCATTGTGGGTTGAGCTATAATCTCTTGCCTGTAATAGAGCAATTGCCTCTTAACAAATCTCCCTGCTTTTTATCTCCTATAGTTTATTATCATTTCACCAGCCAGAATGATTCCTTTAAAATGTGAGTCCAATTATGGCACTCTTTTGCACCAAAAACTTCAGTGGCTCCCTGTGTCACTCAGAGTAAAAGCCTACAAGGCCCTACGTGGTATGATCCCTACTGTCCCCCTACCTCTTAGACCTCCTCTCTTACTACTCTCTGGGGGCTCACTCTAACCTCCTTGGTGGGCCTCAGTGCACCAGGCTTGCTTCCACTCTAGAGCCTTGCACTGGCTGTTCCCCCTGCCTGAGATGACTCAGTCCATGGATCCAAATGCCCACTCCTTCACCTTCTTCAGGCCATTGCTGAAAAATTACTTTTTTGATATTGTTTTACTCCAATCATACTAAGATTTAAAATTCCAAATCACCCCACCTCAGATTCTCAGGGCCCTTACTCTGCTCTAGTTTTTCTTTTGTCCATAGCATTTATCACCTGTTAATATGCTATATAATTTATTTATGTGTTAGGTCTACTGTTGGTTGCTTGTTTTCTTCCACTGGAATGGAATCTTTGCTTTGATCACTGATGAATTCTGTTCAAATGAACAAATAGTGTCTGGCAACAGATGCTCAATATATATAAATGCACACATGAATAAAAATTAATAAATAGAATCAATAGATAATAATCAATGGCCTTTTATTTTAGTTGGGGGAAAATTGAAGGAGAGGAGGGTAAGGAGGAAACAAAACAATGTACATTTAATTTATAGTGTTGCAATTATTATCTATATAAGAGTATTGAAAAGAGGAATTTCTTTGGGTAATGCTGAATTTCTTTTAGTATTTTAATCACATAGGAACATGAGATAGATACCTCAAGATATTAACCTACCTTCCTGAGTAGGAATATAATGGAATGATTCTTGATTTGATTAATATTTAGAAATTATTTTTATTCTTTTTTTCAGTAGTGTCCCATATGAAGAGAGGATCTACACATTGTTAAAATGGCTGGACCTACCCAAAGCTGACAGGTAATACCTAATGTCAGAGAAGTGCTGACACAGAGGGATACATGTGGGTAAAGAGTGAAATTATTTATTTAAATGACCATTTTTTGAGTATTTTTGAGAAAATTTGGCATTGCCTTTTACTGTGCACTTTTGAAGAATTATTCCTGAGAGCTGGTGACTTTTTGCCCTTGAGAACACAGTTGACGCTATTGAACAGTAGAGTTAGAGCCAATACCAGGGAGCAGAGGTGAACATCACAGAGCCAGACAAGTTTGGGGGGCAGAACTGAGAAAGGGTCTGACACCCAGTTATGAGGACTAACACCTGGAGCCAGAGGTGCTGGAGCAAGGTCCTGGTGACAGGCTGGAGGCAGAGCATCCTGGAAGGGAGTGCCAGGTAAACAGTATCAGAAGCCAGACATTTAAAGAAAGAACTAGGTGTGGCAGAACAAAGAGTCATCAAAAAGTTAGAAACCAGGAAATATAAAGGGCTAGGGCACAACAAGAGAGTTCTTAACTGCACAAACAAGACAGATTTTCACAACTGAGACGTACCAATGCTTACATCCGGAAGGTCTTATTTACTTCCTTTTGGGAGGCCTAGCCCTGCTGGGGCCAAGTGGAATCTCTGGGCCTGGATGAAATGGATAACCCGGAGCAAGAGAAGGCAACAGCCTATAAGTTCTCAAATACAACCTATAAGCTTATTTCAAATTGACAATGGCTTTCTCTGTTTAAATTTTACCCCTAGACCCAGTTTTTATACCATATATTTGGAAGAGCCTGATTCTGCAGGACATGAAAGTGGACCAGTCAGTGCCACAGTAAGTTTTTTTTTTTAACAAATGCAAAATCATCTAGCTCTAACCTACAAAATTAAATGGGATTCTTACATTTCTACTGAATACAGATGTATTTGCTATGTAGATGAGAAGATAAAAAAGTTAAAAGTCTAAAAAGGATATTTTCCTTATTAATCACAAAAAATAGTTAGAATTCTAGAAAGGACAACTGCCTTATTAGCCACATCTTGATTCATTTGATGAACACTTATTAAATACTTAGATTAATAAATACTTAGATTAAATACTTTATTTCGTATGATGAAAACATCGAGGCTGGATACTGCACATTCCTATTCAACATATTAATGTGGCCCATTTCAAGTTAAATCACCTTCAAGTCCATTGTGGTATATCCAGCTGTCTGCTCGTGCACAGTTCCTTTCATAAGTTCCTTATAATTGGACTTAATATGTTATTGCCTCAGGCAGTTATTCCCCTCCTAGGCTCCCATTATCATTAAAGTGGATTCTCTAATATTAGTTTCTTTATTATCTAGATCATTCTTTTCTTTCTTTTTTTTTTTTTGTTGGCTGTCCAATACCAGGATCCAAACCCTGGACCTTGGTGTTATAACATCACACTCTAACCAACTGAGCCAAAACAGCCAGGCACCACTATCTAGACCACTCTGCTATGATTTTACTACACAGATATAGTCCTTAAATATCGCTTTTAACAAAAAAGCCATTCTCTCTTCTAAACTCCACTAAAGCCTCTATTGTCTCAGACACAATGTAAAGCTGCAAAGGCCCCCATGAGGATGGCATTTCCTCACTCTATGGAAACTCACTTAACAATTGTCCTCAATTGGAATGCAAGCGTATTTGTTCTGGCAGCAGGCCTTTGCCATTTATCAGAAAAGCACTCTTCTTTCTTCCTATTAAACCAAAATGATTCCTCTTAGAAGGCCCTGCTCAAACCTCACCACTTTGTAGCCTGTAGGCCTTTTCTGTATTCCAGTGTCACTCTAGGCTATGTCACAGAATTGAACAATTATTCAGGTCACTCTAATGGTGGATGGCTTAGGAATCATGTAAAACATACTCATCATTTCTTCTTTTCTATTTTAACTGCTATCCATGTTTGATATGATTAATCATTTGAGAGGGAACCTCCATCTGCATCGGCAGTCTGACTCTACAGCTGACTTCAGGTCAGGCACCATTTCCTCTTTTTCTATTCAGTGCTCTAGGGTAGCACCCAAATAAATTTTAGGTATAATTTTGAAAAATGCTGCAAAGGAAAAAATCAGGGTGCCATGGAGAGGACTATGAAGAGGATCTAATCTAGTCTGGAGTGAGGTGAAAATTGGGGCTTGTTAGGAGGGTCTCCTCTAAGTGACAAAAAGGAAAAAGAACTTGCAAACGGCCTGATTGAGCAAGGAGCTGAGTGCACTGGAGGAACACATAGAATGAATGAATGCACAGACAGATCAATGGCTAGATGGCTCAACAAATAGATAACATGATAACGGTAAGAATA
This sequence comes from Cynocephalus volans, assembly GCF_027409185.1. NCBI lineage: Eukaryota > Metazoa > Chordata > Mammalia > Dermoptera > Cynocephalidae > Cynocephalus > Cynocephalus volans. The sequence goes on from NC_084464.1 coordinate 132,285,663, forward strand.
ACAACAGCAGCTAACCCTTATTGTGTGCTACTCTGTGCCGGGTACTGTTCGGAATGCTGTGTGAGCATCATTTGCCACCAATGTCTGGAGCATTGTGAACCAGGGGAGAGGGCTGAAAAAAAAAAAAAAAAAAAAAAAAACAACCCAGAGAAGGAGACAGCTACCAAATCATGCAGGACCTTGCAGGCCATAAAAAGTGCAATGGGAAGCATTGAGGCATTGTAATCAGGGAAGTCACATGACCAGAATTGTGTGTGTTTAGAGATCACTTCTACCAGGTGAGAGGAATGGGTTAGAGGGAGCAAGGAAGAGTGGGGAGAGACCAGCTGGCTTTGAAACATTCCAGAAAAGAGATAATAGTGACTTGGACTAGGGTAGTGGTTACTGTCGTGAATGGCAGAAGATACATTTGAGATCCATTTAGGAGATAGACTTGGCATGACTTAGTGTGAGGTGGGTGAGACGCGTGGGGAATCAAGGATGATTTCCTGATTTCTGTCATACATCAGCAGGTGAATGATGGTGGTTGCATTTATATTAATGAGATCACTGAAGGAGGGTAAGTTTGGGGGAGATGATTTTGCAGTTGAGGTGCCTGTAATGAAGATGTACAGAAGGCAATTGAATATGGAGGGGTATTTTTTTGGTGGCTGGCTGGTAAGGGGATCCAAATTGAGTATGGATTTAAAAAGGTGATAAAGATCTGGGAGTTTGGCAGCACACAGGTGGTGCTTGGAAGTGGAGCTGTCCTAAGGAGGGAGGAAAGAGTAGAAATAGAGGAAGGATTAAGGTCAAGCCTCATTGAAAACTCAGAAAGAAGAGGCTAGAAGGATGAGAGAAACTTGAAGGCTTTGTAACTTTATTATTATTATTATTGCTAGTTTTAATAACATACCTTAATCCAGAGTTAATGACTTATAAATTCAAAGTAAAAAGGCTATTTTAGTTTGTTTTGACCCATTCATTAAGTTGCAAACTTATTAACTTGTTCTCGATTTTTCAGTTATCAAAACCCTTCTTGCTGTGCTGTCTCTTTAAGGCCCACTTTGAACAGTTTCTGGTAGGCCTAACACTGTGCAAGGCATTCTTAGGGGACAAGAAAATGATACCCTTATGGACAGAAACCATGTTGAAAGGACAAATAAAGGAAATAATGAATTAGTGCACAATGCTTTTTTTTTCTTTCTTTTTAAAGAAAACTTTTAAGATTAAACATTTTTTTGGTTTTTGTTTTGGTGGCAGGCCAGTACAGAAATTGAACCCTGGACCTTGGTGTTACCAGCACAATGGTCTACCATAAAAATTTTTAATGTCTAAAACTTTGATAGCTTAAACAATATTTAAAAGTAAAGATTGTTTTGGCCTGGTATAACTCGAGATGACTTTATGAAATAGGGACATAGAGCATGTTGGGATTTAGACAGTCAGGTGGGAGAGGCATTTGAAGTGTAGAGAAACCAGGAATTTCTTACTAACAATTTGTCCCAATGAGTCTCTAGGGTTGAAGAGGAATTAGTCACAGAATGTCCTGACTGGTCATGAGTAACTTTCAATAATGGCCTACATACTTCAGTAAGATTCAGCTGTTACTACTGACAAAGAATACTATATCTTAGATGGAATGAAAGTTGGGAAGAAAAATTCAATTTAGAAAAGAAAATTGACACGAAGAACAGAGTGAAATGTTGGTAAAGCTCATGCACGTGGTGAAACAATTTCAGAGCACTGAAGACCTCTGCTTTGGGGAAAGCATGTGGCAGGAGAGTAAGTCAGGGAGGATGTTGTGTCTTTTGGAAATCAGATTGCAGCAGCGCTTCATAGAGCTTCCTGCTAGCGGGATCCTCTGCCACCTTGAATTCGGTTTCACAAAAAGAGACTTCTGGATCCAAAGAATAATTGTTTATTGAGGGTCTAATCAGATAATTCGTTATACCAGGATTGATTTTACTGTTTCTGCAGTGTCCACTCTGAAAGTGAATGATCATGATTCCATGGAAAGAAGCAGGATTTTCAGACAGCATCTCCTACCCAGTCTTGGTTTACCCCACAGCTGCAAACATTTCTATCCCTGTTAATTATCTTACCATCCAAAAAGCTACCCCCTCATTGTCCATTACAGGAATTTCCTGTTTCTTTCCTTTGGGCTGGCCAAAGTAGGGGGCTGGCATCTAGGCACTGCACGTTCTATGAAGTGTGTATTTGTGAAAGACTCCAGGTTTAGGAAATGTGTGATGAGTTATGTCGCACGAACCTTTCCCTGAAGAACATTTTTCATGCTCTCCTTGGGAGGCAGACACATGCACGGATTATTTCAAAATGGTGGAGCGTCCAGTGGTAACAGTGTGTCAGGGTGCTAGAAGAGGACAGAAGAGGAGGGAATAGGATGGCTGTGTGAAAGGGGACATTCTGTCATGAAAACAGGTGGAAACCATGACTCTCACTAGCAACCAGAGTGTGTGGTCACCCTAAGACGGAGGGTCGGGAAAGCATCTTGGAGTTGATGGGGGATTTAGTGGTACATAGAGCATGGTTTGAGTACAAGTCCTGCTCTGTCCCTTATTAACTGTGGGACCATGAACGTGTTACTTAACTTCTTTAAACCTCAAGTTTTCTGGCCTTTACAACTGGAAGTTCCAAGAGTGCATTCATAAATGTTTACTGTGAGGATTTCATGAGATAATGCCCTGAAGCTGAAATGCTACCTGGCTTGTAAAATTCTTTCTCAAAAATAAATAAATAAAAGGCAATCATTGTTACAAGAGTACTATGAGAGATTAGACATTTTTTTCCTGATCCAGTGCCATTACACTTTTTTATTCACTGAAAAAAATACTGAAAATTTATGCCTGTGAAATTTACTTAAACGTTAAGTCAGTTCAATGTACTATATTGGTAAAGTATAGAAGAATTTAAAAACACAAAGTGTATAAACAATAAAATTAAAATAGACTCCAATTCCACTATTCAGAGACAACCAGTGTTAACAGTACTTTGATATATGTGCTTACTAAGAAATGCCAAATATATTTAAAAGCAAAATCAGGTTTATGCAATACAATGTATGGGTGTTTATAGAGTCTGGTGACATTTTCCTATGTCATCGTTCTTTAAAACACGTCTTTAATGGTTAAGTATTTTTACATGTTTTTAATGGTAAAGTGTATGTTCTTAAGGATGTGCCATAATTTAGTTTCCCTCAAATTTAAATTATAAATAAATAATGTGAAGAAAAGTTTTCTATGGAAATCTCCATTTGTACTCTAAATGTGTATTTACTAAAGACAAATGTCCAGAGGTAGAATTATTAGGTTCTAGAGTGTTCTCCCTTTCAGTTCTCTGATTACTCATTGTCACATGATCCTCCAGGATGCATTTAATTGTTTAGGCTTCCTTAGCCTGTCTGTGGACTTCCTTCTCTAACATCAGGCGTGATTGAGAAAACATTTACAGCTGAATAATGCTTGTTGGCATTCAGCATTGTTTCATATATTTATTAGTCTATCTTCCTCTGTAGGGAATACAGAAATTTAGGGAATTGGTATTTGGTAAATGTGGTAGCATGGGTGTTCTAATGTTCTATTTTACAAACCAGCAATTGCAGAGAGGGAAATGTGTCTAATTTTTACTTGAATAGATAATGATATGGTTAATTAAAACAATTCGTAAAGACAATCTTAACTCCTATTTTTATTTTAGGTAATTAAAGCCTTACAGTTCGTAGATGATACTTTTGGAATGTTGATGGAAGGCCTAAAACAGAGGAACTTACACAATTGTGTCAATATAATCCTTTTGGCTGACCACGGTATGCTTTTTAAAAATAATCATATTTTATCATTGATTATATTTAGTCACTTCAGGGGTCATTCAAAATTATAACGATATTTTAAAGCATGTGTTTCCAGACCTAGAAACCCTTTTTTTTTAAATTTATTTTTTAAAAAATTTTATTTTGTTGATATACATTGTGGTTGATTATTGTTGCCCCTTACCAAAACCTCCCTCCCTCCTCCCTCTACTCCCTCCCCCTCAACAATGTCCTTTTTGTTTGCTTGTCGTATCAACTTCAAGTAATTGTGGTTGTTATATCTTTACCCCCACCCCGGTTTTTGTTTTTGTGTGCGTGTGTGTGAATTTATATATTAATTTTTAGCTCCAACCAATAAGTGAGAACATGTGGTATTTCTCTTTCTGTGCCTGACTCATTTCACTTAATATAATTCTCTCAAGGTCCATCCATGTTGTTGCAAATGGTAGTATTTCATTCATTTTTATAGCTGAGTAGTATTCCATTGTGTAGATGTACCACATTTTCTGTATCCACTCATCCGATGATGGACATTTGGGCTGGTTCCAACTCTTGGCTATTGTAAAGAGTGCTGCAATGAACATTGGGGAACAGGTATACCTTCGACTTGATGATTTCCATTCCTCTGGGTATATTCCCAGCAGTGTGATAGCTGGGTCATATGGTAGATCTATCTGCAATTGTTTGAGGAACCTCCATACCATTTTCCATAGAGGCTGCACCATTTTGCAGTCCCACCGACAATGTATGAGAGTTCCTTTTTCTCCGCAACCTCGCCAGCATTTATCGTTCTGAGTCTTTTGGATTTTAGCCATCCTAACTGGGGTTAGATGGTATCTCAATGTGGTTTTGATTTGCATTTCCCGGATGCTGAGTGATGGTGAGCATTTTTTCATATGCCTGTTGGCCATTTGTATATCTTCCTTAGAGGAATGCCTACTTAGCTCTTTTGCCCATTTTTTAATTGGGTTGCTTGTTTTTTTCTTGTAAAGTTGTTTGAGTTCCTTATATATTCTGGATATTAATCCTTTGTCAGATGTATATTTTGCAAATATTTTCTCCCACTCTGTTGGTTGTCTTTTAACTCTGTTAATTGTTTCTTTTGCTGTACAGAAGCTTTTTAGTTTGAAATAATCCCATTTGTTTATTTTTCCTTTGGTTGCCCATGCTTTTGGGGTTGTATTCATGAAGTCTGTGCCCAGTCCTATTTCCTGAAGTGTTTCTCCTATGTTTTCTTTAAGAAGTTTTATTATTTCAGGGTGTATATTTAATTATTTAATCCATTTTGAGTTGACTTTAGTGTATGGTGAAAGGTATGGGTCTAGTTTCATTCTCCTGCATATTGATATCCAGTTCTCCCAGCACCATTTGCTGAAGAGGCAGTCCCTTCCCCAGTGAATAGGCTTGGTGCCTTTGTCAAAGATCAGATGGCAGTAAGTGTGTGGGTTGATTTCTGGATTCTCTATTCTATTCCATTGATCAGTGTGTCTGTTTTTATGCCAGTACCATACTGTTTTGGTTATTAAAGCTTTGTAGTATAGCTTAAAGTCAGGTAGTGTTATGCCTCCAGCTTTATTTTTTTTGCTCAGCATTGCTTGGCTATGCATGGTCTTTTATTGTTCCATATAAATGACTGGATAGTTCTTTCCATTTCTGAGAAAAATGTCTTTGGAATTTTGATGGGGATTGCATTGAATTTGTATATCACTTTGGGTAGTATGGACATTTTCACTATGTTGATTCTTCCAATCCAAGAGCATGGGATATCTTTCCATCTTCTTGTATCCTCTCTAATTTCTCTCAGCAGTGGTTTGTAGTTCTCATTATAGAGATTTTTCACCTCCTTGGTTAACTCAATTCCTAAGTATTTTATTTTTTTGGTGGCTATTGTAAATGGGCAGGCTTTCTTGATTTCTCGTTCTGCATGTTCACTATTGGAGAAAAGAAATGCTACTGATTTTTGTGTGTTGATTTTGTATCCTGCTACTGTGCTGAAATCATTTATCAATTCCAAGAGTTTTTTTGTAGAGGTTTTAAGCTGTTCGATATATAGGATCATGTCATCTGCAAACAGGGACAGTTTGACTTCATCTTTTCCAATCTGGATGCACTTTATTTCCTTCTCTTCTCTTATTGCTCTGGCTAGTACTTCCAACACTATGTTGAATAGGAGTGGTGAGAGTGGGCATCCTGTCCAGACCTAGAAACTCTTGAAGAAGCAAAGAATGAGTTTTGTGATAGACTGTGGTGACAAGAGGACTAAATTATAATATCTAGTTTAATTATTCTAATATCTCTGAAAATCTTTCCACATACTTTATTTTCTGTAAAAATGGAGTTAATAGTATTTAACAGGGATGTGGTTGGGTTGTTATTCAATCTGAAAAAGGTTTGTCAGGTCTTCTTTTCAGCTGGGAATGTATTCATGTAGACTGGCTACAGTTTAAGTGCCTACTTAATGCTGGTTACGCTACTAGATACAGACTGTCCCGAAGTACATGACGCAGACAGGGACCTATTCTAGCCAGGGTGGCCAAACTGTCTTCTCAAGGACATTCAAAGCTGAACTCCAGTGCCTGTGAAGAAACCAGACATAGAGTAGGAGGAGGAAAAAGGAGTGTGTCTGCAGAACTTTTGTTTGTATTTCATAATACCAAGCTAGTGAAAAACAGTAATGTATTTAAAAAGTTTTTAAAATAGTTCCCTAACACTTTGTCCTACTGTTTTAAAATTAAAAGGAAACTTTTTCATGCACATATTGTTAAAAGGAGTTGGTGAAAATAAAAATTTACATGTAGTCTTAAGAATCTTCAGTTAAAAAAGTTTTAACTACCAAATCTTTTTACAGCATGTGATGCTTATATAAATTTAAATAATATACTTTTAAAAGTAAATATTTTCTAATCCTTATTATTCTCTTAATATATTTTTCATAATAATGCATGTTGTTTTTTTTCACTTAAAAATGTATCATGTTGTCTTACATACAAATTAGATAGTATAAAGACTTAATTAGCCTCCCCAGAGGATTTTTTCAAAATTACAGTGTTTTGTCTGCATTGATCTGTTTATAATTCTTCCCTCATAAACACTGCCCTTTTCCTCCACTGCCACAATTGCCAAGTTCTGCCACTTAGAATAAAGTAATAAATAGGGAAAATTGTGTAAGTTCTCAGTGAAACTTGGTTTGAGATCTGTAACATAAAATGTCTCCTATTTGACATGACCAAATACAACCAATTATTACCATTTATACACATTCAGTGATTTCTTTTCTTTCTTTCTTTCTTTTTTTTTTGACTCAGGAATGGACCAGACGTATTGTGACAAGGTGGAATATATGACTGATTATTTTCCCATAATAAATTTCTACATGTATGAAGGGCCTGCGCCCCGCATCAGGACTCGTAATATACCTCATGACTTTTTTAGTTGTAAGTATGAAGACACTCATATGAATAAAAAGGTAAAACTGAAAGTGAATAGCAGCCTCCTGATTCTGAGTAGATGTAGGGATTATCAGGCCCTCTTCTGACTCCTTCGGAAACCACACGGAGGCAAATGAGAAATTACTATGTTTAAGTATAGTCAGTCTGTAAAGTTTATGGTAATATCTAATATTGTTAGGTTAAAATATATTCTACTCCATTCTCAAATGCTAAAATATTCTTTGCTTGAAATAACTTTTTATTTAATTTTACTAGATCATGGTTATTAATAAATGCATGTGTCAAACTCACCTGAGTTGTTCACAGGTTTTGCAGTTGTTGTGTATCAGTTGTAATGATTTATTTATTTTTTCTCTTTTGAAACAGTTAATTCTGAAGAAATTGTCAGGAACCTCAGTGTAAGTATATAGTTTGCTTAATACCTATATTTAAGTTAATGTTACAACCTTAATCCAGGTTTTGAGAAATGTGTATTCTATATTTCTGACCCTAAGCCACTTGTAATTTATTTTTAAAACCCTTCATCAACATTAGTTCATATGCATATTAGCTGCTTTTGTCTTAGTTTTTATTTTGGAGTTGACCGCAGGAAATTAGTTGGGATAATTAACTCCTGGTTTTAGATAGCATTGTTTTTCTAATTTTTTGTGTGTCTTGATATCAGAAAATAGTAAATCACAGACTCTTATAGATTATTTTGTACAGATCAGAAAAATAATCTCTTTACCTACTAAGTATAGTTGCAACTGCTTTTGATTGGTTCCCATGTCCCAGTTGTAAGTAAATGAGTAGGAAAAATTCCAGATAGCTTAAAGCAATATTTTTCAAAGTGGGGTTTTCTACTGCTGGAGAGACCTGAAATGTTCTTGTGTGGTAGTTTTAATAGTAATATATTTAAAATACACTCACATTCATATAACATTAAAATAGTTATATATTAAAATACATTTTAATAGTTATATATTTAAAATACATATCTATGATATGGAATTTATGGGTTTATTATAGCCTGGAATAAGACTAAATTTAAGTATAGGTGGTATCTAGTTATGGTGAAAACTGTGAGGATGGCGTATGAATGACTGAAGATAAAGAAGCACTGGGTAAAGAATGGTTACTGTAATGTGAGACCCACTGCAAGTTTGAAGTAGGAATGACCATGACAGCAGAAATCCTTGAGTGTTAATCACTCTTTTTCTCTTAACTCCTAGTAGCCCAGCGTTGAGTAAACATGATGGACAGTCTCGCCCTCTGCTGGTGAAGTGTATACATGCAGTGTGTTCATGTGGAGAGGATGGTAGCTAAGAATTTTCAACACGTAGACTTTAAGTCCACGTATTGTTTTCTTTTTGTTCCATCACCTCATGATCCATACTGGCGAAGAAGGGCAAACGTCTAATAATCCTAGTGGTGCACGTGGATTGAATACCTCAGGTTTTGGAAATCCATTACACGGTATCACAGATATGGACTGGCCCTAGGGCTACAGAGCCCAAAGGAGTGGACCACCATTTCATAAAGCAACCCACTGTTCTCAGTCAAATATTTCACATGGTAGTACGATATTCCCCATACTGCTGCTCTGTGAGCCTATACTGAGCTTGTATTGGACAAACATAACCAAATATGAACGGGTAACTCTTTAAGCTCCACGGCATTCTGCCTACATGAGAAACATCAGCACCAACTTTGTTCTTAGATAAAATAACTAAAATTTTGTCTCAACTCTGGTGTCTTCATCCCAAATTCTCACATGCAAAGAATAACCCCATAATTCTTCAGAGGTTAGCAGTGTACCCCCAGTTTTCTCTGGATTCACTCTGGTACATACCAGCTAAAAGAGCATGACTAATCAAATGATCTGTTGTCTTCAGGGCCACGTTCTAATCCCTTGATTCTTGAGGGAAGCTGCAAATTCAGCAGCTACCATCATGTGCCTACCTGGAAGTTATGAAAATATTGGCTTAAGAAGGAAGTAATGATAATGTTAAAAAAATAGAAAAATAGTAGAAAAGATTAACAAAAGATAACAAAATTGGCAAGAAAAAAACGTGCAGAAATATCTGTGCAATAAATACTTACTCTTTCCTCTTTCATTCTGTAAACTCTCCTTGCTTCTCCACTTTCTGTATTTATTTATTTATTTGTTTATTTATTTTGGGGGCAGCTGGTTGGTATGGGAATCCAAACCCTTTTCTGTATTTAAAAAAAAATGGGTTTTTTGGGTAAATTGTGTGTTTCAGTTTCTTTTATTTTTCTTATATAAACTGAGCATGAGATAATAGTGACACAGACTTGGTAATATTATATAAGATATTGTGGTTTAAACAAATGAGAAAACGAGGAAAGAGAAAAAAATTATTTCCTCATATTCTTTTTAATTTATTTATTAAATCATAATTGATTATACATAATTTTGGGGTTCAATGTTAACGTATGTTGATCAAATCAATATTAGTATATATATTATTACAAATCATACTTATTCTTTATGCCCCTTATCTAATCTCTGCCCATCCCCCCTCCCTCCCCCTCCCACCTCTGATAACCCTAGATTTCTTCTCTCCTGAAAGAGTGATGGGCCCTGTGGCAGTGGTGGCCTGCCTGGTTGCGGGAGGAGGGGTCGGTCCGGCTCCATCTGTGTTTACATTCTAAGTTGTTGTTGTGGAGCAGTTGGGCGGGAGGGGGAGGGGGAAGCAAATAGGGTGGGAGAAGGAGGAAGGTACGGGGGCATGGTTGAAGCCCATAGCACCCTCTCATTCCTGCAGGGGAGACCAGAGGGCTTCCAGTGATGACTTCGTTGTTGCTGGGCTGAATGCAGATGTCAGGGGGGTGTGGCTGAAGACCTCAGCCCCCCACTGCCCAGGCCCGGAAGACCAGGGGGCTTCCAGCAGTGGTTCAGTGGTTGTTGCTTGGCTGGTTGCAGATGTTGGGGGGGGGAGTGCCTACTGCCCTGGCTCAGGACCCCGGGGTGTTTCCTGTGGTGGTGTGGTGGTTGTTTCTGGGCTGTTTGTGGGTGTTAGGGGGTGTGGCTGAGACCGCTACCCCTCCCCCACTCCCTGGCTTGGGGACCCAGGGGTCTTCCAGTCCTTCTAGGTTTTATAGACGTTCTTTGGTGAACTGAGACCTTTACTAGTTAATATCAAACTTTGTCTTTGGTTGTGGGTACGTTGATTTTTCTTTCAGTTCTGTGTTGGGTTATTTGTTGTTTCCACTACGTAAACTGCACTGGAACTAATTTGTTGTTTGCTTACTTCTAAAATGGGGGGACTTCCTGTGGAGAACAGCATTTGAGCTCTGTGGTTGAGCTAAACTGATGCTTTGCTGCTGATTCTCTGGGGAAGGCTTTTTGTGAAGCTCAGGTTTTAATGGTTGACTTTATAGGTACTGTGGGATCTGGGGAGATCTGATGCACCTGGGTTGTGTAGAAACTGTGGTCTGGGCCTGAGTCTTTACATCAAACTATGCCCCATGCAATTCCATATACCTGACCCGTTTCTTCTGAGTGGTCCTGTGCTGATTGGGGGGCAGATCAGCTGTCCTTGCTGTGCCCCAGTGTTCCCTTGATGGGCCCATCTCCCCCACTGCCTGTGCTACAAACACTTCCCATGGGATGGGCTGTGCTCCAGTCCCTTGCAATGACTCACTGGCCTCTGAGTGACACCTTTTTTATAGCTGTGGGTCCTTGCTCTTACGTGGGTCCACAGGAACCCTATTAGTGGTCTTGCTGGCCTGGCAGCCACCAAGGCTGTCTTCTCCCCTGCTGCCTCCAAGCATCTTCATCGGAAGGCCACAGCGGCAGCTTTTGCCAGTTCCTGTTCTGTGTGCTTGCCAGGGCCAGCCTGGAAGCAGCTGGGATTCAAAATGGTTGGAGTGGCTTTTTCTTTCTCTCGTCATGGCTTCTCCCACTTTCATGCAGTCTGTGGGTCTCTCCTCCTCTTCCCCTGAGCTTTAGTGGCCCCAGCTTGGCTGTTGTTGATTTTTTATTGTTGTAAGTTGGTTGATTTGTGGGAGAGAGTGACGCTGGGGACCATCTATTCTGCCATCTTGACTGGAAGCCCACCTGGGAATCTATTTCTTCACATTCTTACCTGTACATTTATTCTTTTTTTCTCTTGCTTCTCAAGAGGTCACGAAGGAGAGAAAGTTCCTTTGAAGTTCTGTTTCTCATTTCCTCATTTTTTTCACATGCATAGATACCAGTGTGATTTATGTTTTTATAGTTTTAAAATATGCTGTATAGTTACTGAAGTAATGATTTAAGAAAACAAAATTTTACTCCAGTTTGTGAGTAACCCATGAATTTTTCACAAATAGGGAGACTGTACTAGGTTTCAAAAGCTGTTGACTTGATTTGAAAACTAAGCAAATGTAGGTTATTTAAAAGGTAAATTGGGAAGATTTGGAAGGGATTTTTGATGCAATTAAACTGATTAAAAAATTTTTTTTACCCATATCTACTAACATGTTATATACTTTTCATATATAATTTAGACTTAAAAGTTATAATTGCCACTCTGAACAAAGAGGAGAGGTTTGTGGTGGCTTAAGACATATACCCAGGAATAAAAACTTAAAACATCAAACACGAAATCATAATTGAAATCAGATTTTTAATTACAACTTAATTATTGTTGCAAAAATAAAAATCATGTAATTAGGGAATTTGATAAATAAAAATCATGTAATTAGGGAATTTAATGACATCGATAATAAGTTTAATATTCCTATTTCATTAGCTGAGCTTAAATTCCCTTACTTTTGAAAGTGCTTAATAAATTGTGTTAGAAAGCAAGATTTTTATTTAGTTTGCATATTTTATATTTCGTGAAGAAATATTTATTTGGTTTTCAGTGCCAAAAATCCGATCAGCATTTTACACCCTATTTGTCTCCTGATTTGCCAAAACGACTGCACTATGCCAAAAATGTCAGAATTGACAAAGTTCATCTCATGATGGATCGACAGTGGCTGGCTGTGAGGTTCGTGTGTCTACTTACTTATCTCATTTATGTACTTATGTCTATTTACTTATCTCTTTTAACAGCCATCTTTCATTATGAATTTACTTATCCTTACCCTGCTATTATAATCACATAAATGTTCCTGAGCACTGACATTTTCTCCACCTTTCTCGTGCTATCTGTATTTGAAGTTATAGTTATTAGATTGCTGATCGTAGCATTCTAACCCTCACAATGGATGAGAATGAGGAAGAATGTTCCAGAGACTCTCAGTAACAGCACATTCCTACCCTGACGGTGCTGTCCTATGAGGCAGCGGACAGGATAAAGATGGTGTCAGTTGTCTTCCAGGCTTGTACTGAATGATTGATTAGACAGCTCTTTAAGATCTTCATCATCTTCATGCTTTTATAAAAGAGCATGTCGATGGCTATAAGGCCAAGCTAACCAATTAGTTATAACATTTATTTCTTATTTCTATTTATAATTGTAATTCATGTTGATCAGTGACAATGGGAGTACAGTGGCTGAGATGTTTGACAAAGAAAGAGGAGACAGAAGAATATAAGGGAGTTGGGCTCCAATATTTGTGTGTGCAGGACGAGGAACTGGGGATCTGGCAGAGCCTATTCTGGAAAATAACCTGGAAGCCCATGGCTTGGCCAGAGCATGCAGTTTCACACTCGCTCACTAGATGGCACTGGCCTCTCTTTTTGGGATGGGAGTTTTTCAAGCCTTTGTGTAAGTGGCTGTACTGGGGGGCTCAGGTCAACATTCCCTAAAAGTATTTCCTTCAAATATATGAACAAAATGAAACTTTACTAATATTAAATGCATGAGATTGTTAGTAATGTAGGTATGTAATGTATAAATAAATGTATGTCCAAATGGGGGTATGCTCTCCAAATATTTACGGTTAAGGAGTGTGAGATCATAAAAGTTCGGAGGCCACTGGTACAGAAAGAGAAAGGGCTACAGAATGAGAATCCAGCCACAGAATAATACCTCTGGGTATCACGCATTAATACCCAGTCTCAAATGATGGGCTTCGGATCCTTTTAAACAACTAGCTGTGAAATGTAGAAAGAGCAGTGGCCTGAGAGATCAGGATCTGGTTGCCACCTAGCTGGTTGTGGAAACCTGGAAAAATTTATACCCCAGATCTTCATTTTCCTCATCTGTAACACAAAATTAGCCTAGTTTTATTATCGCTTGCTGCTAACTCACGAGGTAAGCTAATTTGCATCAAAGGAAATTCTGAGCTTTTTGTTTGTTTTTTTGAGGATAGCAGGTATGGAGATCCAAACCCTTGACCTTTGTGTTTTAACAAAGGAAATTTTGAATGCAGCCTTAACATGAGCAACTGAGGAGTCTAACCTGAGTAAGTCCTAGGTTCGCTCTACCTCCAGCTCTTAAAACATGAGTCTCAGGCTGCCTATTTTCTAAATTAAAGTATGTCATCTTAAAATATGACATACTTAACTTTAAGTATAATGTCTTAAAATTGATCAATTTAAAATGGAAACAAAAATTTAGCAACTGCCAGACTGTTACATTAGGACAACATAATCTCAAAATGAGTCTGTCACTTCAGGTCATGCTCTACTTGTCCTCCTATTGCAATCGAGGTCTTGTTTTCAAGTTTACAAGTAGGTTAAAATATGTCATCTTTAGTAATAATGTGCATTATTTGGTAAGTAGATTAGATCCCCTTTTCCCAATTATAGCACATTTCAATGGTTCGTGTCATCTATTTTCATCATCCTCATCCTTATTTTGCCTAAAATGTATTAGATTTTTACTAATTCGGGAAAACTGAATTATTTGAAACTATAGCTGAAGTATTGTTAAACTACTTTTTCAGAGATCATGAATAATAGATTTTTATGTTGGAATAGCCACTGATAAATACATCCCAGGCAACTGTCTAAGGACTAGAGATAACAGACACAGTCCCTGCCCTAAAGATCTCCACCCAGGTAAGGAGGAAGATAATTATAATCAGATAACTGCTCCTCTAGAACCAAGGACCAGGTTCAAATAAGCAAAGAGAATGATTACACACCCAGGTATGAAGTCACGTGACCTGGGTTTTGAGAATTCAGGGTGCGTAGGCTAGTAGCCTGTGCCATCCAGCAGGCCTGCTGCATGCAATCTGCACACTGTTCAGAGGCACCCAGCCCAGAAGGTGAGTGGGAGTAGAAATTGAATCTTTGTTCTGACAGGATTGTGCCTGCAGGAGGAAGGGGACCCCTTTTCTTTGCCAGAAGGTGCCATCTGCTTGCCACGCCTTGGGCACTGCCAGGTTGTGTCTTCAAGAGCCACTTCTTTCTCTAAATGATCTACCCAGAGCAGCTAGGTGCCATTTTTAAGCCAGTAGCAGCTCTGGGGCAAGGAAGGGTAGAGAGGAGGTAGGTTTCCAGATAGAAGTAGATTCCAGCAATTGCTAGTATGGTAGGTCAGTAGATTTGTATTGCTGGAGCACCAAGGCAGTGAAGCTACCCTCTGAAGGAAGAACCTTGTCTGTCATGACTAAGGAGTGTGACTTTGCTCTTGAAGAAAGTAGGAGACCGTTGATAGGTCCAAGGTGGCTTGAGGTGAATACAGTGAGACTTGCATTTCAGAGAGCTCATTCTAGCTGCTATGTGGAGGAGAATGGTCTAGCAAGAAACAGGGAAGCCAGTTAGAAAGGTAGTGACCCATTCCTCAGCACTGTGACAGCCCCAAGGGAAGCTGCGGAGCTGGGAGATGGTAAGACTAGTTATGTAGCACATCACCAGGAAGTTGTTCTGGTTAACTTCTGACTCAGATTTTCCGGGATAGTCCTGTTTCATCATATTCTGTCCCACATTTGTACTCATTAGAACATATGTTTTCCTTTCCAGCAGCGATAAATAGTGTTAAATAGGATTTGGTGTGTGTGTGTGCGTGTGCGTGTGCGTGTGCGTGTGTGTGTGTGATGTTGGGAGATTCTGAAATTCTGAAGGCAGGATGATTGATTAGGGAACCTGTTCAGGTCAGAAGTAATGAGGATCTAGCTTGGAATGGTGGCAGTTGAAGAGGAAAGGAGCGGGAAAGGGGAAAGGTATCACAAAGAAAGATAGAACTTGGCAAGAGACTGAGTATCAGGAGAGAAGTCTTGTTCATCTCCCACCTGTGTCAGTGCCCAGCTGTGGTGGAGAAACTCAGCCTTGACTTCAACTCTGTTAGTTAGATATGGAGAAGATAATAGAGAATTTGTTCCAAAAGATTTCATATAGACTTGGAAGTTGAGCTAACTTATGCCAGATAAGATCAACTCATCTTCTCCAAATTCCAGCTACATTTTTCCGTATGTAATTTCCAGAGACAAATTAATGGTTGAAAGGCATGAACGTGAGCAGTTCGAGGGGCTAATTTCTAAGGTTTTCAGTCGGAAAACAATAGAAATAGAGTTTTTTCAAACTATTTTTATTTTTTGTTTCTGAATGAAATTTTGCAATATTTACATAGCTTCTTGAAATGAACTGGGTTAAGAGATGGAAATATAAAAAAAAAATAGATTCTTCTGAAAATTGGAAGATAAATGTAGGGCCAATTATAGAAAATTTTATGAAAGACTTGGTTCAAAAGACTGTTTTCTTTTTTTTATTGATGAACACCCTGGCTTTGCACACAGAATTTAGAACTTAATTATCTCTAACCAAATAATTCCAGTAATCTTGGGAAATCAAATATCTATGTAATAACAACAAAAATATGTTTTAAAACAAGTTTTATACTATGCCAACAGTTTTATGGAATTAACTCAGATAAGAACACTCAGGGTAATCGAATTTAAAGCCTTTATAAAGTAGGACTCTTGTTTTCCCATTTCAGATACTTCCAGAGTTGAGGGTGACCTGGTCACAGTTGTGATTTATTTTCTATTTAAACTGAGTGAGAGGAGTGAGAGTCAGTTATGAATTTTTAAAATGATGATTTTTTTCTAAGACACTAAATTACTGTTCTGTTCTCAGTTGTGCCTTCAATGTAAAAACAAACAGAAACCATATGTGTGTATGTGTGTGTGTGTGTGTGTTTGCCCCGAGGGTGGGAGGTGGAGGATGGGGAAGTGAGACATTTAAAGGCCAGCCTTTGGAAATAGGAACCTTTTGTTCCCTTCAGAGACCAAATTTGAACCAGTATAACATTGCTGCTTTAAAAAAATCTAGGTTCATTTATTGCTAATTTTTCCCCAAGTTTGAAAACCAACTAAGTATATTGGTAACTCTCCTCAATTCAGTGATTAAAATGTAAAAAGGTGGGCAAAAGAAAAATTATTTAAATTTGAAAAGTTATTCAAGTACTAGAGCAATTGCCTATGGAAGAAAATCCCAAAAGTTTAAAATAAACTGAATTTACAGAATATATTAGCTTCTCTTTATCAAGTGTTACAATTAACCTGCCTCAAGTATTCTTTATTCAAGCTTTTACATTATTTTTCTAGACTTCTCCACTGTAAAATAGGAACCAATATTTTCCAAGTTTCAAATATTTATTCCTAAAGCACTGAAATGCTTAAAGTAACATATTAATCATGTTATTCTTAATCATGCAGTCATTCATGCGTGAAGGAATAGGTGAGCTTGGACAAATTCTTTTCTTTTAATCTGTGACTTTGAAGTGTTTATTATCCTTTTGTCAATGTCTAAGAGTCAAAAGACGTTTGAATTCTATTTATAGACCCTGGAATTCTTCCTTCTCTCCTACCATTCTGTTTGTTCCTCTATGGTTATGAATTTGAGCATGAAAATAAATATATTTATGCTGTTGTTGACAGAAAATTGTACTTATATAAAAGCAGAAGCCACATAAAAACCATTCAAGCTCAGTTTACAATAAGGTCTCATATCAATATATTGATCAGTGTGTAATAATATTTTTTCTTCATAGGAATAAGGCAAGTTCATCCTGTGGAGGAGGCAACCATGGTTTTAACAATGAGTTCAAGAGCATGGAGGTAATATACTGCTTTTTTTTTTTAAACAGATATTTATTGAGCTTCTACTTTGAGATAGGCAATGCTCAAGACTCTCGAATATGTATGTAAACAAGCAGATAAAGACCCCTGACCTCATGAAGCTTTCATTCTAAGAGGGGGATAATAAAGAAATATATTATTTGGTATGTTAATCGATAAATGCTATAAATTTTTTTTTTAAAGTAAAGCAACGTAAGGGGAAATGCAGGGGTACTTTCAGGTGCCGTGCGGACAGTATACACGTTAAACAGGGTAGAAAATGTCATTGAGTGACATTTGAGCAGAGGCTTGCAGAAGGTGAAGGGATGAGTCTTTCAAATATTTAGGGAATAAGTGTCCCAGGCAGAAGACACAGCGAGTGTAAAGGTCCCAAGTTGGGAGCGAGCCCGATGTGTTGGGGGGTGAGAGGGCCTTGGCAAGCTATCAAAAGGATGTTGGACTGTGCCTACCACTATTTTGGGGGGAAGGAGCGAGAGGACAGTTGGACATGTTAAGTTTGAAATATTTATTAGAGGTACAAGTAGAGATGTAAAATAGGCAATTAAAGAGAAAATCCATCCTGAAAACAAAAAAAAATGAGTCTCAGCCATAAAAATTATTTAAAAGATATGTGGTCAGATAAGATTCTTGGTGATTGAGTGTCGATAGAGAAGAGAACCAAGTACTGAATGTGGGGTGCTTCTACTTGAAAAGGTTGAGGAGAAAAAGAGTTACTAGCAAAGAGATCTAAAAGGAGAGCCGTCAGGGAGGCAGAAAGAAAACCTGGAGTGTGTGGTGTCCTGAAAGCCCAGGGAAGAAAGTACACAGAGGTCTATGAGTATCAGCAGCTGACATTCCCCTGTACCTGATTGTCTTCTCTAGTTCCATTTGTAACACACACACACACACACACACACACACACACACACACACACACACACACACACACCCCTTTCTAAATTAAAAAAACACATGTTAAGCTCTTTATGAATATACTGCCTCTTAACATTGCCATGGTAAGTTATATCTCCTTATAAATATTTGAAAAATCTCTGGAGACAGAGCTTTCCTATTAATTAGGGTACCATATAATCATTAACTTAACTACTGCAAAAAAAAGTATGCCTCCAATTCTTTGCCTACTATCTTGGAAAAATATATAAACCTCTGTTACCAGAAAAGAATGGCTTATCTATGTTTGATATTTCTCTTCTAATTGTTTACAACCCAAAACAATTAGATCTCATTTAAATAAAATAATTAAGTTAAAATAATTAATTAAATAGATATCAAAATATTTAGGTCTCTTTATCCCAAAAGTAAAAAGGAGAAGTATTTGAGAAATAAGTGGGTTAGGAAGTTGTACAAAAATATAATGCTTAGAAACATCAGCGTTTTTCATCACATGTTAACGTATTTGAGCAATGATATAAAAGTAATATGAAAAGAATTATGAGGTTATATGATTAATTTCTAATATATAGTCCAGGTATTGTAGAATTATGCTGATATCAGTTGTCCACTGTTGCTTATATTCTCCTAGTCTGTTGATATATGAGGCACCGTGGAAGCAGGTAGAGGCAAGAGAAGTGAATCAATTATATTTGATTGGGGTTGGTACAACATCACAGGTGGAAATATGTCATTTTCAAGTCTGAAAATAAATCCTTACACAGGCCTAAGATACAAATAGGAGTGTTGTTACAAGAGAAACTCGTGTCTCTCCCTATATTTGTTTTTGAGTTTTGTCGACATGTGATAATAATATGACTGTTACCACCTAGGCTCTCTTTTTGGCACATGGACCCAGTTTTAAAGAGAAGACTGAAATTGAGCCATTTGAAAATATTGAAGTCTATAACCTATTGTGTGGTAAGTATGTTTAAATTCACCAGCAAAATGTGGATAGCTGCTGGTGAATTTGTAAAATTGATAAATTGTAAAATTTGATAAATTGAATCTCAGAGGCTGGATGCTCTGCATTAAGAAGACAGAAAAGTGGAAAACATGCAGATGAATTACTTATTATTCAGAATTATTCAGCTATAACAGTGAATTCTTTTTGTTTTACTAATAATGAAAAATTTTAGATCTTAGGAGACCAAGCTTTTCTATTAGTTACTACATGATAATTTAATAAAACTTAGATAAATAAAAATAACACTTCTAATTTTTCAAAGAAGGATAAACGCACCTAAAAATAGAAGGATTTTTTTGTAATTACAGAGAAAAGGCTTCTGGCATAAAAAAGATTATAAGAAAGTCCTATTTGGATAGACATTTGTTATTTTCCCTGATGTTAAGAAAAACGCTTAAAGAATTAGGGTTTGGGGGAGGCTAACCTACTTTTCTGCCTACATGCTTACCTCAGACCTTTATATTAACAAATCATTGACCTGGGCAAGACAGTGAGTAAGCTGTAATTTTACCATTAGCTTTAGGAATTTGGACATAAACATACTCACAATTGTTTCTCTTAATCTTGTCCCTGGCCTGTGGTAATTGAATGTGACTTAGAGACCAAAAAGTATCCATTTAAAAATCATATGTTGTACTAACATAAGATATTTATAAGAGAAACTGTGTGCGCGTGTTGGGGAAAGAGGTAGGTGAACTGTCGGTACTTTCTGTCACTTTATCTGTATACCAAAACTGCTATAAAAATAAAGTCTATTACAAAAAAAAGAGGCTTAACTTCAAAAGTCAGTACCACAATTTCTTAATTTGTATTAACTTCCCATTTTAAAATTACAAATAACTCATCTTCCACTCATCGTGCAGAGATACTTTTGCAGACAGACTAGTCTGGTTACTTTTATCATCCACCAACCTGCTTGGAAAGCAACATATAACACACTAATTAGATGATGAAATGGAAATATATAAATATATGAGATAAGACAGAAGTTAGTGTGACCAAAAGAGTGAAAGATAAAATAAATAAATGTGTTATAGCATTAGCAATTTAAATTCTTGGCTTCCGTGGCTGGGCTGTGGTCAGGGCTGCTGGTCTTTTGCAGGGATGATTCGAAGGAACTAGACAGGACTGCAGTCTTGGAGAGATCTCTTAGGTGGTAGTCAGCAGGAGCCACTTAAAAGGCTATGTTTATAAAATGTTTGTATGTTTTGCTTTTGTAGAAAAAAATCACAAAAAGTTCGCTCGTAAGCAAAATTCACTAGTTTAATTTTTTAAAAGAGTATCTGTCCCTAGAGAATTTTTATACAATTAAGTAGATATACTACAAGTCAGACTGTAAATTATTTAACTTCTTTAAACTTGTTTTTATGAAGACTATCTTTTCATGCTAGAAAACTGTGATAAGCTTTAGGAACAAAGTAATCATGTAAGCAGTGAGACTTTTCTCTGGAGGAACAGAAACAGCTCATGAAAGTTTCTGTGGCTCTGCAATGACTATTCCTATTCTTCAGAAAGACTAGATGCTGGAAACTCGGGGGGAAGAAAGTCAGCAAACCGAAGGGAATATGCAGTGCATGACTACATTACAGCAGAATTTATTAAAGGAAATGAAAGAGAAGGTATTTGTTTTTTCCCATATCCCACATAGGAGTTGTGGCCTTCCAATTTAAAGCTACTTTGAACTTAATATTTTACAAACAGATCTTCTACGCATTCAACCAGCACCAAACAACGGCACCCATGGTAGTTTAAACCATCTTCTGAAGGAGCCTTTTTATGAGCCATCCCATCCAGAGGAAGTGTCACAGGTTTCTGATTGTGGCTTTACTGCTCCATTGCCCACAGACACTCTGGACTGTTCCTGCCCTGAGCTAGAAAACGTAAGTAACAACCTCATGCATCCATAAGAATATGAAGGGGCAAGCTAGTCTATAACCTGGGTAGCTGACCACCAGGTCTGTATTCTGGCTCAGAAACTTACTAAGTATATGTATGTATGTATGTGGTTTCTCTGAACCTTATCTGCAAATGAGAGATCATAATGCATACATTTTAAGATTAAGTATGTGAATATGCTTTGTAAACTGGAAAGCACTATTTGGAAAGTAATTGTTAATTCCATTGTGAGCTAACAGTCCTTAACCATTCAAAATAGTAATCTTGGAGCTTTCTTTGATTTCCTTCATAAACCATTCTTCTTACAGTTTAAGAATCAGATGGTCATGCTTGGTTATTTAGAGCAGAAAGAACTAGGAGTGTGTAGGGATTGTAAACTGGTGTTAGACACACCCACTAGGGTAGGTGCTGTGGGGCATTCCTCTGGGTAGCAGCAGAGAATTTCTATCAGGAAACACTTGGAAGCTGGCTAGACAGATAGTCCACACTGGGAAGGTCTTAGTAGGTTAAGCCCTGGGCTGAGTTCAGGAGCAGGGCTTCAGATCCCAGGAGACTCTCAACAAGGAGAGGTTCCAGCACTAGGGGGGGCCCCAAGAGCAAAGAGTCAGAACAGGAGCTCAAAATAAATAAATAAATAATCTGAAATAATTAAAGATAAAATAAATAAATAATATGTTATTACACATTACATTGTATTACAAAATACAAGGACCAAGCTCACCTAGGACAGTCAGAGCACCTGGGCGGGGTTTGGATTTCAGAATGAAATTTGAGCTCAGTTATCAGAAGTCCATCAAGCTAAAACTAATGTCAAGGTACATTTGATGTCAAGTTCAAAATGTGGCTGTAGAGCTAAATATACATCCACTGCCTTGGGTAAGAAATTTTTCTTATAGTCAGGGATTGGTAAAGACTTCACATTCTCTAATCTTCAAAATAACATTATACCACATAAATGAATAACCAACCAAAAGAGGTTTTAAGAGAAAAAAGTCCAGTCAGACTTCTCAGTAGACATCAAATCCTCAGCAATGATTAGGGTAAGGGTGTAGGTTTTCTACCCACTACTCCAGATAATCTCAATGGAAAAACAATTAAAAATATATATATTACAACGTGGATGTTTTATTCCCCATTTTGGAGATAAAGAGTGCTCAGAGAAGTTAGGTAAGTTGTCCAACATCATAGAAGTTTGGTCTATCTGACTGCAACCCCAGGTTCTTCTCTGTGAAGAATGCCCCTTGCCACTCAAAGTGTGGTCCCAGGACCTGCATCTCTTGCAAGTTGGCTAGAAACACAGAATCTCAGGCACTACCCCAGGTTTACTGAATCAGAATCTGCAATATTTTAACAAAACCCTTAAGTGACTTATATGTGTATTAAAGCTTGAGAAGCCCTGGGATGTTGTCATCCCAACTCAGTAGCTGATTCCAGCTGTGGTCAGAATGCTTTGCCCCATTATCAGTGATATCTTCGCAAACTCCCACATCAAAAAATGATGGCCAGGGGGAGTTGTAGGATGTCTATATTTCTGAGTAGTGGCAGAATTGGAATTTAAACTCAAGTTAGTCTGGCTTCTTTGTTCGATA
Source organism: Cynocephalus volans (assembly GCF_027409185.1). Lineage (NCBI taxonomy): Eukaryota > Metazoa > Chordata > Mammalia > Dermoptera > Cynocephalidae > Cynocephalus > Cynocephalus volans. The sequence goes on from NC_084464.1 coordinate 132,308,268, forward strand.
GTAAAACACTTCGTGTGGTTACTGCAGAAATAATCTTGATCACCGTGTAGAACATGTGTTACTACTTTGACTTACTCTCTCCCTTTCCCTCCCTCATTATCTTGCAGGATTCTCTTCTAGAACAAGTGAATCAAATGCTAAATCTCACCCAAAATGAAAGTAAGTCAACAGAAAATATGTAAAGTCTTTGAAGTTTAGACCTAACAAAACACAACACTGACTTTTTGGAATTCCCCAAAATAACCCCCCAGAAGCTTTTGAACGTGAAGATTTTATTGACAATATTCAGGAGGAAAAAAACCCACAACAAATCTAACAGCAGTAGCAAGCATGGGGTAGTAACAGTGGTTCCAGGAGCATAACAAATTTCCTTGAGATAGTTGTGCCTCATCTATAGTCCCTTATTCCCTTTCTGAAACAGACTAAACTGCCTGCATTTGAGTCCTAGCTTTGCTGCTTCCTGGCTGGGTAACCTAGGGCAAATCACTTAACCTCTCTGTGCCTTGGTCTTTTTATCTATAAGGACTGTGCCCAACTCATGTAATTGTAAATGCTAAAAAAAGTGAATACATGGAAAGAGTTTACAATAGTGCCTGGCATGTAGCAATATTATTATTACCTGCTATCTTTTAAGTATTCTTGTATTAAACTCACTATGTCTCAGTTTCATTCATTTATAAGATGCAAATGCCTACTTAATAGAGTTGCTATGAAGATTAGATGTTAATATATGGTGCACTTAGAATAGTGCATGGCGTACAGCAAGAGTTCAATAAATGTGTTAGTTTTTTTGATCATCTTATACCTGGCAGGGTTTTTTTTAACCATCAATCATTGATGGATTTTTAAATTATAGTAGCATACAAGTAAAAATAAATGCTTTAGGACATTGTCTAGTCCTAATATCATACAAGTAAAATAAATGCATTATCTATTTGGGCTGCTGTGACAAAATACCATAGACTGAATGGCTTATAAACCATAGAAATTTATTCCTCATATTTCTGGAGGCTGGGACATACGGGAGGCTTCAGATCCTTCCTTAGCATCTTGTTTGGTCAAGTTACTTATATAAGCCTTAGTTTTGTAATCTATAAAGTGGAATAACAACATCTACGTCATAGGGTTGTTGTAAGAATTAAAAGAGTATGTAAAGTATTTGTTAGAGTACCTTACATATAATAAGCCATAAGAGAGTGACAGTTATTATATGCATAGAGACATCAGCTAATTTCACAAATAGTTTTATTCTGTGTTATTTTAATTTTAGTAACAGCAACAGTGAATGTAAACTTGCCATTTGGGAGACCCAGGGTCATGCAGAAGGACAAGGACCACTGTCTTCTTTACCACAGGGAATATGTCAGTGGATTTGGGAAAGATATGAGAATGCCCATGTGGAGCTCATACACGGTCCCCAAGCCGGTAAGTTTCTGAGTCCATTGATCCACACAGGCTGGAAAAAATTTATAATTCTTTAATATTCAAAGAGTTGAATTTTGTTTTGCAGTAGAGAACCCAAAGGGAGATTACTGGCCTGTAGCATATATGACAGTGTCCCTGGTATTACATAAATATTTTTATAGGTGCTATGTGGGCACAAAAAAGAAATGCATTATATTTTTTCATAGAAAAAATATAAAGCATTTACAGGCCAATTGTCCAATTGGTAAGGCAGGTAGAAAAGAACATTTTGAACAGAAGCAATAGGACCTACAGGCACATTGCTCATTTGGTATTTCCCAAGAATGTGGTGGGTGCACCTAGAAGGTGGTGATAAGATTTTATAAAGGGCTTTGTATTTATTTGATTATTTAACAAGTACTTTACTCTCTGCTATGTGCTGTGGTATGCACAAGGAACACAATGTTAAGATGTACTCCTTCCCTGAAGGATCTAACACCCTAAGTCAGGCTAGACTTACATGTAGAGATGTATGTCACAGATCTCTCCAAACTGAGGTTGAGAATTCACTTGTTTAAATCCTCTTCCTTCTTCACAGTCTGGCATACTCCCTTTGCTAAATGGTACCAAGACATGTGGCTTCCCATCAGGAAGAAAGTGTTAGATCCCAACCTCACACCATACACAAAATTAAATTGCTGGTGGATTTATAGACCTAAATATGAACAAACAATCCATATTTCCCTTTGTGTATGTCTTTATGACCTTGGGATGGGGAAAGATTTCTTAGGATACAAGAATAGCAAAAAAAAAAAAACCCAGAACAAAACAGAAAACTGATTAATTTGACTGCATTAACATTAATATGTGACAAAGACAATGTTATGGGTGGGATGATATATTTGCATTACATATAAGAAACAAGTGATGAGTATCCAGATTAATAATTAGTATCTGGAATAGCTGATAAATTTATGCCAATAAACAAGAGAATGACAAGCATCTTAGTTAATAAATGAACAAAGAATACAAGCCAGGCGATTGAACCTCATTTGCAATCAGAGAGATGTAAATTAAAGTAAACTTAACATCTGCCAAAAATCAGCCCAAAAATTCCTTCAGGGCAGTGGATGGTTATATTTAATATATCTCCAGCAGGATAGAGCTGACCAGTAAATGCTTATTGAATGGAATGCATCAGATGAATTAATCCCAAACATTATTTTAAATGACTTTTAAAGACAAAGCCATACTGCCAACCAGAAGGGTAAATAAATCATCAGGAAGCTATTTTTGTAGAAAAAAATCTTAGTATTTTAGATCCAGAGACTGATGACAGTATTTAGCTATTACTGTTTATGGAAAGGAAGTAATTGGTTGTATCTGGCTTATCTATTCTTCTTGTTCTGTTTCAAGATTTTTGAAAAAAATAAGCATATTTTCCCACTACTAATTAAAGCTTTGTACATTCTGAAAGCCAGATCTGCTGCTGACAACTGTTTAATTTGTTTCCCAGAATGGGCAAAGGTTCTACAGTTACCTGAATGCATATGTATGGTTGGTGGCAACATTACTGCTTACTTAGTTTGCACAATGTTCAGTTGTTGGTGATTTTCTTTAACATACAAGCATACTTCAAAAAGTTCATGGAACAATAGAATGGAAAGATAACATGAGTATTTCCGTGGACTTTTTGAAGGACCCTCAAACTACATTCCTTAAAATGAGTTTCTTTGTTTCTGTTTTTGAAAGGGGCAGCATATTCAAGGTCTGTCTTACCATTCAATTCTCTATTTTGAAAAGTCCAGGTATGTGGAGTTAAAGGGAATGTTTATATTTTTATTACTTTCCCCTGCTGTGTTGCATTCCTGAATTTATATGAGCTTTGTCGGAAACCAAAGGCGGAGAGATTTTAAATGGGCTCAGACTAGGAGTTTAGTACAATTCTTCTTTGTTATTGTTTTAAAACTACTTCTTTGTTACCAAAAGTTCCTGTCCTTTCACTGATCCCACAGAACTACTTGTGTATTTCTCCCTCCATGTAACAGGATGGAATTCTAGCAATTTTCTGCTTTCTAATTCAGAAATTACTCTGTTAGTGTGTTGTGGTTCAAGAAAATTGCATACAAGGATGTTTTGAGATTCGCATAAAAATGTTGTAAATCAGCTCTGTGTTTGAAAAATCAGACTTTAAATAAGCACTTTTTGGAACATGGACCCAATTGGCCAGTGCCTTCAAGTTTTTGGAGGTTTTGTTTTTCTGCGGTTTTGGTGGGTTTTCTAATTTTTGTTGTTGTTATCTCAGAAGAGTTTTGGGGAAGTAGTTGTGATTTGAAATCATGGTCCCACAACAACTGCTGCTTTAAAACCATTAAGGTTGTTCAGGCTTCTGGGCCTGCTCAGTGGGAAGATGTGAACTGGTTTTTCTGCTGCTAGGTGAAAAGTTGAAAATAAGCAAGAATTATGATTATTGTTTAGAATAGATACTTCAGAAATTTCATATGAAATCAAAGCACTTTTTCAGAGGAGAAAAATCTAGCATACTTTGAAAAATACCTCTCTCTCTCTTCATGTATATACATAAAATATATATATATATAAAATATATGTATAATTTCCCATATTATTGAATTTTTAAAAAGGCTTTTTGGTTCTTAAGCTTATCTCTGATATTATAAATTTGATCTAATCATGTTTTGTGAGTCTTCAGAAACTAGGGACATTATTGTATGTAGCAAACTGTTCTTTGAACTTTGAGAAATTGTTTTCCCTGTAGAAAAAAAAAATCACGCAACCAGACAAATCATTTAAAACATATGTAGTTATTGTCCTTACCATAAGTCAATCCAATCTTCAAATAAATAAGTTTTAGCTTTTACATTCAGCCTACAAGGAAGGAGCATCTTAAATAAAAATAAATAAAAATAATTTTTCTTCTGTTTAAGTTCTATTTTGTCCCAATGCCAGACTAAAGGTAAAAGCATCTCACTTTCTTATCTGTGTTCATCATTTACTTCTCTTGAAGGACTTTAAGAGGTAGGGAGTTCAGATTTTTATCTGAGTGTCTGAGTTCTATCTCTTGTTTTCCTGACTTTCTATCCTCTGGCTTGAAAAATTCCAGGGAACCTGAAAAGGTGGCAGGATTGAAGTTGTTTACACGTGCGGGGGTGGTGGTGGTGGTTCACGCTCACCTTCTCTCATGGGACCAGGGCTCAGAAATGACAGGACCATTCATGCCCTCCATCCTTCTCGAGGGCTGCCTATTGCATAATCTTGCCTTTATAAAGGACGCCACATCTTGTCTTTCCATAGAAGGTGCCCTTCTATGTGGGAGTCCAAGTTTGGTACGTTAAGAAATAAATCTCAAGATTTTCAGTTAGCAGAAAACATGTCACTTTTTTTTAGTGCTTCCTGGTTGAAGCTATCCTAGTTCATTTCCTCCAACCCAATGTCTATGCCACTATGAGAAAATAGTAAGCATTTTGCTGAACTAAATTGTTTGAGCACAACAACCTTTACAGTCACGGTTGCATTAAAGATTACAATAAACTTTCTTAACATTTTCATAATTTTAATGGTTGAATACAAGCACTTTAATTTCCTTACATTATGGAAAATGCATCTGTGGCTACATTTATTTATTGTCAAGTAAAACTCACTAATGTGAAAGGTCAGAGTAAATGATAATGACGCGTGTAAGGAAATTACACTCACAATATGCCAGATGTCTGTGGGGCTGATGCTGTCAACTTGTCAATATTCCTGTTCTCACATTTTACAGCATACGTATGTGCTCCTATATACCAAGTGCAGAAACCTGGTCATTCAGAACTGTATGCTGTGATATGTTTTTGAAAGAATGTAAACAAGTGTTTTTAGCTTTCCAGACTCTGCCACCTGTAGGAGACTAAAATAAGTAGTAAGAGCGAATCCAGTGCGTTTAACACAAATATCTTCAGATTTCTTGATTTTCTTCTTGTTTTGGTGGACTGTGTCACTCAGGAATCTCCTAAGGAAGAAAGAAGGGAAGATACATTTTTGATACTTTCTATATTTCAAAATGTTTTTATTTGGTTTATTTGGTCTGTACACTTAATTGGTGGTTTAGCTGGCTTTATAGTTCTAGAAATAATTTTTCTTCAGAATTAATAGGACATTAAACTTTCCGGACTGATCCTCCAATGTGTTTCTATTTTTCCTACTTTCCCCCATCTTTTTGTCCTTAATTCCACTTTTTGTGATATATCTGCAACTTCATCTTCTAGATCTCATTGAGTATTTTATTTCTGCAATCATATTTTTAAATCCCAGGAGCTCTTTCTGTTATCTTTTAAAAAAATTGCTTTCTGGTCTTTCTTTATGGATGCTGTATGTACTGTCATCTCTCTGAGAAGAGAGTTTCCTCCTGCTTTCTGCGTTGTCTCTTTTTCTCCTCTGCCCCCCACCCCCAGCCTCCCACCACGAGTGTTAGTGGTTCTCAGCTGTCAGCTCATATTTTGAGAGCAAGACACTAAAACTACATGGCTGGAGATTTCCAGCTGATAGGCTTCACTATAGGTTGATCAGGAAGAGAACCAGCCATTTTGCTGGGGACTCCCAACTGTATCTAATTTTCTTTTCAAACTGGTTTGTTTTCCAAAGAGAGGACACTTCTAATGTGACCCAGTATACATGATTTGCTGGCTCCATGGGACAGCGAGACTGGGGGAAGTCTTGTCATTCATTATGTAGAGTTTTATTTAATCCCATTTCTTTCAGTATGGTACACCTGCTCTTCACTGTGCCTTGTGTCCTTTAGTCTGGTCATCCCTCTGGTTCAAATGCTCCAGATGGTAAACGTTCTGTTCGGCCTCTTTTAAGGACTTTCAGCCTGTCCTCTTTTCTAGACTTATGCACACTCCCTGTCTTTAGGAAACTACAAGTTCTACCCTTAAGGGGTTCTGCAGTAGGAATCTGCTTCTTTATGCTTTCTCCAACCTTTGGCTCTTAGTGGTCAGTGTTTACTGGTCTACTAGATCAGGTTACTATTTGTTTATCTGCTTTCTAGCTTCTGAACATTTCTTATCACCTCATATGTGTCTTTATTATTACTGTATTTTTAATAGAATTTCAGAAGGGAGCAGAATAAGTATATGTGTCCAATCAAGTTAGAAACGTTTACTCAACTTCTGTATAATGTTTTCCAACTGGAGCATTGCAGTATGGTAGGGGGTCCAGTCTCTGCTTGGCTTTTCCTGAACTTTCCTCATTGTCACTCCCACCTATTCTACATTTCAGTATGACACTCTCCCGCCCATGAATACAGCATACAGTGTACATTGCCTTTTTCTTTGTGAATTGCACTCATACGTTTTAGACACCATTGCTAATTTTCACTTTCAGCACAATGCAGTGAATAAAGGAAGGACATCCTAATGTAAGCTAACTTTTTTTTTTAATGTAAACTATTTCAAGTTTTGTTAAGAACGATATGCATTGTAAGCAGTAGAGTGTATATAAATGAAAATCTCTGAAAAAATTAAATAAATAGCAAAATGTTCACTACCCGTGATTATATGCTAATCAAAATATAATGATCACGTAATACAGTATTACCTTAAATACTTGGGTTAGTCAGCACATTTATAGGATGCCCTTGGTGAATAAATTATTGTACTAGTCTTTAAATAGGGACGCAAAGAAAATTATAAAAAATATATTCCTAGGGTTGGCCAGTTATTTCAGTTGGTTAGAGCATAGTGCTGATAATACCAAGGTCCAGGGTTCGACACTTGTACCTGGACAGCTGCCAAAACAAAACAAACAAACAAATATAGATATATATATATTCCTATATTTAATGATGCATAAAACATAGCTGCAAATTTATTTAAATCCCAAAATAAGTATGTTTGGACAATTACAGCTTCTTTGATTTGATCTTAGGTTGGTTACAAGTTCTTGTCCAGCTGAAGAATAATATACTTAGTTCATATCTGCATTTTAAAAATAAATTGTTGACATTGTATTTTCAGCTTTTATTTGAAAGCACAATATATATCACAACATAAAAGTTAGATCCAGAAAAAGATTTTGGTTTTTAGCAATAGCTCCCATTATTCGTTTGCTCTCAATTCAGGTTTTACTCTGCAAATATTTCTTTCCAAGTTGTATTTAATTTGCCTTCCTGATGTCCCTAACCAGAAGGGAACCACAGAAGAAAACATTGCTAAAGACATCCATTTCCATTGCTTGCGTAGACCTGATTCACTAAGAAAATAAAAAAAGGTTAAATGAAAAACACACCAGGGAAGTTACAAACCATATAGGGCAATGGGTGAGCCACAACTGTGGGCGTAATTTTTCTTTTCTTTTCTTTCTTCCAACAGGGAGACACAACGCCTCTTCCTCCCACTGTCCCAGACTGTCTGCGGGCTGATGTCAGGGTTGCTCCTTCTGAGAGCCAAAAGTGTTCCTTCTATTTAGCAGACAAGAATATCACCCACGGCTTCCTCTACCCTCCCGGTTAGTAGAGCTCTTTTTTAGAGCAGTAGCTTAGAAAGCCCTCATCAGCTGGATGTGGGCATGTGCCTTAAACACATACTCCCCACCAAAACTACCTGCTTGGGCTAGACTAGTTGCCTAAGAGGCATCCAGCAGTTGTGGGCTGGTCAGAAGCCGTGCAGCAGCTATAATAAAGACTAATAAATTTTGCAGTGGGAACCACACACCAGGTCTAATCTGGCCCAGATGTTTAGAGAGTTCGGCAGGTTTAAGTTTAATTTTAAAACTGAAGATTCTTTGGAGAGGGACCCAAGCTTCTAAAAAACAACATCTTTATTTCTGGCTACTGCCCAAACTCAGGTTTGCATGGAGAACACAGCTGTGCCTGTGAAAAGGAATCAGGCTGGGATTCTGGCCTATCATTCACACTGTACATCCAACACTTTTAAACTATGGATTAAGCAGCCAAATGAACTAAGTTTTTTTAAAGAAAGGATCTCTCTTGGGAACATGCAGAAGCCAGAATGATTTTTCTAAAACTTAATTATCTTTCCTGTTCAGGAGGAAATGTCAATTTCATAAGATTTTTGACAAGTTTAGCTTCTGGGAATGAGGTTATTCCTGATATTTGGCTCATTTTTCTTGAAGCCATGGCGAAAGATAGTCAATTTAGAGATTTATAATTTAGAGATTCTGAGATTTATGGTGGGAAAAAAGGTTTAATGAAAGCAAGTAGCATATCAATTTAAAAACTCCTAACAGAATTGGGGTAAATAAACTGTCGTATTTCATTTAAGTGTCTAGATATAATTGGGCAACCAAATTTATGTAAACTCTAGGATAAACCTTAAAATTTGCAACATTTTTTAATAAAGATTTTTAAATTGGCATATGAAATTGTTTCCGTTAAACCATATGATATTGGCTGATATATAAACGTTTGCCTTGACAAGGAAATAAAATTAAAAACTAAATAACTTGTCCCCCAAAATATTGAGGATAAAATGAAACTTTTTTTAGAAATGGAAATTCTATTATAGGTGAATTCTTAATTTTTCTCTGAAACAGAGGTAATGTTATGCTGATTGCCTTTCCAATTTTCAGGGCTTATTTAAAAAGTAAAAAAGACTTAGTGGGGGTCTGAGTACCATGAACAGCATGTGAAATCTTAAGACAAAAAAGCTAGTTTATTTCTTCTTGCCTCTTGCTGCCTACCCATTGGCCTCTCATTTAAGTATTAGTTAAGATACTCAAGTGTACTCTAAATATGAAAGTGTTATAACAGATGCCTCACATAAGTGCAATCATGCAGTATTTGTCTTCCTGTGACTGGCTTATTTCACCTAGCGTAATATCCTCAAGGTTCATCCATGTTGTTGAATATTGCAGAGTCTAAAATAGTCAAATTCACAGGACTGAAGAGTGAAATGGAGTTGCCAGGGGCTGGGAGAAGGGGGGAATGGGAAGTTACTAATCAATGGGCATAAAGTTTCAGTCAAGTAAGATGAAGTGGCTCTAGAGATCTTCTGTATAATATGGTACCTAGAGTGAACAATACGAGGGTACTTCAAAATGTTCATGGAAAAATAGAATTAAAAGATAATATGAATCTTTCCATGAACTTTTTGATGACCCCTCATACTGTATTCTACACTTAAAGGTTTGTTAAGAGGGTAGATGTCATGTTACATGTCATTACCAAATAAAATAGAATGAAAGAAAGGTAGTATAAAAAACATCTATAGGTCTGCAGCTTTTAATCCTCACAACAATTCTATGAGATCAATGGCATGAGACCAATGAGGAAATGGATGGACTCAGCACCTGGCCCAAGTGGTGCAGCTGAGGAGCAGGGGAGCTGGGGTCCAGAGCAGGCTTCTTCTAGAGCACAGTCACTCACTCACCGCACTAGACAGCATGCCCACGAGTCCTCAGAGTCCATCATTTGTAGTGTTCCCATCAGTAGTCTTCACTGAGTAAAAATTCACTTTCTTAAGAATATTTTATTTTGGAAGAGAGTTATTTATGATAGTATTATTATTTTGTGCACATTCAATAACTGCATCAATGTCTGGCATTGTATTTGTTTCCAAGGGCTGCTGAAACAAATTACTACTAACTGTTGACTTAAAACAACAGAAGGATATTCTCTCACAGTTCTGGAGGCCAGAATTCCAAAATCAAAGTGCTGGCAGGGCCATGCTGCCTTTGAAGGCTCTAGGAGAGAATCCTTCCTTGCCTCTTACAGGTTTTGGTAGCTCCAGGCATTGCTTGGCTTGTAGTTGTATTACTCTGATCTCTGACACTGTATTCACACGGCCTTCTTCCCTGTGTCTCTCCTTTTCTCAACTCTTTCTCTCCTTATAAGGATGCCAGTCACTGGATTTAGCATCCACCCTAAATCCATGATAATCTCATCTAGAGACCCTTAAGTACATCTGCAAAGACTCTATTTCCAAAGAAGTTTACATTCACAAGTTGGGGAGGACAGATTAGTACTTGGACTTACTTTCTTCGGTATCACAATTCAATCCACTACAGGTATCAAATGCATAAAACTGCTTGCATTATTGATGAATACTACTAGAAGGTACTCAATACTTCTGTGTTTTGACTGTTAATGAATTTACATCAATATGTAATAGTAATAGGCTGATTATGTAGTATGTCATACTTTCTCTTATAGCTAGATTTAATAAGATCCATTTGTTTTGCAGCAAACAATAGAACTTCTGATAGTCGATATGATGCTTTAATTACAAGTAACTTAGTCCCTATGTATGCAGAATTCAAAGGTAAGTATGAATTTAGATTATTAATTTTAAAACACCTAAGTGACTTCCTGAACTTCCAAATTAAACACATCTTTTATTACAATTCGTTCCTGACATTAAGAGTCATTTTGTTCTAATGTTTAAATATAGGTCCAGGAAAGATCCCTGACATTGTTTCTTTTCAACTTACTTCAACTTTGAGTGACTTGTTGCCAGAATTCTGATAATTTGTTTTGAACCCTTAATTTAACTGTAAAAAGCTATTTACAAAACTGAATTTTACTAACACTCACCATAAGTAAATGAAAGGTAAATGTGTTCCCAGAGTAATAATTAATAAGGCAGCATGGGTGTTCTGGTCATTTTTAACATTCACTGTCCTAAAAGCAACTCAGAGGAATTGTCCTCACTGTCCTAGAGAGGAATTTGGAGACATATTTAACTGTAATCTCAAGACTACACCTACGGCAACAAAAAGCTATCATCAATATGGTTGTTTATTTTTGTTGCATGGACTGTTTTGTAGAATTACCCAATCGCCACTGTCAACTATTGAAATAGAATTTGATGATATTTAAATGTACCTGTCTATAATTGAAAATATTCCAATGTTTAATAGAGGTAGATATTTTTAACATCTTATCTTTTATTTTTAGAAATGTGGGACTACTTTCACAGTGATCTTCTTATAAGACACGCCATGGAAAGAAATGGAGTAAATGTGGTTAGTGGACCAGTATTTGATTATAATTATGATGGTCATTTTGATGCTCCAGATGAAATTACAGAGTAAGTAATTTGACTTTTCAATTTAGCGATAGGGTATCAAGAGGGAAAAATCCCAATATTTGAAATAAAAGTTCAGTATTTTAATATTACATAATATATTCATATACCGATGTTATTGTTGACTATTAGCAAAAAGTAAATATGTCAAAATTCTAAACTAATGGGCTAAGAAAAAATTCCCAGGAAAAGTTTACCAAAAATTTTGTTTTCTAAATGAATGGTCAAAGATGAAATGAAATTTTATAAAGGTTAAGGAGACAGGGAAGAATCAGTGTACTATCAGTCAGTATAGAACCCGTCCTACAATAAACAGAAAAAAATCAAAGGAAAACTAAGGAAAATTTCACAATAGTGAATGATTCATAAAAGCATCTCTCAGAAGAGAGTATAGGTAGATCTCATACAGAAAACTAGTTCTACTACCATGAATGCACAAGAAAGAACAAAACCCACTGCTAGAACAAAAATGCAAATAAGGAAGAGAAAGAATCATGAACAGACCAATAACAAGCAATGAGACTGAAGTGGTGATCAGCAGTATCCTAAAAAAGAAAAGCCCAGGACTGGATGTCTTCACTGCTGAATTCTAAAAACTTTAAAGAGTTATTAATACCAATTCTCTTCAAACTATTCCAAAAAATTGAAACAGAGGCCACTCTCCCAAACTCATTCTATGAGTCCAGCATCACCTTGATACCAAAACCAGAGAGAGATACAACCAAAAAAGAAAACAACAGACCAATATCTCTGATGAAGGTAGATGCAAAAATCCTTAACAAAATATTAGCAAACAGAATAAAGCACCATATCAGAAAAATTATACACCACGATCAAGTGGGAGTCATCCTAGGGATGCAAGGATTGTCCAACATAAGCAAGTCAATAAATGCGATACACCACATCAACAAAATCAAGGACAAAAATCATAGATTATCTCAATAGATGCGGAAAAAGCATTTGAAAAAATTCAACATCCCTTCATGATAAAGACTCTCAGCAAGTTAAGTATAGAAGAAAAATATCTCAACACAATAAAAACCGTATACGATAAACCTACTGCCAATATCATCCTGAATGGGAACAAGAACAGGAACAACCACTCTCACCATTCCTATTTAACATAGTATTGGAAGTACTACCAGAGCAATCAGGCAAGAGAAAGAAATAAAGAGCATCCGGATTAGAAAAGATTAAGTCAGCTGGCTGGTTAGTTCAGTTGGTTAGAGCACACGCCCCACCCCCACCCCACAAATAAAAAAAGAAAAGGTGAAGTCAGACTGCCCCTGTTTGCAGATGACATGATCCTATATATAGAAAAACCAAAGACTACAAAAAAGCTCTTAGAGCTGATAATTTCAGTAAAGTTGCAGCATACAAAATCAACATGCAAAAATCAGTAGCATTTTTATGCTCCAGTAATGAACTAGCAGAAAAAGAAATCAAGAAAGCAAGCCCATTTACAATAGTCACAAAACAAAACAAAAGAGCACCTAGGAAGTAATTTAAGCAAGGAGGCAAAAGATCTCTACAATGAGAACTACAAATCATTGCTGAAAGAAATTAAAGAGGACACAAAAAAATGGAAAGACATTCCATGCTATTGGATTGGAAGAATTAGTATTGTGAAAATGTCCATACTACCCAAACTGATCTACAGATTCAGCGCAATCCCCGTGAAAATATCAATGACATTCTTCACAGAAATAGAAAAAACAATTTTAACATTCATATGGAACAACTAAAGACCCCAAATAGCCAAAGCAATCCTAAGCAAAAGAAATAAAGCTGGAGGCATAACACTACCTGACTTAAAATTATACTACAAGGCTATAGTAACCAAAACAGCATATACTGGCATAAAAACAGATACTCAGACCAATGGAACAGAACAGAGAACCCAGAAATCAACCCAGCTACTTACAGCCAACTGATCTTTGACAAAGGCAACAAGAACATACATCGAGGAAAAGACTGCCTGTTCAATAAATGGTGCTGGGAAAACTGGACCTCCATATGTAGAAGAATGAAACTAGACCTGTACCTCTCACCACATACCAAAAGCAACTCAAAATGGATTAAAGACAAATATAAGACCTGAAACTATAAAATTCCTAAAAGAAAACAGAGAAAACACTTAGGAAGTAGGACTCAGCAAAGGCTTTATGAATAAGACCTCAAAAGCACAGACAACAAAAGAAAAAATAAACAAATGAGATTATATCATACTAAAAAGCTTCCGTATAGCAAAAGAAAGAATTAACAGAGCAAAAAGGCAGCCTACAGAATAGGAGAAAAAATCTGCAAACTATGTATATGAGAAGGGATTAATATCTAGAATATAAAAGGAGCTCAAACACTTAACAGTCAAAAAACAAATAACCCAATTAAAAAATAGGCAAAGGAGCTAAATAGGCATTTCTCAAATGGCCAACAGGTACTTGAAAACATGCTCAGTATAACTAACATCAGGGAAGTGCAAATCAAAACCACACTGAGATATCATCTCAGCCCAGTTAGACTTGCCATTATCAAAAAGAGAATAACAAGTACTGGTGAGGATTTGGAGAATGGGAATCCTCCTACATTGTTGGTGGGACTGTAAATTAGTGCAGCCATTATGGAAAACAGTATGGAAGTTTCTCAAACAACTGCAGATAGAACTGCCATATGATCCAGCAATCCCACTGATGGGTATATACACAAAAGAAAGGAAATCATCACGTCAAAGGGATACCTGCACCCCCGTGTTCATCACAGCTCTATTTACAATAGCCAAGAGTTGGAACCAAACTAAATGTCCATCAATGGACAACTGTGTAAAGAAAATGTGGTATATTTACGTAATGGAATACTACTCTGCCATAAAAGGACTGAAATTCTGCTATTCGTAGATGGATGAACTTAGAGAAAATTATAAGTGAAATAAGCCAGGCACAGAAAGAGAAACACCACATCTCCTCACTCATAAGGGGGAGCTAAAAAAATAAACAAATTAAAAAAGAAAGAAAGAATAATTGGTTGAACTTTCAGAAGGAGAGAACAGAATTGAGGCCACCAGAGGTGGGAAAGGGGGAGGTAGATGAAGGTTAGTGAGAAATCGGTAAAGAGCCACATAATATTGTTACATTGTATAATGTTGAATATACTAGTTATCCTGATTTGAGCATCACATATTGTACACAGGTGTAGACATTCAATGCTGTACCTCACAGATATGTACAAACAATTATGTTTCAATAAGTAAATTTTTTTGTAAAAAAAGAATTTCAGCAAGATTTTAAAAAAAAGAAAACGTGCTCTACTAATCTGTACATCTTAGCACTAAGCCTGGTCATAATAAAGATTAGTTTTGAATGCAGCACACAGTAAGAGGGAATTTTAGGCAGAAGTCATTCATCATCATTTCTCTTTATTATCAAAATATAGGAAGGACCAAACTAAACAATTGTACCTTGTAAGCCTAAATTATGTAAAGCAATGATCTCTGCTTACACCTTTTGATAAAGTACCATTTGTGATTACTAAATGTGTGGCCTTTTTCTATTTTGTTCACCTTGTCTTCATTTCAGTGTTTATGGATTCTACCTCTTACCATTTGATGATTCCCACAAACACTTTGACAGCACTTTACTTCATGCTAGGTGCTAAGCACTTACATATGCTTCATTTAATCCACAAAACAACCCTATGTTAGATCCATTAGCTCCCAGTTAAAGATAGGAACACTGAGGCACAGAGAAGTTAAGTAAGTCGTCTGAATTCCACAGCTAATAAGTGGTAAAGCCAGAATATGAGCCCAGATAGTCTGGCTCTCAGTCCATGTACTAAATCACAGCAACATATTGTGACTTACATTAGCTCACATTCCTTTTAGTGGACTCATACTAATATCTTACCTTTATTTTGCACTTAAAACTTTTAAAAGCACTTTCACATTTGTTATCTGAACCCAAAGCACTGTCATGTCAGTTATATGGATGTATCCCCATGTCTGTACTGGGAAGCTGATAGCCCTGGATGACTTCCTTGTTAAAGTTGTGGAGACTTCGTAAGTCATAGAATGTTAGAGGATTAGTGCAAGTCCAAACATCCAGTGGAAGTGCACAGCTGGAGCTGGAATCGGGGCTCCTTCAGGTCTAGCCCCTGCCATGTAAGAAAACACCTCTGTGAGTATAATGTCAACAAAGCTAAGAATCACAGGAGGCGAGCTCCGTGCTCCACTTTTCTTTGTATTCTAATATTTTCCTGTAATGTGAGAATGACCAAGCTTGGGCTTCTACTATAAATCTCTGTTCCAGCTGCTTGAAATAAAAAGTACATAATACTTTATACTTTCTATTCATTAGTTTCTTTTACTATAATTTTACATTGTCATTTCTTAAAAAGTATATAGAGACATTTATAATCTTTAGAAGCAGAAGTATAACAACATAAAATCTTTTTAATTATATTTTTAGATATGTAGCTGACACCAGTGTTCCCATCCCAACTCACTACTTTGTGGTGCTGACGAGTTGTAAAAATCAGAGCCACACACCCGACAACTGCCCTGGGTGGTTGGATGTCCTACCCTTTATCATCCCTCATCGACCCACCAACGTGGAGAGCTGCCCTGTGAGTACGCTTTGGGAGAGTCCCAGGACCTGGGAAAATGAGTAGTCAAAGCTCATTTGGGCTTTCATAAAAGTGGCTTCAATTAAAAGATTTTTTTAGGTGTTTCATAGGTAGAGCTGTGAAAAAATGACTTCATTTTTGAGCCTTTTGTTAGACTATTGATATCCATGTAATTAATATCAATTTAAACTTGTACCTTCATACCCGAATATGTGTTTATATATGCATTCCTAGTATAGTTTATGTACATTTTATTCACATTCACTAATAAGGGAAGGGGTGATGTCTTATTAATCTTTTTATTTTGGACACAGTTCTTAAGGTTCTATCCCAAAGTCATTACTAAATTAATGTTTCCTGAATGAATATGTAAATATAAAAATTACATCAATCTGAAGCACGAGGTGTGAAATTAATTTTACACACACACACATGCACACAATAAGTTAAAGTAACATTCTTTTTTATTACCATCATGTTTTAGACCACCTCAAAATCTTTTTGGATCAAGGCAAATTATATGTAAATAGTTACTTCAACTTGCGAACGGATTCTTTATAGAAAAAAATATTTATCCCGGAAATTGGGTGTTACTGAAGTCATTCAACAAATATATTGAGTACCTATTAAGTGCACAGTATCATGATGGAAAATCTTCAGGATGTACAAAGAAGGCATACATTGTCCCTATCTTTAAAGAGATCATATACAACTTTGATATATAAATGAGATATAGGCACATAGATGGGTCACCCAATAATACAAGAATTATTTTAAAAATAGAAAAGTAAGGGAGGACTGGCTGGTTAGCTCAGTTGGTCAGAGTGTGGTGCTGATAACATCATGGTCCAGGGTTCAATCCCTGTACTGCCCAGCCACCCAAACCAAACAAAACAATAGTAAAGTAAGAAGTAAAGGATGTCATAAAGTCCTCACTGTCAAACACTGTTAAAAGGATTTAGTGTTCCAAATTAAAAACACATTTGGCTGGAGTGATCAATAAAGTTTTCATAAAGTGAGGTGGGAGTAGGGCTGGGCCCTGGAGGATGGGCAGAATTAGAGTCGGCTGTGAAGACTGAAGAGTCTTCCACGAAGGGTGTGGAAAGTGGAGAGGGTCTGGTAGCTGATAGGATGCAAAAGTGGAAAAAAAAAAAAAAAGGAAACCCAAAGATGAATCATAGATTTTAAATGTAGGTAATTAGGAAAAATACAGGAAGAGGGAAGTTAGGAATGAGAATTTTTTGGCAGGTAGATGGGATAGTTAAGTTTAGGCATGTCAGGTTTGTGGAAATGGGCGTTGATATGGAAAATCTCACAGGCTATTAGCGACTGGAAATTAAAGCTCAGGTTCTAGGCCAGACGGGGATTCATCTGTGTTCTTTCGGGTGTCCAACCACATAACTGCCTTCACTGTACTACGCACTATGGGAAGTGCTCGCACTTAGAAGCCTAGTAAAATATAAGAAGAGAGAGGTCAATGGCCAAAGAGGGACAGAAAAATTGCTGTAGGATTTTAAAGAAGAAATACTTCCTGGTAGGGTAGGTGACATTTTAGCTGGGTCGTGTGGATAGGGTTTGATTTGAGTGTTTGAATGCTCTTTCAGTAACTAAAAATGGAGGGCAAATGTTAGAGGCTGAACAGAGGGCCACTCATAGTCCTAAAAGGAGGACGAAGGGTTTCCAAACAAGAAACTGTCAGGAGATGGTGTCGAGTGGAATCCCTTACTTAGCTGAGGCAAGTGTAGGCCATCATTCCTCATGGCTGGTATAGTGTGACACTCTACCACAAAATCAGGGTTAGGTAGTTCTTTATCACAGAGCTTCTCGGTGGCCACTATGGAGTGATTATAATGGGTATGCAAAGAAGAAATTATTTAGGCCCTTATGACCTTCTGTCAGGGCTTTTGAAGATGAGTATTAAGTAGATTTCCTGTCTCCTGTCCTTCTGCCCATCACCTAGGTGCACTACTACCAACTTACTCTTCTTAAAATTTAGTTTTTATGATGTCATGTTTCCTCACCTCAAAACTTTTGATTATCTAGCCTAAATAAAAAACAAAAACAAACAAACTCCCAGCCTGTATTTAAGTCTCTTCATGATTTGCCCTCAGTTGACCTTACAGGCCTATATTCCAGGCCAACTGGAGTCCTTGAAGCTACTTGAACACATCTTGGGTTTTCCTTACTTTCTTATTTTTGCTCATGTTCCTCTCTCCTCTAGAATTCCCTTCTTTTTCCATCTGCTGAAAATTTTACCTGCATTTCAAAGTAAAGTGCAAATAGTATGAAGCCTTCCTTGATCATCCGAAGTGGAAGTGATCTCCCCAATATTGATAGGGCATCACCTCTATTGAATAGGACATCATCACTAATCATTTGGACTTTATCCAATATTTTGAGAAATTTGCAGTATGGCAAAAAAGATATACATTTATAAAGATAATTATGAGACATAATGTGATGAGTATAAAGTAAACTTAAACCAAGCTATCATTAAAAGAGATTATGAAGGTAAGATGTGGCTGTCATTAGATATGGGAGGGAGGAGAGGAAGATGGGAGAGAGTCAAAGGTGACTGAAAAAATCTAATTGTGACTGGTCAGGAAATGGGTAAGACAATGTTCTGGGAAGGCTGGATTTGCTCCTGGTATTCTTCTGTTTGGCAGACTAGTTGAGTATTTAGGAGGATACACTGGAAATAGTAGAGAATAGAGCTTAAATGCATGGGTTTTAGAGTTGGACATCTTGGGTGCAGTTAGTGACTTGGCCTCTTTGGGTAAATATATGTTACTTTCCTCATCTGTCATACCTAATAAGTATAGAAAATTTACCTCCCCTTTGAAATTGTGAGGAATAAATGAGATAATGTACACAAAACCATGAGTTCTCAATGTATAGCAAGCAAATGGTGGCCATTATAAAGAAATCATATGTTATGATGGAGTTACATTCTAAGGTCAACATAAAGTGAAATTAATTCCCCTATAATCAAATCATCCAGAAAGTAAACTACATACACAAATTGTTCTAAGTGATATTCCCACTGGTACTGGGATAAGGTAATTGTGCTATAAGCACCTGATGAAATGGTTGGCTTGCTTTAAGCATCATGTTGTCTAAAGACTCTGCTCTTTAATCACTCAGTGTGCAGAGGTCCCCCCGCCACTGTAAAGAGCTTCAGGGAACTCTGTAAGAGGCTTGAGGCTTGAAAGCAGTTGTAGAAATGGTAGATTCACAATTCCGCCTCAGACTTGTCTAGGGAACTAGAGTCATATTTCCTTATTCATTCCTTCCGTTGCTTATTCCATTTTTTCTTCCCTCCTTTTCCTTTTTATTTTTTTCTCCATCTTTGTATTGTTAAATTCCTATCAAATAAACGAGAATGTGAAACATGAGTCCAAATGACTACCATTGTAAATTACTCATCAGATATTGGAAAATACAGATAAGGAACTTGGAAGAGACATCAGAACTGTGGATATAGATTTGGTATTAAATCATGGGAGTGAAATAAAATTTCGAAGGGGGAGAAAGTGTGGAGAAGAGATTCTAAATCAAATTGAGGGAAATGTCTAAACGTCCAGGATGGAAAGAAGCAGAGTCAGCTGAGGAAACAAAATGTATCATCAAACAAGTAAGCAGTTAGTAGAGCAAAGAAAGACCAAGGAGGATCTTCCGGAAGCTTGGGGTAATCAGCTAAGTGAAAAGCCTGAGGAAAATCCACTCAGGTCATTCTTGACCAAGCAGATGCATTAGTGTGGTAGCAGCAATAACCAGACTGTAAGTGCTAAGGAGAAGAGAATAAGGAAGTTATTCTAAGTCACCTAAGGAGGTTAGGGGTAAAAAATACTGAACTGATATTGCCTCGAAAAACTAACAAAGTGAGTTGTATTTGGGGGATATACAATATTTCTATTTCTGTAACAGATATATATATATATATATATATATATATATCTGCTACAGATATAGAAATATTGTATATATATATATATCTGTATTATATACAGATATATATATATAGTGTGTATATATATATATATATATCTGTATATAAAATATTAGCTAGAGCAGTCTACAGCTGGCTTCTGTTCAGATTGCTTGGTGCCTATGACTTACCGGGTAATAAATAGCTTTAGTATCATCTCTGAGTAGGTACAATTATATGCTAAACTTTTCGGTCATTTCACTGCAATTTTTTCGAGTTCTTTTTATTGAACCATAGTTGATTACACATATTTGTGAGGTATAGATTTTAATATCAATACATGTGTACAATATGTGGCGATCAAATCAGGATAACTAGTATGCTCATGTTTACAAAATGTAATCAGTCTTTGTGACTCTTAACTAATTTCTCATTAACCCCCGTCCCACTACACTTTTCTCACCTCTAATAACCACAGTTCTGTTTTTGTTTTGAAAGTTCAATGTATTGTGATTCTTTCTTTTCTCCTTCCTTCCTTCTTTTCACTGCAGTTTTAAAATAGGGAAGACAGCTGTTCACTGAAGATTTAGTTGGATGAATACCAAATAAACCAATAGGTAGAACAGTCATATAAGCCAAGTGGGAGAATATTTTATGGAAAAAAGTGATCAAAATATTAAATGTTACTGAACTACGAAATAGTAAAGGTGAGATAGGAAGACTTTGAATTACATTTCCGTTGCAAGAATGAGCTTAAATTAACACACTACATATTTGTTTTTTTAAAAATTAATCCACATTATAAATCTGACACACAGAAACGCTTTAGAGGTTAGGAATAAAAAGTAATTTCCTCTTATACTTCCTCCGGCTCAGATGGTAGTTGTCTGTTTTAAGGCTGCATACTTAAAAAACAAACCACTGTGCTGAAGTCAAATGGGAGTTATTAAAATACACTCATCTAATTAAAAAAACTTTAGAACATTTCTACTTTGTTAAAATTTAACTGGAAATCAGCAATATCATATGAATATCAGAAAATTAATAAAGAATAAAGAATATAATAGAAACCCATGGTTCTAAATTATTGAACTAACTTTTGTAAGTATAAAACTTTTAAAAAAGTTAAATGGCCAAAAAGTATCTAAGATATTCAACTATGATAATACTCAGGGCAATAGTATTTAACCAGGCAAAAATCTCTGTTTTACACCCATGGTTTGGTAAAGATGTGGGGAAATGGGGATTATCTTCTGCTGCCTATGGAAGTGTAAACTGGTGTAAACACTTTGAGGAAGGCTAGGTTTAATACCTGATAAAGTTAAAATTGCATTGCACTCTATAGCCCAGTAATTTCATTTATATGTCCTAGAAACTCATGCTCTTGAACACAGTAGACATATGCCAAGTTATTCATTACAGTATTATTTGTAATAGCAAAAATCCTATAGCTATGGCAATGAAAAAAATAAACCGTGCTACATTTAAATGAAAGATAGTCCCAAACTACAGCTAAAGCTAGATTGATATTTCACTATGGGTAGTTTACAAACATAATACTGAATGAAAAAATAATTGGAGAATACCACTTATAATATCATTTATATAAATTTGAAAACTCATAAACCAATACTATGTATTGTGTATTGATATTCAGTAAAAGTTTTAAAAAACAGACTGAATTCACACTGATTCATAATAATGTGTAGCTCTCAGCAGAGGAAAGATGGGAACTTAACTTCATCTGCATTATTTTATTTGTCTAAAAAATTTATATCTGAAGTAAATATAAAAATGGCTAAATTTTATGACTTTGTGGTGGTCTATGATTGTTACTGTATACTTCATACTTTATTTTAATAAACAACAAAATTTAGTTATCTCAAATTAAGATTTAAGGCAATAAAAATCATAGAAAAAAAGGAAATTTCTAAGTAATAAAAAATATTTCTGTTAATGAAAAATCATGCCCTGTGAAAACATCTTGTGTTTTGCTTTTTCAGGAAGGTAAATCAGAAGCTGTTTGGATTGAAGAAAGATTTAAAGCACACATTGCCCGGGTCCGTGATGTAGAACTTCTTACTGGGCTTGACTTTTATCAGGAAAAATTACAGCCTGTCTCTGAAATTTTGCAACTAAAGACATATTTACCCACATTTGAAACCGTTATTTAACTTCATGTATAGAACAATTTTGAAAAAATGTAAATAATTTTTTTCTGCTTGAGAATCATAAAATAAAATTTTCTATTTTTCAAGTCTGTTTGAAATCATTAATATCATTATTTGCTTCTCTTTTGTTTCTATAAATACGTATTATTTTAAGTTACTTTTTCTTTTGGCACAGAGATTGTGCCATGTACTACCTTTCTTATTCTGTTTATTGTTCCATTCATAATCTGGCTATATTTTTCTGCCCAGCATTATCTAGGCAAAAAGAGAACAAGAGAAATAGGTCTCACTTGGGAAGTGAATCAATTCTACATCAGTTATAGCATAAAACTTTTTATATTTGGCAATTAGTCAATATTTATTAAAATAAAATATGTGCATAACTTTCATTTAGTAATTTCACCTGGAAAAACTGTCCCGATAAATGTACTTTACACAAATGAACAAAAACAACATCTTTTATGGTAGCAATGACCAGAAAACAACCTGAAAGACTGATTGAAAAAATTCCACAATGGAATAATGTTCCACCTCTATTAAGAAAGAAGTAGATCTGTATCTTGAATGTAAGGCTACTGCTGAATGAAGAAGCAAGTGGTAGAACAGTGTGCATAGTATGCTGTATTTTTCAGGAATCAACAAACTGTTCTATAAAGGACCAGACAGTAAATTTTTTAGGCCATACAGTCTCTCTTATAACCATTCAACTCTGCTCTTGTATCAGGGAAGGAGTCATAGATATTATGTAAAAGAAATGCGAGTGGCTGTGTTTCAGTAAAACTTTATTTACAAAATCATGTGGAGTACTAGATTTGGCCCCTGGGCTGTAGCTCGTCAATCCTAATTCATATAATAAAGCTAGGGTTAGGGGAGGTAGGAATTAATGGTAAGGAGAGAAATGGAGATAAAATTTTTATTTTGTGCCCTTTGAACTGCCTAAAATCAAACAACAAAAACAAAAACATACCAAAAAAACTCTGTATATGTATTTCTTTTAATTTTTCAGTATATGGTTATGAGGGGCATAGAATCAAGATGGCAGAATAGACTGTTCTCAGCATCACTCTCTCCCACAATCAACCAATTTATAACTAATAAAAAGCAAAGACTGCCAAGCTGGGGCTGCTAGAGCTCAGGGGAAGAGGAGGAGAGACCCATAGAGTTCATGAAGGTGGGAGAAGCTGCGATAAGAGAAAGAAGGGACGGCTCCAACTGTTTCTAGCCCTGATCATTTCAAGATTGGCCCTGGTGAGCACATGGAGCAAGAGCTGGCAAAAACCACAGCTGTGGCTTTTGTGTGAAGTTGCTTGGTGATGAGTTTGGATGTGTTGTCCCCTCCAAAACTCATGTGGAAATTTGATCTCCAATGTGGCAGTGTTGGAAACTGAATAAGTCCTGGGGGCAGATCCCTCATGAATGGATTAATGCTCTCCCTGGGGGAGGAGGGATTAATGAGTGAGTTCTCGCTCTATCAGTTCCTGTGAGAGCTCATTGCTTAAAAAGACCCTGGCACCTTCTCTCTCTGTCTCTTGCTCCCTCTCTCTTGCTTCCTCTCGCCATGTGATCTGCTTGTACCTGCCTGCTGCCTGCCACTTTTCGCCATGAGTAGAAGCAGCCTGAGGCCCGTGCCAGATGCAGCTGTCCCAGAATCCTAAGTCAAATAAACTGCTCTTCTTTATAAATTACCCAGTCTCAGGTAATTCTGTTATAGCAACACAAAATGGACTAATACACTTGGAGACTGAAAGGGAGAGGATGGCATTGGTAGCCCTTAGGCAAGCAAGACCCCTAACAGGGTTCCCATGAACCCACATAGGAGCAAGAGGCTGCAGACAACTGAAAAAAGGAGCCACTCAGAGGTTAGCAAGTCATCACAAGGGACTGGCACATGGCCTGCCACATGGGAAGTGTTTGAGTGCAGTGTGGGGGATGGATGAGATTGGCCCACCAGGGGAACATTGGGGCACAGCATGGTGTCAGCTGATCTGCCCTCCAATCAGCACAGGCCCACTCAGTGGAGACTGGTCAGGAGTATAGAACTGCGGGGCTGCAGTTTGCTGAAAAGACTCAGGCCCAGAACAGAGTTTCCACACAAGCCATGTGTATTGGATGTCATAAGACTCAGAAGTGCTTAAAAGGCTAACAATTAAAACCTGACCTGCACAAAAAGTCTTCCCCAGGGAATCAGCAGGAAAACAGCAATTTAGGTCAACCACAGGGCTCAAGTGCTCGTCCCCACAGGAAGTTCCCCCATTTTAGAAGTAAGCAAAGGACAACAAATTAGTTCCAGTGCAGAGTTTAAGTGGTGGGGGTAGCTAATAGTCCAACACAGAAGTGAAAGAAAACACAAAAAACCCATAGATCAAAGTTCTATTATTAGCCGGTAAATGTCTAACTCCACCAAAGAACACCTATAAAACCTAGAAGAGCCAGAAGCCCTCCGGGCTCCTGAGCTGGGATGAGGGGGATCCAAAGTCCTCAGCCACACCCCCCTGACATCTGCATCCAGCTCAGTGACGACCAAGCTGCCATAGAAGCCCTCTGGGCTCCCGAGCCAGGGTGGGGTGTCCGAGGGCCTCAGTCATGCCCCCATCGCCACCCCCAGCATCCAGGCCAGCAAAGGAACCAGCAGTAGGCCAGCCCTGCTCCCTACTCCTTCCCCTCCCCCCATTGCTCCACAACATCTTAGAATGTAAAAATAATAATAATTAATTAATTAATTAAAACAAAAACCAACCAAAATATGGTTATGATCTCTGAACCAGAGATCTCAGTACTTATTTGAGAGGCAGTATCATTGGTCAGATTTTTGGATTGCCAGTGTGGCAATTTTCCATCTTCTTCTTTGATATAAAGATGAGTTGACCCAGGCACAGATGCTTTGCTGCTGATCAAAAATCTTGTGACTTGAGTTTCAAGGAAAACAAATTCTATTGTTTTCTATTTCTATTAAGATTTCAGTTGATTATAGTCATTAATTATATCTAATTAAAATATTAGTTTAGTGCTGTTGGATTTATTCTTTACAGATTTTCTTCACTCGTAGGGTTTAGTTCAAAAAATTATGCAGTGCAAAATTTACAATACAGAGAGGCTGAAAGACAAGACACAAGAGGAAACTATTTCAAGATATACGGCAACAATGTTGATATCCTATATATAGACACGATTCCTCCAATCAGTGTTTTCCTGCCCCACCAAGGCCTGGAAACTAGATAAGATCACTTGGAATTTAGACCCCACTATAGGGAGACAAGTGAGGACGGTTATGACCTGCATTGAGTTTAACTCTGAATGCCCTCATTGCTTCTGAGTTTCCCTGAAAGTGACTAGATGGTTGAGTGCTCAACATAGAAATAAAAAGGTCAGTCTGAAAATTAAAGTCACTTTTTTTTTACACAGAGATTGTGTGATGTTATACCTTCTTTTTGTCTATTCATTATCCCATCTAAAAAATGCATGTGTAAATCATTCTGAAGGAATGAATACTGATGATTTAACGGGTCATGGAATTACAGGGGGTTTGCAGTTTCTACTTTGTAACTTTCAATATATAGCCTATATTTTATGATGAGCTTTTCTTATTTTAAAAATTTGAAAATGTAAAAAATAAAGTTAGTTACATTTAATAAAATACTATTTAGAAAGAATTTTAAATATACAGAAATGTTACAAGAATAGTATAAGAACTCTTACCTGATCTACACCCAGCTTCACCAATTGTTAACATTCTCACTCTGTATACTTTTATTTATTTATTTATTTATTTATTTATTTATTTTTTCTTTAATTTATTTTATTTATTGAATCAAAATTGATTATACATATTTGGGGGGTTGAACATTGAGATATGTTGATCAAATCAATATTACTAGCATATATATTGTTACAAATCATAATTATTCTTTATGCCCCTTGTTCAATCTCTTCCCTTCCCTCATTCCCTCCCCCTCCCTCCTCTAATTACCCTAGATTTCTTCTCTCCTTCTGAAAGAGTAATGGTTACTCTGTTAATGTGTTGCCTAGATGATCTGTCCAATGCTGAGAGATGCTTCTTCTGTCACTCTGAAATGGGTTTTGTGGAAAGAGACATCCTCTTCTTTTCTTTGTCTCTGCTGGTGACTCTCCTTGTGTCAATGCACTCCAGTGGTTGGTGGACCATCTGCATGGTGGTTGTGGTGTCTAGCCGCTTTTGCAGCAGCCATGGTTATTGTGGTGGCTGTGGTGGGCCACCCATGTAGAGGTGCTGTTTTTGGTATGCTCCTTGGCACTGGCGATGTACCTGGTTGTGGGGTGTGTTTGCTCCCCTTCTCCATGCCCCGGGTCTCTGGGCGGGCCCCAAGTCACTGGCACCATGTGCCTGGTTGGGGGAGGAGGGTCCAGTCCCTGGCTCCATACCTCAGGTCACTGGGTGGGACCTGAGGCACTGACTTGGTGTACCTGGTTGTGGGAGAGAGGGCCAGTCCCCTTCTGCATGCCTCTGGGCCGGGCGGGCCCCAAGGTGCTGGCACGGTGTCCCTGGTTGTGGGAGAGAGGTCCCGTCCCCTTCTCCTTGCCTCAGGTCCCTAGGTGTGCCCCAAAGTACTGGCGTGGTGTGCCTTGTTGTGGGAGGAGGGTCTGGTTCCTGGCTCCATACCCTGGGTCCCTGGGTGGGCCCCAAGGTGCTGGCTCAGTGTGCCTGGTTGTGAGAGGGTGATCCAGTCCCCTTCTCCATGCCCTGGGTCCCTGGGTGGGGTCCAAGGTGCTGGCGTGGTGTGCCTGGTTGTAGGAGAGAGGTCCAGTCCCCTTCTCCATGCCTCAGGTCCCTGGGCAGGCCCTGAAGCACTGGCGTGGTGTGCCTGGTTGTGGGAGAGAGGTCCAGTCCCCTTCTCCACACCTCAGTTCCCCTGGTGGGCCCTGAAGCACTGGCTCAGTGTACCTGGTTGTTGGAGAGAGGTCCATTTCCCCTTCTCCTTGCCTCGGGTCCCCAGGCAGGCCCCAAGGTGCTGGTGTGGTGTGCCTGGTTGTGGGAGAGAGGTTTGTTCCCCTTCTCCATGCCTTGGGTCCCTGGGTTGGCCCTGAAGCTCTGGCTCCCTGTGCGTGGTTGTGGAAGAGAGAGGTCTGGTCTCCTTCTCCCTGTCTCAGGTCCCTGGGCAGGCCCCAAGGTGTTGGCATGGTGTGCCTGGTTGTGGGAGGGGGGTCCAGTCCCCTTCTCCATGCTTCAGGTCCCCAGGCTGGCCCCAAGGCACAGGTGCAATTTGCCTGGAAGTGGGAGTGGGGTCCGGTCCCCAGATCCAAGCTTCTCTTTCCCAGGTAGGCCCAAAGGTGCTGGTGGTGTCCCTGGGCCAGAACTAATTTTTTGTCCTTTGCTTCTAACATGGGGGAACTTCCTGTAGGAACCAGTACTTGAGCTGTGTGGTTGTTTAAATTGCTACTTTGCCGCTGTTTCCCTAGGGAAGGCTTTTTGTGCAGCTCAGGGCTTAATGGTTGACCTTATAAGGTACTTCCAGGTCTCCAGAGACCCTGTGGATCTGTATTCTGTAGAATCTCTGATCTGGGCCTGAGTTTTTTCATCAAACTTCACCCCATGCAATTCTGCATTCCTGACCAGTCTCCTCTGAGTGGTCCTGTGTTGATTGGGGGGCAGATCAGCTGTCCTTGCTGTGTCCCAGTGTTCTCCTGGTGGGCCCGTTTCGCCCACCGCCCGTGCTCCAAACACTTCCCATGGGATGGGCCCGGCGCTGGTCCCTTGCGATGACTCACCAAACTCTGAATGGCTTCCGTTTTTCAGCTGTTCTGGCTCCTCATTCCTGTGTGGGTCCACGTGAACCCTATTAGTGGTCTTGCTGTCCTGGGGGCCACCCAGGCCCTCTTCTCCCCTGCCACCTCCAAGTAACTCCATCTGAAGGGCACAGCTGCGGCTTCTGCCAGCTCCTGCTCCATGCGCTCATCAGCTCGAGCCTTAAAGCAGCTGCGGCCCAAAATGCTCAGAGCAGCTTTTTCTTTCTCTCATCGTGGTTTCTCCCATCTTCATGAACTCCGTAGGTCTCTCCTCCTCTTCCCCTGAGCTCCATCTGCCCTGGCTTGTCTGATGTTACATTTTTATAGTTGTAAATTTGGTTGATTTGTGGGAGAGAGTGACGCTGCGGACTGTCTATTCTGCCATCTTGATTGGGTCCGTGTGTGTGTGTGTATCTTTATTTTTTTCCTGAACTTTCTGAGGGTACATTGTGGTCATCATGGCCATTTACCCCCAATAGTTCAATTTGTATTTCCTAAGATTAAGGACATTAATGCACATAACTACAGTCAGAAAGGTCAATGTTGATATAATACTATAACCTAATTTACAGACCTAAAGGTTTTTTTTCATATTTTCAATAATGCCTTTTGTGATGTTTTTCTTTTCTGGTCCAGAATCTGAAACAGAATCATTTGTATATGTTGCACTAAGTTTTCTTTCCTCTTCTTTTTTTTTTTTTTTTTTTGGTTTCTTACCATGTGCAATAGTTCCTCAGCCTTTAACAAATAATGTCAATATTTGTGAAGAGTCTAGGCCATTTATTTTTAGACTTTCCTTCAGTTTGGGCTTGTTTGACATTTCCTCATGATTGGATTCATGCTATGCATTTTTGGCAGGGACACTACGTTAGTGACATTTGTCCTTGGTGCTTCATATTTGGAAGCAAACAATGTTCATTTGTCCTATCATTCTTGACGCCAAATTCAATTGCTTGGCTAAGTTGGTGTTCTCCAGGCAACTCATCTGTAAAGATAATATTTTTCCCTTTGTAACTTATAAGTTATTTGTGGGAGCATACTTGAGTCTATACATACCTAGTTTCTCATTACATTTTCACCCACTGGCTTTAGTATTCACTAATAATCCTTCCCTGATTCAATTTTTACTATGATGATTGCAAAAGGGTAATTTTTAAAAACTCCATTATTTTTCATTTATTAGCATTAGCTGTAAGAATAAGTATTCTCTTCTTATTTGTTTGTTTATTATTTGTTTGTTATCTGTGTAGACTCATGGGTTCTTTCTATACTAATGGATTAAAATACATTATGATCTCAGATTTGATCTCAGGAGATCTTTTGTCTTTTTGGCATATTCACATCAGTTTTTGAAGCACTTTCTTATTTTCTGATACCAAAAAAAAAAAAAAAAAAAAGTTGCAGGCTCATCTTTTATTTTTCTTTTTTTTCTGCTGGCCAGTAGAGGGATCCAAACCTTTGACCTTGGTGCTATTAGCACCTTGCTCTAAACAAGTGAGCTAATTACTTTTCTTGCAAGCTCTGGAATCAGCCATTTCTCCAAGGAGCCCTTGTTCCAAAGAGCACTGGTGCCCTAATTGCTTCTGGATTATCATCTGGGGCCTTTCTGTCAACAAAAATAAGATCTATATCTACATCTCTTTGCCTATGTCTATCCCTATCTATTTATGTTTATAACTATATAAATAAAAAACCATGAGTTCAATTACCATCCAATATTGCATGGTTTTTGGAATCCTTTCCACTTCATAATTGTATCTCCCTTCCACGAAGTGAGAAACTTGGTTCCCAACATCAACGACATATTTACTTATTTGCTCAGTTCTACAACACAGAAAGTAGGAATTGCTAACCAATACCACTTAGAGCAACAACACACTAAGGAGAAAACAAGAAATGTTTCCAGT
The DNA here is from genome assembly GCF_027409185.1 of Cynocephalus volans. Lineage (NCBI taxonomy): Eukaryota > Metazoa > Chordata > Mammalia > Dermoptera > Cynocephalidae > Cynocephalus > Cynocephalus volans. The sequence continues at coordinate 132,338,098 of NC_084464.1, forward strand.
TCTTTGTCTGTAGACCAGTAATTTATAGCCAGAATACTGTGTTCCAAAGTTACTTGGATTCGTTTTTTCCCCCTTCAGTGTAGTTACATTACTCATTTGAAACATAGTACTATTCATCTGTTTCTGTTTATATTCCATTAAAGGGTTTCCCCTTCATTGTTGAATCAATTTTATTTTATTTTTTGGATATGTAAAATATTACTATAGTTCCCAAAGCCAAAATTAGATGAAAATAAGTATCCTCTCTCCCCTCTTCTAGTCCTTTCTCATCCACACTGTGTAGACAACCAATGACATTAGTTTCTGGTTTAGCATTTCTGTATTTTTTTTTTTTTCAAAAAGAAGCAGATAGGTATGTTTTTTTCTTATTTTCCTTTCTTAAAAAGGCATATTATATATTCCTTTTTCACCTTTAAAAAAACCCTGACAATATATCCTGGAAATCACTCCATGTGCTCATCTATAAATCTTCCTCATCCTACTTCACTGCCACATAGTACTCCGTTGTGTGGATGGACCATAGTTTATTAAATCGATATCCTATGTAAAGGTCTTTAGGTTGTTTGCAACAATTTGTAATTATAAATAGAGCAATGGATAATGGTATGCCCCTGCAGTTTTATATTGTCGGGAGTGTATCTTCTGGGCGAATTCTTAGAAGTGTGTAAACATATACTCGCATATTGTAGTCTCATTTTTCTACAATAGAACTACTATATTCCACAATTTTAATTCTTAAATTGGTGTATTCAAAACCAAATTCACTGAGATATAGTCATGTCCCACAAAAACAGAAATACTTTTTTTCTTAAGTATAAAAGTAACACATTCATTGTAAGACTATCCAAACTATATATGTATTAAAATACCATATATTTATATATGTAAATAATTAAATCACATATAATCTCATAAACCAATGATTATAACAATTAAACCCTATTAATCCATATTAATATCAATATTAAATCATATTAATCCTGGGAACATCTCTTCTTTGAAATATAGTGTTTGAATATGGGATTTGGGGAAATGTCAATTCATGTTACTTTGGTTAAGCTTCAAATTTTTTTTTTTCCTCAGGGGATTTCAAATTTTTCTGGAAAATACTTATGTTTTGGGGATTTAGACAATCCTTTCTACCAGAAAGTGTAACTTACTGGAGCTAGTGAGGAAATGACTTCTTGACATTTCAATAAATACCTTGATTTTTACAAATTGGTACCCAAAACATGTGTAGTTGAGAATTGATGGAGAGTCAAACGGATATAGTAAGAATTCATAATGTCAGTGTCTGTAACCAAGCATCACTCCAGCCTTCTCAAGTTGTTTTTCGACATGTAGATGATAGAATTATGTCATCTGGGCAATATAATTGCCTTTCCTTTTTATTCTGCTGACATTGACATGTGTAATCAACCAAATTTTTAACGAGTACTTTTTATAATAGATGAGCATTTAATACCACAGAATTGCTCATTTTTGGATAGAGGGGACCACATATTACTGCTATTTTTAATTATATGTATTTTGGTAGACAAGCATATAAAAGGGATATTTTTGTGAGTTCCAATGTTACTGAATCAGTTTGTAGAAAAGGGACTTTCTAACCCAAGTGAGATCAGCTAAGGTCTTGGGAGCAGTCTTGGAAAGATGGGGAAATTCTAAATGTTGGCTTACTTTCCAGATTTAGCTAAAATTCTGAACATTACTTTTCTTAAGGCATTTGTTTTCACTTTAAACAAATTTTCAGGACATTTTGCGCCATAGTTGGAATTAAGGGGGCTCAGGGTCTGTTCTTCTAGAAAGTATCAGAAACAAATGAGTTTTCTCGGCAAACAGAAACCCGCTTTCCCTGCTGGTGAGTGCGGTTGGGTGGGGGTGAGTGGAATAAAGAGGTGCACCTACTGATGTGCCCAGGATTCATCTTCAGCCACTAAGTTAGCTGGAATTTAGTATAAGAATGTCCATCAATGTTTGATCATTTTAGAACCAGCGTGTGGAGTTTCTAGGAGTCTGTGCTTATGCTTTTAAACTGGGCTCTTGATGTAATCTCCATCTGGTTTTGGCACTTGAGTTTATTTCCAAATTACATTTGGGTTCTTTGAAAATCCTCTTGCCCTAGGGAAATCTCTTTCCTTCCTCCACCTTCATCCCCACCTCTGCATCACCACTACTCCCCCCACCACTACTTGTCATCTGCTTTCTTTGGAAGGGCTGGGCATGGGAATGGAAACAGGACATAAACTGAAACAGTTTTCAAAAACACAAACAAGGCTATTGGAAGAAACGACTTCCTTCTTACACAGCATCTCTGGCAGACCACAATCACTCCCTCAATCAGTGGGCTTATGCTTGAACAAACTCCAGACAGGAACAAACCTCAGCCTTCCAATGACAGAGAATCTGTGCAATTCAGACTTGTCCCAAACCCACAGGATAAATGTAGCTGGATAACAAGTAGCAAAGTACAACACTGGACTTAGAGCAACGCTGGTTCTGTTATCCTAACATCTTATGTTTCCCAATATGTAAACTAAGGATTTATAGGTCTGGGAAATATCCAGGGAGGCCAGCTAGTTCATCTTTTAAGGCTTACTCCACAAACAAATAGTGTTCTGTTAACATGATTTATATGTTTATCGTTAATAATGTCCATTTCTAAAGGGTGATCAAAAACCTTACAACATTTTTTTGTATTTCTTGAAATTCAGAAAGTTTGCCTAATGATTAACACAGTGACCTCCTCCTGTCTTGCCTATTTAATGTGATAATATAAAGTTTTTTTATAGTAGTCTCCCAAGGAATCATCTGTTCTCATTTGAGTGTTATCAGGCAGCAGTATATTGATAAGAGCATGGGGTTCCTAAGTTACAGACACCACTGTTTAAATCCTGGCTTCCTAGCTGTGTAACTTGGAGCAGGTTCCTTAAATGCTGCAACTTCATTTTTTCTTCTGTAAAAGGGGATCATTTAGTACCTAACTCATAGAGTTGCTGTGGAGAGTCAGAAAGTTACTGGATATAGAGTGCGTGGGACAGAGGCTGCAACATGGTAGCACTATCCTCTCTCAGTCGTATATAAAGCACTCTTTTTGAATTAACAAGGCAATTCTACTTCATTTGGTTTAGGCACAGTCTCAGTGATTCAGATTTGTGGATTGTGTCTGGTTGGTCTTTGCCCTATGATTTGGAGGTTGGACTCCTATATTTCCTGCCAGGATGAGTTAGTCACATTAATAGCATTATCCATCATAGTTTGTGGTCACCCTAATCTTTAAATTTGGCCTGCCTCTATTACAATCTCCATTCACTGGTTAGATCCAAAGATATCATTTTCATCTTATGGCCACATTAGCAATTAAAGAAAAAACAAACAAAAAAAAGGAACCATGGCCTGTTACTCTGGAATGAATCTGGAACCAACTCTCTTTCCTCATCATTCAGGAAATGTCTTGCCTGTTCAAGTTCTCATTAAATCTATGCATTCAGCTAATATCTATTGAGCTCCTTCTATGTTCCAGGCACTGTTCTAGGGCTTTGGATAATCAGTGATCACATTTGATGAAGATCCCTGCCCTTGCAAAGCTTATATTCTATCTGGGAATGCACAGTAAACAATAGATACCACAAATCAGAAACTTCAATTATGTTTGTTAGAAAATGACAGTGCCATTGGAAAAAAGAAAAAGAAAAAGTAAAGTAGAGTAAAAAGGATCAGGAAAACGGGGTGTAGAGATGTTAAATTCAGGTTGAAAAAAATATTAAGTAGGGAGGTCAGGGTCGGCCTCCTCGAGAAGATGAAATCTGAGTAAAGACTTGGGAGGAGGAAATGAGGCGTCAGATAGGCAGAATCACAAGGGATGCTGTCAACACAGGCACGTGCCTGGTGTGTTCAGGAGCAATAGGAAGCCAGCATGGCTGTTTAAAAACTGTCTCGTCCTCTCGGATCTTTCAAAACCATTTTCTGGGATCCACCTCAGGAATAAGGAACTCGGTAAAGGAGACTTTATTTTTTAAAGTTTCAATCAACTCCCATGTTTATTGCAGCACTATTTACAATAGCCAGGAGTTGGAACCAGAATAAATGCCCATCATTGGATAAGTGGATAAGGAAAATGTGGTATATCTACACAATGAAAGACTGCTCTGCTATAAAAAAAAAAAAAAAAAAAGAAATACTACCATTCTCAGCAACAATGGTGGACTTAGAGGAAATTATATTAAGTGAAATAAGCCAGGCACAGAAAGAGAAATAGTACATGTTCTCACTTATTTGTGGGAGATAATAAAAATAAATAAATAAACACACGAACAAATAAATGGTGGGGGGAAGGGGAAGAAGACACAAGAATCCCAACAATTCCTTGAACTTGTTAAGACGAGTGAACAGATATGACACTGATGGGGGGGGGGGTGATGGGAAGGAAGGAGAGAGAGGGAGGAAAAGGAGGAAATGGCAAAGGGACACAAAAACCAACTACATTGTATATTGCTAACTTTTAAAAAAATGTTGTTTTTGAAAAAAAAAATTTATTTGACATAAAAAAGTAAAGTTGCAATCAACTCAAAAAAGTGTTCAAATTTTTGTTCTTTTTGTGTATTTAACAGGTATTCTAAGTCACCCTGTAGTAGAATGCAATCTCTTTGTAGGTGGGTGAATGGGATGTATCAAGTTCTAATTAGCCATAACAAGTCTGTTAGCAATAAGTCCAAGTATAACTGCATTTTATGCTCTATTTATAGTATAGTATTAGGATAAGTCATATGAAATTGCCATTCTTGTGGGTCAAAAATTGTTGAATGCTGTCAGTTGAATATGGATTAACCTATATCCCATTATTGTTTTTGTTTGTTTGTTTGTTTAGCGACTGGCCTGTACTGGAATCTGAATCCTTAACCTTGTTATCAGCACTGGGCTCTACTCAGTGAGCTAATCTGCCAGCCCCATCCCATATTGTTAACATTAAAATATCATGAAGTTCATTGCTTGTCAGAGAGTATCTTGATATTGTCATAATTGTCATAATCAATTCAGTCTTTTGCCATGGAGTTATACTTTTATGAAAAATTATTTCAATTCATGCTATGTACCAAGCACTTTCACATATCTCCTCATTTAATTCCCCAACCCCTGGATACAGGTATTATTATGTCAAGTTCGCATATAAAAAAACCTGAGAAGAATAGAGTTTAAATTTAAATTAGACCGCAGAGTTACTAGAATGCTGAGCCGGAATTGGACTCAAATTTTTTTTACTCCAAATCCAGTGTTCATTCCATCTTACCACAATTAGAGTTTATTACTATCAGTTAATCAAGATATCTTAGGGATACAAGAATTTCAAAGCCCAGGTCTTGCCTTCAAGGGTGGTACTTCCTAGGGTGAATTCTCCTGATGTGATGTCTAATTTTGCCTGCTAACTTGGCGAGGCCTATTCTGGATTATACTGTGAAGGTGTTTTTAATGAGATTTACATTCAAATAGATGGACTTTGAGAAAAGCAGATTTCTTCCATAATACAGATGGGCCTCATCCAATCAGTTGAAGGTCTGAATACAGCTTGAAAAGGCTGATCTCCCTGAGCAAGAGGGAATCCTCTAGCAGGCAGCCTTCAGACCTCACCTGCAATGTAGGTGCCTCAGACTTGAACTGTGCACTGGCTCCTGCCTGGGTCTCCAGCCTGCCGGCCCACCCTGCAGATTTTGGACTTGCTAGCCTCCATAACCTCATTAGCCAATTTCTTAAAATAAATCCCTTTCTTATATACATGAGAGTACTTCAAAAAGTTCATGGAAAGAGTCATACTATCTTTTCATTGTATTTTCCCACAAACTCTTTTAAGTACCCATTGACGTATACACACACACACAAACACACACGTATACATATTTGTACTATGGTTTTGTTTCTCTGGGGAACTCTGACCAATACACCTGGGATGCTCCATCACAAAAGAATCTCTATGTTTGGGAAACACTAAGTACTATTACATCCTTTGGAAATGTATGTGGTGCATATTAATATATCAAAGTCTGTTAAGAATCTTTTTAGTTAAACCTTTGAATATAATTAAAAACAAAAGGCAACCATCATTTGTGCATTTAGCTTTAGTGTTCTGAAGAGTACACTTTTGTGGGGAGGCTAGAAAAAAAAAAAGAGTAGATTTTTGTAACTGTGAAACAGTAAAGTCAACTTGGATAAACTAGAACTGCATGGAAGGCCTGCCAAAATGCTGTAAGGAGGGGACAGGGAAGAGGAAGTGAAGGGTAATGTTAAGGCTGTGCTCTTGTGTCGCTCCACACAGCTTCCATGTGCCTAGATACTCTGTAGAGTGCCTGTAGTTTACAAAACACATAGACAGCAGAGTAGAATAAATGTAACTCATAACTAACTATATGATAATTCAGATGTGCAGAAGAGTCCTCGTATGCTGGTTGGCAGGGGAAGAAAAAAACAAAACAGAAATGTAGTTCTGTTTAAAACATAGTGTGACCTTATAATGTAAGCAGTCTTCTTGGGTAGTGTTCAGACACTCTGTAATTAAAATATTCATCTTCGGTAAAATGGACTAATATTGATAATACCTGCTGTAAGAATTAAGTGAGATAACACATAAAACATGCTTAGAAAAGTGAAAAATGTGTTGTGTTGCCGTTATAATTTGTTACTTGCTATACAAATTACCATGGGCCTATAGAAGTCAATGTGAAAGAATTTACTCTAGTTTTAAAAATTAGGTTGCAGGAAAAAATGAATTTTATTGGAAATATAAAACTATCCTCAAATTTTTAAATATGATTTTCTGAACCACTATGGAGATACTATTTTTAGATACATTATCAATTCAGTTACATTGTTGGTTAGAGTCTTAGTGAGAGGCTAGCTGATAATTATGTTCTGTACCTTAACTTCAGAACTTCTGCTGATACTATTGCTCTTAAAAATAATTTTAGTGCATTTATTGTTTCACAATTATTTATTTAGATGCCTGTGAGCAATTCGAGAGTGGGAACCTTGTCTTGTTCATCTTGTACCAATAACTCCCAGTGTGTCTGATTGAAAAGGGACTCAGTAAATGCTAAATAAACTTATCTCAGCCCATTTACATAAGAAAAGCACTAAGAGCTTCAGCTATGCTTAGAAAGGCTTTGGATATAAGTATGCAATAATATGACTTGTACTGCCATATATTTAAATCTGTGTTTGAACAAGTTCTGCCCAACTTTAGTATTTCTTCTTTTCTTTAGCTGCCTAGGTACTCTGTAGAGTGCATGTGGTTTACAAAACACATAGACAGTAGAGTAAAACAAATTTAACTCATAATTAACAGTACTGTAATTTAGATGTGTGGAAGAGTCCTCATATGCTGGTTGGCAGGGGAAAAAAATATATAACCAAAAGTCTAGTCCTGTTTAAAACATAGTGTGACCTTATAAGGTAAGTAGTCTTCTGGGGTAGTGTTCAGACAGTCTGTAATTAAAACTTTCAGTACTCATGAAGCTTCTTCCTTCATTTTTTCTCTTGGATGGTGTCCGGGTTTAAAGGAAGAGAAGGTGGTTTTTCTGAGCTTGTGGTGTTGGGGAAAGAGACCCTGGAACTCTTGTTGCTCATAAGTCTGTGCTGGCTGGCATCTTCTGGACTCAGAGGTAATATTCTTCTGCACCTTGTCATGGAATTGCCCTATAGGTCTGCAGTGTTGAAATCTACCAGTGGTGAACTGAAGGTCCGTCCATCCATTTGATTTAGGCACCTGGGCTGCTAAGTATCTCATCTCATCTTCCTTGCATCCAGCTGGCCCCGAGACACAATCTCATCCCCTACTGTGGGATTTCTTCACCCATGCAAATCATGGCTGGCTCTTAACTCAAGATCCATGCCATAGGGAAACTGAGAGTAGCTCAGGAAAGCTAACTTCAGGGGCTCCATCTGCTGCCAGTCTGTTCTACTTCTCTATGACTGTGCCCTATGGTTCAGAGCAGTTTTCTCCTCAAGTCTGAAACACAAGACCACCTCCCATGTATCCCCATTAGTGATATCCTTGTGAATCTAACATATTTTGGGCTTCAGCCTAGAAATGTGAAACTGATATACATATCTGATTGCTTCTGCTAGTCTCTCTTTCTTTTTTCTTCTTCTTTCTACTGAGGCCATTTTTCTTTCTGGATCTCCCCCAAGTAAAAACCTATGGTCTGGCAGTCAAGATATGTTGAAGGGGAGATCAAGGAACTTAGATAATCATTTCCCCAAACATTAATCCATGGTAAAAGGCTAGTGTTGTTATGCAAAGTCCTATTTTTGAATATCAGAAGACCAGAATTTCTTTTGGTATTTGATTTTTAAAAAAGCAAAATATATTAACTTCCTCTGTTCAATCCACATTTGGGCAAGTCAGGATGAATGGCTTATATTCAAAACAGGCAAAAGAGAAAAATCATGGTAATGCTATTCAAAAAAATATATTTTTGAGAACTGAAAATACTTTTTGTTTAGCGAATTGTATTAGGAGAGTAGTTATGATTTACTTTAAAATGATGCACATAGCTCTTAGGGATATAAAAGATTTTGGAAATGCACCAAACAAAAAGGCAATATTATTTCTTTCATTCACTGTGCTCTGCTGGGAAGACTTTAAAATCCTTTCTGGATTTTTTTTAAAAAATAAGAGTTTTTGAAATCATTATAGACTCACAGGAAGTTGAAAAAAATAGTACAAAGAGTCCAGTATACTCTTCACCCAGTTTTCCTCAATGGTAATATCTTACGTGACTATAGTAAAATATCAAAACTAGGTGTCAGGCTGGATCACAGACCCCTCTGCTCCATCCTGTGAAGGTCCTGAACCAGGTGGTTAGAAAAAAAACAAAACAAGTAACTGCTGGGAAAATGGACGTGCTTTAATTTCAGATGCGAATCCGCCGCCAGTGGTTCAGAGTAATAATGGGTTCCATTATCACTTTCTGTATGGTACGTTCCATACCAAAAGTACATGATAGCGGCAACGAGCCAAGGGGTACCTGGGCATGTATGTGAAGTTATACTACTCTTACATGACTTGTTTACAACAGATGTGCTGAATCATACCCAGCTGGATGTGAGGCGAGAGGGCCTGAACTAAACTAACTCCACTTTCCTCACACCCAACCATATAATCTATGCATCTGTGATCCTCCACGATGTTCCCTGAGTGAGGATAACTCACCCTTGCATTCACATAACCTCCTTTCCTATTGTACATTCAATACACCTAGAGGCTTGTCCCTATAGCTCTATGTTTTCAACTATTAGCCATGAAAGCCCCACCCATACACATGTCCAGTTCGTAGTCATCATTGGGGTGATTTTCCACAGAAATGCTGCAGCCACACTGGTAGGAAACTTGGTGCATATTCAGCAAGCCAACACATTGGCTACACGAATGTCTGTATATGTCCAGTCGACTCTGGTGCCTCCAGCCACAGTACTATGGGCGAAAAGACAAAAAAGTTATTGGCACCAATAGAGGCAGTTCTCATCCCTCTGACAGAATTCATGCCAGCTTACCATCCTGGAAAGAATGGTTGCAGGAACAGGTGCTGTGGCTCTATGCAACAGAGCCTCCACTGGAGAGGGCCCGCCCTTGTGGGGTCTCTCATTTAAGATCCTGACTGTCAGCCATAACCACTTTGTCCACCCATTCAGGAATGGGGTTTGGCAGATAGCCTTAGTCCCTTTTCCAGAAGATCATTGTACCATTTAATCATTCCTACTGCCTGGGGATGATATGACACATGTAACTTCCACTGAATGGACAACCGAGAAGCCTACTTCTGTACTTCATGTCCAGTAAAATGGGTTCCACTATCACTTTCTATGACCAGGGGCTGACCACACATGGCTATAAGGCTATTCAATGCCTTAATAGAGCTTGCCTGGTCTGGGGCCTTGCTACGCCATACAAACAGAAGACCAGGAGTCGTAACAACAGCTGTGAAGATATACCTGAAATTCTCTGACCTTGGCAGTAGTCCCACAAAATCCACTTGCCATCAAGTCAGGGGACACCCCTTCTATGGGTTATCTGCCCTTTGGAATGTGGCAGCTGCCAGTATGGACTCTCTTGAGTGCACACCAGACAAACATGACATATGTTTATTACATCTTCCCCTTTTATGGGCAGCTTCCACTTTTGAGCCATCGACCACACGGTCTTGCAGCCAGCATGCTACATTTGTCTATGTAACCACTGGGCTACATCAGTGGCTGGGACTCTCTCCAGTCATCTTACCTTAGCCAGTGCATCAGCTTTGTCATTGCCTGGACTGGCTAAGGGGAAGTGTCTCGTGACTTGGAAAAGAGTTACTTCCTTCTCATGTCCCAATTCCCATAACTTTTGCCACATGGCTTGTCCCCACATGGGTCAGTGGCCTACCATCCACCGTTGGTACTTCCAAGTAGAAATCCAAAGGATAAGACCCTCACATACAGCCCACTCATATTGTTCCAAATGACCTAGAAGCATTGGAGCAGCCTTGGTTAAATCTGCAAGAGAATCAGAGGTAAGACATAATCTATATAATGAAACATTGTAAATGTGCTGGGCCTAGTCCACTTGGCTAGGTCCCTAGCCACTAAACCATGATGGATGGTTGGGCTATGCAGATAGCCTTGAGATAATACCGGAAAAGTCCAGTGCCTTCCTTCCCAAGTGAAGGCAAATAGATCTTGGCTATCAGCCAATATTGGGATAGAGAAAAGGCATTTGCAAGGTCCAGTACATAATAATAAGTTCCTAGCTGAGTCATCACCTGATCCATCAAGTTGTGAACTGAAGGCACAGCCACATGCAAAGGAGGCACTACTTTGTTCAGTTCTCGATAATCCACAGTCATCCTCCAGGTTCCATCTGGCTTTTTTACTGGCCATACCAGGGCATTAAAGGGGCTATGAGCTGGATGAATAACGCCAACCTTTTCTAACTCCAATGCAGTGGGACTTATGTCCGCATGTCCTCCCAGAAGGCGATACTGTTTCACATTGACTATACATCTTGGCTTGAGTAATACCTATGGGTCGTGTTTAGCATGTCCCCATAACACAGGCTTCACTGTCTTTATCAGCAACAGGAATTCTCCAACCATCATTTGCAGGTGTGGCCCACAAGGTACATCTATACCCAATATGTATTCAGCTACTGGGGATGCATACACAGTATAAACACTAGGGCGCAACTGTCCAATGCTCAGTGGCAAAGACACAGTTTTGACTTTAATAGAATGTCCTCCATAGCCATCAGTATTCACTGTGGCCCCTGGAAACTTATCTGGGTTGCCATGTATCAGGCTACACTCTGCACCAGTATCCACCAATGCTAACACATGCTGTACATTTGTCTCAGATCAATGTATCAACAGTTCAAGGTAAGGCATCTGGTCCTCATCTGCCCCCAAAAGATGAGCACCTTGGCCTGATCCCTAGCCAAAAGAGAACAGTCCATTGCCTCTGCAGAAGTAGCCATAAAATCCTTCAAATACACCGGGAATACCTTGTTATGTGCTGCTTGGGGAAGTGTGGTATTATGCTGTTCAGGGTGCAATTGTTGCCACAAGGCAAACTGGACTGTATTTGGTAGCTGGTTGATTTTTTTCCCTATCAACTCCTGCCATAAGCAAGTCACACCACATCTGCATACAGTGGGTCTTGCTTGGTTCCTTTGGGGTAAAATCCCGAGCATTTCTTGGGGTTAGGTCTTAGCCAACTTTTGGACCCCCTTTGCTTGTCTCCTCCCCTCTGCCTCACCCAGACTGGCCATCATGGTTGTTACTTCATGTATAGGACAACCAATGTATGGGATCGTATGGTCATCAGTGACCCAAAGGATATTGACAGAGAATTTTGCAGCACTACATCTCTCATGCTGCTGGTAAAATGTTCATCATCTAGGCCATAGGTTTCATATTAAACATGGACTGTCACATCCCCAGCTCTCAAATTATTTGAACCAGCTTGGCATAAGTTTGCCACCTACTCACAGTTTCGGACAGTTTTCTGGTGTTCATCCACATGGTCCAGACGGCTGCATTCACCCATTCCATCAAGGAGTGGTTATCCTGTCCCGGTGCATATCTGTGGCTTTTCTGTTGCCGCTGCTTTAGGGTCAGATGTGCGGCGATGGAAGCCAACTTTTCCGTCTCCTCACCACAGCACATTACGCCATCCACCCCTAGGTCCAACAGCCACAAAAGCCAAGCAGCTAGGGGTTTGCCCTTTTTCTGCCGGAATTGTTTCTAGTAAATGGGCCACTTGTGGGTTGCCTACCAGTTGTCTGCCTTGTCCCATGGGCTGTTCATGCTTTCGTTTTTGATGCACAACAGGTCATGCAGGGGGATGCACAGTCTCTCCCAAATCACCATCAGGTTCGTCATCATCCCCTGTGTTGAAAGCAGGAGTGATCTGTTGCTGAATTTCAGCCTCCCGGACAAGTACCTGCACTTCCAACAAGTCTGCTTTGTGCTACAAATCTCAAAGCTGTGCCGCTTCATGGAGTGCCTGGTCCAGATTGACTCAGTACAGCGAGCAACAGCCAGACCTCGGCCCACAGGAAAGCGGCCGCCAGGTACCACACACTCAAGGGTAGCCACATATCCTCCCCCTCCCAAGGGGCCTAGTGGTTCCCTTACCTGCTTAGAATCATGACAACTACATCAATTGTTGGGCTGGATCACAGATGCTTCTGGCCTGTCCTGTGCAGGTCCTGAGCCAGGTAGTTGAAAAAAAAAAAAACCAAATAGCCGCCGGCAAAGTGGACATGCTTTATTCCAGATGCAAGCTCCGCCACCAGAGGTTCAGAGCCGCTGCCATCCATACTGAAAGTATGCAATAGTGGCAACGAGCCATGGAGTATATGGGCGCACATGTGCAATTACACTACTCTTACGTAACTTGTTTACAACAGATGTGCTGTATCATACCCAGCCAGATATGAGGCGAGAGGGCCTGACCAAAATAACTCCATTTTCCTCACATCAGGAAATTTCATTGGTGCAATATTGTTAATTAGTTTATAGGCCTCATTCAGATTTCACCAGCTTTTACATGCACTCATATTATTTTTTATTTTTACACAGTCTAATTTTTCTACACAACCGTGAGAGTAGGTACAGTTGCAGCAAGTTCAGAGGTTGAGAAAATTTAAAGTGCTGTCCCTAGTCCAGTGTGTGATCCCCCTCTGTGCAGAATATGGGATGGCCAGCCCATAGTCAGGGTTGAACTCATACCATCTGGATTTAAGACCCCTGCTCTGAAACCTTTTCTTTCTGGGGACTTACCTTCCGTTAGAGTTTTGCTAAATTCATTCTAATTCTTTGTGCCTTTTTTTGTACTACATATGCCCCTCAAGAATAACTCATCAAATTCTTAATTTTTTTTCTGGGTATCTTCAGAGATGATAGTTGCCTGAAATCTGTGGATAAAGCTTTGAGAATAAGATGGTGACCATGCAGAAAGGATTGGCAAGAGGGGAGCCTGAGGCTATCCAGGGCAAACACCCTCCTTCACAGGTTTGCCATGGGGGAGCTGTATCCACTAGTTATGTCTGGGATAACCATTGAATGTAGCCATCTCAGACAGGATGGCTAACTTAGGTTTCAAGGAGAAATGGCTAATGAGTTCAAATACTAAAATCTAAAATGTAATCGTCTCTATTTTAAAATAAGAATAACCTAGCTAATATGCACACATAAACTTTGAACCCCCCAAACAGCAAGGAGGAAGAATAAAACTGTCTTGTGTTTCAAAAAGCAATTAGGGAAAAACAGTACACCACACCATAAGACTGGGAACCAGTTGTCTGGAGGTTTTAGCAGTTTCAGTGAGTAGAGAAACATTTCCATACAACTTCAATAACTGAGTAGTTACAGTGACTCAAGACTTGTCTGGAGTTTAGATTTATTTGATGGAAACTTTGTAGGCGGGGTTTTCCTCTTTACCTACTCTGACTTTACAAGCCAGAGCCCACATACTTGGAAACAGTAACTGGGCAATTACTAAATAATTGCTGAGTGATGGCATAAGCAGTTGGAAAAAAGCTTGGAGTTGGATTCATGACAGCTATCAAAATAAGTCTTCTTACTCTCATGTTCTAAATAGTTTTATATGCTACCAGGACACATGACTATTGAAGAAAAAGAAATTTTCTCTGTATTTCCATTTAAAATTCATCTTGATCAGTCAAATATGTTATACAAAGATATAGAGAAAAGAGTTTTTCTAGGTTTTTAAAAAAGCTTTCTTTAAAAAAATACGTGCATTAGAAGTCTGCACGTGTTTGCAGAAACTACTGCAATGTGCTTTTTAAAAATTTTATTTTATTTTATTGTACATATTTAAAGTGTACAACGTGATATTTACACAGATAAATGGTTACTATAGTCAAGTAAATTAATATATTCATTGTCTCAGTTATTTGTGTGTGTGTGTGTGTGTGTGTGGCAAGAGCACCTAAAATCCATTCTTTTAATAAAAATCCTGACTTTTGAGAGGCCATAAAGGAGAAGGCTCCGTGCAGAGGGAGCTTACGTCAAAAAGCTCTGGTCCCCTGACCTGGGGCTCCAGGGCTGACCAGCTCATTCTTATCAGAAACCAACGTCCCGGGAAAGGACAGGTTGAGAGAGGAATTGGGAGAGTCCTCGTCACTTCATATGGTATATTTGCTCATACGTGCTTATGGATATATGACTATATTGTATATTTATCCATTTGGTGAAAAAATATTCTCTTAGCTGCAGAATTTCACCACCAAGACACCCTCCACCTTCCCAACATCTGTTTTGCTGAGTAAATATTTTTGAAAAACTGCTTGAGATGGAGAGTAAAACACTCAAGAGTCAGACTTGACTAATACTAAATAATTACTGATCTGTTTTGGTATGTTTTGTTGAGGTGGTTGATGATGGTTGTTCATAGAGGGTATTGTTAGCTTCCTGCCTGGGTATCTCTTCAGTAACTGAAAAATTCAAGCTGAAGTCTGGATTTGAATGTTCAGGCAATAGGGAGGATTTTTTGATTGGCAGAAGAGAGAAAGGAGTTTGGGGGCAAGTAGTGAAGCTTAACTTTCATTAAGTTTTGCTGAGTGGTGTGTGATGTAATTTGTCTCCCTCATTTCCCCTAGAAATCTTTAGCAAAATTGGTATTACTTGTAAATGCACTGTTGTGTTTGATTTTGGGGAAACATGGCAAAATACTAAGTTTGGTTCAGAGTGGGCACAGGGTGAGAAGAGAAACTATCATGGAATTTCAGGCACATCTGGGTTACTTGAACTTTTGGGCAGTCATCCATTTCTTCTTAATTGAAAATACTGTTGTGATTATCAGGCTATCTGCTGTGAATACTTTCCCTCTAAATTTAGAATGTTGAAGCAAAAAGATGACTACTTTCCTAGGTAAGTATTTTCTTTCACATGTAGATTATAATTATATCTGTATGTCACTAACACAAATTTAAACACATGTTAAACTAATAGAGAAATGGTACATTTTAGTCCAAATGGGTATTTTAGACTATCCAGTCAACAGGGAAATTGTAGATGTAAGGAAAGATGAACTAAACACTTGTGCTGAATTTAAAATATTATCTTAAAAAACTAAAAATCACTTATTAATTTTACTTATTATAAAGCTATTAATATTTACTTTAAACAAAGAAATACTGATAGACAAAAGAAATAAACACTTGTAATACCTCTGAACAACAAATCACTGCTAATATCGGGATGCATATCCTTCTAATGCTGCTTGTATAGGATCATATTCTTTGTATTGATTAACATCTGTCCCTACATCCAAGCACTGTGCTAAGAGCTCCACATAAATTTTTCATTTGATTCTCTTTTTATACTATGAGGTAAACGCTGTTTTATAGATGTGTAAACACTTGACTGTTCAGAGGGGTAGTAGTGAACCCTTGAGGAGTTCCCCAAAGACAAGTCTTACTTAATGTCTATGGCACATTAAGTAGGTCAGCTCTATGGTACTTACATTGCAGTGCTGACTCTAACTCTAGCTCTCTGGACTTTGGCCTAAGTTGAATAATCCCATGAGTGAGTTCATATCCCCATACAGGCAAGCTGCAAAAAGCCCACAAGGTTATGGGAATATCAAGAAATCTGGACCCAAGTCAAACCTCCTAATGTACTGAGGAAAGAATTCAGGAGTATCTGATGTAAAAAGAGTTCTCTGAATATAATAGAATGTATCCTCATACTGGCCCATTTTCAAATATGGAAGTATTAGGATGGGCAAGGGAAGAGTGAAGCAGTCCCAATAAAATACTCAAAGTGGCTGTGTTTGAACTTTATATATTTTCGGTACGTTAGTTAATGCAGTTAGCATTATCCTAATTAATATAATTACTAAGGATAGTTATGGTTAAAAACAATGAAGGTGGAAGACAACAATGATGAAGTGAAAATATCTTTTGCTACAAAAAGTGCACAATATAACACTTTCCAGCACTAACAAGCTATGTAATATTGCATCATGTTTAAACTTCTTAATTTACATCTTCTTAACAGACACACTGTATATTTGGGAAATGTGAAAACATTTTTCCAAATGAAAATTGTTAAAGGCAAAATCTATGAAAGATGAGTCACCTGCAAGACTTCCAAGAAACCAGTACTCTTGGGTTTCTTTACACATGGTGATTCACTTTTCCAGGATGTTTAAGCAGATGTCCTAGAAGGTGGGTGGCAAAGAAGAGAAACTAAGAGCAAGAATAAAAATTAAAGAATAGAATGTGTCTTGTTTTACACATAGGTGTTTCTCATCTAAATTCATATCCCTGCTATTTTCACTTTTTTTTTACTACCTGATAACTACTATATATATATATGTATATATTTTTAATTTTAATTTTTTTTCATTTTCTACTCTATGATTTGTGGTAATTCACTTTGAGATGTAAGTTATCAGGAATCACTGGACCCATGGGAGGTGAGGTGTTTTTTAGTAGCTAAATTTTTCATGTGCTCGAGGCTGATATTTTAAGAAGCAATATTTAAAACCATATTACTGGACATGAAGGACTGCTTTATAAAATGTGCTACAGCCTTTCCTGCTGCCATAGGTAGGTGGTTCTAAACATACCAAATATTTTCCTAAAGACCCTGTTTATTGTAATGAACATCAGTGAATTTCTGCCCTTTGTTTAGTCTCCTCTTTTTTTGATATTTGTTCTTGTTCTTTATTATGTTCTTGCTTCCCTCCCCCACCATCCACCAACATGTTCTCTCCCTTGGTTTCAGGTTGTTAGATGTCGCTTCTCTCTCTGCTGTTGTGTGACTGCTTATACTAGCCCCACCTGTCACTTTTCTCATTTGCATAACAGATTGTGTTATGGGCTGAATTGTGTTCCCCCAAAATTCATATGTTGGAATCCTAATCCATAGTACCTCAGAATGTGAATGTTTTTGGAGATAGGGTCTTGACAGAGGAAATTATATTAACATGAGGTCACCAGGGTGGGCCCTACTCGAAAATGACCGGTGTTTTTAAAAGACAAGGTTATTTGGACACAGACAATTGTAGAGGGAAGACAATTCAAAGACACAAGGAGAAGGCAGCCATCTACAAGCCGAAGAGAGAGGCCCAGAATAGATCCTTCCCTCACAGCCCTCAGAAGAAACCAACCCAGTCAACATCTTATCTCTGGACTTCCAGCCTCCAGAGTGTGAGAAAATAAAATTCTGTCATTTAAGCCACTCAGTCTGTGATACCTTGTTATAATAGCCCTAGGAAACCAATACAGGTTGACTTGGAAATCATTTAACAAAAGAATTAATGCCATGAAAACTAACTATAAATAGACTTTGTGGGAGAGTCCAGAAAATGAATCTCCTATGAATAGCTCCTATGAGCTTCCTGGTATGAATACTGGCTACTCCATATCATTTGATGCTGCTGTATTAGATGCTAGCATTTATTCATCCAATTATTTATTCAGTCAATGAGTATTTACTGAATCCTTTCTACATACCAGACATTGTACCAGAAATGGCACAATGAGGTGCTGGAGCAGCCCTCAGGAAGTTTACAGTCTCAGAGAGGGAGACAGTCATGTAAGAGACTAGTTAACTATGAAGTACAACAGGTGTTAGGATGTTAGGAAGGTTCAAAGGAAAAAGTGATTTACTTTCCTGGAAGCTATTTATGGAGATGGGATTTTTGAGCACACAGAAAGGAAGAGAGGGCATTACACTTGGGACATGCTATGGATTGAATTGTATGCTCTTCCCAAATTCATATACTGAAGCCCTAACTCTCAATGTGATGGTATTTAGAGATGAGGCCTTTGGGAGATCAGTAGGTTTAGATGAGGGCATGAAAGTGGGGTTCTTGTGAGGGGATTAGTGTCCTTATAAGAACAGACACTCTCTCTCCCTGCCATGTGAGAACACAGCAAGAAGGTGGCTATGTGCAAGCCAGGAAGAGAGTCCTCACCTGAAACTAACCATGCTGGCACCTAGAAATTGGGCTTCTAGCCTCTAGAATTATGAGATAATAAATTTATGTTGTTTAAGCCATCCAGCCTGTGGTATATTGTTATGGCTGCCAGAGCTGACACAGGGAATGAAACACAGGGCGTACACAAAGACTGAAAAGGAACTCGTGGCTAGAGGGCTTAACTATTTATTCATGCACGTGTTTGTTCGTTCATTCATTCATTTACTTATTCACTTCTTCATTTGTTTGTTCTATAATTATTCAACACCAATTATGTGTCAGGAACTGTATTAAACATTGGGAGTACAGCAGTAAGTGAGCAAAGTCCTTGCTGTCACAGAACTTAGAGTCTAATGAAAAGATAGATAATAAGCTAACAAGCAAATAAACAAGACTTGTGCAGACTGTGAAAGTGCTATGAAGAGAAGAAACAAGAATGACGTGAAGAGTAACCAGGGGATTTTGTAGGTAGAATGCCCAGAGCAGGTTTCTCTGAAGAAGTCACATTTAGCTAAGTCCTTAAAAATGAAAGTCAGGCAGCTATCCACAGATTTGGGAGAGTGATCTAGACAAACGAACTTGCAAGTCCCAAGGCAGAAAAGAGCTCCATGCATTCCAGGAACAAGAAGATCTGTGTGGCTGGAACACAGTGAATAAGGGGAGAGATGTGTGAGAAAAGTTGGAGAGGTAAAGAATGGCCAGGCCATAGAGGGTGTGGGATGCCATGCCAAAGAGCTTGAACTTTGTCTTGTGGACAATGGAGAACCTTTGAGGATACTAAGCAGGAAGTACTGTGATAAGTTTTTCTTTGTTTTGTTTTGTTTCATTTTGCTCACTTTGATGGCAAATGGAAGATGCATTTGTAGGGTTGCCAGATAAATTACAGGTTGCCCATGCAATATTTGGGAAAAATTCACACTAGAAAATTATTGGTTGTTTATCTGAAATGCAAACTTAACTGGGCATCCTGTATTTTTATATGCTAAAGTTAAGTTGGCAACCCTATTTGGAAGGTATAAGAACAAAGGAGGTGATTGGGATTGCTCAGGTGAGAAATGACAATGGCCTAAAAAGGTAGGAAAGTAGAAGACTGAGTAGAAAGAAAGGAGGTAGACCTGATCGGATGTGATAGTTGATTACTTTGGCCAGATAGATGGAGTGAAGATTGAAGGCATGGGGGAGTCAAGAGCATTTCAAGCTTTCTGACTCAGGTGGACAGCATTGCCTCTCACTGAGGGATAAAAAAGAAAGAGCATATTTGGGGGAAGGAATGAGTTTGGTTTTGAAAATCCTAAATTTAGAGGGTCAGTGGCCCATTCAGGTGAAATTCTGTAAGAGGCAGTTGGATATACAAACCTGGAAATCCAGAAAATTCTGGTTAGAAAATTCTGGTTTTGTCTTAATCTATTTTCTGTTGCTATAACAGAAGACCACGGACTGGGTAACTTATAAAGAAGAGAGATTTATTTGGCTAATGGTTCTGGAGGCTGGGAAGTCTGATATGGAGGTGCCACATCTCGTGAGGGCCTTCTTACTATGTCTTAAAATGGCACAAGAGCATCACACGGCAAGAGAGCACAGGAGAGAGAAAGAAAAAGGGAGCCACATTTCCTCGATAACTAACCCACTTCATGATCTGTTCAAAAAGATGAAGCCCTCATGACCTAATCATGTCTTAGAGATCCCAACTCTTAATACCATCACAATGACAATTAAATTTGAACAAAAGTTTTAGAGGAGACATTCAAATCATAGCAGGCTTCTTGATTTGTGAGCCATCAGCACATTCGTGTCACTTATACCTATGAATATGATAACATAGCAGGTGCACATTAGAGTGAATAAGGGGCCTGGACAGACTCGATGTTAATGCTGGTATTTAAAGGGCAAGAAAAGAGAAAAGAGGCAAGGAGGAGAAAAGGGGCAAGAGAAGAAATAGAATGTGGTGACACAGAAGCAAAAGAAAGTTTAGAAAGAAAAGTAGTGGCTTCCCATTTCAGGCAGTAAGAAGGAGAGGATAACCCGAAAACATCCTTGCTGAGGAACACTTAGATACATTGGATACAATATGATAAACATGTATTAAATGTGTAATTAAATTTGCAGAACATAAGATATCCCCAGAGCCCATATGCAAGGAGAGAGCTCAGCACCTGGGTGGTGAGTGTGTGAGCTGATGCTGTAGCAGCCCTGGGGGAGTTTATCAGTCTTGGGCAAGGGGCTTAGTTTCCATGAAGGAAAAGGAGATGAGATTTTGTAATTTAAAAATAGTAGAAATAACCTACATATCCGTAAAGAGGCAACTGTATAAACAAACTGTAGCACATTTGTGCAATAACATGCTACTAAAATGTGCTTACAATCTGCTGTGACTATATGTCAGTTTACTAAGACCATATGAATAAATCTCAAAAGCAATGTTGAAAGAACAAAGTTTTCAAATGTTACTGCAGTATTCCATTTGAAGAAAAGTTTAGGAGTACAAAAGTTTAAATAGTGTTAATTAATACATGCATAAATAAAAAGATGTAAACTGTATATGATGATATGGTAATGCTAGTGGTTACTTCTGATGGGGGAGAGAGAGAAAATGGGGTAAACAGAGATATATAAGAGCTTCTGTGGTATTTACAATATTTTATTCCTTTAATAAAAGGGAGAAAAAAGAGAAATGTTAAGATTTGTCAAAGCTGAATGGTTAGTACATGGGGCATTGGGGTATGAAATACCAGTCTTAGTCCATTTGGGCTGCTGTAACAAAATAGTATAGACTAGGTGGCTCTTAACAAAAATTTATTCCTCACTGTTCTGGAGGCTGGGAAGTCCAAGATCAAGGTGCTGGCATTTGGTGTCTGGTGAGGGCCCACTTCCTCAAACATGCTCTTCTCACTGTAACATCCCATGGTGGAAGAGGTGAGGGTCTCTCTCAGGCCTCTTTTATAAGGGCACTAATCCCATTTATGAGGTCTCTGCCTCATGACCTCATCATCTCCTAAAGCCTCCACCTCCTAATATCATCACCTTGGGAGTTAACATTTCAACATATGAATTTGGAGGAGACACAAACATACAGACCATAGCAATACATTAACATAATGTTTTTAACAAATAAGAGACAAAATGGAGATATCCTCTCTAAGCTATAGAAGCCAGAGGGGTGTTGCCTTGCCCCCCACGGATTTGTCACCCCACTTCCCCTGGGTGATGGAGACGCAAAGGATTACTCAAAGCCCATCTCTTCTGAGCAGTGAGAAGCCTCGAAGTGGTTAACTTCCCTGGAACCCTCAAGTGAGAGGCATCCTTTCCTTGGGAAATTAGCCCCGAATCAGGGTTCTCTTCCTGTGTTTATTTTCCAGACCAGGAAGTTACAGGAAGAGAACATAGGTGGGGTTATAGTTTAACAATATAGGCTGGTAACTTTCAGTGAAACAAGTCAGATGACATTCCATTAGACAATTAAGTGATCCATCAACAAAAGCTTAATCTAGCAAACATTCCCTTCTTACAGCAATTTCTCAGTATCTTTACATAATAATCAGTAGCTAATCTGTCCTTGAGCCAGCAACCTTGTTGTGTTAGAATTCTTTATCTTATACCAGAGACTTTATAGCCTAAGGAAAATTCCAGTCTGCAAGGTCAATATTTGAAACTTCAAGGCTTTGGAAAACCAGTCCTGTGAAGTACATTTATTTTATAGTATATTCCACAGAGGGGAATGCAAGATTACAGAGTATAGGTAGGTGTGTGCATGGGTGCACAGGTGTGCACGTGTGTGCATGCATATGTGTGTGTTTATGCTGAGACCAAGGGTGTTTTGATAAGTTGTACAGAAGGAGCCAGTACAGGTTCACTCATATAGGTGAACATATGAATAAATAAGTAAAAGATACCCTTACCTTTCTCTGTCAACTGCAGAGAAAAGAAGCCAGAGGGCTGGAGATGTGGTGAAATTTAAGAAGTTCTGTGGGGCATGGAAGAAGCAGCCAACAAAGGTGAGTGAAAAGAAAAAAAGAAAAGAAAAAAAAAAAGACCAGGTGGTCTTGGGTTCTGGAAGGTAAGCTCACCAGATGGTTGAATTCCAAATTCATGCAATATTATGACGTGTATGTGTGTCTATCTATCTATCAATTTACCTACCTACCTACCTCTGTCTTTTAACATATCAGCACACTCCCTCACATCTCTCCTTATTTCAGTTCCTCTTGCAAGCTTGCAAAGGCAAGTAGATAGGATGGAGTGGGAAGTAGTTAGAAGACACGTGTTCACGTGCTGCCTCTGTTATTTATCTAGCTGAGTCACCACAAACAAGTCAGTTAGCCTTTCTCAGCCTCGGTACCTTCCAAACTGGCTATTTTGGGAATTAAATGAGATATGTCAAAAGGGCTTTGGAAAATATAAGATCTTAAATAGCCCAATTATAATTTATTGAAGGAAAAAATTGGATCTAACCAGGAAATGAAAGAGTTAAAATTAATAAATGGCAAGTTAAACCATTGCTAAATTAGGTACAGGAAACATGTTGTCTAAAATTATTTTAGTTATTTTAGGAATTAAGTGGGTTTTTGTGAGCAAAGTTTGGTCTTCTTTGTGTTTACTGTGGCAATACCAGTTAGATAGTGCTTCCTGCTTGATTGAAAAATTGACTATTTACTACACCATATATGTAGGAGTAGGTGAGGCCGCTCTTAGTTGGATCAGGAACATTCTCTGATGGGCAATGTTGTTTTGTGGTTAGACACATGAACTCTAGAACTAACTCTAACATGTTACTTAACCTTTTCTGGTAAAAATGAGGATAAAAATGGTATCTGCCTTATTATAGGGCTGTGATGAGATCCAAATAATTTGAGGTTCATAAAGCACTTAGGAGAGTGGCTGACATATAAGTGCTATATAAGTATTAGATTATATAGCACTTAATAAATAATTAAGCACTTAATTAATAAATAAGTTCTGTATTTATGAAGCATCAGCTTTTAACAGCTACTACCAATGAGCTTTTGCACCAGATGCTGGCTTTTGCTCTGATTTCTTAACTACACTGCACGTGGTAGTGATGCCGTCTCAGAAGGTCCCTGGAGATTTTCCATTGCTCTGGGATAATAATCTAACTCTGCTACTATCTCATTTTACAAGTTTAGGATGGGGCAACAGAATAATAGTTGTTTATATCGTCTTGTGTGAATTTTAACAGTCCCTGTGGAGGAGCCTGCTGGGAAAGCAGTAAAACTGCCTCCTGCTTCTTGCCTCCCTGGGTTCATTTTTGGGCTCATTGATTTGCTATGCTCCTTTAGAAGGACTTTCTGGCAGTTTTAACAATGCTAGTGAAACTGTTATTGGATACCATCTTTCTCGAGAACGGTGTTTTAGTAGCCTTAATATATGTGCTGGTTTGAGCTTTGCCAATTTATTTGAGGTAATAATTGGCAAGTGCTCAAAAATACATAATAATGCTTGCTGAGATGTTGCTTAAAGTAATAATGAAAAGTGAAGAACTACCTAAGTGGTCAACAATATTGACCTGATTAATAATACATGATGGTGTGCTCATATACTGCAATTTACAGAGCAGTAAAACGAGAGAAATTTTTGTCTTCATGATACATTGTTAAGTAAAAAGCAAGTTACAAAGCCATGTGTAGAATTTAATCCAATTGTTTTAAAGTTGCTTTTATATGTTTACATTTGAATGGAAAAAGTTTAGAAGACTGCACAAAATTTTGATTGTAATTATCTCTGAGAAGTGGTATATAGAGTGGCTTTAATTTACCTATATCATTTTGTTAATTTGTGTTTCTCAAATTTTCTGCAATGATCATGAATGGAATGCATAAGGGTGAGAAAGGAGAAAAATATTTTTAAAACGAATTTCATCAGTTTGTCTAGTTTTTGTCATCAAATTATTTGGGGGGAAAGTTTCCATGCACTCCAAGAAGTCCGTCACTCGCATTAGGAACGTCATGTTTTTCTCTTGACTCTACAATGAGGGACAGATGACTGTGGCTTACATGAAGGCTAAATGTGTAAACCACAAGTGCTGAAAAGTGGTACAACGGACATTTACTTCTTCCCGCCTTCCTCCCCTTCGTTTCTGCCTTATTCTCAATGGGAAAGAGGATATCTATTGCACAAGGTCAAAAGTACTCTACAATCTAAGGTCTCAAGAGGGGAAAAAAAAGGAGAGAACAATTCTTATCTCGACCTAGTAATCAATAGTGAGCTCTCCAAACCACAATGGCTCCCTTTTTCTACACTAATTATCTCAGTTGAAAGAATATCTTTGAGCTCCTCCCAAAAGACAAGTTTCAGTAATCAGGATAGGCGTTTGGAGCTTTTGGCTAACAACTCCTAGGGGTGCTGCCAAAAGGTCTCCTAAGGCTGTTCTCAGGCTTTCTGGCAGATTTCCAAAGTCCAGAAATCTAAAAGACATAAAAATGAAAAAGAATAGAAAAAGATGAGATTCTTCTTATAGTGCTTACACGGCTAGGCTTGAGCTCTTCTCACAGGCTGAGGCCATGGCTGTGGGAGAATCAGCTAGAAGACCTGATCTCACACCTGTGGCTTATTTTTATTCCTAGTAGGGGTTGCCCTTGGTTTCTAATGGTCTGACATCCTAGGTGCCACTAACTCATTTTTTACCTAGGATTTCCCTTTTCATTATAATACCATGATTGAGTTCAGGCACCCATGGACCCAGCCTCAGTGGAGGGACCTCAGCTGGTAGGAGCATTTTAGTGTCAAAGTAAAGATCTAGGTCTCTGGACTTGAGTCCCCAGCCCATTGTTTAAGCAGAATTTCTAAGCCTCAGTCTCTGCCTTCGTAAAATGGGAATAAAAATAGTACCCACTTGAAGAGGTTGCTGGAAGGATTAAATTCAATCATCAACTTAAGGTGCTTAGTACAATGCCGAGCACATAGTAAGTATTTAATTAAAATCAACATTAGCAAAGAGCAGCTCTGGGGGAATTAAGGCTTGACCTGATGCTGGTTTGAGAACTTGCAGAAGGACTGGAAGGACTGTTTGGATGGAGTTGATGACTAGAAGCTATCGCATTGGGGATTGGATTCCCCACCCCCACTCCCCACCCAAATGGGGTCACCTAGGCAGTTACTTCTTCACTAGACACAAAGCCTTTCTATTCTATAACCCAAAACATACTTTAAAACAGCACTACTTTAATGAAAGTAATATTTTAGATGTCTGTTTTCTTGAGTAGTTCTTAAATTTATGCCTATGTCTCTCATTAATCACAGAACTAGAGGTGTACAGAATCTGCCAGGAGAGATACCAGAGAAAAAGAATGCTGCTTCTTATGCTGTCAATTTCCTTGCAAAGAGAACACCAGAAAGCTCAGAATATTTAGCTTATTTGAGAATAGTAGGAAAAAGTGAACTAATAAATAACTAAAAATAAAGTCATTGAATCTACTTAAACTGATCACTGCAACTGGCAGCAGCTCATTGAAAGTCAGTTTCAAAATGTGATAGCTTTCAAAGAACCTTTTCATATATTTTCCAAGTTCTCTCTGAAAGGAGTCCTTTCTTCATGAACATTGCTACTAAGGAGGGCTTCTATAAACCAAAACTAATTATGAAGGTAAGCATGGTTTTTAAAGGAATAGAAACCTAATTCAGAAAAGTTTATCAAACTGGAATAATTGAACTGATTTCCCATGCAGATATATTATTTTTCTCATTGCCAAAGTAAACCAAACAGTTTAAAGTCCTAAGGTCTCATTTATGAAATCAGCTAACAGCTCCTGTATCGTTTGCTGAGGTTTGTGTAATGGGGTCAGTATACGTTTTGTGAGATTGGGCCAATATGAGTGACATTTTAGGCTGCACTCCCTGCATCCTTTCAGATGACAAAGTCACCTGTGATGTGTGGGAACAGTTTTTCAGCCACCACCCCTTAGTTAAACTTTTGCCCCTTCTGCATCGTCACTGACCTTAACTGCTGGGAACTCTCACAAACAAGGAGAATCAATTAATACAAGCATGGTAATTCAGCGCCCTGAGAAGATGAGACTGGCCACAGAGGAAAGATGTCTGTCAGAGTTCCTGGCATGCTTTGGGGAGAAATGCTATGTGTTTGCATGCATCAGAGACCACACAGTTAAAAGCTAAATGTGAGGATTAAATGAGATAATGCACTTGAGGAGTTCCTGACTCAGAGATGATCAATAAACATTCAGGGCTGCCAGTTAGCTCAGAGGGTTAGGGTGCAGCCTTATAACACCAAAGTCACGCATCGCGTTTGGATTCCTGAGCCAGCCAGCTGCCCAAACAAATAAGTAAGTGTTTAGTCTCTTCCTCCCATTTCACTCCACCCTGCAGTAACCCTTCTGTAATGCAGGCAGCTATTCTGTATTCCCTCAATCATTTTTTCTCTCGGGGCAAACACCTGGGATTTTCTTTTCAGTTGCTCTTCATAGGACAGAGTCTCTGTACCCTGTCAGCATGTTTATTATTGTCTTCAGTTTAACAATACTTCTTTTCATTTCAATTGTGGTATGTGGAACTGAACTCAATACTCCAGGTGAGGAGACCTCCACAGAATGAGGTGGCCTTTATATCCTCAGAATACGGTTTCTCTTACATATCAGATTAAAGTCACCTGCTTGGCTCACTTGATGTCCTAGTGATCTGGATTAAAACAAAAGGGTCTCCTACATGTTTCACCATGCATTGATCAGGGATCTACCATTCTGCCAATTGTAATGACACCTTCTTTATAAAATGCCTTCATGAAAGCATTTGTCAAATGCTTTTGGAGACCCAGTTATGCTCTGGCTATGGCATTGCATTTATTTACTGGCTACCAAAAAAAGAACACAGTTATTTTTCGTAAGGATGGGGATTTTTGTTTTTCAATTAAAATACACATACTGAGTGCCTAGCACATGATAGACAGTAAGTGACTTTTGAATGAATGAATGAATTTGTACTTGCTGAATTACATGGGTTTCTGTTACTCCCTCTGAATGGTTTTAACATGTATGGTTTAAAGCCAAGCTGTGGCTTGCGCAATTTATTTTAGGAAATTGTACCAACAGCAGCTGGACTATCATCTTCTGTTCCTCAGCAAATATATCTTGGTTCACTTCTCTAAAGTAATTGGAGGTGGCTCAGAAGTCTCAAGAACAGTGTCCATGGATGCCCAACACATTAATCTGTGGGGTGAACCAGTTCAAAGTGGCTTCTCTTTCTCTCTATGATCTCACGTATCTTATGCTGCTATATCCTCTCACTGATGTCTGTTCTACCACTCTTGGTCTACAGTTCATTAGTCTTTAAGGAAAACTGAAATGCAAAATTGAACAAATTTTTATTACTGCTTTCTGTCATCTGTCAATATGACACTATTTGCCCCCCCCCCCCCGCAAAATAGGCCCATCTTTTCTATTCTTGTAACTTTGAATACTATTAATGAGACTTTTTTGTTTTCCTTAGGTGTTTATGGCTTTAAAAACCCTGGTATTAGAGAACTGTGTTTTTTAGCTGCTGACACCTTCTAGTAACTAACTGAACTGCTGAAGCTCTCACAGAAGAATCTAGAAGAATTTATACTGTTGATAAGATTTAACATTTTGGGTAGTGCCTAGGTGCCAAAGTGAGCAATAATTTTTAAGTATTGAAACTATATTTATGATTTATAGAAGATTGTTTGAAAAAATATAGCATTATTTTTAACTATTTCATATAAAATTTTGGGATATCAATAATGACTACACCTATAGAACCTGTGCCACAGTGAATGCTTCATGTGTGATTCTTGCAATCACACTACTGTTTACATTTTTACAGTTGGGGAAACTAAGGCTTCAGACTATGTAGTAACTCACCCAATGTCATCCAACTAGAAGGTGCAGAACATGTATTTGAACTCAGGCTTGCCTGCTCAAAGCCTGCATTCTTTCACTCCATTACTCTGCCTACAGATTTTCATTTATCTCTTTGAAAAATGTTTGTTGACTGCATAATATATGCCAGGCACTGTTCTAAGTATACACCAGTGAATAAACATAAAGTTTCCTGCCCTTATTAAACAACATAATTTTCATATTTTAAACATGCCAAGTGCCAGGAGGAAAAAAAAAAAAAAAGGAGAGCAGAGTAAGGAATCAGGCTACTGAGCAGTGAGGGTGGGAGCAGCTCACCCTATCAAATGGAGGGAAAGCCTCATTGGAAATGTGTCATTTGTGCAAAGAGTTGAAGAGGTGGAGAACAGAGGGACACAAGCAGATGTCTGGCTATTCCAGGCAGGCAGAATAGTGGAGCAAAGACTCTGAAGCCGGGGTGTGCCTGGCAAGTTGGAGGACCAGCAAGGAGGCCAAGATGGTGGTGCAGAGGGAGTGGGGAGCAGAGGAACAGGAGGTAGAGTGAGAGGGGAGACAGGGCCCCGCATAGGGCTGAGCTGTGAAGGCCACTGTGCTCTAAATTTAATGGAAGGAGGGGGGCCTGGAATATTTTGAGCAGAAGAGTGATGCACTCTGACTTAACTTGTAGCAGGCTCACTCCATCATCCACATGGAGAATAGACTTAACAGGGAAAATGTAGAAAGCATACCATTTGGAAGCTTATCATAAAAATCCAGGCAAGATTTAATACCATTTAGATGTCAGTGGCATCAGTGCAAGGAGCAAGAAGTGGTCAGATTCTGCATGTGTTTTGAAGGGACAGCTACAGATTCTCTGAAGGATTGGATATAGGGATTGAAGGAGAAAGAGAAGTCAAGATGATGCCAAGATTTTGTCCTAAGCAACTGAAAGGATAAAGCTGACATCAACTAAAACAGAAAATGATAGTTTGGGGGTTGGGGAGAGGAGCTTAGTTTTGACCTATTGAGGTTTAGATGTTGATTAGATGTCTAAATGGAGTTGTTGAGTAACAAATTGGATACTCCTCAAGCAATTTATATGCATCCTGATATAGTTCATTGATACAAATTATTTACATTATAAGTAGTTTGAATTATTGGGGTGCCTCATGTATCTTTCCTTCATAGTCTTTATTAGCTTATGTATGTATATAAACTATTAAATTATAAGCATCACTAGCCTATAATTTATATTTATTGGTGAGGTTATTTGATTAGTATCTGCCACCTGACAGCTTTAAAGTTTAAAGTTAGACTTTAAACCCCATGAGGGCGGAGGTCACCTTCGTTGTCCTTCATTTGTCATTGTATTTCTATCGCCTAGCAGTGTGCCTGGCAGGTGGTAGGTGCTCAAGGTACATATCAACAAATATTTGATATTTGTTGATCAACAAGGTACCCAACAAATATTTGTTAAATTAACAGGTATTTGTTTAAAAAAAAATGATTTTTTTTTAAATTAGAAGAGGAATGCTGATCTGAAAATATTTAGAAATGAGAAATTTGTTTCTTAGGTTTTCAAATCTCATTTCCATATTGTTTTCCCAGAAGTATCCACCAACTTTTAATTTGGGATTAGAAAATGATTTTATCCGAAATTATATTCTTCTTATATACAAGATTTCAAAAAGATTAAGGCATCAGTACGTGTGACTTTCAATATATCTTATAAAAATAATATATGTATATCATATATACACATATATAACTATGTAAATTATATATTAAAATTGTCCTCTTTATGTATAAGGCATTTCTGAAACAACAATGTACATCAATGGGAAGCATTTCTCCAATTTATAAACATCCCAAGTAAGTATACAGGACTTTTCTAGAATGCCACAAACTTGTAAAGAGAGAGAACCACTTTTTAATGCTGTGGATTTATGTAAATAGCAATGAAATAAGAGAGCAAGGAAATGGTGGGGAGAAAGTTGGTAGAGCATCTGTGGCAAACACCATGGGGAGTTTGGATTTTGAGGTGCTTGGCACCTCTGTATGCGCCTGAGTGATGAGACTGCAAGGAAAGTAAATGATATATCTTTGGACTGATCAGTATCCCTCATGGGGAGCTTTTCTGGAGTCTCGGGACCACCTTTTCTTCTGTCTGCTGTGGTTGAAGAAAGGAATGTCCAAGATCTGCAGTGTACGTCCTACTTATTTCCTTACTGTGGATATCTTTCTGCATTTCTCATCCTGAGATGAGGAAGAGACAACTAAATCTCACAGGAGCAGTGCTGCATGGATTCCAGTAGGATCTGCGGTGTAACCTGGGAGTATATCAGTTGATTTAGCTTATTTCCATGAATTTTTCCTAAGCACATAATTCTGAACTCCTTGGTTGAAAATGGACTCAGATATGGAAAAAGTGAAGTAATGTGTTTATCTATTTTTACAAGGTTTTCAGGCCAATTGGCAGGCCCTTAAAATCTGAACAAGCCAAGACTTCCTACAGCTTTCCTGACCTACACCCAGCTCTCTGAAGACAGCATATCCCTCATCCATCAGAGAAATCCATTAGGGAATAAGCCAGATTAAAAAGCACAAGACAGATCAATGATGTCCATCTGCTTAGTGCTTCTTATGATTTGAAATATTTTCCAGTATCCTCCATGGTTCCCTTTGCAAACCAGGTGGAAATATGAGCCTTTGGCAGTTGCAGTGTGCAAAACAGCACAGTGCTTAGGAGTCCTGGGCAAATTTCCTAAACTCTCTAAGCATCAGTTTTTTCACCTATAAAATGGTTTAATAGTTGAATGTATCAGTTTTTTTTAATGGGTTAATATTTGTAAAGAGTTAATACCTGCTTACCATAGTATCTGGTATATGTTCTAAATAGATTTTAATATGGGGAAATTGTATGAAACACCATTGTGGTTATAAAAAGAGTAGGGTGGGGTTAGAATCCAGTGCCCATTAATCTCTTGTTTCTGCTGAATGCTTCCTATCCTTGCATTCAGTCTGTGTGGCCTTGAACTATTCTTAGAAGTCTTCTCCTCATTAAAATATTATAATGACATGTGGATACTATGAAGTATAAAATAGGTTAAAATAGTTCAAAAGGCAGCAAGTCCTAACTATCAAAGATTACTATGGCATAGAAAAGTACGCATTTATTCAGTGTGGGGACAAATATGAGGGTGCTTCAAAATGTTCGTGGAAAATAAGAATTAAAAGATAATGGGAATCTTTCCACAAACTTTTTGAAATACCCTTGTATAGCTGATTTTGTCACTGGGGACACGCTGTTACAGATGCAGGTAAATTGTATTCCCTTTGAATTTATAACCACATTTCCCATCTTCCGTAGGTCATTATCTTATCTCGATATTCTTAATGACCTGGTAGAAAAATGCCTATATCTTGATTGTAAATTCTCCTGTATACTTCCTCTGCCCTTGAATTAATTGGCTAAAAAGTCAAGAGCAAGCAAATCCCTACAACTGAGAGCAAACACAATTCCTGATAAAACCCTATTAGTGTAACTACTATTGAGGGATATGTGAGGATCTTGCCTTAAATTGGCAGAGGCTCCAAACACAGCAGAACATCTAGCTGTGTAGAGTAAACCCTCTGAGTGCTCTCAGCAGTAAAGGCTACGAAGTCCTAGCGGCTTCCTCATGGAGCATCCCACAGTGGTGCTCAGTGCTTGTGGGGTTCGGGATGGTGGGGTGAGGTGGTTGAGATGTTGCTCATTTCGCTCACAGTGACCTCCGAGGCCCAGCCTCTTGAACTTTCTCCTCACCTGCCCTCATCTCCGCTCACTAACTGTGCTCCAGCCATGCTGGCCTTCTGGGCATCCTTCAGACAGACCCGGCAGGTTTGACCTCACAGCTGTGCACATGCTGGGTGCCTTTTTCTGGAACACTTTCCCCCAGATATCTATCTTCCCTCACCTCCTTCAGGTCTTTACTGAAATGCCACCTTCTCAGTGAGGCCCCCCTGACCAACTGCCCTGGTTAAAAGTGCAGTTACCTTCACCTGACATACCTTTACCCCTCCTGCTTTATATTTCTCCATAGAGCTTACTACTTGCTAATATACTATATGTTTTGTTTATTTATTTTCCTTCTTATCTGTATCACTGATAATGCATGGGTAACCATGTCACTGATACTAAATAAGAACGCAATTTTCTGAATACAGTGCCTGAGGAAGACAGCCCAGGAATGCAAGGTCACTGGGGTGGAGGACACTATAGGCTGCGAGAGTGTGGATGGGACAGCCTTGGGATGGTGGGGGTGCAGAGAGAACACTGGGATGCAGCAGAAACCAGGGCAACCTGAATCCTTTGGGAACATGGAACATCATTTCATAGCAAGGCTGTGTGTGTTCTTAGAGCTGCTCCATATGTGCTTTCTGTATCACCTTTCTCCAGGTGTGCCTCGCCACTCATTGTGGGATCTCCTCACCCCTGAATGACTGAGGGACGTTCCATCTTCCTCCACTTGCTTCATTGGATGGGGAATCTGGGTTTCTCTGGTTTACTAGTTTCTGCTTTTTTCTTTTATCCAGATAACCTGTGCTGTCATGAAGGGGGAATGCTATCAGGGGTAATGTTCAATAAAACAAGGCTGGGAAATAAATACGCAAGCTGATTTCAGAGTCCACAGTGCCCTCTGTGTGAGTGCTCATTTGTCACAGCCATTTCCGATATTCAGTGTCCTCTTCCCCTCTCCTTCCCTTACCAGAACGAGTGTCTAGTTATCATAAATCTTTCTCCATTAAGATACAGACACTGGATAAAATATATTCTGTTATCCCTCTTAAGAATATTTGCATTTTATAGGTAAATGAAGTGTTAAGCCAATCAAAGGCATTTCTAATACAGTGATTATGTAATTGCAGCATCTCCTGGTTAAGGTGGATATTAGAACCTGGAAGTTTTGTTTCTGAAGTCAGTCTACGCGAGTGTGTGCACAGATGAGATGAGGCTGGTCTTGTCTAGGGAGCATGAAATCTTCAGATCTATACTTTCTGAGGCTGGGAAGCCTCAGTGTCTTTGGATGACTAATCTATGTATAGTAAGTGCTCCATTAAAAAAAATTATTGAAACATATTGACTGTACATATTTATGGGGTCTGGAGTTGTATTTCAATACATGTATACAATGTGTGTTAATCTATTCAAGGTAATTAGTCTATTCATCATTGCAAAACTTAATCATTTCTTTGTGATATGCACATTTGAGCTCCTCTCTTCCAGTCATTTGGTTACATGCAGTAAAACGTTATTGATTATAAAATTCTGGGTCTACTGTAAACCAATAGGCTTATTTTTCCTATTTTGCTCTACTTTTGTGTTCACTAATCTGCCTTTCACTATTCCTCCTCCTCTCTCCCCTTTCCTGCCTCTAAAACCATTGTTCTCCTCTCTTCTTTTAATAGTTCATCTTATTATTATTATTTACTTGTTTTTGTTTGTTTGCTTACTTGTTTTTTTTTTTTTTTTCAGCTCCCACATATGACTGAGAACATGTGATATTTCTCTTGCTGTGCTTGGATTGTTTTGCTTAACATAATTTTGTCTAATCTAATCCATGTTGCTACAAATGGCAGAATTTCAGTCTTTTTTTATGGCTGAGTAAGTATTTCATTGTGTATATATACCACATTTTCTTTATCCAATCATCTGTTGATGGACATTTAGGTTGGTTCCATATCTTGGCTTTTGTGAACAGAGTTGTGATATGCATGGGAGTGCAGGTATCCCTTCAGCATGATGCTTTCCATTCCTTTGTATAGGGATGGAAATAAACCAGTATGATAGGAATATACCCAGAAGTGGGATTGCTGGATCATCTGGTAGTTCTACCTGTAGTTGTTTGAGAAAACTCCATACTGTTTTCCATAATGGCTGCACTAATTTACAATCCCACCAACAATACATGTGTTCCCCTTTCTCTGCATCTTTGTCAGCATTTGTTATTTTCTGTCTTTCTGATAATAGCCAGTCTAACTGTGGTGAGATGGTATCTCAGTGTTGTTTTGATTTGCATTTCCCTGATGATTAGTGATATGGAACATTTTTTCATTTACCTGTTGGCCATTTGTATGTCTTCTTTTGAGAAATGTCTATTGAGCTCCCTTGCCCATTTTCTAATTGAATTATTTGTTATTTAAGTATTGAGTTGTTTGAGTTTCTTGTATATTCTGAAAATTAGCCCCGTCACATACATAGTTTGTAAACATTTTCTTCCATCCTGTAGGTTTTCTTTTTGCTCTGTTGATTGTTTCCTTTGCTGTGCAGAAGCTTTTTAGTTTGATGTAATCCCATTTGTTTATTTTTACTTTTGTTGCTGGTGCTTTTGAGGTCTTATTCATAAAATCTTTGCCTAGTCTTATGTCCTGGAGCATTTCCCCTATGTTTTCTTCTAGCAATTTTATAGTTTCAGACCTTACATTTAAGTCTTTAAATGATTTTGAGTAGATTTTTGTATGCGGTATGGGATAGGGGTCTAGTTTCATTCTTCTGCACATGTATATCCAGTTTTCCCAGCACCATTTATTGAAGAGTATGTCCTTTCCACAATGTATGTTCTTAGAGCCTGTATTAGTTCATTTTTGTTGCTTGTAACAAAATACCTGCAACTGGTTGATTTATAAAGAAAATAAAAGTTATTGCTTACAGTTTCTGAGGCTGTGAAGTTCAAAGTCCATCTGTGGTGACAACAGTGACCCAGTAGTCTCACATTGCAAGACAGTGGAAGCAGAGAGAGCAGAGAGAGAGAAAGACAGACTCACCTCTTATTTTAAAACCCTCAGAACGACACCCCTGACCACCATTTTGAATCCATTTACTACTGCAAGGTCCTGCAATCCAATCACCTCTTCAAAGCTCCATCCTTCAATTATCATAATAGGAGTTCCCACACTCTTAACAGTCACAGTGAGGGCTAAGTTTGTAATACATAAAACTTGGGGGACACAATTCAAGCTTCAGGGAGTTTTGGGGGAACATAATTTAATCCTCTATAGAGCCTTTATCAAAGATCAATTGGCTGTAAGTATGTGAATTTACTTCTGGGTTCTCTATTCTGTTCTCTTGGTGCAAGTGTCTGTTTTTATGCCAATACCATGCTGTTTGGTTACTATGTAGCTTTGCGGTATAATTTGAAGTCAGATAGTGTAATGCCTCCCACCTTACTCTTTTTGCTCAGGATTGCTTTGGATATTGGAGGTCTTTTGTTGTTTCACATGAATGTTGGGATTGCTTTTTCTATTTCTGTAAAGAATGTCATTGGTATTTTGATAGGCATTTTGTTAAAAGATTGCTTTGGGTAGTACGGACAATTTAGCATTAGTTCTACCAATCCATGAGCATAGAATGTCTTCCCATTTTTTTGCATTTTCTTTATTTTCTTTCATCAGTGTTTTGTAGTTTTCATTGTAGAGGTCTTTCACCTCCTTGGATAGATTCATTCCTAGGTATTTTATTTATTTATTTTGGTAACTATTGTAAATGAGATTGGTTTCTGGATTTCTTTTTCTGCTAGTTCATGGCTGGTGCTGTGGGAGGAATGCAACCCCTTGCCCCCAACTCATTGAAGATCAAATTGTGTCCCTCAAAGTTCCAGTTATTGGAAACTTGGCTCCCACTGTGACAGTGCTGAGAGAGTGGGAAATCCTATTGTGATGATTGAAAGGTAGGGCTTTGAAGAGGTGATTAGATTGTAGGACCATGCTATAATGAATGTATTAATAATGGTGGTCAGGGGTGTGGTTCTGAGGGCTTTAAAAGGAGAGCATGTAAGAATATCTTTCTCTCTGCTCTGCCATTTCTGCCATGTGAGACTCCTGTGTTACTGTCACCACCACCAAGACCCTCACCAGATGTCTTCCCCGGACTTTGGACTTCCAGCCTTTGAAACTGTAAGCAATAAATTTCATTTTCTTATAGGTCACCCAGTTCCAGGTATTTTCATATAAGCAACAGAAACAGACCAACACAGTTGGTGTACAGAGATGCTAATGACTTTTGTATACCTGTTTTTAATTAGAGAGTGTAGAGACCATATTATCTTTAGACTTCACTCCTCAATCAAGAAGAAATTTAAATAGTCATTAAATCTTAGGTGTAGAAAGCTAGCCAATTCATCATCCTTTTTGTTAATTCCAACCAGTTACTTTGTTTGATAAAGATGGTAAAGACTTCCTTCTTTATTTTTTCTGTAAGGAATGATCAACATTATAACAATCTATGCATTAATGTTTCCTGCTACTACCATTAGTTTCCTAATACTACATGATTTTAACTTTCCTGTGGGTTTTCTGAGAACTGTTAGTACATTCTCATTAGCAGAGCTGTCTTCTAGGATTTGGAGACTAAAAAGCAGTTAATCATGCAAAATTACTGTCTGGGTGTAGAAATGAATTCTGCTTTCAATGTATTTTTCTATGTTTATTTAGCCAAAGGCTCAAGTAAGCCCATACTGATAAATGTGGGCCAAGTTTCCCTTCTGCCTCTTCCTTTTCTTTCCTTTTTCTCTCTCTGGAGATCGGGGTGGAAGAAAATCATTCCGTTCCGGGATGGCAACCTTTCCGTATCCAGACTCTTATGCAGAACACCCTTGGCTCACTCTCCAGGCACATAATTCGAGCTTCATGTGCCAACCATGGGCACTGGGTTTACAGTTTCCATAAAAAAGGCCTACTGAGGAAGAGAAGGGTAGAGGAAAACACCTCCAGGCTTCTGTGCCTTGGGCCATGGAGGCTGGATTTCTCTCTTGCACCCTGGGAAACTGGTAGTTTCCTTTCTCTTAGTACAGACCTTGGCCCAGTGTGAAAGTTGGACAAATTCTTACAAGGAGGAGAAAGGAGGAGAAAATTTGGACAGCGTCTCTTAATATTTCAAAGTCTATGCCCCCTCAGAAGAACAAAGCAACAATAAATAATTTGAATTTGAAAATAAGCATTTTTACTTGGTTTTTCAGCTGTAAAACTGTATCATAAGGTTGCCTATGTTTTATTTTCAAAACTCGTATGCTTCCGTGAAAGTCTAACAGACCACACAGAAGATCATTGGTGAACTACAGGTGATCTCAGTAGGAGCCTTGTCACCGTGGGCTTGGGGGTAGGGAGTGAGACATTGCCTAGTTCTGTGCTCTGCCTTGGGTTCAGCTTTATCAACACTCTTGGCATTTGGCTTCTATTAGGAGCATATGGCATGCCAACCAAGGGAATGGATTTGGCAGTTATACCAGTGATTTGGTTAAGGGGAACAACCAACTGGAATTATATGGATTAGCATATTTCTCTCTTCCCTTCTAGTTTACCTGCTGTTTATTAAAAAAGAAAAGCAAATGATTCCCAAATCTAAAACTCATGCATAGATTGATTCTATAATGGTAGAAAATTTAGAAAAAGAGGATATTATGCAAGCCAAAATATTTTTCTTATAAGTTTAATCATTTCTATTTTAAGGTTGATATGTATACTCAGGAGAGTCATTTCAAAGTGTTGTTCCTTTAGCAGGGTGATATCTTTCAAGAACTTCTACTATTAGCCAAAGAGTAAAAAAATCAACACAATCTGTAGTTACTCATAGTAATAGTAATAAATCTTTGTCTAATTATGTTTATGTATATTATATAATAATAATACATCTTTGGAAAGAAAGAAACAGGAGATATTGAGGGTAGAAAAAGAGAATCAAGGAATATGCAGAATTTTTCTTAGGAAAGGATGTTTGAATATTGTTTGTTAACTGAAAGCTCTATATGTCACCTTGGAATAACAAACCCAAAGGAAGTGAGAATAGGTCAGGATTGTGGGGGGCAAAAGGAGTAATGTTTATCAGCAAACAAACTTTTTTGTGATTTCTTTAGGAATGAAGATAATTATAGTGGGGTCAGGGGGAAGGAAGGGCAGGTCTGTTTATCTCAGCATAGATCTTCTAAAAAAGCACACTGAGTTTTATTTTTAAACTCAAATTTTACTTTCCAATAAAGGATCATTGCCTTGGATAGAGTTCTGTATATTTAGAAATTTACATGAGCTCCTCAGACATGTCTATAAATTTACACAACTGTTACCTCAGGGTAGAATATGCTTTGGAGCAGTTAAGAAAAACCGGTTTGCATTCTCTGTGGTTCTAACCTGAAGATTTCTTCTGAGGGTAAAAAAATTGTTTTCAATATTCATGGAATGAAATTAGAAATGAGTATTAATTTAAAACATCTAATGCTTACAAGTTATATTAGCTAATATTTATTTAGTTTGAAACATTAAAAAATAAAATCCTAGGAAATTTAGAGAAAACAAACCACTACCCCAAAGTGGCAACTTCACCCTTTAGAAATTGCAACTATTTAATTCTAATTACAACACGAACATCATCATCAACAAAACGGTCTCTTAAAATTAGCAAACTTCTTTCATGTCCTGAATCTTAATTAATATTTCAAACAGCTCTTTTTGAGATTGGCAGGGTAGGTAGTATTATTACCATTATTTTTAAATGTGGAAACCAAAGCAGAAGGCAGTAAAATAACCTGGCTAGCGTCATTCAGCTATTAAGTGGAGTAACTAGGACTTTGCCAAAGACATTCTGATACTAAAGGCTTTTCTCACTACATCATGATATGTCTCTAACTACCTTTATTTACAAACAGCTTCAGAAGTCCCCCAAATAATTCTGTTTCAGAGCAGTCCAGTTTGGATTCACAGATTTGGGGCACAACTTAACCACGTACTTCCTTCCATCCTGCCACTCTCCTCTTCACCCACTCCTCAAACAAAATCTCCTAATAAAATATCTGTAACCAAAGGAGGAAGTTGTGTGAGTTGTGTGAGTATATTTATTTAGGAAGCAGATTTTCCAAACATGTTGGGGTCTGAAAAACAACTATTTTTAAATGCATCTTGTGACTACTGTGGGATTCCACATAAACAGATGGACATATAAGTATATAATATATCTTTGGCATATCACAGAAATGATATAATGAGAGTGATGAGAAAGGACGTGAAATACTAAAGCAGTAATACAAGTAGTAACTTATCCTGCTGTTGCCTCAATAGGCTAGAAATGCAGCTTCACACTCTTCCAAGAGATGACCAGTAAGAATGAAGCAACAACTTTTTCTTTTAATTCAAAATATTTTAACATTTACTTCTACCTATTTGTAGGGTGCAGTGTGTTGTTTCAATACATGCCTATACTGCACAATAATTCACTTAGGGTAGGGAGCGTAGTTTTGTACCCATTAGTCCACCATTTTTACTCCTCAATCCCCCTCACCCCCTGCCTCTGGTAACTATTATTCTACTCTCTACTTCTATGAAAACCACTTTTTTGGGGGGGGGGAATTCCACCTATGAGTGAGATCATGCAGATTTGTTTTTTTATGCTTAACTTACTTCGTTTAACATGATGGGTTCCGGTACCATCCATGTTGTTGCAAACGATACAATACCATTTTTTAAAATAGCTGAGTAGTATTCCATCATGTATATATGCCACAGTTTTTTTTATCCATTCATCTGTTAATGGACATTTAGGTTGATTCCATCTCTTGGCTGTTGTGAACAGTGCTGCAATGAACATGGAAGTACAGCTGTCTTTTTGATATATTGATTTTATTTCCTTTGGGTATGTACCCAGTAGAGAGATAGCTGGGTCATAGGGCAGATCTACTGTTAATTCTCTGAGGAACCTCCATACCGTCTTCCACAGTGGCTGTACTAATTTACACTCCTACCAGTAAGGTCGGAGAGTTCCTTTTTCTCTGCATCCTCGCCAGCATTTGTTATTTTCTGTCTTGTTGATAATAGTCATTCTAACTGGAATGAGATGATATCTCATTTTGGTTTTAATTTGCATTTCCCTGATAATTTGTGATGTTGAGCATTTTTTCATGTGCCTGTTGGCCATTTGTATGTCTTCTTTTTAGAGATGTATGTTCAGGTCCTTTGCCCATTTTTTCATTAGGTTATTTGTTTTTTTGCTGTTCGGTTGTTTAATTTCCTTATGCATTCTGGATATCAGCCTCTTGTCTGATGTGTAATGTGCAAACACTTTCTCTCATTCTGTAGGTTGTCTCTTCACTTTGTTGACAGTGTCCCTTGCTGTGCAGAAGCTTTTTAGTTTGATGGAATCCATTTGTGTATTTTTGCTTTAGTTGCCTTTGCCTTTGTGGTCTCTACTCAAAAAAGCATTGTCTGCTCCAACAATTTTGAATATGATGTGTTACATAATGTCTGTGCTTTGTCTTGGGTTCATGCTTCCTATCTCAGAAGAACTTATCTCACTACCCTTTAAGAGCCACCTGTTCTCTGCTGGAAAACCTGCAGAACTTGCCACTCTTGCTTTTATCAAGGCTAGTATTCCCACCTTGAAGATGAGTGGAGGCCTTGTGGGAAAACACATGTCTACCTCAGAATGTAGCCAGTAGCGAGGGTCACGTCACAACATAGTCCAGCTGAGGAAGTACTGGGCCTGTTAGGGGAGAAAAAGACTTTACACCAAATGAGATGGAGGATTTAGCTCACATATGCTGGCCATCTCTAGGGAAGAAGCTATGGGAATATGAGCATGCCAAATCAAGGGGGGTGGTCAATATAATGAAGTAAAGGTTTATCGATGTGAGAGCCCTCTCCTTGACACAGGATCTAACATTGGCAGGACCCACTGAAGATGTTTATGCATTGCTAGGCTGGCTTTGCCAACTTTGGGAAAATGATGGCTCACACTCACTGAAGTAGAAATTCCAGAACTCCATGGTAATTAGTTGAGCAAGGGACCAAGAGGTTCATAAAAGTGGGCACACTAGTGCAAATATACCAAGTGTTAGAAAAAACAAAACACAAACTGTTTTTTCTGTTCTCTCAAACCACAACAATCAACACAGAAAACAGACTTCTGTGATCAAATATATGGGGATTTCTCCCCACTAGCAAGTAAGCCACCTGTTCTGTAGTGGACACCAGCTGGGTGTCTTTTAATTCAATTCCATCACTATCTACCTGGAGATAGTGTCAGATCCCACAGCATGGCTCAGTCCCACACAACTGCTCCCTGATTTCAGATGCCAGACACAAGCACCAGGTTGTTTTACCCGTGCTTCTGACCAATTTGCTACAGATCAGCGTTCCTATGACCCCCTCCTTGGGTTTGATTGACTTGCTGAATGGCTCAAAGAACTCAAGGAAACACATTTACCTGTTTATTATAAAGGATATTACAAAGGAAACAGACGAAGACATGCACTGGGTGAGGTAGGCGGGAAGGGGCGTGGAACTTCCATGCCCTCCCCAGGTTTGCCACTCTCCAGGAACCTCCACGTGTTCAGTGTGTTCTTAGGTTTTTATGGACACCTCATTATATAGGCATGATAGAAGCATGGACAACCCTGTAGAAATATGGTTGGACACAACACTAGCAGACTGGGTGGGGAAACCCAGCAAGACCTGTCTGTTCAGATTCTTCTTGGCCTCTCTGTGTAGCGTTCTTTCCTCCCAGGCATGGGCGGGACCCCTTCTGGAATGAGGGTCTTATGATCTACATTCAGATAAGATAGGTCAGAGAATTTTATCATGGCCAGCTCCAAGACAGAAAGGTGGGGGAAGGTTAGAACAAGCCAGAAACTGTAGAAGAAAAACAAAATATGTATATCATAATATCACACTATGTAAGGCCAGAAAGCTCACCAACATGCTATATTCTGTGGGAGAGCCCAGAAAGCAGTTTACCAAACCCATAAGGAGTGTACTGGTGAGGGAACACCAGTGTTGTTGCAGAGCTCAGTGATTTTCTCTTCTGGAGGCCAAGGCTGAGGATAGGAGAAGCTTTACAGAACTGGGTTCCCAGAAAGCCATGGTGATAATGGAAGCCAGGTCTTAGCATTTAACCTTCAGAAGCAAGGAGGATGTGATTTTTATAATGAACAGCATTATAGGAGTGGCAGCCAGAACAGCCTGCACCACCAAGAGCTATGGTGATGGTAACGGACATGGTGTTCCTGGGACAAGATAGCCGGGCAGACACAAGGGCATTGCTCAGTCTAAACTACAAAAGAAATCAAGGATGGCTAATCAGGAATGTGAATGCAGATATTCTCCCAAATGTCAGTCCGTAGTGTAGTTTCCAGTCTGAAGCCAGTTTCAGACCCATAATCCATTGACTCATGGAGTGGCTGGGTCCCCATGAGGATGAACCACTACAACAGCACAGCAAGTGAACATTAATGATTCTTTCTGGTTCTTTCCCAAAGGGAACTACAGTCATTTACTCAGGTAAGTCTACTCTGGGAAAAGCGATATACCCAGACATTTGATAATGGTTGAGCATAAGGAATGACTTGATATTGATAGCCAGAGACATGAATGAAGCCTCATCACGTCCTCTCTAGCAGAGTAGGGGCATATATGGGCCAAGTAATAAATGGAGTCCTGGCTCATGTCCAGCTCACATGGGGCCCATGGATTAACAGAGTGTTCAGTTCCCCAGTCCCTGAATGTATAATTAGAGTGGACATAGTTGGTAATTGTCAGAACACTCATTTAAGTTTGTTGGCTTGTGCTGTAAAAACTACCACATAGCGGGAAGGCCAGTGGAAGCCTCTTAAAGTGCCCCCCCCCAGCAATGCAGTCACCTAAAACAATTCCATATCCCAAGGGGAAGTGCAGAAATCAGTGCCACCCTTAAAGACCCAAAGGATGCCTGGGTGGTGGTCCCTTTCATGTCCTTGTGGTAGTGTTGGAAAAATTCAAAAATTAAAATTCTGTCTAGCTTATGAAATGCCTCTGTAACTAAATGTGCTTATCCACTAGGGCCCCTGGAATTCAGCCCAGTTAATCATCCACTGCCTGCATTCCTGCTTCTGTAATCTTGCCTGCCTGCTTGCCCAAGTCACGTGAGTGTGAAGAAGCTGAAACCAGCAGCTGCTTGCCTAAGATATATGCTTAAACCTAAAACTTATAGAGCCTGCCTAACTTTCCTATAAAAAGCCCTGCTAAACTTGTGTTCAGGGTCCCAGGATTTCAGAATGCAAGTTCACCTGGGTCCCACTAGCATAATAAACTTTCTGACTCTCCAACTCCACTGAGAGTCTGGAGTTTTCTTGCCGAGTTTGTTCCACAACAGAAGATGGTATGATTTTATTATTTATCATCATTATTTTCTCAATACAGTAGAGTCACATCACAACAAGGCTCTAAGAGGCACCTGTGGTTGTTTCTATCAGTGCTTATTAGAGTCATCATTGGCTTAAAGACTTTGTCCCAAAAAAGCAATTCCCTTTCTCACAGCTGCTCACCAGAATGATCTGTCACCAGCAGCTGTTTCCCAGCTAGCCCCAGTCATGGCTTACTGCTGAAGAGCATGCTTGAATGAATACTTAAATTCCTTTTTGTCTCTGCTTAGGATTACTTCACTGTATTTACAATAGAGCAAATGCTAGAGAGCTGCGCTGTCCATTCATCTCATGTGGCAGCCTTGGCTCTGAGCAGGGGAGCCAACTGTCTCCTGTGAACAGACTGATAATGTCCCACACTGTGACTACGCAGTCCACATCCCCTGGTTTTGAAAGACACATAATCATTTAATAAAATAAAATTTTGCTGTATTTTACAATTTGTGATCTACAATGTTCAAATGTCTCCATTCTGAAGAAAGTGTAAGAATGACCGAATGAATATGTTTCATTTTTTCAGTTCACCAAGCACTTATTCCTATGAAATGTCTTTACAAGTTCAACTTTATATAACTGAGGAGGAAAAGCACAAGATGTTCAGTTTCCCATTACGACTATGATAGGGCACTTGCTACTTACAGTATCTCAGAACCCAAGTTAAATCAAAACAAAAATATCTTTACTGATTTCCTTTCTAAAACATGATTCTGTGACTTGCTTTCTTTTCCAGCTCCTTTCAAATGTATAACTTTTCTTATTTACTGTGACTCCCATTGTTTTCAAAATATACATTTTAACCTATATATACATTTGAACCAAAGAGTAAATTACATTTACAAAGAGTAAATTATATTTTACATAATTTACTCTTCGTTTCTTTCCCTAGCTACCAAATGCACATACCTGAATCATGTTTCAAATGTATATTATCATTATCAGCACTTTGAAGTTTGTT
The DNA here is from genome assembly GCF_027409185.1 of Cynocephalus volans. Classification (NCBI taxonomy): domain Eukaryota; kingdom Metazoa; phylum Chordata; class Mammalia; order Dermoptera; family Cynocephalidae; genus Cynocephalus; species Cynocephalus volans. The sequence continues at coordinate 132,382,548 of NC_084464.1, forward strand.
TACTTATGAACTCAAACGTTTCTCCCTGCTCTGGTTTCCAAAACTGTATCTGGTAATGTTGGAGCGTCTTGAATTGTTCTCATGTATAAAAAGGAACACATAAACTTGGTGGCTTAAGAACTGATGTGTGAATAGTCTCCACTTAGTGACTCATGTGCATTCTGTTTCAAGTCTTCCTATATACAACCAACAAAAGGCGTGTTTCAAAAATCACCAGGGTCTGATTTCCACTTCCTCTAGTTAAGCCCCACTTCTCACTCAAATCTTGCTTCAAGCCTCACTTCCTCAGGGAATCCTTCTCAGACCACATCCTGCCCCTGCCACAGATTGGTTCAGATATTCCACAGTTATATGTTCTCCTAGCCCGTTGCACTTTTTCACCATAGTGCATATTACAATTTTTAAAACCGTATTTCTCTGCACTTAATTTGATTAACATCTGTCTCTTTTCTCTAGACTCTAAAGTTTTTGAGGAAGCTGGTGTTCTTTTACTCTCATATCCCAAGCCTAAAATAGTTCTTGGCTCATAGTAAGGACTCAATAAGCATGTGGTGAATAAATGAATAGGAAAATGAATGAACAGAAGTGAAAAATGAATGAATGACTAAAGTCCCTAGCACTGTGACCAGCACATGGTGGCACTAGATAAAATGATAACTAACATTATTGTTAGTGCCCTTTCTAGATAAGACTAATAAGCTGAGTATTTAAGTTTGTTGAGCATCTGATTATGGTTTCAGAAACTGAATGTTATGTATTCCTGCAAGCGTGCTTCCTATAGTTGAATTGTTTCCAACAGCTGTGCAATAAATAAAGATCGACATATGTTTTTGTGTTTGTGTGTATGTGTCAATGTGTATTAAAAAAGAATGTCAGTGAAGATTTAGATGGTAAAAATATGTGAAATAATTTTCATATATTTTCTCTGGTAATCATGTGTATTAAAAATATATTTGCCTTGATTTTCTTTAATTTTATTAAAACAATTACATTTTTGGTATAAGCTTTATCAGTCCTTATCAGGATTTTCTCAGTCAATAAATATTTTATCTGGAGTAAGCATAGTTAGTTATTCATACAATTTTCAATCTTTAATTTTATTTTAATTTTATATTTCAATAAATTTTTTATAGTTTTTAAGATTTGTTTTTCTTTAGAAAAAGTATGATAATCTAATATGAGAGATTTATGGATACATATAATGCTTTTCTATTATAATAAAATCAATTTTAATTTTGATGTTCAATTTGTTTATAGCAAGGACTTGGACTTACTTGATTTTAGGTCCACATGAAAAGTTTGTGACTTGTGAATAATTACCATTCCAGTCATCATAAGTTTAATTTCTTAAACTGAATTTACTTATAGCTCATGGACAATAAAGATATTTTGAAAGCTTTTTTTCCCCATTGAAATAATTTTCTGAATAGAATACTTACATATAGCAACACTCTGTAAATCTATCTCTTGGAACCAGAATATCACAACTCATCCTGTCTTTTAATTGGCTTGTCAGACTTTCCAGTAATCTTATCTATCTTTTTCTGAGTTGTAGAAAGGAATTTTTTACAATACAAATGGGCCAGTAGTTTATTCATCATTTTATTCATTCAGTTCTTAGCTGCCAGCTGCACATTCCTGGTCTCTCCCTGTCCCACTGTGATGTGCTTCAGTTGCCCCCAACTGCTTGCACTGAGGTTCCTAGAAGGAGCCACACTCTCACTCTGTGAGTCTTTGTGTATGTGGTTTCTTCATCCTGGAATATCATCTTCCCTCTTAATCATTCTTTGCCTAAATCTTGCTGGTCCTTCAAGATTTGCTCACACGTCATATTCTTCAGGAAGTTTTCCATGACCCCTATTTTGTGACTTTTTGTAGGTAAGGAAAGAAGCCAACTAATTTGACCATGGCAAAAAAAGAGGGACATTGTTTTAAGAATAAAGAAACAGGTAAAATCCAAAGACAGAAAGGGAGGTAGAGCTGAGCCACACAAGTCCTGGGCTAAGGCTCTGAAAATCAGGTTACTTCATGTGCTCTCCTATCTCTGCTTCTTTTCATGTGCCTGCTCCAGGCTTCCCTTTCTGTGTACACCATATTCTTCTGTGACTCGCCTTGCACACAGCCTAACATGGTCTCCCTCAATCCCTTTTTCTACATCATGACCATCCAGATGTCTGGTGTAAAATTCTCAAGTGATAGAAAACCTCACGGCTCAAGCCACAGAAAACCTCAGTCACAGCTGAGTCATTGGGTTGACCGGATTTCTGTGAAGCATCCATCTCTGTTGGAATCAGTCATGACTATACAGACAGGACCATGTCCAAGGATATGTGCGGCTGCCCCTTCTAGTGGCTGCCAGGGGAATAGGTTTTCTAAAGTGGACTACATGAGGTGTAAGCAATGATGGTCATAAGGGCTATGGCCCTCAGTCAGGATTGGTACCTTTCCTATGGGCTCCCGACATACTTGCTTCCCTTTCATAGATAGCTCTTAACACACTATATTGCAACGAACTCTTTATATATGTATGTGTGTGTGTGTACATATATGTATGTATCTGTATATATCTGTCTTCCCCACTCGGCTAGAAGCTTCTTGGGAGGATGGGCCATTCTTGTTTTTCTTTTTTATCCCTAGTGTTTCTAATACAGTTCTTGGCATACAGTAGGTAATCAGCACATGTGTGTTCAAAGGGCTTGTGTATTAGCATTCAGCAGGAACATTTGCAATATATCTTCCATATTATATGGTAATCAGTTAAATATATTAACAAAGTAATTTCTTGCCTCTCTATTTTGGAGTCCTAGAGTCCAAAGGCTGTGTTTTATTTTCTCCACTTTTCTGCTGACAAAGAGGAAAAGACAGTTACGAGCTTTGTGGAGTCAGGGAGAGGATCTGACCTTCTAAATCCTTCTTAAACAGACTTGTGGTCAATTCTCCTGTTAGTCCTGCCTTCACCTCCATGAACAGAAGTACCGGGTGCAGTCCATTCTGCATATACATCTGGCTGCATCTTGACTTTCTTCACTTCCGGCTTGGGGTTGAGATTTCTTGGGTCTGCTAAAGCAATTAGCAAGTGTCTGTCTGGTGTTCTGCCTAATATTGTGTTATTCTGATCATCTCTTCAACTCTCTTTGTCCTCATGAATTTATGCCTTTTTAAAAATCATTTGGTTGTTTTAGTGTGATTTTGCAAGGAAGTGAAAGTATATGATGGATTCATCATCTTTTCCCAGAAGTCCCAATTAGCATGGTTTCATTTTTTAATTTTAAAAATCAGCTTTTGTAAGGCATATTTTAGGTACAATAAAATTTTTTTTGATTTGAGATATGCTCTTCAATGAGTGTTGATATATAAATTCAGTCAATATTCCAATTTCTGACCAGAGCCACTTATTCTTTCAATCCATGCTCATTTCCACTGCTCCTGTTCTTTGGCATTATCATGACCCTGTTTCTTTTCTCCCAGTCTATCACATCCATCATGTCTTAACTTCATGACCTATGCAGTATTGTGGTTTGAATTGTGTCCCCCCAAAAGTATGTTGAAACCTCAACCTCGGGTACATTTGAATATAATCTTATTTGGAAATTGGGTCTTTGTAGATGGGAGTAGTTAAATTAATAAAGTCATGCTGCATTAGGGTGGGCTCTAATCCAATGACTGGTATCCTTATAAAAGGAGGGAAATTTGTACAAAGACACAGAGACACAGAGAAGACACACACAAAGGGAGGGAGATTTGAAGACACAGAGAGATGTCATGTGAAGATGGAGGTTGGGATTATGCAACTGCAGACTAAGAAACACCAAAGATTGCCAGGAGCCAACAGATACAGAGCATTTTTATCACCCCCGAAAGTCCCCTTGTACCCATTTATAGTCAATCCCCTTCTCCCACCATGACATGGCAAACTTCGACCTACTTTCTGTCGCTAGTTTCACTTTTCTAGAATTTTACATCATGTTGTTGGTAATATTCCCTTATCCTTTCAATGTTTGTAGGATCTGCAGTGTTTGTCACCTGTTTCATTCACAATATTGGGAATTTGTGACTTCCTTCTTTTTCCCAATGAGTCTGACTAGAAGTTTATCAATTTTATTCAACTTTTCAAAGAAATATCTTTTGATATTGATTTTCTCCACTTTTTTCTGTTTTCAATTTCATTAATTTCTGCTTGTTTTCTGTTATTATTTTATTCCCTCTGCTTATCTGAATTTAATTTGTTTATCTCTTTCCAGATGATTCATTTGAGACTTCTTTTGTTTCTAACATATGTGTGAATGTTATAAATGTTTCTGTAAGTATTGGTTTAGCTGCATATTACAAATTTTGATACATTGCATTTTTTACATTCAGTAAGTTAAAAATATTTTTTTGTTTTCTCTTGTGATGTCTTCTTTGGCCCAAGGGTGATTTAGGAGTATGCTACTTAATTTCCAAATATCTGGGATTTTTTTTTTTTCACTTTTAGCTTAAACGTGTGGTACTCAGGGAACGTACTTCATATGATTTTAAAGTTCTTAAATTTATTGAGTCCTATCAGTATCTATATTTGTTTATGGGCCATGTACACTTGAAAAGAATGTATATTTGGTTGTTGTTGGGTGAAGTTTTTGATACATGCAAACTGTGTCAATTTGGTTGATATTGCTTTCTAATTCTTTTATATCCTTACTGATTTTCTATTTTTTTATCAATTACTCAGAGAAATATTAAAATTTTTGAATATTATTGTAAATTTGTCTGTTTCTCCATTCAATTCTATGTTCTGCTTCATGTACTCTGTTATCAGATGCATTTATATTTAGTATTATATTTTCTTGATGAACCAGCCCCTTTGTTATAAGAAAATGTCCTTTTTTTGGTAAATAGTTTTTGTTCTAAAAACTACTTTGTCTTATATTCTTATAGACACATTAGCTTTCTTTTGATTAGTGTTTGTACGGTATAACTTTTTCTGTCTTTTTCTTTTATCCTTCCTGTCTTTACATTTAAAGTGGTGTCTTGTTCACAGCATATAGTTGGGTCTTGCATTTTTCCTTTTTGTTTTTGGTTTTTTGGCAGCTAGCTGGTACAGGGATTCAAACCCTTGAAGGTCTTGCATTTTTATTGAATCGGAAAATCACTCCTTTTAATTGGGGTGGTTCTAATCCATTTGTTTTTAAGAGGATTATCACTATAACTGGACTTAAATCTACCATGTTGTTATTTTTTTCTATTTGCCCCATCTGGGGTTTTTTGTTTGTTTTTCTCTTTTCCTCTTCATTTGGATTAATTTGGGTAATTAATTATGATCTCATTTTAGCTCTTTATTAGTGGTTGAGCTAAGGTTTATACTATACATATTTTAACATGTCATTGCCTATCATTCAACAATTTTATACCACTTCATGTATAAGGTAAGAACTTTAAACAGCATTTTCTATTTAACCCTCCCATCCCTCATGCTATTGTCATGTCTTTTACTTCTACATATGCTATAAATCTCATGATAAATTTTTATTTGGTTTGCTCCATTGAATTATATTTTAAAGAGATTAAAAGTGAGAAAAAGGTCTTTATATTTATCCAAACATTTACAATTTCCTTACACTTTATTCCTTTGTGTAGCTCTAAATTTCAATTAGATATCATTTTCCTTCTGCCTGAAGAACCTTTTAAAATATCTTTTGTAGTGCAATTCTTCTGGGGATATATTCTCTCCATTTTGTTTGTCTAAATGTCTTTATTTTGCCTTTATTTTTCAAAAACATTTTCCCTGGGTAAAGAATTCTACTTTGACTAATGGTTTCTCTCTATATATACTTTAAAGATACCTCTCCATTATCTTTTGGTTTGCATACTTTCTGCTAAGAATTCTGCAATAATTCTTATCTTTTTTTCCCACTCCACATCCTTTTGCTTTGGTTGCTTTTAAGATTTCTTTTTTAACACCATGTTTCAGCAATTTGATTATAATGTTCCTTGACATGATTTGTTGGTGTTTATTCTGCTTGGCTTTTGTTAACATTCTGGAATCTGTGAGTTTATAGTTATTTTTCAAAAATTGAAAATTTTGTTCCATTATTTTTAAAATATTTTTTCTATCCTCCCTTTTTCTGGAATTCTAGTACATGCATGCTAATTACATTCCCCTCAGGTACCTGATGCTTTGCTAAATATTTTTTAGTTATTGGTTTTTCCTTGTGCTTATTTTGGGTAGTGTCTACTGCTACGTCTTCAGTTTTACTGCTCTTTTCATTGGCTGTTTGCAATATAGTCTTTAACCTATCCAACGATTTTCTCTTTTCAGATATTGTGTTTTTTACCTCTGGAAATTACATTTGGTCTTTTTTGCATCTTCTTTTCTTTTTTTTTTTTTTTCTTCATTATGCTGATGTTTTCTTTTAACTTTTTTAATACATGGAGAATATTTATAGTAGCTGTCTTAAACCCTTATCTGCAGTTTCATTATCACTGTCATTTCTGGGTCTGTTCTTTTGACTGTTAATTCTCTTATTTTTAGTGAGGGCATTGCTTTGAATATTTTCTTGACCATGTGATTTTCTATTTTCACTTAGAGGTGATTTAAAAAATTTGATTTCTTTTTTGTCATTTAAAAAAATTAAAAAATTTAAAAATGTCATCAACTTTAAATGTTTATAAAGTACTTTACCTATTAAGAAAGACTATTTTATCTCTCATATTTATACATTCTGTCAACAAATATTTGTTTGAATGGGCCAAGAGCTGTGAGTTAATTTTTGATGATCACTCATATTTTTTTAATATGCATTTATGGCTATTTTTGTGTCTGTGTTTACATTTTCATCTTTTAGAAGTTTATTTTAGAATAAACAGGGTTAAAATAAATGATAATGTTTTGGTTTCTGGTGGCTTAAGGAATAGAGATATACAAAGCTTTTTTCCCTATTCTCCATATTATGAGAAGTAACAGATCTGTCTTATACTGGGCCAGATCTCAGCATTTGATGCCTTGGTGATGTCACCAGCACAGTGAGAAAGAATACATTCTTATTATTTTGGGGCCCATAGCTACAGTGTTTATCTCTATCTTTCAAGGTTTCAGACCATACTGCAACTGTGGCATATTTGTAGCAAATATTCTCTCAGATGCATGAGAAGGAAGGCCAGGTACCTGCCTAAGGCTTGGCTGTTTCCCATGATTATACCTAACCAAGTTTAATAACTACATCAGTAGAAAAAAATAGATGTCCCATATTGGTGAATTTTAAAGTGTTGGGATCTTATATTTTATATATATTTGTATATATTATATGTGGTTATATGCTTGCAGGGGCATAAATGGTTAATAATTCTTGAAAAGAATGATGAGTTTTCTTTTTTGTTTTCCTGTGTGAGTGATCTGATCCCTGATCAACCAGAATTATCCATCTTCCTAAAAGCAGAGAGAGGGAGATAAGGTAGGAAGGCTTGGCTTTGTTACACCAAAGATAAAAAGATAAAGAAATTGTTATTGTTAGCTTTCATCTACAAAAATAGAATTTTTATTACCTAGCAAAGTGATAGTCTTAAAGTCAGATGTTGTTAAGACATAAAATGATTTCTAAACTTCTTAAGCTCCTATAAACATATTAAGAGTAAGGCCTGAAAAACTCAAATATTAAATTTACTATAAACCATGGGAATACAGAAGTCAAGAAATGATGCAACAGGAAGTCCCTGCTATTCTAGAATGAGAGGAAGTTGACTGTTTTGATTCTGGGGAGCATGGAAAGAAAAGTGCGAAGAGTTAAGGGAAGCCCTCAATTACACATATTTGTGATGGCTTTACCTTTTATGAGCTGAAATCATGGGTTTGGGTGTGTTAGGTAAATTGAATATACAGGCTGAAGCAGAGATACTTCTAACCTGCTTCCTTATTGGGCCTCGTGGGGGAGACTATTGGCTGAGTGTTCCCTCAATATGGAGGGAATATTTCCAAGTAAAAAACAACTGCATACTGTAGGTAGGCAGAATCTAAGGTAGTAATCTGAAGCTTCCATTAACTCTCCTGTAGGAAGAGAGCAATCCAGAAGTTTCCACACACCTTTTGGGGCTATGGAAGGTACCTGAGTTGAGAGCCAGTGGAGTAATACTGTGGACCTCATAGTTAAAGATAAGGTGACCCTAACTCAGAGAGCCAAATATAAAGAGATTAGACTATGGTTGAATGGAGGATGTGGTTGTACTCAGAAGTGTCTGCAGCTGTACCATGAACTAAGGTAGAGTTTAATTAGCGATAGTGGATTTCCAAGCCTTGATAGAACTAAGAAAACAAGTCAGAAATTTACCAGCAGCACCTCAGAAGACACAAATGCCTAGGACTATGTTAGACCAGACACTGAGCAAATAAAAGAAGAACTCAAAGAGAAGCAAGCTTTCATACTGTCACAGGAAACCCTGTCCAAGTTCTGCCAACAAACAAGTAGACACCATCTTGGGGAGGCTTAGAGGTAGAGGAGCAAACAGGAACAATGAGTACATCTATCTCCAAAGATACTGAAGGGATTGAGATAATATTATTTATCTCCCCCACCCCCCCAACCTCAACCCCTTGTTACCCAGTAGGCTTAGAGGAAGGCTGGACCATAATATACAGAATATACAATAAATAATATATATTATTTATATATATCTCATGTCTGAATAGCAATGTGCAGATTTGTGTCTTTTCTACACATATTTCCTAAAATTCCAAGGGACTTCCAAAGAACAGGCACAATGCTCACAATAAGTAGAAAGAATGGCCCTTTAGTGGTAATTTGTTGTCTCAGATAAAACTGCCCATAGAGACTTCATAATGCTTAGAGAATTCCAATGGTGAATAAGAAGCCAGAGAAATTATAGTGAACATTTGTTATATTTGCTATCCAGCAGAAAACTCCTTTTCTTCTGGAACAAAACTCTAATTATACACCTGGGAACCAGTCCCTTCCTAACCATATCAAACCTTAACTCAGCTCTATACACATTTGGCTCTTTTTATAGCACCCGAAACACTGAGTCACCCAAAGAGATAGAAAGGGATTAAGATAATGTGATTTGGCCTTTATAGAGTAAACATTAGCATAGACAGGGAATTCCTAGCCTAGAGTTAAAATGAAGACATTTTAATACTTTCCATGCACACCTGGTATACCCCTAGGACACAGTTTGCAAATTGGGAGCCTAAAGACCAATCAGTTCCACATATACATTTTGTTGGCCTCCATGGTGTTTTTAACAAATATTGGCTCAGTTACCAATATTTAAAAATCAAAAGAAATATCCAGATTTCCAGCACTTATTTTAAAATTTAGGATGGATTTCCAGCTATGGAAGTGTGAAGAGAGTGGCAAAACTCAATTCTCTCTGCAAAATGCGATTATTAAAATGGACGACAACTTTAATAACAAGTCTTTTAGGATTCTGCAAATTGACAAAAGACAGTCACATTGAGAAGCATTTATTCTTGAAAAACTGCTAGAACTTTTGATAAGAACTGTGGGAGTTTGTAGGCTTTAGCCACTGGAGAGGTAAACTTGATTTGGTGGGGTCATAGTGGGGTCTGAAAACTCACTGCTTTATAAAAGTGGCAACATTGTTAGAAATAAAACAAGAAAAATCTGTGGATTTATGTCCAGGCAGGTACTAAAAAAATACCCAGAAAGATAATCAGAATTCAGAGTTGCTATAATATATTATCTAAAAGTCCACTTTTCAAAAAAAATTTATAAAACATGCAAAAAGAGAAGAAAGTATGACTCATATTCAGGGGGAAAATCAGTATATTCTGTTCTCTTAATTTCTTTAACAAACATAAGATTATTTAAACCTATGATTGTACCACTGCATCATTGTCTTTATAACACATATAGGTTACTATATGACAATAATAGCAGAAAAGAAGGATAAGGATATGTATGTGTATTACAGAAAAATTGTTGTATTTTAGCATGATTAAGTCAATATTAATCTGAAGTAAATGATAATAAATTAAGGATGTGCATTGTAATCCCTAGAACAACAACTAAGAAGGTAACTTTTAAAAAAGTTAAAATTCAACAGAAGAATAAATATGGTGTAATAAAAAGTATTTTTAACACAAATTTAAAGAAGGAAAGGAGGAACAGAGGGATAAAAAAGACATGAGTCATATAAAGCAAGTAGCAAAGTGGCAGGCCTAAATTCAAACATTAATATCTACATTAAACATAAATGATTAAATACTTAATGTAAAAGGCAGAGATTGTCAGACAAGCCAAAAGTAAGATGTAATTACAGAGTTCAAGTAAAAAGATGAGAGAAGATATACCATGCAAACAGTAACAATAAAAGTCCTGATTGGCTATATCAATATCACAGAAAAAAAAAAAAAAAAAAAAAAAAGACCTTAAGAAAAGAGATAGAAGAATAGAAAATTTAAGACTAGAAAATTATAATCATAGAGATGAAGAGTGACATTTTGTATTTTGTAAATGATTACATGGTTAATACACCAGGAAGATATAACAATTATAGATCTATACTCACCCAACAACAAAATACATGAAGTAAAAATGAACAGAATGAAAGGAGAAATAGATAAGTCAACAATTAGAGATTTTAATACTCCTTTCTTAGTGATTCTTAAAAAAAAATAAATAAAACTAGACAGAAAATCATTAAGGATATATAAGACCTACACAAAACTATCAACCAACTTGACCTAATTAACACACATAGAACATTTCACTCAACAATAGCAGAATGCACATTCCTTTCCAGTGTACCTGGAATATTGTCTGGGAATATGTTAGCTATAAATTTCCCTTTAACACATATTTTATTTAAATGCTTATATTAGAAAAGAATAAGGATCTGAAATCAATAATCTAAAGTCTCACCTTAAGAAGCTAGAGAATTATTAGCATCTGAAACAAAAAGTATGTAGAAGAGAGAGAAAAAGTGATCAGAACAGAAATCAGTGAAATGGAAAAAAAAAAAAAATTTAAAAAATCTACTAAACTGAAAGTTGGTTCTTTGAAAAGTGCAACGAAATTGATAAACCTTTAGTTAGACTAGCGAAGATAAAATGAAAAAAGATATAAATTAGCAAAATCAGGAAGAATGGAGGGGGCATCAGCATATATTTTATAGAAATTAAAAATATTATAAGGGAATATTATGAAAAACTTTATGGACAAAATGATAAAATGAACAAATTAATAGAAAGACACAAATTATAAAAAACTGACTCATGAAAAAACACTATATGAAATAAAGTAATTGAATTTATAATTAAAAGTCTTCCTGCAAGCAAAGCCCAGGCCTAGATGGCTTCACCTAGAGAATTCTATCAAACATATAAGAAATACCTAATACTAATCCTACACAAACTCTTTCAGAAAGTAGAGGATAAAAACAGAACAAAACAAAACACTTTCCCAACTAATTTTATCTGGTCAGTATTACAACTGATATCAAGACAAAGAAACATTATAATAAAAGAAAATGAGAGACCAAAGAAATACGAAGTAGAAAGGAAAAAGTAAATATGTCATTATTTGCAAGTGACATGATCATATGTTTTGAAAATTCGAAGGAATCTACCAAACAAAAGAAAACTATGAGAATTCATAAGCAAGGTCACAGGATACAAGATAAATGTATGAAAACTAATTGTATTACTGTACATTGGCAACGAACAAACTGTTTATGTATTAAGAAAATAATTCCATTCACATTATCATTAAAAATATAAAATACTTAGGAATAAATTGATGAAAGAAACCAAGACCTATAAAGTGAGAACTATAATGTACTGCTAAGAAAAATTAAAGGCAATAAAATAGATATAATGATATGCTAGGTTCATAGATTAGAAGACTAAATATTGTTAAGATGGCAATTCTCCTCAATTTGATTTATAGATTAAACACATTTTATCAAAATATGCAGACTTTTTAATTTTAATTTTAATTTAATTTAATTTTATCAATATACAATGCAGTTGATTTTCATGTCCCTTTACTGATTCCTCCCTCCCCTCTCACTCTCCCCCGTGCAGACTTTTTAAAAATAGAAATTGACAAGGTAATCCTAACTGTAATGGTGAATTTTAGATGTTAACTTGAGTAGATCAAGTAGGGTGTGTTTGTGAGTGTGTTTCCAGAGGAGATGAGCATGTGAGCCTGAGTGGACTAGGTGGTAAAGATCCGCCCTCAATATGGGTGGGCAATCTGCTGGGGGCCTGGACAGGACAAAAACAGAGGAAAAGGCAGATTTCTCTCTCCATCTGCTGGGGCTGGGATACATTCTTCTCTCCTGTATATGAACATCACTTCAGCCTTTGAGTTCCAGGACTTGTACCAGCAGCAGCCCTGGGCTCTGAGGCCTTTGGCCTCAGACTGAGAATTATACCATTTGCTTCCCGGTTCTGAGACCTTTGGAGTTGGACTGGGCCATGCTACCCACATCCAGTTTGCAGATGGCCTATCTTGGGACTCTTCAGTTTTCACAATCATGAGAGCCAAACCCCCTAATAAACCCTCTCATATATCTATATACATATCCTATTGATTCTGTCTCTCTGGAGAACCCTAACACACTACCCTTTCATGGAAATGCAAAGGGCATATAATAGCTAAAACAATTTGGAAAAGGAATAAAGTTGGAAGACTTATGCTACTTGATTTCAAAAATTATTATAAAGCTATAGTAATCAAGGAAATGTGATATTTGCATAAGTATAGATATATAAATTAATGAAACCCCAGAAATAATGTTAAGTGAAATAAGCCAGGCACAGAAAGACAAATACCACATGATCTTGCATTTATGTGGAATCTAAAAAAGTCGAACTCATAGAAGTAGAGAGTGGAATGGTAGTTACCAGTGGCTGGTAGGGGGTGGCAAGGGGGGAAAGTGGAGAGATATTTGCCAAAGGATCAACCCCAATAGAAATAAACCCCAACATTTATGGCCAATTGATTTTTGACATAGTTGCCAAGGTAATTCAATGGAGAAAAGATAGTCTCCTTTAGCTGGTGCTGGAACATTGAATACATATGTAGCAGAATGAATTTAGACCCTTCTCTCATACAAAATAAACTGAAAATGGATCCTAGACCCAAATATAAAAGCTAAAAGTATAAACTTCTAGAAGAAAACATAGGAGAAAATCTTTTGGCTTTGGGCAAGTCAGAAATTTCCTCGTTATAATAGTGAAATCATAGTCTATAAGAAAAATATGGATAAATTGAATTTTATCAAAATAAAAAATTTAGCTCTTTAAAAATCACCATTAAGAAAAGGAAAAGCCACATACTTAAATAAAATATTTGCAAAACATATATATGATAAAAAACTTGTGTAGAATACTTAAAGGACTCTTAAAACTTATTAGATGAGAAACAAATCCAATGAAAATGGGCAAGAAATTTGAGTAGACATTTCACCAAAGAAGGCGTGAATGGCAAATAAGCTCATGAAAAATGCTCAAATAATTAGTCTTTAGGGAAATGAAAATAAAATCACCTTAAGATAACACCAAACCACCCACTGAAAAGGCTATATAATAAAAAGACTGAGAACAGTAAGTGTTGGAAATGGGTATGGACTCCTCATACATTGCTGGTGGCGATGTAGAATGGTACAGCCATTTTGGTAAACAGTTCTCCAGTTTCTCAAAAGTTAAATATATACTTTCCATGTGACCTAGCAATTTCATTCCCAGTTATTCACTCAAGAGAAATGAAAATATGAATGATCTTCAAAAAGTTCATGGAAAGATTCATATTATCTTTTAATTCTATTTTTCCATGAACTTTCTGATGTACCCTCTTGTAAGTACACTCACGTGCATGCAAAGACATGCACATGAATGTTCATAGCAGCATTAATCATAATAGCTCACACTGGAAACAATCCAAGTGTCCAGAAGCTAGTGAAAAGATAAACAAAATGTGATATATCCACACAGTGGATTACTTACTCAGTATAAAAAGGAACTACTGATAAATGCATCAGCATGGATGAACTTTAAAAACATTATGCTGAGTGAAAGAAGCCAGACACAAAAGACAGTTTATTGTACCATACCATTTACATGAATTTCCTAGAAAAGGCAAAGTATTAGACAGAAAGCAGAGCAGTCTTTGCTTGGGGCTGGAGAGGGAGCAATTTCTGACTGCAAATATGTAGAAGGAAACTTTTTCAGATGGGGAAATTATTCCAGAACTGGATGGTGTTAATTGTTGCAGAACTGTATAAATTACTAAAAATCATTGAACTGTATGCTTCTAATGGGTAAATCTTATAAAATGTAAATTATACTTTAATAAAGCTGTTAAAATTCAGATTATCTGGCAACCATACATTTTGTTTGAAGTAAAGGTGGAAGTGATAATGGGGAGTGGCAGAGACTGTGGGCAACCAAGTGAAAACTGCAGCTCCCTTCAGATGGGGTATCATTTCCCATTCTCTCAGTTTCTATTACTCTCCATTGCATCTTATGCTTCTGGATTCACTTTATTCATTTTGTTACCTGACTGATCCCTGTAGGTGTCTCTTCTCCATCCCAGAGCAGCAAGTGTCCCTTCCTGACCCCCTTTGTAGAAGTATATCCAATGGCAGCTCTAGTTTTATTTTCTCTCTTAGGGGTCATGTTTGTGTAATTCAAAAATGGAAAGGACAGACTTGAATTTTTATGTAAAGTTGGGGAAATGTAAAATGTTTTATTAGCATCTATAGATAACAGTGTAATTTTATGATATTATTTGTAAGACCTTTCTATAAATGGAAAACACTAAGGCCCAGAGACTTCTTGTAATCTGTTTAAGGTCACATAATTATTTAAGCTTCTTGCTCCAGAAGGTATTTTTGTGCTTACAAAAAAAGAAAGAAAAATCAGGATGTCAAACAAAATCTTAAAAATAAATTAATGCCATGGAAAAATGTTTTCTTCTAGGCCTCATAAAGATTAAAGAGGACTTGTGGTTTTTTTCCCTTTTAGACTTGGCTAGATGTCTTTTGTGTTTTACTGGCGAATCAGAGAAAGCTGGAGAAGCTCTGGAGCAGCTGCTAAAATAATTACCCTGCAGCATATTTCATTTTTTAAGAGCTAAGAAGAGTTGTTTCTCAACTTTGAGAAGTCATAGTTCAAACATACATAAATTGGTTTTGTTTGGTGTTTTGGTTTGATCTACATCTAATGCTTCAGGCACCACGGAAGAAATGTTGAAATATTTGGGTGTTAAAATAAAACTTAAGAAATCTTGTAAAGTCTTAAACTATCATCTTTAGTTCTGTACTAGATTAGAGTCCTTGAACACTAAAGCAGAATGTTTTAGGATGAAACAATCATTGTTCGCCTTTGCACTAACCAGAGAAGAAGGATTGTGGTTTTATGTCTCAAGACCTTATTGTACTTTGGAGTGTGAAGCTGTCCCTCAGGCCACTTTATTTATTTATTTATTTTAATTTTTAATTTTTTTTTTTTTTTTGTCTTTTTCGTGACCGGCACTCAGCCAGTGAGTGCACCGGCCATTCCTACATAGGATCCGAACCCGCGCTAGGAACGTCGCCGTGCTCACGCCGCACTCTCCCGAGTGCGCCATGGGCTCGACCCCCTCAGGCCACTTAGAATAAACAAGACCTACCAAGGCAAGACTTCATTACAGGCATTGCAATGTCTATAGCTAAACAATATGAGTGCATACTTGACCCAGCTTTACTCCTCTGATTTTAGACTTTCAATTGGGTTTTTATAATTATCCATGAAAGTCCCAACTGGCGCAAGGGAGGCATGAGCATAGGCAGAGACCACATCCTGGTGGCCTGTGTGCCAGGTCCACCCTGCAGATGTATTACATTTTTTTTGGCTTTTGAAATGTCAAAATAAATTGTTTTTCTGAATTTTGTAGACAACATTTTGCGATCTGGAGAATTCACACAATCATCTAAATTTCCTGCTTCTCTTGAAAAACCTGTCCACACTGGGCATACAATCCTGCTGAGTAAATGCTGCATCCTATAACTGGGCACATGCTTCACCTTTTGCCATGTCTACAGGGGGCTGCCTCACTCATTTATGGTTCCTGCTGTCCCTACATGTTTGAAGATGTTTGTGACCTTGCAGACTGTACACTGACTTTTCCAAATGGTGAAGTCTTTAAAGGGGTCTGTTGCCTTGGGGTGCAGAGGATACACTCCCATTTGTGTTTTCAGGTTCAAAGCCACTTTGGAAAGACTCTGCTGAGTTTTTTTTAGAAGATATGACACTCATTTGGCCAGTTTCAGTGGAGCAAATCTTTGTCCTTAAATCTGATTTTTGGAAACAGCCAAAGGAAAATTTGGAGCCCACTTTGAGGTAAAAAAAAAAAAAAAAAAAATGTGTGACTATGAAATACTGAAAACCTGTTTCTCTTGGGTGGTTTGTAAGCTGACTCAAAGGGAACTTAAAAACAAAGTTCAATAATGCTATGAGAGATGGACTTTTACTTCTTCCAGATGTCAACTGCACTTTCTACTAAGCTCTCATAATAGCCTATGTGTGACTCTATTATGCAAATGTGACTTATGTTTTAATTTTTTCCTGTTGGTCCTACCCCTCCCCACCTATCACCAGACGGAGTGCCACTCGAGAGAAAGATATATTTATTTATTTTTTATGTGGCATGCATAGTTGGAGGCCAAGAGATTGAATTGAAGGATTCATTACTGAATGAATGAATGGATTGGTGAGTCAGTGTAAATGGAGAGCATCCCAAGTTGACTTTAGTATTTGAAAGAGGATAACATACGTTTTATATCTGTTAAACATCCGTTCTCATTTTTAAAACATTAGCATATATTCCTGTAATCAAAATGAATAAAAAATTACTTGTTTTTAGATTACATAACTTTCCTTAGTCCCTGAAGTCAGTCCCAGGTATTGCAAAGCAATTGAAAGTCACTGGTTTGCCCCTGATAGGCAAGCCTCATTTCACTACACACTTGTGGTTTTGCTAACTGATCAGCAAGCAAACGTAAAAGTTCTAGAATCAAACGTGAAATAAAACCCACCAGCTTACTGTTCGTTTCTTAGTTTAAAAATGTGGCTTATCAAAGTATTCAGATTGCATTAAAAATTCTGATATTGCTAATTCAGTATCGGAGTCAACCTCAGGAGATTGCAACACCTTCAATACAGAAAGTCTAAGAGAACTAGAAAGTAAATATATTAAAACAATAGCAGCGATAAAACGCCAGAAACCACATAAAACTAAAAGTAAATATCCCCTATACGTGTGAGTGTGTGTGTACAGTATGTGTAAACCCATGTATTTTAAGGTTGAATATTCTTTTTAGAGCAGCCTAGGTAGTGGTGCATAGCTTTGAGGGAATTCTTGTTTGTTTCTATGTGGGACAAAAGTAGGGTCTCCTTCCCCCACAGTTCACTTGCGTTTCCATCCAGAAGCACGCGTCTGCCCCAACACTCCATTCTCCCGCCTTCGAGAAGCTGGCACAGCATGGGCGGCTGATCCTTCTCCTCCCGCCCTGCCCTCTCTATTTCGGGGCCCCATGATCTCATGCCCTCTGCAGACCACACTCTGCAGTTCCAGCGGAGCCCGCGCCTCCAGGCCACGCAGGGCGATTCCTGCAAGTGTCGGAGGTGCCCGGGGCGCGGGGAGGGGAGGCTCTCGGGGGGAAGTGAAAGACACGCCCACGTGAACGACCCAAAATAACCTACACGCAGAGTGCCCGAAATCAGACAGGAAGCCAAATAATCCGGGGCGTTGAGTCCTTTCCCCTCACCTCGAGCGCTGGGCGGAGGGACGCGAGCCAAGGGTCTGACCGCGAGGGGCGGCGGCGCGGCGCGGCGGGGCGGGGCCGGCCGGAGCTATTAAAGGCGCCGCGGGGCGGCAGGGCCGGAGCGCCCGGGGCCGCGATGGAGGGCGACGGCTGCGTGGGGGACGGGAGCCGCGGCTGCGAGGGCGGGCGTGGCGCCCGGGAGGGCCCGGCCGGGAACGGCCGCGACCGGAGCCGCCGCCACGCCGCCGAGGCGCCCGGGGACCCGCAGGCGGCCGCGTCCTTGCTGGCCCCCATGGACCTGGGGGAGGAGCCGCTGGAGAAGGCGGCGAGCGGCCGCACGGCCAAGGACCCCAACACCTACAAAGTGCTGTCGCTGGTAGGTCGGCGGCCCAGCCCAGCGCCCGGGAGGGCGGGGAGGGCGGCGCGGGGCTCCTGCGCTCGGAGCGCGGTCAGCACCCGGAGCCCGGAGAGAGGCAGCGGCTGGGACGCTTCGCTCCGCCTGCACGCTCCCCGCTGCGGGCTTCTGCAAGCGCTCGGCACCGCTCTGCCTTCCCTTTACCCAGCGGAGGTTTCCCTCCCCTGTGGAGGGATGCTCATGAAAGCAGGCTGTTGTCAGTGGTCATCTTTAGAAATACCACTCCCCCCACAGAGAACAGACGGGAAAAATGACCAACCCGAAAGTTGGTGGTCTTAGGAAAGTGCAGCAATATTTTACCTCCTTGAGGTGGCTCTGGGTGCAGTACTGATGACTTTACTGAAACTGAGTCCAGTTAAAAAGATTTCACACAACTCTTTAAGTTTTATCAGGAGCATTAGAAAACCCTTTTTCATTTGTCTCTGATGTGGAGTTTTCTTTCAGCTGATTAGAAATTCCATCGGTATTCACATATGTGACTGTGAAGAAACGTTTATGATTCTTTGCCCACTCTTTTAGCCATAGGCGACACGGTTTGTGATGCTAACAAAAGTACCTATTGTTCTGTGCTGTTTTGTTAGGACAATCGCAGGATCCACAGTCTATGAAATGTGAGGGGTTGTTTTTCATTCTCAGTCTATGGTGGGCAGTGCTCATTGAGAGTCAGAAGGCCTGGTTTCATGGCTGCTATTAGTTGCTGAGGCCTTTTTCAACTCTCCCCCAACCTCGATTTCTTCTGTGTTGGAATGTGGACAGCATCAACTCCCTTGTGCATTGCACAGGATTATTATGAAGATGAATGAAACAATGTGTGTGGAAAAGTAAATTAAAACCACAAGGAGGCATAATCATTTTTATTGTATTATACAGAAATCACAGATTTCTATGTATAGTATACCCTAAAATATATTATCACATCTATTATGATTGAACAATGCTTTGTAGAAAAATTTCTGATTTTTGAAATCTCTTTTGTAATGATTTCCATTTTCACTATATTTTGGGTATCGTGGAGATGTTAAAGTAATTTGAGGAACCAACATTCCTAGACTAAAGAGATGATGTCATGTATTTAGTACTTAAAAATAAGCCTAGGGTTCAAACAACAGGTGTCCCAAACCACATAATGTTTGTATCTCAAGGTGTATTTTTGCATCATATAATCATTGTTTGCGTCTAGAACACACAATATTGATGAGAACTTAGTTTTAGTCTATTGAAAAATCTTTTTTGTTTTTGTTAATAGAAAATCTAAGTTTATAGAACACGATCTCTTAAATTATTTAGTATCACTACCTTCAGGTGTTTTGCACACTGTGAAATATTCAATAATTGTACATTGAGTCTGTATGTAACTCCATCGTAAAACCATTTTTACGTGCCTATAGTCTTGAAAGGTTTTCCAGTTGCCAAAATTCAAGTTTTAAATCTTTCTGATTCATTTATTTATAGATCCATAACAGGTACCAGCAAAGGTCTACCTTTGCAACAAGCTTTTCAGTCTTTGACACCTGCAATCAGCTGGTCAAACAGCATTCATTATGCTTTGATGAGGCAACTCTGGGCATTTGACATGGAAGTGCCCTAGGACTGACTTCCACAAGCAGGACTGTCATGAATATTATTTATCCCATTAGGTGGGGTCTTTTGCTTTAACGCATATTGAATTGGAAAGAATTCTTACCTCGTATCTTTTGATGGAATATGGTTGAACACTGACATAGAAGTAATCACCAAACTCATTGCTTTATTGCTGAAACTCTTAAGTAATGACTGAATGGGAAGTAGAACCTCTTACCTGTTCTTTTTTCCCTTCCCTATTTCAATACCTTTCTTTCCCCAGACCTTCCCAAAGTAATGGGCTTCCAAAGGGAAGAGTCCCCAAAAGGAACTTGACAATTTTCATCAAAGAGCTCTGGGACATGTCTTCAAGAGAGAAGCGACAATTATAGGATTCTTTTTTTCAGCTTAAACATCACACTTTTCATAAGGCTGAAGAAACGGATTAGACTAATTGCATCCCAGGGTTGGGATTAAGAGAGGCCAACCACTGCAGTGGTCCTCAGCCACTCAGTTTTAATCTAGCATGATAAACACAAGAATTGCCTTGCAGAGAGATGACTAATCAGTGGCAACCTGAGTGTTAGGTTTTTCTGCAATTTTCTCAGGTAAACTAAAATGAGGTAGGTGTGTGAGTATGGTTGAGGAAGGGAAGATCCTGTCCAACCCTTGCTTCTCTTTGATGTGGTATTCGATTCTAGGGGAAGACTGGCAAGCTGTGCTGGAGAGGCTTTGGCCCTGGGCTCTGGAAATGCTTGTGCCTAGGCATTGAACCAGACTGGGGAAAACAGTAAGAGGGAAAAATAAGGATTATTCTCCATATGCTTCAGTAGAAATGTGAAACACTAGAGGCCTTCCTTCGTTCCAAATGAAGTTTTGAACTGAAGTGTAGACTTCACTGATGTTGGATGTGTAGATTTATTTGAAATATCCTTCTTGTTTCCTGGCATAGTTTTGAAAGGGCAGGTAATTTTCAACCACATTCTGATACATTTCTCCACTTAGCTCTTTGGATGCATTACTTTTTGTGTTTGTGACCTTTTGCTGTGCTTATGAATACATGTATCTGTGTATGTGTAAGGAGCTTTGCGTGTGGGTGGTGGTCACTGAAGACTACTTTCATCTTTTGATGAAAGAGTTCTTTATAAGAGGCAGAAGTTGGCCTTGCTTATGGGAGATGTGGCTCTGAGTTATTAATTCTGTTAGCTTCCTCCCCTTTCTCTTGCAACCCATTATCTTATCTCTAAAATACAGCATGAAGAATATTCAAGATAACTCTCTGTCCTTAATCTAACTGGAAATTGATATTGCTCTTCTGTTTATAAAACTTAAAATTTTATAAATTCGTCCAGCCATAGTTTAGCATTTTATTTCAAAATGAACAGAGCATCCTCGAGACCAGAGAAGTCTCCTTTTTGTCCCCTATGGTATTTGTTTCGCGTGTTCTAATAAAATGCACCAAGAATGTCTAGGAACCCAATGAGACTGTTGTGTTTACAACTAGGTCTAAGATAGTACCTAACATTGTCAGCTTTTGGTTGGTTGAATGAATGGACTGAGTTACACTTTGAGTTGGAAGAAGGCCAGATGGGAAGACTGAATACACAACCACAGACCCACATGGCCTGTGAAGGTCAAGAATCCAAACAGAGATGACACTGGGGTATAAATTCAGGGGTCAGATCAAAACTGGGATATTATTTTATTTGGGCATAGGGAGATGGAAGAGGTAGTGAATGTACAAAGGTTCCCAACAAAGGCCATTTCAGAGGCTTATTCCAGAATAAGAAATCTAGCCACTGGACAGTCCCTCGGGTACAAACAACCCAAGTGTGGCCATCTGGTGTGTGCAAGTAAGGCCATCCTGCGGGTGCGAGTGAGAGTCTCCTTCGCTTATACCAAGGCCTCTTTTGTTTTGGTGACTGCTGTCACACCACGAATTCAGCCTTTATGACTGTCATAGGCATCTGTTTTTTCCAACACTGCTTTCTATTACTTTTCTTCTGCCTTGAGTCATGTTCTGGTATTTCTCTTTCACCATTTAGAGCTCAGTTGTTTCCACTCCATGTAGTCTCTTTCTCAGGGATACACAGCTACCCTTTCAACCTCTTTTCTTATTTTTCTTCATTTCACTTGTTCAGTTAACTTTGGACACTCTGTTTTGCCATCTCCTGCCCCGTCATGTCCTAATCATGACCCTGAAGAGAATCCCTAGGGGCTGTGTTGAGAGACCTTATGTGTTCTGACTAATAAAGAAGTGAGGATCGTTAACCTTTCTGGATATTTACAGAAATTTTTGTCTATTAGTTTTTCGTCTTCCTCCAGCTAACTCTTCTCAGGTATCATTATAAAAGGAAATGAAAATAGTTTCATATTCAATTTTGTTTTGAAGTTTGATGAATACCATTGCAAAATATTTGTGTAATCTTCAATTTTGTTTTTTAGTTTGATGAATACCATTGCAAAATATTTGTGTAATTGTTAAGATAAAGCAATAGTATTTCATCTATGTTATGGGCTTTTTGGACAAACCAGTGAAACTTAATTATGAATCATAACTTTTTTTTCACTAGGGGGAGAGGTATTTTACGTCCAGACAACTTAGGAACAAACAAGTTTTTGGAATACAACTTGTAATGAGATAAATGCCTTTCGTTAAAATAAGTGTGCCTCCATCAACTAGGAAATATCCCCAAATGAGAATTTATCCCCCAAATAAATAAGAATCTTTTCAGTAAATGAACACAACACAGAACATAGACTACTCTTTTAAGCATTAAGTCTTACGCAACAAAAACTGATATTCAGAATCCTAACCCAACATGAAAATCCTTTGTCATCAAATAAAATCTAAGTTGTACATGTACCAAGGAAAGAAAGTGTCATTATACACTTAAGAAGGTTTTTCAAAGGAATGATCAGAATATTCAGCTAAATATTAACTAGAACACTCTATTTCCTGAGTATTTTAGTTATCTGAGGTTAAATACCACAATTAAGATAACATTTATAGTATTTTTCATTATTTTCTCCTCTTTTAGTTTTTAGAAGAGTTGCTGGAAATGTAGGTGGTAAAAGTTTAGATGATTATAATCATTCATATAGCTCTTTGCAGTTTTAGAAAGTAGTTTCCTATATACTTTTTACTGATCCCTCATACATCAACAACTCTGAAATAGGAAAGTATGGTGACAGTTAATTCTACTTTATACATAAGGAAACTGAGGCTCAGAGGTGTTCAGTCAGCTTTCCCAAACATTACTGTGCTTAGTAGAAACCATCTAGAGAATGTTAAGGACATAGATTCCTGGGCTCGCATCCCAAGGATTATGATTTAGATTTGGAATGAACCCAAGGAATCTGCATTTTTTTAAACAGACGCCTCTAGTTATCCAGGTGTACGTGGTTTATTTATTCTGTTTCTAGAAACAATGGATTAAGGTTATAGGCAAAAGCCACACCATCAGTAAGTTATAGACCATGATAACTGGAGGGATTTATAACTACAGATTTTTATTGTGGACTAATGGTTAATGCTTTCCCATTCATTTGACTTCTCCACGATGACTAAATATTACATCCTGATCCATCAAGCTTGGTGTGCCATTGGATTTACATCTCTCCTTTGCCCACTTCCATATAAAGAATATGTACTTAGAACCCCAGATATTTCTAGTGTGGTGACTCCAAAGATTGCTCATATAGTGAGATGTAATAGGTGTCTTTTGGTAGTTTCGTGAATAAATTTCCCCAGGTGGAAACCAAAATTAATGTACTTTGTATTAGTGTGAAATCAATAATCAAGGGTTTTTGTGAGCTTCCACTGTATGCAAACTTTTGGGAAATGGCTTTCTTCTTAATTTGAGCTTCCTTCTTGACACATTTTTAAGAGTCATGACATTTTGCAAAGTCATTTTGAAAGGAGTGAATGTTCACAAGCATATCTCATTTATAGATGTATCATTTTCTCACACTGTATCTTAGGACTTTACACAGATTTAGTGGCAAACATCTACCAAAGTTGTGATTTGGGAACCTTAAAGATAGTTCTGTCTTGGTTTTCAGGAGAATATTCTTGAGAAAGTATTGTATTAGGAACCAGCTTGTTCCTAAGTTGGTTTTCTTCACTTGGATAGCTTTTTGGCCTTAGCAAGCGTCTGGGGTCTTAAAGAGCCTTCTGGGGCCTGTGGTCTCTTATGGGGAGAGAGAACTGAAAAGAAACTCAAGTAGCTTTTTAATGATTTTATGTTGCAGCAAAATAAATACAGCTGTCATTATGACATTTCCCCCCCGCCCAAATAGAGTCTCATATTGCTCCAGAGTATCTTTTATGTGATTTTGGATAAAATGTTTATAAGCAAAAGACAACACAGGTAGAACAGTTACAGCCAAAATATTTAAGGCAGCAGTTCTCAAAGTGTAGTCTGTGGATCCCTGGAGTTCCCTAAGAGCCTTTCAGAGGGGACTGAGAAATTAAAATAATTTTAACAGTTATAGTAAGTTATTTGCCCTTTCACTGTGTTGATGTTTACACTGATAGTATTAAAGCAGTGATGAGTAAAACTGCTGGTGCCTTAGCAGAAATCAAGGCAGTGGCACCAATTGTATAACTGTCTCTCTCTCTCTCTCTCTTTCTCTCTCTCTCTCTCTCTCTCTCTCTCTCTCACACACACACACACACACACACACACACACACGACAGTTTCACTTAGAATGTCCTATATGAAGCATTAAAAAATTCCCTTGATGAAACAGATTTTTTAAAATTTCAAACCTAGATTACTAGTTTTCTTAATATTCTGTATGACAAAATCGGAAGTACACATATAGGGTATCTGCTGCATTCTGAAGTGCTGTTTTCTGGAGGAAAAGCAATTGTGAATTAAGTTGCAAGCTGAACTAGCTGCTTTTTTTTTTTTTTTTTCATGGAACACTATTTTTATTGAAAGAACTACTGACAAACTGTTGTTATTCAGACTTGGATATTTGGCACACATTTTCTTAAAAATGAATGTTAGTTGTCACTTCAAGGAAAACAAATGAAGGGATCTGTTGCCTATGATAAAATCGGAGCTTTCAAGCAAAAATAATGATTTTGAAAAACTTGTGTGTGCCATTATGAGCTTTACAGCTTCCCAATCTTTAAAGACTTTTCTGATGAAATCCACGGAGACAGGAATGATTTTTTTTTTCATATTGTTTAATGACATATGTCAACATTTGGAAGACTGACATAACTTGGTGAACAAATAATTTTCAAAGGACCAATGGATTATGTTACAAAATTGTGCATTCTTATAAGTTCCATTCAAAATGCAACATAGACTAATGTATTTTAATGTAATAGTTTGAAAAGTTCATTAATATTGTTTCGAGTTTCATGCTGCAATTTGCTTATAAGAAATGACCGCTTGTAGAATTTGGTGTAATTTTAAAGAAGAATGTCCACAGTCATTTAAAAAGGCTTCTTAGGGTTGTCTGTAATTTTTAGGAGTATTATGAGATCCTGAGACCAAAAGTTTTCGGAATATCTGCTTTAAGGAAAGGCATACATTTGATAATATTTAAGAACTAGGGAGAGAGAAAGAAAGGAGATTAAGACATAAAAAGAATTAGCTAGTGGTGACAATTTTATCTTTATGTAAATTCCTTTATAGATTTCAAAATACTTCATCTAGTACCTGCTTTAACCACAGCTCTGTTATTCTTCTCATGTTAAAGATGAAAAAATCATGGCTCAGAGAAATTTGCAGGACTTTCAAAGATCACAAAATTAATAATTCTGTTAATCTTATCTCTGTAGCTTATTGGTGAATTGATCTGGAGTCAGACAGAATTAGGTTTAAATACTGCTACTGTTAATTATCTATTTGAATGTAGACAAATAAGCTTACTAAATATAAGCTTCCACAACTATAAAATAGAGATAAAACTGTATGCAGGTTGTTAGGAGAATTAAATTAGATAATATATGAGGTGTCACGTAGCATGGAATAAATGGTTTTTCTTGTTATTATTGATAAGCTTCAGTGCACCTGTGAAGTTTTTATTTTTCCTTACTCAGAAGGCATTTTACATCCTTGCTACCCAAAGTGTGTTCTGCAGAATCAGCATCATCCTCTTGGAAGAAATGCAGAATCTTGGGCCCCTCCCCAGACCTACTGAATCAGAGTCTGCATTTTCACAGTTCCCCAGAGGTTTGTCTGCCCATTAAAGTTTGAGGAACAGCACTCCATAGGGCTGGGAAGTGGAACAGAGGGCGCAGCAACCAGAATTCCTGTAGCTGGGAATTCTAATCAACCCTGCTCTTCCATTGACTTCACATGTGATGCTGTGATTAAAAACACAAAGCAAAAAGTAGGTGTTCCTCTATGACTGCCACTTTGGTAGCACTAGGCTGAATTGGTGCTCCTGCTGGTTGCATTTGGCCCCTTCGTTGGACCTCAGCAGGACATTGATATAAGTGTTCCCATTGCTTGTTTTGTGTGTACAGAATGCTGCATACATAGTCTCTTACTTCCCTTCATGGGTGCAGTTTCTCTTTCAGGAACCTATTTGTGCTCTCATTTGTTGCTTGTACTGTAATTGCTTTTTCCTTACTCTGCACTGGCTTGTCCTTTGATTGCTCTTTATTGTTCTCAGCTGTGCCAATCTTCTGACTTTGCTGTTACCTGATAATATTCAGATGTTTTTCCAATTCAGCCATCGATCTATCAGAATATCATGTAGCATTCTGTTTACTTTGCACTATCAGTAGAACTTTTCCATTCAAAGTTTCCACAGCAGAACCTTCTTGACAATTGACAATGTACTTGACATAAAACTAGAACAAAGGAATCTTATACCAGGGCATTTTCAGGTGGTGTTGAATCAGGTTAAATGTTCTTGGCACAGAGATTATTTCATAATACTTCATTATCCAAACACGCTAGCTTCCTATAAAGTGCCACCCAGCATCATTTAGATTAGACTCTCCAGGAGACTAGGGAATAGTAAAATATTCACGTGGGAAGGGTGTGGATTAGGAGAATTATGAATAGTCTGTGTTGGTCTTATCTACTTTTCGATTAACCAGAGAAGTAAGCACAAAACAACCCTTTCTGATCAACTCAAAGGAAGTAAATGTGAAGAATTTTGAGCATCCCAGATCTGAAAATGTAAAATTCAAAATGCTCCAAAATCCAAAACTTTTTGAGCACTGACATGATGCTCAAAGAAAATGCTGATTGGAGCATTTTGGATTTTGGATCTTCAAATTATGAATGCTTAGCTGGTATGTGTTCTGCATATATTCCAAAATCTGAAAAGAAATCCAAAACACTTCTGGTCCCAAGTATTTTGGATAAGGGATACTTAGCCTGTACAAATATTTATACATTTGTTATTTCTTGGGAACTTTCAAAGAAGAAGAGAACATTGATTTTTCTGGAAAGATTCAAGCAAAGGTCTTGAGAGACAGGGATCATGTACGATTCTAAACCTGAGTCACAAGAATTATTTGCTTTATGACTTTTGAACATTTTATTTTGCTTCTCTGACTTTCACTTTCCTGCTTTTGTAATACAAGGGGTTTGGATTAGGTGGGTTTCATCTAGGTCTAAAATCTTTGAATAAAGAGCTCACAATATTTTCTCTCTTGTTATTAAAAATAATAAATATTGGGCCGAGCCCGTGGCGCACTCGGGAGAGTGTGGCGCTGGGAGCGCAGCGACACTCCTGCCGCGGGTTCGGATCCTATATAGGAATGGCCGGTGCACTCACTGGCTGAATGCTGGTCACGAAAAAGACAAAAAGACAAAAATAAATAAATAAATAAATAAATAAATAAATATTGCAGAAAATTCAGAAAATGCAAAAAAAAATTTATAAAAGTTGGTTTTATCTTATTTTCTGCCATTTAATATTTTGTTTTTCCCCCCCTAGGACTTTTCTATGTGTATGTATCACTTCCTTTTTCAACAAAAATGGGAATATACTGTTTTGTTTCTTTTTTTCATTTATATTCCACTATGAAGTTTTACCATTGCCAGACAGCTTTTTAATGTGCCTTTCATCAATAGGATTTCGAGATTTATTTTACTAACCTTAGTTCAATAAGTAATTTTTGAAACTCTCTCTACTCATACTTTGTACATGATCAGTCCCCAAGAATTTTAATTTTTTTTGTATGTTTTCTGTTATTCATTCCTCAGCTTCATCTGCATTGCCCATGTCTCCCTCCTGTAATTAGATTATTAGTTTTCCTAAAATAATGACTTCCTTGCATTGTGGTCCCACTCATAATTTTCCAGAGACTGTCACAACATGTGGGAAAATGTGTACTTCTAAGCCCAGCCTGTTTTTTAGCGTTGTGTGACAGCAGACCTTAATCACTTGAGGGCTTATCCTGAGCAGTTTCATCCTTTCCTAGCAGTCCTGAAGGTCTGTGACATACATGTGTAGCCATTCATGAGTTAATAATTGTCAGCCGCTTGGAGTAGACCCTCGTACACTCTAAGTGCAGTGTAAGTGTTTGTTAAATAAATGCATGCCCTTTGTTGAGTTTACTATTTGTCAGACCCAGTGCTGATAAGTATCTACTTTAATCGGCACAATTTTGTGAGGTCAGAGGGAGGAAACCTGTTGGCTGGGGAGTGAGTCTGATCTGGCACCTGCACCTCAGTGGGACTGACTCAGTGTCCCATATGGTGTATGGGACATGCATGTGTTATGTGTATAACTTGGATTTAGGAATTCAAAGGGCTCAGGTATTTTTCAGTCAACTTCTTCTCTTATGGTACATTGCCAATTTAGAGAGTCAGAAAGGGGCCTAAGATGTTTATCTCTCTCAAATGTTCTAGCTCTGCTGAAACATACCTTTCATGACAGCTCAGACTTGTACTATTCTCCGAACACACGTCGCACAGATTATATCTCTCTACCCCAGGAGTGATCTTTTCACCTCCCTTTTACTCACCCAGCACCAGGCACGCCCGGGGATCTAACACAATGTGTCCTCTTTCACGAAATATTCCTTAGCTATTCTTTGGCTTCATCTCCCCTGTCTCTGAACCACTCAATTGCCGCTTAATCATATAGACGCCATGGAGCTTAGTGGTGAAGGGCCAGGTTCTGGAGCCAGACTGCTGGGATGTAAATCCTATCTCTACCAGTAGCTGCTGAATGTCCTTGGGCAGTCCTTTATCTTCTCTGTGTCTTCATTTTCTTGCCTGTAAAATGAGGATAATAATAGTAGCTACCTCATAGGTTTGTTTTGAGGGCGAAATGAATTAGTACATATAAACTATTTAGAAGAGTGCCTGATAGATAGTAGATACTACATTAGGGCTTATTATTGTTACGGTTTCTAACTTATTCAACAAATACTTGGGTTCCTGCTGTGTGAACAGTCTATGCTAGAGGCTAGGGGTTAAATGGTCGGAAGGGAAGACTTACTTTCTGTTCTCATGTTCATCCCAAGGAGACCAGATATTTGTCAAAGAGTCACACAAGAATATCTCAAGTTGCAGCTGTTGTGAGTGCCACCTGGAAGCTGTACACGGGGCTGTGAGAGAGAATAGTGAGGGGAAGTGGCCTAATCCTGAAGGTCTGAGAAGGCGAGTAGAAGAGGATCTGGAGGGGAGGCGGAAGCACAGGGGAAGCCTCTGGGGAAGCCTCTGGGGTAGGAGGGAACCCGGCCCATCTCAGAACTGGCATGTGGAGCTGAGCTGTGTGTAATGAGGACAAGACTGAAAACATCCTCAGGGGCCAGCTCCAGGCAGGGCCTTGCAAACCATCTTAGGGCTTTTGTTTTTTATTTTAAGAGCATTCGGAAATGACTGAAGTCTTTTTCTGTTTGTTTTGTTTTTATTTTTGTTTTTAGCCACAAGATGTGATCTGATTTATATTTTGGAAAGGTTGTTTTAGCTTTAGTGGCAGGAACAAATTACCCATCCTTTGTGCCTCTGTTATAGAAAGAGCACACTCTTATTTTTTTCTCTCACTCATTTTTTACCTATTTTCTCTTTTCTACTAGATTTTAAGTTCTTAGACCTGTTCAGTCAATATGTGGCTATTTAAATTAAAATTTAAATTATTTAACGTTAAATAAAATTAAAATGTCAGTTTCTCAATCAAGTGCTTCCTAGTGGCATGTGGCTACTCACTGCTGTGTTGCGCAGCATAGATACATGGAACATTTTTATAATCTTAAAAACTACTGGATACCATGTGGAGATTGATATATCATAATTTTTTTTTTTTAACTTTTATATTTCTCAGCTTGTAATAATGAAAATGTACATAGCACTCATTCAAGAAACTTTTACTAAAAGGACAAAATAAATTAAAAGGGTAAGTTGTGAATGTTCTTATAATTTTAATATTCCTTATCCAAATGAATGAGTATAATTAAGTCGACTTAACCCTAAATATGCACATTATAAGGTAATACACTTCTAAAATTATGTTCTCTCCCAAATTATCAACCCAGGTATCCATTACTCATTTTTAAATTCTGTCTTTAAGTTGCCACTGAAATTGTGATTGAGTAAACACTGGGTCTTTACAAAATGTAAACAGTTGTTTGTGTCTCTCGGTTATTCCATTTCCTGTCCTCAGGAAGATTTACTAGAAATCCTCAGTGCAGTTGTCCTTTCGTTTCCATTGAGCCCATTTCTTCAAGAACAAACACAAGGTACTCTAGTTACTGTCTTCCAAAAATTATTTCAGGAAAACAGAAATAATTCACACAAACTTAACTGCACTGATGTTCTTTCCACCTTTTGTTTTTCATCTCTGATCTACTGCCTGCTGTGCTAATCCATTTCTGTTGCTTATAACAAAATATCTGGAACTGGGTGATTTATAAGAAAATGAAATGTATTGCTTACAGTTTGAGAGGCTGGGAAGTCCAAAGTCCAGGGAACACATCTGGTGAGGTGACTCAGCAGCAGTGCAGGGTGAGAGCCTTGTCCTGGGTGGTGACTACAGCAACTTGGGGTATCATATGCAAACATGGTGGAGCAGAGATAGAGAGATAACTCCTTGTGAGTTCTCCTTTAAAGCCCTCAGCACCATGCCCATGACCACCATTGATCTACAACTTATTACTCAGGGAATGGATCAATCCATTCGCTAGGCATAGTCCTCACAATCTAATCACTTCTTCAAGGCCTCACCTTTCAATTACCATAATAGGATTTCCCAACCTCTTTACACTATCACAGGGGGGACTAAGTTTTGGGGGGACATGAGTCCACAGCACCTGCCTAAGCAAGAAAACTGGTGTCTCTTGGATAAGATCCATAAGGCTTTACCTTTTAGTTAATCTGTTTTGTCCTCCCCTGAGGGTAGGAAGGGCTGTCCTGGACCATAGATAAACTTCTTTCGCTCCCTTTTTCTATTTTATGATCTTAACTAAACTTAAAAAATTATTTACTAAAATTTTTGAATACTACTTTCATTTAATGAGTCATATCTTTCTTGCTAGTAACTTCAAAGAACCGAACTATCTCCAGGATTTTAAGGGCAATGTTTTTGTTTTTATTTTGAAATCCAACTGAAGTAAGATCTAATTAAAATAATTTTTGCATCTAGGAGATTTGAGAAGTATAAAATAGGTGATCTCTCAAAATGGGGAGTTCTTTGCCCCTGTTAAATTAAGCTTAAACTGTACCTTAGGTTGTGTATCTATCTATCTTTCTATCTATCATCTGTCTGTCTATCTATCTATCTATCTATCTATCTATCTATCTATCTATCTATCTATCTATCTATCTATCTTGGTCTGGTTATTTACTGTGTTGGTCAGAGTCCAGTTAAAAAAACAAA
Organism: Cynocephalus volans; assembly: GCF_027409185.1. NCBI lineage: Eukaryota > Metazoa > Chordata > Mammalia > Dermoptera > Cynocephalidae > Cynocephalus > Cynocephalus volans. The sequence continues at coordinate 132,414,094 of NC_084464.1, forward strand.
GGTCATATTTGGTAATTTAATCACGATAATTTAATATAGGAAACAAATTACAAAGGTATTGGAAAAGCTGAAAACCCAATGGGATGGTGGGGCGCTGAGGCAACCCAGAGAAGAGTAACAGAAGGAAGCTGCTACCACCTGGAAGGCAAGAAGGGCAAAGGGAAAAGGTGCTGAAACCAGAGCTTGGGAGCTGGGCCCTGGAGAGAGGCAGCCACTACAGGCGTCACACCTGAAGCAGGGAGAGCAGGGGAGATAGAGTTTAATTTTTCATTTCTTCCCACCCTCCAGTCTGCTGTCATTATTTTCCATTGGCTGTGTCTGGCCTGGCGCCTGGAGTCAGGGAGCCTGGTGAATATAATTAGGCAAAGTCATTCCTCTGAGCCAGCAGGTCAGGAGAAAGGCAGTGTCACAGTTTGTGTTTCTTGAGCAACAGCCTTGGAGATGGATACTGACATCCACGGTATTTTATTAGAGTACGCCCTTGAGATCAGCACCTGTGGAAGGGAAGGGAAAGAAACAGGACTTTGCAGAGGGGAAGGTGAGCTTTGGTGCTCAGTGGAGGCTTTGCCCACGCTCTAGGTCTTTCTTAAACTAGTTTGATCCTATAGAGTTGTCCAAGAGGGGAAGCTGCCCCAGGAAGGTGGCGTGACCTGGGCAAGGCATCCATCTTCAGTCTTCCCCTGTGGGGAACCACTTCCTGCGACTGGCGGAGCAATTCCTTCATCCCTGATGGGAAGTCCAGGCAGCTGACCACAGTGTCCATCACAGGCAGGGAACGGATGTGAATGCAATGTCCACACATTGTTGATGTCAAAAAATCATACTTTTCAGCAACTCGCCTTTTTCATTTAACAGTACCTAGCGTATATTGTTTGTAATCTCCGTGTTTCAACCTATAGATCTACCCAGATTACAAAAATATATATTTTAAAATACTTATTGATAAAAAAGTTTTAAAAATATTATTACATGCAAAAACATGAAACAAAATTATATACAGAATCTTCTCTCAATTATATACATATATGGGTTTGAGTATGTAGAGGCATTTAAAAATTAAAAGAAAATAGAGCAAAATTTTTAAACAATGGAAATTTTGTGGGGGAATAATATGGATTCATGCATATTTCTTTTTTTTGATTTTTAAAAAATAAATATATTTTAGAATAATTTTAGATTTACAGAAAAATTGTGAAGCTATTACAGAGAGTTCACATGTACCCCACACCAGTTTTCCTATCATTAACATCTTACATGAGTATGGTACATTTGTTACAACTAATAAACCAGTATTGATACATTCTTATTAACTAAAGTTAATACTTCATTCAAATTTCCTTAGTTTTTACTTAATTTCCTTTTTTGTTTGATTGTTGTTCCAGTGTCCCATCCAAGAATACCACATTACATTCAGTTGTCATGTCTTCTTAGGCTCCTCTTGGCTAAGTTTCTCAGACTTTCCTTGTTTTTGATGACACTGACAGTTTTGAGGAGTATGAGTCATGTATTTTGTGTAATGTTCCTCAATTGGGATTTGTCTGATGTTTTTCTCATGATTAGACTTGGATGATGTATTTTGGGGAGGCAAACCACAGAGGTCAAGAGGTCGCAACACGTCATATCAAGAGTATATGCTGTTATTATGATGTATTATGGATGATGTTAACAACTTTGCTTATCTGGCTGAGCTAGACTTTTTCAGGTTTCTCCACTGTAATGAAACTCTTTTTTGTCCTTTTCCATATTGTGCCTTTGGAAGGAAGTCACAATGCCCAGCCCACTCTTAAGGGGTAGCGAGTTATGTTCCACCTCCTTGACAGTGAAGTATCTACATAAATTATTTGGAATTCTTCTGTGTTGGAGATTTGTCTGTTCTCCTCATGTATTCATTTATTTAATCAGTTTTTTATATCAGCATGAACTCATTGACATTTATTTTATACTTCGGATAATAAGGCAAAACTATGTTATTTAAATTTTTGCTCAAATTCTTCCAGCTTTGGCCATCAGAGTTGGCATCTGTATCCCTTTGACATACCCCATCATTGCATGCACATGAGTGTTTCTGTGTGTTTAGCATTTCCTTACTTTCTGGCACAAGATGTTTCAGCTTTCAGGCTCATCTTGGCCTGTTTTTTTTCCTCTACAGGTTTACTAATATTCTTGATACCATAGTATTAGTGTGTATAATCAAAAGTCCATTTCTCCACCTGCAATTAGGAGTGGACTTACATAAACCTTTGTGCCTGAACTCTGTGCATTTACCAAAGGAAGAAAAGTATGCATCACACCACCTACGTTCCCATAGCACTATGTGTGTGGAGTAGTTTCCATGCATCTCCCTTCTTCCAACGAAGTGATGAAGAACCAGGTTATTGCCTCTGAATGAAGCTGGCCAGTTGTGCACTTCCAGCAGAGCCAACTCTTAGATTCCTTCATTGATCATTTTACCCTGGGAATGATTTAGGCATAAAATCTGAGAGAAGGAGAAAGGTAAGTATGCTTTGTCATGTGGTCAGGGAGCCAACTTGATAAATTTGTCTTTGTTTAAAATCTGGTCATCAGCTCTGTAGACTCAAAAATCTCTCATGGTTTTTGTTGGGTCAGGAATTTGGGAAGGGCTTGGCTGGGGAGATGTGGTTCAGGGTCTGTCATGCAGCTGCAGTCAGATGGTGAGTGGAGTTGGAACAGTAGGAGATGGAGCATGCAGGCGGGCAGGCCAAGCATCTTGCTCTCCCTTCATGTGACTGTTGGGGCTCCCCATGTGGTCTCCATGCATGGAGGTGGTTTGGGCTTCCTCACAGCATGGTGGCCTTCTGAGTAAGAGTAACCACTTACATGAGTTCTGAAGGCTTGAAGAGCAAGTATTCCAGTGTTGAGTCTACATAATTTAAAGTAATTGGATAGTATTTTATGTTGTTTGGATTTACTATTAATGTATTATGTTTACTTCATTCCTTATCAACAGAAATTTAGGTTATTTGCAAGTTGTTGCTATTACAAACAATGCTACAATAAATAAATATCACTGTGTGCATATCTTTATGTACTTATGTGAATATTTCTACCAGGTAAATTAATGGAATTGGAATCCCAGGAGTGGAAGATATGTACATTTTGAATTTAGGTAGATTCATCTAAATGACCTTTTAGAAAGGAACTTATACTTCTTTGAAGACAGTATGAAAGTTCCTATTTCTCCTCAACTCTTGTCAACACTCAATCTTTTTAACATTTGTCAATTTCATTCACTAGAAAAGGAACACGTTAATTTGTAGTTTACACGTTGATTTGTAGTTCTTTGATTTTTAATAAAGGTGAATGTTTTATATTTTTATTAGCTATCTTTATTTTCTTAAATAGCTGGTTTATTATTTTGATATTTTAAAAAAGTGGGTGTTTGTCTTCTTCTGTTTGCTTTTTATGCCCTCATTATCTATCATGGAAATTAACCTTTGTCATATATTGAAAACGTTTCATCCTACTTCCCCTTGCCTTAATTTTGCTTGTGGTGGATGTTCTTTTTGGGTTATATAGAGATTCCTAATTTTTATGGACTCAAATGTATCAATTTTTTCATTATAATTTCTGGATTTTGTGCCATGCTTATAAAGGTGTCCATTGTCCCCAAATTATAAAAATATTTTCCCATCTTTTCTTCTAATGATTTCATTTTATACCTTTAAATATTCACTGTCTGTCATTTTATTTTATTATAGAGGCAAGAGATAGAAATTCTGTTTACTCGACACTTTCCTCAAGTTATCTTTTCTCAATAGATTGCTTTCCTTAAGAAACTGGAGTAAATCAGAAGAATATATAGAGAAAGGCGAAAAAAACCCATTTTTCTATACCAGCAGTCCTGTTGAAGACAGAAGACAGTTAAATAGGCGGAGACTTCAAAAAGTTTTCGGAAAGAGTTGTGTATCTTTTAGTTCTATTTTTCCACGAACTTTTTGACATACCCTTGTAAACCTTCAGACCGGAGGGTGTACATGTCATAGAGGGAGGGTTGACATCAAAGCTGAGTGAAACCATTGCTTTATACTATCAAATGGATGTTTTATTCTTTGACCTTTCACTTCAGAGAGAAATGGTCTGTGAAAAGCACTTGGTGAGCCCTTAGAGAAGTGATTTGCTCACTGAGGCAGAAATTACAAGTACTGGTTATTCTTTTCTTTGGTGCTTTTTGAAACAAAAATAAATGAGCATGATAGGAGAGAAGAATAGCTGCCCTGCATAAGTCAGTTCTCTGAAGGGCTTGCAGGGACCAAGGAAAGATTTCACATATGAAGGGTTGGTGCAGGTGAGTTCCCAAGCCCTTTTCTATTTGGCCTGAGGAAGTAAGGCTCCAGGGCTGGTGATTCAGTGTTTCAGTTCTCATGACAGGCCTCATAGTTTATTCCAATGGCCTATGTTCAGTCAAGATCTTATTTATGTACATATTGGGAGTAATAGTCTTTATGAGAGGCAGGTATAGATTGTAGGGTTGAGGGTGATCGAAATGTAGGATCAGTTGTCAGGGAGAAGTAGATTCATAGATATTTTAGATTTATTAGGGACCATAGAAAATATCTGTCCAACTCTTTATTTTACCAATGAAAGGACAATAGATGATGTGACTTTCTCAAGAACACAGTGCTCCAAACGCGATACTTATATTAATTCAGATATAGAGGCATGAGAGTTATTGGTCCCTTCATGATTATGGCTACAGTTTTGCCATATTTATATTTTTAATTGAAAGTAGCTGGAATTTGAAATTTTTGTTAAAGTTTATTTGGTAAAGTACTAACATTGTTTGTGCTTTCTTAAGCTAGTGTTTAAATTTGATATTTCATTTTAACCTGTCCTCCTAAAAAATTTATTTTTTAGTTATTATGACCAGCTCCCATGGATTACCGATATGAGTTTTTGTTGAGTTTTTTCTTCAAATTCTTATGTACCAGGATAATTTGTTGAAAAGAAGGGAAACGATGAAATGACTATTTGCTTAAATATTAAAGGTGCCAAAAAATCCTTTTCTTTTAAGAGAAGAAAGTCTAAAAAGCTATAACCTGAGTAATACATATCAACAGCTTAGTAAAAATATCCCCAGAAAACTAAACCTAGATATGGAAAGAAAGAAAAAATAAGGGTATAACCAGAAATTAATAAAATAAAAAATAAGGACATAAAAGAGAAGATTGATAAAGCAGAAAGTAGATTTCTTTAAAAGCTAAGTTTACCCCAGTCAGCCTGAGAAAGAAAAAAAGAAAAAAAAAAAAAAGAAAAAGGCACAAACAATATGGGAAATGAAAAAAGAACACAGAGATGCTACAGACATTGAAAATATAACAAGGAGTTATTCTAAACAACTTTATACCAATATATTTGGAAATGTAGATGAAATGAAAAATTCCAAGAAAAAATACAACTTATCAAAACCAACTCTAAGAATCTCTGATCTGTAGTCACATGCATTATCTGTCACACCACGGGTAATGGGTACAAAACTAAACTATTTACCCTAAGTGAATCCTTGTGCAGTATGTGCATGTATTGAAACAATGCAGTGTACAAGTAAATGTTAAAATAAAAAAAATTAAAGTCCTTCCAAAAAAAAACTGACTCAAGAAAAATTAGAAAATCTAAGTAATTCTATGACCCATGAAGAGAATGAACCAGAAAGTCAATAAACTTCTTACGCAGATCTTTCTAGGCCCAGATAGCTTCACCATTCACTTCTACTAAACCTCCAAGGAAAAACTAACTCTAACCTTATATTTCCTTAAAGCTTATTTTATGAAGTTAGCATAGCCTTTCACTTGAAGATCTTTTTATTGTTGGTGTTCTGGAATTTTTCAGTGACGTGAATTGTATGAGTCATCTTTGACTTATTATTCTGGGTATTTGATTTTAGAACCTTTTGATTTGAAGACTTGTATATATCTTCTTGAATCCCATCGAGGATGCTTAATTAGATGTTTGTTTCTCATATCCCCTCTTTTTTTCCCCCTCTGTATTGATTTTAGATTTTTTTTGCTGCTCTCTGTTGTAGGCTTATCTCAAATGACTGTTGAATTGTGGTTGTTCATTTATATTTAAAAATGAGGAATTAGGTAGATTGAATGGAGCTTTGAGTATTCAGGCAGAATTTGTTGATCGAAGTTTGCTTAGAGAAAGTGGGCAGAGAGGGAGCTTACTGTTATTCTGAGAACCCCTAAAAAGCTAGAATGAGGAAAATTTTACTCTGGGTCACTAATATGCATATTAGCTCCTGTAGTTGTCCTATATACCGATTCCAATAGCATATAATATGGGTCTGTTGTGGAAACTTCAGAAAATAAAGATAAGTACTAAGAACATAACAAAAATCACTTGAAAGCCTATCAAGTGGGCTTTTACCATAGATAAAAGTCTGTTTGTCAAATATGTATTATATATAACATAAAATTGAGACCATATTGCCTGTTCTGTTTTATAATTTGCTATTCATACTCAACAATGTGTCATTTTCCCTTGTAATTAAACATTCTTCTAGATTGCCACTGTTAATGGCTGTCAATAGTCACCTATATAAATGGTCCATATTTTCTTTAGTAATTTTCCTGGGTTGAATGTTATGTGTATGTCTGTTTTTTCTTATTATGAAATGTATATATTTGTATTTAAATATTTGTACATAATTTTTAACCTCAGGATAAACTCCTGCAAGTATAATTTTTGAGCCAAATAATATGGCTATTTTAAGGTGTTTTGCTTTAGGATTTTCCTACAGCTTTTTGTACCCAAAGTGCTTGGATCAGTTGAAGGCTCCATTTTACCAATTGTGCAGACATGAATGTGTAGAAATCTCTAATGTACAAATTGGTTTTTACGTGGATCCCTTTTTCAGTAGTGTGGGTTGGAGAGCCACTGTATAGATATAACTGAAATGTCCAGTACCATCGTTCCCTGTGAAATAATATTTTGCTTTTCTTTTCACTCTATTACATGTTTTGGTAAGATTTTCTTTACCACTGCATGGTCTTCAACTACTGTTGAAAACAGATCACTGAAGAATTAAGACAAAAAAAAATGTTAATGTGCTGGTTTATGGCATTTTTTAAAAAACAGGGAATAGAAGGGATGTTCTGTAGTTTGATAAACATTGGTGAGATTATATTGTCTTCTGGGAAAACTCTATAGTGGGCCTAGTCCTCTTAGTGAGTGAGATGTTCCTAGTAGGAACTGTCATTTATCGAGCACGTCTGTGCCCCAGTCACCCATCTAGGCATTTTCTGTACCTTTTGCCCAGGGCTCCCGCCAACTTTGTGAGGTGGGTGTCTTCACCACTTTACACAAAAAACAGGGCTTAGTGAGGATATGAAACAATCCCAGGCCTCATAGCTGGTGGTTGTCTGGAAGTCACAAGAATGTAAGCCTCAGGAGAGCACTGAAATTGTTTTGTTATGTGTATCTCCAGCACTAGATCAGTGCTTGACATATTGTAGGGTTTCAAGAAACATTGGTTAAGTACTGAATAAATGAATCAGCAGGGGTGGGATTTGAACCCTAATCATTTTGAACCTGAAGTCCTCTACCAGGCAGATGTCACTGTCCTTATAGTTTTAGTGGTTCCTTGAGAGACTGAGTGTGAGGTTTGCCCCTAAGTGATGTGCTTGTTCAGTGCTGATGTCTCTTTTCCCCATTCTCATGTGATCAGTTATAAAAATCACTTCACGTAAAACTAAACTGCAGTTTGGGAGAATCTTCTTCAGATGTCACATGGAACTGAAATGATGCTGAATGTAGAAAAGGCCAAGCACACATGAACAGTGGCTTACGCGACTTAGGAACTTTTTTTTTAGAAAAGATTCTAACTTCTGCTTTGAACTTTGTAATGTTTACCAGTTCTTCAAGAATGTGTTATCTTTGAGTCTCCCTTTGAATCTCTTGTGGGAGTTTCTCAGCACTCGATTTACTCATTAGGATCTTATCCCCATCCTCCAGGAAAGGGAATCCCCTGAAGACTCGGCACTGCACTGGTCTTCACAGAAAACTCACAGAGTTTTTTTCAGAAAGCATGAAGCTTTGGTCAGAGGTCAGAGGATGGATGGGCAGTGAGGGCAGCTAATTCACTTTCACATTGGATGAGCATTTTTGTTCCATCTGTCACATTTGAATACCAAATCCAGCAATATACCATTTCCTAAAAAAAAATTTATTGTATTTATATTGTGTGTATTTATTTCTTGGTTTCTATGAAGAAGACACAAAAGCACTTAACAAACTGACTTTGTCAACTCAGATGAGGCAAACGGGGGGATTTATGAGTTCCCCCCAAATTATGTTTAATTAAATCACAGCTTGCTGATTTTCAGCTCAATGATTATTTGTTGAATGTGTACTATGTGCAAGGCACCGTGTGAGACGTGGAAAATACAGAAATGAGTAAATAAATCCATGCCTCTTTAGAACTCAGTGTCATTAGAGACAGAAGTAAACAAATCTCATGGAGCTTGGTCAGGCAGCCGTAATGAGGGGTGAGGAAAGACCTGAAGCATCACAGAAAACCTCCTGGGAAGAGAGAGGCAGGTAAGTCCAAGCCCTCATTTCCCATTTGGACTTGGACTCATACTATAGCCTTCCACAGTGTTGTCAAAGTATCTTTCTAGAATTTTTAAATCCAGTCATGTCACTTCCATATTTAAGTGCCTCAGCAGCTCCCCGCTGACTGCCCCAAAGCCTCAGCCCCTTTCTTCCTGTCCCTGCCTACTACCACTGCACTCCCTTTGCACCCCAGCTGCCCAAGTTCAACTCTTACCACTGCTGCTCATCAGCTCCATGGTCCTTGGCAAGTTACTAACCTCTCTGTAGCTCAGTTTCCTTCAAGTGTGTTCATCATAATTTAGCTCATAACATTATTGTGAGGATTGAATGATTTAATATAAAACTCTTAGAAAAGTGCCTGACACATGGGAAGTGCTTTTGAAATGACAGCTATTACTGCTGTTGCTATTATCTCTTCCCTGAACTGGTGTTTTCCATACTTCCATGGCTTTGCATGAACCTGTCACTACTATGGAGTTTAATTCTTGGGTTGCTTGTTACTATTTTGCATATTTATCATCCACATATGGCATCATTCTAGAGTTATTGTTGCCTATAAACTCTGAAATTAGGATTTTTCCCACAAGTTATTTTTTTGTCTTGTTTTTGTACTTCCCTGCAGACTCTAAATGCAGGGCATATTGCTGACACTCAAACATTTGTTTATTGGTTGAGGGGGAATCCCTTTTTCTCCAAGTCTTTCTTAGTGAAGCCTTTGGTTTCATTTTTTTGCTCTCCACTGTGCTGTTAGCGTGTTAACATTTTTTACATATTTCTGCTGTAGCTCTTGTCCAATTCCATTGCAATCATTCATTTTAATGACCCTCTCCCCTCCCCCCCAGCACTTTGTTTCTTTGTAAGGGTAGGGGTTCATTTCATTTTATCTGTGAATTTTATCACAGGTAAAATGGGGATTGTGCACAGTAGACACTCATATTAGAATGAATGCTTGATAAAGAAAGAGTAATACACATTATACTAATGCCATCATATTTGAGAAAATCAGTGAGAAAAAAAATCGTTTTTTTTAAGTATCTATTTCCTTTCGCTCACTGAAGGTCTAAGAAGACCTAATGATTTAGGGTCTTCTAACTAAACAGGCAGGAAGCTACAAATAAATATTTTTTTAACATAGAGGCAAACATTCCAACAAGTTTGCTTTACTTTATGCCTCTCAGCTTCATGTTTTTATGGTAAGATGTTTTTTCTATATTTTTAAAGAAAATATCAAAATATGAAAAATACCAAAATTGTTATAGAGAAAAAAATGGATGGTGAATTTTGACATTGCTGAATTGAACTACTTTGGGAAGAAAATTCAAATTGAATTAGATTTCACAGCTCTGAAAATTGTTGAGGAAAAATTTCCTACTAAAAACTATTTTGATTGAGTGTTTCATAACAGAGTAGTGGCTGCTTTAAATTTCATCTTTTATGGATATGACTGTAAATGAGAAATGATTGTTTCTGTTGTCATACTTGTGTTTCAATTCCATGCTCTGCATTATCTTATAAAAGGTAAATCCAAGTAACTTTTTTTCAACAGTGAAGAAGTGATTTTAAAAAATCAACATGTGTCTTCTGCTACTTAACAAGAGGGTAAAAAGTATATTTAAACCAATGGTTGCAATTTAAATGCTCGCATACTACCAGATCTTTCCATAGTTTTCCTTTTCTTCCAGTTGTCCCATTCAAATACCCATGTCCACTTGGTCCTACCCCTGTTCAGCCATTCCACTCATACCTTGACTCTCTTGTCCCCTTTTATGTTTTCCCTGCCTTCCCATCTCCTGGGCCTGGTCATCTTTTATCCCACATCCTGACTCCTACTGCTAGAATTTCAGGCCATTTAGGTCTATTGCATCTATGACAGTCCATGTATGATTGAAGCTGGGTTCCCAGAGCTTGAGGGTCACTTCTTTCAAAATATGTCAGTGTTGACCACTGTGCTGCTTTTATTCAGTCTGAACAGACAGCAAAGCGTGTAGTTGTGTGGCTGCTCTGGCTCCCAGTGGTAAATCTACGTGACATTTTATAATAATGGATAATTGAAAAAGGGAATCAACTGATGGAATGAAAGTGCAGTAAAGAAAAGTGATAATGCTGGAAGTGAAAATCAAACCTAAAGTAAATGGAATTAGGGAAGAAGTAGGTAACCATGGAAATGTGACCACTGCCACGGATCAGTGGACTCTAGATATGAAGCCAGAGGAACTTAGTGAAGGAGGATTTATTGATGTAAATAAGAGCAGTTGTGACAAAAAAGGATGAAGATGTCCCAGAGAAAGTGACACTGTTACAGAACTTCATATTAAAGGAAATCTTGGAGACATTTGATGATATTGGAAGTGCAAAGGTTAAAACATATTTCTAAACTTAGAAAGGAACATGACAATTCCCCAAGGCACAGAAAAGATTCTCACACTGTTTATAAGTTATATGATGGATGAGAAGAAGGTAAGTACTATTTGAAGTATCCTAGACAAGTTTTACAAAAAAATAAAATTTTAGTTTTGTTTTTAATGTTTTAAATTACAGTATATTAAATATAAATTAGTTTTACTATTTTTTCATTTCCCTATATATTTGTAATTGACAGTAAAAGAGTTTTTAATGTTTTCGATAGATATTTAAAAATCACCCTTCTATAAGGTTGTGTTGGTTTACACCACCATTAGAGATTTAGGAGGGTCCATTAGTGCTTGTTTGTGATACCTTGTTCTGTCCATTTGTCCTTGTTAATGTATTTGTTCCAGCTCTTCCTCTGAAAGCTCCCTATTTTAATGGAAATATGCTTAGGTGTTTTAATCCCAGAAAAAAGCCTGACCTAGACCCTGCTGCATTTTAGACTCACTACACTCCTCTTTCCTTTCCTTTATCTCCACTTTCTTTTGGAGTAAGTCAGACTTGCGGCTTCATTTCACTTGCCATTCCCTTCCTCTTTAGTTCTTGCAGTCAGTTGACAGCAGGCATTTTGACAGTAGAGGTCACGTCTGCTTTATTAATGAGTATTTGTACCTAGCCTAGAGACTGGGATATGGTCAGTATTTGACCTGCCTTATTTAAAGGAATGAGTCCGTAAAAGCCTCTCCCATCACCCGCCCTGCCCCGTTCACCCACGCCTCCTGTGTCTGTTGTCTCTTCACCTTGGCTCTCTGGAGCAGCACACCATCTTTTCATACCTCCACCAGCATTCATTCCGTTTTGCGTTTTGTTATTGTTGTTGTTTTTATTGTTGTTTCAGCTAAAACAGGCTGCTCATTATTCGTCTGCCACTTTCCATGTGCCTTACTTCGTTGGAGACTTTCCTCATGCTGGTCTTCCTTCTAGAAGTTTGCTCTGCTCTGTCCTCTCTTCCCTTCCCCCAGCTCTGCCTGGCAATATCATCCCGTCATTTCCTCCGTCCACAGCCATGCCAAAGCCTTTCTCCGTGAAGCTCTTTCTGATCTCCCTCTTCCCAACCACCTCACGGTTTCTCCTTCTCTAAACACCGTAGAACTTTGCAGCTGGTTCATAGAGCTACCAAATATGGGCCTTTTAGGCTAATGTTTTTACCTTCTCCCACACAAATAGAAGCTTCCTGAGATACCTCTTTTGTGCATTGTTCTGCTGCTTTGTCTTCTGATTTACAAAAGTTCTGTCGTTTTTGTTAGGAGTTGTGTGGTATATCCATTTATTTTAAAATGTCAAAGGTCAGAAGGATACGAATAGGAAGAATGAAAAAGTAACAAAATGTTAGGGCTGAAAAGATTTTTAGAGATCCATGTAGTCCAGTCCCTTAATTTTATAGATGAATAAACTGATGTCTAGAAAGCTTAAGTGACTGGCCCCTGCGGCGAATGTTGAAGCGGAGATGGTAATGAACTACTCAGAGACAATAACAGTTGCAGCCGAGGGACTAGGAGTGACTGTTCACTAAGCTAGTGAAGGCCTAAAGTCAAGGTCCAATGGATATTTATTATAAAAGCTGTGAGAAAAGTATGTGAACAGGGATAAAGGAGGGGGAGTCCTTGGGGCAGAAACTCCCTGCAATTTTATTTGAGTAGACTATACCGCAAACTCCCTTGAGTTCAAGGACCCTATGCATGCCGCAGTTTCTAACAGCTGGTGTTATTGTTATCATCTTGAAAAACACTGTGTGCAGCATGTCCCGCATGGGTACTGGTGCCATGTGTCTCTTCTGGCTGTGGCCACAGGTCATGGCCGTCCTCTTAGCAGAACATATCACAAGATGTTAACCTTCTACAGGACCCAAGTCATAGAAGCAGGTTGTGGTAACATTTGGGCCTGGGATGCAATCAACAAACCCTATTCATGCTTGTTCCCACAGCTGCCAACGTGCCCAGGAGGATGTTATATTATTTAGGTTTGTGTAGTTAAACTGTTACAAGAGGCATGTGATATTCTCATATTGCCTTTAATGGATTAACAAATAGGAAATTGAGTCTTTAGATAGTTTTTCCTCTCTCCCTTAATTATTACTATTTTTCTGACTAATTCATTTATATTGGAGAGTTTCTGATTGCATTAACTTTGGGTAGTATAGAATTGTTTGCTGACATTTAAGTGAACATTTTATTGAAGTATAACATACTTATAGAAAAGTATGTAAATCACAAGTGTACAGTTTGAATTTTCAAAAAGTGACACATCCATGTGATTAGCATCTAGATCAGGAAAAATAGAACAAGTTTAGAAACATTTAAGAAAATTGGTAAAGGGCCACAAAACATGATTACATTGTAAAAAAAAAAAAAGAAAGAAAGAAAAAGAAAAAAAATTTTTTTTAAATTTGGAAAACTAAAAGAATTTTGAAACTATGTGATTTTCTTTTTCTCCCCACAGGTATTGTCAGTATGTGTGTTAACAACAATCCTTGGTTGTATATTTGGGTTGAAACCAAGCTGTGCCAAAGAAGGTAATTAGTACTCTGTGTGTATATGTGTGTGTGTGTATGTATTCAGCCTTATTTAAAATGTCATTGAGATAAGCATTATTTCCTAATCCTGTGTGTGTGTCTGTGTGTGTGTATGTATTCAGCCTTATTTAAAATGTCATTGAGATAAGCATTATTTCCTAATCCTATGAGTACTCCATAGATATTGCAAAATTGATGCTGATTTGAGCCTTTTTCTTAAAGCTCTTGTATTACTTTAGCTATATAAAATTTTATTTACTTTCAAAACTTTATCCAAAAACAAGGAAGAGGGACTATGACTAAAAAACAACAAAAACCTCCCAAATAATTATAAGTCAATTAAGAACAAAGAAACAGCAGACATGGCCAGCAGGTTCTGGTGCTGTGTGCCTGGAGAGTCCCTACCTTCCTTCAGGGACTTGAGGACACCCTTTCTCCCTGAGGAGTTAGTTGCTAAAGTAGCCCTGGAGGTTACTAGGTGACCAGTTAGCATCCCTGGGCAACCAGAAACTAATTAGTATGTGCTCTTAAGGTTTTTAAAATTGTAGTTATTGGTGGTTTCAAAACAGTAGTGATATTTTAAGCTTCTAGGTATATATTTTTTCTTTATATTGATTGCAGAAATCTATCTAGCATTGACAAAATTGCTATAAATAATCAAACTAAATCACAGTAAATTGTAGTCATTATTTTGGCTCTGAGGTAGGATTTTTTTTTTTTTCCCCTTATAAAATCATTGATGGTCTTCCTAGGGAATTTAATTTTAAAAATTGAACAAATTCTTCTGTTCAATTATTCTGTAATTGTAATATTAGTCATTTAAAAATTTTAGTAATTGTTAAACTATCATGTATTGTTGAAATAAATGAAATGTTGTAATTTTGTATGTTTAGTCAACAAACTATTCAGAGCAAATGTATCTGAGTTTAACAGAAGTAAGAGATTACAGACTTTAGTGTTCACCTATGTAGTCTTTTGCCATGAAGTAATTCACCCTGATCAGTTTGACCCACAAAAATAAAAATGAAGGATTGAAAATAGCAATTTTAATCTTAGCCCAACATAGTATGCATCATATTTGAAAAAGTTACTAGGTACATGTTAATGAACTCCAAGGATTATCTATTATTTTAATAGTTTTCCCCCTGCTTGGGCAAGGAAAGTTAGTATTTCTGACCCTAGAAATACCCCTTCATGTTCTTAAAATTATCTAATTTCCCAGGGTCAAATGAGAGTTAAATTCAATGGCAGTGTCTTGTGTCAGTAGACTGTTAACATCAAGAACTAAGGTTATTTTTTATTGTTGTTGGACGTCCATTATTATCCTTGTATTTTTTTTTCTTTTTCTTACCATCCTCATTTTCTAGTAATCCATTAAAAACCTAGCTTATTCAAGGTATCTAGCAAAGAGTTATAACCATAAAACTGTTTTTAATAAAAAGTATTTTTCTTCCATATCCACCATTTTTCTGTTTAGCAAAAACTTATTAGTACTGTCTATGTGTCAGGCACCTTGCTGGGTACTAGGGATATGGTGTGCTGGGCAAAATCCAGGTGTGGGATTTGTTCTTAAGAAGTGTGTTTTCTAGTGTGAGACTGGGATATTAACCAAATAATGTAGTTACAAATGGAATTAGGTGACAGAGGGGAAGGACATGATTTTTATAAGAGCTTAAAAAATGGAAATTGGACCTAGGCGGGGGAGTTTGGAAAGCTTCTCAAGAGAGCAGTGCTGGAGCTGAATGTCATGGTGGGAGAGGACAGCTGGGAAACATATTCTGCACGAACACACTCTTCTTTACTAACATCAAAAGTGAGGTGAGTTAGGTATTCTTACCCTTTCGCAGATATTCCTAATCACTTTTTTCCCACATCTTCTAATATTAGGCAACCCTATGGCTGTTTAAGCCAACATTTTCATATCATAAAATATTAAGAACAAGCCCTTATTCTGACTTTTGTTTTCTTTATCATATATACCATATTTAAGTCTTTACCATATTTAAGTCTTATCAGACCTAGTAAAGTTTGTAATAAATAAAAGAAGAAAGTTCTCTTTTTCTATGGCAAGAGATAAAACCACAAACTCTGCATAAGGTTTCCTTCTGTTTGTGTCATTTTCTGTGTGTACTTATGAAAAGATCCTTGGGTTGCTTTATTTCCCTTTCTGTGTTTCCTAAAGTTGTATTTAAACCTATTCTATATCTAACTTAGGTGTATTAGTTGATGTTTGCTTTGTAATTATATAATGATTAGAAACATCCAACTCCTTGTTTAATATTTTCAGTTAAAAGTTGCAAAGGTCGCTGTTTTGAGAGAACATTTGGGAACTGTCGCTGTGATGTTGCCTGCGTTGATTTTGGAAACTGCTGTCTGGATTACCAGGAGACATGCATAGAACCAGGTAAAAATGTGCATGAAAAAGGATGGAGTCATGGGCATTAGAAAAAGATCAAGGAAATTTCTGCAGCTTTTAGGTGTGTGATTTACCTAACTCATTTGAATTTTCTTTTTAATTTAACATGCACACATGTTTTGACATTAGCCTTTATATTTCAACAGTTCCTTGGAGAAAAAATTTCACATAATTTACCTTTGTTAAATGTTTTATGGATAGTAAAACTGTACCTGTTTTTATTGTATGCTGAAAGCCTTTGTAGTCTAATTTTCATTTAAACTAAGTTCTAAAAGGCTGCTTGAAATGTATGAATATTTTCATTCTGGGCCTCTTAAAGAAAGAGTTCTTAGTTGTCCATCTACACTGTAAAGTGAAACCATTGGAATATAAATATTCTCTCAGTTTGATTTGGACTTCTCTGCATATGACATGGAATGATATTTAAATGGGAGTGAGTCAGATTTAGATTAAATTTTGAGAACCCAGAAAATGATTGGTGGAAGAAGCCAAGGTTTACATATGAATTGTGTAATAATAATTGTCTATGGATAAATTTGAAAATAACAAAATTCTGGGGTTTTTAGTGAAATAACGATGCCTGTGTGCTTTATATCTGTTAGTTCAGAGTGACTGTGGTAGTGGAAGTTTCTGTGAGTGACTGAGAATTATGAAATAGTTTATCAGCACCACACTCTCCCGAGTGAGCCACAGGCCAGCCCCAATGAAATAGTTTAGTGCCTCTCAAGAGTCAGGCTCCAGAAGGCAACAGTTATGTGTTCACTTTGGACATGTTGAATTTGAACCATAAAACACATTTTGTTGATGTTTGTTTCTAGCACGTATATGGACTTGCAACAAATTCAGGTGTGGTGAGAAAAGGTTGCTGAACAGCCTCTGTGCCTGCTCTGATGACTGCAAGGCTGCTGGTGACTGTTGCGTCAACTACACCTCTGTGTGTGAAGGTCAGGCGTCCATGTGCTCATTGGGTCCTACAGCAGCCTGGCATCTTCCAGCATCCCAGCTGGGTTTTGCATAGGTCTTCTCTTTTGTATTAGGAGGAGTTATGTTTATTGGCCAGCTATATTAGCTGAAAAAATACTTTAAAAACTTTTTATTAAAGAAAATTTCAAACATATGCACGAGTAGAGAGAATACAATGAATTTCGTACCCAGCTTAATGATAAACTTTTTATGAAAGAAAAACTTTTTATTAAAATCAGCTTAATGATAATTCTTACCTACACATGGCCAATCTTGTTTTATCTGTAGCCACTCGCTCTTCCGCCAGCACCCCCTTGTGTTGTTTAGATAATAGCTGAATACTTAATGCCATATTTGTGTAAAATAAAGATCACTTTTCCAGTCCTGGCTGACTTTTATGTCCCAGGTTTTTCTAGTAGTAAATGAGGACAACGTCTGCCAGGCTCTGAGAAAATCAATGTGAAATTACTTCAAAAGATTATTTGTCTTGTCCAAGTATTACAGGGTTCCTTGAAATTTCTTGACAGAACCTGGCTGTATATGAGAAAAAACTAAGATATCAAAATACCAAAGATTTTGTTGGGTGGATAGAAGAAAGTTTGTAAATTTTGGCTAAAAGTATTAAGAATTTGAAAATGGACAAGAGAGGCCTAGAAGCAGGCAAGCTGCAGAGCATGCTTGGGGGTCCTAGGCAGGAGCCGAGGGTAGCAGCCCCCTCTGCCGGGAAGCAGGCAAGCAGCAGAGCATGCTCGGGGAGCCTAGGCAGGAGCTGAAGGGAGCAGCCCCCTCTGCCTGGAAGCAGACAAGCAGCAGAGCATGCCTAAGGGTCTAGACAGAAGCTGAGGACAACATCTTCCACCTGGAAGCAGGCAAGGAGCATGATGAAAACACCACTTCCATGTGCATGGCCCACCACAGTTACCACCACTGCCACGGCTGCCACAAAAGTAGCTTGATGCCACAACAGTAGCTGCAGCCACCATGTAGGCAGCCTGCCAGACACTACACTGTGTTGACATAGGAATGTCACCAATGGAGACCAGAAAAAAAAAGAGGACATCTCTCTCCTCAGTGTCCTCTCCAGAGTAGTAGAAGAAACAATTGCTCTACTAGATGACCAGACATTGACAGAGAGATACTAGAAATATGAGAATTCACGAAAATATAACACCACCAAAAGAATACAGTAATTCTCAAATACCAGACCCTATAGAGCAGGAAACTCTTGAAATGACTGAAAAGGATTCCCAAGCAACGATCTTAAGGAAACTCACTGAGATATGAGAAGACTCAGTTAGACAAGATAATGAAATGAGAAAAAAAAAAAAAAAAATCCAGGATATGAAGGAGGAAATTTGCAAAGAGATTAATACCTTAAAAAAGAATGTAGCAGAACATGTGGAACTGAAAGATTCACTCAACAAAATAAAAAACACAACAGAGAGCTTAAGCAGTAGGCTAGGACAAGCAGAAGAAAGAATTTCTGATCTTGAAGATGGTCTTCTTGAAACAACCCAGGCAGACAAAGAAAGGAAAAAAGAATTTTAGAAAGTGAAAAAAATCTAAGAGAGCTAGCAGACAACCTTAAGTGCATAAACATTCGAATCATGGGTGTTCCAGCAGGGAAGGAGAAAGGAAAAGGCATGGAAAACCTATTCAATGAAATAATAACTGAAAACTTCCCAGGTATAGGGAGAGACAGACATTCAGATCTAGGAGGCTCAAAGATCCCCAAACAGATTCAACCCAAAAAGATCCTCTCCAAGAAATATTATAGTTAAACTGGCAAAGCTCAAAGACAAAGAGAAAATCTTAAAAGAAACAGGAGAAAATTATCAAGTCACCTATAAGGGAGCCCCTGTTAGATTAATAGCAGATTTCTCAGCAGAAACTCTACAGGCCAGAAAAAAATGGGATGATGTATTCAAAATACTAAAAGAAAAAAGCTGCCTGCAATAATATTGTCCCCAGCAAAACTGTCCTTTAGAAATGAGGGAAAAATAGTGTATTTTCCAGACAAACAAAAACTCTAGGAGTTTACCACCACATGACTAGCCCTGCAAGAAATCCTCAAGGGAGTCCTGCGTCAGGAAACCGATAAATGATAATCACTCATCTTACCAGCTATAGTTCAGTTCAAACTTTGTTTTTTTCATAATTCAGCTTTAATAGGTGGTGTGTTTGTAGGAATTTATTCATTTCATCTAGATGATTTAATTTGTTGATCAACAATTATTCGTAGTATCCTCTTAAAACTCTTTTGATTTCTGTAAATTTGGTTGTAATAACCCTTCTTTCATTTCTGATTTTAGTTATTTGCTTTTTCTTAGTCCGTCTAGGTAAAGGTTTGTCAATTTTGTGGATCTTGTCAAAGTACCAACTTTTGGTTTCATTGACTGTCTCTATTTTTTTTTTCCTATTGTCTGTTTCTTTTATCTATATCCTGATTTTTATTATTTACTCCCTTTGCTAGGTCTGGGTTTAATTTGCTCTTCATTTTCTAGTTTTCTAAGATGCAAAGGCGGTTGTTGATCTGAGATTTTTCCTTTTTATTAATGTATGCATTAACATTAAATAAATTTTCCTTTTAGCAAAAAAAAAACTATAAAAAATATTTTTTCAGTCACTTTTGTAGAGGTATGTCTAGAGTTTAAACAAACCTAGTTATTTTTAGTGCATTTTTTCATTCTTGCTTTTCTACTTAACATTACATCTTGAAAATTTGGCTTAAATACTCTTCAAAATTATGATGTTAATAACTGCATTATATTATATTTTATGGAGGTCAATAATTTATTTAGCCATTCTCATATTGTTGGACATTCGGTCTGTTTCCAATTTTTTATCTTTATATAACTGCCTTCCACATTTAAAAAAAATGTATTTTCTTTGATTATTTGCTTACAGTTTCAAGAAGTAGGATAATTGATTGGAAGCGTATGAACATTTTAAAGACTTCTATTTATGAATCCTATCTGTTCTTCAAAAAAATTTTACCAATTTATACTTATACTAGAAGATTTTGACATTGTTTTTCTCATAGCACCAGTATTGTACAGTATCATATTTTTTCATTTTGAGAAATGAAAAATGTGATTTTTCTGTTTTAATTTCCATTTCTATGAACATCTTAGAATGTATTTATTAGCCACTTGTGTTTCTATTGGGTGTGTGACTTGTCTGCTCATGTCCTTCAAATTTCTGTTAAGGTTTTTCTAATTCATTTTTAAGAGTTTTTTTATGCATTAAGGATGTTAAACTTTGTGTGATAAATTTGTTCCTTAGCCATTGACTTTAAACTCAATTTGTGATGTTTTCCTTCATCTGTATGTTGAGAAAATAATTTTATATCTAAACATTAAATAAATTTAAAAAATAATTAAAAAAAAGAAAATGGACGAGACCTTCAAGTTCTCACAAATACTGTGGTATGTTTTAGTCTTGCAATTATATATTCATTTTTTTCTTCCTGATATCAACTAACTATTATCTTGAAACAAAATAACTTGTTATTCATTATACTTTCTTAGTGTCATTCCACAATTCATCTGTTTACATATTTTGTTCTCAGAATCTGTCTTAATGTATCTCACAAGCATCACAATTATTGTTACAGTTAAATGTGTTCAATTCATTTTATTTCTTGAAAATGTTTTAGGGAAGAAAAGTTGGATAGAAGAATCATGTGAGAACATTACCAAACCACAGTGTCCAGAAGGGTAAGATTATGTTGTGAGATATAAAATCTTCATTTCTACGAGTACCATTTTTTTCTCTTTCCAAATTAAGAAGATTGTTTTTATCTTCTTAATGATCAGTTATCGGTTCATTAAGTATTATTTTTAGCCAGAACTTGTGTTTGGCACTGGTTATATGGAGATGATTATGATATAACTACTATTCTGGAAGGGAGTAGGAAAAAAAGAGGCCATGAGTATTTAGTCTTTAATATTTATGAGTGCTAGATGGAAGTATTTGTGTCTTTCTTTTTAGGAAGAAAGCATCTTTATTCTCATTTATATTTTGAGAGTTGAACTTGTAGCAAATTACTTTGTATCTTATTTTGATTTTTTGTGTTTTAGTCCATTTATAAATTTTAAATATGTCTGTGAGAGGATGTTACATAGTTTTATAATTCATGTTTGTTCTCTTTGTCCTGAAAATATTTTGTGCAATACCTTACATATGAGGGTACCTCAAAAACTTCATGGAAAAATGGACTTGAAAGAAAATAAAAATTCTTCCATGAACTTTTTGAAGACCCTTGGTATGTTAGGCTATGAAAAAGAGTTTGTATAAAATTTAAAGGGTAGAAATTTTATGAAGGTGTTAGATATATTTATCTTTGTTCTACTTGAGATCTGCTATCTCATATAGTTTGAATTATTCATTCAGAAATATATATTTATCTCTTTAAAATAATGTTTTTTCTAAATGATTAACATTGCCAATGGGAATGTTAAATGGTACAACCAGTTAGAAAAACCTTTGACAGTTTCTAATAAAGGGAAACATACACCAACCCTATACTCAAAAAATGAATAAATAAATAAATAAATAAAAATAAAACTTCTAAGCCCGTATTTTAGCTCATTTTGTGCATGTATACAATTTATTTTTGTTATGTAAGATGTCTGGTTTTTGTTTGGATGGGAGAGTACTTTATTGATTTAAAAACAGTTGTAACAACAGCAGCAAAATCTAAACCTAAACCAAATAATTTCAACAGAAGAGCCTTTTTTTTTTTCCATGGAGACTTCTCACATATGCTAAGCTGTCTTTTAAGGCCAAGATATACGGAAAGTTTAGACTTAATGAATTTTTAATCTTTTTCTTCTAAACATTGATCATTATTTTTCAATGTAATGTTAAGTCTTTTCATAGAAAATATAACTCCATTCGTTACAAGATCATAATTTAGAACACATTTTATTATACTGGAAATTATTATACCAATATATTTACCTGGTGGCCCACTCAACTGCTTTTATGTTTTCTGTTGATTGAATAGAAATAGTTTTATATAGATATGGGCCATGGAGACTATAGGCAGCTGAGCCTCCAGAGTCTCCCAATGGAGCTATGTTACAGATACTACTTATTGGTTAGAGTAACAGATTTTGTACAATCTGAAAATTGTATAAAATTTTTCTCCTTTTTATGAGGTTGCTTTTGTGTTGTGTGTGAAGGTAAGATGGAAGGAGGTGGGGTTGAAAAAGGCAAGGCAATGTAAATATTTGCTCTCAAATTTGAAATTACTGAGTAAACTCTCAGTGGAAATTCTTTTCACGGTTATCCAGTAATAGACAACTCCCCTACAGTCTCCCAGGTATCACTAGATGCTGCACAATTTCTGAACCATAGCTGTTTTGGTGTAGCCGTGTAGCACCTGTCCATAGCTAATCTCTTTTGCCGAATACATCGTTGTATGTGGGTTTTTTTTGCCTCTCTCTCTAGATTTCCACACCATACACATTAATTTTGTTAAACCTCATTGTTGGATCATTCCTAGTTTTGAATTATTTATTTGTTTGTATGTTTAAATGTAGTGAGTATCTCTCAAACACCTGTATTATTTATATCTTTTAAATACATTAAGCTTAAGAGCCAAATATAGTATATAATTTATGCTAAATCTAATAGATACCATCTATTAGACTAACGTAGAGATAACGTAGAGACAATGTCAGAAAGTGGTTGTTCAGGAAAAACATTGATGAAGACAACAACATAATTTAGACAGTGCGGTTTATCCACATTTGTTTTCCTGAAAATTTGATTACCTTTTAGTAGCATTTGGTCTAGCTTTCGGAATGGCAGGAATTATGAATGATGTTCTCTGTTTGGTGGCTCAAAATGGCATGAATGCTTATAAGTACTATTTAAAGGATAGATATATGTGTATTAAGATATGATAAAGCATGTATGTGAATATATAAGGGTACTTCAAAAATTTCATGGAAAATGGAATTAAAAGGTAGTACAGATTTTTCCATGAGCTTTTTAAATAGCTCATAAATGCATGTAAAATATCCTTAATGATGTGCTTGCTGAGCTTGTTAGGTTACTTGAGATTACATACCAACCTCAGTGGAAAATCTTCACTGGACCTCTGCCAAGGAAAGAGAACATCTTCACTGGATGTGTCTTCTTTTTGCTTCTTTAAACATTTTTCTTTTCTTTCTCATTACCCAGGTTTGAAATGCCTCCTACCCTCTTAATTTCTTTGGATGGATTCAGGGCAGAATATTTACACACTTGGGGTGGACTTCTTCCTGTTATTAGCAAACTAAGTGAGTAACTTCAGGGTTTACTAGTGGAGTGTCATGATTTCAGTGAGCTAGTCTAGGGAGACAGCCTTTTTTGGAAAAGTACTGGCAGAACCTAACTGTTTTACCAAACTTCCCTATTGCAAAGTGTTGAACCTGGTAATAAGGCACTAGTCTTTAATTTTGTGATTACTCTGAAGCTGCCTTATAAACACTTCTAAGATAATATAGTTACATTAGGATTGTAACCCTTGGACATTTTAATACATATTTATTCTTTCCTAGAAGTTTGGATTTTTTCATTTGGAAAAATTCCTTATTTATTTATTTTATAAATATTCCATTTTAAGAATAGAATTTCAAAAATGGAAGGTATTTCTGATGTGATACTAGTAGTACAGACATAGAATATTTGCCTGCTAGTTATCCTGTATTATCCTTTGGGTTGAATTGGATCCTTCCAGTTTCTTTATCTCAATCAAGGCCTTAATTGAATGATTATTATATAAGTTCTTGGTGAAATAGTAGAATGGCCTTTTCTTAATATGATGCCTAAGTTTTAAATCACATTAACTACCAGCAATATGGGTGTTAGTGGTATCATCATTGTTATTGAAAGAGGAAAACATCCTATATGAATATAAAAACTGTAGTCCTTTGCTAGTTGTCAGTGCTCACTATTTAAGTAGCTACAGTATAATACTGGACTGAAATAGAAGTGAGTAAATTAGATTATTGTAGTGTTCTTCTAGAATTCTAAAATATTATTTCCCAGAATTGAGTATGTGAGGTTGCTTTAAACATTAAAATCACTCTCAGTAAATGCATATGTGTGTCATTCTTATCTTATGAAGTACCAAAATAATTTTTGGAGAGCTTTTTAAAATTTCAGTTTTTATTTTCTACCTGGAAGAAAAAAATTTTTAAGTAAATAATTATTTGGCTTAAAAAGTGTTCAGCTTTGCATGGACAAAGCTCATGGGCTTTGAAGTTTGAACCCAGGCCTTTGTTAACATTATGGGGAGAGTTTTTCTCTGTGGCGCCAAACGTGGCATCCTGAGTTCAGAATAAAGGAGCTGTAGGTACCTATGACAGTATATGAAGTGGAAAAGACGTCAGTACATAGTTAGTCTAAACCCTAGCTTTGAATTATTGGGGAATGTACCCTGTAATTCTGCACTGATAGGAAGGCAGTGAGAGATTTAGACACGTGCCAGTCCGAGGAACTTTTTCAGGCAACGGAGTATTGCTGGAATCCTTAGTTACGTGTTTCTTCCTCAATAGCAGAGGCAGGAGAAGAGGAGCGAGATGCTGGGGCTGAATCAGCAGGGCATCAAGGACAGTTCGCCTCAGTGTTTTCTCTGACTTGAAGCCAAAAGATGCCTTTAGTCTTTAAGCAGTGAAGTTCATCCAGGGTCAGCTGGTCTGGATCTATGGCCTGGGACACTCTCACCCCAGTGACTGCTTCACCTTGTTTACATTTGCAGAGTGAGCTACTGGTGCAGTTTTTGTTGTTATTTTTTTTAAAACTACCTCTTGTAATTCAGGTATTTGACCACCAAGTAGTATCAGGGATCTAGCAAGCATCATACTACTACAAGTTGTCCATCTTGAACCTATTGTTATTGATATGTATGGGAATTATTTAATTGGCTTAATTATTTTGTTTAATGTTTTTCTAAGAGAAAAATTAACACTCATCTTTAACATTGAATTTGTAGCCATAACCTCCTGGGCAAAATTTTTTTTTTTTTTTTTTTTAACATAATTTAGACTTCTGTGGTACCAAAGCTAAAGGAGGTAAGCAGGTTGTCAGATATGTTTATTAATGATGCGTATTTTTTTCCCTTCTAGAAAACTGTGGGACATATACCAAAAACATGAGACCCGTATATCCAACAAAAACTTTTCCTAATCACTACAGCATTGTCACAGTAAGCTCTGCATTTCAACTTTTATATGTTCACAGAAGCGAGATGTAATTGTGTCATTTTTTGAGGGAATAATTAGATTTCAGATGAAAGAAAAATAATTTTTTCCCCCCAATGTGTAGTTAAACAAGGAAACCCAGGTTCTGGGCTTTGCTCTTGCTCTGCTGCTTACTAGCTGTGGCCTTTGGAAAGTCACTTTTACCTGCTGGGTCTCCATTTTCTCAAATGTAAAAAGAGGTGATTGAAGACCCTGAGAAGTGATTTCTTGGTTTCCTTTCAGTTTTAAGATTCTCTCATCCTTGTTTTTTTTTTTTTTCTCTCCTCACTAGTTTGGTAGCTTATTTTATTTGAGCCAAAAATCCATCCTACACTTATGTGGTCTCAACTTGTCTTTCCAGTCAGCTGGATGATGAGTTAGAGCCTGCCTCCGGATAGGATTACAGTCCTGTTTTTGTTTCAAAGTTTCCAGATTTCATTCGAATCCAGGAAAAAAGCAGAATTCATTAAGCTTTAGGGTTGAAGCCAGAAAATGAGTATATTAGCTTTATTGATACAAGCTATTCTTGGACCTGACGGAAAAGGAGTTTGTTCTGCAGAAAAGCTTCACTCATTGATGCAAAAAGACAAATAGACTGTTTTTTAAAAAATTGGGGAGGCTGCCTAGTTACATATAGTTATATTATATATGCCTTCATCCATGGCATTCCTGACTTATTTTCTCCTGTTATATAATTTAAAACAAAAACGCTACATAAGTATTGAGTGGTTGGTTGTGTTCCAACAGTAGCTGTTTTTGTATTCTTCCCTCCTTAAACTTTATTGTAATTCCTGGTAGCTTCAGTTATCAGTTTCTCTTTGATGATTTTTTTCTGTGACTTTATTTAACCTTAAATAAATTGGTAATTGGCAGAAAATCTGTATTTTATGTTTTTCAGGGGCTTTATCCAGAATCCCATGGCATAATTGACAATAACATGTATGATCCCCAAATGAATGCTTATTTTTCATTTAAAAGCAAAGAGAAATTTAATCCTGAGTGGTACAAAGGAGAACCAGTAAGTTTTTTATTTGTTTTAGCTACTGAAATAATTTATTATTATTATCTATTTCAGTCAGAGTAAAATACCAGATTTCCTGGAGGTCTTAATAACCTACTTTATTTAATATGTCTGTAGCCATCCTTTCATAAATGGAGATGAATGCTGGTAATCTGAAATACAACTTGTATGATTGCATAAAATGAGAGTAATTTATTTCCTAGATGGGTTTGGGTTTTGCTGAGCCATTTTTCTTTTCGGCTTGATTCTTCCTCCTTATAGTAATAGCAAGTAGTAGTAGTTTGAGGGGAATAATTTTGATCTACACAAAGCTATGTCATTTCTGAAAGAAATAAACTTTGGCTTTTAATTCATGTGTGCTAACTTAGAAGGTTCTCTCTGATTGTGATTTAGATGTGTTGTTCTTTTTATTTTTTTAAATTGCCACAATAATTTCACAGTGTCTACTTGGATAATCTCGGTATTCCTCTTAGAAGGAAAAAGCATAATGTTTAATTGGCAAGTTATGAATTCAAATTTTAGCTCTGACATTTAAAACTGTGTGACTTTGGGTAAATCATTCCTTTTGTGCCTCAGTTTTCTCATATCTACAGTGCAGGTAATACTATTAACTACTTCAAAGGGTTATTTTGAGTATTATGTAAGTTAATAATGTAGGATGCTTGTAGTGATGCTATTTAGAACTGTGATTGGAAGTAATAAGTGCTTAATAAATGTTAATTACATAAGCAAAGGTGTCAAGTTATCAGACATGTATATCTGTGAATTTTTCTTCTTTCAAGAGAAATATAGCTCTAAAAGTTGCAGGAATTGCCAACTGATTTACGTTCATCTATTTAGGTGAATTTAATCTCTGATTATTTAATATCTTTTTGTTTCTGTTTAAGGGCCATATTACAGGATTGTTGTAGTCTAACTGTTGGAGCTCATTAACATTAAAGACATTCTAGCACATTCCTCTACAGAGGAATGCATTGGTCTTGGATAAACACATACTTTCCTAAGAGATGAATGTTTGTATGATGTCCTAACTTTCCTTCATTGTCTTCCGCAGATTTGGCTCACAGCTAGATATCAAGGCCTCAAGTCTGGCACATTTTTTTGGCCAGGATCAGATGTGGAAATTAAGGGGATTTTCCCAGACATCTATAAAATATATAATGGGTATGTGTAGATGAACTTTTTCTAGGACCTATAATGTAGAACAACTCACTTTTATCTCATTCTCTCCTTTTTATCAAGTCCTAAGCTCCAGAATTTGAGTGATATGTTGGCTGAAAAATGAGAACTGTCAGAATAAGAACTCTATCATAAAGAGTTTTAGATGGATGGTAAATAGACAGTAAAGCTAGAAAAGTGTTTTCTAGAGCTTTTCTAGAATCATTTATAACATGTGTTCAGATCTTTGGGCAGGAGTAAAAGATGGGGTCCTGGTGAAAAGAGAGATCTGAGGGTGGGGGCACTGCCCATGTTAACTCTGGGAAGAAGAGAACTAGGAGAGGAGAAAGATGAACATGTTGAAGAGGACATGGGTAGGAATGCCTCTCTGGTCTCTGGAAATGTTGTTTAAAAGAAGATATTAATGGCACCTCTGTATTTCCATTTCCAAATTACTTTAATAGAATGCTTTCTAATGTAAGAAACTTATCAGAATAACCTCCTCATGATATTAAAAATACATGACATATTTAGGGAAAACAGTTTTGTTTTTTTTTTTTTTTGCAGCTGGCCGGTATGGGGATCCAAACTCATGACTTTGGGGTTATAAGGCTGCAGTCTAGCCAACTGAGCTGACCGGCCAGGCTGCAAAAATTTTTTTATGGAAGAATCCCTTTGGCTGATTTTAGTGAGGCTACCAAAATAATTTATGCTTATGAAATTTCTATTGTAAAATCAATACAACATTGTATGTGGTGGTGGTGAATAGAACAGATCATAAATCCCAGACAAGAAATGCTTAACAATTTTCTCTGGTAATCTTACGTTGTTTTGTATTCTTTGTGGTTCCATGTGTACAGTGCAGTGCCTCTTTCCCCTATTATTTACCATTGATTTCATTCCATGGATGGTAATTGAGATTTTATGTGCCATGCATTCTACTAGGTGTGGGTGATTTAAAGAGTGGTAATATATGGTCTGGCTTTTCAAGGTCTAGTAGAGAACACAACTAACTGTACTTGGGGTTGGGTAAGCACTCTGATGAAGGTGTGTAAACAAGAGCTTGTGCCCAGAGGAAGCATAAGTAATTCTGAGAAAATGTTGCCTGGAGAACTGTTACCTCTCACAAGGTGCCTACTTCCCAATTGTATGGAGATCCTCAACCAGTGAATTCTTCAGGAGGCACCCTTTGTAGAATGTATTAACTCATGAATTATTCATGTGGTATGCAATGGCTGTTCTTGGGAACCTGATCAATACCCTCAAGAATAGGGTACGAAGCATATTTTCAAAACCAATTACAACCAAATAAAACTTAAGTGTAAAACTTAACTTTTGTTCCTTCATTGGGAAAACAAATTTAGATTTGAAGTAAAACTCTTATGTGACTTAAACACAGTAGATGCGTTGGATTGTTTTAGAATACCTCAACGCTATTTTCAATAAGAAAAATATTTATATTTTATATCCAAACAGTTGTCACCAATTTGTTTCATATTGTTTATCCTTAATTTTAGTTCGGTACCATTTGAAGAAAGAATTTTAGCTGTTCTTCAGTGGCTACAGCTTCCTAAAGAAGAAAGGTATGTAGGTGATTAATTTCTATTGCAAATAATCCTTTGTTTTATAGAAAATAGACTACTACAGAACCTTGCTTTTGGCTATGGATGTTTTATATCCAAAAAAACTCTTCAGTGAACTTTTATGGCCACATTTTGAACAATTCCAAACCTGTAAATTATTTTTCAGCAAGTTTAGAAATGGTATCCCAGCGTTGTAGAATTTTTAATCACTATCAATTGTTGAATTATTCTTTCTATTCTGTTTTTCAATGTGTTCATAAAATATTACATTTTGATACTGTTTGATTTAGACCACACTTTTACACTCTGTATTTAGAAGAACCAGATTCTTCAGGTCATTCATATGGACCAGTCAGCAGTGAAGTAAGTACATTTTTATCAGTGATTACTTCATTTAACCTAGTATCGTATAACTGAAGCTCGCTTTGAAGAAGGTTTCTAGACTATTCCGTAAGAGTCTGTTGTGGGGTGAACGCACAGAGACCAGAGTCAGTGTTGTAGTTTTATAGCTCTTTATTTTAGTGTTGCAGCTCTTTGTTCAGTGTTACAGTGCCTCTTCTTGCTTGCAAGCAAGGAGAGCACTGGGGAGCAAGAACTCCTAAACCAGGGTCTCCCCGAACAGAGGAAAAGACCCCCTTACGTAGCCTAAATTCCCACTCTTTTCCCTCACAGGTTCCCATTCAGTCCCTTTTATGTAAACGAGGAATGCTGTCCTGCTAATTTGGATTGGCTGATTGTGGGACACAGTCCATTGGTCACTTTAGGAGCCTAATTTGACTCTGACCCCTGGGGTGTGTGTGTGTGTGTGAGACTGCTGTTATCTCCTAGAGGGTGGGCCTAGGAAGCAAGTAGGGTAAATGGCAGGGGCCAGAGTCTACAGTGGAGCATAGAGTTTCTAAAACAGTTTCTCAAGTGGAAAAGGGAAAGCTTAACAATTAGAAAAAGCTTAGGGTTCCCTGCAACAAGTCTATGATTTCTGGAAAGAGTGAGCATTGTGCACAATTTTACTAAACCAAAGGATGCGCTTTAAACAAAATAAAAGTTGGGAGAATTGTTTTACTTCCATTTTCCACAGTGCTAAATTGAACTGATGATGAATTAAATTCTATATTTTCAATTCTAGAGTCTTTACCCATCCCATATCCCCCTACTTTGTCTTAAAAACTAAGTGCTTTTTGAGAATTTTGTAAATGAGTAAGACTCTGAATTTTTACAAAAATATAGGGTAATAAATCAAATAGCAGAAGTCATCTCATATGAACTCTCCTCCTTTGGAGGTATGTCTCTGGCCACCTGCCACCATGCTTACAACAGAGTTTGGGCATCAGAGTGGGGGATTTTATCAAAAGTATAGAGATATTCAAATAATCATTCTTTATTGAGTTGTTGCTAGGAAACTAGAGATAGGAAAACCGCTCATAGACTGACGCTGTCAATGTAACATCATGTTTGACCCGACACCCTTTCAAGAAATCAGCCAGCTCCTGGCCATGTTTGTAATCTGTATAGTGCTTTAAAACAACAACTATTGCCCTCAGTTCTCCTGTGGCCATATAACTTTTGTGTCTTGGAGTAGAGGAAGCATTAGAACAGAAAATGATTTGAGCTTCTTTCCTTATACCTGTAAGTTGACTTTCCTTCTGATATGTATTTTATCTGTGACATAAGATATGGAAAGAAACAATAGGGTAAGGATCTGTGAATATTGTTGGTCATGGTAAAAGGGACAAGAGGGATTGACAGAATCAGGATCCTTCATATCAGAATCATTGTCTAGTTATCTTTTGCTCCTTGTGATTCCAAGGGATAAAAGACTACAAAAACACACTCTTCCTTAATAGTGAGGGCTTCATCCCCAAATTTCTATTCCTTCTCCTGCCCAGGAAGCCCAGGCTGGACAGTTTGTGAGCCTCAGGAACTCTTCAGCGTAGGTCCAGATGGCCTGACATATCTATTGTGAGCGCTGTTTTTGAGGGTGCTACTTGGTCTAAATGCTTACTTCACCAACAGCAGAGGAAGGAAGATAGCAAAAACCACGCTCATTTTTCTCACTTGAATTTAAAACAGCTGCCTAAACTGTCTTGCCTTGGCTTCCCTAACCTTGGTCTGCCCTAGAGTTGCTCATGTTAAACAGCAGGTACCACTTGGATTGCTTTCACTTCAGATAAGAGAGCAAAGAGAAAAGAAGTTGACCGTCACCTAGGTCTTCTGTTCTTGTCCTTTGTATTCTTTCCATCAAAATTCATCTCCTGCTGCTCCACTAGGGTTAATAACCTTATTGTACCCTGCTTTCATTCTGTCCTTCAATTAAGAAAGCTTCGTAGAGGTGGAGTAAGGAAGAGGTGTGGCCAGCAGCATGCTATATCATGCTTGGTCAAAGGGAAAAGTTTCTCATAGCTCTTCTCTGGGTTTGAACAATGGGCCAGATGCTAGTGTGATTTTTACTCTTTCACTAAAGTCACTGATCCTTAAGAGCCATGACTAAATCAATTTGGCTGCAGATAAGTCTAAGGATCATTTTGTAACTGTTTGGTTATCAGGTTATATAAGTTTTAAAATCGGTGCTGCCTTTTCTAATTCAGTAATGATTTTCCAAAGTACCTGATTTTCTGACTTATCTTTGTTCAAGGTTGAGGTCATTACTTTTCAAATCATATGCATCAATGTGCAAACTCTGTTAAACTCTAATGTTACTGGCACATCAAAACCCACTTTATCTTAATAAAAAATTCCAATTCGTGTTGCTTGGATATCTTTAAGTGAAAGCTTGTCTCATATTACCGTGAAATATACTGACTATAAATGAAAATTAAACTAATTTGATACATTATGCAAAACTGCACAAGAATTTTTCTTAGATGGTTTTGCAAGGAGAGAGGGAAAGATAAATGCCAGGAAGCAATTTGCTAAAACTATTTGCCATTCTGTGTTCTTGTGATATTTACATGTAAAATATATGCAGTTTGTAAGGAAATAATAGGTTGTATTCCTAAGAGATCTAGTTAAAAAAATTAAGTACATAGAATTATAAAAAGCATTTCATGAATAATTTTAACATTTTGAAAATTAGGAAACATTGTCCTTACACAGTGGCATTTAAATAATCTGAAAATACAAGAAGAAACATTGTAGAAAATGAAGTGGTGATTAAGAATGCACTGGTTTCTGGCCCAACACTGCAGATTTCAGCTGATAGTATTTTGGCTTAAATTGTCTCTAGTCTAAGTAGTAGCATTTGAACCTCAGGGAGGGAGAGCTGATGAGATCAGCTAATGTCATTCTCAAAATAATGATTGAGCATGTACAGAAGATGGGCCCTTCCACTGTTCATGATCAGCAGTTATTTACTGCTCTTCATGTCTTTGACCCTGACCTGTCTTAGTCTAATCATAGTTGCATCCACTGAACTTTTCTTTTCTTCTTCTTCGTCTTTTTCTTTCTTTCTTTTTTTTTTTTTTTAACAGAGATAGCTTTATATAGAAATAGCCATTAGTATGGAATACGTCACCTAAGGTTGCTTTCTGTTCTTAGGTCATCAAAGCCTTGCTGAGGGTTGACAACATGGTTGGCATGCTGATGGAAGGTCTGAAAGAGCTGAATTTGCATAGATGTCTGAACCTCATCCTTATTTCAGATCATGGTAATCTGAATTTGCATCATTTACCCTTCAGGTTAAATGTTGCCAAAAACAGTTTACTTGATTAATTTTTGTATCACAGTTTTCTCTGAATGTTATAGTTAATTCTTTTTTGAAAATGTAGTTTCTTACGAAAAGTCTTTAGAAAAAATTTTTATTAAATATAAAATACAAGTGAAACACAGAATTCACAGAAATCTAACAGCCTACCAATCACAATGTACCTATATTCTGATTTGAGAAAGGCCTACACCAGGAATTTGAATAATTCAAAAAAAATTTTTTTAATATTAAATTTTATAACTCTACAACTTTAGATTTAATTGGAACAGGTTATTATGTACCTCTTCAATTTTCTTTACTATGATAAATCTGACTTTAGAGGTGGTATATATATATATATTTTTTTTTAAAACTTTTATTTTTATTTATTTATTTTTTTTGTCTTTTTCGTGACCGGCACTCAGCCAGTGAGTGCACCGGCCATTCCTATATAGGATCCGAACCTGCGGCGGGAGCGCCGCTGTGCTCCCAAGCGCTGCACTCTCCCGAGTGCGCCACGGGGCCGGCCCAAGGTGGTATATATTTTGATAGTATTTTAATTTCACTTTTACTTACTGCAGTCTTTGAAATACATGTTTTTTATGTATAGCTTTGGGACTGTAGAAGCAGTATGCATACAAAAAAGTGCAAAATTTCTTTTTGTTTTTGTTCTTGCTATTGTTATTTGCTTCAGAAATAATTACAGAAAGCTATTTTTAGAATCACTTTTAAGAAGTTATATGCTAAAGAAGCTCCAGTTCTATATGCTAAAGAAGCTCCAGTTCTGGAATGAAACTGAGTCATATACTCCCACTTAATACCCTAAGTGATTTTGGACAATTAAGTGGGCTTTCATATTCAGTCTAAAATTGTGATAAGACATTTCTCTTCACTCACACAATGATATGGTTATACATAAATAAGAAAAAAACATTAAACTAATTTTGGGTGAAAGAAAGGAAAAAGATTTTGAAAAAGTGAAGTGGTAGAAATAGCTGAAATTCTGTGTCTTGTCTATCAGGTGTTGAATTAATACGAGCCCATGTTTAATGAATTAAGTTCTGAGAGTAAAAGAAATTCTGCTCGACGTATTAAACTTTTTTATTAAAATTGCAACATGTTTTGGGGTTTTTTTTTTCTCCTAGGCATGGAACAAGGCAGTTGTAAGAAATATGTGTATCTGAATAAATATTTGGGGGATGTTAAAAATATTAAAGTTGTCTATGGACCTGCAGCTCGATTGAGACCCTCTGATGTCCCAGATAAATACTATTCATGTAAGTGTATCTCTAATGTAACTTTGGATATGGTTATATTAAGAATACATTCCTCTAAATCATTATATATCTAAAGTAAAGGGAATCAATTACTTTCCTTTTCATGATTAAAACTTCAGTGTAAATCTTTTGTACCAAGGGGATTTTATGGGTTTTATGTGAGGACACACATCTAAATGGTTATCTGTTTGTTATTCATGGGCTAAGCCTATTATTTGATGAGCTTAATAAATTTTATGTTGTAGTGTATACTTTACTTGTATTGGGTTCAAAATTATGCTAGAAAAAAGTTTGAGAAAAACTCAACTACATTTATTTAAGTTTAATTAATTAATGACACTCCATTAAAATAACTTACTTCATTTTAGAATAATGTTCTGTTATGAGAAGGAATGCTGGAGAGATGATTAATTCTACAAGCAATTGATTTCTGTCCTCAGAAATGACTTCCTTAAACCATTCCAAAAAAAATAATAAAGAATGAACCTTTTAAACAGGGAAAAAGAAAAAATTTCACATTCTCTCTTGACCACATGTAGAACATGAACTGCCAAGAAATGTTTAAAAATACTCATTCTTTTGCATGTCAAGCCTGTCTCATAACTATTTCCACCTCTGGTACCGTACTCTTTTTGATTAACACTCTTGATTACTTTTAGATATGCAGGCAAATTTTATCTTTTTGTTACAATTAACTTTGAAATGGAAAGAGAAAAAAGCATTTTTTAAGAATTGGGTTTAGTTTAGGCTCTGCTTGATGGAAGTTTCAATAGATACTGTTGAATTTTAATGAAGAGAAATAGATTTCACTGATGGAAAATGGTTATGCAAATATATTAACACAGTGACACAAAGCACAGGCTTCGTATGCACACTGACTTTTTTTTTTTTTTTTGTGGTGGCTGGCCACAGAGATTGAACCCTGATGTTATCAGCACCATCCTGTAACCAGCTGAGCTAACTGGCCAGCTACAATGACATGTTTTACTTACTTTTATTTTTTTAAATTTAGAAAAGTGGTATATGATTATTATAAAACTTATATAGCCAATATAAAAAACTATAAACTGTTATAAAAGCTGTACAGGCAATGGCAGTTTCCAGAGATGTTTGGGATGGCTAAGCTTTAGCCACACCCTTACGTAAGTTAGGCCCCCAAATTTCCCAAATTAAAGCAAAAATTGTATATCAGTTTATCTACATATATGCATAAAATATATGTACAATATATATTCTTTAGATGATATTCTCAATCTTAAGTATGGCTAAAAGAATCTTTATAAAGCTAGACAGCTACTGACGTAGCACAAAATACGCTAAGTAAATCTGGGAGATTACTATACAAATTCAGTTTTAAAATTCGTCTACTTGCCTTCTCTTTTAAGTTACTCTGTGCCCCTCTTATTTGGAAATTCTGGATTTATCATTGAACATTGGAGTATACAAAGTAAAAAATAACAGTTTCATATCCTAAGTTCTCCTACTTCACAACTCACTTCTCCGCTCTGGGGACAACCACTGTTAAGTTTGAAATATCTTCACAGTATTTGCTACATGTATATAAAATACAAAATGTTTTCATTTTTATCTAATGAAATCATACTAGATCTAGATGGATATATGGATAGATGGATAGATATTTGGGTGGATGGACAGATGGATGGATGGGCAGATGAATAGATAACCAAAAGGATGATGAATGGACAGACATGGATGAGAGGGATGGATAGACAGATGTTCTGTAACTTGCCTTTTCACTTAACAATATGACACTATTTCATGGGCGTCAGTACAGAGTGGTACCTAAAGATCTGTTTCATTCCTTTCAGTGGCTGATATGTAATGACTTCAATGAGCTGTTTGAAACCTGCTTTGGTATTTAAATTGGGATTTGATTCTGACATTCTACATTCTTGTATTTTTTTTTTAATTGTAGCATACCATCAACTATTAATTCTTATGTTTGTCTCCCTTCAGTTAATTACGAAGGCATTGCCAGAAATCTTTCTGTGAGTATTTTTATTTTTCCATTATCTAGTTATTGTTAGTTTTTTATAATGTATGTATTTAGAGTAAAGGTTCAGTATCTGTTCTTGGAATTATAGGATTAGAATTTTTGAGTATCTGGGGCAATATGTAAATGCTTATAGTTTTTAAAGATCTTTAAGGATGCCTCCCAATAATCTAGGTTTGAAAGTTTTAAAACATTTATTTATTGGCATTATGAAACTTATATGATAGTTCAAGAAATAATTGAAAAGATAGAGAAGAAAAAACCTATAGCTATACCACCATAAATACTGTTAGCACTATTATATTTTTATTTTCAATCTTTTTATAATGCCTATTTTTAAAAAATAAGTTTTTGTCCTAGTGTTATCTATACTACATTTTATATTTGATACATTTTAGGTCTTGAAGAAAATTCTTGCATTTGCAGTTACAAGGGTGTTTGAACATAGGATCATTAGTAGTAACTTGAATATAATCTAGTGACACAGGTTAAGGGTCCTGGGGCTTTTATGCAATAATAATTATGATTTCCTATAAACATTTCAATTAGCATGGAATATTCACCTTGTACATTATACAAGTAGTCAGAACTCTTAGTTATTTTTCCATCTGTGACTTATTGGGCAGGCTGGTAAACTGTTTGGAGAAAAAATTCATGTGGAATTAGAGAGCAATTTCAAGAGAAGTTTACACTCAGATAATATGGAAATAATAGTTTTTCTTTGCCTTTTACAATTTCAGTGTCGGGAACCAAACCAGCACTTCAAACCTTACCTGAAACATTTCTTACCTAAGCGTTTGCACTTTGCCAAAAGTGACAGGATCGAGCCCTTGACATTCTATTTGGACCCTCAGTGGCAACTTGCACTGTAAGTTCTGACAGTATCCCAGGTGAACTTAGCCTGCTCTGTTAGTAGTTCAGGGTAACCACTGGGCACTGTCTAACAACACTGCTCTGCAAAAACTGTACAAATATGATTCTCTTCACTCACAAACACTGTTTCTCAACCTTGGCCTGTGGATAATTCTTTGTTGTGTGGAGCTGTCCTGTACATTGTGGGATATTTGCCAGGGTCCCTGACTTCTACCCACTAGATGAAAGTAGCACCCCTTCTCTGGTAGTAATAACAATAAATTTCTCCAGACAAAGCCAAAAGCCCCCTGAGGAAGAGGGATTACCCCTGGCTAAAAACTATTGCCTATTGCCCTGGCCTTTCATATACATATTGATTTTTTTATTATGATCTATATTTATGTGATGTCATTTGCCGTTATATCCCTTCTACACATTACAGTCATGCTTAATATTACCTTCAAAGTTCAGAAAACAATTGGTAAAAACACTTTATAATAATGTGCAACTACCTTTATTATACACAGTTGTTTTTTTCATTTTTCTTATACTAATCCATCAATAAACTTCAGTTTATTGGTGTGTTTGGTTTATTATTTGGTGGGTTAACATTGTTAAATATCTCAAAACTTGATCATTAACTCTTTTGATGGTTGCCAAGAAGCAAGTCATGATAAGTACCTGTGTTAAGCAAAACTTAAGCAGTGAACCAGAATTCAGTCAACAGAATTACACTGTCTTCACCCTTTTAGAGAGCTGTGCTTTTAGCCTTTATATGAAAGGAGGGACAGTCCTTACCCTCATGGGAGAACTAATATTTAATGAATACTATATTTCAAACATTTCTTTAGGCTATATCATTGAATTTTTTATAAATACCAACATGAGAAATTGAAACCAAGAGAAGATAATTAATTGTCTAAATTCACAGCTAACAAATAGCACAATCAAGGTTTAAAACCACTTCTGTCTCAATGCTAGTGGTTTTTCCCCTCCATGCTACATTGCTTACAGTTGATTTGTCTGTGAAAGGAAAGATAGATGTGATCCCTTAATGCTTTTCAAAGCCAGGAGGGTTTTTTTTTTTAAACCTTTATGTTTGTTTAACAAAGCAGCTACTTATTCTTTATTAAAGAAAATAATGTTATGGTTATCAATTATGTTTTATGAAAAAAAATTTATTATTAATTCCTATGTGTCAAAATTAGGAATCCCTCAGAAAGGAAATATTGTGGAAGTGGATTTCATGGCTCTGACAATGTATTTTCAAATATGCAAGTGAGTAAACCTATTATACTTTAAAAAATAGGTTTAAATATGAAGAAAAAGTGATATATAAAGTTTTATTTATTTATTTTTTTTTTGTCTTTTTCGTGACCGGCACTCAGCCAGTGAGTGCACCGGCCATTCCCATATAGGATCCGAACCCGCAGCAGGAGCGTTACAGCGCTCCCAGCGCCGCACTCTCCCAAGTGCGCCACGGCTCGGCCCATAAAGTTTTAGACTTAAAAATACAGACTGATTGATTATATACCTTGAATGACAATTATCAAAGCATATGCTTTCATAGAGATTTTTCCTTTGGACATTAAATAATTTTCTTAAAATTTAATATTGGTGTTTCATGAGCATGTAACATATAACATGTCCTACTAATTTTTATTAAATAATTATTTCTAATAATTATTTTGCCTTTGTGCTCCATTAAGAATATTGCTCCAAAGTAAGAGAAAGCCAGTGATTTAATAGATGAGACGGTACCATACTTATGTTCCGAAAGGAGATAATATTACCTAGCCCTTCAAAATTTTCAAAATAGACTCACAATATGTAGTTATCTAATTGGTTCCTGCAGCACTGTGTGGGAGGTGGGCAGGGTGAAGGTTATAATGAAAACAGATTTTATCATCCATTCTGTTCTGATCATCAAATCAAGAATTGCAGTAAAACTAAGAGAAATATTGTAGATGTCCTTAGTTTATATGTGCAAAGGGGTTAAAACAGTATCCCACAAAGTCCATTGGGCAAGGTAGTTTTCCCATTATTTTAACATAACCAGTTTATATATGTAATATGGCTTTTGACCACATGTATACAGAACTGAAATGCACTGATACACTGTTTCTTTTCTGGCCAATCCAGGCCCTCTTTATTGGCTATGGACCTGGATTCAGACACGGCCTTGAGGTTGACTCCTTTGAAAATATTGAAGTGTACAACTTAATGTGTGGTAAGTGTGAACAGGCGGCTTTCATCCCTTCTGAGAAAAGAGCTGGGATAGCATTATCAAAAGTAGGCCACATGGTGGGCACCTTTGTGGAGATGATGGTGAAGGACAACAGACCCTCACATTGTCAACTCTCTTCTTCCTGACCCATAGTCACTGAAAAAATGTGTAGAACATACCATCTTATTACTTATCAGTTTTTTCCTCTAGGCTGCACACCGGTACAGAACAACACTCACAGTGGGTGGTCTGTACATCCCCAGTGCCTAGCACTTTGCCAGGGCTTAGTTATATGACTCTTGAATCAGAGCAGTGGAGGAAGCTAGAGAAAGAGTTTGGAGGCAGTGAAAGGTGGACAAACAGGAAGAGTCTCTGGTAGCAATAATAGTTGAATGAATGGCAGTGTCAAGGATGGAGAAGTGAAGGAGAATCGTTAGGCATAGTCTTGGTTTATGCTGTACCCGTGAATTAGTACTTTTATGGTGGGGTATAATGTTTTAAATATTATTTCCTTTTTCAGATGATGATAGTGGGCATTTGCAAAACCTTAAATATGTCTTAAGTACCATTCTTTCCTGGCTGCCTGTATACTTAAAATGAGTTAATAAATCTTAAAGTGCTTATAGCAGAGCCTGGCATATAGTAAGTGCATTACTGTATAAGTGTTTGCTATTATTATTATTAAGAGCATGAATCTTAGACAAAGTTGGTTTTGAATCCTGGGTCTGCATATTCGTAGCTTTGAGACCTAGGGCAAAATGCTTTGATTACTCATCTACTAGATATTGATGATAACTTATTAAATTGTTTTGAGCATTAAATAAGAAAAATATATTAACACAGTGATTTGTATATAATATGCATTTAACAGATGGTAAGTATAGTTATTATACACTTTAAAATTCAAAACATTTTATAGTGAAGTACAGCATACATATCAGTATTTCTGTTAAGAATAACATAGTCATAAGTACTCTAAAAACCTGAGAGTTTTGTAGTTTTGTTTAAGTTAAAGAGTAAAGAATTCTTATGTATATTTGGTTTTAAAAAATTTTAAATCTTGGTACAAGTCTATTATTTATCTGGTTTGAAATGTCTAAGTAACTCTTTACCATTATTGGAATTATGCAGATTTACTGAATTTGACACCGGCTCCCAATAATGGAACTCATGGAAGTCTTAACCACCTTCTGAAGAAACCTGTTTATACCCCAAAGTATCCCAAAGAAGTGCAACCCCTGGTAAAGTGCCCCTTCACAAGAACCCCCGGAGGTAACCTTGGCTGCTCCTGCAACCCCTCAGTAAGTATTGCTGAGAAGTTTAGCCCATATGTGTGGTTTTATAGAAACCTCTTTCATAGCGTGTGCTATGGAAATATTTAGTATTCAATTAAAATTTATCAGTGGGGGTAAATATATATATTTTTTAATTCTATGGCACAGGCAGACCTTTTATTATTTCTTTTTCCCCTTCCCAGTTTTTGCATTTTCAGCTCTATTTTTATTCCTTGGTGCTATGACTTACTTGGGTGCAGGGGGGAGAAGTCTGGTTGGGTCCGTGAACATCCTGAAGCATGGAATCTGTGCTGTTCTCCTAGCAGTGAGGTCTTGAGCACATAGTAAACCACCACAGTGTTGATTCTCTAAATACATCCCACTCTATTTTAAACTTAGGGAGAAAGTAACATTTTTTTGGTACAAAATGGATATATGACACTGTTCTTTTTTTACTCCTATCTTAATATACTTGTCATAAGAAGATAAAAATACCTGTCGCATTATGAACAAAATTGATGGTATCCTTAAAGATAGCAATTAGGGGAGTAGTTTATTTTACGCTTTTCATTCTGTTTTAGACTTAATTTGGGCTTGGAGAAAGACTGTTGAAGTAGAGATATAAGAATTATAAAGCAGCACCTATATTCTTGTTTTTCAGTTACTACTGTTATGTTTATTCTAACAATTTTGTCCTTTTGCAACTATCATTCCTCTCCTTTTAGCCTCATCAAAAAATAACTTCTGCTTACACAATACTGTTGTCAATTTTATCTTTGTTCTCTGTTGGATTAATTAAACTATAGAAGTTGTATATTAGAAAATGAAAACGTCTCTGAATCCTTAAAAATAATTTTATAAACTTTTTTAGATTTTGCCAATTGTGGATTTTCAGACACATTTTAATCTGACCATGGCAGAAGGTAAGGCATGTTACTCACAAGCTTGGAATGTGGAAAGAAGCAAGCTTTTTCTCAACAATGTGAGCCACACAGAATTGGTTTGGGGGTATTATTTGAGCATAACCAATAAAATAAAGGCAGTAATGGAGGACCACCTGATAAAATATGGAGATTTCTTTGCTTGACAATCTAGAATGTTAGTCATAAGGAAAGAAGGGATATTTTACAGTGGAAATAGCACGTAAAATATTAAGTGGAAGCTGAATCCCACCTTATGTGCATGCGTGATGGAGGTGTGCAGGTTTATAGTAGGTCCTTCAGATTTCCATTTAAAATACCTATTAAGCTCCTATCTTACCTGGGTTTTGGTTCATTATAACGGATTATAAATTTATTTATCTAAAGTTATTTCATCATAGATTTTTTTTTTTTTCTTTTTTCTAAAAGATGACCGGTAAGGGGATCTTAACCCTTGACTTGGTGTTGTCAGCACCACGCTCTCCCAAGTGAGCTAACTGGCCATCCCTATATAGGGATCCGAACCCGTGGCCTTAGTGTTATCAGCACCACACTCTCCCGAGTGAGCCACGGGCTGGCCCTTGTCATATCTTTTGAATAAAAACTGAGACTATGCAACTGATGAAATTTTTCAGTTTATGACTTGAATGTTCAGAGTCACCTTGATACAACTCTGATCCTTAAGTTACTTGGCTCACATTATTTTTCCTGCTGGAATAAAGAAGTAAATTCTGCGTTAATCCTGACTTGAGCTTATTTATATAAAATCCCTACTGTAAATGTTTGGATTAGCAAGATCTTTAATAGCCCTGAGGTGGCAAAATATTGTGGTAAAGGATGACACTTTCAGAACTGGGTAATTCTTAGTTTGAATAAGAGCTTAGGAACTGTATGTCCCTAGAAGAAGTGTTTTTTCCCTGTAAGCTGCTGTTTCCTCATCTGTAAAATGGGTATATAACCTGAATTCATAGAGAAATGTAAGAATTTATTAGATGGTGTATACAAAGAACTCTACAAAGCACATTGACACTTGGACAAAAGGCAATAAATTGAATTGTTAGTGTTTCATTCAATTTAATCTCATAATTTTAGTTCTGGGCTTTTGCTTTCCAGGTGTGCATATCATCCAGAAATTTTGCTTTCTGGAGTATGTCCTGCTGAATAAGTAATTAATTTAATGTTAAAGAATTTTTGATAATATACATCCTAATTAACTAGACTTTCAAGCAATTTCATGTGAAGTCCTCTAGTAATATCTTGATATTACATTGATATTTCAGTATCTTTACAGGTGAAAATTGCAGTGACCCTCGTTTGTTGTGTTAATTGTTTATGGTTCTGTTCTTTGTAATTACTTGGGTATTTTTACAGTTAAAAATAATTTTTCAATATGGCCAACTAGAGGAAAAGTTTAGATGAGCGTATCATTATATATCACTTAATGCACACTAACTACATTTAAAAATGGTGGTTTCATTTTCCCCCTATGACCCAAGAGAAGATTATTAAGCATGAAACTTTACCCTATGGAAGACCCAGAGTCCTCCAGAAGAAAAACACCGTCTGTCTTCTTTACCAGCATCGGTTTGTGAGTGGATACAGCCATGACATCCAAATGCCCCTTTGGACATCCTACACTGTCTACAGAAATGCAAGTATTTGTCACCTCTTTAGCAATGTGTGGCTATTTGAAATTATCATTAAGCAAAACATTGAAAGCATAATTTCCTGTTGTTAATCTTTGCTCTATAATCAGTTCTCAAATTAGAGGACACAGAACAGGGAGGCAGAAAAATTAGGTCTCAGTGCTAGCTCTGGCAGTAACTAGCTGTGTGGCTTTGAGACTCAGCAGATTTCTTCTGTGAAATAGGGGTGTGCAGTAAAGGATTCTTCCTTGCCTTCCCCATCCCCCCACCCAGTTTTGATATTTTATGATTCTAACTTATAATTTCATGATATTAGTTTTATAATCAGTCACAATTATTCATTTCTAAATACATAGCTGTGTGAGCACAAGTATTTCTCCCAGCTGCCCAAATCTGAGGGGTCTACACTGATGGGGAAAGACATTCAAGTCCAGTAACATCATCACATCTACCATCTACAGGAAGACCCCAGCCTAGATCAGAGAGAGGCCAGAATCCTGTCCACCACCAAGATCAGAGGAGTTAGGCTTTAAAAAGAGTGAGGGCAAATATCCCAGTATCCCAGACCACCTTTCCCCCTGACTTCCAGTCCCCCAGGGGCTGTGGTGGGAAGAGAAATGGTGAAGACAGTCCTTGAAAGGGAGAAGTGG
Organism: Cynocephalus volans; assembly: GCF_027409185.1. Taxonomy (NCBI): domain Eukaryota; kingdom Metazoa; phylum Chordata; class Mammalia; order Dermoptera; family Cynocephalidae; genus Cynocephalus; species Cynocephalus volans. The sequence continues at coordinate 132,457,503 of NC_084464.1, forward strand.
GGAGGAAACATGTGAGATTTAGATCTCACCTGGAATTGGAATTTAAAACCAGACTGACCAGATTTTCAGGAACCGAACATGACTGGTGAGATATAGATGCCCTTAAGGAATGGAAAAGGGGATTTGAGTGAGCTCAGTTGAGGGTAGCAGTAGAATTTAAAAAATAAAGTTGCTGTTAATACTTACTGAGATTGCTAAATAGGAAGGTGGGGATATGTGTGTACACTGTATATGTCATTTCTGTGTTAAAAAATGTATATGCAAACATTCACATATTTATATAAAGTTTCTTGAACTTGATTTTTTTAATTTTTGAAGACTGCTTTAAAACACTTTAAACTTTTTTTTTTACTTGACTTTGTAATATATAGCAGTCTACACTGTTTTGTAGGCACTCCATCCTACTTATTGTTTTTAATACTTTAATTATAGTGGTGTTGTTTGATGCTTCTTTTTTTTTTTTATAAAAAGATGACCGGTAGGGGGATCTTAACCCTTGACTTGGTGTTGTCAGCACCATGCTCAGCCAGTGAGCCCCGGCCATCCCTGTACAGGATCTGAACCAGTGGCCTTGGTGTTATCAGCACCGCACTCTCCCAAATGAGCCACAGGCCGGCACTGTTTGATGCTATTTGACTTCTCAGTTTTCTGATATTATCAAAGCTGCATGAATTTACAGTCATCACTACTCCTGAGGTTTTTACATTGCTTTTCATTGGTTTATCCTTCCTTCTCCCAGCAACTTTTGGCATGTGGTTGGGTGTGGAAGATAAGACTCAAATCTCTAAAAATCAGCATTTTACTACATAAAAGCTTAAAATTGTATAGATAGATAGATAAAAACATTATAAACAAAATAGCACGGCAGAATAGGAAAATATTTGCACATGTATGACAAACAATTAATATCCTTAATATTGTAAAGAATGTTTGCACTTCAGTTAGAAAAAAGATGAATACACTAGTAGAAAAATGAAAAAATGGTTAACAGGAAGAGACCATTAGAGCTCCATAATTTTATGATGTAGTTCACCTTTGACTATTTATAATGGAATTTCCTTCTCTCCTCTATGCCTGATACCTGATGGTTCTTTTCATTTTGTTCTTCAGGACAATTTCTCTACAGAAGAATTTTCCAACTGTCTTTACCAGGATTTTCGAATTTCTCTTAATCCTGTCCATAAATGTTCATATTATAAAAATAACACTAAACTGAGTTATGGGTTCCTCTTCCCACCACGTAAGTTTCTTCCTCCCTGACCTTTTCTTTTCTTATCCTCTTTCTCTCTTACTTTTCGTTTTCTTTCTTGTTTATAAATATATTATACATTGAGGGGCAATGCACATAGCCTTGTTTGTTTATTAGTAAAAATTGTGAGTTAGAAACATAACTACTAGGGAAAAATTTAAAGCATCTAAAATTTGAATTTTAATAAAACTTTGTGTTTTTGTTTGGAAGGTCGTGTTTCAGTGCAGATACTGTAAATAGAACACTCTACTTTTCTTTCCTGAATCTCTTTTAAACAGGATTTGAGAAAACTCAGTCAAGTTAGAAAGACACATCCGGATTCTTAGGATGGAGATATAACCTGGTTGTTTAAAAAAAAATGTGATTTTTCAAAGATTAAGTAAAGGTAGAGTCTTAAGTGTGGTTGCTTTTTCACTGATACAAAGCCTCTGCAGAATGGCTTTTTTGAAGCTAAGTGTTCTGTTTTTTGAAGTGGCAAATTTATATGTTCAAATGAGAAGACACTTTGAGGCCAGCCTTAAAAGGCAGAAATCAGAAGATTCTAGGTGCTCAAATACCCTCAGCATTCAGTCCAGTCCCCAGAGTGTGTCTGAAGTCAGAACCTGGCTGTTGCATTATAAAAATAGACAAGATCCAAGCCTTAAATTCATACAAAGAAGCCTTGTACAGCGTTTTGAGGCAGACATCCTGTGATGTTTTTTCTGGGTAGTAGGTGTTGTTCTGAAGCCAGATACTTTCTTTTTTCTTTTCACTGTGAAAAAGTTTAAGGAAAGAAGATTGTCAGTACAATACACTTTAGATGAAATAAAGCAAGTAAGGTTAAGTTTGAATATGTTTGATTTGGGGCCCTTATTAAAGTAATTGTTTCTTTGATAAATTCATCTTGGAAAAGAAAGTATTTAAATACTTAATTTTTTTAAAGGGATTTGACCAAATACATTACATTTTCCTTTGACTCAATACCCGGGAAAGTTTTACAGGTTTAAGATGATACTTAGCAAATTTTTAAACATGTCCCCCACCACGAAATACTGTAATATCTAGTGTTATTTGTGAAGAATGAAAAAGTTGTCATTTTTTTCTTTGTAGAACTAAATAAAGATTCAAGTGAAATATATTCTGAAGTTTTCCTTACTACTAATATAGTGCCAATGTACCAGAGTTTTCAAGGTAAAAAAAATTTAATTTCTATATTTTATAATTTCAATGAATATCTATACATATAGGTATGATTTATGTATAATAGAATGTATGGTCTAAATTAAATGACTAAATATCAAGTACATTTTTCAAGGTTTGTTTAACTTTGAGAATAATAGTACATAAAAAATTGTACAAATGTTAGAATAATATCGCAGTATCTATTCTGCTTTGTATTTAAATGTTTGTAAACATTTTTGATGAAAAAATATATGATGTCCTTCCTAAAGTTTTCTAGCTAATACAGCCCACTAATACCTACATTAACTTTCAGTCTGTTTCCTTATTTAACTATTTGGAAGTTCTTTATGATTGTTATTATTTTTTAAATGAATAGATTTAACATCATCATTAACTATTGCAGCATTTGACTCTTACAGGAACACATTTATACTTAAACTAATGTATAGAATATCAAAATATAGAGCATATAAGATTTTTATTCTAATTTACATCTAGAATACTTGTGAATACTTCAAAAGGAATATTTAAATATTACATAGTAAATCTGAATGACATGCCTTGTTTGTGTTTGTGATATTGTTACCCTTAATGATGATATATGATCACAAGCTCATCATGATGCAGTCGTTCAGGGATGCCTGAAATAGAGTTGAATTCAACTTTTGCTTCTTCATCCTTCCAAAGGCCAAAGCTGAACAGTGGATTTCTGGCCTCACACTAAAACTGAAGCCAAACTTGACTTTATCTCTAATTATTACAAATGCTAATTTTGAATCATGGTGTTAATTTATTTCACATGACAGTGTGGTACCTTATTCTTTGGAAACTACACTGTCTTCCTTCTTGTTTCAGTTATATGGCACTACTTTCATGAGGCCCTACTGCAAAAGTATGCTGAAGAAAGAAATGGTCTCAATGTCATCAGTGGTCCTGTGTTTGACTCTGATTATGATGGACATTACGATTCCTCAGAGACTCTAAAAAAGTAAGAATGTATTTCATTACTCTTAAAAATAGCTATCAAATGGGATTACGGTTTAGTCAGCAGAACATTTAGTCATCCGATTAAGTCAGCAGAACATTTTCTGTCTGCTACTATTCATATTTTTGCACATGACATTTTTGACTATACTGGAGGTCTCTTGAAATATCTGATTAAATATCAAATATTAAATATCAAATAAACTTTGTTGTTTTAAAAAAGTTAAAGTTAATGGGATAGGAAAGAAAATCCAGTTAAAACAAAGTAGAATTCAAAACAACATGTTCTCTCTGAAGGAGCTGGAGTAAAAAATCCCAGATCAGTTCTCTCTTCTCTCTACTATCTGTCCATAACTGCATAAAGTTTAAAAAACTATAAATAATGGCTTAGAATCTTGGTTGTAGGTATTTAAAAATGATATTTTCTTTTCTTTAGTATCTCAATTCCAGTGTCTTCATATAGAATTAAAATTTTTCAAAATTCAATAAATTTCTATAGAAAATAAAAATTATTTGGATTGTGTTTATCTGACTGTATTCTAATTATTACTCTTAATCTGGCAGAAAATGTTGAGGCATTGTGATTACTAACTTCTTATATTTAATTATTTGTCTGACATTGATTTTTAGATGTAGATATTAAAAACATGCTCTACTGAAATGTTCATTAGAAGGAACATTATTTTTTTCTTAAAGTGAATATTGGCATATTTTACAGAAACAGCAAAGTCATCCGTAATCAAGAAATTCTGATTCCAACTCACTTCTTCATTGTGCTAACAAGTTGTAAAAATAAATTCCAGACTCCTTTGCAGTGTGAAAACTTGGATACCTTAGCTTTTATATTGCCTCACAGGACTGATAACAGTGAGAGCTGTGTGGTAAGTAGCCTTTGTTAATTTATTTTACATATTGAAAATACAAGCGTATGTATGTTTGTATGTGTGTCTTACATCTGTGGCAAATAACACAACTCTTGAATATGCATGGACGTTGAAATTACAGGACAGTTTCAAATCTGATCCTCTAAGATGATATATCTTTGGAGAAGACTGCCCTTGCCTGTTAAATACACTAAATATCAGATCAGAATCAAACTTTGTATGGCTTAGCCACAAAATTCTAGGTTTATTTGAAATATGAATTTTCTCTTGTTTCAAAACTGGGTTTATAATTCCAAAAGTGTCAGCACTGCTATAAATCAGTCTTAAAATTGTAGTTAGACAACATTTCAAATTAATTTTTACATATCACTTTATTATAAAAATCTTATCCTTTCTTGCTCTATTGCCATTCCAGTGTTCATTTGGAAACAGTTGTTTTGCATTATCTTATTTGCTCAGAATTTTGAAAATCTAAATTGAAGATTTGAATGTCAAGACTGCCTAAAATTTTAGCAGTTTTTAAGTTTTTCCTTATGGTGAGGCAAACTGTTTTTCTTTAGAGTACTTCCCACATTTTCTTTTTTTTTTTCCACCGAAGTTACACAAAGTAAGTCTATACCTAAGTTGGAAAAAGGTTTGGCTTTTATACCAGTCCCAATGGATGGGTGCTGGATACCTGAGTTCTGGGGTAAAAGGATCCGGAGGCCCAGTTTGAACTCAGTAGGAAGGAGTGCTGGGTTTGCTCAGTAGGAAGGAGTGCTGGGTTTGCTCATTCATCACTTCTTCTATCCAGCCGTTCATTCCTTTAATAAATATTTGTTGCCTGGTGCTCTAGGTATTGGGGACACAGCAGTGAACAAAACAGTGATCTCTTCCATGGGCCCAGTAGAGTACAGTGACCCATTGGCCATCCCTGACATAATAATCTTTCTGTGTATCAGTCATTAAAATTAATGAAGATATGTCTCTCCTTGATTGTTTCTGTGATAAACATTCAGAATTATTTGACCATTCCTCATAGAACACATTTTTCATTAAGTTTTTTTTTTTTTTTTTAATTGTTCAAAATCAAGTACAGAATAGCAGGACTTTAACTATTTGGATGCTTCATAGGCATCTAACTCTGCTAAAGGATCAATATTGTGGACACTTTTGGACACAGACCAACTATTCCCTTCTTAAGTACTTTCTTTTCCTTGAGAGATTAAATTGTCTTTAAATGTATTCCTTCGAGTTGTGTTCTGCAGCAAATAGCAGAATGCCACCCCAACCCCCACCCAGTGGATTGCCTTAATCAAGTAAGGGGTTCCTCATGTAACAGGAACCCATTGGTACCTAGTCTTGGGATGGTGCTTTAGGTTAGCAACACCATTAGGGACCCAGACCTTTCTTATCTTTTTAGCATGTGGCTTTGGCCCACATGGGCCAAAGATGGCTTTTGCTTCTCTACATATTGTCTCAACTCTGTGCCCCCTCCCCACCAGAAGAAGGCAACCATAGGCTTATGCTTAAATCTCATTGATTAAAATGATGTTAAGTACCATGAGTTAGACACTGAATTCCTTTTCCAACTCTACCATTCCAAAAGCTATTAGACCACTATCTTAAATGAAAACACTTTATCAAATTCTATAATGACAATGTACCTAGAATATACTAAATATTGGACTTGAACCAGAGAAAGCATTACTTAAAGGTATGTCATACATACTTATTGATTCCTTCTATTTCATCTCTGAAGTAGTCTCTAAAGATTAGTTGGACATTAGCCTGAGAGAACAGATGCCTTCTGTGTGCATTTTATCTGTTCCTGAGAAAGTTGAACAGATGGCAAATATCTACCGGTCAGGTAGTCCACTGAGTCAGGACACTTCCCCTTCGAGCCAGAGTAAGGATTACTGCAGAGGAGGAGACTGAGTATTGGCTAGTGGGAATATGGAGATTGTTGGTCTGTTTTATATGTGAAAAGTCTATCATTTTCAGCTAATAATGTACCAAGGGTACAAGAACCTTTATTGAAGGATGTCTTTGAAACACAATCATAGTCCACCAACCAGTGGATACTTTCTTCACCTGACCTTCTCCAAAGGCTATTTTCCAAAAAACTTACACTAACACATGGATGCATGATTTCCATCTCTATTACCTGCTTCATCTACCACCTCTGCTTCCATCTGCCAGAATAGCTGTGTTTAATTTTTTTTCTGATCTCATATCATCTAAGACTTTACTCTCTCACTAGAAATAAAATTGTATTTTACTGCTTCCCCTAACCTCATTCTTCATGCAACTGTGTAGATAATGCAGTCTCATGAGAACTAGTGTTTGTACATTTGCACACATCATTACATTTTATCCTCAAAACAACCCTGTAGGGAGGATACAGGTAAGGGAATCGAGATTCAGATGTTAAATAACTTGCCTTAGTTTACCTGATAGGATAGTCATAGAACCAGGACTTGAATCCAACTTTCTTCATACTAATCTCCATTCTTTCTTCCATGCCATATCATTTCTATTTTCCAAAATATTTTTAACCCCGTACCATTGAATTTTCTTGTACCTGTGCAATATATGACCATCTGTTCCAGGTATACTTTATACTTTCTTTTTCCCAAATTTGATACATCTAATTAAACAAATTAGATGTATATTTTAGAGGGCGAGCTATTCAAGAGCAGGGATTATGCCTCACAAATTTTGTGGCATCTGCCATTTCAGAGCCAAAATATCATAACTGATTAAACTGGGGAAATGGACAGCTTATAGGGAAATAAGTATTCTCCAATGACATTTTTTCTTCATTTCCCATCCTCATAGCACGGGAAGCACGAATCCTCATGGGTTGAAGAGCTGTTAATGTTACACAGAGCACGGATCACAGATGTTGAACACATCACTGGACTCAGCTTCTATCAAGAAAGGAAAGAGCCAATTTCAGACATTTTAAAGTTGAAAACACATTTGCCAACTTTTAGCCAAGAAGACTGATATTTTTTATTACAAAAACACACCATAAATCTTTTTAAGAGAACCTTAGATTTTATACAGTCCTCTGTCCGCACTATTGCATTGTTTGGAAACTGTCAACCAGAGTTAAAACTGGGAATCCTCTGTGATACGAACATCTCAGGGAAACTTGTGGACTCAGCACAGCAGTAGGAGAGGGTATTCCTACTGAGTCCCACACATATCTGAATGTGTAAGAATTATATGCTTTGTTCAAGTTCTGGAGAATAAAGACAGACCATACCTAAAACTGCTCTTCTTCTCTTAAGGGAGAAGTAGCTGTGAATATTGTCTGAATGCCAAATTTTTGAATCTCATTATTGGTAATAAATCTTCACGGCATTGGCAAACTAGACTAATAGGATTGGGATATCCATGTTACTTTAGTATCTTTACAGGAATTTAAAAATAGTTCTGGATTCACTTTAACATGGAATTTTGTTTCTTTTAGTTTTAATCGAAGAAAAATGAACAGAAGTCAAAATATTTATGAGACCCTATTTCTCCCTTTTCTGTATTCCCTTTCAAAAGCCAGATTATTAATCCTAAGGTTTTTTTTTTTAATCGTGATTAGATTTCTTCAGATTTAATGGCTCTAACAAGTTAAACTTTGAGGGACAATCTGTGAGTTAATTGCATGTACTTACTATAAACTTTTACTCTACATTTGTACAAAAAAAGAACAATATTCTCATCCTGCTCACTGGTAAATACAGGTTGAAAATAGCTCTAAACATGGTCCTCGTAGACATTAACATTGTGTCTTTGTGGAACTTCAGAGAAGTTGTCAGCACATGCAGGGTGGCATTTTTCATTGAGATGGTTGGAATGTTTTCCTCTGTGCACAAGAATGACCCCACCAGCAGCAGAGCTGTTCTGTACCGAGCAGTCCATTGTGAAGTTTCATAGATTTGAAGAGCATGTGTCACCGATCACTTAACATCTTGGCGCATGTGATAAATGACACAATGAACTTGATTTCCCTGCTTTGTTGACTATCCCCTTTAGTCCCAACTTGTGAACCTTCAAAGGCCACATTAACTTTTAGGCTGCCTGGGTCCAATTTAGGTATGATATTAGTACACCAAAGATTTTTATATGTCCTTCAGTATGATAATCATTCTTCAGCAGCATAGGGGCTCACCACAAAGACATCTAGATAATACAATTTGCAGCTGAAAATTATTTAATAACTTAAAATATTCATTGGTTTTTTAGTTCCACAGTTTCCTGAGGCTCTGTAGATACATTTTTTTCAATCTGTTTTCTCTCTATTGTTCAGATTGGGTAATCTCTATTGTTCTATCTTCATGTTCACTGATTCTTTCCACTATATAATCCATTCTGCTGTTGAGCCCATCCATTGATTTTTATATTTCAGTTACTGTATTTTTTATTTCTAAAATTTTCATTTGGTTCTTCATTATATCTTCTGTTTGCTGAGAATTTTTATCTCTTTGTTGAGACTTCTATTTGCTGAGACTGTATTTTTTCATTCATTTCACATGTATTCATAATTGCTTGTTGAAGCATTTTTATGATGGCTTCAGTCAAATCCTTATCAAATAATTCGAACATCTGTCATCTTAGTGTTTGCATTTGTTGACTGTCTTTTTTCATTCAAAAAAGTTTTCCTGCTTCTTGGTATAATGAATGATTTTTAATTGAAATCTGGATATTTTAGGTATAATGAGACTGTGGATCTTATTAAACCTGCTTTTGCTGATTTTCTCTGGCACCACCCTAGCAGGGGGATTGAGAGCACTGCCTCATTATTACCAGGTGGGACTAGGAGTGCAGATTCCCTACTCAGCATCCAGTGACACTTGGGCTGAGAGGGGCCCCTTGTTACTGCTGGGCCGGGTGAGGATTCAGCTCTCTATTAGGCCTCTGTTGATGCCTCCCTGCTGGGATGTATAGGGCACCTTTCACTACTCTGTGATCTCCACCGATGCTGTGGGACAGGGGTGGTGGGGAAGGCTTCATTATTTTCAGGTGGGGATGAAATTCCCAGTTCCTACTCAGCTTTTCTGACACCACCCTGACAGGGGAATTGGGGTACTTCTTTATAGTGTGGCCAGGTTGGAAGTCTGGGCTCCCCACTTGGCCTTTGCTGGGGTGGGTGGGGCCATGGTTTTGTCCATGGTGTTTGGTCAGAATAGAGTGGTTTTTGTTTTCTGTCTTGCTAAGCTGCCTTTTTTCTGGCCCTTTGGCTAGAGAGAGAGAGAAAGCAGACCCCTCTTGGGGCTTTTTGTCGTTGCTGTCTGCACTTGGCGTTTGCAGGTTGCTGACTTCTTCAGCTTCAAGTCTGAGATATGTGAGCTAAAATGAAAACTCAGGGAACTCATCACAGTGTTATTCCTTGGGTTCCAAGGTTCCTAGCCTGTCTTCCTTCTCCCCACCATTCAGAGTCTTCCTATGTTTGTTTTATATATTATATCCAGGCTTTCTAGCTACACGTAGGAGAAGGATATCTACTCTTTCTTGCAGAAGTGTCTCACTGATTCTTATACGTTCTTCAAAACATGCATAGACACATGAATGACTACGTAAAGCATTTTAGCAGAGCTTAATTAAATGGCTAGATGCCCGTTCACTTTGCTAGACACCAAGAATACAAACAAGGACTTACAATCCTTACAGTCTTGGGGAGGGAGAGGAGGCAGCAGGAGTGTGAGTGATCCCTAAAGAGTGATAAATGTTTTAATGAAGACATGGGTGGGATGCCAGGGAGCCCAAAGGAGATACTGGGTGCTTCTTGGCAATATCAGCAGTTATCTTCCCAGCCTTTGAGCTAAGACTTAAAGGATGAATCACAGCTCTTCAGGTGAACAGCGTAAAGAAGGGGCATTCTAACATCCCTTGGATGTATACATTTTTGGCATTTTCCCAATTACAGCTACTTCTTTTCTACAAGTGTCACTAGGACCAACTTATGATGTACAATTTCTTATTTTTTTTGCTTTGTTATAATGATCTGTTCTTAATGAGTGATGTCTCTTAATGAGAGTCATGCTATGCTGACTCTTTAAAGAAAAGCATCCACACCTGCTCCTACTTACCTTTTTTTTTCCTATTGCTTTTTTACGATACAGTAGGCCCTCCATATCTGCAGGTTCCACATCTGCAGATTCAATCAACTGTGGATAGAAAATATTTGGGGGAAAAAATACGAAAAAAAAAAAAAAACCCAAAAACCCAACAATACAACAATAAATAATGCAAATAAAAAATACAGTATACCAATTATTTGCATACCTTTCCATCGTATTAGGTATTATAAGCAACTTAGAGATGATTTAAAGTATACAGGAGAATGCTCATAGGTTATATGCACATACTACATCATTTTATATGAGAGACTTGAGCATTCACGGATTTTGGTGTTCACAGGGGTCCTGGAACTAATCCCCTGCAGATACTGAGGGTCGACTGTATTCCTTTTTTGCTCCCTCTTTTCTTGAAAGAGACCCTTCTTTTACTATTTCATCAGTTTTGAATGTGTTCTTCATTCCCCCAAGCTGAATGGTAACTTTACATGACTTTCTCTGATAAAGGCTATCCATATGCTCTTCAAATGCAAAGCGAAACCATTATTTATCCTAATTTCTACTGCCATGTCTCGGGTCACTAATTATTAAATGAGGTAAGTAACTTCCACGAAAAATTTTACAGCTAGTCAGTTCATTCATGGCAGAGCAAAGAACCAGGCAGAATTTTAAAATATTTCCAATCACAGAAAAGAGGACAAAGCTTAGGGGAAAGAAGGTGAATGTTAGAATGCAGAATAACTAGGCAGAGTTCAAGGGCTGAGTTTTGTTGAAGGAGGTAAGATGGCTATGCAGCAAAGACCACCCCCTCCTCCTGGAGAGGTTGTTACCTGCCCTGTCCCCCGACTTTTTCTGTCATTAGCCACAATAACTGTCTTGCCCTGCACTGTGGGTAAATGCTATCTTTCACAGGAACTAACAATTGAACTTTGAAACTGAATGTGGTGGTTATACTTCATGCTGAAGCTTATCACAGGAATTTGGTTGGTGAGCGCTTTCATAGGCATTAAGTAAAATTTTACTATGGCTACAGTCCAAGGACATTTTCCCTTGATTTTGGCCAATCTACATATTGTAAGAGAGAAAAAAATTCTTCTGCAGAATATAGGTGTCTCTAAGCTAAGAAATGTGGATTTACAAATAAAACTTATATATACAGGATCTTGGCTGCTTTCCTATGTGGATATATGCATGTGGAGGGTGGGGGCAGGACAATGGGAGGTGGTGCTTCTCTAAAGATATGGTAGTGAGTCCAAAGGTTGTTGACAATTAACCAGAGTTGTACTACTGCAAGGAGAAAAAAGATTCAAAGTTCATTTCAGGTTTGTAGAGTGAACATTTCTGATCTGTGACCTGTATCCTTGTTTTTGGTATTTTCATTACATTTAATCATACGTCCAGATAAAAACAAGTGACAGTAATATATTAATGTGTCTTAGTCTTCTGGAAATGGGAAAATCTCTGGAATAGGTATTATACCTATGGGATGCCAAAAGGAAGCAACATAAAAGAAGCCTTTTTCATCCCACCCCAATGCTGTTGTTTTAAATTTAACTTTATACTTGCCCACAAATGCTCAATTCAGGGGACAATTTTAGGATTTTAAGAAAAATAACTTTCCTTTTAATATTTTCATTTAAAATTCATTTCTACTTTCATTGTATTTCATTTCAGAATTCAGAATAAGAATGTACTTTGACTTTCACATAGTAGAGATACAAAACAATTTAATAAATATATAGGAAATAAGATTTTTACATCTCTTGCTAATTTTGCCCCATGATGTGCAGATATTTTTCACTAAAAATATTTATGCATACTCTTAGGAGGCATTGTACTGAGTGCAACATAGAGGAAATCAAACGGGTCTCAGGACTGAAAGTTTATAAGTTACTAAAAACTTGAAAGGATTTTAAATGAGTTGGATTTTCTGAGTCGAATGAATGGATCTCATTGCCCATATTTTTACAATTTAAAAATTTGAGGTGAGACATACAATTTTGGATTCTCTATCATAAACTATTCTATACCTGGACACAATTTTACTGTGTTGAAGAGTTACTCACTTGTATTAAGGTGCAAACAGAAACAACGTGGTAATTCCATGGGGCTTTTGTTGTGTCCTTGTTTTTGAAACATCACTACTGTTTTACTCAATAGCACACTTTAAGACACAGGAACCAGAATAGATTTGACCAGATCAGAGTTGACAATAAATTTCAAAGCTGTGCTTACTTTCTGTCAGGATGTTGGGCATTAGGGGTAAGTTGGGGAACAGGACAGATGAGAGGCTACCTGCTTGGTGCTAACTTAGCAACATTTTACCCTTATTTCAAAGTCCAGTCCAAAGTGATGTCCTTATGACACCAGCTCTTTTCTCTGTAACTCTAAGGCATTGGTCATGTGATCAGGCCCTCCTAGACACTGGGGATAACACACAGCTCATGCCCTCAGGCTACTCCTTATGTAGTTGCAACACAACTGCAGATGTGTAATGCAATTTACTGTCCCATAACCTGCATGCAATGTTGTTGGATGGCATTGTAATCTACTGAGAAATTGTACCCAGATCCCAGAGGCTACATACATAGTCTGCTAAAGGCAGTCTTTGCAACCATAAAATAATTTCAGGGAAGTGTTGTTACAGGTATAAGACGATTGTTAACTTCCGCTTGGGGCTTCTGAGGACCTGGAAGGATCTTATCCTAAAGAGAACACCATTAACACAAACCTCATAAGGAAATCTGGAAGTCCCAGGAAGCTGCACTATGCAAACATGTCCTAGCCTGTGGTCCTCTGTTGAATTTGCTGAGACTATATCCCTCAAAGGTGAAATTTATGCATCAGGAGTGTGCTGTTTCACAAGGACTACAACTCAGTGACTGAAACTCTCATCTGACATTTAGCATATAGTTTGTAAATTGATAGATTCCTTTTCATGTATTTATTGTCATGTCCTCAAAGTCATCATTGAGAACACAGATCATTTTTATATCGACTGTTTTTAGCATAGTGCCTGACACATAGTAGTTCCTCAATAAAAGACGTTCAGATGACTGAAAACCAATGGAACAATCCCGCCAAAACATCCATTTAAGGTATCTGAAGAATCACAGGTTACAGAAATTCAGCCAGAGGATAATCACACAGAAATTAATTTTTCTTTGCCTTCCTAGTTTTTAAAAGCCAGATATTTTCAATGGGATTTTACATTTTTTAATAGTATATTTTATTTAACCCAATGTATTCAAAATATTTTAACAGGTAATCAATATAAAAATATCAATGATCTTTTTATACATTCTTTTTTGGTATTAAATCTGGTGCTTATTTCACACACACAGGACATCTCTATTTGTACTAGCCACGTTTCAAGTGCTCCATAGCCACATGTAGCCAGTAGCTACCACAGTGGATAGCTTAGCCTAGACCTTCCCAGCGAAGGGCCAGGTGGTTGGCCACATGCTTCCAGACAGTGCCCTCTGCTGGCAAATGAGAGTGCTGCCTCCCCAGGAAAAGGGCTTTTAGCTGTGGCATGGGGGCCTTTGTGTGTGGCCTGTGTTCCCTTGCCTAGACAGGGCAGCTGGGAGCATCAAATGAGGTGGCTATGGGACAGCAAGTAGGGTGCCCAGGGGGAGGGACAACTGTTCACTCCAGTCGAGGTCAGGGGCTGGTCTGTGGACAGAAGTGCCAGGGCGAGCTATGGTCATGGTGAGCCAGAGGTCATTGCTGTTGCCCTGTGTGCTAGAGAATATTAATGGCCACTCCTCTTCTTAGACCTAGATGGATAGGCTCACGCTGACAATTGCACCCTGATGCTTCTTTGTGCCCTCCTCATATGGGGCCCCAGTCTGTGCCCAGAGCTGTTCAGGGTCCAGCCCTACCTTCAGGAACCAAGCTCTGGATACTAAAAATGGTCGTCACTTTCTTTTTCTAGCTAACACCCCCAACTCACTCATCCTCCCTGCAAACTGCCCCCAAACTCTGGAGCTTTCACAGCCCACAAGGGGAACTGCCGGACCTCGCTGCCCTCCCCCGGCCCCAGACCCCCTGAGGTCCGGCGTGGCTCCTGCTGCTGCTGCTGCTGCTGCTGCCACACGGGGGCGCAGCGACAGGCCGCCACACGGGGGCGCGGTGACAAGCCGCCACGCCGGGGCGCGCCTCCCACAGCCCGGCCGGGGGGCGGGTCCAGGTTCCCGGGCCGGGCTGGACGCTTGGCTGCCTGCGTGACCTGCCCGGTCTGCGATGGCCCCGGGGGCAGAAATCCTGCCTCCCTACAGCTCTTACAGCTTGGCCCTCCCCGGCATCCCGCAGCCCACGCATCCCCAACAGCCATGACCCGCGTGGGGACTGTCCCCGGCTATACCTGAGAAGGTGCGTGGGTGCACAGGTCTCTGTTTACCAATCCCCAAACCTCTCCAGGACAGGCCTGGGAGTGGGGCGGGGGCGTGGCCTCTCCTCAGAAACCCAGAAGCTTCTAAACTCTGGGCGCCTCCCGAGCCGCGAGGCTCTTCCTCCGGTCTGGGTGTCGGCACACCCGGCCCTCCCGATCCGCTGCTTTCGCTCCGGGTGGCCCCTGGGGATGGGACTTGGGAACTAAAAAGCCCAGCGGTGGCCTTTTCTGTCATGCCCGGAAGCCTCCGGGACAGCAGCGCCGGCTCCAGCCCTGTGCTCCCGTTCGCAGACGCAGGACTCCCCGTGTCCCGTCGGGGTCCTCGTTACCCGGCCGTGGGCCCTGATGGCGACCCGCAGGCGCCTGGAGTGGACAGGCCGGGCAGGGGAGGCGCCCGGACGACGTTTGGGGAAACCAACTGTGGGAGTCCGGGTTCCAGGGAGACGTTTAGGAAGACAGCGTAATACGGGATTTGCAGGCTGGGGTGGGATTTTCGGGAAGGTTTTAGGAAGAAAGGAAGGGGCCTAGCACCGCGCACAGAGACGCCTGCAACTGGATATGTTAAAAAAAATTTTCATTTATAGACACCTTCCCAGTGCACAAGGCAGCACTTCAAAAAATACTAAAAGATCCAGAATTCCTTTTTATTCTGTGAAAAGTCTGCTGCCTTGTGAGCTGGAGGAAAAAATGAACTTTTCAGAGTTTTGGTATCTTCCATGGAATCCTCTTTACCAAGCACATAGTGTGTCTCCAGCAACAAACCGCTGTCGTACACACTCACTGGCAAAGGTGGAGAGACGTGGAAGTGTCTCTTGGTTCTCACATCCATCAACTCCATGCAACACCTTCTTCTGTGAGGAAAAGCACATCAGTGCAAAAGAAATAAATAAGTAGATGGTAGCAACCACGCGGGGACACCTGGAACAAATAAATTTCAGGTAACTCCCATGCATTTTACCAAAGGGGAAAGATGTTCCCTCTCCACCCCAGAGTCCTATCTTTGAAATTCAGGTCAATGGAATCTAGCGTCAGCTAAGATGGTGGTGAATTAAGAAACATTATAGCTAAAAATCATCCCATCCATCACGTGTCTGATGGAAGGTTGACAGTGAAGCGAAATATGAAACATAAATTTTCATATACCCAATGAATTGGTAATATTATTGTGATAATCAAAACATCTCTGAAAATAGATCTAATATGATGATAATTATAATAGTAGCTACCATTTACTGGGTACTTATTTTGTTCCAGACATCGTGTGAAATGATTTACATGTTTTCTCAATAATTCTGTAATGTGAAAATGCTAGTCCTGGCTAGTGACGTAGCAGGGTTTTGAACCCCGGTCTTGGTAAAGCTCATATACTTAAACAGTGTGTCATATTGCCTCCTTAAAAAGCATATTGAAAATGTTCAAGTTCATCCATCAAGTTCTATTCCATCAGTAGTTGCATTCTAAACCACTTCTTGGAATAGATTTATTAATAGTGCATTAATAGCATGAAATATCACCCCCCCCAAAAAAAGCACTTAAAACCAGGTAGGGTTAACTCTCCATTGAAAAATGAGCAAATGTCTGGATTAACACATTCATAAGAAACACATGCAAAAATCTAAAAAATACGTAAAAATGGTTTAGCTCATTAATTAAATAAAAGATATGCAAATGACATATTTTATACTTACCACACAGAAAAAGATTAAAAAGATGCAGATCCCCAGTGTTATGAAGATGGAATTATAGTCAGTCATACCTTGGGGATAATGGCACAAGATGATATGATATATCAGAAGTCTAAAAATTGTCTATAAACTATGACTCATATTTCAGTCCTTCAAATTTGTTCTGAAGAAACCATTGTACAATTTTCCAAAAATGCAAAGTGATGTTCAATCTAAATGATTGACTCTTAAGAGAGAAATGGTAATACTATAGCATATTCATATAGCAAAATACTTTCTTAAAATTTGATGTGTATTTAAATTTACTAAAGTGGAAAACTTCACAACGTATTAATTGAAAATGACAGCCTCTAAAATAGCATATGATAATAAGTCCATTTTGGTGAATAGAAAAATGGAATCCTTTTGTCCTTCTCTTTTCCCTGCTCTCTCTTATTGTCCTCTGCTTCCATATCTCTTGTTCAGTTTCTCCCCTCTTATTCTTCTCTCTGGAAGTTAATGCACTAAAATATTAACAGTTATTGTATCTGAGTGGTGGGATTTGAGGTGATGCTCACGTTCTTGTTTCCATATAATACATTACTTTTATGATCTGGGGAAAAAAAAAACCCACCAGTAAAATTCATTTAGGCAAAAAATATTTTTAAATATTACAAAGTATTTGAAGTGTTTTTACCCGTATTTATATACGTAGTAATAAGTGTCCAAACAGTAGAAAATATCCAGAACTTAAGGGTATTAATTAGGTGCAGTTTAACAGTGAGCAATATTTCTGCCATTAGATTGCTATTTGCCACAGCCATGTTAAAACAATTTCAAAAGGTCCATTCTGGCTTGAATTCTGCTATAATGCAGAAGACATTTGTTTTTTATCTTTCTTTCTACCGTGTTCGCTCCTGCCCAACTTCCTTCTAGTCTCAGGGGAAGTGTGACTTTTTTTCCCAGGCCTGACTCCTCACTTCCTACAGGGCTTTCCTAACTAGTTTTCTTAACTATTAAGCCTTCTCCATTCCACATATGTCTGCGATTCCTACCTTGTTTTTCCTAAAGTATTGACCCTGCTGCATCTGTCTTTCTGGCCGTCACAGGCTTCTCCTTTCACTGTGGGACGGGACAAGTGAGTGCTTTGTTTATATTTCCTGACTGTATTTTCTCACTAACTTCTTTCTTTTTTTATTTTTGAAACTCCAATAAGTTGGTTTTTGACCACCTGCCAACACCTCCCTCCTCCCATAACCTCCCTTTAAAAAATAACAATGATTTCCTAATGGACAGATTTTATTTTTCTTTTGGAAATTAGAAAACAACCGTAAAGTATAAGGAGTAAAATAAAAATGATCCTTGCAGCCTCCCACTGTTAACATCCTGTCTACTTTATTAACTCCTTGATAATTGCATTACTCTTTTTTTTATATTTTCAATCACTGTGATGATCTCAAATGCCCTTGATTCCATTTTTTCAGCAATGTTAATTCTAGTCTTTGCTATTTGTAATTTGTTATTTCTACATTATTCTTTTTTGGGACCTGCTATCCCCTCTTTTCAAATTTCCTTTTATTATTTTATCATAAATTCTTTGAGCTTTTTATGTATTAGATTCATGTTCCTGTTAACCCGTTCTCTAGTGTGAAGCATTCCTTCGGTGTTTTTTCTCATTCTTGGACCTATGTGGAATGGGTGGGATGAACCTCTCCTCCCTCCCTTCCTCTTTTTTTTCTTGTTTCCTTCTTCCTTTTTCACCCTGTCGTATACTTGCTGAGTTGAATGTCATTTCTTCTTATCTCATTCATGATTGACATTCTGTTTTACTCTAAAGTAGATGGGCGGACACCTTCCAATTGTGTCTGAGTTCCTTGTTTCTTCCTTTAAACTACAGTGTCAGGGGAGGAACATTTTGTGTCCTGTTCACTTCTCTGAAGACCAAGGATAGGGTAGGGGTAGGAGAAAAGATGGCTTTAGGTTGTCTTTCTATTTTCTGTGATATTTGGGCTCTTGGCCTTTTCTGAGACTGTAAGTGTCTCATACAAAGTTACTCTGCATCTGAGGTGTAAACAGTTCATCTGTTGGATACCCTTGGATTTTGGCTCATTTCCCCAATTTATTGCTTACCCAGGAGTTGTTACATTTCTGTCAACCCTATTTTCTCTTTCCCTGTTTCACCAGTTTTCCCCCAAAAGTAGTTTCTATTATGTTCCCCATTTTGCCATTGCAGTAGATTGTTTGCTCCTTTCATCCTGCATGTCCCTTTGCGTGTGACTTTGCTGCTCATCAACAGATGGAATCCATTTCCCCATCCCTTGAATGGGGGCTAGCCTTGTGACTTGCTTCAGCCAATAGAATGTGACAGAAGTGACATTTTGCAGCTTCTCCTTTAGGCTCTGAAAATGCTCCTATCACCATGTAAAGGAGCCCAGGTTAAACTATTGAATGATGAAAGACTATGTAGTGGAGAGACTCAGGCTCACAGCCAGCACCAAGACCCCATAAGAGAGAGTAAGGCCATCTTATGTCCTCCAGCTCCAATGGAGCTATCAGATGACTGGAGCTATATGAGGATCCCCAGGTGAGACCATCCAAAGAACCACCCAGCACAGCACAGCCACGGAATTATGAGAAATAATGTTATTCTTTTAAGTTACTCAGTGTGGTTTTTATGTAACAATATTTAATTGGGACAGAAATTGGTACCTGAAAGTGGATGGTACTATAAACACAACTTAAAACATTTGGCTTTGGGCCTAGGCAGTGGGAAGAGGAAATGATAGAGGCTTTTGAAGCCTGAAGAAAGTACTTACCTATATTATGTGTTATTTAGCACTGAAATTATTTAAAGTCTATCTCCAGTGGTAACTTGGAAAATTGATAACATGCCTAATGAACCAGAGGATCTGGCTATTGAGATTTTCAGGCAAAGTTAAAAATACCAGTTGGCTTCTGTTATTTGTATATAATGAGAGATGAACTAAAGAGAAAATTGATGAGTTTGTAACCAGAATTGAGAAGAAATGTAGAAAACTTTGAACTTACACTTTCAAAGAGAAAAGTTAGCATCTAAAAGACTTATGGATGGATGTTGCTTTCAAGGCATAGAATGAATCCCAGTAAGATTCATAGAAAATCCAATGTTTTAGAGGGAATCGTATCAGATTGGACTGAAAGTGTAAGATCTGTGCACCGTGCACAAACCCCACACGTTGGGATGGCTCACCTCACAAAGACCATGAGACAGAGACCGATGCAATCAAGCAAGAGGAGTTCATTCCAGCATGCTGGGGTCACTCAGCATTCAAGACAAAAGCGACCCCGAGCTCTTAACATGAGCACTTTTTATACAGTTTGGTAGGCAGACTTTGGCAACAGGATGAGTTGTATACAGCTTATTGGTCACCTGAGGTGACTTTTAAATTCATTGGTGGCTTTCAGTGGGGTGGTATACTGACGAGGAACTGGGGAACTGCCCAACAGCCCACCCCTTGTGTGGTTAGGCCCTTCCTGGAACTGGGTGAACTTTGGGCGGTTTGGGAAGTTCCACTCGCAGGGGCTTGTAAAACCTTGCGCAAGCTAATTACAGAAGCAGAAAAGCTAGTCAGTTAATATTTAAGGGTGGGGAAGGGGTTCAGGTCCACAAAAGATACAGAGACAGTTAAAAAGAGGCTTCTTGAACTTCAAATTTCTATGAGCAGGGAGAAAGCTAAGAAAGCTTTTCAACTGCAAATATGGGTCATTTTTTTATGAAAGAGAAAAAAAAAAAAAAGTGAGTGCCTCTGAGAATGCCAAGGCCAAGATCTGAGGATAAAATCGATTATGAAACCACTCTCAGGAAACAGAATCTGATCTTACTCAAAGAACCATCCCTGCCCCTGAATCAGGAAGAATTGCAACTAGTGCCCAGCCAGATTTCATAATTGCCATGAACCAGTGACTGCTTTGAGGTGTCCAACCCTCCCTTTGTAAACAGGAGTGTCTGTTGCAATAATCCTGTTCTGATCTTACCATTGTATGCTGGGTGTGTGGGAAGAAGTGAGCTTGTTTTTCTCATAGATTTTTATGCCTGAGGACCTGTACCTAGGGAACTTATTTACATCCAGACCTAATTAGGTCATGAGATCATGGACCTTGAGTCTGATGCTGTGATTGGATAAGACTTTGGGGGGTTTGGTGAAGGGAGTTAATGTATTTTGCTTGTGGGAGGGATGTGAAGTATTGTGGCCAGAGGGCAGACTGTGGAAGATTGTTTGCAAAGCTTCCTGCATGCCCCTTTGCAATGTGACTTTGCCACTTATCCCATTAAGAGATGGAATCTATTACTCCACCCCTTGAATTTGGGCTCACCCTTGGGGTTTTGTTTCTTTGGTTTTTGTTTTGGCAGATGGCATGAGTTTAACAAATGTTAATGATCAGCTTGTCTGTCATACTACAGTTTCTTTCAAGTCTTTTAAAATTGTGATAAGAACACAACACAAGATCTATCCTCTTAACAATTTTTTATGGCTACATGCATTGTATTGAATGCCCCCCCCCAAAGTCATTAAAGATTAATCCCATTGTAATTGTTGAGGATGGGAAATCCTATTGTAGTAATTGAAAGGTGGGGGCTTGAAGAGGTGATTAGATTCTGAGAACTACACCCTAGTTCATGGGTGTGGTTCTGAGGGCTTTAAAAGGAGTGTATGTGAGAACCTCTCTCTCTCTCTGCTTCTGCCATCTTGCAATGTGATACCCTCTGTCGCTGAAGCCACCACCAAGGAAGACCCTCACCAGATGCTTTTCTTGGACTTGGACTTCCCAGCTTCAGAAACTGTAAGCAATAAAATTTTTTTTCTTATAAATTACCCAGTTCTGGGTATTTTTATTATAAACAACAGAAACACAGAGACAGACTAATACAGTATGATACAGTATTCTTAACTATAGGCACAATGTTGTACAGCAGATCTCTAGGACTTAATCATCTTGCGTGATAGAGCATGGTGGAAGTTACATTCTGTGCCCTTGTAGAACTCTCCTGCAGTCAGGTAAGGAAGTACAGGCTAGACCACTGGATAATGAGACACTACATGGAGAGAGAGAGAGAGAGTCCAAGCTGACAGCTGGTATCAAGGCATTGCCCCATACATGGCAATAAGACCATCTTAGACCTTTCTACCCTAGTCCAGCTGCCAGGTGACTGCTGCTGCATGAGTGAACCCAGAAAAGGTTATAAGAATAGCAACCCAGCTTAGCCCAGGTAACCCAGAGAACTGATAAATAGAAAATTGTCATTGTGTGAAGCCAGTAAATTGTGGTGTAATTTGCTATGCAGCATTAGCTAAATAGGACAACTTGTTTCTATCCCAAAGTAGTCAGAAAAGGAAAAAGGTAAAGATACGCAGTCAATTCACTTTTCTCCATAATTGAGAGAACTAGTGAGAAAAATCAGGATTCTGAAGAGTCGAGGGGCAGAATTAGGAGCCAATTCTGACTCTGCTTCTCTTATTTAGAAACTTCTGTATATTTCAGAAGCTTTAGTTTTGTTTCTTCAGTTAAGAGAGATATAAGCCACTCTTCTGCTGTGCTCATTCTTACAATACTCTGTGTCACCTTTAACTCACTTTGACCTTCATCTCTTGGATTGTGTGGATGAACCTGATTATGGTCTGTGTGTATGTATTTTTTTTTAACAATAATTTTTAAAAATTGGGGGGTGGAGAGATGAGAGGGCAGGGAGGAGGGGAAGGACATATTGACAGTATAAATAGTAAGTCCTGATAGTAGATGGGGAATTTGCAAGTTTGTTATGAATATGCTTCACAGCAATAACAAATATGTCAGTAAGAGTAATTGTCACTTTAGAAACATTGTTGGTTAAAACATAGGAAACTCCTTTAGCTGCAGATGAGTGCAATAGAGTCCAACTCTAAACTAAGGAGTTGTTCTCCCCCTACTGGCCAGTCTTGGAATTGTTCAGTTTTGGAAAATAACCAGGACAGCTGGAGTGAGAATGTTCTAAGACACTCCCATGATTAAAATGTAGACGCTTTCATTCACCAAAATATTTTTGGTAAAGACACCACACAAACTCCCAAAGTTATTATCTGAAATTATTCATTCAGGCATTCTTCCATTTCTTTCTTAAATTTTTTTTTTTTTTTTTTGCGACTGGCTGGTCTGGGGAACTGAACCATTGATCTTGGTGTTACAAGGCTGTGCTCTAATCAACAGAACTAATCTTTCCTTTTAACTTTTTAATTGACAAATGATAAATTGTATATACTTATGGTGTAGAATGTGATGTTTTGATATATGTATACATTGCGCAGTGATTAAATTAAATTCTTCCATTTCTTAAAAATCAGCATATAGTTTATTTGGATATAGCTCACTCATTCGTCAACCTTGTTTAACCTTTAATGTGCACCACTGTGCTAATCACTGGGGCTTCAAAGATGACTTTGGTGTGAACCTGGGTTTGATATCTCCTAGAAGGACAAAGACATGTCGATCACTAAATCAAATGCAGTAAAGAGTCATAAGTGTGATAGAAGATGTCAGTGTACTAGGGTGGGCATAAAGGGGGCAATAAAAAGGTTTCAGCAGGAATATAATTAATAAATAGGATTCCTGCCCTTGGAATTCACTAAGAGGTAATTTGATCATACATAGGCACACAATTATAGTAATTGTTAAAGAGCATTCTCTCTTTTTTTTTTTTTTTGCTAGCTGGATTTTTTTTTTTAAACAACCTTTTATTTTGATACAATTATAGGTTCACAAGAAGTTGCAGAGGTAGCACAAAGAGGTCCTGTATATCCTTCACTATTTCCCCAGTGATTACATCTTCAAAACCAGGCGTTGACAACGGTATAAAGTGTGTGCATAGTTCTGTTTCATTTTATTATATGTCTAGATTTGGTAAGCACTGCTCCAATCAAGATACAGAACTATTCCATCACCACAAAGATCTCCCAGTGCTACCCTTTTATAATACCCCCCACTTCCTCCCTCCACCATCCTAAAGCCTGGCAATTGTTAATCTGTTAAAAGATGATGTTGGTCCCGGAGATGACATCTAATAGGCAGGCATAGACATGTAAATCATGTAAATCAAATGCAGAAAATCAATTAAGGTAGCTTGTCCTTTCAAAAATATTATATAAATGGAATCATACAGTATTTGACCTTTTGAGATTGACTTTTTTTTTTTCTACTCAGCACACTTTCCTTGGGATCAATCCAAGTTGTTGCATGTATCAGTCGTTTGTTGCTTTTTTACTACTGAGTAGTATTCCTGCTATGAATGTGTCCTGTTTGTTTAATCAGTCACCTATTGTATGACATTTTGGGTTATTTCCAGATTTTATCTATTACATATAAAACTGCTATGTACGGGTTTTATAATACCACTTTATGTTGACGTAAAGTTTTCATTTCTCTGGGTTAAATGTCCAGAAGGATGATTGCTAAGTTGTATAGTAGATGAATGTTTATTTATTTTTTTGAGAAACTGCCAAACTAATATGCAGAGTAGCCATAAAATTTTACATCGCCATCAGCAATGTACGAAAGATTCAGTTTATCTTTGCCAGCATTTCGTGCTGACGTTGTTTTTCATTTTCCTTGTTTTAATAGATGTGTTGTAATATCTAATAGTGATCTTAATTTTCATTTTCCTATTTGCTAATAATGTTGAATATGATTTGTGTGTTTATTTGCCATCTCTGTATCCTCTTTAGTAAACTGTCTCATCACATCTCTTGCCTATTTTCTAAGTGAATGGATTGATTTTTTTACTGTTGCATTCTGAGTTCTCACAAATTCCAGATGTGAGTCCTGGAATGTATCTCATTCAGTTTCCTTAGAATTATCACTCGAAATTCCTTGTCAGTCATTTCAAGGGCTTCTTGTTCTATAGGATCTAGAGCTTGAGATTTATTATCCTTTGGTGGTGTACTTTCTTGATTTTTCGTATTTCTGGTATCTTTTCTTTGATGTTTATTCATTGTGGAAGGGGATTTCACAGTCCACAGGTTTGACACTATTGACTGACTAAGATGTTGCTGTGGTTGCCAATTTGGTATGGCTACCTCAGTGACTACTCGGTTGGCCACTAGTGCCTTGCGTGTGTGGTTGCCTCGGGTCTTGGGCCTCTCCGGGGAGCCACCTCTCTGGTCAGCTTGGACTCTTCCAGGCTGCTGGGTCACGGGGCGGTACTGCAGGGTGTGTGGTGTCTGTTGAGCTTCCACCTCCCATGCTGGACTTCTCCCTTTTCCCTGCGCTCTGGCCCAGGCTGCTGGGATGCACTGAGGCACCGCAGAGCGTGTGGTCTCTGCAGAGCTTCCCCTTCCCCTGCAGGATGTCTCCCTGCTCTGTGCGTGCTAGGCCGGGCTTGGGATGGAGCCAGGTGGTGGCAGTGAAGCCTACCTGCTGCTGGATCGCACGGCGGCGGCCCCCCCACAGGGTGTGTGGACTCTACGGAGCTTCTGTCTCCCTTGCTGGATGACTCTGTGCTCCATACACGTTGGGCCGGGCTGCTGGATTGCGGGGCAGCAGCGTGGACCCCGTGGAGTTCCCGCCTCCCCTGCCAGACATCTCCCTGCTCTGTGCGCACTGGGCTGGGCTGGGAATGGAACCGGGTGGCAGCGGTGAAGCCTATCTGCCGGATCATGGGAGGGCGGCCCCGCAGGGCATGTGGTCTCCGTGGAGCTTCTGCCTCTCCTGCTGGACGTCTCCCCGTTCCATATGCACTTGATGTTATGTTTTTATAGTTTAAATCAGTTGATTTGTGGGAGAGAGTGACGGTAGGGACTGTCTATTCCGCCATCTTGACCGGAAGTCCCATTCTAAAAGTTTCTGAGGTCAGGAATTCCAAAGTCCATCTGCTGGTGGCAACAGTGACCCAGGGGTCTCACGTTGCAAGATGGTGGAAGAAGAGAGAGCAGAGAGAGAATTTTATCAGACACATGGTTTACACATATTTTCTCTTAGTCTATAGCTTGTCTTTTCAACTTTTGAGGGTCTTTTGCAGGACAAACATTTTTACTTTTGATGAAGTCTAATTTATCAATTTTTTTTCCTTTATGAATTATGCTTTTGGTGTCAGGTCTAAGAACTCTTCACCAAATCCTAGGTCTCAAAGATTTTCACCTATGATTTTTTCTAAAATTTTATAGTTTTACATTTCACTCTTCAATTTATGATTCAAAAATTTGAGTTAATTTTTTTGAGTTAATATGTGAGGTCAAAGTTAGCATTTTTGCCCATGAATATCCACTAGCTCCAGCACCATATGTTGAAAAGGCTATTCTTCTCCATTCCAGTGATTTTGGATCTTTGTCAGAAATCAGTTGTGCATATTTTTGTGGGTCTGTTTCTGGGTTCTCTATTCTATCCCATTGATCTATGTGTCTGTCGCTCCACCAATACCATATAGTCTTTTTACTATGTCTATATAGTAAGTCTTAAAATTGGGTAGAGTGAGTTTCCCCACTATATTCATATTTTCCAAAATTGTTTTAGCTATTCTAGTTCCTTTGCCTTTCCATATAAATTTTTAAATAATCTTATCTTTATCAACAAAATATCTTGCTAGCACTTTAATAGGAATTGCAATAAACCTATACAAGGGTCTTCAACAAGTTCACAGAAAGATTCATATTATCTTTAAATTCCATTTTTCCACAAACTTTTTGAAGTATCTAGTCTATCAACCCAGGGAGAATTGACATCTTTACTATGTTGAGTTGTCCAACTCATGACCACAGAATGTCTCTTCCTTATTTAGAGCTTTGATTTTTTTCATAAATGCTTTCTAGTTCTCTGCATGTTTTTATTACATTTACACCTAAAGATTTTTTTTTTAGCATTGTAAATGGTATTGGTTTTTAATTTAGTTTTCAAATGTCCACTGCCAGTATATAAAGGTTCAATTAATTTTTGTTCTAGGAGATTTTTTGGTAGATGCCTTGGGATTTTTGTCCATAGACAATCATGCCATCTGCAAATAGAGATAGTTTTATTTTTACCTTTCCAAACTTGTTGCTTTTATTTCCTCTTCTTGCTTTATGGCACTGGCTAGAACTTCCAGTACCATGTTAAATAGTGGTGGTAAGTGAACATCTTTGCCTTGTTCCTGATCGCAGCAGGAAAATATTGTCTCTCACTCTGAAGAATGATGTTAGCTGTAGGGTTTCCTTTTCTGTTGGTGTTAATATTATCTGTTGATAGAAACAAATGTAACATTTTAATTTATCCACCACTCTAAGGTGCTAGAAACACCACTTTAATTTTTCTCAATCAAATTAAATCTGAACATTAGTTACTATGTTAAATCTGAACATTAGTTACTATATTTATGACAAGCTTCCATTTTTGCACAAAACCAATGGTCATTTTATTAAAATACTTACACTTAGAAAAAATAATAAGTGATATAAAGAAAAACTTATACTCCTGATAAAAGTTTATAATAATTATATTAGCATATTCATAGATAATTCAAAATTTCACTTTGCAGTGACCATATGAAAAGCAATGATCACGTTCATAATTAACTCATCAATGACTTTAAAATCTTGTGTGCCTTCTCTTGGGTGCCTTCTCTTCTCTTCTCTCATAATGAAGTCCCGATCCTTGTGAATTAAAGTAAAAAAAGTAAATAAGTCAGCAACTATAATTGGCCCTTTCAAATTATGTTTTCTATAGAATAAATAAGCTATAATAATTTTGCCAAAAAACTGAGCTGACTCTCATCTTAATGACAGGATAAAATGGATAGTGCAAAGCCTTTTAAATAGTATTAGATCTCAGTGAAGTATCACCCTTGAATATTTTTAGTTTAGGAGATTAATATGTATGGATGCTGTGGGAATTACTTGGGAACCCAGGTCTGGCCCTGTTCATTTGAGTATCCATGGAGAGCTCTGAACACAAAGAAGGACTGTTTGCTGGAGCATCATATGGGGAGAAGTGCCTTTCCTTGTATCTCAAGGGTCACTGAAGTCTGGGACAGTCAGTGGGGCCTTCACCAGGCACGTGAAAGCTCTCAGAATGACTGGCAATGACTTAAGCTGCCACTGGGGACATTTCTTTGAAGTAGGCTGTCTTTTTAAACTGACTTTTGTTTTAACAACTGCAGTGACATCAGATGACAAAGAACCAGAAGTTATAGCTGCTTGGAGTTCAGTTGGTCCTTGAGATACAATTTGTCCTTGAGTGCTACATCTCTTCACCAGCAGGTGGCAGTAAACAACTATGAGAAATACTGTAAGAAGGTTCAGTGTAAAAGGGACCTTGGAGTTTACTTAGGGCTATTTGGAAAGGGTAACTCTAAGAGTATACCGGACATTCTCCATATTACCCAAAGCGATCTACAGATTCAATGCAACTCCCATCAAAATACCAATGACATTCTTCACAGAAACAGAAAAAGCAATCCTAACACTCATATGGAACAACAAAAGGCCCAAATAGCTGAAGCACTCCTGAGCAAAAAAAAAAAATAAAGCCAAAGGCATTACCCCACCTGACTTCAAATTATACTACAAAACTAAAGTAACCAAAACAGCATGGTACTGGCATGAAAACAGACACTTGGACTAATGGAACATAATAGAGAATCCAGAAATCAACCCACATACTTAGAGCCAACTATCTTTGACAAAGGCAAGAAGAACATACATTGGGGAAAAGACTGCCTCTTCAATAAATAGTTCTGGAAAAACTGGACATCTATGTGTAGAGGAATGAAACTAGAACCATACCTCTCAGCATATATCAAAATCAACTCAAAATGGATTAAAGCATTAAATTTAAGATCTGAAACTATAAAACTCCTAAAAGAAACACTTCAGGAAGTAGGACTGGGCAAAGACTTTATGAATAAGACCCCAAAAGCACAAGCAACAAAAGAAAAAATAAACAAATGGGATTGTATCAAACCAGAAAGCTTCTGCACAGTAAAATAAACAGTTAACAGAGTGAAAAGACAATCTACGGAATGGGAGAAAATACACACAAACTATTTATCTGACAAGGGATTAATATCCAGTATGTGCAAGGAACTCAATCAACTTAACAGTAGAAAAACAAGTAACCCAATTAAAAAAAAGCACAATGGAGCTGAACAGACATTTCTCAAAGGAAGATATACAAATGGCCAGCAGACACATGGGAAAATGCTCAGTATCACTTAGCATCAGGCAAATGCAAATCAAAACCACATTAACATATCATCTCACCCCAGTTAGACTGGCTATTATCGGAAAAACAGAATAACAAATGCTGGTGAGGATGCAGAGAAAGGGAGCCCCCCACTCTGTTAGTGGGACTATAAATTAGTTTACCCATTATGGAAAACAGTATGGAAATTCCTCAAACAACTACAGATAGATCTTCCATATGATCCAGCAATCTCACTGCTGGGTATATACACAAAGGAATGGAAATCTTGGTCAAAGGGATACCTGCACTTTCATATTTATCAGAGTTCTACTTACAATAGTGAAGAGTTGGAGCCAACCTAAACGTCCACTGACAGATGACTGGATACGATATATACACACAATGAAATACTACCCTGCCATTAAAAGGGATGAAATTCTGCTATTCGCAGCAACATGGATGAACTTAGAGAAAATTATGTTAAGTGAAAAAAGCCAGGCAAAGAAATACCACATGTCCTCACTCATAAGTTGGATGAAAAAAAAAAAAATGAAAGAAAGATACAACAATCACAATAATTCGTTGAACTTTTAAAAGTAGAGAACAGAACTGAGGCCACCAGAGGTGGGAAAAGGGGAAGGGAGGCGGTGAGCGAGAAATTGGTAAAGGGCCACAAAAACTGATTACATTGTGTAATGTTGAACATACTAGTTATCCTGATTTGAGCCTCACATATCGCACACAAGTATTGGTGTTCAACACTACCCCACAGATATGTACAATTATGTTTTGATAAAGAAAAAAAAAAGAATGAGAAAGAAAACACACACACAAAAGTGTATATTGGACATCGTACAGATCTGAAGTTAGCTTTTAATTTGGATATCAACTGAAATCTCGTCTTATCTAGTGCCTCTAAGCTGGTGAACTGGTACAAACCTGGTACAAAACTTGAACATAAGCAGACTTGCAGCAGAGCTGCTTTAGTTGCTTTAGAGGCATGGGGCCTGGTGCCTAACTTCTCAGCATCGCCCTCCCCAAATACAGCAGCCCTTTGGGACTTTGAAGACAGATCCCTCTTTGCCCAGCTACTCACCAGAACAAAAGACTTGTATTCTTACCAAGCAGTGGTGTGCTGAAGCCAATTAATAAATTGTGAGAGATTATGCGAACTGGTTGACTTCACACTGGTAGTTTGAAATTGGCCATGGAGAAAGCAATTAAAATAGAAATCTTCTAAACTTACAAACCAACACCTTCCCACCTCCAGCTGCTTGTTAAATATTTGCCAGTATTCTGCTGATCCAAACAAACTTGCTTCCTCCCTTAGCAATACCCTTTTCCTTCCCACAGGTCCCATCAATCCCCAAACCTCTCATTATCTCACTCTACAAAGCCAAGTCCAGATTCACTTGCTCCTGCAGTGACACCAGACTTGGCCACCCTCCCACCGTCACCTCTTTCTGTCTTCCCTCTGGCTTCCCAAAGCACCTTGTTTATATCCCAGGGTAAAATACTCTTATTTTATAACGTGCATTGCTCAAGAGTCTGGTGCTTTGAGGTATGTGTCTGAGACATCATGGTAACCTCAGTGGCAACAGTCAATCTTGGCACATAGTAGATGCTCATTAAATGGTTGTGGTTTTGGTTATTGCCACGGAATAACATTCCAGTTCTTTTATGTCCCACCGTCTGACCGCAACCAACCTATTAACATTTAAATTTTATTTCTTATCTTTATTCTTTGTGTTATATTTGTTACATTCACTCACACCGTGGCCCTTGGTGTGCCCCATATCCACCTCACCCTCTCTGCATCTGTGTGCGTGCTCTTCCCTCCCATGGAGTGCCTTTTCCTGCTTCCTTCAAGCTCTTGCTCACATGCCATTTCTCTAGGGAGCTACTTTCTCCATATCCTTTTGATTCTGCTGCTCTAAGTAATCTGATCTCTCAACAGCGTGAGTCTTTAAATTTGTCCACTAACTTCTAAAATTCCATTAAAAGGGGAAACTGAACTAATCCACTGTGGTTGACTAGACCGCAAAGAGGAATGCCAGAGTTCATGAAGAATATTCTGAGAGCCTTGCCAAAGTCACTCCCTTGTCCAGACCAAACAGAGGAGTATGAATGATGGAGAGAGATTTCGGACGTGCGGTAGATTGAAGGGGAAGCGGGCAAGGCTGGCTGAGTTCTGTCTGTTTAAAGTGGTGGCCTGTCTGGCAGTGCTCCCTGGAGGTGACAGGGCTGTTTGTGCTCTGGTCCATATCAAAGGTTGCCGTGAACGCCCTACATTCCGGGTCTGTTAGCTTTCCTCATAAAACCATGTTTGGAGAGATATCTCTTGGGAGGGAATTTTGGTTTGAAACTGGAAGAAAGAGAGACTGAAGCTCAATTGGGAAGTAAAAGATATATCAAGGGGGACAAGGTGACAATTCTGAACTGGAAAATATCTTGTGAGGAGTAAAAATAGTGGCTTTTAGGTGGCCTATGAGGCGGTTCTGCTGCTAACCCTCTCATTAGCTGACTTCCTATGCCCCACTGGGACTGTCCTGTGACAGCTGATAGCTGCCTTTGAAGTTTCTAAACCACAGGTGTCACTACAGAGGCCCAGGAGTCCAGGAAGACAGGGAGCTTAGTCAATCTATCAATGAGTTATCAAGAACTGATTGAGCACCATGTATGTGCCAAGGACAGTGACAGGAGCTGGGGGTGAGGAGATACAGAGATAAATAAGATTTTTCTTTTTCTTTTTTTTTTTTTTTTTGAGTGTTTTGGGTAAAGTGAGTGGTTTTCATTTGTCTGAAAAGAAGGACAAAGAAGATAAACATATAAAGAGAGAGGTAAAATAAACCATTTCAAGAGGAAGAGAACACTTTATATACGACAGTTGTGCTTTTCCATCGAGCCTGCATGTGGCCACAGAATACTGTCAACACATAGCTCAGGGCAGCCTCTACCTCTCATTGCCCATTTGTGTAGAGCAGGGACCTGTTTGTCACCCCTGTCCTCATCCCTAACTGATGTTCTGCTCCTCCTCTTTGTTAACTCTTGGAGGGGGGGAGCATTTCTAATATTCCTGTTTGTGTGGTCTGACATTCTCCCATGAGGGATTATTTTAATATATGTTTTGTAATTTTGAATTGTGACCTCATCTTAGGCTTTATCTGTGGAAATCCTCCATAGCCTGGCTTGGGGATATGCCTCTTCAGAGAGATTTCCAGTTTGCTTTATTCAGGCACCTCGGATATTAGCATTTGGGGACTAACTTTTATATTAATCTTCTGGCTTGGGGGTTTCCAGACTACGCAGGTGGTGCTGTTTCAAACTTCAAACTGCTTTGTCGGAAGCCTCATGACTATAAATGCCAGGGGAGATTTTTTTTCCTATCCTGGCAGACCAGATCGTTTCTCCTTGTGCTAGTGGGTAGATTTTTTCTAGTCCACCCTTTCAGTTAGAGTTTGGTTTGGTAAGTGTTCTGGCTTTATTGGGATGGCCATGGGGTGGTGGTCATAGTTTCATCTCTATCTGCTAGGTTCAGGGTTTCATAGTCTGTTCTCTTGTGGGTGCTAGGATCCTAGACTCTCGGTTACTGGGACTGGAAACCCTCTTCCCTCTGTGAGTAGCATCAGTGTTATTTGGCACTCATAGCTATAGTTGAATTTCCTGTTATTTTGAAGGCCCTGTAGAATTCCCCTTTTTTTTCTTGAGAGCTCAACAATGCATTTTAAAGAATGCTGGCTATATGTTACCCAGAATTTTTAGGTTTATGGTGAGAGAATGTCCAGTTTATCCACAGCCAAGAAACAGAGATCCATCCAGCAAATGCTTAATACCTAAGGTCATTCAAGCAGTCCTTAGCATCCAGACATCTACAACAACAGAATGGGAC
Source organism: Cynocephalus volans (assembly GCF_027409185.1). Taxonomy (NCBI): domain Eukaryota; kingdom Metazoa; phylum Chordata; class Mammalia; order Dermoptera; family Cynocephalidae; genus Cynocephalus; species Cynocephalus volans. The sequence continues at coordinate 132,489,945 of NC_084464.1, forward strand.
CCGTGACAGCTTCTCCTCTGGTTATTTGTACTCATTATAGATATAGATACAGAGGACTGAGTCCTCCCTGACTCTATGGCAGAAACAAATATTATATCAGAGGAATGACCCATATCACTAATTTTTAGTGTACAAATATGGTCACTTTATTTTTCTGTGTAATCTCTGTAAGTCCAATGGCCTTTATTAAAAGAGTCCAGTCTCTCTCTCTCTCTTTGTGGAGTGTACTAACATTTATATAGCAAATATATTTCACAGGGCCTAGCTTCTAAAGCCCTGTAGTTTCAGGTATAACCTAACTTTTTAAAATTACACATAGAAATGTTAAGCTTGCAAAAGACAGGAAACTTTCCCCAGGCTAAAGTCTCTGTTGTAGATAAAGAATTGTAACACAGCAAAATTGCTGGGTCCAAGGGCAGATATCCTTGGTGCAACTAAACCTAATGACTGTTGCCATGACAATTATCTTATTGTTCTTTTTGTAACCACCTATGTTCCTTTTCTGTAATTTTCTGGCCTGGACAATAAATACTGAGAGAAGACCCCAGTTCATTGTTAATTTCCAAGGAATGCCTCTCTCTTGAGGGTTTGTGGAAATTAACCCCTTTGAGGCTTCTCACTGCTCAGAAGAAATGGGCTTTGAGTAATCCTTTTTGCATCTCTGTCACCCTGTGGGAGAGGTGACATCTCTTTTTTTAATTTTATTTTTTCATTTTTTTAATTTAACTTCTCAATATACATTGTTGTCAATTTTCATGACCCTTTGCCCATTCCTTTTCCCCCTTACCTCTCTCCCCTCCCCCCCTACATCATATCTGTTCTCTTGTCTTAGAAAGTTCAAGGAATTGTTGTGATTGTTGTGTCTTCTTCTCCCCACCCTTTGTTTGTTTGTGTGTTTATTTATTTATTTATTTTTAGCTCCCACAAGTAAGTGAGAACATGTGGTATTTCTCTTTCTGTGCCTGACTTGTTTCACTTAATATAATTTTCTCTAAGTCCACCCATGTTGTTGCAAATGGCAGTATTTCATTCTTTTTTATAGCAGGGTAGAATTCCATTGTGTAGATATACCACAGTTTTCTTATCCACTCATCTGATGATAGACATTTGGGCTGGTTCCAACTCCTAGCTATTGTAAATAGTGCTGCAATAAACATTGCAGTACAGGTATCCCTTCGGCATGATGATTTCCATTTATCTGGGTATATTCCCAGTAGTGGAATAGCTGGGTCACATGGTAGATCTATCCGTAGTTGTTTGAGGAAATTCCATACCATTTTCCATAAAGCTGCACCATTTTGCAGCTCCAGTGTCTCTCTTTTACGACCTATCCCTCCCCTGTAAATTATTCAAGAATTGTCGATTTCCAGAGATGCCTTCAGAGATGACCACAAGATGTCAGTGTAATATAAAAGAAAGAGCAAATGATTATCTTGCAGTGGAATCCCATTAAAATGTCTTTTAAAACTAAATCATTATGTGCAACTAAAATGAGAAAGAAAACCCCAAATCATGTATAATCCTATTAGTCTGTTGTGGAAGGGTATCGTGTTTTCTATTTTCTTCCAATTCCTGCTCTTTTACCTGTGTATTCTCTAATGTAACCATGTTAGGTGTTTAAGTAACATAAAGTGGGAGAAAAAAAAAAGAATATTTACTGAGTGCTTATTATGTATCACCTACTATGTACTTAGTACATAATACTTGTTTTAAAAATCCATTGAATGAAATACTGAATTTGATATTCACATTGATGTACAAGGCATTTATTATTGCTTCCTTTTACAGATGGGAAAACTAGGTTTAGTAAAATTAAATTACATTCTCAGGTGACACCACCAGTAAATGTGGATCCAGTGTTCAAATGTAGGTCTTTGAGACACTAGAAACCCATGACTTTTTCATAATACCATGCTGCTCTCTGAGGAGTAGTGTTAACAGTGAATATTGTCTTTGGACGATTTTCACTGTGCAAGGAGTATTGATGCCATTAACTATTCTTTTGGAATCTGGAAATTTGTGAAATAATTAAGCTTTTCTATGCCAGCATATGTAGGCATATGTACAAAATAATAATTCCTTAAGTATGAGAAGTCTAGATTTGCTATATTTGAGTTGAACTTCAAAAGTTGACATTTAAGGGAAAAATTTCATATAAGAAAATCTATTTTCAGACTTTATTACTCCCTGTTCTCTTATAAGACTTCAAATGCACCAAGTCTCATCAATCTGTTTTGTTCTGGTTGCTTAGAGGCAGTCTGAGGCTACTTCTTGATTTGTCAACTATATGGTCACCTCCTAAAAATACTATTTATAGCTTAATCATAAACCTGTATGAGAATAACCCACAGATGCTATTGACAGATTATTGTCTGTTATTGTTACTGCAACTAAAGCAAGTGTAATATGAAAGACTGAGCTTGTAAACACTTTCAGCCAAGCCCCTACTCAGATTCTTGAAAACACATCTCATTGAATGGTCCAGGCCTCCCCAACTTGTTTGCTCTCTGCCCTCAGTATTTCAGGAGGAAGTCTAATTAAGGATTGGAAATCAAGCACAGATAATTTTCTCAGCAATAAATCCATCCTAGCAAATGAGGATCTGTCATTGTTTTTAGTCCCTATAAAGTTGTAGATGAATATCTATTAATATGGCAAGATGTTCTTGACATATTAAGTGGAAAAAATGGTTACTGAATAGTTCATACTGTACTTAACCATTACAAATAATATTTATTAAACAATCTAGATGGATATCCACAGCAATGTGTAACAGAGCAGTGCTGTTCAGTACAAATGTGTGCCACCTAATGCCTGGCCTGGCATGTTGGGGTGCCCAGCACCCTCAGCTCCAGATCTCCTCTTCTGTCAGCTTTTTTTATTACCTGCTCTGCTTGAATGTCTCAGCCTCCTTCCAAATCTGCCCAGAATTGGGGCAGGCCGCCATGTCTCCTCTGGTGATGCTTCTCTCCAGAAGAGATTTTACCATGAAAACCGCTCCTTAATAGCTCTGTGATCAGAGATCACTTGAGAAAGTGTCTTATCTTCATGTTCCATGATGAGTAAGGGACGAGATTAGGCCTGGCGGTCAGGCTTATAATCTTGGTCCTCTTTAATTAAGGCATAATTATTAAAAGTGAAAAAATATTTTTATTAAAAAATTGAAACTGTAATTAGATTCCTGAAGTTCTCTTTCTGAGAGTGGATGAAGAGACATCTGATTTTATCATTAGAACCCATGGAAACAACTTTCCTGATGGTTTAACAATGGTCTCTGCTCCAAAATCAAATGGAAACCTCATGGTCTTCAGACTGGAAACATGAATTCAATGGGAATGGGAAAAGTTAGAGGACTGAGATGCTGCATCACAGTCAGAGAAATCCTTTAATCATTGAGGTCACATGACTTTAAGAGTAACAGTTACAAGTGAAAGTACAAAGGAGAGACAGTAGGATGTGAAAATCATTTTGAATCTTGGGAGAACTATGATTTCACTTAAGGAAGGAATCTGCCTCCACAACTGGACAGATAATTTACTTTAGATAAATCAAATCAAGAAGAGAGAAACACATCAGAAAAGATGTAGGCTTCTCTGAGATGAGACCCAAAGACTCTTCACTGAAAGTTCAGTCCAAGACAGCCAAGTGTCCAAGGGATGAACTGTTAGGGCTGGCACTCAGGGAAGGAAGTGCCTCATGGAAGGAGCCTGGAACGGGAGCAACTGAGACCTCTGGGAGAACTGGAGAGGGTAAGAATTGTGTCAGCACAGGAGTTCTGCAGTCTAGGAGAGCAGTCATCTGGAGCCAGAAAGTGAAAGGCACATTTTGGGGCGTAGATCACTATAAAAATGTGTTGTACTTAAAAGCCATCTCTTCAACAGGTCCCACCTCCATGAGGCCACAGGGGTGCTCATGCCTGCATTTTGTCACTTAAACACCCCTTCCACCCTTCCTCCCCTTCACTCCTATTCCTCAGTTTTATTTATTTATTTTTTTAATTGAAAGATAATTGATTATATATATTTGTGGATTACAGAATAAAATATCAATACATGTGTACAATATGTGGTGATCAAATCAGGATAATTAGTATACTCATGTATACAAATTGCAATCAATCTTTGTGACCCTTAACTAGTTTCTCACCAACCCCCTTCTCCTCCCGCTTTCCCACTTGTAATAACCACAGTTCTGTTCCTTTTTTCTTTCGAAAGTTTAATGTGTTATTATGATTCTTTCTCTCTCTCTCTCTCTGTGTCTCTCCTCCCACTAATGAGTGAGGACATGTGGTATGTGGTCTTTCTCTTTCTTGTGCCTGACTTATTTCACTTAACATGATTTTCTCTAAGTTCATCCATGTTGCTGGAAATGACAGAATTTATTTATATTGCAGAATAGTATTCCATTGAGTATATATACCACATTTTCCTTATCCAGTCTTCTGTCAATGGACATTTAGGTTTGTTCCAACTCTTCACTATTGCAATTAGAGCTGTGATAAACATGGGAGTGCAGGTATCCCTTTGACATGATGATTTCCATTCCTTTGGGTATATGCCCAACAGTAGAACTGGTGGATCATATGGAAGATCTATCTGTAGTTGTTTGAGGAACCTCCATACTGTTTTCCATAATGGCTGTACTGATTTACAGTCCCACTAACTGTGTAGGAGGGTTCCCTTTTCTCCACATCCTCACCAGCATTTGTTGATCTCTGTCTTTTTGATAATAGCCAGTATAGTTGGGGTGAGATGACATCTCAATGTGATTTTGATTTGCATTTCCCTGATGCTGAGTGATGTTGAGCATTTTTCATGTGTCTGTTGGCCATTTGTGTATCTTCATTTGAGAAATGTCTGTTCAGTTCCTTTGCCCATTTTTTAATTGATTACTTGTTTTCTTATTGTTGAGTTATTTGAGTTCTTTGTATGTTTTGGATATTAATCCCTTGTAAGGTGCATAGTTTGCAAGTTTTTTTCCCCCATTCTGTAGGTTGTCTTTTCACTCTGTTGATTGTTTCCTTTACTGTGCAAAGCTTTTTAGTTTGATATAATCCCATTTCTTTATTTTTTCTTTTGTTGCCTGTGCTTTTGGGGTAATCTCAAGTTGCTAGCTTTTATCTTGCTATCTCACACGTATATTCTATTCTTTGGCCTTTGGATAATTCTTGACTTTTTATTTCAGTTTCTTCTTCTCAAGGCTCTATTTCTGAGCTCCATGTTTTGAGAATGTTTTTCCTCACCCAGAATAGTTCTGGGATAAAGCATCTGCAAGGATATTTTATCCATTGGGTAGTATACACACAGACTCTGTAGCCTATGAACTTTTCAGAGGCCCACAAAAATGTCTTGAGTCGTGAAAAAATATGTATAAACTCAAAATAAGAAAACTGGGAAATTGAAGGTAATAAATGTTCAATTAAAATTTACAAATATAACACTATGTCAACCATATTGTCAAATTTAGTATTCATACAAATTTCAGTTCATTTGAAAATAATTTTGTAAGTTGGAATTTCTTACTTGGAAAGAATTCCTAAGTATACATGGTGATAGCTCACAAATCATGGTGATAGCATAAATCAGAGGCTACTTGTAGCCAAGTAATTTGAAAAGCAAAATTATAAACATCCTTTCAAAAAATTTACAGCCAAAAATTATATTTAATCTGGGATGAGAGTTTGTTTTGATATGTTTTATATGATGAAGAGTGGAACCTCTGTAGTAAGAGGATCAGGGCCTACCAAGGCCTAAAAATGACTCTGAAAACCCCATTCTGCCCAGCCTATTCCTGCCTTTCCCTTTCCTGGTAGGGCAATTCCATACAGTGTGGTGTGTGTGGGCAGCGTGATGTGTTGGAAAGAGTCAGGAGAATATCACTGGACATACAATTTCTAGCAGTGAGAATTTTGGCAACTTTATTAGCCTCTAAGTCCTTCCATTTATTTTAAAATGTAGAAATTCCTGGGAGGATTAAAGAAGATGTTACCTAGTAGGTTGGTAGTATGATCTAGAAAAGAGAAGATGGGTTAAATCTTTGTACGCCACGGAGAATAGATTTAAACAGAGGAAGAGACTTGAACTCAGGATCAAGGACTTAACTCAGAAGTTAAAAAGCTGCAGGAGGCTTCAGAGCCTCAAACCTTATAAAAGTAAGAACAGTTTATTAGGGAAGGATATACTTAAGACAATTGCACGAATTTGGTCTTGTGACAGATTGCATTACTGCTCCTAACGATTCATTCCCTTCTGTAAGACAATCCTGCATTACCACCCATTGCCATGTTACTCGCTGAGCCTTGCTTTGGCAGAACACACTCCCTGCACCGTTTACGGTTGGCTGTGTGACGTGCCCATGGACAGACGCGCAACAACGCCACATACAAGAGGCAACATCAGGGGTAATCTTGTGATTAGGCCTCTTGCTCTTTCCCCTCTGCCTCAAGAATGGTGTTTTGCCCCACATAGGGACTGCTCTTTCGGCCCAATTCCTGGAACGAGAGGAACATGGAGCAAAGCCACAGCAACAGAGGCACAGCTGCTAATGTGTAATGGTGTGAGAAATAAATATTTGCTGTTACAAGCCACTGAGATCTGGGGGTTGTTTGTTACTACAGAAAAGCTGATTAATATAGGTGTTCAGAGGGAAACTCCTCCAGCCAAGAGGGTTATTCATCTTTCTTTTATTGGTCTAATTTGAAAAAGAGGATTTTCACGTTAATCGGCAGTAAAGAAAACTAGCATGTTCCACTTTCCCAGAGTAGTGTTGTGCATAGTTTATAGTAACAAACACTTTAATGGAATTAGAGTTAACATAAAGTTAATCCTGGTGCTGCCCATGTCACACTGCCCCAAGGTTCCATGTCAGGATGCTGGGAGTGAAGTCATGGAGCTATTTGAGTGGCCAATAAAGTTCCTTATTCATCCCTAATGATACCTTCTGGGATTTACTGACATAGGCATTTTGCATTTCTCAATTACAAGTGTGAAATATTTTTGTTGCCAATTTCGCTAGTATTAGGAATTCTTTGCAAGGTATTTTCTGCACTTCATGGAAAATCAGCGTTAAACAAATCGACTCATTTCTCCATGGCTTAATTTAGCACACTACTTATTTCTACGTGGTGTGAATCCGTTCTTTCTTCTCTGAGCTCTAGAAAAATGAAGTACTTTGATTCAGAACATGACTTTCATTAATTATAACAAAGTAGCAATGGCTAAGATTTTTTGTCATTGGTATTTCTGGTTTATTTTTATTTATTGATTGAATGTTACTTTTAAATTTTCGTAGTGTAGCCATATGACCAGGCAATGAAACCAACAGAGAGATTGCCTTTCTTTTGGAACTTTGCATTATTCTAAACATTTCTGCATTATCCCATTATCTGTGTATGCCCTCATTTATCCTAACTTATAGGTATTGTTCATTCATCCAGGAAATATTTATTGATTGCCTACTACATGTAAAGCACTGTTCTATACCCTGCAGACATAGTGGAGAACAAGAAAAACAATATCCTGTTCTCTTGGATTTAACAGTCTTGGAAATTCTTAGGAAAAGATCTGCGTAGGTAGAAGGCATAGAAAGTGTAAAAGCCTTGAGGCAAGGCTGAGCTTACAGCACCCAAGGAATGGCCAAAATGCAATGTTGCTGAGATGGAGTTAAAAAGGGGAGATGTTAGGAGATGATACTGAGAGGGCCGAGGAAGTTTAACTCATAGGGGGGCTTTAGATTTTGTTCTAAACATAATTAGGAGCCACAGGAGGATTTATATTTAGAAAGATTACTCTGGCTACTGAATAGAGAAAGAACAGTAGAGGAGCAAGGGGAAGGGGGAAGACTGTGGGAGGCTGTTGGAGAAATCCAGGAGAGAGGGACATGGTGACATGGACTGGAGCTGTGCTGGTGGAGGTAGGGAGAAGAGGTCAGATTCAGCATGTATTTTGGATGTAGGACTTGCTGGCAAGATGGCTGTGGGATGTGAGCAGAGAAGATCAAGGATGTCACCTCAGCTTTTGGCCTAAATGACTGGGTAAACTCTGGTGCTGTTACCTGGCATGGGAAAGACTGGAGAAGAAGTAGATTATTTTGCAGGGGGAAACATGATATATTTTAGCATATGAAAGTGTATCTAGAAGCAGATTATGTGCTGCTGGATTGCTACTACCCACAGGCATGCTACCATAAAGGCTGCTGTCTTTACTCCTGGGTTCCAAGCACTTGCAAGAGCCACCTGGACACTCAGTAGACCAGGTGAATGTTGGAAGAAAAAGAGCCCCATAAAAGTCACCTGTATGGTTCTCATTATAAAGAGGGAGAATGGGGCTGGCCCGTTAGCTCAGTTGGTTAAATCACAGTGTTATAACACCAAGATCAATAGTCCAGATCCCCATACTGGCCAGCTGCTAAAAAAAAAAAAAAAAAAAAAGTAGGGACAAAGGCTAAAGACCTAGAGAACCGGGCATATTTGTCTTGTACTATGCATGCAGTGAACAATTGTTTATTTTTGTTTTTATTGTCTGATTTTCATTCTGATTAACTACCCAATTTTTCTCTAATGCATGGTTGGCAAACTTTGGCCTGTAGGCCGAATCTGCTTGCCTCCTGATTTTGTAAATAAAGTTTTATTGGTACACAGCTATGTCCATTTGTTGATGTAGTGTCCACGGCTGCTTTTGAGCTACAATGTCAGAGTTGAATGGACAGAGACTGTATGATCACAAAGGCTAAAATATGTATTATGGGACACCCTTTACAGGAAAAGTTTGCCAATCCATGCTCTGGTGGAATCATTATTCCCCAACTTTCAGCCGATGTGATTTGGGTAAAGCTGACTCCATTCATGGGCTCCAAGGTTTGCCTGGGCTAACTCAGTCTACACATTCCCTCCCACTGGCATGAGCGATTGGTTTAGGGGTGAGCGTTGACTCCAGCTTGTCTAATCCACGAGAGCTCAAAAATTTTGCCTGGACTTCTGAGACAAAGACTGTAGCTTTCCTTATTGGTTCTAAGCCCTAGGAGTGTAGCCCTAGGAGTGCTGGTGGCCACGTTGGGAAAGCCTGTCTGGGGCTGAAGTTAACATAGGGAGAAAGAAGAGCTCTGCAGAGAGATGGAGAGGATGAAATCCTGGTGATATATTTTGAGTTCTTTTATCCTGCCTGAAGCCAGTGCACTCCGGGACTTACCTGTTAAATTCCCTTTTCCCCAATAAATTCCCTTCTTGCTTAAGCCAGGTTAGATTTACTTTAGACATTTGCATCTCAAAGAAGTCCAGTGGATATAAATTGATGTAATGCTGAATCATAATGTACACAATTTATCTGATATTGAGATGAAATTAAAAAACACATGCCCTTTGACATTCTGTCTCCTACACATCCCAGCTCAAATGGTCCCTTTGTCATACAGTCTCAGGTGAAAGTGAATTTCCATTCTTTTACCCTCCTGTAGGGTTTTTTTCCCCATACAACTTTCAGGATATTTACCTTGTTCTACCTTATTTCATGGTTATTTGAAGGGAAGTATTTCTACTGTACGTGTTGAAAGGTTTGCGAGAGCACAAACTACATGTTACTCACCTCTGTGTCTCCCCGAGTACCTAACACAGTGAGTCGTCCACCATGGTAAGTACTAATAAGTGAATGATTGAGTGCGCCTTCGTATCAGTTAAATTTGAAGCTACAAATTAATGAGTCAAAATGAGGTAGAGCAAGGAGAGTGAAAGAGAAGATTAGTCCCCTGCAACCTTCCTTCCTTGCTTCCCTAAACTGAGGGAGGACACAATATTTAAATTAATGGAAGATTCAAGTTTTGATTTAGATCAGGCCAGACTTTTAAAAATACTTGAATATGAAAATATTGTATTAGCCAAAAATAATCCAATTGCTATGAAATCTGCCCAAAATATTGTCAAGAAATTGGATTGGCAGATCTATCAAAACATGTTTAATGGCTAGAGGTTGGGGAAGGGTGAGAAACAAAACTATTAACTATCTGTATTCTATTGTATTCAGTCCATTCCATAAGCTATTTACATATTCTATGCCTGATTGCTTTGTCTTACATTTCTGGCTTTGGGACTTAACTGCAAAATATCAATTCTTTAAAATGGTATTTAAATTATTTAAATTATCTACTAATAGCATTAGACCTGATAGGTTAATTTATTTTTAAGAGACTACCCATATATTCATATGTTAGTATAATTAAATAACCTATGTAGATGTTCAAGATGAGTTTCTGAGCTTAAGAACTGTGGAGCTGAAAGAGAGAAGAATAAAGTACATTCATAAACTACTGGACCAATGTTTTCAAGAATAACTTTCTGTGATGCTGAAAATATTCTATATCTGTACTGTTCAATATGAAAGCCACTAGCCACATATTGCTACTGAGTGTTTAAAATACGAGAGGTTTTCAAGAAGTTCTTGAAAAATGTGTATTAGGAAAAAACAATACATGCACTTCAAAATTTTTTGTACCAAAATAAACTCACACTAATTTTTTCTGACATGTCTGAACATTATCTAGTTTGATGCACTAAGGATAAGATGTCAGTTTGAGGGCCGACCCCGTGGCGCACTCGGGAGGGTGCGGCACTGGGAGCACAGCAGTGCTCCCGCCGCGGGTTCGGGTCCTATATAAGGATGGCCGGTGTGCTTAGTGGCTGAGCACGGTGCGGCCGGTCACAAAAAAGACAAAAAAAAAAAAAAAGATGTCAGTTTGAAAAGAACCCCTATCACGATGACATGAATTCTGCTAAAATCAAAGCAAGAACAAACATCAAATTGATGGTGAAGGTTGTGTGGAAGAATGGTGAAATCATTGATGCTTTATGAAAAGTTTATAGGGACAATGCCCAAAAGAAATCAACAGTTTACAAATGGATAACTCGTTTTAAGAAGGGATGAGACGATACTGAAAATGAAGCCCGTAGCTGCAGACCATCCACAACAATTTGCAAGGAAAAATTAATCTTGTTGGTGTGCTAATCGAAGAAGACTAATGATTAACAGCAGAGACAATAGCGAACACCATCGACATCTTAATTGGTTCAGTTTACACAATTTTGACTGAAAAATTACAGTCTGCAAATTTTCCACTCAAAGGGTGCCAAAACTGTTGCACCCAGATCAGCTGCAGATAAGAGCAGAGCTTTCAAAGGGAATTTTAAACAAGTGGGATCAAGATCCTGAAACATTGCTTTGAAGAACTGTAACAGGAGATGAAACATGGCTTTACTAGTATGATCCAGAAGACAAAATACAATCAAAGCCATGGCTACCTAGAGATGGAAGTGGTCCAATCAAAGCAAATGTGGACTGGTCAAGAGCATAGGTCCTCGGGGCAACAAGTTTTTTGGGATGCTCAAGGCATTTTACTTGACTTTCTGGAAGGCCAAAGAACTATAACATCTACTTATTATGAGAATGTTTTGAGAAAGTTAGCCAAAGCTTTAGCAGAAAAATGCCTGGGAAACCTTCATCAGAGCATCTTTCTCTACCACAGCAATGCTCCTGCTCATTCCTCTCATCAAACAAGGGCAATTTTGTGAGAGTTTTGATAGAAAATCATTAGGCATCCAACTTACAGTCCTGCTTTAGCTTATTCTCACTTCTTGTTTTCTAATCTTAAAACATCTTTAAAAGGCACCCATTTTTCTTCACTTAATAATGTGAAAAAGACTGTATTGACATGGTTAACTTCCCAGGACCCTCAGTTCTTTAGGCATAGACTAAATGGCTGGTACCAACACTTACAAAAGTGTCTTTTTTAACATAAAGCTTATGTTAAAAAATAAAGTTTCTGTTTTTAATTTTTAATCTTTTAATTTCATTTTTCCACACACTTTTTGAAGTTTCCTCTTATTGCTAGAGTGACAGGGAAGCTGAATTATACATTTTATTTAATTTTAATTCATTTAAGTTTCATAGTCACATTTCTCTACTTGCTACCCTGGACACCAAAAAACTAGAATATGGGTAAAACTGATGTAAGTGATGCAATAAACTTATAAACAGTATTTGCTATAGCAGTTTAAAGGAAAGAAGGCTGCTAGCAGGTTAGGGGATTCAGGAAAGGATTTAAGCACTTATGGAAGTAGCTTCTGGGAAGGGCTTTAAAGGGTGGATAAGGCTGATTTATACTTAAATGTATATATAGTAGTTCCCCTTTATCCATGGGGGGATACATTTGAAGACCCCCAGTGGATGCCTGAAACCACAGATAGTACCAAATCTCATATATACTATGTTTCTTTCTATACATACCTATGATAAAGTTTAATTTATAAATAATCACAGTAAGAGATTGACAATAACTAACAATAAAACAATTTAGTAGAATAAGGGTTACTTGAACGCATGCACTGTGTGCAATACTGCCACAGTCCATCTGATAACCCAGCCAGCTCCTGAGTGACTAATGGGCAGGGGGTGTCTACAGCGTGGAGATGCTGGACAAAGGGATGAGTCACACCCCCGGCTGGATGGAGCAGGATGATATGAAATTTCATCACGCTACTAAGAACGGTGCACAATTTAAAATTCATGAATTGTTTTTTTCTGTAATTTTCCAATTAATATTACGGACTGTGGTTGACTGAAACCATGGAAAGCAAAACCGCAGATAAGGGGGAATACTGTATGACTGTGCACACACACACACATACACATTATGTGAAGAATTATACACATTATGGGAAGAATTTTTCAGTCTTAGGGACTAGACTGAATGGTGGTAAAATGTGGAAACTATTTGGGAAATATGAGTAAGTCCAGTTTGGTTTTGGCATATGTACCAGAGTAATTCGAGATTATTGTAAGTCCTTTGAGGCCATTTTGTAAAAGGTCTTGAATACCATACTGAAAAGATAATATTTACCTTGATAGTAATTAAGGAGCCAAAGCATTATTTTTTTTAGCAACAAACATATGCCACAGATATTAATCTGTTGGCAGCCTTTAAGAAGGAGAATTGGGGTGAAACAGGAAAACTAATTAGCAGACTCATATAAATATTGCAGTCAAAAATAGTGAAACCTGTAATAAGAATTATGGAAATGGAAAGTTGGAGATGGTCTAGAAGAGTTTTTCTGCGTTTGGAGCATATGAATACGTGAACAGAGATAAGTGTTTGCTTCTTGTCTAGAAATTTCTAAAGATAGGATGGATTACAGTAGCAATTTCCACCATCAGGGTGAGAAGGGACCTAGGTGCCTGGGAATAAGATGGGGGAACCTCAACTCAACCTCAATTTTATGAAGCCTTCTGAGAGAAAGAAAAGACCTCAGCAGTTTCTATTGCTCACTGAGGCATGTGAGAGGTTAAAGGAAGGATGCAAGTGACAGAACCATCCAGAGACTATGTGGCCCCTGTAGGAAGCCACACTTAGGGAGAGGTGGGCAGTCTGGGTAGATAGTGGGGCTAAAGAGAAGCATAACTCTCCATCTATGAAGGGTTTCTCAGTGGTAGAAACAGCTAGAATAAAGTTGAACAATGACCCAAGGAAACTAGGCCCAACACTTATGCAGAGTCTCATCAATGCAAGCCATTAACGGCAGCCAGGTCATCTCAAGTGAAAGCAGGGATGCCTTCCTTCCCACTGACGAGTGACTGGGTATGTAAGATAAACCTGCTTATGTTAGGTCTCTAGTACCTCCCTTCAACCCTCCGCAACTAGATGTAGAAGAGAAAGAAGGAGGGATATGGATCACTTACCTTTGGGATATGGGTTAAGGATGTATTCTTCCAGAGACATTTTGCTTTTCTTCCTGCCAGATCCTTGTTGGTATCACAGCTTGGAATGACTTTTTCTTTTTTAATTAGTATGCTTTATTTTTTAGAGCAGTTGTTTATACTTAATGTATGTTTATAAGTGAATGAATGACAGCAATGATACAAAGGACAGGAGGGAAGAATTAGAAATATTTTGTTATTTTAAGGTACTTGCATTACCCATAAAACAGTATAGTGTTCTTAGAAAGTGGACTTAGATTAGTTGTAAATGTATATTGCAAATTTTAGGCTAAAAAAAGTTAAAAAATATATAATTGATATCCTAAGGAAGGAAGGAAAATGGAATCATATAAAATGCTCAGTTAATACCACAAAAGACAAAAAAAGTATGGAAGACAAAAACAGGAACAAAGAACAGGGGCAGCAAATAGAAAACAGTAGCAAATATGGTAGATATTAACCAACTATATCAATAACCACTTTAAACACCAGTGGTCTAAGCACACCAATTAAAAGACAGAGATTTTCAGAGTAGATTAAAAAACAAGACCCAACTATCTGTTGTCTACATGAAACCCACTTTAAATAGGTTAGGCTCTGGTAGAATAGTTTCTTCTGAGGGCAGGCCTTGTTAAGGACAGAGCGTCTGACATGCTTCAGAATGGTGACTTTCCCCCTCCCCCTGCCAGAAGTGAGAGCGGTCACTGTCAGGACCTCTTAGAGCTCCTGGAAGTAAAACTCCCAAAAGTATGTGTGTGTGTATTTGTGTTGGGGGAGTTGGGAGAGGGCATGACTGGGTTTGGGACTACTTTGTATATAAATGAATTTCTAAATTGAAGTTAAAATATTTGAAGGTGGGTGGAAGGGAAGTAGAGGATTGAATGATAATAGAGCGTTGCCACCTGGGTAACAAGTAGATTAATATTGCTATTAATAGAAATGCAGGATCACATGGGGAAAGCTGGTTTTGAGGGAAATTATGATGCTCTCATAGCATGGTGGGTAATAATTATGATGCTCTTATAGCATGGAAGATCTTTCTCTTTTTCTCAAAATCAAAGATGATTCACCTAACCAGGTTTAAACAGAACCAAAAACAAACAAACACCCAAAAAACTCTTCCAGTGGATGGCCCCCAGACCCAGCTGTCTATTAGACACACCCAGTGGTGCTTCCAGTCAACATCTCCCAATTGGCTGTTGCTCCTGGCAATGGCAATTTCCACTGGTTGCCATTTCTAACTGGGGTTAGCATGGGTCTCCATAGCAACAGCTTCCAGTAGTCACCCCTATTGGCCTGGGTCCTCACCAACAGCAACACCTCCCAGTAGATCTTCCTGCTGGTGAATGCAGCTCCAGACTTCTATTCCCCTGGAATCTCATAAAATTCTGAAAGGTTCAACTTTAAAGGACTTCAATCCCAAACATCTTCTCAATAAAACTTCTGGATTCCCTCCATAGGTAAAGGGAGCGTTAAACTTCTAACAAAACCCTCTAGGCTAGCTCTCTACAGGTTCTCTACTTTAAGGGCAGTTACAACGCCACACAGTTCTCTCAAGTCCTTATATCTCCATGGGCTACTCTACATGCCTCTCATATAAAATTCCCACAGACAGAGATGCTGGACTTCAGACTTGAAGGACTGATGAGTGTTTTTTCATCATGGGGTCCTCTGTGTTCTGGTTAGCTGAGCAATTCATATATATGGGAGGTCACTAAATAACCATGTTTGGAACAGTGCAACACAAAGACTACCACAATGTGTAGTAGAAAATTGACAAGGATTCACAGCAAAAATGATAAAAGCTGCCAATAATTGTATTAGTGAATTACGAATGTGTGTAATATTATGCAGGATCCCATTCCTAGTTGCTTTTTTCCGAGGCCCAACACAGAAATTGTCTTCCCCGGTGCACAGGCAGAGCTCGTGACCTCCCACGAGGTTGTCTCCCAAAGGTCACATTAGAAAGTCTGTAACTCCTTCCCCCAAATATTCAAATTTAGGGAACTACAGTGTTGGCTAATGCCCCACAAGCCTCCCGTCTCTTACCACATACCAATATTGAGGTATCTATGCAAAAAGAATCCCAGGAATTGACCCAGGTGCAAACTTGGCTAATAACCCTGAGTTTAAAATTGTGAATGACATAAAATAATCTTTGTACTGGGATTCATCAGCCTAAATTATAGATAAGGTTTATAAACAAATAAATAAAATGCAAAACAGTAACAATAACAATAAAAATAAGTCTTATGTTGTAGAAAATATTTTTTAAGCCCTTGGATTTAATGCCATTTTTAGTGCTTGATGATACCTCTCTCGAGAGGGTATAACAAATACTGAACAAGGATGACACAGATCAGAAAGAATTTAGCTAGGGAGGAATTCAGATTGGGGAGAGAAATAAAAAGTTGGGCTTATTCTCATTAAAAACATCCCTCTGGAATGACATAAAAGAACATTTTTTAAAAGACTAAAATAATAACAGTTTATCTTTTATGTTTTGTTAATACTAAGGGATTCAATTTGAAAGTATTTTTATCCCAAACATAGAATAAATCAGTATAAATTGGATTGAAAATGGAGAAGAGTCAACACTGGTAGCAGTGAATGAAGATTTGTAAATTCGAAACGTGGATCAAAATTTCCCAGTTCAAATTGCTTTTCTGAACCTTGGATTACATATGGTTTGTGTTAAATCTGTCTGTATTTTCTAAATTCAAACTTCTTTGGATAGCACCCATTACATCAACAGTTAAATTGGAGTACTTTATGTGTTCTTTTGTATTATTTTTATAAAGATGATGATAAACTGGAGATCATTTGAAAATACAAGATAATGAATACAAGATGGTTCTCCACCAATTAGACTCACAGGCCTTATTATCATTGTCTCTGTCTTTATTACATCTTGGACTAAAAAATGCAATGACTATAGCGTTTATTTGTAGCCCAGCCTTTGCAGGGAAAGGACCCAGATGCTCCAAGTGTAATTCACGAAGCCTGATTTCTTGTATGAAAGCAAGTCACTGAAGAGTAACTTGAAAAAAAAATCAAACAGCTGGATTTGATTTGAAATATTTATTTATTCACATATGAATAAAAGTGTCTAAAAGTATCACTTCCTTCTTTTTCTCCTCCCACTCTGCCTCAGGATGCTTCATGAACTAGGGTCTCTAGATTTTAGTTTTGTTAAGTTTTTGTATTCTTAAAAATCAGGCAAAGGCAGAGTGAATAAGAACTGTTTTTGTTTTTCATAAAAGTGGTATTTTTCTATCCAGTTGCCTGCCAGTATCCTGTTTAAACGTACACACAGATGTGTTATGTGTTGATAACCCTTATTACTGAAGTGGAACATACATAGTGAGATGTTATTTTCCACATGGAACTCCAGAAACAAAATCTTGTTGTGCTCTATAATTGAATCCCATTAAATGTATATTAAATATGTAGTTCCACAATTTCTGTTCATTAGTTTCATTTTGGAGTTATGTTTAATGAAAGAGCCTGCTGATAAGTTAATTAAAAAATAGATGTTGGAAGAGGTCAATCTGTCCTCAAAGATTTAAAAAAAAATTGGCATGAGTTCATCTGATGTGATGAAATGCAATGCCTCCCTAAGATATTTGTGCATTTTGGGTGACTTTCTTCTTCTAGGTTCTTCTGTAAGTAGTACCTACCTGAAATTCTTGAGTTTCTACCCTCCTTAAGTGGTCTATCTCATTTTTCCATACATATGGTGCTGTACTAGTTTAATTATGCAATAAAACTTACTATTTTTCAGGAACTCATTATATGAAAAATTAAAAATTAAGTTTTATTTTTTTGATTATAAAGTAATAACTACTCTGTAAATAATTTGGAAAACATAGAATATTATGAAGATAAAAATAACCCCCAATAGTCCCTTTTAATATTTTGACAAAATTAAAAAAAATTTTTTTCATTGATTTTGCATAATCATGGGACACAAAGCTGACTGTCACCACCTGTGTCCAAAACGTGATGAGCCCATTATCACCAATTGCAATTATTACCTGTGTCCTCCCCCCAACCTCTCCCTAACCTCCCTCCCCTCCACCTCCACCCCTGGCAACCCTAGGTATGTTCTTGTCCTCTGCAAGTCTGACAAACTACTGTGGTCTTTCCTTCCTTCTTTCCTCCCTCCCTCCCTCCCTCCCTTGCTTCCTCCCTTCCCTTCCCTTCCCTTCCTTCTCTCTTAGCTCCCATTTATGAGTGAGGACATGTAGTATTTTTCCCTCTGTGCCTGGCTTATTTCACTTAACATAGTTTCCTCCAAGCTCATCCATGTTGCTATGAATGGCAGGATTTCATTCTTTTTATGGCTGAATAGTATTCCATAGTGTATATACACCACATTTTCTTTATTCAGTCATCTGATGATGGACATTTAGGTTGGTTCCATACCTTGGCTATTGTAAATAGAGCTATGATGAATATGGGAGTATATGTACCTTTCAACATGATGATTTCCGTTCCTTTGGTTATATACCTAGAAGTGGGATTGCTGGATTTTATGGTAGATCTATCTGTAGTTGTTTGAGAAACCTCCATACAGTTTTTCATAATGGCTGTTCTAATTTACAGTCCTTGAATGCTTGAATGGATTAATTAATTAGTTTAATTTATTTTAATTTATTTTTGGGGGGTGTGGGCTGGCTAGTAAGGGCATTTGAACCCTGGACTTGGTATTATCAACACTGCCATCTAACCAACTGAGCTAATTGGCCAGCCACAGTTATTTAATTCTTAAACTTTTAAATTGACTTATAATACATTTACGAATGTGTGCCAAGTTCTCTCATGCCTCCACCTCCAAAGTAAACACAATTCTGATTTCTATCACTGTTGATTAGTTTTGCCCACTCTGAGTCTCATACAGATGAAATTAATCAGTATTTACACTTTTGTGCATAGCTTCATGAGTGAAACTCAGCATAATAGTAGTTCTTTTTTTATTGATGTGTATTATTCCATTGTATAAACATTCTACACTCTATCTACTCCTGTTGATAGACATTTGGATTGTTTTCAGTTTTAAAATGAATAAAACTGCTTTGAGAATTTTATACATGTCCTTTGCTCATTTCTTTTGGATATATACTAAGGAGTAAAAGTTTGCTGTGGTATATGTTTAGCTTTATTAAATATTGCCATGTAGTTTTCCAAAGATATTGTATATTTGTCTAAATTATACATGTTAACTGTGCTGACAAAAATTATCTTACTATTTGTGGACCTAATGTAAGTCTTAACAGGTTTTATGTTGTTAAGACGTAAATTTTAATTAATCAGTGATACTCTACATTTCTTACTAACTCTTCTTTGACTTGCTTTTAAACATCTAATATAGAGGATGGGTCTACATGTCTATTGCTTTGGATCATATATTTAGATTTGTAATCTGACTTAGTATTTTAAGAATATATTTTACTTTGTTTACTTTATTCTTAGTCTTAGTAACAGTCTATATATAAGCAGTATGATTCATGAGGTGAAGAATAGTTATAAACCTACAGAGGAAAATCTGCCACAATTTTATTTATGGCAGGGGAAATGCGGTAAGAGAATACACTGAATATACAATGAATATGTGTGCTGCATCTACTCTTGGGCACATAGTTAATTAAAATATAGTGGCTTGAATAACTAAGCCAGTTATTAATTTATGTATTGTGAACTGTTTATGTAAATCCAAAATCATAAATAACTCTATCCCTTTTAGACGTGTTCTTTGTTATTTTTTAGTGAGGAGATGTAATATTTATTTTAAAAAAATCTCTGATTATAACATAATGCATGTTCATTTCAGAAAATTTAGAAAAGTATGGAAAATTATTACAAAGGTTATAAAATTACTTTAACCTAACCATCATGAGATGAACACTAATTACTAAAAGATTAATTAATTAAATTAAAGGTTATGTCTGGAGTTGGTACAGTTGAACCAGTCTCCTCTGGGGCACTGTGAGATGATATGTTGTGTACCAAAAAAATGGTACTGAAGTCATCATAGAAAAATTATATTTTGCGTATATTGAATCAGTTCCCTACTTTCTCAGAAGGTAACCAATTAAGTTTTTTTCCCCTTAACTATCATTATGAACTAATGAATGTAAGCATAGTTGATTGGCTTAATGCACTGCCATTTTTGTCCATACTGGAGCTCAGTTACCTCATCTTTAGTGGGATCTCTTCAATTTGTCTCTTGAATCTTTTTGATATGATCTTAATGGCATTTGTTACATTCCTTGTTATTCAATATGAAAAGATATCCTAAGTATAGATTTATTTATCTACGCATTTCTTGCCTCAGACTTGGAATCAGCTATTCTCCAAGAAATACTAGTTTTAGTGGAAAGTAATATTTCAAGAGCACAGTCTGGGCCTGGGGATGTTCATTGCTCTTGAGTTGTCATTCTATCTAAGCCTTTTCAGTGGGCAGCTGCAGGAAAAAATATATGTGTATGTGTGTGTTTGTTTTAAAAGATAAAAATACCCCATGAGTTTATGCTGATATTTCCAATTCAAGTTCAGAACTACAGAATTTTACTTACCACTTTTATATTGTATCTGTGTTTTCTGGCTTTCTCACTGAGAATCTCAGTACTCATGAACACTGGGGATAGAATTAGAATATCCATAGTGTCTAATTTACTTTATCCCACATTGCACACCTAACGGCCTGAGAATAACAATGTTAATACCACGACCATCATCAGTGAAAGCAGTTAAATGTTTTTTTTCTGTTGGGGACACATGCTATCTCTACTCTCTTTTCCATTTTTTATATGTACTGTCAGTGCATATAACTACTGTATAATGTACTTTCTCCTCTTTAACCTTCACTTAGTCTTAGTTCTAAAGATAAGCTTTTCAATGCTCACTACCACTCCTTATGTTAATATCTCTCAGACATTTTCATTGTTTGAACTTGTTCACCAGTAGGTTACTCAGGAAAGGTTCACAGGAACATGCACTGAGTTCTTATACATTTTTAACAGTTTGTCTGTGTCCTTTATTCCTGAAAGTCAGTTTTGGAGGATAAAATTCTTTGGCTCATATTTTGTTTCCTTGAGTATATTAAATATGTTATTTCATTTTTTTCAGGTGCAAAATATTACTGTCAAAAAGTCTAATGATGAACTAATTTTCTTTTTACTTATAAGGGTCACTTTCTTTTTGCCTTTGGTCCAGGTGGTTTTCCTTTTTCTTTAAATTCCAGCAGTTTTACTAGAATGTGTCTTGGTGTTGGTTGGTTTTATTAGGTACATGGAATGCTCTTTCAATATATGCTTTCAAATCATTTTTTTTTTATTTTTTATTTTTTATTTTTTTTAATTTTATTTTGTCGATATACATTGTGGCTGATTATTGCTCCCCATCACCAAAACCTCCCTCCCTTCTCCCTCCCCCCCTCCCCCCCAACAATGTCCTTTCTGTTTGCTTGTCATATCAACTTCAAATAATTGTGGTTGTTATATCTTCTTCCCCCCCCCCCCGGTTTGTGTGCGTGTGTGTGTGTGTGTCTGTGTGTGTGTGTGTGTGTGTGAATTTATATATTAATTTTTAGCTCCCACCAATAAGTGAGAACATGTGGTATTTCTCTTTCTGTGCCTGACTTGTTTCACTTAATATAATTCTCTCAAGGTCCATCCATGTTGTTGCAAATGGCAGTATTTCATTCGTTTTTATAGCTGAGTAGTATTCCATTGTGTAGATGTACCACATTTTCCGTATCCATTCATCCGATGATGGGCATTTGGGCTGGTTCCAACTCTTGGCTATTGTAAAGAGGGCTGCGATGAACATTGGGAAACAGGTATACCTTCGACTTGATGATTTCCATTCTTCTGGGTATATTCCCAACAGTGGGATAGCTGGGTCGTATGGTAGATCTATCTGCAATTGGTTGAGGAACCTCCATACCATTTTCCATAGAGGCTGCACCATTTTGCAGTCCCACCAACAATGTATGAGAGTTCCTTTTTCCCCGCAGCCTCGCCAGCATTTATCGTTCATAGTCTTTTGGATTTTAGCCATCCTAACTGGGGTTAGATGGTATCTCAATGTGGTTTTGATTTGCATTTCCCGGATGCTGAGTGATGTTGAGCATTTTTTCATATGTCTGTTGGCCATTTGTATATCTTCCTTAGAGAAATGCCTACTTAGCTCTTTTGCCCATTTTTTAATTGGGTTGCTTGTTTTCTTCTTGTACAGTTGTTTGAGTTCCTTATATATTCTGGATATTAATCCTATGTCAGATGTATATTTTGCAAATATTTTCTCCCACTCTGTTGGTTGTCTTTTAACTCTTTTAATTGTTTCTTTTGCTGTGCAGAAGCTTTTTAGTTTGATATAATCCCATTTGTTTATTTTTCCTTTGGTTGCCCGTGCTTTTGGGGTCATATTCATGAAGTCTGTGCCCAGTCCTATTTCCTGAAGTGTTTCTCCTATGTTTTCTTTAAGAAGTTTTATTGTTTCAGGGTGTATATTTAAATCCTTAATCCATTTTGAGTTGATTTTAGTATACGGCGAGAGGTATGGATCAAGTTTCATTCTCCTGCATATGGATATCCAGTTGTCCCAGCACCATTTGCTGAAGAGGCAGTCCCTTCGCCACTGAATAGGCTTGATGCCTTTGTCAAAGATCAGCTGACAGTAAGTGTGTGGGTTGATTTCTGGATTCTCTATTCTATTCCATTGGTCAGTGTGTCTGTTTTTATGCCAGTACCATACTGTTTTGGTTATTATAGCTTTGTAGTATAGCTTAAAGTCAGGTAGTGTTATGCCTCCAGCTTTATTTTTTTTGCTGAGCATTGCTTTGGCTATGCGTGGTCTTTTATTGTTCCATATAAATGTCTGGATAGTTTTTTCCATTTCTGAGAAAAATGTCTTTGGAATTTTGATGGGGATTGCATTGAATTTGTATATCACTTTGGGTAGTATGGACATTTTCACTATGTTGATTCTTCCAATCCAAGAGCATGGGATATCTTTCCATCTTCTTGCATCCTCTCTAATTTCTCTCAGCAGTGGTTTGTAGTTCTCATTATAGAGATTTTTCACCTCCTTGGTTAACTCAATTCCTAAGTATTTTATTTTTTTGGTGGCTATTGTAAATGGGCAGGCTTTCTTGATTTCTCTTTCTACATGTTCACTATTGGAGAAAAGAAATGCTACTGATTTTTGAGTGTTGATTTTGTATCCTGCTACTGTGCTGAAATCATTTATCAATTCTAGCAGTTTTTTTGTAGAGGTTTTAGGCTGTTCGATATATAGGATCATGTCATCTGCAAACAGGGACAGTTTGACTTCATCTTTTCCAATCTGGATGCCCTTTATTTCCTTCTCTTCTCTGATTGCTCTGGCTAGTACTTCCAACACTATGTTGAATAGGAGTGGTGAGAGTGGGCATCCTTGTCTAGTTCCTGTTCTTAAAGGAAAAGCTTTCTGCTTTTCCCCATTCAGGATGATATTGGCTGTGGGTTTGGCATATATGGCTTTAATTATGTTGAGATACTTTCCCTCTATACCTAACTTATAGAGGGTCTTTGTCATGAATGAGTGCTGAACTTTATCAAATGCTTTTTCAGCATCTATAGAGATGATCATATGGTCCTTGTGTTTGAGTTTATTAATATGGTGTATCACATTTATTGATTTGCGTATGTTGAACCAACCTTGCATCCCTGGGATGAATCCCACTTGATCGTGATGAATAATTTTTCGTATGTGTTGCTGTATTCTGTTTGCTAGTAATTTAGTGAGGATTTTTGCATCTATATTCATCAGGGATATTGGCCTGTAGTTTTCTTTTTTGGTTATATCTTTACCTGGTTTTGGTATCAGGATGATGTTTGCTTCGTAGAATGAGTTTGGGAGATTTGCGTCCGTTTCAATCTTTTGGAATAGTTTGTAAAGAATCGGTGTCAATTCCTCTTTGAATGTTTGGTAAAATTCTGCTGTGAATCCATCTGGTCCTGGGCTTTTCTTTGTTGGGAGCCTTCTGATAACAGCTTCAATCTCCTTTATTGTTATTGGTCTGTTCAAATTTTCTACGTCTTCACGGTTCAGTTTTGGGAGCTTGTGTGTGTCCAGAAATTTATCCATTTCCTCCAGATTTTCAAATTTGTTGGCATATAGTTGTTTGTAGTAGTCTCGAATGATTCCTTGTATTTCAGATGAATCAGTTGTAATATCGCCTTTTTCATTTCTAATTTTGGTTATTTGAGTCTTCTCTCTTCTTTTTTTTGTTAGCCATGCTAATGGTTTGTCAATTTTATTTATCTTTTCAAAAAACCAACTTTTTGATTCGTTGATCTTTTGAATTGTTTTTTGGTTTTCAATTTCATTCAGTTCTGCTCTGATCTTAATGATTTCTTTCCGTCTGCTAACTTTAGGTTTGGATTGTTCTTGTTTTTCTAGTTCTTTAAGGTGAAGTGTTAGGTTGTTCACTTGCCATCTTTCTATTCTTCTGAAGTGAGCGTTTAATGCAATAAATTTTCCCCTCAATACTGCTTTTGCAGTATCCCACAGGTTTTGGTATGATGTATCATTGTTTTCATTAGTTTCAATAAATTTTTTGATTTCCTGCTTGATTTCTTCTTGGACCCATATGTCATTAAGTAGAATGCTGTTTAATTTCCATGTGTTTGTATAGTTTCCAGAGGTTCGTTTGTTATTAATTTCTAGTTTTAATCCATTGTGGTCTGAGAAGATACATGGGATAATTCCAATTTTTTTGAATTTATTGAGACTTGATTTGTGACCTAATATGTGATCTATCCTGGTGAATGATCCATGTGCTGATGAGAAGAATGAATATTCTGAGGTTGTTGGGTGGAATGTTCTGTAGATATCTGCCAATTCCAATTGGTCTAGAGTCTTGTTTAGATCTTGTGTTTCTCTACTGATTCTTTGCCTAGATGATCTGTCTAATATTGACAGTGGGGTGTTCAGGTCCCCTGCTATTATGGTATTAGTGTCTATTTCCTTCTTTAGGTCTAATAGAGTTTGTTTTATAAAACTGGCTGCTCCAACATTGGGTGCATACATATTTATGATTGTTATGTCTTCTTGATGGATCAGTCCTTTCATCATTAAGTAGTGTCCCTCATTGTCTCTTTTTATGGTTTTTAGTTTAAAGTCTATTTTGTCAGATATAAGAATAGCTACTCCAGCTCGTTTTTCTTTTCTGTTTGCATGGTAAATCTTTTTCCATCCTTTCACTCTTAGTCTGTGTGAATCTTTATGGGTGAGGTGGGTCTCTTGTAGACAGCATATAGTTGGGTCCTGCTTTTTGATCCAGTCAGCCAGTCTGTGTCTTTTAATTGGGGAATTTAAGCCTTTTACATTAAGAGTTGTTATTGAAAGGTGTTGATTTATTCCTAGCATTTTATTGGTTGTTTGGTTGTCTTAAGTGTCTTTTGTTCCTTGCTTTCTGATTTACTGTTTGTTTTCTGTGTTTGTTGGTTCCTTAGGTTGTAGATAGTGTTTTTGTTAGCTTGTTTTCTCTTCATGAATGCCATTTTTATTATACTAGCGGGTTTAGATTTTTCTTGGGTTTTTATGGCAGTGGTAGTTATTTTTCAGGAACCAAACCCAGTACTCCCTTGAGGATTTCTTGTAAGGGTGGTCTTGTGGTAGTGAACTCCCGCAGTTTTTGTTTGTCTGAGAAATATACTATTTGCCCCTCATTTCGGAAGGATAGCCTTGCAGGGTAGAGTATTCTTGGCTGGCAATCTTTGTCTTTTAGTATTTTGAATATATCATCCCATTCCTTTCTAGCTTTTAGGGTTTGTGATGAAAAGTCTGATGTTAACCTGATTGGGGCTCCCTTATAGGTGATTTGACGCTTCTCTCTTGCAGCTTTTAAGATTCTCTCTTTGTCTCTGAGTTTTGCCAATTTGACTATGACATGTCTTGGAGAAGGCCTTCTTGGGTTGAATACGTTTGGAGATCGTTGAGCTTCCTGGATCTGAAGATCTGTGATTTTTCCTATACCTGGGAAGTTTTCTGCCACTATTTTGTTGAATATGTTTTCAAGGGAATCTCCATTTTCCTCCCCTTCTGGAATACCCATGACTCGGATATTTGAGCGCTTGAGGTTGTCTGATATCTCTCTCAGATTTTCTTCCATGTCCTTGATTCTTTTTTCTTTCTTTTTGTCTGCTTGTGTTATTTCAAACAGCCCATCTTCAAGTTCAGAGGTTCTCTCTTCAACTTCGACAAGCCTGCTGGTTAAACTCTCCGTTGTGTTTTTTATTTCGTTGAATAACTTCTTCAGTTCAGCAAGTTCTGCTACATTTTTTTTCAGGACATTGATTTCCTTGTACATTTCCTCTTTCAGATCCTGTATACTTTTCCTCATTTCATCATGATGTCTAGCTGAGTTTTCTTGTATCTCATTCAGTTTCTTTAGAATTATCACTCGAAATTCCTTGTCAGTCATTTCAAGGGCTTCTTGTTCTATAGGATCTAGAGTTTCAGATTTATTAACTTTTGGTGGTGTACTTTCTTGATTTTTTGTATTTCTGGTATCTTTTTTTTGGTGTTTATTCATTGTGGCCGGGGGTTTCACAGTCCACCGGTTTGAGACTAATGACTAACTAGGATGTTGCTGTGGCTGCCAATTTGGTATGGCTCCCGCCGTGACTGCTCAGTTGGCCTCTAGTGTCTTGTGTGTGTGGTTGCCTCGGGTCTTGGGCTTCTCCGGGGAGCCACCTTTCTGGTCAGCTTGGACTCTGCTGGGCTGGTGGGTCACGTACCACAGGGTGTGTGATCTCTGTTGAGCTTTCACTTCCTGTGCAGGACTTCTCCCTGTTCCGTGTGCTCTGGCCCAGGCTGTTAGATCGTGCAGTAGCGACCCCACCGGGTGTGTGGTTTTTGTCGAGTCTCCGCCTCCCTGGCCGCACGTCTCCCCACTCTGTGCGCACTGTGCTGGGCTGGGGCGTGTCTTCTGTACCCCTCGTCTAACAGCTGGGCCTTCAAGACCCTGCTCGGTACCGCCTCGCCCAGGAAGTCTACCAGGTTTCTGCTGGGCACAGACGACCGGTCTCTCTGGGTGCCTTTGTGGCACTATGTAGATCTTTCTTGGGTCTTGTTCACCTTTGTATCCCCCCAGTATAAACCGAGTTTAGCGCCCACCTGCAGCCTGGTCTCCGGCAGGTTCAAGCGGACCTGGGAACTCTCCTACCACACTATTCCCAACCAGAAATTCGTTAGGCTTTTTTCCAAACTGGTGGCCGCACAGATGGTATCTGCCTCCCAGTAACAGGGAGTTTACCTGGGGCCGGAGTCCAGGGTATGGTGGAGTGACAGTCGGCCCGCCCGTACTTCCTTGCCCTCCCGAAACTGGCCCGGGACGCCCTCCGCCACCAGCCCCGCCAGAGAACCGCGGAGGGAGTGGGAGCCAAGGCCGGTCTGCAAGCTCCGGAAAGCCTGGCGCCAGGCCAGCAAGTGGGAGGGCTCAGTGATGGCCGAGCAGGGCGGAGCTGCCCGCACCTGGGAAAATGGAGGCAGCACCTGCGGTGAGTGGGCTGGTGGTGCAGGCGGCGGCCGCTTGGGCAACCACCCCCCGAACAGAGCTGTGCCAGGGATCACTCACAGTGCTGTGCCAGGTCGGGTGCTCGCTCTCTGTCTCTGGTTTGCCGCCTTTCCCAGTTCTCGGCTGCTGCCGCCTCGGGCTGTTCAGTCGCCGCTCGGCTCGGGCGCTCCCAGGAATCTTCTTTAATGCCGGCCTGAAACCTCGAATCCTGAATAGGGCAGCTGGCCGCCTTCAGCGTGGCCCCGGCCTCCGGGATCCTGGCTGCATCCACAGCAGCCCTGGCGCCGTGTTCCCTGTTTCGAGACTCACTTTTGCAGCTAAGAAACAGTTCTTTTCCTGCTCCACACTTTAAAGCTGTTGTCTGTAAGTGAGGCAGCCTCTCCTGCCGGGGGCAAAGTGGCGGTCACCCCCCACGACCGGTCAGCAGCAGCAGTCCTCCCTTAAGAGATGGCGAGAGGAAGGACCACAAGTTTTCCGGCTGCCTGAGTCCCAGTGGCCGCCTTTTCCACCTCAGCTACTCCGCGCCAGCCGCCGCAGCCGCCGCCATCTTGAAAAAAGCCCAAATCATTTTTTTTTTTCAGTAAAGTTTTCTTGATTTATAGTTTTTGTTTTTTTCTTTCTCAAGAACACCTACTATTCATATATTGGATCTTCTTTGCCTATCCACAATATTTATTACTTTTTCTTGAAACATTTTTATTTCTTCACTTAAAATTCTTTTGTTCTTCTTATCTGTTGTGCTTATTCACTTTTTTCTAGTTTGATATATTTTCTTTATTTCTAATTGCTTGTTGAGTTTTGTCACCATATTTTTAAGTTTTGTTAATTATTATTTATGTTGTTATTTTATGTCATTAGTTGTTTCCTTAGTATCATTTATGTCTAATATCATTTTCTTAATGCTCTTTTGAAATAGCAGGTTATAGTTTTGCTATGTTTTGTAAATATGTGTTTCTTGCATGCTTTTATTATTTGTAGGAAAGTTATTCTGCACTTTATTTTCTTTTTTCATGTAATAGCTTTGTATGGGATTTGGCTTCAATAATTTTATCTTCCCTTGGGCCCCACTGGGGTCCTGAGGCATAGAGCTGGGGGAAGCTGAACCCAGCCACAACCAGGTAAAAAGCACACCCAAAACACCATTTTCACATGGGTAGCCCACCATAGCCACTGTAATTGCCATGCTGCCGCAAAAGTGACTAGTCTCTATAGCAGCAGTCATAGTCACCAGACAGATTACATGCCAGACTCTCAACAGCATTGACAGGAGAGGCACCAGCAGAGACCAAAGGGAAAAAAAAAAAGAAAAAAGAAAAAAAGGAAGTCCTCTCTCTCCACGAAGCACAGTCCAGAATAACAGAAGAAGCATCTGATTTACGATAATAGGGGAGGACTTGATCACACCTGTCTCAGTATTGGACAGATCATCTAGGCAACAAACCAACAGAGGAACAGTTAATCTATCAGATGGAGAGAACGAATATATGGTTATTAGAGGTCGGACGGGGAGGGGATGAGGGAAGGGAGATGGGGAGAGGGAGGCGGAAAGGGAGAGATTGGATAAAGGGCATAAAGAATAAGTATGATTTGTAACAATGGGTATTCTAATAAAAAATAATTTAATTTTCCTAATTTGTATGAAATTAATTTTCCTGAACTTTGTTCAGGAAAATTAAGTGACAGGGCACCCCCTAACCCCCAAAACATGAGTGAGGACAAATTATCAACTCCCACAGTGCACTGTGTCAGCATGTGTGGGGAAAAACAGAGGAGCACAACAGGGTATCAGATGCTTCTGAGAACAGGAGGGCTCCAAAACAGCCAGCAAGTATTAGCTAGAAATATAAAGGGCCAGCTTTATTCAGGAAGGAGGCTTGGTTTAGATAGCTTTCCTAAATTCACCAAACTCCCTCTTTTGTTATTTTTATGCAGTATTAAAAATTTGGCAGTGTACTTCCTGAGACTGTGAAACTGTTCCTTCCTCATTTTTATCTGGAGCTTCTCTTTCAATGTCTCTGTTATCCCTGACCTGCTCAACTGTGATTCCACTCCCAAGAGTGTGGGGTTCTCTTTTGGAAAGGAGCCCTGGCTTGTAAGTTTTGTTGGAGTGGCCAGAACCAGTTACAGCACTTTTTCTCAAACTTGTCTCTTACATTTCTAGTTAATACTTGCTGGCTGTTTTGGAGCACTCCTGTTCTCAGAAGCACTAGATACCCTGTTGTGTTCCTCTGTCCCTCCCCATGCTGATTCATGCAGTTCTCGTGGGGGTGGATGTTTTGCTCCCACTCATATTTTGGGGGTCAAGGGGTGCCTTGCAATCTAATTTTGCTATAAATATTACTCATGGACTCTTGGATTTAAATCTAGTTACTCTGTTTTTATGTGGGGATAGAAAAATTGAAAATCTATGCTTCTGCTACTACTTCTATCTTTCTAGAATTCTCTGATTCTTTTCAGAACAGTCAGGTCATTTACTGATGCTTCATCTTTGCAGCTAGGTAGGAGTCAACTGACAGAAAGGGAATGTGAACTAACAATGTCCTCTGTGTGTTTCTGTGTGTGTGTGTGTGTGTGTGTGACACGCGTTTATTTGGGGAAGTGTGGTGCTGCTGCTGACAGCATCACTATATACATATGTGGGTGTATCCTAAAAGCCCTATGTTTTGACCAGAAATACTTTTGACATTTTGAACACAGGAAGTTTTCCCTTTGGATTGTGGTGTGGGCACTGTTTGTAGAACTAGTCTTTATTTTCAGGTGTATTTTTGTCTCAGAATGACACTGGCACTACAACATTGCTAATTATTCTGGGACAGGTTAGTCTGTCCGCATTTATTTATTTTTTCCTCTAGAATCCACAGCTATTCTCATCTGGAAAAAAATTGAGCTTCTAGTTGCCTTTGGGATGTTTCTTTTGTTTGTCATTAACTTTGGTTCTCTTTTCAGTAGGGTCCTGGGAAGGTCCAATGTCATTTCCATACCAAGCTTCTTAAACAATTTCACTTTATCATTCATAAATTACTTGGTAAGGTAGGATCAATTGATCTTGAGGTCTGATAAAGCCAATGACTTGGGAAAATGGAAGAATTGCTTTTAAGACAAATTTCTATTAATGTTAATGAATGGAAGATTAGCTTATCCTCTTTTCTGTTTATGCCATCATCTATTTGTCATTGGTTATCATGGTAACTGAAAACAGAGCTATATGAAATAAGACTTTTTAAATGGCTCCATTTTTATGTAGACTTCATTTCATATTTTTGATTTAACAGTAAGATATTGAAGTTTAGAAAAAGACCTACAGTAGAGCATACAAATTAAAAAGTACCTAAATGTTTTCCATGCACAAAGCACATAGACTAGTTTGTGATGTGAAGTTGTTGGAAATTAGCCTGCAATGGCTAGAGAGGGACTAAATGTAAAAAGGACCATGTTTAATACAATAGGGGTTAGTGGAGACTGAAGTAATCTAGAGATAATTTAAAGTGTTTAAAAAGAACTGTGAATAAAAACTGCCTGTGTACTCTGTGTGTATGCCTGCAAGTCTTGACACTTGATTCAGTGTGAAGTATGTTTATGTAAACATTCTATTGATTAACGAATTTATTAGTATAATAAAAGATATTTAGAAAATTTTGGTGAATTATCTTAAGATAAAAACTTCCCATTTATACTCAAGAAAACTCAGAAATGTTTAGAAGAATAAATGAATAACCAAGCCCTTCATAGAAAAAATATATACTTTATTTTCAACTAGAAAGGTGCAAACATGTAACTTTTGGTCACACTCTCAACAAATAAACTGTCCAAAAAACAGTCATAGTCAAAGGAGAAACAAATGCTTCCAGGTAGAAAAACTGATCAGCTATAATATAGAGCTACTCATTTTTTAATAAAGACCATTTGTTCATTAAAAGTGAGACAACCACGTTTCCTACCGAGAAATCAGACTTCCAAGGACATCCCTGCCTCACCTTCAGCAAACAATCTATTTTGATGGACTGTCACTATAACTGAGCAGAATTCCCATTTGAGTATCCATTTCATGCTTTGAATTATCAGACAAGCTTTACGTCCTACCTATGGTGTTCAGAAAATGAGGCCAACATTTGAAATATCAAAGCATTAAAAACAAAAACAAAAAGGCACAAACAACTTTAAATTAACTTAGATAACTGTACAAATATATATATATATATACACACAGTATTTACAATATCAATAAAAAAAAATCTGGCTTGTTACAGGCAAATTAACTTGCCACAAGCTGTCCAGTCTAATAGACAGGATCCTGATTCCTGAACACTGTCAGTCGGATCAGAACATCAGAGTGGAAACTGCTGTTCTAACTTAAAGAACAACTTGACTCGGCCTGATGATGGCAGGAGAACGCACATCCTAGCTGTCGCTGGAGCTACAGGCAGGTCAGTGAGCATGCTAGAATTTTCTTTCTCAATCACACTCCAAATAGCAGGCACATTACTACTTTAAGATGACATCTGACAGTACTAGCCTTTCTACTGATGCCCTCCCACTGCTCCTAAAGCCACACTTTAATATACATTCTCATGCTGTGCGCTAATGTAGTCCTACTGTCAAGTCTTAACTTTCTTCAAACCAGTGTCTGGGGTTGATAGGCTATTTGTTTGACATGGCACAATGTTTTGAATTTGGTGGGAATTTTTTCTCCTCAGTAAGAAAAACAGATTTAAATAACTTGTGCTACTGAAATCATTTTAACATAAAAATGAGATGTGGAATCAGTTCAAGTTACAGTCTAATGAGTTAATGTCTCTAACTCGTTGGCTTTATGCCATGTCTCCATACATCTTCCTGTAGTACAGGGACTCAAAGATGTCATTGTCTCCAGGACAGTTGTAATGGCAGGCACAGGTCTTGATGAACATCATGCTCTTCTTCATAACCTCGCCGTCGGGACACTTGAATTCCACAGGCAGGGTGGTAGTTCTGTGGGGGGTGCAGCATCGACCATCTGTGCAAACTCCACAGAACTTAGCCCGGTATGCCTTCACACTGGTGCAGCCAGAAAGCTCAAACTTGACAGGCTTGGAGATTTTGGGGGTACGGATGCACTTTTTGCCCTTCTAAGGAAGACAAGGAAGAAGAGAAAAATCAATGACTCCACAAGGGGGGTGGTGTTCTTCAACCCTCTGTTTTAGTCTTATGTTGTCTGACTTCTGTTTATATTTTGAGGAGTGGAAGTTTGAGTCTCATTGGCCGGTTTTGCAAAAATAGACATGGCCTCTCCTGGAATGTCTTGAATTAACTGACACAGTGGAGAATTTTGTAGTGGAAAACTGGTGGTTTCTATTACACAATCTCATTCCAGCAAAACAGCTCAAAGGTTAGATATTTTGGGAGATAACTGGCTTAGAATAGCAGGGTGGCAAGAGACCTAACTTTGGTCCTATCTACTATCATTCTATGAAAATCAGTTAACAGGAGCAGAACATGTACCTTAATGTTCTCTTCCAGGTCAGCCTCGCAAGGCCTGACCATGCAGAGGCGGCTCTGCTTCTCCAGCCTGCAGAAGGCGTTGTCATTGGTGACCCGGGTGGAGATGCCCATCCCACAGGTCTTGGAACAGGCGCTCCACTCTGTGGTCTGGACCAGGCAGTTGGCTCGAATCATAGTGGGGTCTGGGCCAAATGTGTCTTCCAGTCGGTAAGCTGTGAGAGCAGAGCACACAAACACAAGGTCAAATGCCAGGATAAGATATTTTCCTCTTTCGCTTGGCAGAGTTAGGACTCAGTCCCTGGGGGGGAGAATCGCGCACTGACTTAGAGAAAGACTCAACTCACCGGCGAGGGCAGGGCCAACCACGGTGTGGTCCTTGGGCTCGTCACACACCCACTCCTCGCAGCATTTCCCAGGCAGCTTGACCCTCCTGGGGAACGGGCAGTCAGGGCTGGGCAGGCGAACGTCCATGCTGCACAGGGGCACGCAGCCCACCGCCCCGTCCAGGCACGTGCACTGGTATTTGCAGCTGCTCTGGAAGGACTCTCCGCTCCGGTACACGGTCCCACCGAAGACGCACGGAGCACCATCTTTGGCTGGAGGGGAGGAAGGGGCAGGGGAGATGTGGAGGTCAGGCATCGGTTCCCCGCACGCTCCCGTGAGCGCGTCAGGGCTGCGAGCCGGGACCCGGGCTGCAGGGGGCGGGCTGGCCGCAGCTGGACAGAGGGACTCAGCTTGGAGCGGTTTCTTTTCCTGGCGGGCGGTGGGCGTGAGGGAGGAGGTGGCCGGACACCAAGGGGCGGGGGCTGCGGGGCTTACCGGTGCACACGCCGATCTTGCGGTTAGCCGGGGAGCCGAAGTCGCAGAAGAGGCCCTTGTGCGGGTCGCAGGGGTCGCGCTCGGTGCACAGCTCGCCCAGCTGCTTGGCGCAGACGCGGCAGCAGCCGCAGCCGTCCAGCACGAGGCTCACGCCGGCCGGGCAGCTGGGCGCCGGCGCGGCCGCGCACTGGCACTGCCCGCCGCAGTCCTGGCCGGCGGCCGGCTGCAGGGAGGGAGCGGCGGTCAGAGGGCTCGGGCGGCGCGCACGCCCCTCGGCGCCGCCCAGGCCTCTCCTGCGGCCCCGGGGCCCTCCCCAGGGTCAGCCGGCCGCGGCTGGGGGCTCCCGGCGCTTACCCGGCTGCAGAGGGCGAGGAGGAGCACGAAGGCGAGGCGGACGGGGCCCGCGCCGGCGGCGGACATGGTCGGGGCGCGGCGGACGGAGTGCGCGGCGGCGGCGGGGTGAGCGCGGCGCGGGCGGCCGGGCCGGGGACGCGGGCTCTGGCCGGAGGTGGGTGCCTGGACGCGCTGGGCTGCGGTCTGCGGGGCTGTCGGCCGGGGCGGCTGCCGTCGGGCTGTAGGCGGTCGATGGCCGGAGATCGGAGCTGCGCTGGCTGCCTCCTCTCGAGCGGGGAAGAATTGTTGTGTGAGGCTGGGGCGGGCGCCCCCGCTTTTATACGCTCCGGGCGGCCCCGGCGCGCCAATGAGCTGAATGGAGTCCTACACAAACAGGGACATTCCTCGCATTCCTCCCCACCTTCCTGCCTCATCAACTCACACCGGATTGATCCTGACCCCTTGACACTCAGCATTCCTCCGTCTGCAAAAGCTGGCACACTCCTGCTCACCAAAAAAAAAAAAAAAAAAAAAAAAAGAGGAGCAGTATTTCTAGCACCAAATAGGACTTTCCCCCCTACCTCTTCACGCTACTCCTCATTTATATCGATATAAATGTGTGTGCCGCACAACACATCGGCAATTGTTTTTAGTTTTTATACAATTTCTGTTTCTAATACTTTGCCCCTTTCTATCTACTGACATACATCCTTTTTTAGGAGATAGGTAGCTAAAGAGGCGAACAGCAAGGTATTCCTAAAAAAATTGAAAGGGTTTCCTTTTTATGATTTTTATCATGGTTTTCATTTTAGAGGCCTCTTGAAACTCTCCAGAGAGCCGAAGAATGAGTTGCTTTTAACCATTTGAAATCCCCAAGAGGCCTACCTGCAAAGCCCTGAATTCTGTGTCCAAAATGTAGGAATGTGATCCTTTGTCACTTGGGATAACGGTTTGGTTGCCCAGCCAGACAAGAGACAGAATGAAGTCAGCGGGGGTTGAGTAAGGATGCAGTTTCCTGGGGGAGATTTCCAGCACTCTCGCTTTGTTTTCTCCTAATACACGTAGGAGTTTTACTGTAGGGAGTAAAGGGAGGGAAAAAGGATGAGTGGCCGTCAATGTTTCCAGAAAAATGGGTCTATTTTTATGTTAGAGCAAATGAGTATGTGTTGGGTAGGTAGAGGCTCTAGGTGTGGAGATGGGAACACAGGGGTGGGAAGAGAGGTGAACCAGACAGGAGGAGGCCAGGAAGAAGCTTGGGGTTTACAAGGGGCATTTAAACACAGCACTGCTAGGGTATTTGAGAAATGAGTGAATTTTCTTATTCTAAAACCTATAATCTTCAAATGTGGATTGGACTTGGTTTGTCTTAAAGTGAAAAATTTGATTATATAACAAGAACAATGTACTGTTGTATCTAGTTAAAAACTAAGAGTGTCAGTGAATACTATATTTTCAGTGATTCCCCACACATCTATGAATAATGATTGACTTATTCCCCGAGGAGGCTCAGCCTAATGGAGTGAGGTCAGATCAAGGAAAGAATAGGTTTTATTACCCCTGCAGTTGTCAAATGTGGCCAATAAACCTAAGCATATCTTTATATTTTAATACTGCTACTCAGTTTCACTAAAGGATCCGATTAACTGTGCTTTCATTTAGAATCTATGTTGTTTAGTAGCTTCTTTTGTTAATAACTCCAGTTACCATTTTATGTAAAGAGAGAGTGATTCTAGGGCCATCACCGTTTTTGTCTTTCTTAATGCAACATGATTTGACACTGGAGTTAGCAATGAGTAGATTCCTTGCAGTTGATGCTTCAGACTATAGGTTTAAGATAAGCATATCTGTTTCTGATGCAAAGTCAAGCTTTATAAAGAACACACTGTAGATTTATAATTTGAAAACAGCTTGTTTAAACGGGCCACATTTTTAAAGTGTCAATTTATTCTATTGAAAAATAGCCAAGAAAAAAATTAGCCACCCCACCTTCAGTATAGCACATCACCTGTACACAGTTACCTCGTTAAGCAAGCCACATGCTGTACAGTGTAGTTGCATGTCCACAGTGTGAATGGCCAGCAGGGGGGCCTCTGAAGCGCAGGAAGAATCTTCATCATTGTTATTTAATGTTCTTTCCAAGCATTCCTCAAAAAGAAGAGGCCTAATAGTTCCTATTTAAAGAAGGAACATTCCAAGTTATGTTAATAGACACATGTGTATTAAAGGCAACTTGGCCACCAACTTTTTCTTCCCATGTGGATGATTTTAAAAGTCCAAAATATGTGGGAAGCCGCAGTGAAATCTTTCAAGACCTAAACCCTCAATTACATCTACCACTAATGGTTGGAAAGGTGTGGTGGATGGGGAAGGGTAGGGATGTGAAGCGTGAGCCTCATTGAAGGAGGTGGGATGTGGGCTGGGTGGTGAGCTCTCATAGTGAGGTAGATGGGAGGACACGGGGAATTTTTGAATCCTCAGGAGTGTCTGAGAGCTACCACCATCAGCTTCATGCACACGGGGCGGAGACTGTCATTCATGGAGTGGATAAATTGCTGGACAGGGTTATAGTTGGATGACCTGGGTTGTATTCTGCCATTCACAAATCTTGGGGAAGTCACAAGGAGGAGCCATATTTCCCGGTTTCCATTTATAACATGAAGATAATAATAAGAATTTTGTATTTTATAGGGTTCAATGAGGATTAAATAGAGGAAAATTCTCAGGGAATTGGTTCTTTATGTTTTTTGATCTTTGTTGATTTTGTCTCTTTATATATTGCAAGAGTATTACAGTTCTGCTCTGTTGTTAAAAATGTTAAGACATTATAAAAAAAAGTTTTGTTTTACTGTAAAATTTGTGTGGTCCTTCAAAATCTCAAAAAATCAATATTCAGCTCCAAATGGATGGTTTTAATATTGGCTAAGAGAAAATAAGTATCTTGACATATACAGAACATATGAAATAGAATAGAGAAATATTCTGTGCATTATAAGGTTAGGTTGAGGATTTATGGTCAAAACTCTTTTGAAGGGGTTAAAATAAAAGACTGTTATTAAGAGAATGACATAGACGGGGCGGGGGAGAGAGAGAGAGAGAGAATATGAGAGAAGACACCCAAGACATTCACAGACGCAAAAGTATGTTTTTATTGTGATACAGACCATCAAATGCCAAGAAATTCAAAGGGAAAGGGTGACACTTCGTCCTTAATTCATACCTTGGGATCTGAATTCTTGCACTATTATAAATGACTCAGCAAATGTTTGTGTGCTCCTGGGCAGTAAAGTGGAAATAGTGGCCTCTTATAACTTCGTCCAATTCTGACTTATCCCCACCCTTTTGACTGACAGCAGGTCAGAAATGAGAGAAAAACTTCTTTGAATTTCTGTGCAAAATGGTTAAGATGCACTAATTTTGACTTGTATGCAAGTGTTTATCTAGCAAATGCTTTTCAGAGAACATTTTTTCCCCCTGGTAAAATGAGGAATTCACTAAGCTGGCCACTGAGCCCTGTTTACCAAGCTATATAAGGTATGTGTGTGTGTCTACTAGGGCATCATTTGTACAGGACGTTTGGTTAAGTCTTGTAAGATGTTCAGCTACATTCCTTCCCTTATGTTTTTTGTTGTTTTATCCCCCTTAAAAAAAAAAAGTTACTTGATCAGGTATCAGCAGACATAGAGAAAACCTGGCACGTCTACAGGAAAGTGGCCAGACTTGGAGTGTTTGTGTACTTAAAGAAGGAATCTTGCACATTTTCAACTTTCAGTTGTAGACATTTTCTTATAAGAGCAAGAAGGAGTCAGTGCCAGCCCTCAAAGCGGAAATCAAAGCTCCCAGGGAAACATACCAGAGGAATGTGACTCAGAGCCAAGACCCATACGCAATGCATACACTGAGCTGTCACGCTTATAGGAAGCCTGGCCGTATATGGGCATCTGGACAGTGAGTGATTTGTCCTTACGGTGGACTGAGAGTGGACTTCCAATGTTTGTAGCGGGCTTCAAATTCAATCATGTAAATTAATTCCACTGAAAAAAAAAATAGTGTGCCAGAGGCTTTTTGAAGAATAGTAGTAAATATTATTCTAAAATCTTCAAGGACCCTGGCTTGGCTTACATGACCTTCTATTTTCTTAAGATGAAGGTTAAGGAGAGGTCGTACTTGCTGAGAGTTCAGAGGTGGGAAAGAAATGCGGATGTTTACTGACTAAATTACATTCATTACCTTCATGCTTTTTCCTCTTTATAACTAGTTCTCTGACTTTCTCAGGATATCTTCTGATGCAAAGGTATTTGTCAGAAGGCAGTCAAGGCTGTTCCCTGTGGTTTGTGTTTTATGTTTGCCTGTTCATTTCCTTGCTTGTAGATGAAGATGGGGGCCGGAGGAGTGAGAAAGAAAAGGAAGTTTCAGTTTTTCATAAGTTATTTCCTTCAGTGTACCATTTATTTCACTGATTTTGTTAGTTTACTTAGACTCTTGTTTATTAGTTTACTTAGAATCCTGTGTTACTTCTAGTCAGCTTTTGTTAATCTAAGGTGGAGTCACAGAACATGGATGTTCCTAGCGATGAGCCCTGGTTGTCTCTGGCACTGTCCCTAACAGGTTAGACACTCCATTTCCCTACAGTGTATCAGCCAGGAGTATTTACAACCCTTTGTATTAACCCCAATGTGAAGAGTCCTCTTGATGATACTGAAGGTAATATGAGGTCATATTCAAGGTGATATTTAAGTGAGAGGGAATGAAAAGGAGGAGAGGTAACCATTCTTTAAAACGTGTGATTTGGGGAGACCAAATCAATAAGTTTAGGAGGAAGAGAGAATTGAGACCAGCCAATTGATTTCAAAGAGTAGGAGTAAATGAAAAGATAAATATTTGAAAGGATTAGTGTAAACTACACATGAATGCATCCCCAGGGATTCCGATGTGGGGTGAGGAGGTGGGGCAAACTAAGCCAGGTCCCAGAAATTCATCCTTGGAAATGTGCTCCTAACAACAGGCCTGAGCCCCTTTTCACAACTTCAGGGATCCCTGGAACACTTTTTATTTTTTAAATTGGTTATGAGTATTCATGCAATACAAAGCTGATTGTCACCCCTAGTGCCCAAGATGTGAAGGCCAGATTCATACTGGCAGCATGCCCGTTACCACAAATTGAGATTGCAGCCTGTGTCCCCCACTCAATTATCCCCAACCTCCCTCCCATTCTCCTCTCCCCCACTCCACTTTGTATCACTAGGTATGTTCTCTCCCTCTGCAAGTCCAACACACCACTGTGGTCTTTCTTTCCTTTCTTCTTTCTCTCTTAGCTCCCACTTATG
This sequence comes from Cynocephalus volans, assembly GCF_027409185.1. Taxonomy (NCBI): domain Eukaryota; kingdom Metazoa; phylum Chordata; class Mammalia; order Dermoptera; family Cynocephalidae; genus Cynocephalus; species Cynocephalus volans. Next base: position 132,529,205 of record NC_084464.1, read on the forward strand.
AGTGAGCACATGTGGTATTTATCCCTCTGTGCTTTCCTTATTTCACTCGACATAAGTTTCTCCAAGCTCATCCATGTTGTTGCAAATGGGAGAGTTTCATTCTTTTTTTATGGCAGAGTAGTATTCCATGGTGTATATATACCACAGTTTCCTTATCCAATCATCCATCGATGGACATTTAGGTTGGTTCCACATCTTGGCTATTGTAAACAGAGCTGCGATGAACATGGGAGTGCAGGTGTCCCTTCAACATGATGATTTCCATTCCTCTGGGTATATAACCAGAAGTGGGATTGCTGGATCGTATGGAAGATCTATCTGTAGTTGTTTGAGAGACCTCCATACTGTTTTCCATAGTGGCTGTATTGATTTACAGTCCCAGCAACAGTGTAGGAGTGTCCTGGAACACTTTTTGAAAACCATTAGATAGAGCCTAGAGGACTGGCTAGGAGGCTGGAGGTGTGAGTTTCATACCTGCCATTTACCTGCCGGGTGAACTCAGGAAAAGAATTTACCCTCTCTGAACCCCAAATTTTCCACCTGCTCACAGTTATTGTGCAGCTCAAGGAGACAATATGAAAGCACTTTCATTTGAGGTATTAGGGTCTGAAAATTACCCTTCTCTTCCGTTCTTCAGTGGCTCCTCCTTGTCCTTAAGACTAAGTCCAACTCAGATTGACTTTAAAAGCCCATCACAGTCTGACTTTATAACACTGCCCAATTTTACAGGGATTTTAGAGTGTTAAAACTGGATGAGAGCTCAGAAAAAATCAAATCCTACTTCATTTTTTAGATTAGGTGCTCAGAATTGATAGAGACATTTAACAAATGAAACTTTTATTTGCCTTATGCCTCTTACATCCCTTACATGTCATCTATATGACAGGAATGTGTTTCTGTTTTAGTCATTGTTTTCAGGACACATAAAAATTTTGAAATTTCATACCCAGCTTATTTTTATCACCTTAGCATCTATACCCTCATATCCATTAAATAGTTTTCATGCATTTTGAGGGGGTTTGTAGGTCATTTTTTAGCTACTGTTAATAAGAATATGATATGTAAATAATAAACAACTAAAAATTTATTAGTTATGTCCATGCTGTTTTATCTCTCTCTCTCTCTTTTTTTTTTTCGAACCCTTGACCTTGATGTTATACCACTGCACTCTAACTAACTGAGCTAACTGGCCAGCCCCATGATGTCATGATGTTTTCCTTACATTTCATATTTCTCCAAAACCAAGATGGTGTCCTTTTGCTTTACATGATGCCACAGATCTTTACACTGTACATATATTTGGATTGACAGTTTTCTTTCATTTTATTTTGTAATGTGAACTGTGCTACCATGATGGTGACAAGTAAGTTTTCAAATTAAAAGCAAACTGGGAGCCAGAATGTTCGAGAATGCTGAGAACTAAGTTGTTGAAATTGTCCAAAGAGTTTCTATTTTCCTGTGTGTGAATTTTTAAATAACTGGGCTTATGAGACTCATATAGCAAAATCTGAACACATGAATAAGGATTTTTGAGACAGAATCTCATCTTCTAAGTGAGAGCTTTCACCATATATGAAGAAAATCAATCTACTTAAACTCCTGACATCAGATTTGAAGTAAAAGTGAACTAATGCATTTTTAAATTTGGCATTAGAACCCACAATGCTGATTTTGTCAGATCAGTTGAACAGGAATGCTTCTTAGAGCTCTGTCTGGATGTGTGAAATGGATACCAATTTTGACTGTATCACCTTTTGTTTATATAGATCTTTTAAATTTACAAAGCCCCTTCCCATACACTGTCTCACTTCAGTTTCATAACATTACTGGGTGGTATTATTTTCCCCATTTTGCAAGTAAGGAAATTGAGGTCCAAGGATGCTGACATAACACAAGCTTGGGTAGAGGTAGAGCAGGGACATGTGAATTTGAATTCATTGTTTTTAAAGAGAATATACACCACTGTCTTTCCAAACTTCACAGCATCTTTTCTTCACATTCTATGCACAGTGATCTCTGAATACTGTGTGTCCTTGAGGTGGTTGTCTCAGATCTTAAAGTCTTAAAGCAGATACCCTAGAAGAAACATAAAACACCTGTGGGCTAATTGGAAGTCAGCATTGTGCCATGCTCTGAGATAAACATGAAGTAAAAAGATAATGTTTATAAATCTGTATTAGGAGAGAAACTTGGGGTGAGACTGTTTTTTTTTTTTTTTTTTTAGCAATTAAGGTTTTTGTGATTTTGCTATGTAGACTGATGTGTTGCTTCATATTCCCTAATGAGCTCATGCGGCTCAAAAAGGAAAAATGAGTCAAGATGATGGGCATGCTTTGAGAAGCTTCCTATTAGGGTGTGCACTGCTGTGACATCAGTTTCAGCCCACACTGCAGATGCTCAGTCGCTAACGCTGTATAGTCTTGTTTAGGCTGAGACTGGGACCAGCCGCAGACATCCTAAAAGTCTTCTTGAATAATTGCATCATTCACTGATAAGCTACCCTTGTGAATAAATATGACAGTATGGAGCAGGCCATCACTACTGAAGCAATATCTACTGTAAATATGCATAGGTTTTCCTCAAGTATCCCTTAATAAATATGTCCTGGCATGTTATTGACATGATGTTTATTTTATGAACTTGTCTTTACTGAAAATGCACTGGATACACTTTGTATTTCAGGCTTACAGCTTTATCCCTCTCTCCTTTAGGGATGGAATGCTTTGATTTGAATCATGACTAGTTTCATGTTGTTAATGGAATGTGATCTATGTCATAACCGTGTATGGTGGAGGTTCAGAGTGTTGTCTAGGAATGGCAGGTTTAAGATGAGGGAATTTTCCTATTGACCCGTGCTTGTGTGTGAAAGTTAACAACTACAGGATAAAGTTTCATATAACCATAGACTTGCTAATATCTGGAAATATTTCACCATCAAGCTATTTCTCACATACAGATGATGAAAGCTTATTTTGTCCATCTGAATCATTGGTGACATTTTCATCATTTCTAATGACGGCGCTGGTTCTTCTTGATTGTGTTTTGTCTGCCGTTTCCATACATGGTTGCTTCCTAAGGCTCCATCTGCCTGCTTTCAGCTTAGTAGATAAGCAAGCAGACTTCTGGTCTAGCTCCAGATAGGCTTTGAACCCATCTTCCTTTGCAGTAGGGCAGGGCACTGCCTGTGGGCTTTGACTGCTTTCCAGGCAGGCCCCTCCCTCACTGGTTCCTCAAGCAGATTTTTCTTGGTCAGCTTCTGAAGTAGCTTTTGGGCGGTGGGGGGACCCACAGCACGGTGGTGTCTCTCCTGTGTTCTCACTTTACTCCCTGAAGTCTGGCTTTACTCTAAAGAGGGTTCAAGAATTCCAAACTCCTGTATTTCTCATGCATTACATCCAGCTTTCCAGGAAGGGAAGACGACCTTATGTTGAGTAGAAAGGGCCATCTGGAAGCCATTTTGTCTATAGTAAGTGACAAGGACAAGGGGAATCCTTAGATTCTATGCATGTGAGGGTAGCAGACCATGAGGCAGCTTCAGTGCACCAAATCTGTCTCCTGGCATCCTTTAGAGAAGTGTTACTGGGGGTCATTTTGCTTGGGGTTCCTCACTTTTCCTGGCAATGATGGTGGTGGGGAAATACTACTGTTTTACTGTTCAGGTGTCCCGATATTCAACCAAGCTAGGCCTAGAAAAGCAGAGGGGATGGTGTGGGGAAGACACCTGATAGATCATTTAAAAAACAAAAAAAAACTTTGGTGTCTACATTCCGTTTTTAAGATCTTTAGAATAAAGCCTGACAAAATAAAACTTGATTTATATTTAATTAAACAAGATTTTCAGCAATTCTAGTTTGACATCGTAGTATGAAATTTTATTACTTAGAATACGTTAATTCTATAGTTTAAAGTAGTTCATAAAATTAGCCACCATTTTGTATTTACTGAAGCCAAATTTTTATCTTGATTTTTAATGTTCTATAAATAGAGGTAGTAATATAGAATTGATCTGAATATAAAATTTGCTGGACTTTGTATTTCTCTTTCTCACTATTTCAGGAGCAATTTTTTTTCTTTATTTCACTAGTTATATTTTTAAAATATGCGACATTAAGCAAATTTCTTAATCTCGCTAAGGTTCCCGTTGGCTTCTCTTAACTTGGAGAAAATAATAGCATCTACCTCATAAGATTTTACAAATTGTTGTTAAAATTTGCAAAGATTAAGTACCCAAAATATTATAAAGCACCTAGAACAATGCTTGTCAAAGAGTAAACACTCAATAAATGTTTGTTAAAGTAACATAAGACTTTCCTTTTAGTTCATTTCTAAATATTTTCAGATATTAAATTTCTGTTTTAGCACATTTGCCAAATATTAGCCCTTAGCCCAGTAGCTTTAAGGGTCATGTATTATACAGATTATAATGAAAGAAAAGAATGTTGTGACTTTTCATGTTGACAGCCTTTTTCTAGCAAGACATACCATTGTTGTTTAACTTGTGGATGATTTATGAATTGTGATTCCATCTTTTGGATCCTGATTTTCTTTCTTTCTTTTTTTTTTTTTTTTGTCATCAAATTGCCACACGGGGGAGTGTAAGTTCTTGAAAGAAGTGAAGAATATAGTTTAGGGAATTTGGTACCAATTATTATTAAAAATGTCCATATCTAAAATATCTAAACCGATTGTGTTAATACCCATGAGAAAGTAGAAATATTTAAGAGAAAATAATAATTGGGCCACTCTTCAATCTTGGGTTTGATAATTTTGTCATAGTTGCAAAAGCAGGGTCTGGAAAATGTCTCTGTGCAATACGGAGAGGTATATGGTTGTGTGTGTGTGTGTGTGTGTGTGTGTGTGTGTGTGTGTGTGTCCACACGCACATGGGCAATAATGGTGCTGTAGGATAGGGAGAAAATATGTTTCTAGTTTTTGCCATTAAAGTCATGAAGTGAAAAAGAGAGGGGGTGAGAAAAAGAAAGTAAGAAGGTTCTAGTTTATATAAAATGAGGGTGAGAATGGCTTGGATACATTGATGTCTTACAGCCTCACAATATGGATGATACTGAATCTACTCTGTAGATATGGGGGTATTTTACCTTACAAAATCCAATAGCTAGATAAGACAATCCCAAAACAGAACTGTGCAAGTAGAAAATGAAATATCCCTTAAAATAATGCAGTTGCATTTAATAGCTACAAAAGCTGTGACCTGATTTTATAGTCCAAATGGTCAGAAACACAGTTATCTCCTCCACCTCTTTGAAAAAGAGAAGCACAACAAATGTCTTAGAGAAACTGAATGGAGGATCTTAAGGGATGGTGGGCAGTATGATTATGGTACCAAGGGGACCCTTCTCTTTGGATAGGTGATCATCTTTGCAGATGATTGGTCAGCCTTCCTTCTGTGTTCTCTGTGTCTTCCCCGAAGTCCTCCTTCAGCACCTCCTGATCTGCCGTGGCTGAAGCCACCTTTCCCACACTCCTCCTCCCCTTCCTCCCTCCCCAGTTTAGTACGGTGTTCTGAAGAAACTCCATCCTAAAGATTCCTTCTTTTGTGGATTTTCTCGTGTTTGTCTTTCCTAACTATTTGCAATGCAACAGGCTTACTGATTTTCTGACTTGTTGAGGGCTTTGTCCCTGGCTCACATTCTTCCACTTCCCCCTGTGATGGTTCATTTTAGGTGTCAGCTTGACTGGGCCATGGGGTGCCCAGATATCTGACTGCAAATTATTTCTTGGTATGTCTTTCTGTGAGAGTATTTTCAGAAGAGATTAGCGTTTGAATTGGTGGGCCGAATAAAGCAGATGGCCCTTCCTGGTATGGGTAGGCATCACATTGCTCTTCTAGTACTTTGAGGAACTGTAAGCTATGCTTACACCAAATAAACTTCTGACTGTAGTAGGAAGCTTGTTTTAATTAAGTACATATTCACTCCCGTATATATACATGCAGTGAAACAAAATTTTATAGAAACAATTTTAATTGTTACTATATGTGATACCCTTGGTAGTTCAAAATCCATTCTATCCCATTTTTAAAAAAAATCTGGTCTTTATCTCTAAGTTTATTTTACTGTCTCACTGAACCCACATATTGGATATGCATTCTATTGATCAATCGATCGATCGATCAATCTATCTACATACACAAAGCCTAGGAACCCCAGGTGATCAGGATACACTACCTGATATGCAGTAGAAGGAGGTGGGGTGAGGATGTGAGGTTTGGGGATGCTGTGGACATTTTGGGAGTACCTGTGTGCTAGGAGACAAATATGTGGAGTCCAAGGAAGAAGGTGAAGGTACCATAGTGAAATACAGAGCAGAGAAAACCTAGGTTCTTAATGCTAAATCAAGCCTTGCCTAAAGGTAGCCCTATCTCTCAAATTAACCAGTTTCAAGAGCCGATGTATCTCCCTACCCCCTTTATTTTTTTAATAATGATTTCTAGGTATTGCAGAAGAAAATGTCCTAGCTGATACAGAGTTGGTAGTATAAGAGAGATATAGTTTTACTTTCACATTAATATTTTCTGATGTAATTACTATAATAGCATTTTCTAATTCTATTGTAGAATTAGGATATATAAGTACTTCCCAGCTTTTTTAAAAAACATAATTGTATATATAGAAAATGATAACATTTTTATGGTATTTTGAGGCAAATGCATTCTAAAAGTTCTAAATTCTGGAAGGGAAAAGGTCTATAAATTCTTTCAGTTTAAAGATACTAAAGATCATAGGGCAGCTTGCTGGAAAATTGCTTCTTTTTTTTTTTTTTTTTTAGTTACTAGGTAACTTAATGTATTTCTTGGAAGTTGACTTCTGAGTATTTGTGAATAACCTCTCACACAGTATCAAGTACAAACAAATCCCCCATTGAATGAATTCCTTATGTAAAGTTTGGGAACAGCCTTCAACTTTAAAATATCCTATAAATATTCTATATTTAGCTAAAATAGCATAATTATTAAGGTCTTAGGAACTATGGTGATTTATATTATGGCATATTTCTATCAGTTCATAGGTAAGTATTTTGTATTTATTGATTGTACAAATAAAATATCTGAGGCTTATGTATTTATACCTGGTAAGTTTATGTTTTTCAGAATAGAGAATATAGTGTTTATGTTATTCAAGCCATAATTTACTAAAGTAAATAATTCTTTAGAAAATTGGATAGCAATACTAGTAGGTGTTTAGGAAAAGCTGCTGATTGACTGACTGGGTGATGGAATTTAAAAAATTAATGCAGTTGTCAAAGTTGCCTAACCTTAGGCATGAGAAGATCTTAGTGTGAAACTCTCCCAGACTAATAAATCTATTCAAATGCCCCAAATTAAAAGTCCATAGGTCATTTATTATTGTTTACCTGTCAATCAAATAAGTAATTCACAAATATTTTGAGCATTAGGTATATTTCCAACATTGTGTTAAACACAGTGGAATATAAAAAGATATCTGATTCTTGCTTATGAGAAGGTGATGATCTATTTACAGAAGCAAAAAAATAATACGAACTAAATGTTAAACCAATGATCCTTTCAGTTGTGTGAGTTTGGAACCACAGAAAACTGAAAGGTCTGAGGGGGTGGTGTAATGGAATATGCTATGACCCAGAAACTAGAACTTTTGAGTAGCTTTGAGGCACACTTTATGTTAGAGCCACACACCATGAACCTCATAATCTCTTGCTCAAGTGTCAGTGAGTCAGTGATAAATCAGTGTCAATGTCAATGTTAAAGTCAGGTGTCAGTCGTGGAGGCATATAGCCCTAAGTGTTCCATGAGCGAACAGGAAGAAGTAACCAACCTGGAAAAACCCAGCCTGATTTTTTTTTTTTAATGGACATAAGCTGCATTAAAGGATGTGGGAGAGAGAAACAGCATGGGTATTCCAGACCTTAGGAATGACAATGAACAGTTTTGACTTTGGGAATGCCATGGCATATATGGAAGAAAGTAGGTGGGCTCTTTTGACCTGAGCCACCATGGAAAGATTAAGGAAAGGACTGCAGTGAAAGGAGCCAGAATCCAAATATCTTTCTTTTATTCTAATGTTGAATATATTGCTTTATTTTTCACTTCTCTAGTCTTTTGGGATATATATATTTTGGTTTATATAATAGTTTTCTGGGCCCAGAGAATGTTAAGACATTTGCCGATTTATTTTGGTGACCGGCAAGGGGATCGCAACCCTTGGCTTGGTGTTGCCCGCACTGCGCTCAGCCAGTGAGCGCACGGTCATCCCTATATAGGACCTGAACCCACGCCCTCGGTGCTCCTAGCGCCACTGCACTCCCAGCGCTGCACTTTCCTGAGTGAGCCACGGGGTCGGCCCGACATTTGCCGATTTAAAGAGTATAATTAAGAGAGCCTCAAAACCAGGAATTAGTAATGGTTAAGTTTTGTTATGCTTCTGTTTCTCCTATTGCTTTAATAAATAGTATCTATTATATTTTCTTTCTACTACTTGCAAAGTGTTGGGCATATGGAAAAAACACAAAGCACAATAAATATGCATTGAATTGATGTGTCTTTCTTTAAGGCAGAGATTATATTTCTTCTTTTTATGCTTTGTCATAACTCTTACTAGGATGTTTTACACACAGTAGACATCCGATAACTATAAAGTATTAAAAATATTTGTGTTGTTCAAGAACAAACATGGATAAAGTCATTACTTGACCAAGCTGTCTCATAAATTCTTTCATGCATTCATTCACTTGGTAAAGGGCACATTCACTGGGCACTGTGCTAACGTGAAGACTGTTGGTCTAATGGTGATTGTAGAGAGTTTCCTGTCTATGCTTTTGCACAGGCTGGCCAGCTTTTGGCCTGTACAAAACTCTCAGCTCCCATGTCACTTCCTTTTTGTGGTACTCCAAACTGGTTTAGGTGCTTATTCTTTTACAGCCTTTCTCTATGGTGATTTGTCTGTATACCTTACCAGGCTAAGCTCTGTAAGAGCAGAATTGAGTCTTTCATCTCTATGTTGCTAGTACCGAGCCCAGTGCCTCATTGATCAATGTCACTTGATGAATGTTTGTTGAGTGTTTGCAGAACAAAAATAATCTTTAATGGTGGTGTTGTCAGATATTTGGCTTTGAACTGGCAATTTGGTGATTTAAGATTAACTTAAAATAATACCAGAATTATAACAATTTGTACACAAAAAATGAGTTAAAAAGAAATAAAAGTTGAAAAGTCATAAAAATTCATTGTGAGATATAAGATGGAATATATATTATCATTAGTGAACTATTCCTGTCGTGAGGGTATATAAATCTTTTATTGTGGAAAACTTTTACTGCATAGCTAGTATTTTTGTTGAAACGTCACAGGTACCCTTTTAGTATGCACTGTTAGAACATCAGGGCAGCAGGGACCTTAGAGATCATTGAGTCCAAATGCTGGTTAAGTGAAGGAGGAAATGCACTTGTTTGCAGAGTGCACAAAGGCAGGCAGATTTCTGAAGTGTTTAAATACTTACCTATGTTAGATAAATGAATTCATAAATGAGTTCGTGATTCTCTAAAGTTCTCAACACAAAGAAATGATAAATGTTTGAGGAGATGGATATGCTAATTACCCTGATTTGATCATTACACATTACATACATATATTGAAATATCACTCTGTACCCAGTAAATATATACAATTATTACATCGATAAAAAGAGACCAATGTCTATAGAAGGAAAAAGAAAAAGAAAAAATTACCCTGTCACAATGTAGATTTATTATCATTACAGTAAGTTAGAATTTCATGAAAATATGAAGTGGAAAGGTGAAATTTAGGAATTTTTGTTTTTGTTTTTGTTTTTAGTAGCCATTGCATCAGTAGAGCACACATCTTTTGTTTGGTTGTATAATAAGAAAGACTTTCAATTTTTCCTGGTAAAGTATAGTTGGAAGAAATTTTGGAAGGTGTGTAATATACACAATAGTTTCCTTTAAACCAATCAAAATGCTTATCTCTTCATTTTTACATTAGGCTATCATATCTAAATTTAAGAAGCCTAATTAAAAATAATTATGTTAATGAAGCCATGATGTTTATTCAAAATTTAAGTTAATTAGGAACTGTCTTTTTAAATACCCAACTGAAATAGCACACAAAATTTTTTTTCTTGACACTCCCAGAACCAAATAAGTGATGACTGTTATCTCTCTGTTAGGAATAGGTATAAATTAGTTTTAAAATGTTTTTCAAAAACTTAGAAATATTGTTTGTAACAAAATGTGTTTATAACAAATACAATGGAATCTATTATCATATCATTATTTATTTGATTGTTTTCTTTTAGAACTCTCTGAAACACACAGAACTTATGCATAAGGTAGTAGTAGTTACTGTGGGAAGTGCTTTTATGCACTTGGAAGCTAGAGACAATTCACATGTCTTGGACTGAGTGATAGCAGTGATGTCACTCAGTCCTCAGAATGTTATTTGGAAGAGACATTAAATACAAAATGGGGGGGGGAGACTAATTATTCTTAGCACAAGTAGGGTTTTGTCTTATAAGGAGATTTTATGAAGTGTATTATTTTCCCTAGAAACTCCTTAGGCCTAGCTCATGCTTGTTTTTATTTTCTCCAAATCCCAGAGAGCTTTGTGTAATTAGTAAGTACAAATTGACTTGACTTGAATTTTGCTTGGTTGGATTAGGCTGCTTTTGGGTCAACCAGCACCTCAAAGGCATGGAGATACAGCCTTCCTTTCTCTAGTGTGTAGAACTATTACCTACTCGTTTAACTCTTGGAAATTCTCTCAGATAGCCACAGACAGTAGAAAATGTCCGGATATTAAAGCAGGACACTGCATACTCAAGGAACAGCCCTTGTCAGATTTATCTTCTCTTTACCCTGAATTAGAACATCAGGAGTTACACATAAATTTAAAATCTAAGCTACACTGCTTTTAAATTCTGCAGACTCATTTAGGTAAATAACTTGTCTTTTATGTGTTGTGTTTACATACGAATGGAGGCAGTGTATTCACTTTCATTGACAGTATCACAAGGTTGAGAATTCTACAACTGTCTGAATGCTATGAAGGTAGGTAATTGTTATTATCACACAAGCAAGAGAACCAACAATGGAATTGGAAGATGAAAGGGTAAAACAATACAAAGTCAATGTTGTGTGGTTGTAGTAAAAAAAAAGACATAGGACACTAAATTGAAAGTAAACCAAACTGAAAATTTACTGAAATTGGTGTCTCTTTTTCTTTTAATTTTATACTCATTTGATATGTGGAGTAATTTTTAATACTTATGTTTAACCAAAAATTAAAAATCAAATGCAAAATAAAGTCTAATTTCCACCTTCCTCCACCCAAAAGGAAGAAAATTAGAAGTATTTAACAAATATTTTACTGAGTTGAGTTAGTAAAACTGAGTTGACCTGACTGGTTATAAAAGTTCAACCTATATAGATGTTAGCAGATAATGTTATATGGGCAAGTCTTGAACAGAAAAGTAATGGAATTTCCACTTTGAATATACAACTAGACCAATTTAGTAATAAGTGTTTTCTTTGTAGTTGTGAAACTAATATCATGTACTTTGGTTTCAGGTAGTAACATGAAGAAGTGACTGACAGAACCTAATTTCCTGCTCTGAAAATGTAAGGTATGAAAGAAAGGAACAATAACTGTAGAAATTCAAACATATGATCACATACTGATCAAATCTTACCATTCAGTATTTCCATTTGTAAACTAGATTTTTATTGTACATAAATATAACAAAGATATGTGCTTTTATTCAGTTTCTTTTTTCTTAAAAACAAAAGGCAAGGCATCTGTCCCATGAGATGAACAAACTTTGAACAGTGGTTGCTAATTGCCATGTCCTCTAAATATGGTCTCTAGAGTTTATTTGGTGTGGTTCATCTTCAGGAAGCTGCAGAGTAATGACAGAAAAGGGGCGTACAGGAAATACCGAAGGTTTAATTTTATCTGTAGGAAAAGTCCCATGAAACTATTACTGAATTAGGCTCTTGGTCCCAATGAACAACGTACCCAGCAGTAAAGCAAGCAGTTCTTTACTAAAAGAGGAGATAGACTTATTCATAAGGGAGGCAGCTACAGGAAAGCTAGATCCCCAAGGGGAGATGTTCAGGGTCCTTTATAGGGCAAGGGGTTGGGGTGCAGACCAACGTGGTCATTCTGCACCTCTGGAAGTGGTCCATTCTATTCTTCCTCGTTGCATCATGAACGCTTGCTCAGTTAGGGCTCTGGTCCTTGCACCTGCTCAGTAGGTCCGAGATGGTTGTGGTGGTCATTATCATCACCCCGGGAGGGTCATTGTAGCAGTCACCTTGAAGCTTTGTGCAGGAACTCCTAAAGGGGTCTTGAAGTTAATTTGTAACTTAATTTTTATGATTACAGGGAAAGAAAGAATGGGTAGATTACAATAAGTTTTAAACAAAGCTAACAGTTATATTTTAACAAGCCTTGGGGAAGGGTTTTTTGCAACTTAGTGAATATTTGTTCCCCTCTTATCTCAGTTTATTTTATCAGGGAAGGATATAGGATAATCATGCACCCTGGGGGTCTCATCTCATGACTGAGGAGTGGAAAAGTAACAAAATGTCCTCTGCAGGGAAAATAGAGTCAGTTTGGTTCACAGGCATAGCCCTATTCTATCTCAGAACAAAGGAAACCATTTCTAAACTCTCTTAGAATAGGTTTTTTTTTTTTTTTTTTTTTTCATTTTCTTTTTAAAGCTTGGGTTAGGAATATATGATAGAAATTAAAGCACGAACATTTTTTGCAGTTATTCCTTTAATAATAATCACCCAGTATCTGATGATTAGTAATACAATTGATATTATTCCCTAAAACCCTTATGAATTTTATATAGATAAAATTAAAATTAGAGAGTTTTTCTGTTTTTTTTTTCCCCCTTAAGGCTTGGAATATGTATTTGAAGACTTGTCCAAAACCACATAGCTAGTTCGTGGCGAAACAGGTGTCCTGACTTTAGCTCTGTCTCTGTTGCTTTTTTCTTTCTCTTCTTTTCCTATTACATCATCCTGTCTTATTTATCATGGAGAAATATACTCTGAGGAAAATAAAAATAAACAGAAAAGAGTAAAATGAATTGTTATTTTTGGTAATTTTCAGCATCTTAGTTGATTTCACTCCCAAGATACTAATACCCTGTAATGTGTGTGATCTGCAGCAGTGGAGCATAGGTTCTAAGCACAGGCTCTGGAGTCATACCTCTTGGTCAGGCTGGTTCTGCCCCTCACTACTGGGAGAGTTTGTGTCTCATGTGTCTTTCTGGAAGATGGCAAATGTAGGAGAACCTATTTTTTAGGGTGGTGGTTAGGATTCAATGAAATGTAGTTGATTTAAAGTGCTTACAATATCGTTGATGTATATTAGCAAGTGCCCCAAAATGTTAGATATTATTGTATTTACTATTTAATGTTACCAAGGAAAACAAAAGATTTACTATCCCAGATTACAATACTAAAAATATCAGAAAACAAGTAGATATTCACTTTCTAGAGAAGGGCATCTCAGTGCTCCAGTGATCTTTCTTATAAGCATTATGAGCTCATGGTAAGGGCCGTTAAATGATAAATAGGAGAATAACATTTTCACTTAGCAAAAACCTCATAAACTAAACTAATTAGCAGATTAATTACTAAATTAAATTGTTTTGCTTTGAAACTTGGGTTTTATGCTGAAAGATATTGATTAAATAGACTAAGAATTTCTTTTAGATGTGGCATTAGTTCTCAGAAAATAAGCATTGTGTTGAATTTAAGGCATTAAATATTCACTAAGTATGTGAGTTAAAAAAATTGTGAAGGTTTTGAGAATTTGTGTTAGAAAATCTGTTAAAAACTAAGCATCATAAAGTAGTTTCAGTTGTGGTCCTGATTGAAAAAGTTGACAGCTTCTATTTTTCTTATCTGGTTAAATACATAGATAGAGACTTGTACAGTTGAAAAAAATCTTGATTATGTAGTTTCATGCTTTCCAAATTTTTAACCATGGTGCCTATTGCACAAATGCGATCTTGTACACAAACCAAGAGGAGCATCTGTGGTGGTTGCCAAGGAGGGGACTGGAGCTGGACTCTCCATGTCTATAGCACTTGGGGCTCTGTACATCTTTGCTTTTATGGGTGAGGAAATTGACTACATAGGCTTTGGGTGCCTTGCTCAAAGACACATACCCAGACAGCCAGTGGAAGAGCCAGTTATTGAACAAATATACTGTGCTACGCCTACTCTTTTGATTGAACCCTATATCCTTCCTAGTAAAGAATCTGTAACTTAGAGAGCTTAACAATCCAGATTTTATTTTCTCTTTTCCACTTTTATTAGAAAGAGGCATACCTGACAAGGAAGTTCGTGTAACTTGATAATGTGTGTCAAAGGTATGTGATTCTCTTTTGATGTCCCTATCATGATCCACATATCTGGCTTGCTTTTATTTGAAAGCTCAACTCATTCTCTAAGCATACTGTGTAATAAAGTTTGTATTGAAGACTTCATTTTCCATGATAGGGTCACTTGTAATGGATCAAGGCGATCCACCAGTATTTGTTTTCTGACTGCCAGAAGAAAGTTTAACCTTCTTGAAGGAAGGTATCATTCAAAGCCTCACAAGTTTTCATCTATAATATTCAGCAGTTAATAAAAACTTGTAAGGCATGCTATAAAACAGGAAGAAATGACCAAAACCCGAGAGAGAGAGAGAGAGAGGGGAGAGAGAGAGAGAGGCAATAAACCCATAGATGATTTAGATTTTGCATTTATCAGATAGGGACTTAAAAATAACTATGATCAATAAAACCAAGAAAATAGAAAAAATGGTAGACAAAACTGAAGAAAAGATGGAAAACTTAAAGAATTGGGATCTATGTAAAATAATCAAATGAATATCCTAAAACTGAAAAATATGATATTTAATATTAAGAATTTTGGATGTTTTGAGTAGCCAGGTGCACAGAACACAGGATTAGTGAACTGGAAGACAGGTCAAAATGAAGCAGAGAGAAGAAGAAGAGAAAAACAGAATACAGCATAAAGGGCACATGGTATAGAAACCGACTTCTGAACTAATTATTCTCCCAGAAAGAGACTTCATACTCAGCTCTACAACTGATCTACAGATCACTTCTTTCTAGCCCATTTGATACTAGTAGAAGCGTATTTAGACAAATCAAATTTCAGTGATGATTAAAAGCATTTGCGTTTTCAAGGGAAGTTAGAGAATTGAGAGATTTTTTTTAAAACTTTAATTTTAATGGAAAAATTTGTTTCCTTTAAGTGCTGTCTTTGCCAAATTATGACAACTGAAAAGTGAACCGAGTACAAGATTCTGGGGAGTAGGAACAATTTGGATCAAGATTTCTTCCTAAAGGAAATATTAAAGTGTCATAAGATTTTATTAATATTTCCATGTTTTAGTTCTTTTTTATTCTTATTCTGGTTTTCACTTCAAAGCTATTTGGATCAGTGGTAGATCCCTGCCCACTTCACTTTCTCCTGTTTTCTTTGCTTCCCATTATTGATCTATTAGTGCTTGGGCTTCTTGCTGTTTTACTATGTTAAAAGTCTGTAAGGTTTTCCATTGCTGGAAGGTTAGGGAGAAATCAGAATTTTTGATCCAAGTCTTTGTAATTTGCAGCATAAGAGATGTCTCACCAGCTGCAATGCATCTTTTATATGTCTGTATTAGTCCATATCTGTTGCTTATAACAAAATACATGGAACTGGTATTTTATAAAGAAAATGAAAGTTATTGCTTACAGTTTCAGAGGCTCAGAAGTCCAGAGTCCAGAGAACACATCTGGTGAGGCTCTTGGTGGTGACTTCAGTGATGCAAGGGATCCATTGTGAAATGGTAGAGCAGAGAGTGACTGCTGCACTGTCCTACAATCCAACCACCTCTTCAAGGCTCCACCTTTCAATTACCATAATAGTATTTCCAACCCTCTTAACAGTCACAGTGGGGCTAAGTTTCTAATACATAAAACTTGGAGGACACAATTCAAGCTCCAATGAGTTTTGGGGGGTCATAATTCAATCCAGTACAGGGTCTTAAACTATTTTTCTTGAGACTTTCATTTATTGCCTGTAGACCCACCCTGACACTGTTGGAGAAAAATAGTACACTCTGACTCAGGTGATGGATATACTATCTACTGTAAGTGACTCATTGTACAATATGTCCACGTAGTGAAACAATACACTATACCCCCATAAATATGTATACTTAAAAATAAATTCAGAAAATATACTCTGACAATAGTCTTATTGGTTCCTTAAGAAAAAAATGAAAACATGAAAGGCATATTTATAAAGACACTAATGAAAATTGGATAGTATATTCTATCTCTTTCCTATTCACTGATTCTCAACTAAAAATTAGCCAAAAGCCAATGTTTGGTATAAAACCTTGGCTATTTTATATGTGCAGAAATGGCTTCTGACCTTCGCCTTCATAACATTGTGACCCTCCTTCCCCTTACACTTTTCACTCCACAGCCTCCCCCCAAATCCTTGAAGGCGAAGAGGTATCCCCTGGACATCCAATGATGTATGAATACATTTGCAAATATCTGATTTCCCTCAAGATCTGTCCGATGCACTGTGATGACCCAGTTTCTCAGGGTAAGAAAAGCCTAGGTTTAGTCTAAGTGTCTGCACTTCAGGCATCCCTGAAGGCAGGGATGCAGGAATATTTCCTGAAGCAAGCTGCAGGAAATACTCTTCATAGTATGAAAGCACTTTTAAGGTCTTTTTTTCATTATAAAATGCTTTCACACATGTTTCGTCATTTGAATTTCTCAAAAGTTGTGTGGTGTAGGAAGAGTGAGTATTATTATTCCATTTCACAATGAGGAGACTAAGGTAGAAGACGGAGAAGCAAACCACCCAAGGTGACAGCAGGTAAGCATGAAAGCTCGGAGTTGCCTTCATTGCTGCTCAGTGTTGACATGCCTACGTAGGAGGCTTGGATGGGCTGGTGGGGGTACAGGGGGCATCTTTACTGAATTGCTTTTATAGTCTGCAGCAAGACTCTACCTACCTTAAACCCATAATCAGTATAAACTGTACTTTGGAATACTGTTTTAGCACTAGTGGAAGATAGATGTTCTGCACGACAGCCGACTTTTACAATATGACTCCCCAAATTCTTCAGGGAAATGGTCAAAGTTTCAGAAATTTGTGCTGACCTTGAAAAAGAGGAGATGGACACCTGGAGGTGATATGGGAAGATCAGGAAAATGTTCTTAGGAATGTACTTTAATGGGTTATCCAGATTAGACAACATCCTGAATTAGAAAGAGCTTTGTAGATCCAGAGTTATTTAAACTGTCTACCAACATGATGCCAAGCACATCAGCATGTTCTGTGTGAGTGCGCTTAGTGTCAAGGTCATGCTGGTAGACAATTCTTCATGGATTTCTCACATTTCATTACGTGTTGAGAGCAGAGATACTAACTTATTTTATTCCATTCTATCATTTTAAGAATGTTTGTATAGTGAATAACCTTGCAAGATGGAGGTGGTATCTCCCTTCAGAGCACAGGGCAGACATGCTTGCTGTCTAACATAAAAGAGTTAGGGTCTCCAAGCCCAGAATTCCTCTCCTGTAATGCTACAACAAACCATTGTCTGTGGAAGCTAGATATACACCTGGTAAAAGCCACTGCAAACAATATGGGGATGTTCATATAATTCACTGCTGATCCTCCACTGCTGACTTCAGCCCCTTTAAGACCAGCCTTGAGCAACCTGGGATATAGGTTGTCAATCTGAGGAGGTGCTTTTACTCTGCCATTTTATTGCTCAGCACATTTGGAAATTATCTTCACTGTTCCTCATTAGTCTGGATTTTGATCCTTCACTCAGTGCTAGACTTCCATTTCTGAACAGAACTCCAGTTCATGTTTGGGTGATAGTTCTTGTCAAGGTAACCAAGTTCTGTTTTTTAATGTTTTATTATGATGAATACAACATAGCCATCTCTGATGAGGTTTATGCTCATTTAAGACTGGGAATTTTTCTTTGGCACTCTCGGTTAAGTAGGGACCAGTTATGGGTAAGAAAGTTCTCCAAGCTTGGGCTCTCCTCTTGTTAAAGGTTAGCACGATTTTCTAAGACTTTATCCTGCCCAGTGACTGTCATGTTCATTTCTGTACCTGGCCCCCTCAGGCTCTTTATCTTTACTAGAGATTTGGACCTCAGTTTGGCCACCTTCATAAGTGCTTCACTTATTCTTCTGCAATCTACCTTCTCCCTTCTAAGCCCCTTGTAGGTCACCCATTTGAATTAAGGTGCTGACCAACTCTGATAACTTGCAGTAGCTCAGTGAATATTTGTAGAATATTGAATCAAGATACCGGGTCTTTTCTGGGGTCTTTCACCAGAGCTCTTCAATCTAACTAGGACCTTGACTTCCCCAATAAAAAATACATGGAAAGTATTAATAATACTTCAGGAGTATTTAAAGGAGTAATAATGCTACAAGTAGTAAGATAACATTAATCATAGTATCAACATTGGCTGAGTCCTTACTATGTGCTGGACACTGTGCCAAGTGCTTTGCATGTATTGTCTCATTTAATTCTCACAAAGTTACTGTATGATTATCAACATTTTACAGATAAATAAATGGACACAGAAAGGTGATGTAATTTTTCCAGAGCACACAGTGACAGAACTGAGATCCCACCACCTTCTAAGAGCCAGGAATATCTGCTGAACATATTATCTGTTTAAAAAA
Source organism: Cynocephalus volans (assembly GCF_027409185.1). Taxonomy (NCBI): domain Eukaryota; kingdom Metazoa; phylum Chordata; class Mammalia; order Dermoptera; family Cynocephalidae; genus Cynocephalus; species Cynocephalus volans. The sequence continues at coordinate 132,547,972 of NC_084464.1, forward strand.
GAAAATGGAAGTTTTACTTTTGGGTAAGGCTGAATTAAAGCAGCCATAAAAATGTCTTCTTTATCCCAGGTGGCAGATGAGTCATCAGGTAACACACTTGAAAGCTTAGAAGACAGAGCCACACTTGACAAGCCTGACATTTATTGAAAGCAAGCCATGGGTGTTCTAGCTCAACTCCTCATTTACAGATCCATCTGTCATAGCCATTGGGCAATTAATTAATTTATCCTTTCATTTATTCTAAAAGCATTATTGAACTCTGACTTGGTGCATAGCACTGTCCCTAAAGAATCCTGGCCAAGTGAAGGCAAGCAATTCTCTCTAGGGGAAGGAGAGCATCTCCTGGCCCTGCCTGAGGCCAGGAGTTCACCCCACAGATTGGGAGGAAGATTGAGGAGCCAGGAAGGGTGTTAAATACACACGAGGAATCTTTCCCTGATTGTAAGTACAGGAGGGCAGGGACTGCGTGTCTATGTCTTTCGCTGCTGCTGCTTTTGTGAAGAGTATGTTGCCTGACACATGGTAGTGGCTTCATAAATATGGTGAAATAAGTTAAAACAACAGCCCTCTTGGAAGTTCTTTTTTGCCTTAATCATTCTCCTGGAATTTTACTTATTAAGTTGTTGACTGGAATAATTGGATATATTGGCTTATTATAAATGTTCCTGTGTTAGATTAAATGTGACTAAGTTTCAGTTTCTGGTCTTTTTCTTTAGCCGGAAAATAACCTCATTATTCACCAGATCTTGTATTCTTTAGTATCATATTTTGGATCAAAACAGTATTTCTTTTTTCTTATTCCCAAGGCACAGAGAAAAATGCCACAGAAAAACTACTTACATATGACTAAACTATTAGGTCGAGCCATATGAAATTGATGATATTTTAACTGTTAGTCCAAAAATCCTTTAGGTTTAACTTAATAGATTGTACTTCTTTTTAAAAAACAACAACAACAACAACAACAACAACAACAACAAAACCAACTGAAATGCCTATACACGAATAAACATCTCTCCACCAACATTTCCATGGTACATTCCAGGGTGGAGACTAACTTCTGGCCATAATGAATAATATTTGCATTTTTCTGTTTCCTTATCAAAATTCTTCTAACTGGATAGCCTGCATCCTGAAATACTGTTTTCCCAGTTCCAACTATTACGTGAATATGTGCTGGATAATTTATTTCATACTATTTGAGGCCTTGTGAGTATTATAAGAATGAGAGGAAACTATGGAAATTATGGGTTCTTGGTTCCCTCCTTTAACAATTGTTTACAGAGTGCCAACAAAAACAATATTTACTGCATGACCAAAAAACAAAAAAGAAACAGTCCTGGCCTCCTCGGAATTTATGGTTTGTATTGTTTACATCAAAGATCTTTGTAAGTAAGTGTAAAATTACAGCTGTGATAGGTGCTTTGGAGGAGAGTGCATAACAGTGTGAGTATTAGGGAAATTGATCAAGTCAGGGAGGGTGTTTCTGAGGAAGTGGTGACTGAGCCAAGGTTAAGTGCACCTCTTAACCAGATGAAAGGGGACCAACGGTGGGGACATGAAGCAAGGCACTCAGTGCAGTTCAGTGAGTGTTTATAGAGTGCCTTCCATATGCCGGCCACTCTGCTTAGATGCTGGGAAATGAAAAATGAATTAAGCACGCTCTTTGCTCCCAGTAGATAGCTCACTATAAGGGTTTCATTGTTGTGTAATTTATGAGTTAGGAGAGCCACTCTTTATATATTTATTTTGCTTCTGTAGTTTGAGTTTCATTGTCTCAGGATTACCTCAGCGAGGCGAGTCTTCCTCAAGAAATCACACACAGTCTTTTTGTCACGGAGTCAAAGTTTAACAAACAAAAATAGTTCGCTAGATGAAAGTCCAACAACGCTATTCTAGGCTTTACCATCTACTGAACGTGACCCCCAATTGTAGCTCAGCCCTGTTTCAGAGTCTGCCAATGGCATGGTTCCATGAGGACCCCTGACTGCTACCAAACGAGAGAGGCATTATTTAACTTTTTAAAAACTATTAGCTAAAACTACTAAATTATTAATCCAGCCATAAAAATGAATTATAAACATCCTGTATATGTACTTGATTAATCTGTTTTCATGCTAAATATTATTCAGGCTGGAGTACAAACTCCTAAGGACACACATGAAGTATCGGGGGTGTAAACCAAGGTTAGGGGCAGGAACTGTGGCAAAATGCAGATTGCCAGAACAACATAAAAGAGCAAAAAAACCAATACAGCACACACCAGTGGCAGATTTTTGCCCCAGCCTATAGGTCAGGTCTGCATTTGCTGCACCCACCAAAAGCACATGCTAGGCCTGTCATCATTACTCCCTACAAAGGTCTAGGCCCTTTCATTATCTTTCTGTTTCTGATCCTGGAATTGCTTGTTTATTCTAGAGCTTACTGACTCTTGCCCTGTGTGGACTCATGCCCTGATCTTGGTGGAGAACTTGCCCCATGCTAGTTCTGAGCGATGCACCCTATGCTCTCTGGCTTTGCCTTGTTTGGGTCACTTCACCACCAAAGGCCCCAGGACCCCACCCTGCCCACCAAGCTGCTTGGCCTGCAACTTTTGCTAGGACTGGCAGACTGCCCCAAAGGGACGGACGAGGAGGCCACTGACACCCAGCTCTGTGTCTCAGTCCTGCTGTCTCATTTCATTTTTTTCTTACTTTTCACTCTTCTGTGCAAGGACCCACAAATTTCCTTTATTGTTTAATGTCAATATGTTACACTATTAAGGCTCTCTTGAACTGGCTGCAAATTCTAAACACTTGTTTTCTTTTTCTCGTGTGTGTGTGTGTGTGTGTGTTTGTGTGTGTGTGTTATTGGAAAGGTGTACCTTATCTTTCAGACTCATTTATTAGGAGGCAAGTAATATTTCCAGGTTAAGGAAGAGGACACTTCCATATTGCATACCAACTTCATACCCCATGGCTTATTATGGCTCAACCAAGTAGAAAAGAGCAGTAGCTTCCAAATTTGGTTTCTTGAGTATGCACAATATTGTACAAGTCCTAGAAATATATTATGCAAATGCTTGAGTATTAGTGGTTTGAATTTATTAGATAAAAGGTTTTAAAGACTCTATTTTAAAAAGTTAAGTTGGAGATATAGTATATAGCATTAAGTGGCCTTTTGGAAAGTGCAATGTATACTCCTATATTCACAATCCATAAAACTTTTGAGACATTGCTTTTGAGAATTGAGTCTGTGTCCTGTCTTTAACAATTCCACACTCTTCCTGTGAAGAGTTATTGTCAATCCTGTTGATAATAGCTGTGATTTTTGCCTAAAATTTCTAAATGAATGTGGTGAATAACATTATCAGACTGTCTAGCAAGTTGTTTGTGTTATTTCATTTCCAAATTATTCTGTAAAAAGGAATTTACATGAGTACCATTTTACCCATTAAATAACTGTTTCTGCTTAATTTTTTTCTGGAAATATTATTAACAATATACTCCAGTAATGATCTAGCCCAAGACGTTCTCGTGTTATTTTGGAGCAAGTTGCTAGTGACTCATAGCACGTTGGGCATCCAAGCTATGGTTAACTGGTGGTCAAGTTAGGAAATTCTGTTCCCATTAACTCTCCCTTTCTCAACCCAGAACACCTTCCCACTCAACTTTTTTCTTCTGATTTGTCACACTCTTAGTCTCTGTTTGGTGTTTTCAGACCAAAAGTGGAAGCAATGACCTGCCATAAAAAGTATTGTTTCTTTTGCATTTCCAGCTTAGCTAAAAATGGAAAGTATATGCCATTGCATGGAAAAGCCCATTTCTGTGATATTTCCAAACTAAGAGGTTTGGATTGACTTTGGTTGGTGTCTGAACTTTTGGCTTCTTACTTACAATAAAAATTCTAACTTCAGAATTTTAGCACAATTCCTACTTATTAGAGGTTGCCAGCCATATTTAGATAATGTTAACACATGAATCATTTTACTTATAAACCAGTTTTACTTAATATTAGAAGGTACTGGTAGCCAAAAAAAAGGTGCATAAGAAAAAATTGTGTGGAAAGAGCCATCATGTTCATAGTTTCAGGACTTTTCTTATATATTGGATAGTTTATTTAAAATGGGTGTAATATTATAAGGCTTCACTTGTTATGAGAATGTTGGATGAGGAAATTTGCTATTTAAAATAAATCCACAAGCAAAAATTCTGGGTTAGGTGCAATAGTCTGATGACTTTATTGGTAGGTAATGCCAGGCCCTACCAGAAAATAAATCTAAATTACTTTGTACGCTAATACTCATTCAACTGATTTTTAAGTAATTCTAGGAGGCAGAGGGAGTTTAAAGTTAGAACTTCATGTAGTCCATAGCTTTTTTTAGATCCACCGAGGTAAAAATCTAATTGGATAGATTAGCAAGAGAAGCAAGATTAGGTCTTATATTTATGTGATTTCAGCAAGTAGAGTGGCCTTGGGCAATTCGCAGTGTCATTTTCCAGCATCAGTGAAGGACAGTCTTTCTGGGTCTCTTCCATAATTTGTGACTGTGTAGATTGGCCATAATGAATTGAATAGATTACATTGTTTCATTTGTACTTTTCTGGTTTAGCCATCTAATGTGACCCTCCACACCATTTATGATGGTTTTTAAGCATGATAAACGGTGAAATGAACTATAATTCCAGATTGAGTTGTTAAATAAATTTATTTCACTTGCCTCATTAGGGTGTGATTTGCTACATTTATTTTTACACCTTTGATTTTATATTAAAAGTGATCTCAAGGAAGGAAGATGAAAAATAATAATAATGTCAAGGAGTATAGTGTAGAGATAGAGGAAGCCCTTATCAGAGCCCTTCAGCTTTAACCGTTATTGAAAAAGGAATTTAACTCGACATTTGCTGAAGTTCTGAAATGACTGAATAGTTTTTTTTATTCCATGTCTTCTTGCTTCCATTTAGCTGGAATGTACTGGACGGGATTAGAAATGGCTGTTCTTTCAGTTTTTCATGGTTTCAACTAAAAGCAAAGTGCCAGAGTTCTTAAAAGTAATCTCTCTTTATGAGATTCCAAGCCTTTGTGCAGACTCAGAAAGTAGATACAACATCTAGGTTTTTTAAATGTTTACCAAACTGTATATAACGCACTAAACTTTAAAAATATTTCTCATGGTTAGTTGATAATACAACCTTCCATTCCAGGTCAACCACCCGCTCCCCTTAAACTTCCTTCAAAGCAAGAAAAACAAAGTAAAAGACAGCTAATACCTGTTAAAATGCTGCATAAGCCAAACATTTTTATGTTGTGTCTGAATCACATGATATCCATTTTCCTCCTTAATTCTTGGAATAATATCACTCACAATTTAAGATCTTATATTTCAGATTTTTTTTTTAGCTGTAGCTGAATAATACTGGATGAGTTAGAAAGTCCTAACAGTGAATTTATAAAGAAAATGTTGACAGAACTTGGATTCTCATAGTGCTGGTGGGTACCTTGATTATAATGGTTTCCTTTAAAACTCTTCCATTAAATGTTCCAAACAGTGGAATTTGTAGTTTTTCCTTTGGTCCCAAGATCAAAAACATGAACAATTTTACATTTCTAAGGTTGGATTGCGTCTGTGTTTCCACAATTTCTGTGGGAAAGCAATCCACCCTTTCTCAGTTTTATTGAAAACCACCATTTTGGCTCTAATATGTGCCATTACAAGCACTTTCATTCTGTTTCGTATCTCCTTTTAGGAAGTAGGAGTCTATTTTTCTTTTTTTCTTACTGGCTTTCAAAGACTATATACAGTAAATGAAAAGTGGTTTTAAAAACTGAAGATAGGATAGCATAGTGGTTAAAAGGGTAAACGTGGGAGACAGATTGTTTGAGTTCAAATCCTCACCCTAACGTTTAGTTGCTGGGTGCCTTAGGCAGGTTATGTAACTCTAAGCCTCCATTTTCCCATGTTCTGTAAATTGTGGGTACTAATAGTATCTGCCTTGGAGGGCTTTTGTAAGGATTAAATAGGGTACCGAATATAAAGTGATTGGACAATGGTAAGTTCCCTCAAATTGGTGCTATCATTGGATGTTTTATTTATTTTTAACAGACAATTTGGAAATACTTTCTAGTAGCAATTATTATCTAAGATAATTTTATTTTGTAACAAGCATGTTTTAGAATTTCTATTTTAAAATAAAATTAACTAAAGCTGATTCATTCATTGGATAACTCTTTATTGAGTGCCTACTGTGTCCCACTAGACTAACAAGTTGCTTCCCCCAAGAAGCTCATAGCCTAGCTGCTGTATGAGTGCTTTGGGGAAACTGATGTTAAAAAAAAAAAAAAAAAAAAAAAAGGACATTTTAAATGTTGAGTGGAATGTTGCTGTGAATGGCAGAATTTCATTCTTTTTTATGGCAGAGTAGTATTCTATTGTTCAACTTAGAGACAATTATGTTAAGTGAAATAATTCAGGCACAGAAAGGGAAATACTGCATGTCCTTACTCATAAGTGGGAGCTAAAAAATAAACAAATAAATAAAAAGAAAGAAAGATACAACGATTACAATAATTTGTTGAACTTTCAGATGGAGAGAGCAGAACTGAGGCCAGCAGAGGTGGGAAAGGGGGCAGGGAAGGCAGAGCTAGCGAGAATGGTAAAGGGCCACAAAAAATGATTTCGTTGTGTAATGTTGAATGTACTAATTATCCTGATTTGAGCATCACATATTGTACCCGGGTATTGATATTCAATATGGTACCTCACAGATATGTGCAATCAACTATGTTTCAATAAAAAAATAAAGGTTGAGCAGAAGGTGCACAAAATTTTGCTCTTTGTATTTTAGAATCTGATTTTAGAATCTAAAATACTTTATTTCTACTATTCATGTGGACCGCAAAGTTAAGTTACAGGGAAACGTTCATTATGGTTTAAAAAACTCAGAACCTTAATACAGGTGGATAATGTCCCATGTTAATAACGGTCACTTTAGAAGGTAATTTTTGTTCACAAATAATCTGTGCTCCTCCCCCCATGTCTAACTAAGTAAAACCTAAAGGGAATTCTTGTCTATCTACATGTTGAGAGAGCCTGTTAAATTCCTTTTTAAAAAGAAACAATATATGGAAAAGAACAATGTCATTTAGGATTTGGTATTATTTAGATATTTTTTATTATAATAAGAAAAATGGAGGCCCTAAAAAGAATGACCTTACTAGCTGGGTCCTACCTTAACCACTTTTTATTTGTTTTTTACTTATTTATTCAGAGGCTAATTCCACTGTTGACTTGAGGTCATTTAAAAGAAAACAAACAAAAGCAAGCAGTGGTAAAATCCAGCTAAGGATACAGAATTTAATTCTTAGGAAGATGTATCTAAGAGTAGAAGTTCAAGAGGAAGGGAAAAGAATACAAACATGCAAGTTGTAAGTCTGCATAGTTGCTGTTGCAGTGCCTCAAATTTTGCATTTCATGCACTAGGCCAAATTTAAATGAACTGAATTTGAACCATCTTGGTTCAAATGATTATAATTCTGGAGTTTTTTTTTTTTTTAATGAAATAATGCAACCATCATTTTTGGAGTACCTGTTAAGTTGGTCATTACCTTGTACATATCGACTATATTAGAACATCTCTATGGTTACTTCTCAGGTATCTTTGATTTGGCTTGTCAATTTAACAATAAATAACTTTGTGTGACTATTATATTCAAAGCAGTGAGGGTGAGGAGTGGGTTGGGCTTTTTCTATTGTACCATACATATGATATCTATTGTAGGGTTTTGTTTTGTTTTTTAAGATATCTTCTGTCATATGAAGGAAGTTACCTTGTATTCTTAATTGAGTTTTTTTTTTTATTATGAATGGATGTTGAATTTTATCAAATGATGTTTTTTTCCCCTGGATCTTTCGAGACGTCCATATAAATTTTTCTCCCTCTCTTTTTTAATGTAATTTTGTTGAATTTTATTAATAGATTTCAAATGTTAAAACACTTTTGCATTTTTTGGGGAAATGCATCTTGGTTATAGTGTTTTATCTTTTTTCTATACCACTGGATTTGATTTGCTTATATCTTGTGTATGAGTTTTATATTATGTATGAAAGAGATTGGCTTGTTAAATTCTTTCTTGTAAAATTCTTGTCAGATTTTGGTATTAACATTATACTGCTCTCATAAAATGAGATTGGATATATATCCTTCTTTCTCTTCTCTGGAAGACTTTGTATAAGCTTAGTGTTATTTCTTCCTTAAATGTTGTATAGGAATCACTGATGAAATCATCTGGGCCTACAGGTTTCTTCCTGAGAAATTAAAGATTTAATTTCTTTCATAAAGTACTATTCCAATTTTCACTCTTTTTCTTGTGTCAGTTTTCCTTTCTCTCTCCTCCTTCCTTCCCTCCCTTCATTCCTTCTTTCTTTCCTTTCCTCCAGAGCTCTATTTGTATGCGGTTGGGGCCCTCACCAGAACCTGATCTCAGACTTCTAGCAACTACAACTGTGGGAAATAAATGTCTGTTAGTTAAACCACCCAATCTATAGGATTTTTGTTATAGCAGCCCAAACTGACTAAGACAAAGGTTACTGCAGGTTATATTATGGGCTGTTAGGGAATAAACAGAGTGATACGATAGAGTGACTAGTTTGTGAGAGGCCAGGTACTATTTCAGAGAAGGAGGACAGGCCAGAAAAAGCCTGTCAGCAGAGGTAACCTTTGAGTAGAAGGAGAATAAGCCAGGGGAGAAAAAGCCTGAGTGTGTGTGTTGGGGTGGGGAGGAGAGAAGCAGGCACAGAGACCCAGAGGTCCCGCGCAGTGGAGCTAGAACTGACAGGGCTTGCTGATGGATTATATCTGGGTAATCAGGACGAGGCTAGTTAGTATTTCCAAAACTTCTAATTTTATGTTACCTGTAAACTCTAATGGCAACATCTTAATTGAATGCTTCCAATTCTTCTTATCTCAACCTCCCTAAATTAAAAGATTAATATCCACGGGGATAACTTTTTTTTTAATTAAAGAAAAAGCAAAGGATTTTTAACAGAACAATAATTCCAGTTTAGTATTTGCCCTTGATCTTGTATATGTCCTTCAACCCAAGGGAAACACCTGCTTTTCTGACTTTCCCAGTTCACAGAAACAAATATCCAGAAAAAGAGATATAGCAGAATTTTGTTGTTGTTAGAATAGAGATGAAAAGAAAACGGCAGCACTTCTTTCTAGACTTTCCTCATTATTCATATGCATTTCTGTGGAATTTATGGACAAGAAGAAAAGCAAATGATTTCTATGTAACTTTATTTGAAATAAACTTAATCATTGGCACCAGTGATTCCCCAATTTAATGTGCACATGAATCATCTAATGATCTTGTGGAGATGAAGATTCAGACCCTATAAACCTGAGTAGGCCCGAGATCCTGCATTTCTACTAAGCTCCCCTCTGCTATGCAGACCACATTTGAATAGGAAGGACCTCAGCTTTGCTCTACGTAGGCGTCTCCCCTGCTTTTCATCATTTATACTTTTACTTTATAATGTTCCAGTATCAACCAATTGGAGAAACTGACCTGTCAGAACTTAAAACATACTTGGTAAGTAGAAGAAACAAATAAGGAAAAGTTTTTCCTCTGGAAATCTTTGTGGATTTACAAATCACTTTCAGCCCTTTGTCTAAGTTAGCTGGCATGTTGATTGTTGTCTGGTATGTTCTTTACCTAATGACTAAGAATCTAATTACATTCCAAATTGTGACTGTTTCCCTAAATATTTCCAGCTGTTTTTGAGATGAACTTTATAACATCACAGGAAAAAGACTCAGTGGCCTTTTTGGGAAATCTGCAGTATATGATCCCAAAGAGCTTTTTTTTAAACATCTGATGTTCAGAAGTTCTCAGAATTTTAGGATCTCTATTCTAGTTAGCATTAACCATACATTTATTTCTTTCAAAATGACCCACGTTTTGAAAAGAAAAAAGCACATTTCAGTTTGGACAAGATATTCGGGAAAGAGAAGATTTAAATAAAAAACCTTATCAGAGAATGATGTATTTTGATATTTTCTGTTTCATTGACAATAATTATTTGGTATGTACTGTTAAACTAGTTATAAACCAAAGGAGAGGGTCCATTTAAATAATAGCTAAAGAACTAGTATGCAAATGCCAGGATATTTGTACATAAAATTGAGGTCAAAATTATTTCATCAAAAAATTTATGCAAATTATTAGTTTATGAAAATAGTCCTCAGAAAAGCATTTTTTTAACACAAGTGTTACTTTCAAAAGCCTTATTGCTCTAAAAAATAGGCTAATTCTAAAAGCATTTGATCGCCTAATTATTTAAATACCATGCTAATTAAGATTTGCAAAAAATGTATTTAGCCAAATAAATACACCTCAACTGAAAACATGGCAGCAAGATATCCTTCCTGCTACGAGGCTATTATTCATCTTTTTCCAAGATCCCTACATTTTCTGCCTCTTTTACATTTTAATGTATTATTTTATACACACAAAAGATTATATGTAAATATGAATAATTTAGAACATATTTTTAAAAGGAAAACTTGCAAGTCCATCATCTCCTTAAGAATTAGAAAAATACTGGGCCCTTTTTATTCTTGCTTGTCTATCCCGTTTCATCCCCAGAGGTAACCTCTATGCTAAATTTTTCATTTATCATTTCCTTTAAAAAATAGTTTTACAACATAGCCATATGAATCTAAATAATTTGTTATTTAGTTCCTTGTTCATATGTAGTCTTTTTTCTATAATACATATTAATGAATATAGTTAAGTCATTAATTTCCATTGCTGTGTAATAAATTTTGTGAAAATGTTGAAATCTGTTCATTCTTTTGTAAATGGACATTTGATTTCCCATTTGTTGTTGTTGTTGTTATAAAATATTCTTTGAACATTCTAGGACATTTCTCCTGATGCAAAAGTAAAGAGATTTTTCCAGATTGTATATGTTTAGTAATGAAATTGCTGAGTCATAGGGTATGCAAATGATCAACTGCTCAAGATAATACCAAGTTTTTTTTGATGAATAGTTTTATATTCCCACTAGCAGTGTACAAGAGTTCCCATTAATTCATATCTTGTGTTTGTTAGTTGTCTTAATTTTTGTCAAACATGGGTATTATATGATTTATCAGATACCTTAATTAAAGTTACTTGACTATTGCTAGAGTTGATTGTCTTTTTACATGTTTATTAGCCATTTTGTCTTTTCCTCTCTATGAAATGTTTATTCATTCTTTTGCTCATGTTTCTATTGGATTTTTTTTCTTGATATGTTTCATTTTCATGTCAGGACCTTATTATTTATAGAGTTTTTTTCTAATTACTCTCTAAACCAGGAATACATATAATCATATATTAGGTATTGATGAGTTCTCCCTTTAGTAGTGGAAGAATAGCTCAGATCAGCTCAACCATACCAATGGTAATTATATACACACAATGTACTCATGTATGTATAATTATACACACAGATACACACACACGGTGTGTGTGTAATTTTATATACAAGAGTACTTCAAAAAGTTCATGGAAAAAATGGAATAAAAAGATGATGTGAATCTTTCCATGAACTTTTTGAAGACCCTTCATACATAAAACAACTTTCTGAAGCTCTCGGAGGAAAACAAAGGCAAACATGGACTGGACAAGCATTGATCTTCCAAGAAAGGAATAGCACTATGAGAGCTTCACATATTTAATGCTTTTTATCTGAGGGAAGGCTTTAGTTAGCACTGTATTCAGGTTACCATGGTGTCTGGACAGTGAGGGCAAATATCTCAGAGAGCCACAGAAAGGGAGCCCCAACATTTGCATGTCCTTAACCTCCTTTTCCTTGCAGACTCCTGTCATGTCTGAGTGGAGACATTCTTGGTCACGCAGTCAGTTAGTCGTCTGTCCTCTCTGGTTCCATGGCACATCATCACATCACGGTTATGCATGCACCTTGGGAGAGAAAGGTACAGGACTACTCTTTATATCTGTGAAAACTGACATAGTGCGGGGCATAAAGTGGGTGCCAAGTAAGTGGCCATTGAATAAATAGAATTATCTGGTACAAGTTGTATTACATGTGTCTGTATGTATTAGGTAAGATCATAGGAAACTGCTGATATTCTACAGTTTCTGACCTGTAAAAGTGGCAAATTTCTATGATTCAACATATACACACTACACGCACACATATATGTGTATATGTGTGAATAATTTAAGGCAGTTAGAGTTTTGCACTCTACATTTGTCTATTAGCATTAATCAAGGAATGGTATCATGAAATCATCTGGTTCAACCCCATGCCTTTGGGCATGTGACATTTTCTTTTGTTACAGAAAAAGCTTAGAGAAATTATTTGTCCAAAAGTTTAAAAAGTGCATATATGTGTATATATATAGTAATTTTATTAATATCCAAACATGTTAAATAAGTAGCTGCTGTCTATTCAAGCAATGACAACTAGTGACCCATATCTCACTCTTTCTTTCTAATTTATGGTTTTTTTCCCAAAGTGTTATTATGAGAATTTTCAATCATATAGAAAAAATTATACAGTGAACACCCACATACTTACTAATTTTAGTGAATAAAACTACAGAAAGTTTTTATGTGCATATTGTCTGCAGATCCCTAAATTAGAAGATACAGTAAACTGTTTTGATTGGAGGCTCAGGAAGTACTGGAAAAATAGAAAACTGAAAATAAAATCACACTAATGCTTTGCAACTGCATATAAATGCTGGGCTGTAGTATAGTGAATTCATTTGTAATTTGTTTAATTCATATTTTTAACAATTAGGAATTTTCTGTAAACCCATATGAATATAGATTTTACTATATTAAAAAAATTGGATTTGAATTCAAGATAAGAGAAAAATTTTACCACTTATGTTCTAAATTAGCTCTGGGCATTGGATTTGGTGCCTTAATTTTGTATGAGATACAGGTCAAGTTAACTCTATGACTGCCAAGCTTCAAAGTTAATAATTTCCCTGCACAATTATCTTGGGGGCTGATTTTAATTCATGATCATTTGGCATGGTCCATAACTGCAGGATTATTCACTGGGTCTTCCTTTCCATTTCCCTGTAAGTGTAGCCCTTAAACCTTATAAGAGTTTTCTTCTATAACTTTTTTGGCTTATAATTATTTCCCAAATATTTACTGAACCCCTACTATATAACAGGCATCCTACTAGGGACATGGAAGTGAATCAAATAGAGGCCCAATCTTCATGGAGTTTAGAATTTAGTACAGTAAGCAGACTTGAAATAAATTTTTTTGCAAGTTACTAAACAAAGGATTTATTATAATTAATTTACTTAAGGTAGTAAACAAGGAATATGTTACAATTGTGATAAACTCTATCACCTGTCACTAGATGCTATCCTGGGTCAATGTGAACACAAACCCATCCTGAAAAAGTTAAACTCTGTACCTGTGATACTCTACCCCCTGTGTAACAGGTTGGGATTCATGTTGAGTTGAGCTGGCAACTGAAAAACCAGAGTAAAACCTAACTTTTATTTTCTCTTTTTAGTTTAGAGAAAAACTCAAAGTTTTTGTTGCTGTTTTATACATTTTGTATTAAACAAAAGAAAAAAGTAGAAATCTGTCAACAGTTCTATTTCTACACAGGTCAGAAATGGTCCTAACACTCCCTTCTGGTGCATTTCTTCTGGCTACCTCGGGAAAATAGCTTAACCACGACCTGCCCCCACCCTTGGGGGTGAGCATCAGCAACTCCCTAGAGCCCTCACTTATGTGCACCTGCAGGAGCTTTTGAGAACTCTTCAGCCGAGTCTTAGTAGTGCCTGGGAGAGAACTTCCTGAGGGGCTGAGGTAAACAGGGACATCATGTCGGACAGGGTTATCCTAACGGTTTCATCACTTCAGGATTGTCACTGCTGATTATGGCATCGTTCCTTCTTGAGACTGAACTCCTGGACAGTTTGTAATGGGAGGTCAGGACTATTGGGAGGTTGGAGGCTAGTTTTTCCAGGCGCTTGTGGAGTTTGTACCCCCACCTCCTGGAATCTTGCCCTCTCATGGCTCAGTGTACCCTTAGTTAAGCTATTAGGGTCACTGGACCAGAGTTAGCCATTGAATGGTAGGAGACACAGCATTTTGTCTTCAGTTATCAACTAGCCAACTGTTATGGATTGAATTGTTCCCCCTGAATATATTGAAATCCTAACCTCCAGAACCTGTGAATGTTACCTTATTTGGAAATAGGGGCTCTGCAGATGTAATCAAGATAAGGTCATACTGGATTAGTATGGACCCTAATCTAATGACTGGTATCCTTATAAGAAGAAGGAAGTTTGGACACAGGCACATGCAGAGGAGAAGGGCACTTGAAGACAGAGGCAGAGATTGGATGTATCTATAAGCCAAGGAAGGCCAAGAATTGCGGGCAATCACCAGAAGCTAGGAGAGGCAAGAGAGGATTCTCCCCCTACAGCCTTCAGAAAGAAGTGGCCTTGTCAAAACCTTGATTATGGATTCTGACCTCCAGAACTGGGAGATAATACATTTCTGTTGTTTTAATGCATCCAGTTTGTTAAGGCAGAACTAGGGAACTAATAGCACCAGCCAGTAGAAAAAGGATCATCCAACTCTTAAAATGCAGACGGGAAACCCTTCTGGTTCCAGATCCCCTCCAGATATAAGTAGAAGCTCTCTCCCAGCCTTAGGATGGGTAGCATTTCAATCTTCCAGTATTACCCTTCTTAGGCAAGTACTCAAGAACAAATAAGCATCTCTTGGGAGACACAGGCAGGCTGCCTGCTACCTGCCTTGAGTGTGTCCACAGGTCTTGTTCGGGGTCCAGTTTGTCATCCAGCCACTCCACTGCAGGCCTGTGCTCCAGCCGATTGCAGACAAAGACATGGTGCCTGACATGGGCAAAGCCTGGTGTGCACCCCAGCTCTTCTAGCTTGCTCTCTGCAACCAGACCATCACATCTCCCCAGAATGCTCTTCACTACTGCTTATCAACCAGAAAGATTTGAGGTTTTGTATCCAGTGTAAGAGCAAATTACTGTCCACCTAGGAAGAAAATACTTTGGAGTAGTCTTTTATTTTGAGGGACCTACATACATACATACATACATGCACACATGCACACATGCGCACACACACATATATGACTGTATATATGTATGTATGTGTGTATTTTACTCCCCTGTTAAAATATCTTTACTGACTCCCTATTCCTTGGTGAATAAAATCTAAAATAAGCTCTCAGCTTAGCATTCAAAACTGGCCACGATCTGGCCTGACAACTTCCTTTATGTGTCCTATAATCTAGCTGAACTCTGTTGAGCTGAATCTCATCTTTCAAAACCTAGCTCAAGTATCAACGCCCACATGAAGACAATCTTTCCTCGTTTCCACATTCTATTTTGAGCAACCATAATACTTTGTTTATATCTCTCCAATTACATTATGCATTGTACTGTAGGTTTTTGTATCTTTGTCTGATCCTCTTTTCCTGGCACTGCGCTGTGAATGGCAGATAGAGAGCTTGTTATTAAAAACAAAATTAGTGGCATGATATATTTGTGAAAACCAAAAGCACAGAATTTTTGGGATGCTTCCTATTTAGAGGCATTGTTTCTTCCTTTTTAATGGCATTGTTATCATTGCTGTAGCTTAATCCTTAGTAAGGATCAGTCTTTGCCAGGAAATGAGGTAAGCATGCTGCATAAATTATTTTAAGCTCTTTCCACTAATGCATGCTGATGCTTTTATTTATCTTAGTGTCCAGCATGGCACATGGCACAGGTGTTGATGCTCAGTAAGTGTTTGCTGAAAGGTGAGTCTAGAAGGCAAATGCGTGTAGAATATGGGACTTTTGATTCTCCTCTCCTGATCTCAATAGATGTACCATCTTTAACAAAATTATGACTGAATTGACTCATTAGAAAAGCTACTGCAGAATAAATCTCTTTGTCTTGGAGTATATCCTAAACTAAAGAGCATATATATGACTGATGAAGTGATAATGAAGAAAAGTTCTAAATCATAATCCTAAAGGTTTTCCTATTATATCTAGCTATATGGCGCACAAATATAAAACAAAATCTTTTGATTTTTTAAAACCAGATCCTTATGATACATAAAGAAAAACATACTGAAAGCAGTATTCGAAAATGCAGGATGAACTGTCTTATATTTTGATTCCATCACTTTGTATATGAACTTATTGAGAACTAGCATATAAAAACTCTAAAATGCAGCTATGAAGTTTTCCTGTAATAATCAAAATTGTATGTTTAAACAAAAGTGTAAGTAACTAAGCATGTAGGCTTTTTAATAACTTTTTTTTTCTATCATGTCACAGCATCTCGTGCTTAGTTACTGGTTACTGTACAGAGCTCAACACAGCTCACAAGAAGCCCCTAAAAACCAGGTCACCTTGTGGACTTGGCATTAAATTTAGACAACTTTGAAAAGCAGTTCAGATCTTGTTTTTTTCTTCCTGACTTTGTATTTCTTTCCGTAAGAAAGCTGAGTCTGACCTATTTTTAGGATTTGGCCCATGGAATTGAACTCAGTGGTTTTAGTTTCACTGTTGTTGTTTTTCTTCTTTTAGGCAAAAAAATAAAGCACAAGAGTCCTGGCTGCTGTAACTAGAAAAGCATTAAAGCTTTCTTCTTTTAATTATATACTTCAGGACATGCTAGGGTCGGCACGTGCTTTGTGTTTCCTGGAAATTTGGGTCTTTAGTTCTCCTAAGCCCTTCTAACCCTTTCCTTTAAATAACTCACTGACTTCTAATGGCCCTTAAAATAATGACATCATCAAAATACCCTAAAATTAATCTACCTGAGTATTAATTTCCGTTTTGTGGCATTTTTTTTTTTAACCATAAAAATTCTATTTTTTTCCTGGTGTTATTTCCCCATCCTATCCTTTGTTTATGTTATAAAGCTCTCTATCTGCCTTTGGCTAAAGAAGATTGCCATAAACTCCTTCACCCCCTCTCCCAAGAGCTTGAGGCAAACTAGAGGGAAATCACTTGACATTGAGATTATTCTGTCAAAACCTGATGACCCTCATTCCCTTTCCACACTCTCCTGAGTCTCTTGTGAACTCTCATTAGAGTAGGTGTTAGTGGAAATAAATAAAACCTAACTTACTATGTGCTTCCATTACTAAAATTACTGAATATTACAAATATAGCCTTGAATTTATTTTCAAGACTGAGAGTTTGAATGCTTCTATATGTTTCATTGCAGTAGGCAGATACAGGATTTCAGTTCTGGGAATTTGGATTACAAATATAAGGAAGACATGATAAGCAATTAAAATGTTTAAATATCAAAACCCTAGAAATTAGGGCAGATTTACCATCTCAGTAGATGGAACAATCACGACCTGTCAAATATAACTACCATCTCTTTTGTTCCAAAGTTTGTTTTAGAGGTTCAGTAGCGTCCACTGAACTTTTCCCCTGACTATCTTAACACATCTTTTTTGTATCTGAGAGTCTGGCCAGGATTGGAAACAGAGGTGTGAAAGAATTATGAGAGTGGCTGTTTTCGCAGTATTTTGGCTGGAAATAAAATAAACAGGAAATTCTAAAATGTCTTGAGAAAGTTTGTCCTCAAGAAAATTCTGGCTTGATTTTTTTTTTTTTTTTTTTGGAAAATATGAGATTTAGACAGGTTAATATTCAAATAAGTATGGGAACTTATATGGATAGCAATAGTAATTGCAACTTTTCTAGCATCTTCATGTCTGTGTGATACTTACCAGGGTTTTCAGTATTGTTTTATACTTTTTCTCTGCTGGTGGCTACAAACACCATTATCAGGTAGGAAAGTTTGGTGGCGTTACTTTCATTTTACAAATGAAAAAACTGAAGCACAATATTCACAGCAAAGTTTATTCTGTTGTTTTGCCTGGGGCAGTACCTTTCACCTGATAGGCACTCCTAACTACTTTTAAGTTTTTTCATCTAGTTGTAGGTCTAGGTTATTCTGAAACACAGTAGTTTTGAGGTCTGTCGTCAGTACCATTTGTTAGCACAAGTGCAACTTCACACTTTGTGAATAATCTAAAAAAAAAAGATGTGTTAAATGGTTAACTATGCGTGTTGCTGTGCTGTGTTCTCTCCTAGAATCAAGATATTCGAAAAGTTGTTGTGCTATTTCAGACTTTATAGGAAATTCTAATTCAAAGTTGATTTGAAAGTTTAGAAGCAATCAGACAAATCCCAAATCCTACTAAAGGTGATTAGTTTATGAATAAAATGAAGAATTTGGATTTCGACATTTACATAGTGTTGTAAATGCCTATATTATAGCAAATGAAAGCAAACAGAAATGAATACAATTATTATTCAGAGACTTTAACTAAATCAAACTTGTTAGCTTAAAACGTGGTTTGTAAGAGCTCCCTCACACATTTTAATGTGATAAAGTTTCAAAGATATTATTACTAAGTCCTAGTGGTAATGCTGTTTGAACCAGTGATGATCCTTTTTAATATTTGAATATCACCCTTTATGAATATATGCATACGTCGTATAACTTTTACTTACTTATTCTTAAAGTATATCTACATAAAATCCATATGAAATTATAGGCATTTATGTGCCTGTGATTAACATGAGTATGTTTCAGAACATCTGGATGACTGTTATGCTTATTGGAATGAAGCTCCATGTAGAAAGTAGAACATAGAGGTTTACAGGATGTAGTTCAGAACTGCATAACTCAAGAAATGATGTCTTCGCTTGCTCTTCATCATACAGTAGTTAATATTACTTACATACGTACTTTATTGTAATGCTTCATAAGGAAGTTGTTAAGTTCAATATAGTAATCCTGATATAGAAGATATTCAAAATTGAATATTCAAAGAATATTCAGTTTTCATGATCTATATGTCATGAACATTTCAGAGAGATACTGTGATGCTTAATTTTATGTGTCAACTTGACTGTGCCACAGGATGCCCATATTAAACATTATTTTTGGGTGTGTCTGTGAGAGTGTTTCCTGATAAGGTTAGAACTAGTGGACTCAGTAATGTTGATAGGGGAGGGCATCATTCAATTTTTTTCAGGACCTGAATAGAATAAAAAGATAGAGGAAGGCAGAATTTGCCCCCTTTTTTTCCTGCCTACCTGCTCATGCTGGGATATCTCATCTCATCTTCTGCCCCTGGATTGGGATTTACATCATTGACTCTGCTGGTTCTCAGGCCATTGGACTCAGACTGGAATTATACCACTGAATTTCCGGAGTCTCCAGCTTGCAGACTTTCTTATTGTGTTCAAAAATATTTTCAGAGCATTCTTTGGATGTGTTCATAATCAGGTCATTCACATGATGAAGGAGATTTTGTTGTGGTGGTTTTTAGATTTTCCTGGTTGGTTGAAAAATATAAATGAAATTAAAAGATTTTCTCTTAGAACCTTGGATATTATACACATGAAGAACTGAAATCATAATGAAACAGTCCCCATTTATGGAGTGCTTATTATGTACCAAACACTGCTGAGTCTGTTACATTTATCATCTCATTTAATTCTTATAATAATGTTATGAAATACTTTTATCATTCCCATTTTACAGCTAAGAAAACTGAAGTTTTGGAGCAGTGAAATGACATATAAATAATATCACCAGCTCACAAGTGGTAGAATAAAGATGCAAATCTCAATCTGTCTAGTGCCATTGGGAGTTGTAAAGTAATCAGAAGCTGGGCTCCATCTCCATCTTCCAAGAACACTTGGGCCTGGATTCCTTCAGAGGCCATAGCCTAACTCAGGCCATCTCCAGGCCCTGGTCCAGGACTGCTCTTGTCACTTGGAACTGTTCTTAGGATTCTCAACACTGTAAACTCAGCCTTAATTGAAGAAACTCCAAGGTTGGAGTGTAGTTTAGCAGCTATGGAGATAGACAATACTTGTCTAGAAACTTCAAGGCTGGAGCGTTTGGGAACCATGGAGCTAGGCAATACCTGTATGATTGTGGGGAAACCTCTGAAACTCAAAACCAGAAAAAAAATTCTTGTTAATGGCTGGTCCTACCTCACCTTCCTCATCAGCCCACCCTTCATTGTTCCATTTCTGTCTCATTTACATTCTCCTGTTTCCAAATATAATCCCAAATCATCGTTCTTGATCACCATGGATACATACGTTGCAGTATAAAAAACGCTTTAAATTATGGAGGGATTGACTGATGAAAGTTAAGCTCAGTAGTAGGAGTGGCACCAAATATTTCCTTTTTCTTCCTCCACAGGATTATCTCAGTGTTTTGGACATAGTGGACATTCAAAATATATATGTGAATGTATTTATTTTATAGTTTTAAGGAGAAATATGTCATAGTGTAGAAGTGATGTTTAGAGAACTTTTTGGAAGATTTTTCTGACTGGGGAAAAAATATTCAGGAATACTTATTAGATTCACTGCTGAAAGTAAAAGAGGGGAAATTAAGCTTAACTTTGATTTAAAGAATGAAGAAAGGTTCTTATTCACTAAACAACAGCATTTCAGATCATTTCAACTTATATTTAGGAACTCATTCTGTAGTTTTGGGAAGTCTTAATTTACTCCTGCCATGCTGCGGTAGGCACTGAGTAAAACAGATGAAAGGCAGCTTTTCTTGATGCTGTGCAGTATGTTTATTTTACATGCACTGTTGCCAGACATCTGGAGGATATGCCTTTGATAGGTCTATGTGCCAGTTACCTCTGGGGGCACAATTTCTAGTAGTATTTTACTTAAGAAAAGTAACAATTATTGCTATAATAAACTCCCAAATCATAATGGCTTACACAGTAGAGTGTATTTCTTGTTCATACTAGATCCAAAATATCTGCCTGGCTATGCCCGGCTAGCAAGCACTCTATCTTGTGGTCCTTCAGGGACCCAGGCCTCCTCCAAATGTAGCTAGAAAATGAGGGAACAGAGATTTCTTAATGCTTCAGCTTGAACCATAGGATAAAATTACACAGGAGGATCCCATCATTTGGCCACACCCAAGTGCAAAGGGAATGACAATGCCATCTAGCTGTGTGACCAGGAGGTAGAAGACAAGTGTTTCGGTGAGCACATAGCAGTCTCAGCCACAAGGTGTTCTGAAAGCCACCAGCCAAAGCCTGTTGTTCCAAGTAGTTAGCTTTAACAGTGCTTTACTTAAAGAGATAAGACTTCAGAATCAAGAAAAAAAAGTAGCTCATTAAGTAATTCTTTGCCATTGGTTCTCTTAGATTTCTTCCACTTTCATTATAAATGATTTTTCCTTCAAATTTTGAAAAGTGAATCAAACAAGTCAAGGGGACGTAACAATCCCTAAAGAAACATGACATGTAGTTTTTACCAAGAAGTTTATGAAATGTAGGAATCCTGGTGCCAAAAATCAGACAAAAAACCCAAGTTATAAACACTGAAAAATTAAGAAACTGCCATTATTATTGAGTTTACTTGTAGAGTACCTCTCTGACTTAATTTTTAAGAAGGTAGAGAGCTTGTGGTTGTTGCTTTTTCGATAGCATTGTCTTAGGAAATATGCTTTGAAGAGAAGATGCTTCACTTTACACTGTCAGGCAGATCTATGAGGGTATTAGCAACAAGGGCCTTAACCTGGCATGTGTCTGTGTCTAGGACATACCTCTGATAATGAAAAAAGGTTTCACTTGGGATGTTTTCTGGATTGAACGTTTTTCAGAGATAGCCAAATGGGAAATTTTGACTTCAGAGAAACCGTGATGCAGTAAGAGGAGTAAAATAGCCCTGTGCCAGCAACTAGCACATTTTCCAGCAGTTAGTAGGCTGACTGCATTTATTCTTTCAATTCATTTAATAAGCACTAACTGTGTCCCAGGCAGTATTTCAAGTGCTGGGAATGTAGCAGTGAACAAAATGGACAAATGTCCCTGTCTTCATGGAACTTAACATTGTACATAAACTATAAAACATATTATATGATGATCAATATTGTAGAGAAAAGCTGAGAAGAGGCAATGGGAGAATTTGGAGGCTTGCACTTTTAAGTAAGGGGTAGTCTCGCTGAGGGGAGACTGGAAGGAGGGGACGTGGGGAGCCATGTTTCCATTCTAAACAGTATCCTGGTGGAGGTAATTCAAGTGCAGAGGCCTTCAGGTGGGGGTGAGCCTGGCTTATTCCAGAAAAAACGAGTAGGCCAGAGTGGCTGCAGTAGCATCGGGGAAGAGGGAAGGGTAAAACAGGAGATGAGAGAGGAAACTTGGATGTGGAAAGGGGCAAGACAGAGAAGAAGTCCTTGGAGATCACAGTAAGGACTTCGCCATTCACTCTGAGTTTTTGAGCAGAGGAGTAACATGACATGGGATGTTTTGTAAGGATCAGTCTGTCAGCTGTGTTGAGAAGAGAATGAGTGAAAGGACAATAGTGGAAATAGGAAGACCAGCTAGGCTTCTGTTGCAACAATCCAAATGAAAGTGATGGAGGTGTGGACAAGAGTAATAGCAGTGGAGGTGGTCAACACTGGTCAGATTCTGGATGTACATATTTTGAAACTAGAACTAGCAGGGCTCTTCCCGATGGATTCAAAATGGGGGTGGGGAAGGGAGGTGAAGGAAAGGGAAGCAAATGAAGACCTCAGGATTTATTGGCCTGAGCCAATGGGCGGATAGAGTTGCCGTTGACTGCAGTAGAAAAGACTATGGGAGGAGCAGTTTTCAGCAGGTGGGGAAGAGCTCAGTTAATACCAGTTATATTTGTGATACCTATTAGATATCCCACTGGAGATGTCAAGTATGCAGCTGGATATTTAAGTCTGGAGATCGGGGAAGAGGTCGTCAGGCTGGAAATATAAATCTGGAATAGCTCAGCAAATAGATGATATTATTTAAAGCCATAGCCTGGATGCGATTAACTAGGAGTGGGTAAACTCAGGGAAGACCGAGGACTGAATCCTGGGGCATTGCTAGTTGGGAGAGGTGCTGAACCAGAAAGACTGGCTGAGAAGAAGTGGACAATTAGGTAGAAGAAAAGCCAGAAAAGTAGCCTTGTTTTAGGGCTGCTCTGAGAATGAAAAAGTATTTTCAGGAGAGGCAGTAATTGTGTCAGATGTTGACAACTGACCAATTAAATGGGGAGTGAAGAATGACTATTGGGTTTAGCTATGTGGAGGTCCCTGATACTCTTGAGCAAAGCAGCTTCTGTGAAGTGATGGGGTGAAAGCCTCTTTGAAGTGAGGTGCAGAGAGAATGGGAAGAGTGAGTTGAAGGCAGTTTGTATAAACACCACTTGGGAGAGTTTTGTGATAGAGGGGAGAGAAATATGGCGGTACCTGGAAGGGTAAGTGGTACCAGAGAGTGTTTGGAAAGGTGAGAAGAATAGTGTGTTTGCTTTTGAATAATAGTGAGTAGAATGGGGTACAAATGGACGATGTTAGGAGAGGGGAGATTTGGGCAAGAGGGGATCAGAGCTAAGCACAAGTGGAAGGGTTGGCATGAGGCAGGGTCATAGAGTCATCCCTTTTAATGGAACTGATGGCAGAGAATATAGAATGAATTGAGATTTAAGAAGAAAAATGGCAAAGGTATGAAACAATCCTTTAGGAGAGAGAGTAGGAGAATACGTACATGAAGGATATGTGACAGATTGATTCTAGTATATTCAAAGGAGTCTTGGAGTCAGACATCTTGGAGAAGTAAGCCAAAAATAAAGGGTGGTGCATAACTGTTTTATGAATGGCAATTAGTCTGTTTCCTACTGAGTTGTGAGGGGAAAAGGTATTGACCATTTTCCAGAGGTTTGAAAGTATCATGAGACATTTTTGGGAACTGTAGGTTGTGTATTTAGTAGGGGCATATATACTTATCCAGGAAGGCCAGATTAACATTGACATAGACTTCCGCACAGTATGTGGCAAGACTAAATGAATCGTCTCGGCCGGTAGATTTTGCACTTAAAATGAGCCAGTGAAGGGCTGGCGGAGGGGACTAGTTGGATAAAATACAGCCCCTAGGGACAGCTGGAGCAAGAGATTTGTGCGTTATGCCTTCCAGACCTGAATCGGGAAGTCAGATTTTAATAGCTTTGACTTACAAAATTAATACCCTCCAAAGAAAATTCACCTGTTGCCAAATCTAATGCCAAGCCTTGGATGCTCACAGCTCCTTCAAGTCCCTTGTTTTGTTTGTTTCTTTTTTTTTTCCTTCATTTTCTTCTCCTTCTTGCCAGTGTTTTCTGACCTTTTAGGCATTAATACTAAAGGGCTTGCAATCCATCTTCTTGATGAATTGTTTAATCAGAAGGCCATAATGAAAGAGAGAGAGATAATGAGAGACTTTAAACATTTTGGTTTAAAATACATTTCTCCTGGCTATGGATTTCCCTAATTTCCTTGTGTACATGTAAATACACTGTTTATGCCTTGCAATTTGGCCCACATATTTTGAAATCCAACTCTCCAAAACATTCTTTTTTAGTTAGGTAAGGCTGAAAAACAGTTCTGTCAGAAGTTCTATTGACCAGGGTGCCAAGGATTTCTTATTTTTCTTCCATATACCTTCACTTTTTGAATTAGATACCCCAAAGCTGCTAAACTTGATCTCTCACACAGTCAAATGTCAGTGGTTAGTGAATGCTGTTGCCACTAATGGTTTTTTCACTTGTGTTGTTTTGCAAAGTTTACTTCCAGATCTTGTGAATTAAAGTTTCCATTCGGTATCACCAAAACAAAGTGGCAAAAGATATAGATGTAGTTTTCTCATGAAGAGAATATAAAAATATTCATCACTGTGATTTTTTTTTGGTGTTGTCTGGTGTTAAGAGGAAGTTGATTTAAAGATCACTCTTAAGAGCTGGATGAAAAAAAATGTGAAGGGATTTAGATGGAGGAGTTTTGAGATGTATTTTATTTAATCCTTACTGGATATATTTTTAGCTGAGTTTTTTTTTTTTTTAGTTTATTCCATGTTGCTTTGAGTTTTGATTGAGCGTAAGAATGGATAAATTAAGATGTATTATTACTATTATTTTCTTAATGGGGAATGGCTTTACATTTTTCATGAATATAATACATTTCTAATCACTAATATAAAACATCACTCACTGTAAAACATTCTATAAATAGAGAAATGTACTAACTAGAAAGAATGAGTTCTCATGATCCCATCTCCCAGAGATAACCAAATTTAGCAGTTTAGTTTGTATCCTCCCAGATTTATTTCTGTGTGTGTATATCTGTTTATCTTTTGTTTTTAAAACAAAATGAGCTCTAAAATAATCATTTTAGTCTCTGCATTTTTAATTTTGTTAATAAATTATGTACCTATTTCAATATATATTTACCTCACTAATTTTATTGTATGAATAAATTTATTTCATTATTGGGGATGATTTAGGTTTCTGGTTTTTACTGTTACATGTAATGCTGCTATTCACATCTCTATGCAAAGGGATAATATCACTTATCTCATAGGTTTATTGGCATTAATAAATAACTGCTCTAGTACATGTAAAGTGTCAAAAAGACTGTATAACACACAAGTGCTTTAAAAAGTTATAAATTTATTATTTATTACTTTCTTTATTGCTAGTGAATATTTCCATATGAGAAACTCCTAGAAATGAAATTATTTTTGTGTTAAATATTACCAGGTTGCCCTGCAAATAAAGACTATTATGATTGTTTTACATGCATTTCGGTGTGTAAATGTACACATTTCTGTGGACATTTACCTCAGAGTGGAATTGTTAGCTCATAGGACAGGCGTTTATTCATATGTATGGCATTCTATTATAGGAATATATTAAATTATACATTGCACTGTTAATGGACACTTTATGTGTTTGTTTTATGTCTTCAGGTTTCATCCATGTTGTAGCATGTCTTAGAATTCCTTCCTTTTAAGGCTGAATAATATTCCATTGTATGTATGTACCACATTTTGTTTATTCATCTGTCAAGAGATACTTGGATTCCTTTTACCTTTTGGCTATTGTGTCTAATGCTGCAATGGATATGAGTGTATATGGGTTGGTTTTTACATTTTTTTGTTTGTTTCCTTGATGCATTTTTTCTTTTGCTTAAGCAAATTAGGCTTAGGGTGCTACTTGTAACCAAAAGGGTCCCAAGTAATATGCATGGATCTGTTTCTAGACTCCCTTTTCTATTCCTTTGATCTACCAGCCTTTTTTTGTACTAATACCATACTTAATTATTTTAACTTTGTACTGCATTTTTGAGGCCTGGTAAAAAAGCTTTCTCTCATTACTCTTTTATAAAAATGCATTGGCTACATTTCAGCATTTTCCCCCAGATGATCAATTCTCAAATTCTAAAAAGAAAACAAATGGAATTATGTTTTGTATTGCATTACACTTTTAGTTTATTTTGGGAGAATCAACATTAAATCTTTTTGAAAGTTATAAATATAAATAACATATCCTAATGTAAAAGAGCCAAATAATAGTGATATTGGCCCTGTGTTTCAAAAGTCCTAGTCCTTTCCCAGTTTTATAAATATCCTTCTTCACCTTTTACTACTTCTCTGATATGTTCTTATTTTTAATTTTTTGTCTAAAAACTTGAATTATGCATGACAGATATTTTATGTTAATGTCTCTATTTTGAGATCTATCCATGTTTGTACAAACAGATGCAAGATATTTCATTGTATAGGTATACTTTAATTATCTGATGATTTCCCTGTTGATGGACATTTAGGGAATTACCATTTTTCAATATTACATTGTTATGAAACTATTGAAACATATTTTGTTCACATTTCTCAAGAAGCTACCTAAAAAACATATTGCTTGGTTTAATGATATGTCCATTTGAATTTTAAAGCTGTTATCAAATTATCCTCTGGAAATTCAGTAGCAATTTATACTCCTAAGAATAAATAATAGACATTTTCCTAACTACTTAAAAACTCAAGATCATTATTAAAATTTCTGCCCATTTGGAGCCAAAGAACAAAAGTCTCTTTAAAAAAAAATTTTTTTTAATAGTTACAGTGTGGTTGGACGGCTTTACTTATTCATTTGGCTATTTGTATTTCCATGTCTGTGAAAAGCCAGTTTACAAGCTTTGCCCCCCCCCCTTTTTTTTCATTTTTGTTTTTAGTTATTTTCTTCTCTTTTTTTTTCTCTCTCATTAATTTGGTTCAGATGATATATTCACAATGCATTTTGAACATTAATATTTTGTACTTAAAATATTTCTCCCCATGCCGTCAATTGTCTTTTAACATGGTATACGATATCTTTTGCCATATAGATGTTTTATGGTTGATATAATCAAATTGACTACTTTACCTTTATTGCTTTTTTAAAAAAATATACGAGGGGTCTTCAAAAAGTACATGGAAAATGCATATTATGAAAAAACTCTGAATGGATTTCAAAATTTTTTTTACTGAAATAAACTTGTACTAACATGTTATAACATGTTTGAACATCAGTTTGAAAAGAGCCCCTGTCAGAACAACATGAATTCTAATAAAATTAATGCAAGCACAGACATCAAATTGATGGTGAAGGTTGGGTGGAAGAATGGTGAAATCAATTATACTTTATGAAAAGTTTATGGGGATGATGCCCCAAAGAAATCAGCAGCTTACAAATGGATAACTCATTTTAAGAAGGGTTGAGACAATGTTAAATACGAAGCCCACAGTGTCAGATCGTCCACATCCATTTGCGAGGAAAAAATTAATCTTGCGTGTGCTCTAATTGAAGAGGACTGACACTTAACATCAGAAACAACATCTAACACCATAGACCTCTCAACTGGTTCAGTTTACACAATTCTGATTGAAAAATTACAGTTGAGCAAAATTTCCATTCGGGGAAACTGTTGCACCCACATCAGCTGCAGACAACAGCAGAGTTTTCAATGGAAATTTTAAACAAGTGGAACCAAGATTCTGAGGTAATTTTTCAAAGAATTGTAAGGGGAGATGAAACATAGCTTTACCAGTAACATTCTGAAAACTAAACAAAATCAAAACAATGGCTGTCAAGAGGCCGAATTGGTCTGCATTTCTATTGCTTATAACAGAATATCTGAAAATGGGTAACTTACAAAGAAATGAAATTTATTTCTTACAGTTTTGAATCTTGGAAGTCCACGGTCTTGGGGGTGTATCTGGTAAGGGCCTTTTTCTTGGTGGTGACTCTCTAAAGTGACGCAGGGTATATCACATGGACTGCACAAGAAAAGGCTAAACTTCTCCCTTGCTCTCCTTTTAAATCCATCAGAACCATGCCCATTACCACCCATTAAACCATCAATGGATTAATCCATTCACCATGACGGTACAGTCCTCACATTCTAATCACCTCTTAAAGGCCTCACCTTTCAATTATCGTAATAGGATTTCCTACCCTATTAGCACTTTTGCAGTGGGGGTTAAGTTTCCAATATATAAACTTTTGGGGGATACCTTTAAACCATAGCATTGTCCAAGTAAGTCAAAAGTGGCCTGGTCTAGAAGCAAAGGTCATGGCAACAGTTTTTTGGCATGACAAGGCATTTTGCTTGTTGACTTTCTGGAAGGCCAAAGAACAATAACAGCTGCTTATTTTGAGAGTGTTTGGAGAAAGTTCGCCAAAGCTTTAACAGAAAAATGCCTGGGAAACCTTCACCAGAGAGTCCTTCTCCACCATGACAATGCTTCTGCTCATCAAACAAGGGCAATTTTACCAGTGTTTTGATGGGAAATCATTAAGTATTCCCCTTACAGTCCTAATTTGACTCTTTTTGACTTCTTTTTGTTTCCTAATTTTAAAAAAATCTTTAAAGGGCATCCGTTTTTCTTCAGTTAATAATGTAGAAAAGATTGCATTGACCTGGTTAAATTCCCAGGACCCTCAGTTCCGTAGGAATGAACTAAATGGCTGATATCACTTACAAAAGTTTCTTGAACTTAATGGAACTTATGTTGAGAAATAAAGTTTATCTTTTTAATTATTATTTTTTAATTCCATTTCTCCACAAACTTTTTGAAATCCCTTCATATTGTGTGTAAAAAAGCTTTCTTACCCTATGGTTATAAATATATGATTTTTCATTTTCTCCTAACAATTTTATATGTTTTAATTTTGTATAATGTTCTGTGACATTTTAAATTTATTTTTGTGTATGTGTTAAGGCTGCTATGTAACTTCTTTTTTCTCAATTTGTCTTATTATATTAGTGAATTATCTGATATTATTTTTCACCAATTTTTCTATTGGGCAAATGAAGACTATATGCTCCCCCAAATTTTGTTTGAACAGCTAGTTTCATCCTTTTCTCACTGACCTGAAATTTCCTCTTTACCATACACCAAGTTATTTTTTATTCATGACTGTATTTATATATTCTCTGTTCTGATTTCTTGATCACTTCTGTGGTAATATTATACTACTTTCATTACTGTGGGTTTAAAAAAATACATTTAAAAAATTATCCCCACTTTATTATGTATTTTATTTTTATGTGATTATTAGAATCAACTTGTCATGTATCATCTACATGTTAGATGCTACATATTAGTAGCACATTGAATTTCTAGATTAATTTGGAAGCAATTTATGTCATTATAATAGTGGGACCTTTTATCCAGACACATAGTATCTCCATTTATTCAGGTCTTTTTGTCTGTGATTCATTAATGTTTTATAGCTCTTGTTTTTTCATATTAGTTTTACCTCATTCACGCCAAGCTTATTGTTAGTCATTTAAGTTATTTTTGTTAGTGTTAGTGGAAATTTTCCAGTTACTGGCATCAAGTAACCAGTTATTAGTGGTATAAAAAGAAAAATGTTAGTAATTAAACATTTATTTTAAACATAAATAGCTTTCTGAAATCAATTTTTGTTTGATTCTCATTAATTTTTTTGATATATAATCATAATGTCTATGAAAGTGACTTGTCTTTTTTCCAATATGTATACTTGTTATTCTTTGATTACTGTCTTTTTGCACTAGCCAGAATCTCCTGAATAATGTTGAATAACAGTGTTGGTAATATACATCTGTGTCTTTTTTCCTTTTTTTTAATGGGAATGCCTTTAATATTTCATCCTTAACATGGTGTTTTCTGTTGGTGGTTAATAAAGAATTCTTGTACTACACACAGGTACAAATGTTTTAATACAGACATGGTGTGTGGGGCATATCAAAGTCTAGAGTAAAGAATTGAACACAAGGTATTGAAAAGACCTCAGATCTTGGAATAACCAGGAATACTGGCTTCATCACTTCACTAGCAATATGACATTGAAAATGATACTTAACCTCTATGAATCTATTTTTGCATCTGAAATAAGAAGATAACAACACATGCAAGGATAGGGTACTTCATTATTATGCACAATAAAAGAGATGACGTGTTAGTAAGCCCGTAGAATGCCTGATGTTGTATGGATTTAATAAATTTAGATTCTCACTGAGTTCCCAGAGGACTTGAGTAACAGAGAGAGCTGAGTAAAAATACCAAGAAACCATTGAACTCTTCCTATCCTCTCACTCTTTAGTTGAGAGCACAAGTTGTAACATAATGTACAGTTTGTATAGTGCATTTAATTTCATTAAAATGACACTTATGGAATCTTTAAGGTTGGATCCACAATATAAATAAATCACTGATACATCAAATGAGTGATTCAATTATGCTTGAAATTTTCTCAACTTACATATAAATCAGAAAGAAAAAAAAAATTTCTTCTAGAGTTTTATAAAGTTGATTAGCTCTGTTTAATCATAAATGGGGAAGAAAATCTCATTATACTTTTTATGTTAAGGGCCAAATGGCCTCATCCAGAAGTGAAATGAATCCAAAAGTGAAATGAAATGTATCCAGAAGTGCGTCCAGAAGTGAAATGAAATGGGGAAAAAATCTCATTACACTTTTTATGTTAAGGGCCAAATGGCTTCATCCAGATTTGAGAAGTCATTAAGAAATGTTCAGAACCAATGTAAAGGTAATTCTATTGTGAAGTATGGTTTATTAGTGGTGTAAGGGTCAAGTTTCTGCTAAATTAATAAACAGAATTAAAATAGAAACCAATGAAACCATTATGAAGTACTTTACACATTTTCGGGTTTTGATAACTTAGAAAAGTAGATGTCAGTCTCCACTTGGACAACAAGAACTTGTTTCTTCTACTTAGCTCTAGTCAGAGCTAATGATCAAAATGGTTTTGAATTGCCAAACACAGTTTTTTAAATTTGGGCAGGTCCCACCTTCTCATTTATAAATTGGCTGGCAAATATCTACACACATAACTGTGTTGTTATTAGTTGTAACATTCTATGATATTGTAAGTCTGTGGCTTTTAGAGAGACATTCATTTCAGGTATGTCTCAGTTTCGAATGTAAAGCATAAAACAGGTAAAACATGTTTTAATCTACCCAAGTAGATTGTGAGTCCCTGTATAGCAGGGACCATGACTTCTGTGGCTTGTACACCCATAAAATTCAGAGAAGAATTCAAAACACAATATGTGGGCTTGCATAGATATTTTAGTGGTAGTTAATGAAAATAATATTTGTGTGGTTTAGGGACTTTGCATGACAAACTTTATGTTTTATAATTTCAAAATCTGTTTTTCTAAATAGATGCTATGTTTACGTCTGTAAAAGCAACATAGTGCATCTAGTAATCACTCAGTAAATGCTCATTAAGTCAATGAAAAACAATTTGACAGTTATTGCGACAAAGTTTATTAAGTGAACTTCAACTAAACACAAAATAGGGTAAAAGTATAAAGACATATAAACTTAAAAAATAATTCTCTTTATAAGAAGATATATGTATTAGCTAACAAACTCTTAGGGAAATGCGATATACTTACATCTTGTTAGAAAATTTTTATGTAAATGAATCACACCTGTAACGATTAATCATTTTACTTCAAAAACTCAGTGGGCAGAGGGAATGCTCCCAGGGGAGTTCAGTATCTTTATGTCTGATAGGTTTGATGACCTTCTCTCTCAGTAGTGGGGACATTCTCTCTTGTTCTCCAAATGTACAATCGGGCATATTGATCTGGAACTACTGATATTAGAGCCTGTGTCACTGTTGGAAGCTGAGGCTAGCACAGAAGTCAATATATTGAAAACCAAGTATGTTTAAAAGAGTGTGGCGGGCCCTTAGGGAAGGGTGGACAATGAGAATCCTCTAAGAAAAATGAGCAAAATCCCCAAAGAAGAAAGAAATGGCTTTATTTTTTTACGTTTCCCTTCAAAGGCCGATTTTGCTGCTTTCAAGCAAATCAAAATGATTTTAGGGGACCTGCTGCTGCAAAGATGTGTGCGTGTAAACCAGCAAGATTTTTCTCTTTTTAACAGGAAAGACATCGCTATATTTATTTAATCTGAGACTTCTGATCTTCTCAAATTGCAGTCCAACTGGAGAGTGACTTTTTTTTTTCCGTGTGTCCCCAGACACAGAAGCCTGGAGGAGAGTGACGCAGGCAAGGGCCCGCTGGCTGGTTTCTCCCCCGTCACTACCTGCCTTCCGAGGCCTGGCCTAGTGTGTGGCTGCTGTTTATACCTGCCGAAGTGCTTTCTGTGTTTGCATTGGCACTGCCAGCTGACATGCTAGAGCTCCAAGCTGTTCGTGAGGTCTGTCCCAGAGCTTTGAAACCTATGAGCTGGCGGCTGGGGCCAGAGAATGTCTCTCTCAGTTTTTGGGTGAACTCCATGTTTTTTCCAAGAGGTTAGATCACTGTCCACAATCCAGGCTTGCTAGACAGAATGTAACAGTAACTGTTTGAGACATCCTGAACTTTTAAAGGCAAAGGCCGTGGGGGTGGGGGGTGGGGAAGGAAGGAAAGAAAAAGCCCAGGGTCATTTTAACAGCTTGAAAATGAACATTTTTATATCTGGTAAACAAAGATTTTTACTCAACTGGAAACTTTATCATCAAGGAAGGAAGAAATATCACTTGTTATCGCAAGAGGACATATTGTTACAAACTTCCCAATTCCATCCCGAGTCATGTTTGAAACCAGATCAGGTTAATCAGTACTTGTGGCAGGGCTATTAGGAGTGAAAAAATTTTAGTAAAAATTTACCTGGCTGTCTCCCTGGTCCTTTCATCAGTTCATAAAGATTTTGAGAAGACTTGTCTTTTTCACCAGTGGCAAAATTAGAAAAACTGTGACATTTACTTGTCTCCTGCCCATAGCTCTTTGTTCTTTCTTCCAGTTGCCTTTTTTTTTTGTTGTTATATTAGGAATTCCTTTTTTTTTCTCCCCTGCTAAGATTTCTTTTTCTTAATCTCTTTCTGTGAGAAGTCTTGGCTCATGGGGAAAATTTTATTTAGTTATATAAGCTTGAGTGTGGCTAGAATTATATATTTTACTTCTGTCTGTGTGAGTGTATGAATAGACATGTTATAGACATCATATCCGAGAAACCATAAATTATTCAAAAGTTTTATACCGAAGTGTAATAACATCCAAATAAAAAAAGTAGACACACAAGAATAAAGTTTAAAGCTGGCTATGACTGAATTCCAAGTTCATAGCAACTTTGTTTACAGGAAAACATAATAGAGCCCTTGTTACATCCTCTCCCCCTGCCGCCCCCGATCCAGTACAAGTCTGTGTTCTTATAAATATGTTAAGAATTTCATCTGTAATGTTTGTCTATGAAGGACATAAAAATGCCTTTGAATGGGGTAAGTGCCAGTCTTATTTTACCAAGCCAAGGGAAAGAATCCCTCTCTTGGGCTTCCACCTAGAGAAATGCCAGTAGGGAATGAAAAGCCTGTCCTTGACTCATTAGGGTAGTGTATTTATTCTTGGGTCAGACTCAGTGGTCTTCCATTTCACAGTGGCAGCCTCTTTCTACCTCCCTCTATATACCCTTTCCCCAACTTAATTTATGCTGTTTGTCTGATAAGGCTGAAGGCTATATAAATTGAACATTGAATTTGACCTTGTCTGGAAGCAATGCCATTAGAAGCAGAGTTTATGTTATATCAACTCCAATGTGATATAGCTGTCTCAACATATGGGATGGCTTTGTCATTCGAAAGGTTTATTGATGCAATGTGTATTCCATGGTCCTCTTTATGAAAAAGTGTTTTATACCTGTGGGCATGTCCAGATGGCAGTGAAAGACTTGCATTCATGAAGGCAGTTCAGCAATTCATGGTTGCCAAGGTATGCAGAAGAAGCATGCCCTCTGCCACTCCATTGGAAACAGTCTCTAAGGTAACAGACTAGCACCCTTGAGGCCAGAGACCCTAGTGTTTTAGACTTGGGGTCGAAGGGAGGATAAAGAGGCAACATGAAATAATACCAAGAAAAGCATTTTTTCCCTCATTGTTCTGGCAATTTTAAAAGGGGGAAGAGTGGGTAGAGAGGGGAGGGGAAGCCAGAGTTTTTCCACTTTGGATCTCAATAGAAATTTAATTCAGGTCTGCCCTGTGTATTGTGAGCATAATGCCCCTTTCATAGGTTAATTTCAGGGACATGGGCTACCAGAGGTCCAAGGCATGACCAAAGGGGCAGGCTGTGGGCTCCCAGGCTATGATTGTCAGGCGGTGAATAGGCAGGCACTCTGATTCTCTCGGAATTTGTGGCATTCTTGGGATTGTTTTTCTGTATTATATCCCCTTAGTGCTATCACTGGAATGGTAAAATGTCACCTGAACAAGTGTTCTCAAGGATATATTGCTGACCCGGACTAACAGTCTTGATGGGAAAAGTTTTCTTACTGAACCAAGTGCAGAAAAATCTCAGGTGACAGATTCTAGCTTTTGCAGCCAGCTGTAGTGTAGATTATGAACCCAGTAGGTAATATGGAAGGATATTGTGTCTTTTATAGAATTTGGCACATTGTTACCATTTTTAATGCATGATATATTAGGGGTGGGGGCAAGGCTTTTTCTATGGAGCAGAAAACAGCTTTAGAGAGGTTTTTCAAATTAAGAGGGGAATGGTTTCTGATAAATAAGTTTTCAGTTTTTGCTTAGTTTTGGTGTTATTGGAGGAAAAAAAAAAAACGTTCCTAAACATCTCAATAGGAGCCTGGGTGATAAAAACATAATAGCCTGCTTTTGCTAGCGATCATCTTCTTACTATTGTTCCAGTATTGACAGAGACTGGTATATATATCACTTCCCAAACCTAAAAGACTGTATAATAAATATATCTGGTTGAACTGGCATAATGTCAAACCCATTCTTAATACCAGACGGAAAGTGACATAGGAAAGACTAACAGAGAGTCTGGGTTAGAAGAACTTCTGTGTGTTCAAGTTCATCCCTTTAGTTTACTATCAAACCAAGCAGTGTGTTGGATATGTAACAGTGAAGGAGACGGTAACTAGACTGGCTCTTAGATGCTCCCTGATGGAGCACAGCAGAGGGTCAGGGAAGGGGTCATGCAGCCTCCACAGGAACCCTCTAGGTCACAAGGGCAATGAAGGTGCTCTTGTTTCACTGACCCTTTTGAAATGGGTTAATGCAGACGCCCACCTTTTGTACCAAGGAGCTGGGAGGGGGCCCTTAGCCCTCACAGAATCTACTGCCATATGAGGGGTTGTGGTCTGTGCCCTGGTTAACACACAGCAGCAGCCACCTTCTCACTGCTGTCAAGCTCTAGCAGGCCTGGCCCTGGCCCACCACAGCGACATGATATTAACCACAAGAGGCCCTGGAAAACATCAGTCATTTTTTGTATTGAAATACTGTCCATACTCTGAAAAATCATATTAGGTAGAGGGAAGGGTGAGCTGAAGTAAAACCTTCATGAGGCCTCAGACAGGGAAAGTTATAGAGATACCCTCTTAAGAGCCTGGTCCCTGATACCTATACCAAAATGGAGTAAGAGGGCTTGGAGGAAACTCGTAAGATTCACTTCGTTAATATCGGCCTTTAAGCTGGTAAACTTTAAGTCATCTTAAAAAAAAAAAGAGAGTTAATTGTTCCTTTCTTAATATTTCCAGGAGGAAGTACTAGACATAATCCCCTGAAAGTTAATTCCCTGCTTTGGTCCCCAAAGATGTCCTGTGTTGAATTAAAATCCTAGCTTTTTAAATCAAACTAATTTCTTACTATGTATTAGCTGTTCACAAAGAGAGAAATTTATCATTCTACTCAATACAAATTTAAACATGTTCCTGTGAAAGGGATTTGCAGGAGTCCCCAGCATGTGTATAGATTCTAGTTCATAAGGATGTTTGGAAATTTCTAGCATATGTAGAAATAATGTGTTTTTTTGTGTGTGTTTGTTTGTTTTTGGCAGCTGGCTAGTACTGGGATCCAAACCGGTGACCTTGGTATTATAAGGCTGTGCTCTAACCAACTGAGCAACCGGCCAGCCCAGAGATAGTGTTTTGTTTAGTAATAATAACAATATCAATAGTATCCATATTTGTTGCATGTTTACCATGTGACAGATATAGTTCTGTGTGCTTAATGTATATCAGTTGACTTGTTCCTCATTAATAACCATATTAGATATTATCTTTCACAGATCATTCGACATTGAGTCACAAGAAGATTAAATAACTTATCCAAAGTCACACTGATAACAAATAAAGAGTTAAAAATTAAACTGAACCTGGCTTG
Organism: Cynocephalus volans; assembly: GCF_027409185.1. Lineage (NCBI taxonomy): Eukaryota > Metazoa > Chordata > Mammalia > Dermoptera > Cynocephalidae > Cynocephalus > Cynocephalus volans. The sequence continues at coordinate 132,584,515 of NC_084464.1, forward strand.
AGAGGGTGTGCAGGTAATACTGCCACTAGATGAAAATGGAAGCTTTTTATATTCTCAACCTCTCTCAGAAAGACCTTTTAAATATATTCTGCTTCTGAAGTGGAGTATTCTACTAATAGAATTGTAAAACTTATTACACACATAATGTTTAAGACAGTTTCTGTGTGAAAATGCTCTCATCAGATTTCCTCAGTCCTAGAAGTTTTTGGTTTTCTTTTTTTTGCTTTTCTGGCTTTAGAACAATATGAAACATTCTGTGTTGACTACCTCAGCTTTCTTCATTTGACTAGGAAGAACATTGCCTGAGGAAGTCTTGATTAATAAGAAGAAAAATGAGAAATTTAAATTGTGTCTGCAGTTATGGAATTTTAAAAAAAAATCTCAATTTTGCAGATTTTCCAGGATCTCAGATATGAGGTTTCATTTGTTTTATAGTTGAGTTCAAATGTAATGGTTTAGCAGATTACCATGTTTCCATTGATTGTAAGATCTATCATTGACTTAAATATATTTTTGCGTGTGACAGTGAGCACATTAAATTTAAGACATTCTGATTTCAAGACGTTAAAATGTAACTCAGAATCAAGGATGTATGATTTAATGTAAAAGGCAATATTAATATTTCTCACCCTTCAGCTCAGTACTTTTTACCATTGAAGCTCTGGTTCGATCTGTCAAGAAATAATTTCAAATTTTACTTGGTTTTTATATTTTGATGGAAGTTACTTATATGATATAATAAATAAAATTTGGATATCGTAATAAAAGAATCATGAAGTCTCAATCTTTGTCTTCTCGGAAATATTTTCATTCACTGAATTCCAATAAAAACTATGTATTTGTAATTTATGTAATTTGGTCTTAGCAATGAGGAAATATTTTTATGGGATGTATGTGATGGAGTACAAAAAGAACGGAGCTGGAAATAAGTAGTCTGGGTTTTGGCATGTACTCTGCTGTGCCTGTTGTATTAGTCAGGGTTCTCCGGAAAGATGGGATCAATATGATATGTGTATAAATATATGAGAGGGGATTTATTAGGGCAACTGGCTCAAACGATTTGAAGGCCAAGGAGTCCCGTGACAGGCCATCTGCAAACCAGATGCCGGTAGTGTGGCTCAGTCCAAGTCCGGAAGCCTCGGAACCAGGGAAGTCAATGGTTGATTGTCAGTCCAAGGCCACAGGTCTGAGAACTGGGGATGTCACTGGTGTATGTTCTGGAACTGAAAGGCTGAAGAGCCTCAAATTCTGATGTCCATGGACAGGAGAGAAGAGTGTATCCCAGCTCCAGCAAAAATAGAGTGACAGATTGGCTTTTTCCTCTGTTTTTGTTCTCTCTGGTCCTCTACTGGATTGGATGGTGTCTACTTGTACTGAGGGTGGGTCTTTCCCACCCAGTGCACTCAGGCTTACATGCTAATCTCTGCTGGAAATACTCTCACAGAGACACCCCAAAATAATGCTTTACCAGGTTTCTACATATTCCTTAAACTAGCCAAGTTTATACCTAAAACTAACCATCACAACCATGATAGTGAGCAAGTCAGGTTGAAGTGTCTTGGGTCTTTTAAAAGCTACCTCAGATTTGCCATGAACTACACTACATTAATTCTACTGGTTTTCACATAATAAGTACGAACTGACCAGAGAGCCTTTCAAATTACTTATATTTATTATAAGATTATTCAACATAAAAAGAAGTATCCAATATACACTCATTTTCTTTATCCGGACTAAAGCTCCCTCTCAGGTAGAGGGTAAAGGCAAGGAAATCTAGACAGGAATCTGTAATGGTCCATTAGTTGCTTTGCTTTGTAGGTGTGGGTGCTCTTTGTCTCTCTCCTGCCTAAGCCACATTGGAGACTGGATTCTGTAAGAAGGCTCCCTTCAACTTGAGGTCCAGAACCTTGGGCCAGGGATGTGGTCTTCCAGCTGTAGGAATGTGGGGAAACATCATGCTCCCTGCAGTAGGAGCAGCGTAGACATTGACTGTGGGAGCTCAGGGTTATCATACCTCATAAAGGTGAATTTTCTTTTTGTGATTTGTTCCCTTAGGGTTATTGCTGTGTTTGACTACATGCAAATTATCCTAATAGGTTGATTACAGAGATGATTAGTGCCTGTTCATTCCAGCTACACTAGTATAGTGGGAAACTTGACAGATATAAAATTAGTTGACCCTAATATGTTGTTGCTGAGATGAGATTGGACTTAGGCAGCCCTTTTATGTTAATTTATGTTTTGAACTGGGATTTAAGTTATGATCCATACATTCAATAGGAAAATGAAGGGGCTGGACTTGGGTCTTTCTGTGGTTTAAATAAATATATGAATATCTCTAAATGTTCTCTCTGGACCGAATAAATATCACAGAAAATATTCCTAATATCTATAATTCAGAAATCTGATTAGATAACAATATATTCCTTAGCTGATTGAAAGGTACCAGACGATTCCCCTTAGTTCCAAGTATAATTGCCTGGAGTTTTAGCATTAGAAACTCATTTTAACTAAGGTTTAAGGAGAGGAGGAGCACAGGAGTATAATGATGAGGCCTGAAAATCAAACTATGTCCTCTCCACATTTCTGTCTTTGTCTGTACTAATCATGAGTAATAGCATAAAATAGTCTTTTCAAGCAACTTATCTTTTGAGTGTGAGTTAATTTAGAGGAAATCTGAGAGGATTTTCCCTTAATTTATATAAAATTAAAATCTGCATAAACAAATAGGGAATGCTTGCTATCAAAGCTGATTTTGATCCTGCTTACTGAAAATGGGTCATACCCAATCAGAAATGGCTGGGAGAACTGGGTACAGAGTACCAGTGTATAGAATTTGTAACCCTATTTAAATACTGTTGATTAACAATAATAAAAAACTGTTAACACATTTCTGCAAATTTCCTCAATTAGTTTATATTATATTCATTGGTCCAAATTAAAAAAAACAATAACAACAAAAGTGCCAAAAAACGCAAACATTAAAAAGCTTGAGGGGAAAAAAGCCCTAGGTTCCAGTCTACAAATAGGACAAATTTCTTTTGCCTTAGAGAGAATTCATCATTAATGAAGTCATGTTATACAAGCCAGAATGTGATAAAATATATTTTAATATTTTTCTTTGTATTTCTGCTTTACTCATAGTCAGGCACTGTGATAAACACATCAACATTAAGCAATAGGTAATTACATGAAAAGGTTTGAGATTTCATATGCTAATAACAGATTTTCTCAATAGACGCTCCAGTGTCCCATTTTTGAGTGTGGACTGCCACACAGAGGAGTGTACTTTTCCCTTGACAATAATCCTATTTCCGTTTCTATTTTGACACTCACTAACTCAGACATTCCTTTTTTTTTTCTCATTTTCATTCTAAAGGCATTGACCTATAATGCTTTTAACTTCAATGCTTTTCTGTTCCACTTCAAGTTAAGTAAGATGCAAGAACTACCAAATTTTGGCCAAGAGATTCTTTATTATTTGTTCACATAGGTTTAAGGCCTTATTTAGAGGTCTATGTGACCTGAGAGATATGAAAGTGAGAAGCTTTTATGTAATCCAACTGTAAAAGTGAAGAGAATATTTCTTTCTTTTTATAATTTTTTTAGGTTTTTAAAATGACACTTGTGCCTACTGCATCATTAATAGGAATTACTAGCACTAAAAAGCATGCATTGCCATTATTTTGGGTTACTACCTTAAATAGATAAAAGTAGACGCTTTCATAATAAAAATAGGTTAATTTATGTTGATTAGCAAAATTGTTTTGAGAATTCCTTAAGAGACTGAGCTCTTTCTTTACTTTTCAGGAAAATACAAGACTATGCCCCTTCTATCTCATTTGAAAACTTTTCCAATAGGAAAATATTTCCCCTCTCGGTAAAGTCATATCTACTATGAGGCCAGTATTTTTACGTGCAGGAAAAAAACACATTGTATTTAACGTAGAACCTATTTCAAAAGTCTATAGTTTTGCTGGTGTTTCATCCCAGGAGGAAGAACTTTAGATTAACATGTATGACCTATTGCACCCAAAATGAATTATGGAAAAGACTACAGTAAAATCTGACTGCCCAGAGCGAGCAAAGACTTCCACATGCAGAAAAAAGATTTAAGCAACTAAGTTTCTGAGGTCCTACATCTGTTAGGAAAAGTAGGTTCTAATGTCTAAGGCACCACATCATCTTTAGTTAAACATAAAACATCTGTTCAGTTTCTTGACAATTAAAATAATTGATTGTAGAAAAGCCCTCACAAAGACCTATTAGGGAGTTTGTTATGCTCATTAATAACATATACTCAGAGGCTGTGTCTACATGATCATGAACAATGGAATGAAAACAGAAGGTTGCTTCCAACTAGCTAAAGTGTATGCTTTTGGCCCCTGTTTTTCATCATTGAATTTATTATCATTTAAATTTTTTATTGTGGTAAAATGTACATAACATCATAAAATTTATCATTGTAACTATTTTAAGTGTACAGTTCAGTGGCATTAAGTACGTTCATATTGTTGGGCGACCATCACCACTATCCATGTCTACAAGTTTTCCATCTTCCCAAACTGAAATTCTGTCCCCATGAACTCCCTGCTCCTCTCACCCCAGTCCCGAGTAACCACTGTTCTACTTTCTGTCTCTATGTATTTGACTATTCTAGGCACTTCATATAAGTGGAATTATACAATATCTGTCCTTATGTATCTGGCTTGTTTCACTTAGTATTACGTTTTGAAGGTTCATCCATGTTGTAATATGTGTCAGAATTTCATTCTCTTTGAAAGCTGAATAATTTTCCATTGTATGTATATTCCACATTTTGTTTATTCATTCATCCATTGATGGACATTTGCGTTGTTTTCACATTTTGGCTCCTGTGAATAATGCTGCTATGAACATTAGTGCACAAATATCTGTCTCTGCTTTCAGTACTTTTGTGTGAAGACCCCGAATTTGAATTGCTGTATCATATAGCAATTCTATGTTTAACTTTTTCAGAACCACCATACTACTATTTTCTACAGCAGCTGCACCATTTTACGTTACTATCCACAATGCAACCAGGGTTCCAGTTCCTCCACATCTATATCAACACTTACCAAACACACTATATTGTGTTTTAACACTATATCAAACACAACAATGTTTTCTTTCTTTTTTTTTTTTTTTTTTTCGTAATAGTCATTCTTATAAACATAGAGTGGTATCTCACAGTGGTTTTGATTTTTATTTCCCTAATGTTTATTGATATTGAGCATCTTCTTATATGCGTGCTGGCCATGTGTATATTGTCTTTGAATAAATGTCTATTCGAGTTCTTTGCTTATTTTTGAATTGTTTGTTTTGTTGTTTAATGCTATCATTTTTTCACATTAGATTGTGGTGAATTATCAAAATAGATAATTTGTTTCCTTATGTAATAATAAGGCCTGCTTTCAAAGCCAACTTCTGAGAAAAGGTGAATGGATCAAGCCTAGCCCTTTTAGTCAGAAAGTCAGAAAGTGAATCATGCATCTAGTTTGAAAAAGTTAAATATGATATAAGCTTTATTCTAAGTTTTGTGGAATCATCATTAATTTAGTTTATATATATAAACCTTACTTTTGGCACTGAAAGGCCATGATAATGTTCTCTAACCTCTGAAAAGTAAAGGGTCTTAATACCAAGAAACGTCTTGTGGAAGAGGTGAACGTTTGATTTGGTAATGGAAATAGTTTCTGTGTTTTGGCGTTTTTAAAAAGCAGGGACTCTGAAAGTATGTTTCAAGAATGATGTCACACTACTCCTGTTGACTCCAGTCAAAAGAGCAAGCAAATTCACAACTCAAGTTTTTTAGTAGAGCAACATAATGAAAACTGTGTTTGAGGAAAAAAAAAGTCAAGCAGGGCTGAGAAGGGTAGATTGGTAATAATCAGTATTAACACAGCATCATTAACATCAAAAAGTATACATTATATCCATGTCTTTATGTAGTAATGTAATTACATGCTATTAAAAAAGAGATTATATGAGGGTACTTAAAAAAGTTCACAGAAAAATAGAATTAAAAGGTAATATGAGTCTTTCCATACCTTTTTGAAGTACCCTCGTGTATATATATATATATACACACACACACACACACACACACACACATACATATGTGTGTGTGTGTGTGTGTTTATATAAATACACTACTATGAGACAGATGTAAAGGGCATGAAAACAAATGACCACACCTAATATGAATATAAGTACGAAAGTTATATTTGCTGTATATTTTGGGATAACATTTATCTAGTCATTAATGGGGTAAGCAAATGAGTTGTGGATTAATATTAATAAACACATTATTTTTATTTCATTAAATTTAGGTTCTGTTATATTCTACTAAAACAACCTATACTTTCTTTTTAGGCGCTTATCATAGTTTGTACTTGAATATTCCTGCAATCTCTGGATTTTCCCTGTAATAGGTAAACTCTGTGAGGGCAGCGATCATGTCTCTACTGCTCACTTCTGAATCTTTAAAGCCTGGCATAGTGCCTGGCATGTAGTTGGTTTTCTAATACATACTTTTGAATTAATGGAAGAAAATAAGTGAAGGAAAGGTTGCAAAGTCAAATTCACATCACAAAGAGAATCAGTCAATGAAACCTAAATTTAGATTTTTAAAAATAAAAATCTTGCCTTTTGACATACAGGAAATAATGCAACAGTCAAATTGTCAAGTTCAGTACACTTGTATTATTTGGATTTCCCTTCCCTGTTTCCTAGAATTCCATTTAATTGTACTCTTTAGGGTTAGACTGAGAAGAATCAACTCTCATTAGCTGGGCTATTGCCACGGGGATTCTGGCCAGACCAGGAGAAATTACTTTGGGACACTTCAGACCAATTTAGACAACTCAGGAGGCCCAGATAAACACCTTCATTTTGAATATTTATCTCTGCTCCTTCTCAATTATGGCTTGTCTGATCTTTATTCATCTACTCCAAAAGAATAATTTTTCTGTTTTGAGGACACTGCAGGGCATAATATAATACTCTCTCTGTAGTTATTTTCAGTTATTTTTTAGTATATTCCAATATAACCATATAATTTAGTAATTATTATTATTATTTGTGACAAGGTAACTATGTACTTATCATGAAGTCTGAACTATAGTATCTGTTAAATGAAATGTAATTGTATTGCTTTTGAACTCATATGGTAACTGTAACAAATAGAACTACTTGAATGAAAAGAAATGCAAATCTTGTAATTAACACGTTAATTCTTTGTTAGAAATGTGTATTTTAAAAATATTTTATGGTAATTCAAGACAATTTGTCCTCAGTCAAAACTCTTTCAATAAACATTCATTCAGCACCTATTATATATAAAATAGAGTAATAAGTAGCATGTGAGGATATAAAAAGGACTAAAAATAGGCCAGTTTTCTGTGCTAGTAAGAGAAGCAAGGTTCACAATGTGTACTAATCTGTAAGTTTACAGAGATTATCTATTTGAATGGCAGGCTGAGGTGTGTGGGAGCCACTTTGCTACATGCGGAACAGGTCACTTCAGCTTTGTTGCTGAGTTGTATACATTATACATCTTACTGAAAACTTTGGGTGGAAAATGCTCCTTTAAGTGACTTCAGGGAAAGGCAATTTGTGGCTATCAGTGGAAATGATATTTTGGAGGAAGTCAGAAGCCTATGAAAATATTTTTGAAACTTGGGATTTGTGAGCTTTTGTTTATGTGGGTTATCATAACTTCTTTTGTTTATGTGGGTATATCATAACTTCTAATATGCAAATATATTTTTTATCAAACATATTAGAAGTTATGATATCTGAAAAAAATTTTGAATTTTTATGTGCTAATATGTTTAAAAATAAACTCATTACAATGCACATATAATACCGTGTTATGAAAATAACTATATTTTTCAAAACAAAAAAATTAGTGAGAAAAGTAGGATTCTTTTACATTCTAAAAATATTTGTTTTACATTCATAAAAATATTCTAAAACAGGCACAGACAATAAATAACAGAAGAAAAAACTGATGAAATAAGTATAATCTAAAATAAAACAAAACAAAAAACACCTGAAGCTCTTGTAGATTGGATGCTGAAGAAATGTAAAATTTTCCACTTCTGCATGCTTTTTCTCATTTTCGATTGGAATAATAATGAGGAACAATACAGGATTGTTGTGCGGCTTGCATGAGGTGACAGATGTTAAGAATTTAGAACACTGCCTGGTATTCAGTAGGAGCTCAATTAATGATGAGAATTACTTTTGCTATATTCATCCAGTGGAAGAGAGGGAAGGGCTCACCTGGGAGAAAGGCTCCAAGGAGTGGACTGGGGTGCATTCTGGGAATCGTGCACAAGCTGCACCCGGGGTAGGTATTTATTTGGGAAAGAAGTGAAAGGTCAGACTGGATTCTTTCAGGACAAATCAAGTGGTTTGGACTTTATCCCCCATGGAATAGAGAAATGATTGAAATGAGGGGAGAGGACATGGCCGAATTAGATCTGTTCTCGCAATAAGACTGGAATCACCTACCTATGTCATATTTCTCTTGCTGATTTGCCTAACCATTCATTGCTTCTTAGGCAGGGAGGAGAGAAACTTTAAGCCACTTTCTGGGTTCCCAGTCAGGTGAAGTTAAAATTAGCACTGTTATTTCTGTTTTGCTTCTGGGCAAACTGAAGGCCATCACTGGCTAAATCGGTTATTGACACTTGCAGCCTCTCTTGGTGATGCAGTCAGGTCCCCGCAGACCCACTCCTATGTTTAGCTGGTTGACAGATTTAAAAACTCTTGTCCAAAGATCCAGAAGGTGGAAGGTGGTTTTTGAGGAAAGCGAGGTTTGACAAGGAAAAGGACAAAGAGAACTACTGGAAAAATAAATAATTTGCATTCAGGATGTATAAAAAATTTCCCCCCAGTAGGATGAGAAGAACATTCTAGCATTGCCAGTGCTTCATTGCAGATCTTTTAGCCAGACCCCAAATAGCAATCTGCCTTGACCATAATTCCTGCATTCGTTTACTTGTGCATTGCTTTTTATTCCTCGTGGTCAGCTTTCAGCCTTTGAAACTCTGTGGTATGTGAATAGCTTTAATATTTCAGAGTGTTTTTTTTTTTTTAATAAGTAGGTCATAATTTAACTTTCTTTTGAAAGCCTCCCAATGGCCTAAGGATTTGCATCTTTATTACCTCAAAGAGATGTAAACGTAAAGTGAGATAATAAATGGAAAAGTGTGTTCAACTTTTTATATAGAGAGAGGTGGTTTATATATGTATATGAGTGTATGTTTCATCTGTCTCTAGTAATTCTGGGCTTAAGAAAAAAGCAGGTTCTACACAGTAAGATTTTCAATTGGTTTAGAAGCCCAAGCTGCATCTGAATTCCATGGAACAAACCAAAGAGGCAAGTTTGCTTTTTTAACACAGTAATAGGTTGTAGTTGATAGAAGCATAGCAGTGGCTATAGACAGGGATTTTTAATGTTCTTGCCAAAAAGAAAGAAAGAAAAAGAAAATAGTAATTTTCTCTTCATAAATCTTTCTTACTCTCAGTAGATAAAGATGGAAGTTCTAAAACTCTGGAGGTTTTTGTTTCAGCAATGGCCATATGGACTGCTTGAGAGATGTCTTCAGAAGTTCTGGGAAGAATTTGCTAAAAGCAACATTTCAGGTACATGAGTGGGGAAGGATCTTATAACTGTGTGCCTTTAAGACATCACTACGGCTCACACATTGCTGGTAGTATAGTTAAGCCCAATTAGTAGTAGCTTGAGAATGCAATTATAAAGACAGATGAGAGGATGTACATTATTCTAGTTACATCTGAAATTTTGTACTTAGTATGAACTTAGTTATATATAAGTACAAAATATTCTACCAATATTTTTTGATTCCTCTTTTTAAAAATGACTTGTATTATTCTTCTCTGATCATAAAAGTGGTATGTGTCTTTGTTAGAACTTTATAAGGCACATAGTATAAAGAAGAAAATGAAAATTACAACTTTCTTACCAGGTGATGATAATCACTTTGACCTTTACATATGTTTCCTTTTAATTTTTACTATTCATATGTATTTTGCTTGTTAGCAAAATTGGGATAATGCCACCCATATCCTTTTGTATAGTGATTTTCCCCCTAATTATAATGTAAGCCTGTTCTGATATCATTAAATAGTGTTCGAAAACATTTTATTGACTGTACCATGTTCCGTTCCATGGACAGATGTGTGAGGTGTTGTGTGTGTAGGAGTGAAGACCATGGACTGCCTGGGTTTGAATCCCAGTTCTGCTGCTTGCCAGCTGGGTGCCTTTAGACAAATTACTTAACCTCTCTGGATCTTAGTTTCCTCAGCTCTAAAATGAGATTGAAAATAAAGTTCACAGGGTAATTGTAAGGAATAAATGGGTTAATACATGTTCATAAAAATTAACAGTGCCTGGCACAAAGTAAGCAGTAGACATTATTATAATGATTGATATAATGTTAGATAGGAAATTTCTCATTTTATCATTAAAAATTAAGCCATGATGAATATTCTTATATCTGAGTCTTTTTCATGTGAATATTTTCTTAGGATAATTTCCTTAGAAGTGGAATTACAGAGTCAAAAGAATTTAATGTATGACTGAATTGAATTCCAGAAAGGTTGCAGGACTTTATCTTCCCACCTCCAACTTAAGAGCTTATCTTTTTCATCATACTGTTGACAGTATTAAGAATTTTTATTTAAAATATTTTAAGAATTGATAAATTGTTTTCTTAGCTCCCACCTAGGAGTGAGGACATTAGTATATAATAATATGCTAATATTATAATGCCCTAATTTAATTTGTATTTCTTTGCCTACTATTTAAGATGAAGCTTTTAAAAAAATAACATATACAGTTTCCTTTGTAACTTTCCATTCGTTTCCTTTCCTTTATTTGTTTGTAGAAATTCTTAATATATCAATATTTCAGCTTGTGATCTGTCATATTTTTGGTACTGTTTTCCCCAGATTTTTGTTTTTAAATTTTTGAGGGGATGCTTTTAGGGATCCATACAATTATTTATTTTTATAAAGATAAATTTGCATACCTTTTATCTTTGTTTTTTTTTCTATACCATTTATGCTTAGCAAATCTAAAACTACAAGATCTCCTTACCCACATTTTCTTCTAGGCTTTTTTAAAAATATTAAACTCTTTAGTTCATCTGGAATGTATATTACATATTGACTATGATTTAAGGTAAGGACTAATATTATATATTCTCTAAATAGCTAATCATTTTCATAGAACTATTTATTGAATAAGCCTTTCTTTTCATATAAACTTAGAAAGTCTTCTCTGTAATATGCTAAGTATATTATAATATATTAAATGTCATTTCTGAACTATGTATTATGTTCTGCTCTGTCATGTTTTTTTTATTATTATTATTTTTGCTTCCATACCATACTGTTTTAATATTGTAACTTTACATAGTACATTTTAATATCTGGTAGTGCAAGTCAGGGTACTTTCCATTTCTGTCAGAAACTATGGCTGTGAAGCCCCCAGACCCATCTGCAACCTCCTTTTCTTACACCCGCCTCTGCTGTATAATCTGGGAGATCAAATTCTTACTCTTCCAGCATCTTTTGTGCCTGTGTCTGCTATGAGCCACGAACAGAAGTCTGTAGAGGATTTTTCTGGATGTTTCCCGTGTAATATTCCTCAGGTGTTAATGGGTATTTCTTGAAGAAAGCAGTCCATGGTCATCTGGAAGTGGCACCGTATACCTCTGGAGATACAGCTGGCACGTTAGCTTATGGAAGCATCTGAATATCAGTGTTTTAACCATTGTTTCTTCCAGCGTTCTCAAAACCGATGTGAGCATACAAAGCTACCCCCTCTTTTTCTTGATTTGAGGAACACTTCCTATGGGGCACAGCATTTTAAGGAAGTCTGCTGTGAGGATTGTGAACTCTTTTACTCTCACTGGATGAATGCCTAAAAATGTAGAGTACGTCCACTTGATTCAAGTTATACCTCTCAATAATTACAAAAGACGTGCTCTTTAGTCTTTATCTAAAAGAGAAATAGCTAGTTGAAAATCAAACACACATGTAGAAAGGCTTATATTTAGTTCTCTAACAATTTATCATACCATGTTAGTAATTCCATGTATAGCAAGTACAAATATATGCAGAAAGCTACAGGTGGTTTCATGTTTTGATGAAACTTTTAGTCAGAGAGACACTGCCCAAATATCCATGCTCATTTTGTTTGGATCTCTTTTTTCTCTTATTCTTGTTTCTTTGTTTCTTTCTTTTCTTTTTCTTTTCTTTTTTTTTTGGGGGGGGGAATGCTATATTCAAAATTATAATTTTTAAAAAGTTTATTTATACATATTTATGGGGTACAAAGTTGACTATTAGTATTTGTGTATAGCATGTGGTGATCAAATCAATATTATTAGCATGTTCATTACTACAAATCATAATTACTTTTTGTCTCCCTTACCCAGTTACTCTCTGTCTCCCCAACCCCTCACCCTTTTTTTTCCGCCTCTAGTAACTATAGGTCTGTCCTCTCCTTCTGAAAGCTTAACATTTTCTTATGGTCTTTCTTTCTTTGTTTCCTAGCTCCCACTTATGAGTGAGAACTTGTGGTATTTCTCTTTCTGTGTCTGGCTTATTTCACTTAAACATAATTTTCTCCAAGCTCATCCATGTAGCTTCAAGTGGCAGAATTTCATTCTTTTTTATGGCTTAGAAGTATTCCATTGTGTATATATACCACATTTTCCTTATCCAGTCATCAGATGATGGACATTTAGTTTGGTTCCATATCTTGGCTATTTTAAATAGAGCTGCAGTGAACATGCAAGTACAGGTTTCCCTTTGATATGATGATTTCCATTCCTTTGGGTATATACCCAGAAGTGGGACTACTGGATGGTATAGTAGTTCTATCTGTAGTTGTTTGAGAAACCTCCATACTGTTTTCCATAATGGCTGTACTAATTCACAGTCCCACCAATAGTGTAGAAGAGTTCCCTTTTCTCCACATTCTTGCCAGCATTTATTATTCTCAGTCTTTTTGATAATAGCCAGTTTAGCTGGGGTGAAATGATATCTCAATGTGGCTTTGATTTGTCTTATTCTGGTTTCCATGTTTATCTACTCCTTGCCAGTCCATATTGGATTAGTCACTATTACCAAATTCTCAGTCTCTATTGTCACTATTTGGCAGTCACCATTGCTAAATTCTGTCTCTGTGTCTGCAAGAGTCAAACTTCAGCTGAATAATTCATATTTATTATGAAATATTTTATGAACTGATATTATCTGTTCTTCAAATTCATTTTTTCTGCTCATTAGATAGACAGTGCTAAAGAGGAACTTGCCTCCTATGTGAAGGTACTTTCAGCAAAAACACTTGCTTAAAATGCCTAAGCATTTCTATGGCTGGCCCAAGAACTTCCATGACTTCACTCTCAGCTCTGCGAGGTTAGGTTGAGTGTTCCCCGGCAGACTCTCCACTCTGACTCAGAAGGCTCTGCTTCTGTAAAGTAGCTTTCCATCCCCCTTGTACTCCATTCTTTTTTTACTGAAGTAACTAGAAATGAATCAATCTCCTTGCTGTGATATGAATACTTAAAATGCTAAAATGCCACATTTCAGAGAACCAAGTGTTGTGGTATGTACCTTCTCATTTACATAATGAAGTACTTAACCAGTTATTCCTGATGATGTCCAGATTGGGGCCTGGGAGAAGGTAGATCAAATGTCTGTCCACCGTGGGAAATAGTAATTGGCCTGGCTTTCCTTAAGAAATAACTGGCAAGGTTTGGAACATAGATACTATTGTCTTCAGTTTCAAATAGTAGGGTGAGGATTATGATTTGTTAGATTTCAGAGGAAATATCACTTAATAAAGTGAGCCATAGATGGGACAAGTTCAAGGATTTATTGCAAGGAATCTGCAACAATACACACATATCATTTGTATTGCTGGTAGGCTGAATAAAGTAGATGTTTTACAATTGAAGTGCTACAAGAACAGAGTGGTGAACTAAATAGGATCTCTGCTTATATCTTGGTGGGGAAGATATACAATAAATGAATAAGTAAACAATAGAAATAGCAGATAAGGATAAAATTGCTGTGCAGACAATTAAAAGAAGTTAAAGTAACAGAAAGTGACTGGATGGCTATTTAGATTGCTGGTGGTCAGGGAAGGCCTTTCTGAAGTGGTGTCATTTAAACCAAGACTAAAGAGGACAGCCATGGGATTTGGGGGGAGAGTTTGCCAGGTGGAAGAAAACAAGAGCAAGGCTCCCTATGCAGGTTAGAAACTTGATCTGAGGATAAGCAAGCTAGAAAGTTAGGCAGGGAGCAGATCATGCATGGCTTTGTAGGCTTAGGCAAGAAGTTGATATTTTATTCTTGTTTGGTGGGAAAACATTGAAAAGCTTAATCAAATTTGTGTTTTATGACCTAATCAGATTCAGGTTTTGGATCGATCACTCCCATTGCTGTGTGGGTTGTAAAGGGATGAGGTGTGGAGGCAAGGAGATCATTAGTAGTCTGGTTGTGAGGTTGTATGTTTGGAGTAAGGACAATATCACAACAGTAATCATAGCTAACGTTTCTTCTGTACTATTATATACAGGTACCATGCTATGCATTGTATGCAATATCTAATTTAGTCACTTACAGACTGTTTTTCAAATGTATAAGGGGCCATTGTGATCTAAAAAGTATTAATGGAATTAAAAATTCTCCCAATCATGGTAGTGTTTGTTACCCAATAAAAAATACATTAAAATTATGGTTATACATCAAGAGGTTTGAGTGATTTCTTTTCCTTAAAGTGACCTTCATGTTTGAAAATACCAGGAGTGAATTTTTAGGTGGGGAAGAATATTCATTTCTCCTCATTGCTTTCCAGGAATAGCTCCCAAAAGGGTGACACCACAGCATCGAAACAGGGAGGAGCCTGAAGGGTTAGGGTTAGGCTTAGCAGAAAGAAGAAATGGAGACAGGACAAGCTGTTGATCCTTCTACCTCGACAAACAAATTAGACTACAACCTATGAAAAACGAAATTCAGGGAGTATAGCAAAAATGCCAACCCATTGCAAGCAAGCACCAACCTCGGGGGTGAGAGGGGGAAGAAAAGAGCTGGGGACAGGGTTTTGGGGGCTTTTAGCAGTAGACAAGGCCTGAGTCAAGTGCAGTTTGAGTCATAAACTAGAGAAGGTGGTGTGACTTAGAGTAAGGGGAACTGGAGTTAGATTTTAACGCTAGTCAGCAATAATATAGCGGAAGCAAGGAAAGAAAGCAGACCCCTAGGCCCCTAATCAGCCATCCATGGGGGGCACCAGAGCACCCCTGGATGCCAGCATCAGGGCACAGAGGGAGATCCAGAGTGGGAGAGAGAGGAGCAAAACAGGTCAGAAAGGTTGACCAGACTCTCCCAGGTAGAGCTGAGAACTACCCACCCAAAGTTGATCCCAACATGTCGGGATTCAGGATTCTTTGGCTTGTTGGTTACTGGACATAGAACTTAAGGTGTCTGGAACCCAGATATACTTGGGAGGGAGAGATATCCCCTTCTGACTCATGCTGATGGGTCTGGAGTGAGTTGGTTAGAGTGGTAGGATGGACCCAGCTTGTATCTGTGTTCAGTGACATCATCAAGTTGGTATCTGGAAATTGACCATGATGGGAGTATTTATACCATAGAAATCAGCAAAGACTACAGTCAACCTCTTCTCCCCACCCCAGGAGCTGGTTTACCAGCATACCACTGATTGGTATAATTCACAGGTGACTGGATACAATACTTCAGTGGCACATAATCCCAGGAGATATAATTTTATGGTGAAAATCGTCCCTGGGAGTTTCATAGCAGCAGTCTTATGCAATCATTATTGTAGATGGCTGGCACAGAGCTAGGACTATGTGGCAGGACTAATGACCCACTCTCGTTTACCTTGAAAATACATCAGAAGTCTACTTTCCTCATTACCTTCCTTAAAAGAAGCCATGGTGAAAATATGTTATAGGGATAAGAATCAGTAATGTAGTCTATTTGTTTATTTATTGAAACATAATTGACTGTACATATCTGTGGGTACAGTGTTGAATATCAATACCAGTCTGCAGTATGTATAATCTTAAATGGAACCACTCAGTGTTGAACACAGTGTGCAGCTGTGGCCACACAGTATTTGCAGATTAGTAGAAAATTTGACTTTCTAAATTCAAAAGTGCAAATTGATGATACACATTTACTCCTTATAAACTTTGAAAGTTGAATTTAAAAAAGATAACAGGCACTGTATCACTATACAGTTGACTATTTCCACAACAATGTGAGAGTGGTTGGCCACCATGCCTTCATCAGCTTCAAACAAAAGTTTAAGGCAAACCAGTTACCCAGACATTAAAGCATTGTAAAGCCCATGGTGACAGGTAGAATTTCCCAGGATGGTGTTCCACTTAGAGTATTAGTCTGATATGAAATTAAAATTGACACACAGCTGCAGAAGGCGATGTTGAAATACTTATTTGACTTCAGGTATTTACAGCTTTCCTCCTTCTCTTGATGTATTTAAAACAAACTGCTCAATTATAAAACCCTTCCTATGACAGATTTCCATAGAGTGTGGTTAGTTTCTGGGAATAGTAGATTGAGTTCAAGAATTCTGAAGTCTTAACTTCAAACTTGCTTGATTTCCATTTAGTTTCAGATTTTTTTTTCAAATGTTTTATTGCACATTGACTCAGCTTTCTCAAGAAATCAAAATATGATAATAAGGGTGACAGGTATATATATAAAGTGCACCCGTCTGGAACTCATTTTATTCTAAAAGAGCATATCTTCAGTGTTGAACTAAGGATGAAGCACTCCAATATAGTTAAATAAAGTTTTGGAAAATCTTTTGCTTGAATCATAATTCTTAATTATTTGGGTTTTTTTTTTTCTTCTCCAAAATATTTCAAAACTCTTCTTGATAACCAGGACTGTTCCTTTGAAATTTAATAGGATTCAGGTGTCCCCAGCCACTTTCTTTTTTTCCCCCTCTTTATAGCTTTCCTTTTACCCTTTTTGAACACGTGCTACCAAATGCACACATGCTGAAAGCAAAGGCAAACCCCTGTTCCATACCCCCTGCCCTTGATATTGACACCATGGGCCAGCTTTCCTCCACCCAGATTCCTTTTTAGCCACAGTAACCATGAGAGTTTAACATCCGCCTTTACCTTCTCTTTCTTTGGTTTTCAAGCCAGGTATGAGCTATAAATTGAGGTAGAATGCACAGCTGGGTCAATAAAGGGTGGGGAGAAAAATGAAATTGGTTTCCTATCATTTTTCACAATGTTTGAAAAACAGAGTTGGCAGTGAGGAACAAAATAAAACAGGAAGCAGCATTGCACATATAAATTAAATATTTTCACCCCAACCCTTTTTAGATAGCCCAGGGGTATTAAGAACGTGTGTGTTTTGGACGGGCTCAGCAAGCATTCCAACAGTAAATGGCTTCCTGTTCAGCGTGTTCGAAGTCAGGCTGTCTTTTGGGGTTGGTTTAAAAATATGTGTGAAATATGTACTTTTATTTCAAGCCAAGTCAAATGTTTTCAATCATCCCCCCTTACTTGCTTCTCCTCTCTTCCCATCCTGTCATTTCTTGACCCCCAGACAGTAAAATATACCCCTAAATGTGTTTCTTTTCTCCAAAAGGAAGTTTAGTGATTAATTAGGAGTTACATGTAAACATATATTATTGCCCTCAAAGGTATTCACCAAGAACCTGGCCAGTGTCATTCCTGGCTGGCATTCTTGAATGTTAGATCGTGGTGAGTAGAAGTTAGAGAAGCATGCAAAGAAACCAGGTATTTGGCTCAGGCACAACAGGGAACCAATGGATAATTGAGGGTGAGAAATGGTCTATAACTCTTCACCCCAGTGGTGATGAACCTATAATTCCCAAATTGTTTGTGTAATTTTCTATTTCTACCACATCAGTGACAAATATTATTTTGTACTGCGTGTTCCTTGTGGATTTTTTTTTTTTTTTCATCAGCAAGGTCCAATTAGGATGCCTGAAAGGAAAATAACATACCTGGGGCCATCATACCTAGGAAGAAATACCGCAGATGTACCTAGGAGGAAAAATATAGACTTCTGGTGGAAGCCACAGAGTCCCTCTGCAAAATGCTACTCTGATGTTGATAGACTTTAAAAATATATGTCATGTGATCTAATTAGAGGAAACTCTCAGATATTCAAATTTGACACCAAGCTGTCGAGGAACCTTTTATATTTGGCACAGGCTGTGTAGGCTGCAAATATTCTCTGTACAGAAGGCTTCAGATAGCTTTGTCTTCCCACTCTGTCCATTTGACTGAACCTGTTTAAATTCAGGAGTGTTCTTTGACAACCATGTTTACTAATGGTCCTAGGTGTCAGAGTTAACCTTTTCCATATTTTAAAATTTATTTAATGTAAGAGGTAATTTTTTTGTTGTTATTTACTCTTATGTGAGTTATACGGCTTGTGTGGGAGAGAAAAAAAAAAAGCCAACCTTTCCAAATTAATCTCTAAGGATAATTTATTCAAAGAATGTCTCTTGACATGTGATTCCAGGTTTTTGGTGTTTGCTGCTTTCAATTGGTTTAACTCAGCAAACACTTATTAAATTATTGACTATGCAAAGCTCAATGCTAGGTGCTGTTTACACAGTGTTAATGACCTGGAAGTAATTCACCTTGACAAAGTCCAACACCCTTTTATTATAAAAACTCTCAGAAAACTAGAAATATATATATAAAACTCACAGCTAATATCATACACAATAGAGAAAGACTGAAAATTTTCCCCAGAAAATCCTGAACAGGACAGGCAGGACCCCCACTTTTACTACTGCTATTCAGCATTGTTCTGTACCTTCCAGCCAGAGCATTGAACAAGAAAAAGAAACAAAAGGATCTAAATTGGAAAGGAAGAAGTAAAATCTCTATTCATAGATAACATGATCCTATATAGAGAATATCCTAAAGAATCCACAATAAAACTACTAGAGCTGAATAAACATGCTCAGCAAAGTTGCAGCTGCTCCATTCCTTGGTCAGAGTTCAGCATTTCAGTGTTCTTCTCACTAAACCAGCCTATTGGCTTGTCTTCAGGGAAACAGTTAATGTTTAAAAATGTGAGCATTATATGGTCAAAAATAATTTTATTTACTATCCCCGTATTCAGTTTAATGGACAAAATTCACATGAGACTATTTTGGCAGTAGGTCAAATTTTGGTTCAATTTTCAGTACTCAAACTAGTAGCATGTTAAGCCTCATTGTGCCTTGAAGTCAATTCCTTCATCAGGTTGCTGATCTCATGAGAGCAGATGATACTAAGTGATAAAATAATGGGAGAAATGTGAGTATGTCCTGCAAAGTGGAATCTGGAGGGAGGAACAAAGAGAGGAGAGAGGCTTTAAAGATGGGTGAAGAAAGAAGAGGCAGAATAATCAACCAACAAGAGATGCCATAGACCTTTCCCATTCATTATGGTAGCTGTGAGCCACATCTGACTATTTAAATTTATGTTAATGAAAATGAAATAAAATTTAAGTTCCTTAGTTTCAGGAGCCACATTTCAGGTGTTTGGTTACCACGTGTGGTTAGTGACCGCCTTATTGGACATCACTAATGTAGAACATTTTCATCATTGCAGAAAGTCTATTGGATACTGCTGGGATAGGTAGTGTTTTTTCCTTATTATACTCAACAATGTGCAGTGAATATGTTTTCTTAAAGATTATCTCAAATACAATTTTTAATGATTGAATAGTATTATATTACTCTATCATGATTTTTAAAAATCAATCATTACAAAAATAGCTTTTCTGTAATTTTCTGTTATTATAAGCATGGCTATGACTTGAAAAACCTTGTATAGCAGAATTTTTGCACTCATTTTCAATTATTTATTTAGAATAAATTCATAGAAATAAAATGGCTGGATCAAATGCTATAAACATTTTTTAAGGCTTTTAATGCATGTGGCCAAATTCCTTTCCAGAAAGTTTGTTTGTTTACATGTCCTAAGCATAAGTGACAGGAGAGTCATTTAATTTTGAAAGAAGAACTGAACCCTAAAGACCAAAACCCAAACAAAACAGAATGGTAATATAGCTGCCTCTGTGAAGAATAGCACTTCAAATTTGGGTAGGAGTAGCTGTAAGTATTGAGCTGCAATACACAACAAGAAAATAATTAGCAACCATTTTTGTAGTATTGCTGTGTGGTAGGCACAATTTAGGCATTTTATATACGAATTCAATCCTCATTATAGCCTTGTGAGTTAGGTACTAACATTACCTCTTATCATGTAGTTAGACAAAACTGAGGCACCTGGAGTTAAGAAACATGTTTGAGGTCACACAGCTAAGCAGCAAAGCTAGGAATTGAACTCACCTGGGTTCATCAAGGCTGCTAAGTGTTCAAGAGTCCCTATCTTTAATCACTATACTACATTGCTTCTCAACCATTTTATTCAAATCCCTGTGGAACCAACTATTATAGGTTGGAGTGTGTCTCCCGTCCCCTGCAAAAAACTATGTTGAAGTACTAATCACTGTACCTCAAAATGTGACCTTATTTGGAAATAGGGTCATTGTAGATTTAATTAGTTAAGAGGAGGTCATACTCAAGTCGGGTGGGCTTCTGATCCAATTTGACTGGTGTCTTTACAAGAAGATGGTCAGTAAAGACATGGACATACAGGGAAAGGAGTAGGCCATTTGATGACAAAGGCAGAGATTGGAGTTACGCAGCTGCAAGCCAGCAGAAGCTCGGAAGAGGCAAGGATGGATTCCCCTGCAGGTTTCAGAGGGAGCATAGCACTTCTGAAACCCTGGTTTTGGACCGTCTAGCCTCTAGAGCTATGAGACAATACATTTCTGTTGTTTTAAGTCACCAAATTTGTGATACTTTTGTTACAGCAGCCTTAGGAAACTAATACACCAAGTAACTTAGAAAGACATTCCAATGTCTGACCAGGTGCCCAGTTAGCCAGGACCACACCTCACCTACTTATCTTTCATTTTGCTGCCCATCACAGTGGTCAGATCCCTCCACGGTGCCCAGTCACATGGACTGATGGCCAAAGACAGTATGTCTGCAATTGCTTCTGTATGCCTTGGAAATATAGAGGAACACCCTGACTGACTCACAGAGTGAATATTTTGTTGAATTTGCCAACATTATATTCAGTTTCTGGGAAGCTAATAATTGTATATTTTTGTTCATTTTGGAAAGGCAGTGATTCACTAAGACAATATGAACTAAGCTTGTATCATGTAACCGTATTTAGATTTGTCTGCCTTGTAGGGAAAACTGTAAAGGTTTTAAACAACTGTGAATTATCCATGAATTTGTCCTTTTGTCTTGATTTTTATTTCCATATTTAGTTATATTACAGTCTGTAAAGTTTTGGAAAATCAATTTATTTCCTGGCTTAAAATATAAACCAAATTTATAGTTTACTCCATACTCTGATTTAAAAAAAATGTCTTCACAATGAAAATAACTGGAAATTATCTTATCTTAAATGAACACTTGAAGTATGATTTCTTAGTTTTCCTTTTATAGTATCACAAGGAGAGAAGAGTATAGAGGTATCAGGAATCTCACAAGAAATCTTGCTCTCTAACATACTTTTTCTCCACTATCTGTTCATATCCCTGATTCATTCTCCTCCCCTGAAGGAATACCCTCTACAGCCCATGACTGGTGCCATAAGCTCTAAAAGCAATTTGATTTTTAAGTACTGGGCATTACTTTCCCCTGCAGATGACTAACTAACTAGTTTCTGGCCAACAACAGCAGTGTTGTCCAATAGCAATATAATGGGAGTCACATATGTAATTTAAAATTTGTAGTAGCCACCTTAAAAAAAGTTGAAACAGGTGAAATAAATTTTAATAGCATAGTTTCTTTAACCCGATATATAAATATTGTCATTCAATGTGTAATCAGTATAAAAAGCAAAACTAATAGTAAGCTTCTTTACAATGCTTTTACTGTGCCCAGCATTGTGTTAAATGCCTTTACAGATATCATTGTACTTGAACTTTATAAAAACTCTGTGATGAGTACTGATATATGTATTGATGAGGAATCTAGAGCTCAGGCTAAGTTATGTTATAAGGTCTAGTAAATAGTATTTTGGGTTTTGAATCCAGGGCTGGATTCAAATCAGAACATATTTTCACACCCTGTGCTCTCCTACTTTCCCAGAGCCAGATTATGGGCATCAGGACACTGGTTGGCCCAGAAAGGGGAAGCAGGAAAGTATCTCAATGGAGAAGAGAGAGAAGAAGAGGAGCATTAAGGACAAACTTCCAGCACCTTATAATTTTGCCTGGGTCTTTCCTTGAATCCTTTAGATATACTCTGTCTAGTCACTAGCCACATGAGACTTAAAATGAAGCTAATACAAGTTGAGAAGTGCTAGAAATAAAATGCACCCTGGATTTTGAAGACTGAACATGAAAAAAAGAATGTATACTATCTCATCAATATTTATATACTGATTACACATTGAATGACAATAATTTTATGTATTGTGTTAAATAAAATATGCTATTAAATTTATTTCACCTGTTTCTCTTTACCTTTTTTTAGTGTGGCTACTAAAAATTTTAAATTATATGTGTGACTCCCATTATATTGCTATTGGGCAATACTGCTTTAGTTGGCCAGATAACCTGGACACCCAGAATAATGTTAATTTAAATGAAAAAAATTGGATTTAACTTTTGAAGAAAGGCAATAGTACTGCAATTTGGAACTAATAAATTTTTTCAAAGTATACAACATACTATTCTTATCTTTAAGATAATCCATTTTGTTCAAATTTTAAACACAATTCCTAAAACGTTATAGAGGTAAGACATAAAGATTTTAGTCTTTGTGATAGATTGCTTGGAAAAATGTACTCACTTCTCCCCTTCTTTTATTTGAACTACTTTGCAGTTCTGCTCAGTGAGAGGTGGAGTTTATTTCCCTAGTCCTTAAATCTTGGTTGGCCTTGTGAATTTCTTCCAAAAACTATGCCAGAAATGGTGGTATGCCCATTCTGGACTTAGACATCAACAGGCCTTGCACTCTGCCTAGTCACCATCTTGGAGCCCTGCCCACTTCATATGTGAGCAGGCCCCAAGCAAACCTGAGAGAGGATGAGAGGCCATGTGGAGCAGAGACAAACTGTCCCAGATGAGACCATCTGTGTTAGTTTTCTGTGGCTGCTATAAGAAATTATCACAAATTTAGTGGCTTAAAATACCACCAGTTTATCATCTATCAGTCCTGCAAGTCAAAAGTCCAACACAGATCTCATTGGACTGAAATCAAGGTGTTACCAGGTCTGTGTTCTTTTCTGGAATCTCTAGGAGAGAATCCTCTTCCTTACCTTTTCTAGCTTCTATAGTCTGCCCACTTTCCTTGACTTATGGCCCTTTCCTCTGTCTTCAAAGCTGGCAGCAGCAAGCAGAACTCTCACATCACATTGCTCTGAGCTTCTTTTCTGACTCTCTCTTGCATTTTTAAGGATCCTCATTATGAAATTGGGCCCACTCAAATAATCCAGGGTAATTTTATTTTAAAATCAACTGATTAGCAACCTTAATTTCACTTGCAGTCTTAACTCCCCTTTGCCATGTTGAGTAACATATTCACAGGTTCCAGGGATTAGTATGAGGACACCTTTTGTGTTTGGGGGCATTATTATTTCACCCATCACATCATGCTTGACCAGCTAGCACTGGACCAACCCAGGAACTGATTGCAGATACATGAGTTTGTCTAGCTCTGACCAGAACTGCTCAGCTGAACCCAGCCAAAATTGCTGGTCTGCAAAATAATGAATTAAATAAAGACTGGATGGTTTGTTGTAAAGCAAAAAGAACACTGATGCAGTCTTTGAAAAGGCCAAAAAAATGTGAGCTGACTCCTTATGTTTAGGTAAAATATTCCAAAATCAAATTTATGCAACAATCCTGATAATATGAGGCACTCCGTTTTTATTTAGCTGTTATATTAATAATTTTTGCTCTTTTTTAAAAAGATAGTGGTGATATTGTCAGGATAAACTCTGTCTCCCTACTAAATTATTTGCAATCTAGGAAATTAGTGCAGATTTACCAACCCTTTCCTACCAACATTCTCAACTCTGCTCTTAGATGACCTCTATCAACAAAAAGGAGGCAAATCCTCTTGGGAGTAATAATGACTTGTTGCCTATGTCAAATTTTCATTAGTGAATAAATAATATTTTTAAAAACTTCTTGAGCTGTTTATCCTTATAGTTTTTTTTTTTTTTAAGTAGATTAAACATGTAGTATGTTACTTATGGTTTGCGCTCTGTGGTATAGATCATGTGGTCAACTTTTGGGTGAATAGGAGTTTTGTTTATTTTCAGAGGAAGGCCTTGATACACCCCATAGTGTAAATTCTCTGTTTCAACTATAAAACAGAAAGTGGAGAAAGTCGAAGTAGCTTTCTGTTTGACATAATAGTTTAGCCTTCTGAGTAAAACCTCAGAGAAACTGGGACTCTTAAAAAAGTCTCGAATGGAAAATATGAATCAAGCAGAATAATTTCTAACTGAGGCACATGAAGTTTGTACCTTGCCATGTTTTTATCTGGTAATGTTTCATCTATGCTCCCAAGATTTCCACTTCAAATAAATTTACCAGCATCACATGAAAGAGAAGTGGGTCTACATCATCAGTTTGGTGGCAGAGTCTCATAAAATGGGGCCCATCTGCCTATTAAAGGCCTCACGTTGTAAATGTTCCACCCGGGGTGTGTGAATGGTAAGGGGTTCTTCATTAATCAGCAAAATTTATTACTAAAGATCTTAAAACTGGAAACTAATAAACAAAGGTAATTATTTGGCAACCTCACATTCAAAACTCTTGGAAACTTAGGGTACCTGAGAATGGTTTCCAGTATAACAGTAGATCAGGGAAATATATTTAAAAAGAAGTAAATAAGTTGCATCATTGAAATTTCTTGTTTCTTGCTGTTTTGCTTTTCCTTTATTCTTAGAGTGTTTTGAACTTTGTCACTGTGAAATCTCTTGTCTGAGAAGGATATAAAAGAATTTACTTTGTTTTCTATTTTTTCCCATAAAGAGCAGAATGGGTCTTGAGTGACCTACGAAATTTGGAGATTCTTGTACATTGGGCTAAATACTGAAGTGTATCTGTTACTAAATTTCATTAATATTATGTTTCTGTTGGGAATCATGTAACCAGATATTGGCCTGGGGAGGACATCACAATATCTTTTAAGCTGAAAATTAGATAAGGGCTTCTTATTTTCTGACATGGCTAATTATATGCTCTGCAACACTGAAAATGGCTTTGCTGCCCATCAGCAAGTAAAACATAAAACTTTTCACTGAGACAGCTATTAGGGGCACTGGGGAGCTCTAACCAAAACTTTGCTTGTAGTGTTGCTGCCTGGCTCTGCTAATTGTTATTAATCGGAACCAGCCTGAGGAAAAAAACTCTTTTCAGTGTGTGTGTGTGATGTTTGTCTACACACATGTGTTCAAATCTGCACTTGAAGGCTTATTGGAGAATGAGATGAGACATGTTTTCCTAACCTATAGAAAAAGGTCAGCGTGCTTAGTTGGGTTTTGTAGTGTTTTCATCTCACATATTAAGATAATATTGATTCGATTGGGTTAACCTAGTAAGTGCAAATACTGGGTATATGAAGACAAATAGGGAGACAGGAGGAGAAAATACATTTGAGAGCCTACTCTATGTGAAGCTCCATTATCATCACTGTATTTAATGCTGGCAACTACAGGCATTATATTTGCAGCATATGGATCAGGAACATTTCAGGAATATCAAGCCACTTTATATAGCACAGCTGGAATTTAAACTCGAGTGTGATTCCAAATCATGTGTCATGACCACTCTACTATGATGCTTCTTCACCCGATAGGAGTTTAAAGTCTAGATATGTGTAATGTTCATGAACATTTACTGATACTCTCTTGAGTAGGATGTAAAAGATTTTACACACAATTGTGAGAAACGATGACAGAAAAAAATGAAGTTTTAAAAAATGTCTTTATGGAATTCATAGGCAAAGACATGTTTACATAAAAGGAGGCTCTTAATTAGGTTTCTAAAAGCTCTACATCTGCTTCTTTCCTGTGGTGTTGATAGGACAGGGCTAGATGAATATAGCAGAGATAACAATATCACTTAGAGTTCCTGCTTAAAGAGATTATATTAGTGTCCAGAATGCACTTGACATTGTTTAATTTTTAAAAATATATTTCTTAAAAGAAAAAATTTTTAAACAGCCTTTAAGGATAAGACCATAAATATTATCATTTATAAAGCATCTAATCCTTATTTTTGAAAGTGCAAAATGCTTTGCCTCCAGATATCTTATATTTAATCCTTTTAACAACTCTGCATAGTAGGCATTAATATCCAAGTTTAAAAAATGAGAATCTCGTGAACTGCAGAGGTTATTATAAGTTACTTTAGCATTGGCAGCAGTGTTTAAACTAGTCTGACTCTTAAGATACAGACTTCTCCCATGATAGCACACATTGCTTTCTCAGATACAAATTTGAATAAGGATTTTTTTTATCATTAAGTCTATTAAGGATGATTGCTATATTGATTTGAACTAGAAAGGTCAGAGAATGGATGACAGAATGAAGAACACAACTTTTTTTTTTTTCTTTATCACTGGGTTAAGAGATCAGAAGGAAGAAATCAGAGAACAAAATATAGTTTTAAATGGTAATCTGCTAGCTATCTCAAGAGTAGCTAGGGGAATGATATTAGCGGTGAAGAGTAAATCTTTCAGCAGACAATTAATCTACCTCAGGGCTAACAAATCTAAAACAAAAGCATCATCAGTAATATTGTCTCTTTTTCCTGGCTGGAAAGAACCTACATGAGCATATGACTTTGACTTGTTTTGCAAGGCCAGGTGACCTGCAGCTAGTTCATGGTTAACTGCTAGACCCTCATTAGAGATATAAATACTGCCAGTCTTTTGCAGTTTCAGGACACATAGTTAAAGAGCACGAATGTATATGTAGAGTCAGAGAGCAGTTCATTTCCCAGTGCCTTTTCACATATGCATCACATGAGTACTGAACAATAATGATTTACACAGACAATCTGTTTAATGACCAAGGAACAGAAATGCATAGCGGTTATAAGCTCTCCATTTTGTGTCATAAAGAAATGGATTCTCGTCCCTCTTGTCCCATTTATTATCTGCATTTGTTTTCCTATAAGTACAATGTACATAAGGCTCTTAGGACAGGGTTGTTGTATAAGTTAAATGGATGGATATAAAAACACTTGGCCTAGTGCCTAGAACAAAGCAAGACGTCAAACAGTGGTAGCTGCTATTAGCATTTATGCCAGAGGATATAGCGTTTTGCTGTCTACCTTGACTTAAAAGGAAACTAATACCCAAGTTTGTCTCAAGTGAGTATTGATCTCATGAGATTGACCCCAGGAGACCACTAGCAAAACTAAATGGGAGAAAACCCAGCATCTGACTGGCAGCCCCAGAGACTAGTATTTAGGTTTGGGTTGTTGTTTGGTTCCTTTTAAACTGACCAACTTGGTGCCTCACCAGCATAAAACTACTTTCTCCCAAGGTTTTCATGAGCAGAAACAAGAAGACCCTTGAGGCCAATAACTAGTTATTTATTTTTAAATGTTTTAAAATAAAAATAATAGTGTGAGGCTTTTGCTTGAGCTTTCTTTTTGAAATGACCCTTGACAGGAACTGGAAATAATTCGTGTCAATGCAGCCATTATCTCTTGTGACCAAACGGGATGTGGGAGGCAGGGTGGAATTTCTGAGTTCTTTGTACATAGAAATAAAATGTCTGTCATTTAGTTAAAATAAATTATTGATTTTAAAATCAAATCAAAATATTGAGTCAAACAAGTGGGTACTGTACTTGAATTTTCCCTTATTTGTAAGAACTGTTTTTCAGTATTTTATGAATAGTGGGGAAATATAAGGGGTTATAAATAACAAAAACATGTTTTGGGCTTCATGAAACCCAGGAGGCAATTATAGAACGGTCTGAAAAAAAGTTTAAATTACCATCACTTCCCAGGAAAATGAATGATCCTCTTTCTTGCCTTATCAGGTAAGCAAGCTGACAAAATGCTTTCAAAACAATTTTGGAATACTTCATCCCCTTTGCACTGGAGGCCTGTGCACAGCTCAAATTATTCTTTCTATACCCCTGTGCTTTCTCCTCTTCCTGGGAACAAGGGCGTTAAGTGTCCTCAGCCTCACTCAGGCCTTGGATTTGGAAAAGTCTTAAGAGCAAGACTAATGACTGATTTTGCTGGAAAGGAAATAGACAAAGCCAGACATGAATTTAGGTGGAATAATTGCAGATAGCATTAGCAGATCAAGTGTTGATTACCTCCAGGGATGAAGCGATGACATACTTTGGTGTTACTATATTGTTGCTTCAAGTTCTGCATCATGTACGTGTCACAGTCTGAGAGTAAAGAAAGTAAAAAAAAAAAAAAAAAAAATTGGGTAATGTCACATTAGTGTCTTGTTTAAATTTCCTCCAAAGCTCGATTTTTTTCAGGAATAAATACACACTCTTCAGCAGGAGAATTGGGGGGTTTCTTGCTTTGGCCCCTACCCACTTTTCCAGTCTCTTTCGTTGTTTTTCTCTCCTTGAACCTTGTGTCTCAGCCATGTCATACTACATCACAATTAGCAGTGTCACTGTGTTGCTTGAGAAATGTGCCTCTCTGCTTTTGAATTTCATACTCTTTTTTGTCCTTTTAACCTACTCCCTTTATTTCCTAGGCTAACTGATAAATGATCATTTAAAACATGCTACTCACCCCTGAATCTGGGTTTTGTGTACATTCAATATACTTCCAAATATCTCTTATTTTTCTCCATTATTATGTTCATCGCTCTATACTATAATTCTCAGTTTTATTGTGTGTATCTACCTCCAAACCAGTGACTTTGATTTCATCGGTGTTAGGTGGGGCATGGTCAGTGGTCTATTTTAAAAGGTCCCTGGTGATCCTGGTTCACAGCCAGGATTAAGACCCACTGAAGGAGACTGCAAGCTCCATGAGGATAGAACAGTTGACTGCTTAGTTCAGTCATTCCCCACTTTCTAGCTCAGTGTCAGAAACACAGCAAAAGCTCCAGAAATATCTATGGATCAAATGTCTTTGTTTCCCCCTTGCTTTGATACAAAGTTAAGCACACTTGTTTGTTGAATGAGTAAATAATCTAAAATGTTAAGTTCTACAGGGATTACAAACATTAGGAAATTATAATCTTTGCTTGTAAAAGGTTGTAGTTGGATAGGAGTGAAGAGAATTGGAAAAACACACCAAAAATTCTGATGTAATCACTCATGTGCATCAATCAGGAAAATATTTTCAGTGATTGTAATGAATTCTTATTGAGAATATCTCTCGTGGTGAGGCTTTCTCTTATTTCTGAATGCAGAAATTTTCCAAGTAGTATGGCAAATGTTCAGTTGATTGAAGCTTTGAGCAAATTCTGTTTAAATTCTTTGGAAAAACTGCTTAAATCTTCTGAGGTCATGCCAGATCACTTGCCTTTCTCTGTTATGCACTGAGGCAGGAAATGTTTTCTCCTTTTTAAAATGAGCAAGTCAAGGGGCCAGTAAAGAATGTGCACAGTGTGACATGCTATCAGCGCCCTCCAGCTGTTTACCACGGTCTCTTTCATTCTTAACGGGGGACATCAAGTTCCTTGGGATACTAGATATGGTTTATGCATAAGACAAAATAAACATTTCCTGTAGGGCTCCAGAGGATAACTTTACTTAAGTCTTATCTTTCGTTTTCCTTCAGCTAAAGGAGGAAAAAAGATTTGAGAGAGCACTGACATGAATCAAGCTATGCTGTAGTCAGTTGGTACATTAAAAAAATTTTTTTTGGATTCTGAAAACAGTAAAACCCCTCACCTTAACTTTTTCCATCTTGTATCACTTAATTTTTCATACTTGCGAGTGGTCATGGCCAAGGTCATCTGAGAACAATAGTATCTTAGTCATTGACATTCTTCAAGTCTTATTTGGAAGGGGTTGTTTGGAGCTGCTGTAGTGTGACCTGAGTCATCCCAGACTGTGTGCCAGGGAGGCTAAAGAACTGGACTCTTCCCAGAGGAATGCTTGTTATTGTAGTGAATCTCCAGGATGAAACACGCAGCTAGTGCTAAGGGCACGTGCACTTTGTCTCGGCTTTATTGTTCAAAAAAGGACAGACTATTACCTTTTAAGCAAGATAGACTTAGACTGAATTTTTTATACAAAGTAAATTTTCCACTGATAGAATTTGCCAGAGAGACCACCCTAAAGGAAGGTGTGATAGTTTAGTGGGAAAGACCATGGGATTTGGAGTCAGATAGACTTAGGTTCAACACTTATGTATGAACTGGGTGACTCATTTAACGTGTTTGAGGCTTAGGCTTCTCATTTATAAAATACAATAGCCTACTCATGGTGTTGCTAGATCAAAATAAATAAGTTAAGATGTGCTATGTTCTTGCCCCTGGATGGCACTGAATAGGTCCATTTTCTTTCTCATTTCCTTTGCTTGAAAACTTGTTAATGAATATTATTGGCTAACTATAGAGATATTTCTTTCCTTATCGAAAAGAAATGCCATATCACTGATGTTGTCAGATACAGAGTTTACTTAAAAATATTAGTTAAAAACTATGCTATGTGCTGTACAAAGAGGAACAGAGTACCATCCAGGTGTTATAATCAGTCTAATACAGAGAAACATGTAGAGAGCAGCAAACTTTTTTTTAATTGAAACATTATTAGTTATACATATTTGTGGGGTACAGAGTTAACTATCAGTACCTGTGTACAATATGTGATGATCAAATCAGTGTAATTAGTATCCTCATCTTTACAAAATGTGATCATTCTTTGTGACCCTTATTTAACCAATTTTTCACTAACCCCCCACTTTCTCCACCTTTTCCACCCCTAGTAACCACAGTTCTAGAGAACAACAAACATTTGAATACGGTAGAGTGGAAGGATATAATGGAAAAATCCCTGAATTTTGAATTCAGAGGCCTGATCCTAATCTCAACTCTAGCTGTATGACCAAGGTTCACTTATGAAATAAGAATAATATCTACTTCAGTAGTGTTGTTTAGAAAATCAAATGGTGGAATGTTTGTATAACTACCTTGAAAATGTTATAGCAAAATGTCCACATTAATTATTAAGAACAGGTTATATTTCTTTTCCTACTTACCAAAAACAGAGTATGAGTGGAAAATGGTTCACAGTTGGGGAAAGCCTGGGGGAAGACGGTGGGTTTAGTATGCTGAGAGCAATTATGCATTTTCTCAACTGCCCCTTAGAAACAGGGCTAGACTTTCTGCAGGCGGTTCAGGGGTTTGTTCAGCATAGTAATTAGGTGGGGCTAGGATATAGACCTGCCTGAAAATAGAGTAATCTTTCATAAACCTTGTGCAAAGGACTGTGGTGTGTAAAACTATGGATGGCAAGACTGAGGATTTAAAGAAAATAGAGGTCTGTGGGAACTGTGATAAAAATGATATGCATGTTTGTTTACTTAAAAATCACAGTTCGTATAAGTTTTCAAAGGTATGCACTGCTAAAACAAACTAAATTTATTGGTGTTAAAAAGTTGCTTCAATAATCATTTTCCTGACTGTCCTTCTTAATTGTTCTGTAACTCTTCCGAAACATATATTTTCCATGAGTTCTATGTTTTGCAAACTCATTTTAAAGCTTTTGGACCTTACTGACTTGGGATTTAACACTTTTTGCACTTTTATTATTATTTGTTCATTTCCTCAAGTATTGGCAGGCAAAATCTTTGTGTAGCCTCTCTACCTGGTCCTGGTCTTCATCCCATGTACTGAGAAGGTGGAGCTTAAACAGGTTCCCCTTTACACTATATGCCCCTGCTCTTTCGGGGGCAGGGAGAAGGAGCAGTAATAGACTTTACGTTCTTTTGTTTAAAAGGACTGAATTATACAAACTATAAAAATTTTCCAGATTTTAAATTGTTATATAAACATAAAAGTGCATATTCTTATTATTGTAATTCGAAGCCCACATATGATGAGTCACTCATTTGGGTAACATCTTGGGAGTAGGTGTGGTATGTTATTGTGAATGGATAAGACACTGAGTTCATCATTTATAAGCACACATCTGAAGTTAGTTGATCAAATGAGTAACCCTGTTACCCATGAGGGAATGGCTCAGAGAAATGCAGTGAGTGTAGAGAGGATACAGGGAAGGTTTGAAGTGGACTTCTGCATATAGGTATGATGATCTTCAAGGGTACCCAGTGGGAGTTCCCCATGGTGACATGATTATGGTAAAGATCTGAATGGAGGAAAGAGTCACAGAAAAAAAAAATGGCAAAAGCCACTCTTTTGACCACTCTTAGATCTATAGAGCTTAGTTAATTATTGTGGCGACAGCTGACAGATTTCCTTATACAATCCTATCACTATGAGTCTTCACATATCTGAAGAAAAGGTAGCCTGAGTATCTATATGTAGATACTTGAGTTACTGTATTCTTGCTCATCCCTTGAGAGCTTCCATGCTTCCTGGCCATGTTGAATATCTCTTCCTGAATTTAAAGGGAAAATTGGGGTAGACCACATGTTAGTTAGAAGACCTTATAAGTGTTATTTATGCATGTTACTAATGTGGGACATGGAAGATTTAAAAAAGAATGATGTAGAAATTAATAAAAATAGCACTTAACATTCCTGTTCAAAACATTGTTCTTTGATCTTACACCTCTTTTGCTTTGTGAAGTGTTATTCTCCACATTAGCTAACCCTGCTTTAGAAGTATTTTATTGGATATCTTTCTATTTTATTATTACACTTTATTATATATTAACATAGTTTAAATTTATAAATATACATTTTATAAAAAAGAATCATAGAAACAAAAGAACATCATACGTTACCAAGGGTTTGTGAATTTTTGAGCTTCTCTTTGTCTAGTTTCACACTTATAATTGGAAAAGAAGCATTTGTCTAACCAAATTGTAGAAAGGAGTCAAAAAAATACTAACCCAGTTACATATTCAGATTTCAGCAATTCATCTTACTGAGCTATTTTCTCCTAGTCTCCTCTACGAGGTGTCAGGGCCCCAGAAAGATGTTTGTTCACTACCAGAGCTGTCCATGTAGTTGCTCAGCAACTATTTGGCTGTTTCTAGTTAGATAATTTAGAGAATATGTGGAATTATCTGACTATTTCAGGTTCATATGATTTTTTTTTTTTTGTCTCCTTGTTCCTTTCATGTACAGCCTTGGTTACATACTAGCATAACAGCATTTTATTTAAGCATGGAAGCACATAAAATTGGGAGGTGGTATTTTTATAATTCTTTTCCAAGAAAACTATGTTTAGTGAAACATGAGATTTAAAAGTTATTTCAGCATCAGTGAAATCTCATTACAGACTTCAGAAGAGAACCAAACCAATCGTGCTTCATTCACACTTGATGATCTTTCATAATAGCCCTTCCTAATAGATTGAAATCAGGCAATTTCAGTCGTATAAGCTATTTGATCTGAAGTGTATATTGCATTGTATTATATTGTATGTATTTGTGGGTAATCTGTGTAAGTGTAAATCAGCCCTTGAATGATTTGTCTCTGCCACCAGGCATGGTTCTGGATGCTTAAGGAAATGTATCTATACAGTGCCTGTCACAAAGAAGGCCCTCAAAATTTTGTTTTTTAATTAATTCTGACTTACTTTAATATTATTCCAATAAAACATAAGTAGAAGGTAAAATTGATATCTAAATATTCACTTATTAGGTTTTATATTGAATAGAAAAAAAAAAAAAAAGCCCAGTATCTTTGCTTCTTAGGTCTTTACAGTTCTCAAAACTTTCAGAACTTTGAATGATCCATATGATTACCTAGGTCCATACTGGATATCTAAGAGTTCATTAGTAGCTAAAGGATGGGAGGACTTATAAATGAGATTGGCAAGAGAAGATATTTTAGTCCTAGGGTCTATGGTCTATGTTTCCCATCTTTTTTCTTCAGAGTATTTAAAAAATGAATAATTTTATTTTTACATTGTGCTTGATGTAAGGATGAACTAGGCCACATACAGATAACATTCACGGTGAGTTTATAAAAGCCTTTTTGTAAAAATCACAATCTGATTGTTAGTAACAATAATCAATCATGATAGCAGATTAATTTATTGAATGACCTATTCATAAGATGAATTATTTCTTAATTTTTTAAAGTTACTTGTGGGTGCCAATTTGTCAGATATTGTGCACAGATCTAAATGACATCAGTAGGAACGCTAGAAGGGAAAAAAATATTTAAAATACACTAGTTAACTGCTTTACCTTTTAAGAACTCTCAAGATATTTTAGAGAAAATTGTAAATATTGCAAAAAAATTCAACACTCTTGCTTCTGTCCATTGACATGAACAATGATTTTAGAGTTAACCAAAATTGATCCTTATTTTATTTTATAACATGGCTTTGAACAACCCCAGTGATTTCTTAAAGACTATGTTGTGAGTAAATTTTGCAACATACACCAAATGCTTTGTTTGTATTTTCCCAAGGATTAATCACATTAAAATGTATTGTTCTAGATCCTTAACAAAACAAATATTATTCAGGGACTTATTATGTACTAAGCACGTGTTAGACACTGAAAACATAAACATAAACAAATGTCTCTGTTCTCATGAACAGTATATCCAGTTGGGGTCAATCTGACTTTTCATATAAACAATCACATACTGTCAAAAATGTGACTCTGAACTACTAATGAATTATATATAGTCTTGAAAAACAGAAGAATTAACCCAAAGAAAATAGAAGGAAGGAAACAATAAAGATAAGAATAGAAAATAATTTTCAAAAAGTAAAGAAACACTCAATATAGAGGATCAACACAACGAAAAGATTAGTTCATTGAAAAGGCTAATAAACTTGACAAACCTCTGCTGAACTTGATCAAGAAAAAGAGAGAAGTCACACAAAAAAATTAGGAATTAATGGATGCTTCAGGCACTGAAATGAAAACAAGAAGATACTATGAGCTATTTTTTTGCTTGGAAATATGAAAAGTTAAATGTAATGGATAAATTCCTGAAAAATCACAACCTTCTAAAATTGACTCAAGAAGATACATAAAACCTAAATATTCCTATTACTATTAAATAAAATCAGTAGTTAAGCACAGGAGTCTGTCACTTCTAGCCATGACAGAGCAACTGGTACTGGACCTGCCCTCTTGCTAAAAACAACTATAAACTAAAAAAAGTATGTGAGAAAACTGTTTCTAAGCATTGAAATACAGGCATCACAGGACATGTAAGCTCTACTCTTTCCCCAGTTTGTTTGCCTGGGACAGGTTCTTGCCATGGCACAGGGGTGGGAGCCCAAACAGAGGCACAGTCTTGATGAGCTTTGGAGGCAGAGCTTGGAGTTTGAGGCTGTCTGAAGCAGCTGGAATTCAGTGCCAGGTACCAGAGAAGAGGAGCTGTACAGAGGGTGAACACCAAAACTCTGTGTGAGGATTCACCGTGGATTTTTGGCTTGGGGTTAGCCTGGCTTGTATAGGGCAAGATTCCATGAGACCTACCAGGGATCTCTTGCCACAGGATGAACAGGGATGCCAGAGGTTGTTCATTGCAGAGAGATGTTGGAGTTCTGGCTCAATCAGAGAGCAAATAAAAGATGTATATCTGTATATCAATTGTATGATATGTTCGCATACCTAGGTAATAGTGCGCTGGTGCTCTCTGTCTCTCTCTGGGTGTGTGTGTATCTATATGTAATCTATATCTATCTATGTATATAGCTTTCTCTCTATAAATATGGATATATATAGATAGATATTTGAGTCCTAGGGTCTGTGGTCTATATTTGCAATCTTTTTTCTTCAGAATATTTGAAAAATGAATATGTATATAGATATTTATATATGACCGTCCTTTGAAAAAGTAGTATAAAACAATGTGTCTGTATAAAACACAGTAATTTCTGGGAACAATTTTTCATGACATATCTAGTCCTACAATTATGAAATTAACATGAATTTGTAAAGGAATGGGTAAGACATTGGCAGAGGTCAACTGATCTCAAAATCTCATAATCTTAACCCAGTACTAGAGCAAAGGAGAGAAGGTTTGAATTTACAGCCGACTAAAATTATTTTGAAATTGATTGGGTTGACAGTTATTAAAATTGATTTTCTAATAAATTTTAAGGTTTAATTTTTAAGAATTGAGATTTCAAGAGAAATTCATTAAGCCTACTCTTTACTTTTGCTTCAAATATCATATTCTTTTTGCTATGTACAAAATCCTTTGCTGTAGACTTAGAAACATTGAAAGAACTTTTAAAAATCAAAAACAAAAGGAAATAAGATTTTTCAGAAATAATTTTTAGTTTAGATAGAAACCTAATATTCCTGACTTGAAAGCTTTATCACCAAACATCTTCAAACTTTGGAAAATAAAAAGTAGTTATTTGTGTTATTTAGAATGATGTTATTTTAGTTAAATTATGTATGTTATAAGGCAATGCAAATGAAAGGTATAAGGCAAGCACAATCTTGAATTATTAGCAATGGAACAAAAAACATGAAGACCTCACTGTATAAAATAGGTTACAACTTGGTGGCCAAGTGTACTTCGCAGCTGTTTGGGCATCTCAGAAGTCCTGCTATCTTTATAATGCACAATTTTAGTTTTCTGTGTTGCATTGTGTGTATCTATGGTTATTCATGCTGAACACAGAACAGTTCATATATGTCTGTTACTAGCATCTAAGCAACTTTACTGGTACTATTTTTTTTTTTTTCCTCATTTTCTGCTAGCTCAGATGTTTGCAAGCCTATTAGCATAGAAAGGGGGCGGGAAAGGGTCATGCAGAGTGGCTTTCCATAGTGACCAGAAGTTTTATGCACATGTTTAAAAATATAATGAGTACATTCTTGTGTATGGGAACCAAGAATACATCGGTTTACCTTTTACTGAATGGTCATTTTCCTAATGAACTTGCTGTTTCATCTGGCCAGGTATCTGACTTCTCAGCCAAAACGTATCACAGTCTGCCAAACTTTATATGCCTAATAAATAGGTTCCATATTACTAGAATTTTTCAGTTATGAGTGTGTCAATCTCCTATATATTTGACTCATCTTTTTCACTTTTAGCTGTGAAAAGAAATGTTTCCCATGTATCACTTAAAAACATAACATGCAACAGTTGCCACCTACATCTAATAAAGGTTTATGTATCAATAACTGGAATTTACTTGTCAAATTTACTTATATTTTCTTTACTTAAAATTTATTATAAGTGGAAGAATGACTTTGAGAGTATATGATAGAATGTTTTTTCATTTGATTTTTTTAAAATTTGTATTTTGAGTTCATTTTCAGAATCGAATCTGTGATAATTTTGTAAAACCTGAACTGAGAGTGTATTCCTCCAGATAGGGTTTTGTTTGCTTCCACCAAGCGCCCTTGGACATTATCCTGGGACATTATTTACGCATTAAAAGTAGTTCTTTAATTCCTTATCCTGGGCTTTCTCTGACCCTACAGGTAATTTTAAGTTTTAAACTCCAAATCTGTATCTTTCCTCAAAGTCCAGATAAAGACTAAGAAGTCTTCATGACACTTTTCCAAGTATTTTCAAGACACCCTCTCCTGCCTCCTGCCCTGAAGGGTCCATACAACATTATGGCCAAGATCTTCATTTTAACTCATCACCTTGCAAGTATCTAAGTTAAAATTCAGTGCTTTATAGGTTCCTGGGATCAGCAAATACCCTCAGGGCAGATTAATTTCCACCCTCATTTATCCCTCTGCTTCTTCTTCCTTCTTGGTCCCCGGACGTTTTCCTTTTTCTTTTCTTGTTGAGTAATGCTTTTTCATTTGGAAATGTTTACTTCAATATAATACACATACAGAAAAATACATGAATCATAAATATTCAACTCATTAAATATACATGTTTAATTTGTAACAATTCATAGAGCTGTATATTTATGATCTGTGTATTTTTCTGTATGTGTATTATATCATCAGAACCCCAGCAACCTCTTTATGTTCTCTAAAAGGCATTACCCAACTCTACCAGGATA
Source organism: Cynocephalus volans (assembly GCF_027409185.1). NCBI lineage: Eukaryota > Metazoa > Chordata > Mammalia > Dermoptera > Cynocephalidae > Cynocephalus > Cynocephalus volans. Next base: position 132,622,766 of record NC_084464.1, read on the forward strand.
GCCACTATCCTGACTTTGGTCTTTATAGATTAGCTTTGCCTGTTTTTGAATTTTAGGTAAATAGAATCATACAATATGTACTCTTTGTCTATGGATTTTTTATTTTTTTGCATGACATCATATTTGTGAGACTTATCTAGGTTTTTGTGTGTAGTAGTAGTTTGATTTTTAGTTATATCTTATGACTATACTACAATTTCTATATCCATTCTGTTTATCGGTGGACAAGTGGGTTGTTTCTAATTTGGGACTACCACAAATAATGCTGCTATAAACATTTCTATTATATCTCTTGGTGAACATATGTATTCATTTTCATTTGGTGTATAGCTATGAGTAGAACTGCTAGGGTACACGTATATATCTTTGGCAGTTTTTCAAAACGAGCATCCTACTTTTCATTCCCATCAGCAACATAGGAAAGCTGCAGTTGCTCCACATCTGCTTCAACATTTGTTATCAGGTTTGTTTGCTTGTTTGTTTGAATGTTAGCCATTCTGATGAGTGAACAGTGGCAACTTGCTGTTTTAATTGGCATCTCCCTGTTGCTTAATTATTTCATACCTTTCTATACGCTTATTGGACATTTGGCCACTGCGGTTAGTGGAGAAATCCTGCAAATGAAAAATACACTCACTCACATTTTAATTCTTTCCAAATTGTTGATACATCTGAAAATTATCAGAATATTCAAGGTTAATCCTTCCTGTGCCTGTCTTATTTCACAACTCTGTGTAAATAATTTTTGTGACCTATTTCAGTGGTAGTGTGCTAACTGGAATTCTGTTTGTATCTCCTTTGTTGTGCTTCTCAGATTGCAATAACTGAATCCCCGAGAACTCGTGCCAGGTTGCCAATAGTTGATAGTCCAGGATTAACAGTGAAACTTCCTGAAGCATCCTTCTTATTAGAATTTTTTGTGAACACTCTCTATATTTAAGGCAAGATATTTTTGTGTGAAATACATTGCATGCATAAAGGAGACATAAAAGAAATTTCCACTTTTATAGGTCCCTTTGGGCTTTTCCACAACCCAAAAACCTAGGTGTTTCATCTCCTCTACTATTTGGGTACTTTGACATAAATATTTAAGAAGCTCTTTCTGGAAGTTCTCAAGAAAGTTTCCTGTGATGTTACCTCATTCTGCAGAGATTCCCAAGGTTAGATACCGATATATATCCCATGGATTATGTAAAAGTGCGAAATATATTAGAATAGCTTTCAGGACATGATGTAAATGTATAACTACTAAGTTTTTCAGTCTTCTTTTCTACCAGAGTGTGCTTAATTTTGTTTCAGGTAAGTCAATTCAGTGACTTTGAATGATGGTTTCAGTCCTCTATAAAAATATAATTTTGACTGATATGAATTTAGAACTTTCTGTATGTAGAAGAAGTCCCTTCTGTACTGTCTCTTTTAAGCATCATAGTAACCTTCTGAGTTTGGTGTTTTTCTTATCCCTTTTTGCAGATGAGAACCTGAATTCAGAGTAGTCAAGTTATGGCCTCAACATCACACAGCCTGAAAGAGGAGGATCCAGGATTTGAACACAAGTGGTCCTCATTGGAGGTCCCACCTTTAAACATTATTCTTTGTCTGGAAAGAATCTTGAGGGAACAATACTCTTTTGTTATAAAGGCAAATAAAATATGTATAATCATGAATGGCAGGGTTGATTTCTGCATATGACGTGATCTTTACTTAACTAGCAGGACTGCAGCTGCACACAGTGGTCAGCTTGCACAAACAGCATCAAGTTATGCTCTTGTAGTTTCACAGTCATCCCCAAACCAAACTATAAAGTGGGTGAAATTTGTATTCCTTCTCAGAGCCCTCAGCTCCACATTCTTGACCTTTCCTGCTACACCATTCCCTTCTCTTTTCTAACTTTCCCCTCTCGTATAAACAGGAAAATTTGATACTAGCCTTTATAGTGTGGTTGATGGATTCCATTTTATGTTGGTGTGAATTAATTTCACTTGTGTGCATTACCTCAACTAAGCATCTTCATTCAAGCTTTTTTTTTTTTTTTTTTTTTGGTTTTTATCTTTAATGGATGGAAGGATTTGAGTCCATTAAAATGTCAGCTTTCGGTAACCATGTGGTAAGATAATATGAGGGTGGGAGGTCCTTGAAATAACTCCATAACTTCATAAGTTGCTCCATTTAATGAGACAGAGAGGGCCTAGAGGAATAACACTGCATAGTTTCTCTACTTATTTAGACCTACTCTCCTTTGGTGAAACTAACGGTAACAGTAGTCCATCAGTTGCTGCAGCAGAAATTTTCGAGGCGTTTTTGGGGGCAGAAGAGCACGTATCCCATTGTTATAATTTTCTTCCAAGACTAGAACAGGTGTCTAGGGCACCTCCGTTCCTTCCAGACCCTCTGCCCACCATCGCTGCCCATACAGAGGCTGCCAGATTAAACTGCTTAGACCTTCTGTGCATTTTGATGTTGTGACATTTTGGTAACCAGCACTGAGTAGTAGCTTTTGTGGAAACACTATTCTTGTGACATCCTGGGATGCCTGTGTATTTTGTATAACTTTGATCTCTGATAAGAAGATGCTAAAAATAAAACCATCTTCCTTGTTAAAAGGGGTGCTGCAATGGACTTTTACCTCTGTCACACTCAGTTTTTATCTGGTTATTTGCTAATCTCTCCTTCTGGACTCATTGAAGTCATGGACTGCTTCTTTTCTCTTTCTGTCCTCAGTGCCCAGTAGAATACTTGGTACAGAGAAAGTGCTTAGTAAATGTGGAAAGAATGAATTAATGAATGAGGGGTGAATAGGTACATTCATGTTGAGTCTATATATAATTTTAACCTCTATGGGAGTATATATAGAATAATTTTCCAACAGGCTTTATGGAACACCATAAAATATCCTACAGTACTAGGCAGATTTATGTTACTAGGATACTGGCCTATGCAAAATTTGTCCCATTTATTAACAAAAATCTAGGACTTAGGTTATAAGTAACTATTAATTTTGGAAAAATTTCCAGAACAAACTCCAATTTGAGTAACATTTTTAAGAGTCCTGCAAAAAATTTCAAAAAGTCTTATCTTATTCATGGCATAAGTTGTATTAAAAAGATCACAATAGCCCTTCATTAGTTATCACGTAGGTTTGTAGACCTTTTTGGATTATATATAACTCCACTCTACCCTTCCCATCTAATATCCTTCTGCTTCCCAACATGCAGCCTTTCTTCACGCAAACCACTATCCTCAATAAGCTCCTCTCACCCAACACGTTGGACTCCGTATGGCCTTGGCACATTCCGGTCCTCTCCCTGTACAACCCCTCTCCTATCCTCCCTTGGTTCTGCTCAGTCAGCTTCTACCTACCTTCAGAGTCCAGCTCAACTCTTTCCTCCACCATTAGTTTTTCCCCCAACCACTCCCGACTTCTGGTTTTTTTCCCCTGAGTTCCTAGAACACATACCGTTAGTGCCACAGTTACAACCTTATTTCATTTCTACTTGTTCTATGTTGATTAATTTTTTTTCCCAAAATTTCAACTCTGAGGGCAGTGATTGTGTCAAAACCTCTGAATCTCCTGCAATATCAAGTAAAATGCTAAACACATGAAAAGGTACTCAGCAGTATCATTTGTTTGCTAGCAGAATAGAGGTTTATTTTTTTATGTTTCACTGACCCCTTTACTAACACTGTTTGTACCCATTTCCTTTTATTTGGTCTTCAGAAGTTAACATTGTTTGTCAAAATTCTTTCTATGACCTATCATATCTTAATCCTATGTTTTAACCAAATGATATCCAAACTTGTCTGAAAGGAAATTTTGTCTTCCTAATTGGAAACTTACTGTACATTCTGTCCATCAGATGTCAACTTGGAAACACTTTTTGTGTGGATTGTCTTCTCAGCATGCAAAGAACATAGTTTAAAGATCTTTGCAATTTTAACATCTTGGGGTGACTTCAATCCAGGAAACTATATGGCCACAATGAAATAGACAGACAAGGAGGACGCTGAAGATACTCTTACTGGAGAGAATATTTTCCCCAACTTTTCATTTAGAGCTAAAAAGTGAAATGAGCAAAGAACTGAAGGGTAACCTATAAGTCTGAAACAGCACTTTTCCAGGTGTGAGAGAGGATATGAAATTCCTGACATCGGTTTTTGAAAGTTTAAATTGTAAAGAAAAGGGAAATTACCTGAGATGGTGGTTTTTAACTGAAACTAAGATCAAAGCTCATCAATTCCAAGTGTAGAGTAGGAGAGGGCTTTGGGGTTTGCTCTAATTTTAATATAACATGATTTTCTAATTTTTGTCTACTTTCTACTGGCTCACAATGTTTGCAATTGCATTGATTTGAAATGTCTGTATTTGTGGGGGAAAAAAGCATGTTTTAGTGACCTTCTTTTAACTTGGTAATCTGATTATTAGCAGTTAGGTCCGTTTGTTTAGCAGCTGAACTGCATTAATGCTAATTAGAAAGGACAGTATGTTATTCATAGTCCCATGTTTCTTTTTATACCGTACCTTCTGATGTGCCTGATTGTACTTGTCATTTATTGTAAGGTACCATGTGGTAAGTATTTGATTTCTTGATTTAAAACCTAAAAGAGTTGTTGTCCAGATTTTAAACTATCTCCACCTACTTTGACAAGGGAAAATGGACTACAGATATATATTTCTGCTTTTTCCTAAGTATGTGGAAATTGTAAGGGTAGTCCAAGCCTCAGTTATGGTTCTGAGCCACTTCAAAACTGTGCCTTCACATTTTCTATTTTCTAACCATGGTGCTCTTTGAACTGCTTTTGTATTTTTTAAATGCAAGTAGATCAAGATAGTTTTCTTTTAATTCTACTCTTTAGACATATTATGCTATGGGCACATAAATTAACATCACAAGTGCCATGATTAATTATGCTCTATATAATGATCAAAATTTCCATTTTACCCAAATATTTTGGTGGCAAATGCCACAGCCTTGGTGAGTAATTGGCCAGGAGAAAGGCAACCTCTTAGAGCTAGATTGACAAGGGTCATGGGAAACATCGCAAATGCCAAGAGGCTGAAATGAGTCTGCCTCAAGAAAAATTCTTTAAAGAATACATTGAAATTAGAAAAAAAAATATAGTCAGTCGTGTATATGCATCTTACAGGAGCAGAGTCAACTTAATAAGCATTTTAATAGCCACTTTGGATATTTGCTAAACTTTGGTAAGGATGGGAATTAAAATGGACACTCACTGAAGGAGGAGGGAGAAGTAAAAGCAGTTTAGAAGATTTGACTTAAAAACAACTTTATTTAGATACTCTGTGAACTTTATTTGAAAATGTCAAATGCCTGAAATAAAGCCTTTGTGTATGCAAGTCATCAGGGTTTGACTGAGATAGTCAAAGATTGAGCTAGCAAAAAATCTTAATAAATTGTTTTGTAAAATGTTTTCATGACTCAAACACTACTACTGCACTTATGTTTCCCCGATTTTAGATAGGATTATATTTCTTAGACCATAAGTCAACTAAAAATCTCAGTACAATTGTTCCAAACATTTAGTATTTCTGATTTCAAGAAAAATGTCATTGGTTACACGTTACAGACATGAGCTATTTGGGGGCACCATTAGAACTCTGATTTGCACTCTAAATATGGGCCAGACTAGAATTCAGAACTACCATACTATTTTAAATCAAACATCACCTAACATCATTTCTTTGTGTCCAGATATTTCTATATACCATCACCTTTGAACAAAATTTCTTCATTCTAAGACTCTTCAAAAGATCCAGAATCATTAAAACTGTGTAAATTCAGAAATGCACGATGCATCCAACTTCCCAACTGCAGAACTAGGGATTCAGGTCAAAAAAAGAATCATAGCCACACAAAAACTGGAGATCACTGTCATGAGAAGTCAGGTTTGAGATGTGGTGATCTTGGTGAAAGGCAAGTTATCTAAGTTTCAAAGACATGTAAACCCTTTAGAATAGTATTTTGTTACCACAATCAAGACACACAAAATTTTATCAGGTGCCTTCCGCTTATCCTGTAGCAGGAACGAGAAATATTTCTAGGTTCAGAAATTCAAACCTCAAAATCCCCTTTACAAATAAGTAAACCAGAAAATTTGACAATTGTAACTGTCTTCACAGATTTGCTTCTTGTAAGCAACATTGATGGGTTTCAACTCAAAGAAAAAAATGATCTATTTGAAAGAGAAATACTGCATGTCCTCACTCATAAGTGGGAGCTAAGGAAGGAAGGAAGGAAATGAGGGAGGGAAGAGAAAGGGGAGGAAGGAAGGAAGGGAGAAAGACCACAATAAAATGTTGAACTTTCAGGAGAGAACAGACCTATGGTTACTAGAGGTAGGAATGGGGGAGGAGAGGGGGCTCGGGAGTAACTGGGTAAGGGACACAAGAATAATTACAGTTTGTTATGATGAACATGCTAATAATATTGATTTGATCATCACATACTGTACACAAATACTGATAGTCAGCTATGTACCCCACAAATATGTATATTCAATTATGTTTCAATTCCAAAAATATATTAAAAAAATCATCTGTTTATATAGCAATATAGAACAATTCTCACATTCACATTTCCGTGTATGGGAGAAAAAGAAGAAGTTCATTTTCTGAAACTTTATTGCTGCGACTTTTAAAATTAATTTTATGGGCCCAACTTGGTGTTTTCTATAATGTGTTTCTATTTCCTTCATGCTGTTGGCTTTCTAGATGCCCTTCTGAACAGACCTTTACATAAATGATATTTGTTCCTGGAGAAGGCAGCATGACCACACAGATTGGGTCAAAATAATGAGCGTTCCTTTAAAGGCCAACCGAGGAAGAAATGTATCGTTCAGCACATTTTTACCATTGATGTAACTTCCTCTCTCTTTCTTCTTTTTTTTTCTCGTGAGACCTAATATCATTCCTAAGGATGAGAAACTCACAGGCTAAAAATGTCAGGCTTTCTCTATGTGTCTGAAGGAAAATGTTGTCATTTAAAATAAAATAGCTCTTAGCAAGCAGAATCACCATCCTGAGTATTTCATTCCTGGGACACTTTGCATTCTTTCCCAGTGAGCTGACGTGATAGACATCAGAACCTATTTATAACAGGCAATAAGAGATACTAGACTATTTGATGCTGACTTAAGAATAAAAGCCTCAAATAATTGGATGAAATTTCCACAGGTCTCTTCCCAGCAAGCATCCTTGACCCTTTTCGGGGAGATGTGGCTATAGGTCAGCCTGTGAGAACCCAACTCGGGAACAGCACGTGATGTGAAAATGGAAACAGCTGGATTGAAACCATACATGGTGAAGTCAAAACGCTACTCTTTCTTGAGCTGTTACGGAAATATGCTGGGGTTATTTCAGTGCTGGAAGAATAAATAGAACTGGAGGCACTCTGGAGGATAACGTAAAAGCATGTGAGAGGACTCTGTGAATTTTCCCAGGCAAGGTCTGTCAGCCAATTATATTTTTGCTTTCGCTCTGACTTTAGAAAACATTATTTCAGTGCAGCAGTGTCTAGGCCTTTTGTGAGAGCAGGCAGACTAGCCTCCTTGTTTAAAGACATGGGGGAAATTTCTACCTAACATTGTTTCTCAGTATTGTGAGGATTCAAGCACTGAAACAAAACAAAAAGAAACAAAACAACAAAACCCCGAACACAAGACATCATTGTAAGCTATCGGGTAACTAATGCTGAAGTGCACAGAATCATAAAATGCTCGACCTGGGTGGAACTCTCAAAGTCCTTTTGTAAGCTCTTCCTTAGTAGGGGAAGACACAGAAACTAAAATACCTCGCCTGATAACCTAGCCAATTACAACAGAATTGGAATCACTTCTCATGGCTTCCTGTCTCCCAGTCCAAGGGTGCCTTTCATTGGGAAATGCGGATCAAGAGCAAAAATTACAAATGGAAAGCATGTCTACATGGTTTGTGTTAGAGCATCATAACCAATCCATTGGCTGTCCCTAGACCTGTTGATTCGGTGGCCCCTGTAGCTATGCAGAAGCTAGAAATAAGCCATAGCATCTTGGTATTGCAAGCACTAGGACTCATCTGATTTGGTTACCCCCAGGGAGAATATAGTAGCTGGGCATTTTTAGGGAAAAAAATAGCCATTCAAATTAAAAGGAAGATGGTGCTAGTGCAGTGTAAAATAGACAAAGATAGATGATTGATCAGAGAAGACAGTCTTTCCTTTGAATTTTTTGGCACTGTTTCTTTATCTGATATTCGATGCCTTCTTTGAATTAGGTAGTCATTTAATACTATGAGAATTGGCGTGTTTAATATAACACATTCTTTTAAGCCTGGAAGATGCTTCCTTAGCTGAAATTGTATAAGAGAATATACTTCTTCCTTTCTGTCATAGCATTTATTTAAATTGATATTTTGAGCTCTCCCATAGAAACAAAGTCATGTCCCTGTGGCTCATCCCAGAAGAGCATCAGTACGGAGGATGGTGCCTGTCATCAATAGCATTTCTTCCTCATGCCAGGGCACGACAACAGAAAGGAACTTTTCTTATAATTCAGCCCTGCTAAGCCATCAGACCTGCATTAGAAGACAATTTATTATTGAATCAGCTTGTGTTATGAATTTGAGTCCAGTCTGAGAGTCTTTCCTCATCTCCCCTTTTTGGTACCTTGATATAACAAACATCTTCAGAATGAAGGACAGAGGAAGATCTACATTAACCTTTTTTTTAGTGATTCTGGGTTTCATCTTAGCAGATTTCTAACTGGATCAAATGAAATGATATACATAAAAGTGCTTTGGTAAACTTTAAAATATTATAAAAATTAAAGATCTTATAGTGATTTTAAACACTAACTTGAGGAAGTTTGTTGTAATTGATAGTATTAAAATATATAAAGGGATAAATACACATCAGGAAATTATAATAATGACACATGTATTACATTAGCCAGCCACTGACTTCAGTATGTGCACTGATTATCCTACATGATCTTCTCAACTCTGTAAGAGGAGTAACTATTATTATTTCAATTTTTAAATGTGATAATGAAAGCGCAAAAAGATCATACAGCCAATGAGTGGCAGAGCCACAGATCCTTATGACTCCAGAACATATGCTCCTGACCACTAGGTTCTATTACCTGAAATAAGAGTGATATTTTTCCTTGTGCCATAAAAACACTTAGTAGATAACTTTATAACTGGTCATATGCTAAGCTTATCGGGTTTTGTTTGGTTAGATTTTTTTTTAATGAAAAATCTTGGAACACTTAAATTGTTCTTTGTGAAAGGAGTTCAGAACAAAGTAGGCTGTCAGTAACTGGCAAACATCAGTGATTCATGTGAAAGACTATTATCTTTGGTGATAGAAAGTGCTGGGTGAAGGGCCCGGAGACAGGAATCGGCCACATCCTGGCTGTGAGATTAATGTAAACAATATTAGTGGAGTATATAGTCGACATATCCTCTCTAGCTCTGAAATTCTTACAGAACCTTCCGTCTGGCACTGCTTATTTAAGAGGCATATGTAGTTCAAATTACAGGGGAAAAATATTCTATAATCGATTGCTCATTGTACAACCCTATGAATATATTAAATACGTTGAATTGTGTGATTTAAATGGTTGAATTTTATGCTATGTGAATTAAATCTCAATAAAATGCATCAAAAAATGTAAATATACATATAAATAAATTCATACTTAACTGTACCATGCTCCGCTGAAACATTTCTCAGAAAAGCGGTGGCAGCAAATCTACATAGAAAAAACTAAAATAAATTATTAAACTAAAAATACCTATAGCAATATGTAATATGAGGTACTCTGATGATGGTCAGTGTGATGTAAGAAATTTACCTAAGGAGAAATATACATGGCTAGCTTTTTGGAATAGAGCTTTTTAGCAACCTTCCTGTGTAATTGTCTCCTAATGGCAGCTTTAGTGCAGGACGGATGCTATGGAAAGTTGCTCAGTATGAGGGCTTCCACTCAACGCTGAAGGTGTTCTGCTTTGAGCGTGAAGTAGTCTTACACTTCAGCCCAATTCTTGTGACTCCACATTCTGCAGCTTCTTTTCATGTTTCTGTCATTGTTCCCATTTACAAATATAGAAACTGATCAGAAAGGGGATAAGTTATTTATCCCTGGTCACCCAGTCACTGGCAGAACTGAAATCCGAGTCTAGATGCAAACAATCCTACTAGCACAATGATAAAAGACACCCTTTACTGTGAAATATCTCTATTTAACACAATAATGACTTGTGTAGACATGGCACTTAAATCTTATCTTACATTTTGGGGCTCAGTTATTACTGCACAGGACAATTCCAAGTATTTTTGTTTGTGGACATTGAGTTTGCCCAGCCATCTTTTTGTCCTTACTCATGAGAGAGTTTGAGATTATAAATAGATCATCACTTCTAGAAAATAATAGGGTTTATTTATAAACAAAAAATACCATATCTTTCTTATTTCTATACACATAGAAACAAGAAGAAACACACATACAAAGTAACTACATTTTTTCAAAACATACAGATTTGTCTTGCATCCTTAGACCTCAGTCTGCTAAGAGTGCTTTAAGATATCTCCTGCTAAAGAAAATTCCTGATTCTTTTTTGCAAAAAGAATATCTTGTGAGTGAGATAATAAGACAGTTATTCTAGTATTAATACCATGTGCAATTTTGCTGTCAGGTGTCACATTGCCACTCAGAAGATCCCTCCCATTCACCCAGTAGCAATATCTTATGAAGAAAGCTTGTTTCTACAAAGATAATTCAGAGTAGGCTGGCAAATAATGATAATATTGTGTGGATGTTGTACTGGATATCACTCACCAAGAATTCTGCACACATTTCATTTTTAGGATGGGAAATTTCTGTTTAGTCTATGGCTTTGTGTGTGACTGTAAGGTAGTTTCTTATTCAGAAGCTGACGACGGCATAATTTTTCCATCTTGATTATTTTCTTGGGATTTCTGGCCATCCTGTTTAGGCTCCTGCTGCTAGCAGGTGGGTCTCAGCAGCACCCGAAATGATGCAGAGACTGAGATGCTCTTCAAATGACTGACCAAGGAGGTGAGAGTTACTTTCCTCTTTTACAAATACCTATAGGGTACAAGACCTCAAAAACGTATGCCTAGCCTTTACAGACATCTCTGTAGAATTTTTTTTCCTAAGGGATTTCTGCCACATTTCCCTGAAGCCTTTTTAAAAATATGAGTTTCTTTTTTTTAAATTAAAACATAGTTGATTGTACATATCTATGGGGTACAGATTTGAATATCAAGACCTGTGTACAATATGTGATGCTCAAAAAAGGATAATTAGTATATTCAACATTATACAATGTAATCATTTTTAGTGGCCCTTAACCAATTCCTCCCTGACCCTCTCCCCCTCCTTCTTTTCCATTTCTAGAATCTCAGTTCTGTTCTCTTCTTTTGAAAGTTCAATTTATCATTGTGATTGTTGTATCTTTTTTCTTTCTTTCTTTTTTATTTATTTGTTTATATTTTAAGCTCCCACTTATGAGTGAGGACAGGTGTATTTCTCTTTCTGTGTCTGGCTAATTTCATGTAACATAATTTTCTCTAAATTCATCTATTTAGCTGCAAATGGGAGTATTTCATTCTTTTTTATGGTAGATTAGAATTCCATTGTGTAAATATACCACATTTTACTTATTCAGTCATCCAATATTGGACATTTAGGTTGGCTCCATATATTGGCTATTGTAGATAGAGCTACAATAAATACTGGAGTGCAGGTATTCCTTCGACATGATGATTTCCATTCCTTTGGGTATATACTCAGCAGTGGAATAGTTAGGTCATATGGCAATTCTACCTGTAGTTGTTTGAAGAACCTCTATACCATTTTCCATAATGGCTACACCTATTTACAGTCCCACCAACAGTGTAGGAGGGTTTCCCTTTCTCTGCATCTATGCCAGCATTTGTCGTTCTCAGTCTTTTTGATAATAGCCAGTTTAACTGGAGTGAGATGATATCTCAGTGTGGTTTTGATTTGCATTTCTCTAATGCTGAGTGATATTGAGCATTTTTTCATGTGTCTGTTGGCCATTCGTTTATCTTCCTTTGAGAAATGACTACTCAGCTCTTTGCCCATTTTTTAATCAGGTTATTTGTTTTTTTTTATTGTTAAGTTGTTTGAGTTCCTTGTATATTCTATTAATCCTTTGCTGGATTCATAGTTTGCAAATATTTTCTCCCATTCTTTAGGTTGTCTTTTTGCTCTGTTAACTGTTTCTTTTGCTGTGCAGAAGCTTTTTAGTTTGGTATAATCCCATTTATTTATTTTTCCTTTTGTTGCCTATGCTTTTAGGGTCATATTCATAAAGTCTTTGCCCAGTCCTACTTCCTGAAGTGTTTCCCTTGTTTTCTTTGAGCAGTTTTATAGTTTCAGGTCTTATATTTAAGTCTTTAATGCACTTCAAGTTGATTTTGCTATATGGCAAGAGGTACAGGTCTAGTTTCATTCTTCTGCATAGTCCAGTTTTCCCAGCACTATTGAAGAGGCTGTCTTTTCCCCAATATATATTCTTGGTGTCTTGTTGAAGATCAGTTGGTTCTAAGTATGTGGATTGATTTCTGTGTTCTCTATTCTGTTCCATTTGTCTATTTGTCTGTTTTTATGCTGGTATCATGCTATTTTGGTTACTATAGCTTTGTAGTAAAATTTGAAGTGAGGTAGTGTTACGCCTCTGGCTTTATTTTTTTGCTCAGGATTGCTTTGGCTATTTGGGGTCTTTGTTGTTCCATATGAATGTTAGGATACTTTTTTCTGTTTCTATGAACAATGTCATTGATATTTTGATGATTGCATTGAATCTGTATATTGCTTTGGGTAGTATGGACATTTTCACAACGTTAATTCTTCCAATCCAAAAGCATGGAATGTTTTTTCCTAATTTTTGTCTCTTCTTTAATTTCCTTTTCACATTTGAAACTATTTTGTCATAGTAGATGAAAAATTATTGAAGGAGTAATTATTTTTTATATGAAACTAGTGAAACTGGAAAAAGCACAAACACACTTTTATCACATGAGAGGTCTTCAGATAAACTTTTATTCCATGTATCACATAAGAAAACTTTCATAATATAAAAGTATGAAGACTTTTTGCTATTAGCTGAATTGTGTCCCCCTAAAATCCATATGTTGAAGCACTAATCCCCAATGTAATGGTATTTTGAGATCATGCCTTTGGGAGAGAATTAGGTTTAAAAGAAGTCATGAGGGTGGTGCCCCCATGACTGGATTAGTGCCCTTATAAGAAGAGACACCACAGAGCTTGCACTCTTTCTCTCTCCTTGCCATGAGAGGACAGGGAGAAGGCAGACATCTAAAAATCAGGAAGAAAGTTCTCACTAGAAAGAGAACCTTGCCAGACCTGGCTCCTGGACTTTCTAGTCTGTACAGCTTTGAGAAAATTATTTTCTGTTGTTTAAACCACCCAATATATGATATTTTGTTATGGCAGCCCAAATGACTAAGACACTTGTCATATAGCAAATATCAGTGTAAATATGAGTTGGTTACTTTGGGTAAGCAAGATCTTGGGCACTTTGATTTATAAAGTAGCCAAACTTAATTATCCATTTAAAAATCCACTTGTAATTAACTGCACAAACATCATGAGTTTATATCTGTAGGAAAATTTAGCATATTTTTCTCCAGGAAACTCTCAGGTTTCTCCAACAGATTAAGAGATTCCATTGTTGATTACCAGAATTCAGATAGCTTATTGTATTTTGTTTTATTTTACCACCTACAGAGAGTAATAAAATCAGAAAGACAAGCAAGGTTAAGTAGAACCTAGAAATATGAGTCTGAAGAAAAGTATGCCTAAACTATCTTCTACCACCAAAGCCAAAGACTATCTTGTATCTCATGTTAATGGTGTAGTAGGAAAAGGGTTCAAAGACATCTGCTTCTGGCCATAACTAAGTACCTGTTACTGGACTTGCTTTCCTACCACAAGCAACTATAAAACTGGAACTATATAAAAGGCAACTAATTTCATGCCTTTCAGGTAGTACAAGACTGTGATTATTGAGAGAAACACATGAGGTGAGCCCTGACATTTACCCTTACCTTTTGGCCTGGGGCCACTTCCCGTACTGTGACACAAGAGATAGCACCCAAGTAGAGTGACAGTGTCACTGAATCGAAGATGCTGACATCAGAGTTCTGGGCTCTTGACATGGCTAAATTTGTAGGGCAGGACACCAGAAAAAAGTGAGCTTTATGTGTGTGGGAGATGGAAAGGGGAGGGAATAGAAATCTGCATGGAGGTTCATTCTGGGTCCTTAACCAGACAAGAGCTGGGCCATGTATGCAAGGCCTAGTACAGTAGCTGCTGAGGGCTGAGAATGGAATGGAGATACCAGAGGACACTTAGTGCTGGGAAACACTGCAGTTTTAATCCAGCCAGTTTGGAGAGCCCTTGTTGAGTGCCTTGAGCATTTAACTGAGATCTTAGAAAAACCACATCTTTTGAATAAGGACCAAATTCTGGGATAACGATCTTATCCTAAGACTAAACAACAGACAGAAATGGACATATCCTTACAAAGAGTAAAACCAAGCCCGAGAGTAGCAAAAAGTTCTGCCAGTAATTTAATTGCCTGGTAGACTAAAATGTAGTCTCCTTTAAAAAAAAATACAACATAGTCCAGATTCCCTACAACATATAACTTACAGGTCCAGCATACAATAAAAAGTTACTTGACATGAAAAGAAACAAGAAAGTGTAACCCATAAATAAGAAAAGATGCATCGATGAAACAGACATTGAGATAACTTAAATATCAGTATTAAAACACACAAGACCATTTTAAAAAAAACCTGTTATATATAATGTTTGAGGACTTAATGGAAAAGATGGTCATAATTAGTGAACAGATAGGGCATCTCAGCACAGAAATGGGATCTATAAAAAAGAATCAGATGGAAATTTTAGAATTAAAAAGCACAATGCAAAATTTCCTTAGTGGACTTAACAGCAGACTGGAGATGGCAGAAAATTGTGAAGGAACTTAAAGACATATCAATAGAATTATCTAATCTGAGGAACAGAAAAAAAAAATTGAAAAAAATCACAGAGACTTCATGACCTTAGAACTCTATTAGGCACCTGTAATTGGAGAAAGATGAGAGTGAGAGTGGGGCATAAAAAATATTTGAAGAAATAATGGTTGAAAAGTATCTAAATTTGATGAAAACTATCAACTTACATATTCAAAAAAATTAGCAAAATCCAAAGAAAAAATAACTAAAACCTAGCAACATTATAGTCAAATTACTAAAACCAAAGATATCAAGAAATTCTTTTTAAAAAGTTCTTAGTACTAGTTTTTGGGGAAGACTGAGTAGATTTCACACAAATCCATAGAAAAGAAAGTGATTTTATTCTAAAACTAAGAGGAAAATAGCAAAACTAGGCCCCCAAACTCACAAATATTTCGGTATGTTTCACCATGATAAAGATTAATCAGATAGAGATTTAGAGCAGAGGTCGTAACTGATAATAAATAATTTTCATTTTGCTATGTTGTTCTTTTTTTCAATATTTTGTGGGATGTAAGTTTAACAGCAGGTGACTAGAGAAGAGTGGGGGATTTACTCAGCTGGTGTTACCATTGCTGATGATATCTGCTCAAAAGGCTAGTCTAGCTTTTTAAAAAACATTTTTGCCTCTTACTTCCATGGTTTATTTAAATCAATAATTGCATCCAGTAGAATAATTGAACATTCATTATATGCCAGGTAATTTTAATTATATTATGTTATTTGATCCCTACAACATCCTTAAGAATAGACATTATAGTAACTATATGTAGAGTTGAAGACATTAAAACTTCCAGAGTTTAGGAAAATGCTGTAGTCATGCAGCTGCTTAGGTAGGGATTCACATCCAGTGTTACCTAAATAATTTTATAATTACCTGGATTTAGAAGAGATTTTTGTTTGTTTTATTTTCTCTTTAAAACATTTCTTATAGAATTGCTAAGGTAAGAATACGTGTTTTGTGGCCAGATGCTTTAATGTACTCTTTCAGCAAGGAATAGATAAAGAATTGAGGTGAAGTACTGATTAAGATGGGCGATGGTTATGGGACTGGACAGTGGCACTAGCAACTGTGGCAGTGGTTGTGGTGGGCTTGTTTTGGTCTTCCCGTGTTGGAGAAGCATGCCCTGGGAACCTCTAGTCTGCCTCTTTCCATAATCCACTTGTATCACCTCTAGAAGGTTGAGAGCCCATTGAGATGGCAAAAAGCCTTTGAACGTTTGCAATGGAGAGATCTGAGATGACTCCAAGGAATCTTTCTTACCTAAATAGATATGAGTCTATGTTTTCTTCTACCATTTTTCAAATTTGCTTTCACACTGACTTCTAATCCATCAGGATTTCTGTACTTTATATGGATATAGGAATATACCCTTATTTTATTCCATATGCATTGTTATTTGTCCCTTTTTCTCCCCACACATTTACAGGGCCACAATTGTCACATAAGAAGTTTCCATATTTGTGTGCCTCTGCTTCTGCATTCTCTATTCTTCTATTGATCTATTTCTCTTTGTCTGTGACACTGTCACACTGTTTCAATTACTTTATATTTGTAGGATGTAAGGTGTGTGCCCTACCCACTCATCAGATGTTTTTCTATACTAATTTTAGTAGTAGATTTTCATGTTCAGAAAAAACTCTCTTGGGAGTTTGATTGGAATTTCCTTATCTTAGAGATTAATTTGGGAATGGTTTCATCTTTGTTATATTGAGTTTAATCCATTTGCATTTATTGATTTATAACATTTTATTTTGGTTTTACTTTTTATATGTTTTATTTTTCCTTTTTTATGTGATTTGTTTGATTAAAAACTATTTTAAAAATTTGCCTTTTTTTGTTGATTCAGAAGTTATAGATTATATTTCTTTTTATTTAATGGACACCCATTACATTTTATTCTCCTTACTTAAAGTATATATATTTTTTTAACATTGTTCAAAGTTATTCAAAATGTCTGTACATCTCTTATGAATGATGTGGATCTCAGTATGCTTTAACTATTCACACAGCTCCCAATCCCATATCATCCTTATTAGCTATTACATAGAATGTTATCTATCATTTCGAAAGAAGTAAATACTCTTAAGCTTTTACGGCCTAACATTCTAAAAATTTGGTCTTATTCTTGAATGATAGTTTAATTAACTATAGAATTCTAATTGAAAGATATATAACCTCAGTAACTGGAAGATATTACTCCACTCTGTTCTACAATCTATTGTTTCTGATAAGATCTGTTCTGTCTTTCTAATTAACCTTTTTCCTTTCCTTTTTTTATTTTTAACAATCTTTATGTTTATCCTTGATGCAGTGTATGTAGTTTCCTTGCAATGTATGTAGATGCGAATTTATTTCTACTCGTCACACATTTTACTTGTGTACACTTTCAATCTCAGAACTTATGTTATTTTTTAAATTCTAGAAAGTTCTTCATTAAATACCCTTTAATCAATAATACTAGTTCTTGTATTGACAACCCACTGACTAGTACTCTCCAGGTGTGTAACTGTGCTAAATTTAGAGCACAAATCATTATTCTTTAGGTCTCTCTCAATGTGACCATAAAATACATTCTCTGTTATCACCATTTGTGGTAGGTTATCACAGTAATGGCCCTGAGATATATTGCCTCTCAGTATCCATGCTTTTATGTAGCCCCTTCCACATTGACTCTGGGCTTGGACATGTGACTTGCTTTGTCCAATAGGACATCAGCAAATGTGACATGAACAGAGACTTACCATATGCTTGTGCACTGGGGCTGGCTCTGTTAGAACATTTAGATGACCTGTTATGAGGACTTGTGCTCTAGCCTCTAGTTGAATGTAGCTATAGGCAAAATCAACAGAAGAATCACCAAGCCAGCACTCAGAATTATGAAAAATAATGAATTCTTGTTGTTTTAAGCCACTGAGTTTTGGAGTATTTTCTTATACAGCAATAGCTAACTAGTACAATATCTGATTTTTTAATCCCTTCTTCCCCAAGAATATGTTCCAAATTGCATAGAAGTTTGTATACCTAGTTGAGATGATGGCATGCAAAATAAGCTTTTCATTTCTTTGTTCCTTTTGTCTGGTTATTCCCAGAATGAAGTCATAGCACTCATAGCATGAATCCTATTTACAGGATTTATTGAGACTTCCAGGGTCTCAATGTGAAAAACAAGAGAACAGATTAATATACAAATAAAACAATTTTTTAGGGCTTAGAGAGAAATTATGATACTGTTCTTGTGGGTAGAATAAATGTGTTTGAAAATGCCAGAGCTCTGAATAAAACAACAGGAAGATGCTGGTAGGTGAGGTGGAAGCTGTGAATTGTAATTACTGTTGCAATTTTTATTCCTTAACGAATTAAGTCAAATTTTGCTTGGAAAAACACATGGTTGCCTCTCATATTTACACAGAGCCTTCAAGCCATATTTCCTTGGAAGCCATGTGACCAACCCAAAGACCAAACTTCCTGTTAGTCATTTGCTGGCCTTAAATTTGGCAGGGTGAATTGTACAGTCTAGAGCTGACCAGTCTCCTGATGGGGTTTAGGTAACCGCAAAGGGCTTTCCAAGTAGCCTTAGGAGGATTGATAACTCCTTAAAAGTAGATCACTTCCTCATTTTTTGCTAACAGCATATCTACTTT
Organism: Cynocephalus volans; assembly: GCF_027409185.1. Lineage (NCBI taxonomy): Eukaryota > Metazoa > Chordata > Mammalia > Dermoptera > Cynocephalidae > Cynocephalus > Cynocephalus volans. Next base: position 132,641,500 of record NC_084464.1, read on the forward strand.
TCTTATGCTCAGTATTATTCCAGTTTAAGGCTAGAGAATAAATTAAGAAAACAGAATAAACTCAATCAGGACTGGGTAGGAGCCATCTTTCAATGAGCAACCTGTAATTTTCTAAGAACCTGCTTAGAGAGTATAGAAGCTAAGCTAATAGTTATGTCTACAGCAGCCAAAAGGCTCTTTTGTTTTTAAGAAATACTTTTATGTGAAAACTTAAGCTAGGGAAATGAGGATTATCTTCCAAACAAATTCACAGAAAGCAATAAGAAAACTAAAATAAGAGGAACTGGAAACACATTTTACATCCTTAAAATCAGAGACTAAATTTGGCCATGCTTCTCTTTATCCTCAAAAAGTTAATTGGAATGTGAAAGGATGCCAGAACATGCGGTTGTTTGCCTGGAAGTGAGTGTTGGCTTTCACTTTGATGGACTTCCAAGAACTTAAACCTTTGTATAGTTTAAATATTGTAGCTATGCTAGGGTGAATTTGTCTCTATCCCAACCAACCACTTGCTCACTAACTTCTTTTCTAGGCTGCATGGTTTGGGTAAAAGAACGTTCTCACATTAGTATTTATATATTATTTTATGAAATAATGTTGGTATTACATACCCTTCAACATCCCAGAAAAAGAGTAAGTTTTACATCCACCTAACTATGGGTATTTCACTATGTTGGTAGAATGAGATTTTCTTCCTAAACCTACTAGTAAAACAGTATTACAAAATACAGAAAATGAACATCTATAGAGCAGCTTTATCCTGGTGCTTTCTTATCTTATAAAAAATGTTCCATATTTAACTGAATTTTCCAATTTTTTGTTAGTGGAAAATTAGAGTAGCCAAAATATAACATAAACATTGAAAGATGGAAGATACAATTCCTAATGGACCAGGAAGTGAGAAAATAATGAAAGAAACCTGAAGTTATTCCATCTTACAAATAGACAGGGACTGAATTATTTTCCTCTGTCCCTTATGGGATAGAACTTAGGAGAAACATGAAGCATGAAGACACAGGCCAAGGTCTAGGGTTCAAGTTGAAAGAAAAGAGTCAAATAGTGAAAAAATCTGAGCTTTTTCAGGCACACTGTCTCTGCTCTTCATGTGGGATCAGACAGCTTTGTTATGTAGACAGCTGCCTGATTTCTCCTTTTGCCACACTTAAGATAATGGGAATTTTTAAATAATTGGTTGGTTAACATTTTACTAACCTGCATAAAATTAAACTCCATGAGCACAAGAACCAGATCTGTTTTGTGTGACATCTAGCAGTGGTTCAATGATTTACCTACTAAGTGAATGAACTACTTACTGTATGGAAGACTGGGAATGACTCCTTATGATATGGACAGACTGACCGTTCTCCAAAAGTATCAGAACAGAGGCATGGTTGTTGATTCATAGGAAAGGGGCTCTGTCCTGACTAAAATCAACCTTCTTGATGAAAGTAGGTAAAGGCTTTTAGATATAAGGTTCCTTAAGGCTAGTTCATTTGAGGATCTCAAATAGTTTCAATAATGTCTTCCTCTTCTGTGCTGCAAGGGTATCATCCTGCCTGGAGTCTTGGTTTTTCTCAGGAGGCCTTGTGAAAGGCTGACCTTATAGCTGAAACGCAAATGATCTGTACAGGCTTAGAGGACAATATTCTGGCTCATGTTCTTTCTAATTCAGTAAGTAGAGATGCCTCTGGTAGTTGTAATATTTTCTTTTGAGTAACAAGAACTTGAGAAGTCATAAGAACAATAATAACTAATGCACTGTAGTAAGTAATATGTAAGCAGTTGCTACCTTCTGAACGGATTGGAGAAAGCTTTCTAGGGTAAGTGATAATTCAGTGTTCTATAGAGGATGAATAGATTTCACTAGGCAAAAGAAAAGAAGAAAGCATTTTTAGACAAATGAAAGAGAAAGAGTAATGGCATGGTGGTATAGAAATATATGTGTGTTGGAGAAATTATTTTCATCATTCTGCTTAATTAGGATTTAGGATGCATGAGCTCATGATTATAGTTATAAAACACTAGTGTTGAGAGATGAAGTTGAAAAGTTTGTTTGGAATAAGATTTTAAGCAAACTTGTCTACCAAAGCAAGCAATTTGCTTATCATTTGTGGGGAAACACTAGAGGTTATTAAGGAATGAAAGGAGTAATTAGAACTGGAGCAATTTTTTATTTTTCTACTCTTTCCCACACCTGTGTTTTAGGATAACACTGGTGATTACCATGGGAAAAGACTACAAGAAAAGCAGATTTGAAAGCTTCAGCAATCATAAATGGTTTGAGAAGATTAAGCTAGAGATTGATGTTGATGGAAGGTTCTAGAAACAAGAACCTTCTTTTTATTTGTGTGAGTCTTGAATACGAACTGGAGATCACAGATCTATAATAGCAGGTCAAATGGATGATGCAGTAGGGTTTTCAGTGTGAGGAGGTGGCAGCATTTAGACTTGAAGTCAATCAAGAGTACAGTTTGAGAATATAGCCGTGATTTAAGGTTCCTGTTTCAAACTGGTGAAAAAAGAAGACAGGAACATGAGAATAAAAACAGAAGCCTGGAAATTGTGTTTCAGGATCTGGACTGAGAGGGCAGGTTCATACAACATCTCCACTGGGTTGTGACTCTGCATAAGTAGCAGTATCTCTCACCCACTTTTAGGCTGGCTTTTGTAGTGTGATTCAACAGTGCAAGAAGGTATGAAAAGCTTTTCTGAGAAGATCTCATATTAAAACAAGGTGTCCTCCACTCCTACTTAACACAGTATTGGAAATACTAGCCAGAGCAATCAGGCAAGAGAAAGAAATAAAGGGCAGCCACATTGGAAAAGATGAAGTCAAATTGTCCATGTTTGCAGATGACATGATCCTATATATAGAAAAACCTAAAGACTCTACCAAAAAACTCCTAGAGCTGATAAAAAAAATTCATTAAAGTTGCAGAATACAAAATCAATACACCAGTAGCATTTTTGAAATCCAACAACAAACTAGCAGAAACAGAAACCAAGAAAGCAAGCCAGTTTACAATAGTTACCAAAAAAAAAAAAAAAACTTAGTAATAAATTTAACTAAGGATGTGAAAGATCTCTATAATCAGAATTACAAATACTGCTGAAAGAAATTAAAGAGGACATCAAAAGATGGAAGGACATTCCATGTTCATGGATTGGAAGAACTAACATTGTAAAAACATCCATACTACCCAAAGCAACCTACACATTCAATGCAATCACCATCAAAATACCAACAACATTCTTCATAGAAACAGAAAAACAATCCTAACATTCATATGGAACAACAAAAGACCCCATAGAGCCAAAGTAATCCTGAGCATAAAAGAAATAAAGCCAGAGGCATTATACTACCTGACTTCAAATTATACGACAAAGCTATAGTAATCAACACAGCATGGTACTGGCATAAAAACAGACACACAGACCAATGGAACAAAATAGAGAACCCCCAAATCAACCCATGTACTTACAGCCAACTGAACTTTGACAAAGGCACCAAGAACATACATTGGGAAAAGGACAACCTCTTCAATAAATGGTGCTGGGAAAACTGGATAGCCATATGCAGAAGAATGAAACTAGACCTGTACCTCTTTCCATATACCAAAATCAACTCAAAATGGATTAAAGACTTAAATACAACACCTGAAATTATAAAACTCCTAAAGGAAAACATAGGGGAATCACTTCAGGAAGTAGGACTGGGCAAAGACTTTTGTTGCCCCAAAGCACAGGCAACAAAAGGAAAAATAAACAAATGGGATTATATCAGACTAGAAAGCTTCTGCACAGCAAAAGAAACAGTTAACAGAATGAAAAGACAACCTAATGAATGAGAGAAAATATTTTCAACCTATGCATCTGACAAGAGATTAATATTCAGAATATACAAAGAATTCAAACAACTTAACAGTAAAAAAAAAAACCCAAGTAACCTGATTTAAAAATGGGCAAAGGACCTGGATAGACATTTCTCAAAGGAAGACTTACAGATGACCAACAGATCCATGAAAAAAATGCTTGACATCTCTAATAATCAGGGAAATGCAAATCAAAACCACACTGAGATATCATCTCACCCCAGTTAGACTTGTTATTATCAAAAAGACAGAGAATTACAAATGTTGGCAAGGATGTGGAGAAAGGTGAACCCTCCTACAGTGTTGGTGGGACTGTAAATTAGTGCAGCCATTATGGAAAACAGTATGGACGTTTCTCAAACAACTACAGATAAAACTACCATATTATCCAACAATCCCACTGCTGGGTATATACCCAAAGGAATGGAAATCATCATGTCAATGTGAAACCTGCACTCCTGTATTTATTGCATCTGTATTTACAATAGCCAAGTTATGGAATCAATGTAAATGTCCATCAAAGAACAACTGGATAAAGAAAATGTGGTGTGTGTGTGTGTGTGTGTGTGTGTGTGTGTGTGTGTGTGTGTGTGTGTGTATACAATGAAATACTATTAAGCCATAAAAAGAATGAAATTCTGCCATTCACAGTAACATAGGTGAACTTGGAGAAAATTATGTTAAGTGAAATAAGCCAGGCACAGAAAGAGAAATACTGCTTGTCTTCACTCATAAGTGAGAGCTAAAAAATAAACAAGGAAAGAAAGAAAGAAAGAAAGAAAGAAAGAAAGAAAGAAAGAAAGAAAGAAAGAAAGAAAGAAAGAAAGAAGGAAAGAAGGAAGAAAGGAAGGAAGGAAAGGGAAAGAAAAACAACAAACAATAATATGTTGAATTTTCAGAAGGTGAGAACAGAAGTGTGGTTAGTAGAGGGGAGAAGGTGGGAGGGGTGGGGGCTTAGAGAGAAATTGCTTAATGGACACTAAGAATGAAAATATTTTATAACGACAAATATGCCAACTATACTGATTTGATCATCACGTATTGTACACAAATACCGATAGTCAACTCTGTACCCCACAAATATGTACAATCAATAATGTTTCAATAAAAAAAAAATTAAATTAAAATAAAACAAGGTGTCCTTACTTGAGCTGGGTCATATTTGGAAACTTTCATTGAAGCTTTGAGGAGGGATATTGAGCTGTCATATTTACCTGTGAGGTTAGGATAAATAGAAGGAAGAGAACAGAAGCAAAGAGCCACCCAGGAGGAGAAGCTCATGTGCAGATGACCAGCAGCCAGGCTTGCTGCAGAGACGAGAGATGACCCTACCAAAACAGCCAAGGAAGATGCTTCCAACAGGCAGTAAGAACATGGGCAGGGGAGAATTTAGTCTATTCGAAGTTAGAATTATATATGAAAGTACTTATAATCAAACAAAATGCAGAACATATTTGGAAAGGAAAATAAAGTAGGAGTTAATGATTTTTTTAACTACTCATGATTGTAATCTAGAGTGTCAAAATAAACATTCTATGTGGAATGAAGACAACAATACCATTTTAACTCAAAGAATGTTTAGTTATAAATATTCGTAGAAGAATGTCAACTGCTTACTGAATGGATGTGAAACAGAAGAGGTTGCTTTCCAGCACTCCATATCAGATCTGAGCCATGATAATAACCATAACTTAAAAGCAAACAAACAAAAAAACCAAAAACCTACTTCCATTACTGCTGCCTCCACCCTTTTTAAAAAAATGCAGAACCACCTTTTATGGTGAATTCCAATTTAGTTAACTTCCTTCTTTCCTTTAATTAAATACATTCCCCAAACCTGATTAAAGTGTGTTAATCCACTAACTTTGCATCAAACTAAAAGATTGAGGCTCAAAAGTGATTATGAAGTAGAAACAAAATCCTGGGAATGTCAAGGGTTTCTTAGGAATATCAGATAAGTGAGCTCATTTAATGACAGAATAAAAGATAATGGAGCGATAAGTTCAGCAAGGTACCCAGGACTGAAGTTTTTTAAGACTCTAAGTTTAAAAAGGTATTGAATCAATTTTCCTTTGCAGGTTAAAAGCTATCTCAAGAAAAAATCCAAATGATTTCACTGCATTAAAATTTTACTTTAATTCATTATGATTTGCAGGGAGTAGACCAGCTACTTCCTTGTTGTAATGCTGTTTGTCCTAAACAAGGAACTTGAGGGAGGCAGAGACAGATAGATGCACTTGCTGTCTTATTTCAATATGAAAACTGAACAGCAAGCAACTGTCTTTTTCTACAAAAGAGAATCTAAAAGAGTTATTCTGAATTTTTGCCATGTCACAGCTGGGGACCTGTTGTAGAGCAAATTAGTGTTTGTTCCTCAGCATCCTGGGGGAGGTTTAGAAAACATTATCATTTTAATCATTATCTAATCAATATCCTGTAATTTTGGCATCTGAAAATATGATATGAAATGGAATAGCAGAGAGTAAAGATAGAAATTTGGGATAAGACCAACCACTTTATTCATAGTATAGAGTAACCATGTAATTTATTTTCAAACCTGGACAGATTCAAAAGGGGACCCTGTTAAGAATTATGCCAGGACAACAGGAGTAAGTAGGATGGGTCCCAGGCAAATGGCACGTTTAGCCTTGGAGAATCATATTTCCAAGTTTGATATATTATTTATCTAGTTTTTGGATATCTTCAATAGCTAAATGTAATGAAAATGTCTCTAGCCTTTACAAAGTGTATGTTCTTTATTCTTCAGCACAGTATTCCTTTGTGAGAATCTTTGGTGTTGCATAGGCCCTGTTCCTCTGATCTTATCAGATAAAAACTCATGATTTGAGAAAAGAGTTAAAGTAAGTATTTGTGAAATAAGTGACCATAAAGAGTTCTAAGTGATCACACACATACAGATTTCTACTCTACAAGGTAAATTTAATTAGTCATAGGAGAAATTGACCTACAAGAAGCTAAGTGCTTCATGAATGATAGACATTCTAATCTGTTTATAAGTAACAGATTAAACTTTAAGTCAGTAACCATCAGAGAAAATAGAAATATATTATGGCGAGTTTCATTCCTATCTCTGTCTGCCCTTTTCCCACGTATTTTCATTAAACCATTTTAGGCTTTAAATTCTTCAATTATAATTCCAGTATATGTTCTTCACTCAAAAACTGAAGAAATTTATCCAGCACTAACAGAGGAATAAGGAAGTGTTCACTAATTAACTGGACTCCAAGGCCATATTCAGACAAATACAAACTATGGTTTTCTGACCATTTTTTTTTTTTTTTTTGCCAATATTGAAATTGTTCTGCAATGTCAAAGTTGTGTTTGAAAATTTACTTGCTAATACTACTGCATTTGCTTTATGCTGTTCTTAATCCTTGGGAGAGGGTGAACACAGCCCATTAAAAGGAAACCTTCCCTTTGGGAAATGCAGCTGATGTACACACGGGAGGGTGGTGCAGACCAGCTCTCTGCTCTCTTCCCCTGAATAGTCCCTCCTCTAGGCTTTCCCTTTTCCTCCTCTCCTTGTATGATGGCCCCTCCATCTATGCACCATTCTGACCTCTTCCTAATTCTTTTTATAGAATTCTTTAAATAGAATTTCTTTTTATAACTAGAGTACTATTTCTTTTCTCTTCTTATTTGGGCCTAATTCAATGATCATTATTATATGCAGTTTTCCTACTATGGGAGGAGGAAGGTTTGTTCATTCATTCAACACACTTTTATTGAGAGCCCGCCATGTTCTAGACGAGGGGATCAGCCATGAATAAAGGAGACAAAAATCCCCGCTCTCATGAGTCCCAGAGGATGAAAGAAAGCTGCTCTTTCAGGTTCATCAAAATAGTGAAATGTATATAAAATACCCTTTCTGGTACTAAGATTAACCATCTTTAATTCATACTCTGCCATTCATTTCATAGTATATATTGCATTTATATTGCATATATATGTAAATGCATAGAAAAGTTTAGGAATAACAATAATAAAATAGGTTCATTTCACATGTCTGCAGGGTGCATGTGGGGGGGTGTAATCACACAATACATTTTCAGTAATTTGATTTGCTTTTGGCATTTAGCAGATTATGTTCTTTCCTTGTTTTGGTCATCAAACAAAATTTATTTCCATATAAGCACATATAGATTTATGTCATCCTTTTAATGACTGCTTAGTGTAGAGGTACCTTGTCCCTGTTGATAGGACATTCAAGGTTGCTTCCAAATTTTAGTGTTTAAAACAATGCCATGCTGTCCTGCACATGTCTTTTGCACAGATGTGAGAATTTCTGTGAAATAGGTTCCCAGTTGCTAAGTCAAAAGAGACAGTGACATTGTGCACAGACAAATATTGACTATTATAAGATGTACTTTAGCATCTTGAGAAAACTCAGAGGAAAAGTATTGAATATGAGAGAAAATAGTTTTGTTCTAATTTATCTAGGATATGGCTGTATTGCCTTTTTCTCAGAAACAAAAGTCTCTGTTATCACTTTGACAGTGGAAAATAAGTGTACAGAAAATAAGAAATAGCTGTGTTCATCCAGGGGGTGGGATTAACGGATAAGGAAACTGGGTGCAGGGGAATTTTCCTTTTCTTTTTCCTTTCTATACCATTTGAATTGTTTATAAAAGGTAAGTATTTATTTTATTTAAAATTGAATAAATTTTCAAAAACTAAATACAAAGAAAATAATATTTTCCCTGTATTCTCTGAGTGAAAATCACAAGGCTTAATTCATCCAAGAGAAATAACAGGTTTTGCTTTTTTAAATAAAGTTTAATTAAAGAGCTGCTTCCAAAAACTTTAGGGCTATAGGAAAGAACTTGCCCAAGTAATCAACTTTTAAACAGGCAAGAATAAAAAATAAATTTAAATTGCCTCTCAACCTCAGTCCTGATCAAATCAGCAGAACCGTTCCAAGTTGAGAACAGTTATGTAAAAAGCCAAACACAAGGAGTTATTGGAAAATCAAAATTAATTTTGTTAAATTAATTAACTACCTTCTCTCTATCCCCTACCCTTGCTTTGTATGTATGACTTCCTTTGTTCCTAATTCACTTCTTGCCCTGATTTTTTTTTTTTTGCCCTTCTAAGTCAAGAGGTGTGACTTTGTGAATAAGAATAAAAACATAAAAATACCATACCTCCTCTAATCACAAGATTCTTAATTGTGAGTTGATCTATTCTTTGTCTAGATTCCTCAGCTTAGCTTTATAGCTCCTGATCCAGCAATTAACAGAACATAACTTTTGACTTAATTTCTGAAGAGTGTGTGTGTGTGTGTGTGTGTGTGTGTGTGTGTGTGTGTGTGTGTGTGTAAAGAGAGAGAGGAAGAGAGGAAACAGAGAGAACAAAATCTTTAAGGAAAATCATTTTGGACTTTATTCATTATGTCCATTTAATGCAGATTACATTGCTAAGGTATCAACTGATGTATTATTGTATTTGTTGTGTAATAAGTGGATAATGAAAAGTAGATCATTTTTTTTAAATAAGGAAGATCAAGTGAGAACATTTAAATCCAGTACCCAAACTAAACCTTTCTACCCAGTATATTCATATCCTAGGCATTCCTAATAGTGCATCTCACTCAGGCCTGGCTTGCTCTGAACCAGGTCTGTCTTCACATTTTAAATTCATGCCCACTTTCTCACCACCCACACACTCACTAGATATCACTCCTCAGGGACCAGTACTTCATTAATTTTCCAACTGGATTCATGATGAGATGTTAATGGCATATTTACCTATTTTAGAGAAAAATTTGTTTTTAAAAGCAAAAAAAAAAAAAATAGACACTACTATACAGCAGTGCCTCGATGGAGAAGAATGAAGGTGACATTTCAGCCACTATTGCTCGTTCTTGGGAGAGGTTTTCTCCAAAGCCTACTGCTTTGGTACTTAACGCTGACATTCCTAATTCTTCTGTTTTCCGTTGTTTGACTTCCAATGTCTCTAGGAAAACAAAAATTTCCATTTTGATCACGTTGATCTTACTCAGAGCTGTTATGAGGCCCTTGTCCTCTTACTTTTGGCCACATCACATGTATAATATATCAAACAAATTAAAATCCACCCATATCCCACATTAAATCTAATTTATACTGCAATTATAAAAGTAGAGCTGCAGTTAACTAGTTGATGTAATGTTATTTTTTGTAGATATTTAATTAAGAATTTATTAATTTCCATTTTGCAGATTTCATTTTGTAGTTTGGAGCCAACACTTTTTTTCTTTTTTCAGGTTTCAATGATTTTTGTAGACCTTTAAAAACATCTCAACCCATTGGCGCTGGACTCTAATGACTAATGGATGAAATGGCCTTGATGATGCTAATTTAATAGAGGAGTATATTTTAAAACTCTTTTTAATAATAAAGCCATTAGGAATGTTTTATCTTTCTAATAAATACATAATTTTTTTACAGCAAACTATCTTCCTGAATTCCCTGTATCTATCCTAATTCTCTAACTTTTGAGACATTGTAAAATATCTTTCTTCACAGATGATTCTGCTCTTTATATTCACATTTAGATGTTTAAATCTAAAGTTACACAGTTCTTCTATTTTAAGGCAATTTCTATAATTTGCTTTGTTGTCTGCTTTACATTGGATTGTCCCTTTATGAAAATTAGAACTCAGCCTCTGGTTTCTAAAAAGCTACTTCACTGGCTATTGGGGCCTCCAGCCTCTTGACTGCAGTAATTCCTGCAGAGACTGTGGCATGCTTCCATTCATGTTTCTCCAGAATTTAATCCTTCCTAACATCTCAATCACAGTGCGCCATGCTGCTCTATTTTAGAAAGTGATGCATAAATGCAACTGGGGGATGTTCTGAAAAGAAATCCAAAATTGAATGCAAATTAGTCCTTCTCAAAACCAAGGCATCCTCAGTTCACAGAATTCAGAATTACTTATATTCTTCATGGCTGGAGAGCATTCTGATAAAGTCTAAAAATTATTCTTTGGTTAGTTGAAAAATTTCTCCCCTGTTATTCTTGGTAAACCTTTGTCTCTCAATAGACGGGGACAAAAATGAAGTGGTTTTCCTTCTCTACTGTGTCTCATAGTCTACTTGTTGTCATCCAGGTGAAAGGCACTTCCATATTTTCTTTGTAGGCAGAAAGTAAAAGCCCCTTACTAGGCTAGTCGTTTTGTAAAGAGAGAACATTTTCATAGAAGTTGGTGCATAGTGGTAAAATCAGTAAAAGTGTCAGTGTCGACATTGAGAAAGCAAATATTTATATCATTAAACCTAAAATTTGCTTTCTGATACAATGTTTTGTGGTCTACCTAGATTACGGTAATTAACTTCAGGATGGATCAAAATGACATGAAGAGGGTATTAAAGAAAGCATTTTTTTCTGTTTCTGTCCTACAGCCTCGATGGCAAATAGGAATTGTACTTTTATCCCTACCCGCATAGCCTTTTTCAAAAGGATTTCCACTGCGCATGCTCAGTGGGCCTCAGTTTTGGCTCGCTTACACTTAGGTTTTTCCCATCTGAAAACCTGAATGTAGCATCGCAGTGCAAAGCTCTGGTCATGCCGTCCACTTTCAGAGGATGGCATGGCATTCACAGCAACAAGGATGTTTGGGAGTACTGGCAAAGGAGCAAAAGACTGTGTCCTCTCCACACATCTAGAAAAATAAAGGTACAGAGGACACGGCGTACTACTTATTAGGGCTTTAAAAACACCACAGCTCAGTCAACATTCCTCAGGAACTGAGAAAACACTCTGGTCAATGGCTTACCTCAGCTCCCTCAGTGCTGGTGTTAGTGAAAGGGACAATAGCACAGACACAATGCCAGCCTTGGAGGAGAGAGCCTAGGACACACAGGCATACCCTTTAAACAAGCCCAGGATTTTGCCTCAGGCACTTTGTGCTGTTTTGTCCTCCTAAGAGGTGTTTGGGATTTGCTGAGGACTCTTTGCTAGCTAACCAAGTACTGGGGCTTTCTTCTGTCCCTGAATTAAACACTTGGCAACTTCCTCTTTTTTGACCTTCAGAGCTCTTGATTGGGCTCCGTTTGTAGCTTCACATAGGCCAGTCCAAGTCCAGCTGCCCCTGACACCAGTTCATTTTCCTCCCTCCTTAGTTTGAAGAAGCTAATGTTATCACCCTCAGTGACATCACCAAAGAGAACCAGAACAGCATTCGGCTATGGTGGGATAGCGTGTTGTCATTCCATTTTGCTCTCTAAATGCTTTACCCGAGATAACCACAGAGAGGAAATGATCTTCTAAGAAGTTTCCCAAGATAGACATCATTCTCGATTCATTCCCATGACAGGAGGTTTGCACTAAACTGGCTTCCCTTTTTCAGTGTGTGAAGCAAATATTCTCCCTGGAAGCCGTTTTCCCAAATAACTGACAAACTATTCGCCTCACTCCAGCCCCTTTAAACAACTTAACATCTCCTAGTGAATCCATGTTGGAGTTTTGTGAAAATCTATTGAGAGACCTTATTTGTCTCTGACTTTCTCCGGAGCAGTGGTTCCCTAATGCTGCTCCACTGGCCATCTGTGCCAGAAATACCTGGGGAACTATGAAAAAGATATATTCTAGGGCCTTGTTTAGTGTGTCTGGGTAGGGACCAGATATCAGTGTTTCTTTAATTCTCAGTGATCCTAATTAACAGCAGTATTGTTGACTACCAACTTAAGACCCCTCTGATTGTCTATTCCCCTCCTCCTCATTTCTGATTTCCCTTTTTATGATTGATTTACATATCTCAGCTTCCTTTCTGTCTCTCATCACTTGGATTGATGATATTTTTCAGATTTGCAACCCCAGATTCAACCTCCAGCACATCTCCAGAACACAACTCATGATCACTGCTATTTTGGTTTAATCCTTTCATCTCTCCCAGCCCTTGCTTGTCCCTTCCTGCCGGGGAGGAGAAATCAAACACAAAGAACTAGCAGGCAACGTCTGCAAAGCATGCACCAGTATGACTGCTTAATTTGCTGCACTTAAGTAAAGGCTTTATGCAAGGATTTTATTACAATTACTTGTGAGAGGTACACAAAAAGTGATTAAATGAGAAAACCTCCACTATCCATCTTGGGCTACAGAAAGTGCATTGTCCCTGTATCTTTGCTCTAGCTTAGTTGTTCTATCTTCTAGGGTGGATAATGTAAGAAGGATATAGGCTAGTGGTAAACAAGCAGCTGTCACACTTTGAAGGAGGGCAAGAACAAGCAGAAAAAGTGAAGAAATTATTTATGGTTATAGTGATACCCGAGGAGAGGGTCTGGGGAGGCCTGATGGCTAGCCTTAACCCAGCGCATCCTCTACAAGGTTCTTGATGCTGCCAAAGGAGAGAATTCAAGGGCAGAGTCACAGTAGGAAAGTGAAAACAGATTACATGCAGAGAATGAGAAATATAGACTTCACAGAGAAAGTATGTCCTAGCTCCAGACACTGAGCAGGGCCTGCATCTAGTTTCATACGAATGTAAGAAACACAAACTTAAAGTTTAGCACAAAGTGTAGGCTGGCTCAAGAGAGTGAGCAGAAGCCCATTAAAAGTAAGTTTGACACAGAAGTAAAGTGTGCACACCTTGCCGGGGGAGTGCGGGTTGGCCCCTCAGAAAGTGAGCAACCACCACGTTGCCTTCTACCAGGATTCAACTCTTATAGTTTCACTATTTAACACATATTCATGCTATCTAATAAATATTCAACAAAGGGGGTGGTTCCCAGTTATGTAATATAGCCTTGCACATGCTCAGTTGGTCTCTTTGGAGCACTTTCGTTGGTCAAATCCCACCACATGCACTGAATATATTCAAATGTATCTGGTGCTCTCTAGTGCCTTCAGTGGAAGGTCATTCAAGAGATAAACTCCTTTTTACTGAACATGGTCAGCCAGTGAGATTACTTAAGTCTTCCTCCTGTGGTCTCAATCTCCACATGCTGGTGGCAAAAATAGGTGCAACAGGCCACTTTAGCTTGGGACTCAGAAGTGGGCTTGAGTCCTAGGGGAGTGGATTGAAACTAAGAGGAGTGTCCTGAAACCAGAACCCTTGGAAACTGAGAGCCTCCTACCTCAGTAGGATGCATAGTTCTAAAACGTCCAGCCATGAGTGAACTGCTGAAAAGCAACAGCAGCATATAGACTAACCTCAAAAGTAACAATCCATGATGGAAATGCTTATTTGGATTATTTGGAGGCAAGTTGCCAGACATCCTCAAAGGATATCAGCAAAAAAGTACAAAAACATTCATTTCTTAAAAAAAAATATCAGCCAAACCATGCTGTAGTACATATTATTTTGGAATAAGGCTATAGTTGTATAGCAAAAAGTCTAGGGTATGTTGGTAACTTTGCCTATATTTGTATGGCTAATTCTGAAGATCAAAGTTCAGCTATAAAAGAGAATTATTTGGGCACCAACTAACATATTTTTAGTGTTTTGAATTAGATTACAAATAATTGGGGAAAAGTCCTAAATATGAAAGTTTACGTGTATTCTGTGCACAGATATTTCCCAAGGACAGCTCTTGAAAACCCAGAAATTTCCTTCAGAAAAATGCACTGGGCTGATGTTCTGCAATTATGAATGGGAGTACATTTTATTCAAGTCCAGTGTGTCAAGTGTTAGCAGATGACTTTGGACAGGTATGATGTAATATGAGGCCAGCAGTATTCTTTATAACAGGTCAATTCTTCTGCCTTTTTTTCCTGCCAGTTTTCTACTTTTTTCTAAGTTCTAAATAGTGATGTTACATCCGTTACCAGCTCTCTTACAAGATGTTTTCTATTTATTTGTGTTTTAATATAATTTTTATAGAAGTATAACATACAGAAAAGTACACAAAGTGTATTGCCTAATGAAGTATCACAAAGTAAAGAAACACAGTCACCACCCAATCAATAGAACCTTACCAGCATCCTAAAATTCCCCATTGTACCCCCTCCCAAACACTACCCAAACTGCCTTATAATACCATAGAGTAGCTTTGTCTTTGAACTTTGTATACATGGAATTATGTAGTAATTTCATGTCTGACTTCTTCCACTTAGTATTGTGTCAGATTCAGCAATGCAGTTGGGTGTACCAATAGTTCATTCATTTTTTTTTAAGTAAAGAATATTCTCAGGTGTGTAATATGCAAATATGTCTGTCAAAAGAAGACAATCTAAGATACTATTAAGAACAAACCATAGTGAGAAGTTTAGTTAGTACTTTACTTATACATGCCTTGATTTACTCATTTACATTACTCACCTGACTGTCCCAGGTATTTTTTAACCTTTATGTTAAAGAAATATATTCAAAATATACAGAAAGGTGCACCTAAATGTACAGCTTGATTCATATTCTCAACTGAATATACCTGTATAACCACCACTGAGGTAAAAAGCACCCACAAAATCACCTTTATTTGCCACCTTCTAGTCACTACTTACCCCAATAATAATTACTATCCTGATTTCTAACTACATAAATTAGTTTTGCCTACTTTTGTATTTTGAGAAAATGGCATAGTGTGGAATACACTCTTTTTTAAATCTAGCTTTATTCCCATAATAATATATTTGTGAAAGTCATCCATATTTTTGCATGTAGTTACAGAATATTCATTCTTGTTACTGTGTGGTATTCCATTATATGAATATGCTATAATTTATTTAGCCATTCTACTGTTGATGGGCACTTGAGCAATTTTCAGTCTGGGACAATTACAAATAATGATGCTCTAAACATTCACTTTGGTGCAGATATACATGCATTTTTTGGGAAAATAGATACCTGATAGTGAAATTGTTAGGTCACAGAGTACACTTATGTCCAGTTTGATGGGTACTCCCAGAGTCTCCAATGTGTTTGTGCCTATTTACATCTCTAACATCAGTGTTAGAGAGTTCTAGGTCTCTATAACCTTGCCTAATTTGGTATTGTCATTCTTTTTAAGTTTACCTTGTTTGGGGGGCATCTAATGCCATTTCACTGTGGTTTTACTTTGCATTTCCCTAATTGCTAATGAGACAACCAAATATTCATGTTTTTTGGGTATTCAGACATCCATTTTTGCAAACGTCTAGTCAATTAAAAATTGTAGCTCATTGCCTTTTTTTTCTGATTTGTAAGAGTTCTTTCTATATTCCAGATATAAGAGATTATAGGATAGAGAGATAGATATTGATGCAGACATGCATATACGAGTATATATACCTTTGCACTCTCAGTCTGTTGATGAACAGAAGTTTCAAATTTGAATGTAACTCAATTTATCAATTGTTTCCTTTAAGACTAATGCATTAGGAATCCTGTTTAAGGAATCTTTGCCTGACCCCAAATTATGAAGATATTTTCCTATGTTTTCTTCTAGAAGCTTTATTGTTTTACCTTTTACATTGATCACTACATTATATCTAGAATTAATTTTTTTGTACGATATGAGGTAGGTGCCAAGCTTCATTTTTTCCCCATATGCATATCCAGATGACCCAGTACCATCTGCTAAGAGATGGTATATTCCTTCCTGCTGTGCAGTGCCACCTTTATCAAAACTATAGCATTCATATATGTGTAAGTTTATTTCTGGACCTGCTAGTCGGTTTCATTGCTGTATGTCTCTTTCATTACACTTTGTCTTTACTACTGTTGCTTTGTAGTAAGTCTGAATATTTGACAAAGTAAGTCCTTCAACTTTATTCCTCTTTTTCATGAATATTCTGGCTATTCATATCCCTTTACATTTTCATGTAAACTACAGTATCGATACCTGGATCCTCTGTGGATCTATTTCTATTATCTGTTTTTTTTTCTCGGTTTTCCGTCAAAATTATTCAATAGTTCACTAATGCCCAGAAGATAAAGTCCAAGTTCCTTATCTTAGCATAAAAGTTTCCTTCCATTCCTAGGATTACTAATGAGGCAACCATTACTAATATTCAGTTATTCACTTTTGTAATATGCCCATTCAAATCTTTTGACCATTAAAAAAATTGGACTTTTCTGCCATCTCTACATTTTTCAATTTGCAAGTTCTTTTTTTTTAGTAAAGACAGACATCTCTGTTTTTACTAAATTTTCTCTTCTCGTTACCTACCCACCACCATTTCCCAATGTGTAGTCTGCATTCTCTATCTGGATTACCCATTCCATTTCTTCCTAAACTGTCCAATTCCTACACATTGTGCAAAATTTAGTTTAGCCCTCATTTCCTTTCAGAATTTCTCCTCTGAGCCCCTACCCTCAGGATGACTTCTATGCTACTCTGTGCTTGTCTCAACCTTGGAACTTACCTTACTGTATTCAAGTTATGCTTTTATGTGTCTGCCTTATTTTATGTGTCTTTTTCATATCTGTGCACCATCACCTTGCACAATATCTGACTCATGTTACGTAGTCAAATCACTCAACATTAATGGCAATCTTCAGTGTGGACAATTCTTGCCAAAGAGTAGCTGCTGAACAACTTGAGGTCTTATTTGTAAATTTATTGTAGCTGTTTGCATGCTCGACACTAATTTTTGTATCCATTGCAATCTAAATCCAGCTGCCCTTCTAACAAAGGCTGGGCTGTAAGTCCAAGTGGAGGCTCCTCGCTTGGACAGAATTAGCGCTCTGCTGCCTCGGAACAGTATACTTCTCTAAGAGATTGCCAAGCAGGAGAAATGCTTCAAACAACATCTAATTACTAATGGAAATGAAATGAATTACTTAGCCTCCCACTCTTACTTCATTAAAACGAAACCCAACATGTTTAAGTGCTGCTCTAAAAGCTCCTTTATGCAAATTATTTATATCTTTCATCAGCCCCAGTGGACTGAATTGAAATCTTACATAGGTGAGAACAAACTGTTTCTGATGATCAATGAGATATAATGTCATCCTTTCTCTGTAGTTACAGTTTCTAGCATAAGTGATATTTAGCCTGTGATTGTACATTGGGGGGAAAAGCCAAATAGAAATATATTATGCTACCAGAGAGGAGCATAATACAGTCAAACTCGATTCTTCCAAAGAAGTGTTTCATTTAGATGTTTTCTTCAAAATGTCTCTGTTCTTCTGCAGTGAGGAGAGATGTCCAGTTAAAACATTTAATTAGTTCCCAATTTAGATGGGCAGAATGATCAGTCAGCCTGTGTTTTGGAGCCTGACTTTGTACATTCCTTGGGATTGGTGAGTTTTGCCTAGTGGATGTGGTCAACTGTGAATAGTTTCTATGCAATTCACATCAGAGAATAGATTTTTCTCTAGCCCCTTGAAGGACAGCTAGAAAAAGATCTGGGCAAAGTGGGCAATTATACAGGTGATCCTTCTCTGTCTTCTGTCTTCTCCTCAACCAGTAATAAAGGTATCTCTAGTCTTAGAAGTCACAGAGGCTAGGAAGGGTGTATGGAACTGAAGTAAGCAGGAGTCTGATTTAAGCTGGTTAAATTGTTTTCACTCACTTTCAGGGTAATCATAACCTGGGTAGTGTCTTTTGACACACTGGGTACTAAGTAAATATGTTTTAGCTAATACAAAGAAATTGCTATGCTAGAATTTGTGCGTGTGTGTGCGTGTGCGTGTGCGTGTGTGTGTGTGTGTGTGTGTGTGTGTGTGTGTGTGAAGGTGTGTGTTGTATATCTATGAAAAATTCCACTCTTCAGTCATCCTAACCTCCCTGTTTATTTCTGGCATAAATCTAGCCTCCTTTATCTGTCTGTACCTGATAGGAATCTCTTACCCAGATTCTGTACAATAGTTATAAATTAGCCTAATGAAGTTATAATACTTTGCTAAGAGAATGCCCTCAGCCTTTTCAAGCTCTTACTAGTCAAGTGGGCTTTGGAAAGCTGGGTGCTTTTTAATCCTTGGCAGCCCAGCTCTTTCTCCTTCACAGAACTCCAGATATGTCTGTCATTTCTCTAATCCTTTCATTTTATGTCCTTGAAATAACACATAGCTTATAGATTACTATATTGTGCAGGACATTTCACACTGTTGTGCTTTTGACTGTTCCTTTTACTTATACAGAATGCTCTCACCCGTCTCCATCTGTGTAACAGGAACCTACACGTTACTTCTTCCAAGAAGTCATCCCTGAAGGCTCCGGTTGGGAAAAGGACCTCTCCTCTGAGTTCCCTTCTGCTGTCAGGGTTAACACAGTACCTGGCATAAGAGGTTTTCAATCAATACTCATATGTGTGAATGAATATGCGATATGCACAGTCTATACTGAATTATCTTCATTGCGTCTTTGTTTACAAGACTATTCATATCTTGAGACTAAGGACTGTTTTTATTTATATTATTCATATTTGTATTCCCAGAGTCCAGCCAGAAGCCTGGATAGAATATGGAGGGTGCTTAATAATTGTATGGTAACAGAACTGATGAGAAACATTTTAATATCTTGAAAACAGCTAGAACTGGGCCCAATCCAGTGGACAGGGGATGGTGCAACAAAATTCTCCAAGACACTGAAGCCAAGAGCTGACATAAAGATATGTTGCTATGAACTCTCATACGTTGTTGGTGGGACTGCAGACTGGTGTAGCCTCTATGAAAAATAGTATGGAGGTTCCTCAAACAATTGCAGATAGATCTACCATATGACCCAGCTATCCCACTGCTGGGAATATACCCAGAGGAATGGAAATCATCAAGTCGAAGGTATACCTGTTCTCCAATGTTCATTGCAGCACTCTTTACAATAGCTAAGAGTTGGAACCAGCCCAAATGTCCATCATCAGATGAGTGGATACGGAAAATGTGGTATATCTACGCAATGGAATACTACTCAGCTATAAAAATGAATGAAATACTGCCATTTGCAACAACATGGATGAACCTAGAGAGAATTATATTAAGTGAAATGAGTCAGGCACAGAAAGAGAAATATTACATGTTCTCACTTATTGGTGGGAGCTAAAAATAAATAAATACACAAATAAATGGGGGTGGGGAGGGAAGAAGACACAACAATGACAATTCCTTGAAGGTGATATGACAAGTGAACAGAAAGGACATTGTTGGGAGGGAGCGGGGAGAGAGAAGAGGGAGGGGGGTTTTGGTAATGGGCCACAATAATCAACCACATTGTATGTTGACAAAATAAAATAAAATTAAAAAAAATAAAAAAGATATGTTGCTGTGGAGTGTTGCTAATGTATCACATACACATGCTCTCCTGCCTCAGGTTATTGAGCTGATAAAAGAGAAAGTGCAGGCGATTTACAAAGGATTTTTGCTGTTAGATTCAACAGCCTCTCAGCACTCCAGGAGACTAATTGATGTGATCTTATAAAACATAAGAGCATGAAGAAGTTTTTCATTAAGAATAATTAATAGAATAAAGTTTTGCTAATGTCAAAGATTTGTGGGGAAGAATCAGAAGAGAAATAGTAAGTAAATAATAGGCTATTCATCAGCAAACCATGTGGACAGCATCATAATAGTCCATCAACTGAAACTCTATATTTTCCTTTCAAATTTTATTGCTTTTGCTGCATACAAATGAATTAAAGCAAGGAAGATAAGAAACACACATGTGGGCTAAATGCTAAGTAATACATAATTGCTTTGATACATCTGTCCCATTCATTCAGAACTTACTTTCATAAAATAAGCTTTGTGAGCTTTGTGATTGGCAGTGAATCCTTGAGTTGAGTGTAAAAGATAACATTCTTGGAAACCTTTTTGAGATATTTTAGTCTCTGTTTTGGAAATATAAAAAAAAATGAGAAGGCTTTATTTAGGGAAAACACATAACCCTGAAAGTATATATTTTTTAAATGGTCTAGAAATTTGTTTCTTTGTTCTTAATCATTCTGCAAAACAGTAGTAAGTTTTTTCCTTTGGATTCTAAAATGTAGCGTCCTACTTACTGTGAGATACCCAAAACAGTATGTTCCCATAGAAAATAAGCATTGTGGTGGGGATAGAGGGCTGTTAAAACCAAAAGGATAATAGTCTAAAACAAAACAAAACACAAGTACTTTCTCAAGAATAAGCCTGTGGGAAAACTGAGCAGCAAATGAAGAAAAACTACTAAGGACATCCCTACAGTGATGTGGGTGTGTGATAGGAGGTGACCAAATAAATGATCTCATTAGATTTTTTTTTTATTGACACATAATAGATTATACATATTTGTGGGTACAAAATTGACTATCAATACTTGTGCACAATATGTGATGATCAAATCAGGATAATTAGCTTATTCATCAATACAAAACATAGTTATTCTTTGTGTCCATTAACCAATTTCTTGCTAACTCCCCTCCCCCTCCCCCTTTCCCACCACTAGTAACCGCAGTTCTGTTCTCTCCTTCTGAAAGTTCAACTTCCTTCCTTCCTACCTTCCTTCCTAACTTCCTACCTTCCTTCTTTCCTTCCTTCCTTCCTTCCTTCCTTCCTTCCTTCCTTCCTTCCTTCCTTCCTTCCTTCCTTCCTTCCTTCCTTCCTTCCTTCCTTCCCTCCCTCCCTCCCTCCCTCCCTCCCTCCCTCCCTTCCTCCCACTGATGAGCAAGAACATGTGGTATTTCTCTCTCTCCACCTGGCTTATTTCACTTAACATAATTTTCTCCAAGCTCATCATGTTGCTGTAAATGGTAGAATTTCATTCTTCATCAGATTTTTGATATCTTGGTTTTCTGAGTTTTTATAATGGGTTACCATTATTCCAAAGTAAGCGATCATACTCTTACTTGCATGGGAAACATAATTACTCATAAGCTGGGAAAATCTTTGCAGAAGCTTGAAAGTGGATACATCAACTACCCAGAATTACTTGATATGCTTAGAAAAAGAGTTGCAGGTTTCAGTCATTGCAAGTTTTGGCGAGTCTGTTAGTTCATACAATTACAACACAAATCCCAAGTTTTGACTTGTGCTTGAGTAAATTCACACTCACATCATATTTTTAATATGCATGCATTTAAAAACAAGAAAGCCAAATAGAATATAATTTGGCTTGATCTAGAATACACTTGACTTATTTTCTTAGGCTTATTGTAGATTCCCTCAAACATTCTGCCTAGTGCTTAAATATACAAAATTGAAGAGATGATAGTATATTGGCCACCTGGTTTGAGAGAAGGTTATCATTTCTGAAATTTTCTTTATGAGTTTTATTGATTAAAGGTAGTGTTGCTTAAACTTTTGGCCCCAGTATCTCTTTATACTCTTGAAAGTTACTGAGAACCCCAAAGAGCTTTTGCTTTTCTGGGTTATATCTATTAATATTAGACATGAAAACTAAAGAATTTTAAAAATATTTAATGACTGATTTTTAATAACAATTATAAACCCATTAAATATAATTAATATACCTTTATTAAAATACCTATATTTTCCAAAACAAAAAATTAATATGAAAGTGACATTGTTTTACATTTTTCCAAACCTCTTTAATGTCCAACTCAATAGGAGAGAGTTAGATATTCATATCTGAATCTGTACTTGATCTGTTGTGATATGTTGCTTTGACTGAAGCATATGGAGAAAATATGTCCTCACACAGATATGTCACTGGAAAAGGGAGAGGTGCTTTAATAGCCTTTTCAGATAGTTGTGGAGAGGTGGAAAGACTAAAAGATACCTAAGAAGTAAAATCTGTAGGACTGGATTGATTGGAAAATTGAGGCGACATTTTTTCTCTGGTTTGGACTACTGGTAGACTAATTTAGCGGTTAATTTAGTGAGAAAATTTAACAAATGCTCAAACATTAGAGCCAAAAAAAGACTGAGGTATCATGGTCAACATTCTTTCAATAAATGTTATGGCAAATCACCAAGCGTTACTCAATCTTCATCAAAACGTATGAAAAACTCGCAAAGAAAAAAACCCTGGAAATTAAAAGGATGCAGCAGTAATGACATAATCCTTGTGACCTAAACTGAGGCATCTCAGTTTCAGTATTTCTAGGCTTTTATCAGAAAAAGAACATCAAGTTTGGAAGTGAGATTAAAAAAGGAAAGGATAAAGAGAGGGCTCTAAAGTTAATAGCACAAGAGATCCAAAATAGGGAATATTGATTAGTCTGAATGGAAAGGCAAGTAATTTCACAGTCTTTGGAAAGAGATAACTAGATCGGGTTGGTTAATGAGCAGTCAGGTAGAGCTGGCTTTCTCTGGTACTTTCTGGGATCCCTGTGACCTCAAGAAGGGAAAATGATGTACGAGATGGTGTGGCAGAAGAGAGGCTGAGTGACATTTCTTCACTCTAAATACAGGGACTACAAAGGGAGAGACTCTCTGTTTGATAAACTTCATCTACCACTTCCTAAACTTGAATAGACTTGATATGACTTGCCTTTATAGACAAATAATTAAACTGTACCAGTCTTAAGTAAAAACAGAAATAAAATCTTACAGCATTTATAACAAAGACACAATAGTGTAATGGAACTGGCCTAGCCAGAATGATGTTATAATAGTGATAGTTCTCTTTTATTTAGTTTTATTGAGTGCCAGGCCCTGGGCCAAGTACTTTATGTTCATTTTCTCGTTAAATCCCTGCAACTTCACACCTAATCTTTGCTTCCAAAGAAAAATAGCCTCGAATATACATATTCAAATACTTTTATTTCTAATGTTACTTATCTTAACATGTGTATTTCAAGGTAATTAATGAATATCAAATTATTATAGGCTTTAATCAGATTGGTTAAGTCTATCTGTAGTAGCTGACCTATGTCAAAGCTTAATAATTTAGTTTGTGGTTGATGGTTAAAGGAGATTAACTTTTCCCAATTTAGTTTAGGAAAATAATCTTCCTCTAAACCAATCTGAACCTAAACCAAAACTTTACTTCTTTGAGTTTGGAGATGTGGCATTAAGGTGTTCTGAGTCTGGCTGTTTTGAAGATATTCATGATTCTATGAAAAAAGATCATTAAGTATCAACAAATCAATATTCTTATAATGGCAATTCCAGATTACATTTCTTTAGTATTAGGAAGTTCTAGAGTCTACTAACTAGGGGATAAGTTCCCAGAAGAACAAACTGCTGAAGTTTTGACTTATTGTATAAACTTTTCAAACTCAGAGAAGTACATTTAAGAATTATGAGTACTATTGATAAACTACATAGGTTTCTATTCACAAAATTTTTAAGCACTGTAATCTTTATGGCTTTGTTTTAGATTCCGTTACATATTACCTTGAAAACAAAAAGTAGATAAAGAACATTGTGGCATAACCAAAGTTATTAAGAGTGAGTGTGGCCTGGCTGCATTGAATCCTAGAGATCCACCTCTGTTTCCATGAGGCCCATCGTGCTTCCTTCCTTTTCATCCTGTGTGTGCTGTTGGCCAAGCCTCCTGATTCATCTCTGATCCTATCCCAGCCTTTTTCAGATACCTGAGAGAAAATGGCCAATTAAATGGGGTTACCCTCTACAAAGAGAGCAGTCCATCCTCCTTGAGACCAGAGTCGATGGATACCTTCATCCTTGCTTATTCTCCTGAGCAATGTTCCCCATAATCACAGCTTTAAGAACCATACAATGATGACCCCCAAACCTACATAACACTTCCATCTTCTGGTCACATATCCAGGTTGCCTATTGGACAACCCCCTGGATGATCTATAAGTAGCTCAAACTCAACATGTGCCAAGATGAACTCCTCAGTTTCTCTCTATATCCTCAGAATTGTCCTTTTCTCCTCATTTCAGTTGAGGACTTTCAAAGTCATCTCCTAACCTACTCACAAGAAGGACTATTCCTGTTACAGCACTTTTGGCCATAAGGAATGAAAATCTACTGGCTCTAACTGTGAGAAATTTGTTATTTCATATAACAGTAAGTCTGAGTTAGGGTACAACTGTTTGTTCACTGTCTGAATGTCATCATGGAGAACATAGGAACTTTTCATCTTCCCATGTGGCCATCTTTGGCATATGCATCTCTTCTGTAGAACAGCTGCCAGCTGACTTTAGCAATTTCAGATTTCACATCCTCAAGACAATATCCAGGGACAGAAAAAGAGTGTTTTTCTTCATTATGACTCTTCTGAGTTCCCAATCCCTGTTACCAGCCTGGGAAGTGAAGTCTAGGAAAACAGAAAATGTATTTGGTAAGCACATAGGTTGTCTTGATCTCAGTTTTAATATTACTAAATCATAATTCATGATTGGAGACTCCTTCCATGCATAATAGAGTATCTGGTAGCAGAATTAACCTCTTCCCATAAACAACTAGAAAACTGGATAAAACATGTAGCATTGGCAAAAGGAATTGGACAACGTTGCCAGAACTGTGATGTCTGAGAGAAGGAAGACAAATGAGGCCCAGGGAATGTTCTTGTTTCCTGCTTGAAGGCACACGTGACCATAGTGCAGGAAGCCAGAACCCAAATAGAGAACTTCAATCTTGTGGAGTGGAGGGACTGGAGATTAGGGAAGCAGAGACAGATGAAATTTACAGGACAAACCACCAGAGAGGAGAATACTTTGAGAAAAAGACCTTCACATTTCTGCATTGGGGTCCCTGGGACCTGTTGCTTAATACTAAACTGTGCATGCATGTGATAAAACTCTACAGAACTGGACAGAAAACAACCAGATGACAGGGGAGCTGAATCACAAATAATTTGTGATTGGGATAAAAGATTGTTTATGTTCACTTCCCTAAAGCAAGCATAGCACATTGGTCTAATCAGACCACCAAAAGTCATGTGCTAAATAGTCACAGAATGTCAGTTCTAAAGGCTGAATACCGTGTTGTAAGCTCTTGAAAATGACAAGTTCCCACTGTATTTATGTTACCCTGACCATCGTACCTGATCCTTCCTCTCCCATTTTAGCATAAATGAGGAAAAGCAAAGTTGGCAAGCTGAGTTGGGTTTCGTGGTTAACGCTGAACTTCCTTAAAGGGTCTAAGCAAAGAGTAAGTTGCCTTGTGGTGGTTTTGTTTTCACTAAAATCTGCAGGACACACCTCCTCAAGGTTCCCTAATCCTCACCCACGCTGAGAGCCACGTGCAGGGTCATCTGGCTGTTGAGAATAAACACCCATTCAGGGACTTTGGCTTTCTGTGTCTGTGAGTCACGGAGGGGTGCTTGTTGGAGTGTTAAGAAAGATAAACACATGGCAGCTCTCTAAAGCCTGTTTCTGGAAACCTAACAGGAGGAAACAGATACCCATTGTTCAAAGCCTGTAAAGTGTTATGAATCTGGAATGGGAAATGCGTGCTTAGTGAAGACCAAACTTTTAATGTATCAGAAATTAAAAATGCTTGTAATTAAACTGAAATGAAACCAATAGTAATAGTTTTTTCTGGGTGAAAAGACATAGAGGCATGAGAGTAAGAAAACAGAGGTCAAGATCAAGGAGTTGCCAAATTCAGTTGGATCAGGAATTCTTCTAAGAAAAAAAAAAAAAAACCTTGGAGAAAACCCAATTTTCCCTGAAAAGTTGATGGAGCTCTTTTGCTGTAAGTGAATCTACAATTGTATTTCCATATGGCAATGACCACCTTGAGAGTACACGTAGTATGTAGAATTATCAAATCCTAGTCTGCTAAGGAACCTCATAATAACAACACTTTTCTGTGGAACCTTGTGCATGACTGAAGCCTTTTAGGATTTGCACATCTATGAAAGCATTTGAGAAATACCTAGACTTAATAGTGTCTTTACATGCTAGTAAGAGGGACCACTGCAGATGGCTCTGAATATTACGAACACATGACAAATAATTCTAGTGGTCTACAGTAGTGCTGGGCATCTATAATTAACAATAATTTCTTGTATGTTCTCAAATAGCTGGAGAAAAGGAGCTCACATGCTCTCATCACACAGAAATGATAATTTTTTGTAAGAATGAATATGCTAATTATTCTGATTTGTTCATCACACATTGTATACATGTATTGAAATATAACTCTGTACCCCATAAATATGTACAGTCAATGCATATCAGTTAAAAATAATAAATAAATAATAAACAAATAAACAAAAAAACCAACATGGTGCTCTTACTATGGATCTAGCACTTGGTACAGGCCCAGCACAACCTGTCATCCTAAACATTGCTCTTGTGACCAGCGCTGTTCAAGCTCCAGGGAAATACTTGTGCCATGTGTCCCAGAAAAAGTAATGGTGTCTCTGCCACTGTTGAGATTGATAAGAAAAATTGCTTTGGAGTAGAGGCAGGATTTGAAGAGCAGAAGCCCTTAGGTAAAAGAAAAAATATATTAAGTAACTTGTCGAATTCCTCTTCTCAGATAGTATGAATGCAGTTCATTCTTCGAGAGCAAAGTGTTGTTTCCAAGTAGGGCTGAACAACTTTCTTACTTACCTAAGAAGCAAATTTTCTTATTTCTTTTCATGTTGCAAATCATAGCTCCAGAGATACTCACAAAGTAGTGTGGTAACCACAACTGTTATGGTTGTATATGGGGCATTCTGCAAGATTAAAAAATTCATATTTATGCAACTATTTTATTAGCCATCCAAATATCATGAGCCATCAGGAGAACACCCAGACATACACAATAAAAATTAATGCACTTGTCCTTGATAGTTTGTTAGCATTGAGTCATATAAAAACCATAGATTTATATATGTTTTGAATTTTGTCATTTTGAAGGAATATATGTCAAGGTGAGAGAATAAAATGTTTTTTTTTTACAGTGCATTAACTTGATTTATAATTTAAATATTAAGACATATGGTATATTGGCCTCAAATTTCACCCTTGCTGGAACCCTACAAACATAAGTCCTAGATCTGTCTGAGCACAACTAATCCAGTATTATACAAGCTACCAAAGCTGGGTGACTTGACTTACTAGTACTGACATTTTTTTCTTTTTTTTTAAATCATTTTTTTAATGTTTATATCAATATTTTTTTTGGTGCTCACATCAGAATAATTATTATATTCAATAATATACACTGTCATTGCTATTCATAGCCCTTTCAACAAGGAGAGGAAGTAGTGTCCTCCTGCCCTGACAATATCTTATTTATTCACTCAGAAAATATTGTTAGATCCCTTGGGCTCTGGTGATGTAGTTTTCTTTCTAAGGAGGATTTTTCTCTTCCTGGAAAAATCAATTATTTTTATGTTCTGCCTCTTTCAAAGTTTTATCACTGAAATTTCTATGCCATAAGTTGTAACACAGAACATGTGCAGAATTCTGTTCCTGTATAAAGAAAGACTTAGGGGAAATACTTACTTTTCAAAGGTCGCTCCCTACCATTCAGAACACTTTGTAATAACTCCCACCTCTCACTCAACAGGACTTTAGAAATAGTGTTTTATGTGGGGATAATAAAATAGGAGGTCAAATTAGTATGCATGCATACACATAGCATGTACAGATATATATATATATATATATACACACATATATATACAATATATGTTTATAATGAATTTACTTCTGCAAATAAACTAAGATAGTGAGAGAGGAGGAAAGTAACAAAAAATGTTAAGTATGTTGGGAGCTGATGTAGTGCTTGGAAAAATTTTTCTATAATACTAAGTAAAAGCCATCTCTTAGAGCTAGTTGCCCAGAGTAGAGAGAAGATGATGGGTTGTCCTCAGGGGCAATGACAAAGATGGGACCTTTGAGAAAGAGTCAGCAGCTAGGATTGTGAGTCCATGCCTCCTGCTACTCCCTGTCATTTTATTAATAAGATGATCAAATCTTTGAATGACTCATCCATGTGATGCTCCTTCAGTGACAGGAGACTTGCCTCCGGTTCCAGGAGTCCCCTTCTCTCTCCTTGTCTTCCTGTAAGTCCAGAACTATCTGGACCTGTCCTGCCACTTGTTTTTGTTCCTAATTATTTGTTAACTGATCTTGGGATAAAGAATTATGCCTTTTCTTCTGAAAAAAAGTTAAGGAGTTTTGAATAGCACTGTATTTGAGATCATGCTCAATAAGCCATGCCCTTAAAATCATAACTTTGAGAATATCACTGCTAAAGATATTCTGTATTTATTCCTAACATGCTTTGGAAACTTAGGATAAGTCACTTACATAGCGATATCTAAATTTTAATGGAGAATATAACATTCGGCTTTAAAAACATGTCTGGTGTCTCATAAAAGTGTTGTGTGAAACCAGTACGTCAATAATAAATGAAGTTTGGTGTTTGATGAACTTAGTAGCATTGGGCTCACTCATAACACCCAAGATTTTTAAAAAGTGGGTTAAAATTAATTTTATTTTGAGAAAAATTAGCAGAAGGTTACATCATTGGGAGATTATTATAGACACCCTCCCTTAAATGTTGCAAAACTAGATGACTGATGTCCATGATGTCATCGTCTGTATAATGGAGAATGTCATCACTTGGCTTCTTTATTTTTTCCTATTTTATTTGTTTATTTCATAAATCCCTTTGGACTAAAAACCCCATTATAGAATTATCAAAGTAAAAATAATCTTTAAATAAGATATTCATTGCTGTTATAATATTTCTTCTCTATAAAATTGAAAACACACATAATTGTCTTGGTCTTTTTGAGCTGCTTATAACAGAATACCATAGACTGAGCAGCTTATAAACAACAGATATTTATTTCTCACAGTTCTGGAGGCTGGGAAGTCCAAGATCAAGGCATTGACATGGCATTGTCTGGCAAGGACCCACTTTCTGATTCATAGATGGCTGTGTTCTCATTTGTGTCCTACAAGGTGGAGGGGATGAGGGTCATCTCTGAAGTCTCTTTTGTAAGGGCACTAATCCCATTCATGAGGGCTCCACCCTTATGACCTAATTACATACAAAAGTCCCCACCTCCTAATACCACTTGGGGTCAGGATTTAGGTGAATACAAACATTCAGTCCATAGCAATCATAAAAATCATTATTTAATTCTTCCTCTTCTGGGTTTTGATACTAAGCCTCCTATTTTCTCCATGCCCTAAGTCCCTTTCTCTTAAGCTATCTTGGTTTGGATTTTTCAAGTATACATGTCTTTCTTTAGCATTAATCTGTCACAAGAAATTTTAAAGGCATTTTTATCTATTTATTTTTTTTTCAACTTAGCTTGATTCTCACTTTCAGAGCTTTTCTGCAAAAGTTCTATGCTTTCTGATTACTTTATGTTGTTGAAAATCCGTGTAGTTACTTTTATGTATTTGAATACTGGGCCCTACTGCCAAACCCAGACTCCTCATTCCCTCTCCCCTCACCCCTACTGCCAAATGTTATCAGTAAATATATTTTCACCTATAACTTTAATATGGCTATCAAAGATAATTAATCTGCTTGACCATTTGACTACTCAAGTTTCTTCGTTCTCTTCCCCACCATCCACCCAAAACCATGCCAGATTTGACAAACTAGGGGCTCCTAACCAAAGGAAGCTGTGCTTCTACATTTCCCTACCTTAACAATCTTATTATTAACCAAAGAGAAAATACTTTAATTTTTTTTTGATAGCTGCATGTCTAGATTGACCTCACCAGTCTTCAAATTTTGTCTTCTCTTTCCCCCAAAGAATTACCTTCACTTAGAAAATGATACTTTTCTCTAGACCATTTCCTCCAGTAACTCCATTTTGACTTTTGGAAATGAGTCAGATTGAGTTCTCATTCCCCAGTAATCCTGATTTTAATTCAGGTTCTTCTCCTTTACCCTGGGATTGGAGTCAGGAGAAAAGAAAATGTCCAAAGGAAGCCTTTTTACTTGGAAATTTTATTTCTTGTAATTCACTTCTTTCTCTCTGTCTTGGCAGATTTTTCCCGTGTCAAGTCTCCAGCCCAGGCTCCAGACCAGACCAATGACACTGCTCCTCTATGATTTTCAAAATGCCAGCCATCATCAGTGAAGAACCCTTGGTGCCAGAGATGTTGTAGCTTGTCTTCTATCAAACCACAGGACTTATTCTTTAAATGTTAGAAGACGTGTCTTATCTCTCTAGTTAGATTACAAATCCCTTAAGGACAAGAACTGAGTCTGTTTCTTTGGTTTTCAAACCAAGTGTTACGAATAGTGGCATTTTTCAACTAAATTTTGGCTCAAAAATTTTAAAGCCAAACATTGAAGGCAAGCGTATGATGATGAGAGGCCACACCCAGCCAATGGGCAGCCCCTTGGTGACCTTTGATCTAACTTTAAACTTAGAAAAATTCACTTAGAAAATTTCTCTAAAATCAGTTTGGAGCGTTTTGCCAAGCACTAAAAATAAGCAAAGATAAAATTTCCCAGTGAATTACACCTGGTAAAGATAAGAATTGTTTGGGGAAACTTTTTAGTGTGCATGCATTGGGGTCATAATCAAAAGTTTGAAAATCATTGCCCTACAGTATAAGTACACAATAGATGCTTGGTTTAGGTCATTTAAGTTGTCAAAAGAAGAGCTGAGGTAGAAATTAGGAAAGAAGCCTCTTTGTACAATTATGAGGGTCTTTTTGTGGCTATTGCTCCTTGGCCTGTCAGTCTGAGTATGAGGTGTAAGCAGTCCCTTAGGTTGCTTCATGAGCCTGGTTGAGTACCTCGTTCCCTCATTCAGAACATTCAGATGAACCACAGGCTCTCTGATGGCATCCAAATGCTGATGTAAGTCTCAGGGCGAATACAACCTATCAACCCTATGATGGGTTTTCAGTCACCCAAATGGGAAGTTAACTATTATTGACGTAAACTGCTAAGTTCAACTACCTTCAATTTTTTAACAAATATTCATGTAGTACCTCCTCTGTGCCAGGATTGTGTGGACTGAAGATACAGAGTTAAATCAGACACAGGTTACATCTTAGAAGAGCTTATGGTCTAATACAGGGGTTGGCAAACTATAGCCCATGGGTAAAATCTGGCCCACAGCTTGTTCATATAAGCAAAGTTTTATTGTAATTCTGCCATGCTCATTTGTGTACGTATTGTCTATGGGTGGTTTTGCACAGCCACACACAGTTGAATGGTTGTAAATGGGCCACAGATCCTAAATATTTACTATCTGGCCCTTCACAGAAAAAGTTTGCCAATCTCATCTGATAAAACATCAAAAATTGTTTAAAATAACATTTTTTCTATGAGATTTCCATATGCAAAAGTGACAAATATATCAAGAGCAATGTAATATTTTTCTTATTTTTATGACTAAACATCACAGATTACTGGTCTGATGGGGCAGCCTTAAGAGGATTCAAGAAGTGACCCCTTTTGAAAATTTCGAGAAAAACATAGTGATCTTAATGAAATGACATTTCCTGTTTTTCCTCCTTACGCATACATAATCATGCTGACCAGAGCTTTGGATGTCTGATTGTAAAGTGCCAATATTATCACAAAAAAATTACAGCTCTAAATCAGCTGAATATTAGATCAGAGGTCACCAAGGGGCTGACTACTGGCTGGGTGTGGCACATCACCATCATATGCTTGGCCTCAATGCTTGACCTTAAAACTATTGAGCCAAAATTTATTTGTGAAATTAACTTTATATTAAAATCTAGGTCTCCCATTTCTCTTGAAAAGTCACATTTGGCAGCACTAGGCCTCTATTCCTGCATGATGACAACTCATCGGAGTAGGAAGGAGCTTCCAGCATATGTGCTCCAGATTACCCCAGTCCCTACCACGCCCAAATGTTTCCCTGACTCAAGGTTAAGTGTTAGTTCCCATTCACAACCTGCTTACACTGTCATTTTTCTCAGTTAAAAAAAAACTCTCTGTAATCATTCTCTTTTAAAAGTGGGTCAACAAAAGGTTGACCAAGATTAGGTTAAAACAATGAGTTTTCTTACATATTTAATATGCAAGCCAAGGGTATGCAATCTGCAGCTGCTTTACTACCTTATATTCTTTCCTAGCTCCTGAAGTTATGATAGTTTGAGACTAATGTCTTAGACCCATAAAGAAAAGCATATGGACAGGTCCTAGAATTTGTTTTAGTGATTCAGGCATGTGATGAAGCAAGTTTGGAGACCATAGTCTTGGGAACCCAGAAGAGATCTGGTTGCTCATCACATCCAAATCTTCATTCCACATACAAAGCATCTGAAGGCCCTAAGGTGGAACAATCTTATCAATGGCACAGGCATGTCAGCCACAGAGGCCATCTCTCCTAAATCCCACTCCAGCACTCTTGAGAAAACAAGACCAATATGGTGTGTGATAAATAATTCCCCTAAAATAGCTGGACAGCTTGTGGGAAGCTGTCAGACTTCTTCCTCCAGCATAGCACAAATTTTAATTGGTGGTATCTAGAACAGTTTGTATGTGTGTGTGAAAAATGGCATCTGATCAGTTTCCCCGCAGCCAGCAGAGGCAGCCCACTGCGGCTGCACCCTTACTGACCAGCTCTCAGTGGCCAACAGATGCCTTCTTTTCCTGTGGAAATAAAATATACGGGCAGGAGAAAGGACTTATTTGGTAATGTTACACTCCTCAGCTTCCTGCTCTGGGCTGTCTCAGCTGCAAAATGTCAAGGGAAAAAATATCCCTCCAACTTGGAATGAATTCCAGACAGACCCTGATGCCTGCAAATTTGTTAGAGGAAGCCAAGTCCAGAGAAGCAGAACATGAAGAAGGTTCATTATTTGACTTCAAGAGACGCTCAAATAATCAGACACTCTGGTATTTATGATTTTCCCCGTTTCAGATGGTCTGTCGTTCACAACATTCCCCTCCCTTTACCGCTGATTCTGAGCTCCTTTTTAAATTAAACCTCAACAGTTATAAAAAGACTCTCACATTACTTGCAAGCCACAAGCATTACCAGGAGACACTCTGTTCATACAGGGCTGTTTAGGGCTGGAGAAGGGCAGCTCTTTTTGATTCTTAGTCTGGGGAGGGCAGGCCAGGAAGTCAGACTCACTTCACCTTGACCATGCCACACCAGTCCTCACCTAGCTCCCACGTCTGTGCCAAGACCTCCTGCCATTCACAGTATTAAGTACAATCTTTATTAAAAAGTGCTTATTTACTATCATTGGCTTTCTTTTTCCTTTTGGCTTTTCTTTTTATCGGGTGGCATGGAATAGCCATTTTATCCTGACACGCCCGGTTTGTGAATATACCACCAGGATTCTTGGTAAATTGGAGTTTTGGGGGATCTTAGTCTTTCTCCTGGCATTCAACACGTTTTCCTTCTCTTTTAGAACCATTGCCACATGCTGGCAAAAAGGCAAGGAAACTGAATCTGTAATCCAAACCTCATTAAATTGCTACATACACATTTTCCCTTCTACTTCTTGCTCTTCATTTCTAAATGCCACGGTATTTATTTGTACTTGGTCACACTAAGTTCTTATTTGGGTACTCCAATCGGCATGAAGGCATCCAAATATCAGTTTTAGCAACCAGTGGAAGTGCCCACATGAGGACTGGGATGTTCAAACTTAACATGTGGTCTCTATGAATAAGGGTCTCCTTTTTTTATTTTTGTCTAAACTGTCCAGCACCTCTGCACTGGTTTTGGTCCTCAACAGTCTAGGGTTTGTGCTACTTCCATGGTGATCAACTGTTAGGTCATAAACATTAGATTGTGGCATCACTGAATGAGTCAGTTGGGAGGAAGCTGGGCTGGAAATACAGCTGAGAGCCTCTGCTGACAGATGGATGTCTTCCTCATGACAGTGTTAAAGGGAAAGCCTTGCCCAGCCCACCCCCGGCATTGATTCACAAACCCACGCTGCTCTGGAGCAGGCTGGGAAAGTCCATCCCCAGGGAATACTACGTTTTCCTCTTTGGTGCCTCATAGGACACCCACACAACTAGGAGGAGGCAGAAAGTGAACAAGGGAGCCCTTTCCTGTTACTTTTTGAGAGTCAGCAAAGTAAACCTGCTTTCATTTTCTTTTCAAAACCTTATATGGTTCCTTTTCAAACAGTTTATATTGCTAACATCGTCTGCTTCTCAGCATGTGCATTTTTGATAGGGCTGCGTTCCCGTCTTATATGCCTGTGTGTAGAATGGGCATAATAAGAGCTCACCTTTTGGAAAGCAGGGGTAAAACAGGTAAGAAAAAACAATATTATTATATTCCCTCTCATCAATTGTCCCTATCTCTTTTAGGTACTACTGAAAAGATTCTTTTTTTTCAGATTTTTAAAATGCAATTCCCAAGGCTCATATTTTTTTTTTAGAAGAATTCATTTGATATTTCTACATTTGAGGGTTCAGAGGACACTATGTCAATAGCTGCTGTACACTAGGCGTTGAGAAGACTGGTCAGCTAGAGAAACAATGCTCTTTCCTGTGACTGCTATCAAGAGCTGTTCGGTATTCCTGCCAGCCTATTAGCCTTTATCATCCAATCATTTTAGACCTGAAAGAGAACATTCCTTCAGGGGATCAGGTTCTATCATTTCACTGGAATGCAATGTAAGACCACAGAAACTCTAGTACAAACAAATTTACCATGGCTCAGATTAATAATAGATAGCACTTGAATAGTCTGCCTGGTTGTGTTCCCTCTCTGCTAAGGATAGAATAAACGAAAATAAGTTAAAAATCCAGCAGGAAGACACATGCCAGACATAAAGAACTTCTAGCATTAAGGATACAGAAGAAGTCATGAAGTTTGCCTCTAGGGGAGAGCCCTTAAGATCAGCCTGGAGCAGCATATTTGAATGATTAAGATGCCGTCCTGGTAGGAGATGGGGGACAGGTTATATTATTTCCATGATTTTCTTCAAGACACAAGATTCTCTAAGTTGTTGAAAAAGTGACCCCATACATTATTTGCTGCTAGGATTGGTATTCAGGATCCGCCTCAATGAGATCCAGGCTATTTTTACATGACAAAGTCAAGTCCTTGTTGGAAGACATTGAAGAGAGTTGTTCTTTCTGTACCTCTTGTTTTAGCAATGATAAAACTGAGACATTAAAAGGTCAAGGCCAGAAGGTCAGAAGAAGAGCAGGGCCTAGATCATGGAGCCTTGGGCTTTGTGCTGCACTACACTGTGTTTTCACTAATAATTTAAAACTGCTTAAGACATACTCCATTTCTACCTTCCTGGGATGCTACAGATTTTGCATTCTAGAAATGGTATTATAAGAATTTTGTTTATTACGTGAGCAGTACTGAGACAGAAATGTGAGAAACTCTGGGGATTAGTGTGGCTAAATATCACAATTTATAAGAATAGTTTAGGCAAAGTATAAAAGAGGAAATGCTATTTACATGAGCTCATTTCTAATCACTAAAAAAATTAAAAATTAAACTCAAGATCCAACAACTTTTTGCTTTACTGAACCCAACATCAAAGGCTTACACAGCAACTCCCAAACAAATCTGTTTCATATATTTCTTCACCCCAAACTCAGGAACTTCTCTGATATTTAATCTTGCATTTATTAACTGCCCTCAGACAAAGTTCTATTTCATCTGTACAAATGTAAATTTTGTACCTAATTTTATCTTTCTCTTGTTTTATAATCCTTGAAATGGATAACGTTGCCTCATCTTAGATGACATTCAACAGCTTTAATTTCTAAATTTCTTATTTTCTTTTTTTCTTAATTTTAATCCTGGAGAGTAATCTGTCCATTTCATGTAGAAAGCCAGGTAAGTTGTTCTGTTTTCTACATGGCAGCTGCATTCAAATGTTTCCTCAATCCTGCTGTAGATCAGAAGATGTCATATCTGACAGATTTATTTCCTTATGAATGACTTTAGGAAGCTAGCATTTTTAATAAGTGGAAAGTAGAATAATTATGTTAAGTGATAAAATTGTCACCCAAAGTTGATATTAATTTTACAATATCTCTCTTCTTTATTTTTGTCTTTTCAGTTTCTTGCTGGACATCTAAGAGAAACATAATTTCAGTGAACTCCTCATGTCATCTGAGAAGGCAGTTTCCTAGTTGGTTTGATTTAAGGGTCTCCAAAAGCCATTCTTATCCCAAATATTTCTTCTGCTGATCAGCCAGAGATCAAAATCCCAACTAATGGATCCCATTGTTCAGGTTAAGACATCATCTCTAGAAAACTGTGCCAGTTGGCATCTGGCAATGTCATAGTATCAACCCATTAGCACACATGAATACATTAACTTTATATCCTGGACCATAGCATGGGACAAAGGAGAGAGTTACATTTCAATAGTGAACATAAATGGTCTAGATAGATTATGCTAGAAAGAAGTCCAGGGTGGGATATATAGCAGTGGGAGAATAAGGTGAGAATAAGAGAAAGGCTGTTCAAAAAGGCCATCACTGAATCACAGCTTTCTCTTTACCTGTTTTGAGTGGCTCTATTTATACCACTTGTATATCAAGCATTCTTAATACATTTATGTATAACTTTCTCAAAGATCTTCACTAACATTAATCAACTCAAATCTTCAGAGTGACTCAAAAGCATAAGTTATGTCATCAACTGAGAGTATACTAGAGCCAGAAGATCCTTCTAGAGTAAACAAGCATTAGAGTAAGTAAATAATTAAAAATTCTTTTAAATTGAAACATAGTTGATTGTACATGTCTGTGGATACAGAGTTGAATATCAATACCTGTGTGCAATATGTGATGCTTAAATCAGGATAATTAGTATATTCATCATTGTACAATGTAATTATTTTTGTGGCCTTTTTAAGTAAACAATTTAAAGGGTAAAACAAGAGGGCTAGTACTCAAGTTTTATGGTGATTTACATCTGTTAGTGGAGGCAAACAAGAAACAGGATATAGAAGAAAGGGGAAATTATGTTATTTTTTAGGTTAAAAAAAACAAGTGGGGGAAAATTTGAGGACTGGAAACACCAGTACAAAGCAAAAGACACATTTTAATTCCAGAGATAGTCTCAGAAAATGTCTCAACCCAGCCAGGTTAAGAGAGCATGAAGGCTTTGCTTTTTTTGCTGTTCCTTTCAGATAAAGCAACAAGATGCATTTCAGTATATATTCTTTGTGTGTTGAAGTTGATTTTGGAGGACACATATACCCCAAGCTACACATCGTATTTCTAATGTTCACTTGATGAAAAATCACCACTGTCAGCTAGAATTGGCTATGTATATCCAATAGATCAGAGAAATTGTAGTGATATGCAGCCACTGTCTTCCAGGAAATGTAATTTTCTGAGAGAAAGGCTTCTTTCTGGGGACAAAATCCTTCTAGAGGATGGATTTTGGAGATTGGTTAAACTCTGGTAGTTTCACTGTGATGTGAGGTCAAGAACAGAGTGGTGATATTTAAAATAAAGCTGTCAATGTTTTCTTTTCCCAATATAAAAGCTAGATTCCTCCTATGTAGGTCATCAGGAAAATAATGGCAAGAGTCTGAACAGTTAAATTTTACTTCTAAATTATGGGGTTTATATGATAAGGACTTTAATGGTTATTTTGAAATCAAAATTTGAACACATGCAGAACACATCCGCTAAAGAAACATGTTTACATTGCTCATGAATTAGTGCTGTACATTTGTTTGTTTGTTCATCTGTTCAATAAATGTAACTACTCTGTATTTACTAAGTTGTATTAGGGTTTTCCAGGGAAACAGAACCAAAAGGATGCATGTGTGTAGGGGTATACAGTTGTCCCTCAGGTATCCAAGGGAGGTTGGTTCTAGGACCTCCTGTGGGTACCAAAATCTCCAGATCCTCAAGTCTCTGGTATAAAAGCATAGTATTAGCATATCACCTATGCACATCCTCCTGTGTACTTTAAATCATCTCCAGATTACTTATAATATCTAATGTGATATAAGTGCTATGTAAGTAGTTGCTATACTCTATTGGCATTTTTACCTGTATTTTTGATTTTTGATTTTTTTATTATTTTTTCCCCAAATATTTTTGATCCATGATTAGTTGAATCTGCAGACTTGGAACCTATAGATACAGAGGGCCAACTGTGTGTGTGTGTGCATGTGTGTGTATACTGATTGGGAGAACTGATTGGATGAAATCCATGCACATTAGGAAGGATAATCTGCTTTACTCAGAGTCTATTGATTTAAATGTTTATCTTATCTTTAAAAATACCTTCACAGAAATACCTAGGATAATGTTTGACCAAATATCTGGGTACCATGGACCAGCCATGTTGACACCTAAAATTAACCATCACTTAAGTGCTAGGACAGTTCTAAGCACTATGGAAATAGCCATATTCTCACAGAACATACATTCTAGTGGCATTTAGGAATTTCAGATATGTTGCCACAGACTTTTCAAAAAAACACCCAAAGTTAAATTCAAGTGGTAGCACTCTTACCCTCATTCTGATGATAATGATGATGATGATGATGATTTAATAGCTTCCAGGGATTACCTAGACCTAGAAAACATATACAAACTAGTAATCACAAAGAGAGTGAGGTTGTTCTTCTTTCTGAAGAAAAAAGCATCCATTTATCTTACTAAGACTGGAGAAGTAGTGACTGTGATTGTGTGACACTTTTCCTGATCCTGTTAGAAAATTATGCAGGACATCTCACTGAGCAGAATCAGACTATTCAGACCATTATAAAACAGAAGACCAGCTGTAATATCAAAGAAATACAGAAGATTTTGTGGCTTGCTATTTGTTTACCTGCAAGGGAAATGCCTGAAAGCCTGAAGTATATATTACACATAGTTTGGCTGCACTTAGAGGAAAAACTTGGATTTTGAACTTTTATCAAAGAACCTATTGTCCACTTCCCTTATCCACTGGTGAAGCACAGAAACTTTCCATTTATTTTTCACTTTATTATTACTTTATTTATTTATTTCTGCCTTCAGTTTGTTTTTTCACTTCATTACACCTGTTTTGAAGTGCTCAGTGAAATCACTCCACATCCTTAGGAGAAAATGACAGACAAGAAATGACATCCATGGAATCTTCCTCGGGATCTGGGAACAGAAATAGCTCACAGAGTAAACAGTGACCACACACAGGTAGCTTCTTATGAGGTGACCTGGTGACTCCACAAGATAGGCCCTACCTCACCCTCCTGGGATGAGCATGACTGGGACCGCCATCCTCTCGGGGCCTATAATTATAGTACAAAGATGAAGGTGCTTGGTCTATGAAAGCAAACTTTGTCCAGGTCTCAAAGACACACTCTGCTTTTCCCAATTACCTCAACTGGGAGAGTCTATTAGAAAAAGTCATGGAATGTCTCTGGAAAGATACATAGAAGACCTGGTAACATTGTTTCCTCTGGGCTGGGGGAGCTGAGACGCTGTGTAAGTGCAGCACAGGGGCTGACTTCTCCAAGGACACTCCTTTCTACCACTGGAAATTTGAGAATGTACACCGTGTGCACATATTATCTCCTTAAACCTAGCTACCTACCTATCTCCTACCTGCCTACCCAGCTCATTAATTAGCTAGCTAATTTAATTAAGTACATAAAAAAAGAAAAGGCAAATAACTGTGAACACTTAGCTCTCCTTCTGTTGTTGTTTAGCTAACTGTTCGATTTAACTCTGAAATAAGTTATTTCCTTCCCCCGACCCCCACCCCGCAGAAAATTTGTACCTAAGCAACACCAGCCCCCTCCTTCTTCCTTGAACATTCCAGGCACATCCCAACCTCAGGTTATTTGCAAGAACAATTTCCAACACCTGGAAAAATCTTGTCTTTGTTATCTGCACAGGTCACTCTTTGCTTACTTTTAGTCTTGACTCACATAGTGGTTTCTCCTTAGGGCTTACCTTGACCACCCTACTTGAAATTGCAAACTTAGACTCCAGAATTCCCTATCCATTTTATTTTTCATAGTAACTATTTTCTTTTAAAGTACTGTATAGTGTATATTTAGCATCTTTATTGTCTGTATCCCAATTCTAGAACCAAGCTCCATGAAGACAAAGATTTGTCTGTTTTGTTTACGGTTGTTTCTCCAGTACCTAAATACTACCGGACATTCACAAGCTGTCAAGAAAAAATTGATGAATAAGTGGGAGAGAGAATTAATGAGTTTTCTTTCTAAATATTTTATGCTTCATTGAATATTATTAAGTGATTTGAAACCAAAACATCTAGTTTTTAATTCTATCAATGATTACCATTAATTTTATGGAAAGCATTCTTAGATGTATACTTAAAAAAGAAATTCATGAATAAAATTCTCGACAAATGGCCAACACATATTTGAAAAGGTGCTCAATATCACTAGTCATCAGGGGCATGCAAATCAAAATGGCAATGAGGTATTGCCTTGTACTAAAAAGCTATTACAAAAAAAAAAAAAAGTTAACCAGTGTTGGCAAGGATGTGTCAAAAAGAGAACCCTTGTACACTGTTAGTGGGAATATAAATTGGTGCCGCTGCTGTGGAAAACACTATGGAGATTCCTCAAAAAATTAAAAATAGAACTATCCCACTTCTGGGTATCTATCCAAAAGAAAAATCAGGATCTCAAAGAGCTATTAGCACTCCTATGTTCATTGGGGCTATTATTCACAATAGTCAAGACATGCATGGAAGCAACCTAAATGTCTATCAATAGATGAATGGATAAAGAAAAATGTGATATATGCATACACTGGAATATTATTAAAAATAATAGCCTTAAAAAAGAAGGCAATTCTGCCATTTGTGACAACATGGATGAACCTGGAGGACATTATGCTAAATGAAATAAGCCAGGCACAGAAAGACAAATATTGTATCATTTCAGTTATACGTGGAATCTAAAAGTCGAGTTCATAGTAGCAGAGAGTAGAATGGTGGTTGTCAAGGACTGGGGGATGGAGGAAACGGGGAAATATTGGTCAAAGTGCACAAAATTTCAGGTATGCAAGATGAAAAAGTCCTAGAGATCTACCATACAGCACAGCGCCTATAGTTAAAAGTACTCTGTTTTATACTTAAAAATTTGCTAAGACGGTAGATCTTACGTTAAGTGTTCTTATCACAAAACAAACAAACAAACAAACAAACAAATAAATAGGTCAGGAGGAAACTTTTGCAGGGGATGGATAGGTTCATGGAATAGATTGTGGTGATGGTTTCATGGATATATATACTTATCTCCAAACTCAAGTTGTGTGCGTTAAATATGTGAAGCTTTTTAAAAAATGTCAATCATACCTCTGTAAAGTGGTTCTTTATAAAAAGAATAACATTCTCTCGTTAATGCAAAGTATACATTTTCTTCCATTATTGACAACTCTTCTGCCTAGCCAATATCCTAGTCTTTAAGAGTATTTTAAAATGTAGGTTATTGTTATTAAGATATCATTTTGTTTGTAGATTTTTAACTTCTGAAGATACTTCTGACATAATCATTCTCCTTTGAACAAATTACCTTCATTGTTTAGATTTATCTGTGTTTATAAGCTTTCAACATTCATCACCTGAAACAGTTTTAACCAACTGGAGTAGTCAACTAGTTTCTTTAACCAAGAGAAGATTTAAACATAGGAAATTGGGCACTGAAAAAGTCAGTTGGAGGAGTGAGGATCAGAGAAATCTACTATGGCCTTAGAGGGACTCAGAAAGTTGCAAGAATCACAGGAAAGCATCTCATTGCCCCTGATTTCAGCACAGCTAGCAGCACTGGGGCAGGCCATTTGCAGACTTACCTGAAGCTGCTGTGAAACGTCACATCTGCTGTCTGTTTCAGTCCCCACACTGCCCACCTCAGCTAGAGAAACAAGAACAGCTTCTACCTTTCCCCTTTCTGAAGAATTTGTCTTTCCCAATGTGCTCTGAAATATAAATGGGCCAAGGATTACCATTATCAATCCCCCAGAGATCCTTCAATGTACAGATTTTCATAAGCTTCAAACTTAATAGAAAGAAAAGGGAAAGCACATTGAATTCCTCCTGCTCAGTATTTCAACCTGTTATTTCTTAAGCCTATTCTAATTTTTTTTAGCTTTTGAGCCAAGGGTGTGTGCTGGTTTATTCTGGTGATGATCATTGCTAAGCTCTACTCATGCACATTCTGTAGGTAAACACCAAAGATGAGTCAAGGTATTCATGTACCTGTTCCGTAGTGACTGTGACATGATGGTCCGGAAAGTCTATAAATACTCCCGAAACAGTAAATATCATAGTAAGTAATCCTAATTATGTGGACAGAACACAATTTGCGTAATAAACCTGTACAATAGTTTTAAAAAATTAGCAACAATTATTCTTTTAAATTAATAATTGTCCATTATTTGCTTATAAATCCTTTCCCTACCTCAGTTACCTTGACTATAAAAGGGGTATATAATAGTATGATAGCACTCATTTCATGAGATTATTGTGAGGATTAAGTAAGATTCTGTCTATCTCTCCATCCATCTATCTGTTCCTAGAGTTTGGAACAGTGCCTTGGCCATTGTAAATGCATAATAAAAGATAGCTGCTATTATTATTCTTGTAATCATCATCATAATTATTATCATTACTCTTTTCCAGAAAAACTGATAGGTTTGTGTGGCAGATTCATATGTTAAACTTAATTCTTTATTTCTCTCTGCATCTATGCCTTTGCCATGGTCTCTTGATGGGAAGAGTGTGGTTCTTCCTTTCTTGAATTTGAACTTGGCCTTGTGACTTATTTTGATCAATAGCATATGAACAGAAGGGGCAATTCACCAGTCCTAAGGCTAGGCCTAAAAATCTCTGTGCATTTCCACTTGCACTTTTGCACTTTTACCATTGCCATGAGAAGTCTCCTTCCAGGTAGCTCCTTCTTCAGCCTGGGCCCCAGAATGCATAGGCTAGAGCTGCCTTGGTCAATCCAGAGAATTACAGTGAGAAACGAAGCCACCCTTTGAATCCAAACTAGATCATCTGAACCCCATCCCACCCACATAAGTATCATCAATAGTGATTGCTGGTTAAAGCCCCTGAGTTTTGGGGTGGTTTGTTATACAGCAGCAGTGAATTAACACACTTTGTTTCAGATGCACCTGCATAGAAGACCTGCCAGTGAGAATGAAGTGATGACACCTGCTCTGCAGCTGAAACATATTAAGTGTTTTGCCCAGATGCTGGCCATGGCTCTCTGTGAACATCGCCCAGGGTAGTGCTGCAAGAACTTGAGTGGGTGTGGGGAGAGGTAAGGGTTGGTGCCAGCTTCTGCCTTCTGTGTTTTTGCCGCCTTCAACAGTCTGCCAGCTGGTGCAGCTGCACTCTTTGGACAAACGATATGATATCCTGGCATTAGCCTAAATGATACCACACATGCGAAGAGCCCCAGCTGCTATTTGTTGTGCTTCTTGCTGTTCTTGGCTCTGTTGCATTGCCTGGAGGTGGCATAGATTTCTACACAACAAGTGCGGCTTTCTAAGATTCAGAGATAGAAGTTTGATCAATGCAGCCACTAATAACGATGACTGTGTATTTGGAAAATAGGCCAGGAACATTTTCGAATAGTTTGAGATTTTCTTAGAGTGAGAAGTATGCAAATAAATTAATCATATAAGATTGAATAATATAATATTTTATGGTTTGTCCATCCAGGGAAAAGTTAAAACTTCACCTATATTATTCATATATTTTCACACTCTTTAAAGGAGTGAATATTTGCTTCCTTTCTTTGCTTTGCATAATAATATTCATATCAGCATAATGTAGATAAATCCCATGAATTAATAATTTACTAAATCAAATTTATAATTAATTTCCATTTCTAAGTAAAAGGGTGATTTGTTCTGCATGTGTTGCCTGGAGTAACTGAAAATCATTACTGATTAGCACATGTTGCTGGTGAATGTGACCCATCTCAAAAATTTCTCAGCTTGGTTTAAAACCTAAAAAGAAGAAAATAAGAATAAATGTGAGTACAATCTATAGTACATAGAAAAAACAACATATTTCTAGTCCATTTAAAACCTAATCAGAAGGGTTTATTTATTGACT
This sequence comes from Cynocephalus volans, assembly GCF_027409185.1. Lineage (NCBI taxonomy): Eukaryota > Metazoa > Chordata > Mammalia > Dermoptera > Cynocephalidae > Cynocephalus > Cynocephalus volans. The sequence goes on from NC_084464.1 coordinate 132,686,054, forward strand.
ACATTTTCCAGTTGCTATGGATATGGGAAAAGAAAGAAAGGGAGAAAAAAAGAAATTATACTCATGTATGGCTCAACCACAGGGTTCATAACTTAATAGGATGGGACATAGTTATTATAGTTTGGATATATTGGCCCCCTTAAGCTCATGTTGAAATTTGATCCCCAATGTGGCAGTGTTGGGAAGTGTTTGGGTCATGGGGGCAGATCCTTCATGAACAGATTAATGCTGTCCCTGGGTAGGGGGTAGTGAGTGAGTTCTCACTTTATTAGTTCTTGCAAGAGCTGGTTGTTTAAAGGACCCTGGCACTTCCTCTTTCTCTCTCTCTCTCTTGCTTCCTCTCACCATGTGATCTACTTGTATCCACCGGCTGCCTGTCACTTTCTGCCATAAGTAGAAACAGCCTGAGGTCTGTGCCAGATGCAGCCGTCCCAGAATTGTGAACTTGATATACCTCTTTACTTTATAAATTACCCAATCTCAGGTGTTCTGTTATAGCAGTCTAAAAATGGACTAATACAATAATCATTGTTCAGAGCACTTTCAATGAAAATATGGACACATAAATGTATAGTGTAGTTGTTCTCAACCCTGGTTGTAAATTAAATACTCAGGGAGCTTCTAAAAATTATTAATGCTAGGCCCCACCCCCAACCTTCTAACTCCTGGGTGGGACCAAGGAATCAGTACTTTATTGGAAGCTCCCAAGTGATTCTAATGTGTAGAGTTACACCCATTATTATATAATATTTCGAAATTGTCTTAATTCCAAGAGGATGCTGAAATGGATACAATAACTATTTTCATTCACAGAGGAGTTTAGCTTAGTCTACCCTAAGTGAATCATTGTGCAGTATATGCATGTACTGAAACAACACACTGTACCCCACAAAAATAAATATAAATAAAATTTAAAAAAATTTTTTTTTCTAAAAAGTAGAGTTTTAAAGGAAAGAGGCATGGATTGACATAGAAAGGTCTTTTTCAATTAATTACATGATTTGGGTTTTCTCAAGTTTTGCCATTTCAGTCAACAAAACTTAGATTAATTAATTAGTGAGATGCTTATATTTGCCTACTAATTTCCTCTAACAGTATTTTTACTTGATGTCAATCTAGATTGCTTTTTCTGTCTTCTTTTGTAAAACTATGACTTCAGTCAGCTGTGTGCTGGGGCTCACAGTGGCTTGCAAAATTTGATTGTGCTCCTCTATTCCCAGGCTATGTTCAGCAATGCCTGCTTGGTAGTTTGAAATCAGCCATGATAAAAGTGTTTATACTATGGAAATTGGCACATGCTAAAAATCAGACACTCTCTCACCCCAGAGACAGTTATGAAAAACTTAATAGCACACAATGATTTCAGTAGAAGAGTATTGTGGTACATAAAGTGATTTTTAGCTCGATATTTTAAAATGACATCTCAACTTTCAAGTACCTATTAATCTGGAGAAAATCAAATCTACATTTTACAAGAATGCCTCTTCTGTATTTTTATTTTGTTTTCTCTCAAATCCCCCTCCTCATTTTACTCTTGCCTCCTAAAACAGAAACTCCCATATATTCTATGCTCAGAGGAGATTTATTTGTGTTAGCTTAAGAATAATTTTATGTTTTCTCATGCCTGCCTTCATACCACCTCATACCACAGTTTTCAGCTTTTAATTCAAACTCCACAGCAACCCTTTTCTGTTTGATGAGAAAAGATAACCAAGAAAATAAATTTGGAGTCTTGTGATTGACACTATTTTTTGGTTATTCAAGGAAACCCAAAATGAAGCAAAATAACAAAATTTTGCCAAGGAAAACATTTTCAGCCATTTCAATTACTCTTTTAATTGGCTGGATCTGGCTGCCAGATTATCCTCTAATCTCTACAAGAATGTTATTTTTAAAAAGTTGAAATATGTCCTGCATGGAAGCTACATCCATCCCTTCAGCACATTCTAGTTGGAATAACTTTCTCTCAGCATGCTGGAATCATATTAGAGTAAAATTGGCAATTCCTGGAAGAACTTAATCCACAGATAATATAAAGGCCTAATTCACTATCAGGATATTATTGAAAAGTCTGAAAAATGTAGTGTGCCTGAATCCAAGATAAAGAAAAGTAATGAGACTGCAATATTTCTATAACAAATACCTCTAGCCAATGTGCAGGCTCATGTGTGTTCATGTGTGTGTGCACGACTGTGTGTGTCTGTGTGTGTATTAAGGAACATGACAATAGAACAAGGAGAGTGGTTGGAATTGTTTGGATGGTTTCATAAAACTTCTTGGGATGTGGGATGTGTTTTATTAAGATTACACTGAGAAATGGCGCCAGCTGCTCATCAGACTTGTGTGTTCAGAGGAAGGAAAAGACATTTTTTGCTTGTTTTAATTAAATAGATCTTGAAAAAATTGATATTAAGAATAGATTATTACACATTCAGATTTCCATTTTTGATGTGTTCTTATTCAAATAGGATGAGGAGCTCCTGTGCACATTATTTTTAAAAAATTATTTGTGGTCAGATTCTACAAATGGATTTCAGAAAATGCATTAAAAAATGTGTGGTAAAAACCAATTGGTTTTTACCCTAGACTGGTATCTTCTTTGAATTTGTTTTGTTTACCGTGACATTGAAATTATAAAATTTAGATCAACATCAAAGGCTGCTAGCATCTGTTTCATATGTTGGGACAAGGCCACCATGAAGGAGCATGCCATTAAAAATCCATGAGAATGTGTTCCAGGGATGACCTCTAAGTGCACATCATCTGTCCTCTAGAGCCTTATTTCTCAAAGGATGGGCCTTATATTCATCTGTTTCTGTTGCTTATAACAAAATACCTGGAACTGGGTAAGTTATAAGAAAACTAAATTTATTGCTTACAGTTTAGAAGGCTGGGAAGTCCAAATTCAGGGAACACATCTGGTGAGGGTTTTGGTGGTGGTGACAGTGACCCAGGGGTCTCACATGGCAGAAATGGTGGAGCAGAGTGAGAGTTCCTCATGTGTCCTCCTTTTAAAGCCCTCAGAACCACACCATGACCATCATTAAACCATTAACTTAAGCCTCATCTTTTAACTACCATAATAGGATTTCGTACCCTCTTTAAAGATACAGTGGAGATTAAGCTCCAATGGCTTTGGGGGGCCATTCCATCCACTGCAGGCCACAAAACAATGGCAGCAGCAGCAGAACTTCCTAAGAGCTTACTAGAAATGAAGAATCTCAGGCCTCATTCAGAACTGCTGGATCAGAATCTGTATTTTAACAAGCACCTTATACGGGCATTAATATTTGAGAAGCACAGCTCTAAATTATCTTGACTATTTGTCTAAGAATGAAAGCAAGTGGGTGTATCTATTCAGTGTCTATATCAAGAATTCTATGGAAACTACAGTATTTGCTGGAGTATTTATCAGTAACTCTAAGTGTAACGTAGAACTGGAATCTATTTTTGAAATTTCGATAATTAGTAAAAATACTATTCATCCATTTTTTTAAAAAGTTCCTGTACCAAGATTATTTAACCAGCTGTATGTACTTCAAGATCCCAATGACTGTGCAGGTGTAGTCAGAAGTTTTTTTGTGGCTGCTCAGAAAGTACTTCTCTGAAAATCCACTCTGTGGTGTCATAAAGTGGTGTGGAAAAGTTTCTTAATACTTAACATGATTAAATGACTAGAACCGGGGTCCAATGCATTTATATTCTTTGATCAGCTTTTTTACAGGAACCTGCAGCAGAGAAAGAAATAGCTTGTAAGGTCCAATCAGCATTGTTTAATTCCATAATGGCACTAATTCACTCAAAACTCACAAATATAATGGATATTAGAACTGACATTATTGATGGAAAGGACAGGGAAGGAGAGAGACAGAGAAAAAGAAAGTGAGGGGGGAGAGAAAGAGGGAAAGACTGGGAGAGGAAGACAGAGGAAAAGAAAGAGAGAAGTAAAATCCTGTATTTAGGATGGTGTCTTCAAACAGTTGTTCCTACCTGTTGGGCTTCATTAACAGTCAGTTGCAGTCTGAATATAGATGAACACTTTTATGTTTACCCAAACCATTCTAAGTGCCTAAAAAATGAGACTGATCAGTTAAATCAAGAATTCTTAAAGTGTGGGAATTCTGTATCCTTCTGTTCCCACATTCAAACACTTTTGTTCCTAAGAGCCATGGCACATGGAAAGCTACAGCCAAATGCAAATCTTTAGTCCTACATAGTGCTGTCCTGAATCCCCATCTTCTTCCTTATCTTAGTGAACAGTGAGGACAACCTGGAAGGAAAAGGAAACCACATGATATTTTCTCCTTCCTCCTGCTTACCCTCCCCCCGTGCACACATCACCCAAAGCAGCCTGAAGTCAGTTCCCAGCTTTCTCGCCTCTGGGTTCCACCCCTGAGCTCTCCAGAGCCAAAGATTCCTGCTTAAACAAGAGCTCTCCATCACTTGCCAACACCACATTCCATCTTCAAGGAGGGGAAGACCCTCCCAAAAGCCCAGGACCCTGAGGACCTGGTGATGTAGCATTTAGGAACACAGGGCTCTGGCAATACACAGACTAGTTTGCACTCCAGTTTGGTAGTTTGATGGCTCTGGGCAAGAAGGCTCTTCATCTAGTTTTTCTCATCTCTAACAAAACAACATCTATTTCAGGAGATGCCATTAATATTAAACACAAGACTGAAATTCAAGTGCTTAGGAAATGTTTATAATTAACAGTAACTCTTCCCCACCCCCCCTTACCTCCAAGTTCCTTTCCCTTCTCGTCTTCTTTTTCAGTCTGGTCCTCTTCTCTCTCCCTACCCACATTCATTTCCCACTTCAACATTCACCATTTTTCATATCCAAGCCCAAAATATTCACAAGCAAAAATATCACAAGCCAAAATTATGTTCAGGCCAGAAGCGTCTTAGGATCCCCAAAGCCTGTATGTCCACAGGGACCATCAACCATTTCTTACATTTCAGGTTGACGAGCCATTTATGTCTACAACCAACAGTTCCTCTCAATTTTCCATCAGCATTTGTGATGCCCAGCCTTAAAAGGACCTGGCTAAAAAGCCATGTGCAGTACTTCTCACCCCAAACTGAATCACTGCTCCAACTTCCCTCAATCTTTATCATTTCCAATGAACTTTAAATATTTTATGCCATTATCAGACCTGCGTGTACTTTATGTTTCCTGATTCTCCTGACTTCTCCATCCAATGCAGAGATTTCCTGTAAAGACTGAGCGAAGCGTAGAAAGAGACCGAGACATTCACAACAGTGCCTGAACCTCTTAGCAACCAGAATTCCAATTGCGAGGTGACCACGACCTTTCTCAAAGAGTCCACATGCTACCAGAGAGCAGGTTGGTGTCTTCAGAGCGGCCCATTCCAACTTCCCATGCTGGCACTGAGTAGTTTGGATCAATGGCCATAAAGTAGTTTGGTTCTACTAATTCTTAGAGTACTGAGTTTGTGAATGAGTTAGTTTTTAGAATATAAATTAGAATGCTTTAAAGTTTATTCTTGTGATAGGGTTTCCCTCAGTGCTAAGGACTGAATGTTTGTGTCCCCCCCCCCAAATTCCTATGTTAAACCTAACATCCAAGTGGAATTAGTGCCCTTATAAAAGAAGCCCCAGGGAGTTTGTTTGCTCCTTCCATCATGGAAAGATACAGCTAGAAGGCATCATCTTTGAAACAGAGAATGAGTGCTCATCAGACACTGAATGTGGAGCCTTGATCTTGGACTTCTCAGCCTCCAGAACTGTGAACAATAAATTTCTATTGTGTATAAATTACCAATTCCAAGGTATTTTGTTTTAGCAGCCCAAACTAAGACACTCAGTCACTTGCATTCTCATAATTTGCAGGAGAGAATGCAGTTGCAGCAAGCTGCTCAGGAATTGGACATCACCTTCTGACCCAGCTATGTGGAACATTAACAATTGTAGAGGCTCTGACTCACTGAATCACTTGACAAAAGAAATTTTGTGGGTGATGTGGAAATCCACCTATGTCCATGAGAGTATATTGAGCTCATAAATGTTGCTATTGCTTAGTGTGTCACAGAAAAGAGAATTTTGTGAGCCACTGTTTTAGAGTAAGAAACAGCACATCAGAATGCAGTTTCAGTCTGAATTGGCCAATTTAGCCACTGGCCATCAGAAATATCATGTTTCACCTTAGCCTAGATTTGTAATAGAAGATGCAACAAATCCCTTCATTGAAGTGAAATCTTAGTGAATTTTAGGTAAAACTCTAAAGTGTCCAAAGGCATTTTACCATAGTTAATGTAAATTTCTGGCTAAAATGAAGAAAGCATTTATCCTTCTTGAGCCACCAAGATTGCTGAAGAGGAAACCTCTGTTCGTTATACACCATGTTCTAAATGTTTGTCCCTCCCCACTTCATATGTTGAAATTCTAACCTCCAAGGTATTAGGAGGTGAGGCCTTTGGGAAGTGATTAGATCGTGAGGGTGTAACCCTAATGAATGGGATTCATGCCCTTATAAAAGAGACCCCAGAGAAATTTCCTTGCCCCTTCCATCATGTTAGAAATGAGCAAGAAGATGGCCATCCATGAACCAGGTGCTGGGTTCTCACCAAACGCCGAATTTGCCAATGCTTTGATCTGAGACTTCTCAGCCTCTAAAACTTCGAAAAATAAACTTCTTTTGTTTATAATTCACCCAGTCTGTGGCATTTGTTATAGCAGCCTGACCATACTAAGGCAAAATATATCCCCTTGCCATTTGATGGTTGAGTAAGGAAGAAGTGGCTAAGATCTTCAAGCAGGATGAGAAGATTTTGGGAGTTAGCACCATGTGTTTATTGTTGCTTGGAGTAGACCCTTTCTCAACCTCCACTTATGTGCTAAATGAAGTAGGATGTGATTAGTCATGTGGTTTTTAGCTACATTAGATTGTCCATGGGAATCAGCTACTTTGAACTATAACTGAGACACTAAATACCATTTTATAAACACTGAAAAAGCCTCTCTCTAGATAAACATTAGCAGAGGAAGGATTTTTGTGGAATGCTAACTAACCTTAAATTTATATAAATCTTGTCAATTTTACACTTTGAAAAATAACGATTTTACATAATCTGGCAAGGCAGCCAATATGAGAAAACCAAAGAGAGATTCACATTCAGTGTGAGTAGTATTCCTACAGCAGGAAATAATTATGGTCAGCAATGTAGGAGCAGAGTCATCCCAAAGTTAGACGGCTACAGTGGATTAGGTTTGCATCTGGCTAGTAGAGACTATCCAAAAATGATTCTTGGAATGCGTGGAAGCATTTGAGAATGCTGTGATTTTGTTGTGTCTTTGTGAGCTTTGTCCGTGCATTCATTATGACATCATTTTATGGATGAGCAATTTGTGGGCCAAGAAGATCTGAGATTCCCTGGGGTGAAGGGAAATTCCATGGTCTTGCATGCTCAATGAGAAAACTATAATTTTTAAGCAGTTCTTAGGGCCTGAGAAATGTTGGTCATAACCCAGGTCTACAGATTGAGCTGTTTCTGAGAAAAGAAGGATGCATCTACAGATCCCGTACTGGCCCCACATGTCCCTAATACATTACAGCAAATAAGTTTAAGATGGCAGGAAATGCTCTTGAATGGAACTCTTTAATGGAGTATGTTGGTGTGAGGAGCCTGAGGGCTTAGACACTGATGCCCTGTTTCATTGGGGCTAATTAACACCCTGTCATAGTGTTGGCATGCATGAGGCATGAGCACAACCTTACCTTGGAAAAGACAAATTCAGAAAAGTTTTATGCCTACATTCATAAGCCCTCATGATTCTACTACTTTAAGCGTTATATGGAAAGATACACTTTCAGCTCAGTAAATATACATACATACATATTCACCATCACGGACAGCCAACCTACCTTTCCTGTATTTGTGCTCTCATAACTCTCTCAGAATTTTAGATATCATCTTAACTAGGCATATTTCCTTCCATCATACCTTTATTCTACATTTTCACGCCTGCTCCAAGCCAGTGTCACTACTTCTGCATCTGTACTTTTCTTTCAGGACAAATGAAAAGGTATCAAATGTTGTTTCCTTCATGACAACTGAAAAAATGAATATAAAAATTCACCTGGACCATGACTGCATCAAAGTTCTAGCTTCTAGGACTTTGCTTTCACTTCTCTCGTTTTATATTCCATTCCATCTGTGTCATTATTTGTTTTCTTGCTCAAAGATATGGGGTATACACCTAAAAGTATGTTAAATTTTGGAAGTGATTTGTTAGCTCTCATTGCAGGCAGCTTTGCTTGTGAAAGACAAAGCTGAACTGTATTTTTCATTTAGTTAACTTGGCTTTTTGTGTGACTGAACACAACTAATCAAAATATTACACGCATATTTGTAGAGTTGGGTAATGTAAGGGCCGTATAGAGAAAGTGTTGTATTTGCAAACTGATGCCCAGTGTCATAACCCCTCCCTTTGTCAATAATATCTCGGGATGTTATTAAGTCAGAAAGATGATTTACTAGAGGGCTTATGACAATAATGCTTTTTGGTCTATTGAAATTATTCTAACTAAATTAAATCACATGGGGTTCTTTTGGCAGCTGCTAATTTGTATGTTTGCCTCTTCACAAGATGTATTTTACTCCCTTATAACTCTTTCCCATATGAATGTGAGCAATACTGACTCCTAATACAAAGAACCAAATATTAAAGTATTGCCACACTTTCCAGTATTATCTCACTGTTGTATCTGTAAAAATATGAATAAACTTACAGTGATGTTATAAAAAAAAGATGCCTATTTTAAAAAGGGAACCAAGAAATGCAAGTTTTAGCAGGGTTTTCATTTTCATGTTGAACCTAAAATTTTCATTACAAATTACAGTCTGGTTTAATGCCTACTTAAAAAAAAAATAAACATTGTACCAAGCTAGGTTGCTTTAAACAATAGCTATAGAGTTTAATGTCTCATGTAACATGACTTCAGTGCAATATTTAATTTCAAATGATCGTTAAAATGAGAAAAACAGCAATCGATATTTATACTAGCAGTCAAAGCCATTCTGTGCTATTATAAAACACCAGCCCCATATTAATATATATATTAACCCAAAGGTGTGTACATATTTCAATGACTTGCAGTGTAGTATCTTATAAAGAATATAGGCTTTGGCATCAGACAGACCCATATTCAAATTATGGTTTTGCCATTTAATCACTGTGTGCCATTGGGTGACAAACTTAAACCAAACCTCAGATTCCTCCTCTGTGAAAAGGGAATAATGATACTTTTTTAAAAAGCTATGGTGACATGTTCAATGAAACATTATTTATAATAACAAAAGTGGAAACAACAAGCACCATGCTTTGTAACAGCAAGCATTTATTCTAATGCTCCTGGGTCTGCAGATCAACTGAGATTAGCTGATCTAGACTAGGCATAACTGGACAGTTCTGCATTGGTGTGGCCTGGCTTCAGGGTTCAATTTGGAATAAGATTTGTTCCATGTGTGTTTATTTGTTCCAAGCTGAAAGGACAGTGAACACCTATAGTAAATCATCAAAGTACCAGAGCCAAACTGATTAGGGCAAGAACAATTAAGATCTCTGTTTGTACAAACTCCATTAACTTCCACTAGCCAAAATAATTTCCATGGCCAAGCTCAATACCAATAGAATTAGAAAGTCCTCCATAGTAGGAGGGGAGGAAAGTAAATATTTGTTGTAGGATAATCCACACTATCACAGTAGCTATTTGTAAGTGATTTAATGATTAAGCAACATTTATTTGACAAAAGACTATTTATTCACTAAAAAATATAATAAGAAAAAATGACTGATATAATAATATGCTTATGGTCTATTTTCAAGGAAAAAAGTAAACTATAGAAAGACAGATGCATGGAAAATTGTAGGAATGTTTGGAACAAAATATTACCTTTTAGTAATGAGATATTGGATGACGTATTCCCCCCCCCCCCATGCTTTTCAATGTTTTCCAAGTCACTGAATTGATTGCATAGTATTTTTGTCATTTGTGAGGGGCGGCTGGCTGGTATGGAGATTTGAACCCTTAGACCTTGGTGTTACAATACTGTGCTCTAGCCAGCTGAGCTAACTGACCAGCCCCTATTTTTGTCATTTTAAAGTTAATAAATAAAACTTGTTTTTCCAGTTTGGAAAAACATAAACTCTTATTTGGGGCAACAGTGTCACCACATTAATATGGTTCAAATGAGAAACAAAAATTGAAAGTATGTTGTAAATTATAAAGGAGAAAGCAAATATGAGATTATTTTTATAATTTGGTTAATGTCTCAAATTCTAGTTTTCTATATGTTAAGTGTTTTGGGGGGCATAAAAATGTCTTTATTTTATCCTCATTCTCAAAAAATGGTTTTGCTGAGTATAAAATTCTGGGTTGACATTTATTTTCCACTCTGTAGTCAGACATGTTATCCATTGCACCACTGGTCTAGGCCTAGTTGACATTTATTTTCTTTCAGAGCTTTGGAGATATTATTCTGACTTCCACTGTTCTTATTAAGATACCTGCTTTAGTTTAACTTTCACTTGTTTGAAGTTATTCTATCTTATCTCTTCTTTAATATCTTCTCTTTGTCTTTGGTGTTCTGCTGTTTTATTGCAATGTGTCTGAGAGAGAGAGAGAGAGAGAGAGAGAGTGTGTGTGTGTGCGTGTGTGTGTGTGTGTGTGTGTGTGTGTGTGTGTGTGTTTTACTCTGCTTCATATTTGTTGGGCTTTCTGCAGCTAAAGATTGGTTTCTATCAACAATACTAGAAAATCTGAAATAATTAACTCTGAATATTTCCTTGTTCTCATTCTCTCTCTCTTTCTGCTTCTGAAATTTCAATGACCTTTTCTGTCATCTGTTTTGCTTAACTACCTTTCATATTTTCAATCTCTTTTCCTATACTGTATTCTAAGTATTGCCTTTATTTCTAGATTCATTATTTGGTTCTTTTCTCAAATCTACCTAGTGATTTCTGAAAAAGCTCTTGTCCTCTGTCATCTTGATATCCTCTTACTTTTCTTGAAACGTGGCTGATATATACTTAATAGTGTGTATGCACCTTTCATAAATCTGCAATATTTTGAATTCAATTTGCCAGTTTGACTTTTCTAGTGACCCTCCTACATGTTTGCTTGCATGGCTTCAATTTGCTGAGAACGTTCTTTTCTAGTTCATCAACTCAGGATGTCACTTTTTGGAGGCTTTTGGTTTGGGGCTACTTCTTTGCTCTCGCATCTTCCCTTGCACAAATTCCAGGCTTTGTTTCTGCTTTGTCTGTGCAGTTCTGGGCCACCAGGTATGGTAGATGCCCTCATGGCAAACAAGGGCTTTAGAACTTGTCTACTTTTTGGATTCATATCTTTTCATCATTTCTGCCCATGAAGATTTCCTTGACTTTATCATCAGATGACTAACACAAAAAATATATTATTTTACAAAAATATATTTAGCATTTTTAGGTATTCTTTCCGGAAGGGTTTTTTTGGACAACGATTCTACCATATTTCCAGAAATAAAAGTGACTAATCATCTTTTAAATTATCGGCTCACCTCTATAAAAGTGAACACCCTTCATGAATGCATTGTGTTATCCATGTGGAAATCCCTGACACCCAACACAGTATCTGATACATATAAGAAATAAATTAGAAATGAATGGAGCCAATTATGCAGTCTTATAACATAAGGTCTTGGAAAACTATAAATCACTCTAGAAATACAGGACATTATTTCCCCAAGGGATTTGGGAATCATTAAGTTGTCATTTTACTACAAAGATCCTTAAAGAGATTGCATAGCCAAGTGAAAATTTTAATTATATGAAAAAATTAAAAGGTCAAAATTTTGATAAAATTCTATAATCCATGAAAAACTAAAGATTTTTTTAAAGATCATGGCACCAGGCAGAGCAATTACAATCTGATATTAGACCACTATGTTTTAGTTGCCTTGCTTTTGACTTACTGCTTACACCTAAGAAAAAGACAGTCTGATGATTATCTTTATCCCTAACTTTGCTTTATTTGGTAAAAATTTTCTGCTTTTCACAAAAGTGAGTATATGTGATAGAGGGGAACAAGAATGAGTCGTACTAGAAATTTCTATATTTTAGGAAAATGTTGTGGGCCTGGGTCCTAGAGGAAGATTTGAGGCATAGTAATTTATTTTCAACTTTAGTCTGCCATTTATGGCCTGATCATAAAAAACTTGCCTGCATGGTTTTTTGTATTTTTTTAAAAAGATTACTCAAAATTTTTATAAAGCCAAACATTTAAGCATGGAAAGAAACATGAAATTTTCATATACTTTTACTAAGGTATGAAAAGCTTTTTTTTTTTTTTTTAAACTACATTGATGAAAATTCCTGGGAAAAGAGCAGACGTGTGTGTGTGTGCATGTGTTGTGTCTACTTGTGTGTTTACACTTGTTTGTGGTTCACATATTTTGTGGTTGAATTATCCGAAGTTTGTTCCCTCCCTTCTGATGAAGACTTGCATTCCATCTTTGTTGCAGTATGCAGTTCTTCTGTGTGGTTTGCTTTTTCTTGCATCTGTAAATAATTTGGGAGAAAGAGAAACAGAAAATTTGATTTGGCCTGAAAAATCTTTTCTTCATTTCTTTTTAAAATGTGACCAGTCCGGCCATTTCTATATAAGGAAAAAGAGTCAAAGACAGGCTAATCCACGAAAAATGTGAACTTGAAGGCTTCCTCAAATGTAATATTTGAACAAACCAATCTCAAAATATCCAAGACTTATTCCTTGGCTCTGAGAATTGCAAGATCATAGGAACAGCTATTTCCCATTATTGATAGTTCTTCTTGTCCACACTTGCCACTGAGGTTTTCTTCTCAAGATTCTTCTTGAGAAGAGTTAAGTTTAACTAGGATGAACACTGTACTCCTAACAACACAGAGGTGCAAGTCAAAATTGTTTTATTTTCAGGCATCAGTACAAAAATTTAAGCCTGGAGAACTCCACTCCAAAATTAGACCAAAAATAGAAAGCACTTTCTAAGCTATGGAACATCCAATTCAATGAAATACCACCCATACATATTTACAGAAGTTTTGAAACTATGTTACGTGTTTATTATACAGTTAAATGGAAAAGTAGGATCTAAAATTATATGATATTACATTAGTACAAGTATAATTTCTTTTAAAATTAAGATAGAAAAATAAATCAGGTATACACACCACCAAACTGTTAATTAGTCATTATGTTTCTGTTTGGAGAATATGAGATTTCCAAAAAATTGTCATCAGTTTTTGAAATTTAATAAGTATGGATATTTTTATGATTTTATCTAATGTATTATTAATTTATATATTTATTTTAAAGGGGCCACGTATTGAGGTAGAACAAGTTTCCAGGGATCTGATTTACCATTCTGTTCTTTACCAGCTACTAATGAGAGTTTCATACTTGTATCTATAAAGTCTAAAAAATACTGTTATTCTAAAACTGTTTCTCATTTCATGCCTTATCCTGGTGATTTGCAGAAAATGTATTTTTTTTTTTTTTGCTATGCCACTTACATTATATAGGGAACTAGATAGCTATTTAGAAACATATTTGTATTGATAGATGTCACAAATGTCATATTTCACTTTGAAGCTTTTTTTGATGACAAAAATGACCAGATCTGGCAGGGAGTCAGATGTGAGGTGATTGTTCTACTTGACATGGATAATAAGCACCAATATGTGGTACTTATAGAACAATGAATGTAAAGGTGGTTAGGAATCATCTCTTTTACAGGATTCTATGCGTTAGATTCTTCCAGGCAAAGGCACATTTCTCTAACTGTTGGATGTTGCTTTAAATCCTAGTGCCTGGTAGGCACTAGTTCATCATGGCAAATATCTCATATAAAATTATTTACCAAATAACTGAATATATTTTCTCTCATCCCAACTGTTAACATCATCACGCTCAGTCAATTAACTTCTAAGTATATTATATATATATATATATGAAAATTTCCAGGATTTTCCTCTCAAATGTACACCCACCTGATTTTTCCACTGCTATAATCTTGTTTTCAGTACATACTGTGGAAAGTGCTTTTAATCTATTAGAATTTGCATATTTTTCTAATTTTTATTCTTCTTCAACAGAAATATTTCTCCTCTAACCAAAGCCTGATGCCTCTGGTACCTTCAAGTAATACCTTCTGTGGATATAATTTCTTAGAAGTTTTTTGAAAAATGTTATATAGCAGTCTACTGGAGACCACAACATTCCCCTTCAACACAGTGCAAATTATACTCAAGTCTCATGAACAGCCTACCTATTTAAATTATCCAGTGGAGACTTTCGACTGGTTTGTCTATGGACTGGTTTGTGCCATTTAAGACAGACAAATTACATTAACTGTTTTGAGAAGACATTTGTCTTGACGATGCTGGTTGACCTTTTTAAGGAGAAAGTCATTTTTCAAGCAGTAAACATTTTTATGGATATTGGAATCCATTAGAAATCATAATCATAGGCACTGTATGAGAACCTGGATACTCTAACAGGTCATGGAGCATTACTTAATGTTGAGGTTCATATGGCCTATTCAAAATGATATGGGCTTTAGATTGTAGTCAAAGGGAGTAGATGAACAGTATTTTGGGTGGAAATAACTATTGTTACTTTGTTGTATATTATTAAAGTGTTTACTATTCTGTGTAATAAGTGATTGACCCAGCCTGGGTAATGGGCTCAACCACTTGATCCACTAGGAAGCATAGATCTCCATAGCAAAACAGAGGTGCTATTACCAGATGAATGGGAATGAAGCTTGGGAAGGCAGAAAGAGAAAGAAAGAGAGAGGGAGGGAAGGAGGGAGGGAGAGGGAGGGGGGAGAGAGAGAGAGAAGGAAAGAAAGAAAAATTTTCAGTCCTTTTTATGTATTTTGCTTGTTAAGTCAGAGCCAGTGAAGTATATTTGTTAAAAATAATGGCCTTTCCTCACATGTGCTGGTTATCAGAAATATTTGAACCCAACTTACCTTCCTTTCTTCCTTTCTTTCTCCCTTTTGCTCTTCTGACCTTTTCCCCTCCTTTCTTACTTTTTCCTTTCTTTCCTTCCTCCCTTTCTTCCATCAGGGCCACACTGTCATTCCAAAGCACAACACTAAATATCCAGCCCCAGTTCAAGCCAACAATTGAGACTCAGAACCAAATCAAGCAATAAATATCTCAGAGCTTTTTCAGTTTTGTAGCTTGCTGTAAGGTCACTTAGATAACTGTGCAGAATCAAGCTATTCTTTTTTTAGTAATAAAATAGTAAGTGCTCCTTCAAAATTAAAAAACAAATAACTTTTTCAAATTTCAAGGATTTTCATAGATATATTTCTTAAAACTCTTTATTGTGCTGTAATAAAACAATTATAAAAAAATAAAAAGTATTCTTAACAGAAAAGAATGTTCTAGAAATGAAAATGGTCTAGAAATTTTAGTTTGTCTCTTGTGCTGAATATTGCTCTTTTATACTGCAAAGACATATTTCCTGCTATTAAAACTGATCAAAATTTATATAATGACATTAAATATAACTACTTTAAAATGGTTTCCCAATAAAACACTAGAAATTTTGTGCTCCTCAGCAGAAAAAGCTAGAGAACTTTCGTGATGTGACACAAAGCCTTTTCCAAAGGTTGTTGCTGTGGGTGGTGTTAAGAGTCATGTTTTCCCTGCCCACCATTTAGTCTAAGTTTTATGAAAGAGATCCTTTATTTTTTTTATTATTATTTTCTTCTGAAAATCATTGTCTTAAAGTCCAGCTGGCAATGTGAGTCTCTTATATATTGGCTAAATGTGCCATATTACCATTAGGTCAGAAGATACTATGTATGCATGGGGTGGGGGGCTTGTCTATGACTATGTATTACTCATCCAGTAGAATTTTTCCAAAGATACTAGGCAAAATTGATTGCAATTAAGATAATTTCCTCTATATTGAAGAATACGTATAAAGAGATAATTTTATACTCAAATAGCACAGTCAATGGAGCTGATTTCAAATCATCTCTTTAAAATGAAAATGATCATGGGGGAGGTGGGAGTTGAATCCAAATTGTCTTAAAAGGAGATTTTCACTTCTGAGAAGATAAAGTAGACACACCTCCAAAAATATATAGATCTGAGAAGAGAAATAGCCTACAATTATAGTCGAAGATTTCAATACCCCTTCTCAGTAACTGATAGAATAACTGGAGAAAAAATTATAGAAGAACTTAACAATACCATCAACTCTCATTCTTGAATGGACATTTATAGAATATTCCACCCAGAAACAGCAGAATACACATTCTTTTCAAGCATCCATGGAATATATACCCAAATAGACCATATTCTGGGCAATAAAACAAAATGCAACAAGTTTAAAATAATTGAAGACACATGAAGTTTGTTCTCTGACCACAATGAAATCGGCCTAGATACCAGTAGCAGAAAGAACAGAAAAATTTCCAACCACCTGTAAACTAAACAACACATTTCTTTTTTTTTTTTTTTAATTTTATTTTGTTGATATACATTGTAGCTGATTATTGCTCCCCATCACCAAAACCTCCCTCCCTTCTCCCTCCCCCCTTCCCCCTCCCCCCTTCCCCCCCAACAATGTCCTTTCTGTTTGCTTGTCGTATCAACTTCAAATAATTGTGGTCTAAACAACACATTTCTAAATAGCACATGGATCAAAGAGGAATACTCAATGAAAATTTAAAAATGCATTGAATGGAATAAAATTAAAAATACAACATATCAAAATTAGTGGAAGTAGCTAAAGCAGTTCTAAGGAGGAAATTTATAATATTAAATGTTTACATTAGAAAGAATAAAATGGGAGGAATGAATTACCGATTTCAAGACTTATACAGTGACACTAAGACTGGGTGATGTTGGTGGAAGGATATACACATAAATTGATGTAGTAAAATAAAGAACCCAGAAAGAGACCCACCCAATTATGCCTACCTGACAAAGGTGCAGAAGCAATGTAATGACTCAGGAAAAATAACTTTTACTATAAATGGTGATGGAGTGATTGCATATCTATAGGCAAAAAAGAAAAAAAAAAAACTCAACCTAACTTTCATATCATATACAAAATATATGTAAAAGTGGATCATGGACTTAATTGCAAAATGTAAAACTATCAAATTCTTAGAGATAAACATAAGATGAAAGCAAAAAATCTTAAGGATCTAGGACTAGGCAAAGAGTTCTCAGACTTGATACCAAAAGCATGATTCAAAAAGGAAACAAATAATAAATTGAACATCAAAATTTTTTAAACTTTTGCTCTGCTAAAATGAATGAATGAATTGATTGAAATAAATTATAACATCTCTTCCAGTGCTACAATTTTATGAAAGGAAGCATAATTTTATATTTTGAATGACAGACATTGGCAGCTATTGTACCCTTGCTTTATAGTCAAGGGTTCACTGCATAGTTTTATCTCTGAATACCTCAAATGGGTCTTTTAGGGTCAAAAGTTAAGTTAAAGACTGGGGAAAAAATCTTCAAATCACATATTCAATAAAGGATGAGTATCTAAAATATATAAGAAACTCTAAAAACTTAATTAAAAAACCCAAATAATCCAATTAGAAAATAAGCAAAATGCATAAAAAAGACATCTCACGGAAGAGGATATATAGATAGCAAATGAGCACATGAAAAGATGTTCAACACCATTAGCCATCAGAGAAATGCAAATCAAAATCACAATGGGATAACCCTCCAAACCTATTATAATGGCTGAAATAAAAAATGACAGCCCAAATGCTAGTGAATATGTAGAGAAACTGCTGATGGAAGTAAAATGATGCAGCTATTCTGGAAAGCAGTTTGGAGTTTCTTAAAAAAACTAAACATGCAAGTACCATAGGATACAAACCAGCAAATGCATTCCTGGGTATTTATCCCAGAGAAATGGAAAATTATGTTCATATAAAAACCTATACGCAAATGTTTATAGCAGATTTATATGTAATATAAACTGGAAGGAGGAAAAAACAAACCAGATGTACTTCATGGGTGAAAGGTTAAACTGTGGTATGTCCATATCATGGAATGTAACTCATCAATAAAAACAAATGATGCATATTACAACTGGCATGAATCTCCAAAGAATTATGAGTTTAAAAAAAGCCAAATTGCAATATATGCATTCCATTTATACAATAGTTTTGAAATGACAAGATTGTAGAAATGGAGAACAGATTAGTGGTTGGCAGGAGTTAAGGACTGGAGGGGGGTGAAGAAAGGGGGAAAGGAGAAAAGTGTGGCTATAAAAAGGCAACATGAGAGATTCTTAGGTGATGGAAATGTGCTGTATCTTCAACGTACTGTACAGAGGATTTTTATTGGCTTTGGAAAGACTGGTTTTCTCACAGTAGTGATGACTTAATTGGTTATGATGGTGATAAAAAGACCCATCTGAGGTATTCAGAGATAAAACTATGTAGTGAACCCTTGGCCATAAAGCAAGGGTACAATAGCTGCCAATGTCTATCATTCAAAATATAAAACTATGCTTCCTTTCATAAAATTGTAGCACTGGAAGAGATGTTATAATTTGTTTCATTCAAACTCTCACTTTAGAGATGAGAAAATAAGAATCAAAGATGCCAAATTGTACACTTGGTCAGACCCACCAAGTCTTAAGATGAAAGTGGCACATATGTCCAGGATTAAGCACAAGCAGTGTCAGAAGGCCCAAGTAAGCAGCACAACCTGGTGGCCCAGACTTCCATATCATCCATCACAGTGGTACCGAGCAATATCTCTTTCTCAGCATTTCCCTGTGGCTGCATAGGAGGTCCCTTATAATATCTGACAAAAGAGGAAAAGAGCAAAGCATGGTTTACAAACTGTCAGCTCAGTATGTATGTGCAAGCTAAAAATGCACTGTGACTTCACTACAGACCCTTTTGTGGCCTTGAAAGAAAGTGGTAGAGGGAAGTTTTCTCCATAGTCAGATTCAGATGGCACAACTGATCATCCTTTTTTTTTACGGAAAAAGAACGGCCCAGGATTAGACTATATGCAAATTCATAGATGGCAAATAGCATAGAAGAAGAAAGATGGGAAGATCAGTTCTGGAGTCATGGTATGTGGATGCACCAATCGGAGTGGAAACAAGGAGTGAAGATCTTTGTATTGCGGCTAAAGTCCAAGGAAGAGCATCTACCCTGGAACAGGCTTTAAACGACCAAGTAATCAGAGTAGACGAAGTGTCAGCCAGCCGATGTCAGCCATCCTCTGTCATCAGAGACTCCACTGTCTCAACAATGGGCACATGAATAGAGTAACCATGGTGTCATGGTTGGATGGAGGTGTATAGCATGGGCCCAACCAGATAAGTTCCCATTTACTAAGGCTGGTATGACTTCGGCCACTGCTCAGTGTCCTAGAGCTAGCAACAGAGACCAACACTAAGTCTCAAATAGAGCATTATCCCTTCTGGAGACCAATCAGCCACCCGGTGGCAAGTTGAATACAATGGAATCCTTCCACCCTGGAAGGCAGCAGCAATTCATTTTGAATGAACACCCTTGGAATCTACACATATTCCAGGTATGGGTTTGTCTTTCTTGTCTGAAGAACCTCAGACATCTCCATTGTCCATGGGATTACAGAGAGTTTAGTCCTTCATCATGGGATCCCATATACCATTGCACCACACGAAGGCAGTAGTTCTTAACCAGGGGCAATTCCACACCCACCATACTCCACCCCCTAGACATTTGGCAATATCTGGAAACATTTTTCATTGTCGCAGATGGGAGAATGCTACTGACATCTAGTGGTTAGAGGTCAAGGTTGTTGCTAAACTCCTATAATGCACAGGATAGATCCTCTCAAGAAAGAATTATCAGGCACAAATGTCAATATGCCACTGTTCAGAAACTCTGAACTAAGAGGACTCTCCATACTGTTTCCCGTAATGGCTGTACTAATTTACATTCCCACGGTGTGCAAGAGTTCCCTTTTCTTTTCTTTTCTTTCTTTTTTTTTTTTAAGACAAGTCAAGCACAGTAGTGAGAAGGAGGGAAGACAGAACAGGGAGTTTGATCTGTAACTTACTGTGAACAATCAATTGAGATAACTCACTACTTTCAGATCAGCCAAGGGTTTCCTTTTCTCCCCATCCTTGCCAACACTTGCAACCTTTTGTCTTTTTGATAATGTCCATCCTAACAGGTATGAGGTGGTATGTCATTGTGGTTTTAATTTGCATTTCCCTAATGATTAGTGATGTTGAACATTTTTTTTACATAGTTCTTGACCGCTTGTATGTCTCTTGAAAAATGTCTACTCAGGTCCTTTGCTCATTTTGTTTTCTTGCTATTGAGTTGTTTGACTTCCTTATATACCTTGGATGTTATCAGGTATATGTTTCACAGATAGTTTCTTCCATTCCATAACTTGTTTCTTTTCTCTAGCTATAGGAAAGACTCACTTTAGTGCAAAGAAGGTGCAACAGTGGGCCCAGGGTTATGAGTTCCACTGATCCCACTGGTCCTATCACCACCACACCATTCAAAGGCAGCTGACACTGAAGAGCAATAGAATAGTTTACAGAAGGCATGGGTGAGGCACAAGCTTAAAAACGATATCATGCAATTAGGGAGTCATCTTCCAGGATAATATATACTCAAATCAGTGACCATTACATGGAGCTTTTCCCCATTAGTTAGAATATGTGGTACCAGAAACCAAAGGTTGAAAATAGGATTGACCCACAGGGAGCCTCTGCTTCCTTTTTCTAAAATTCTGACCTCTGTGTGTTTAGTGGTCTTGGTTCCTACTGTGGGAAATATCCATCAGTGAAATGTAGGTTATGATTTCTCCTTGTGTACTTCAGATTCCAAGTGGTGAGAGACAAGAAGACAAGGAGGGAGTACCATATAGATAGAAGCAATTGACACCATCAGGAGAAAGGCTGTTATGATACATTGGGGACAAGAAGGCACATATTTGGCACTTGGTTATCTCTTGGTACTTCCTTGCCCAATTTTGATGATAAATTGACAAATACAGTAGCCATAGTCTGAGCACAGCTTGATGACCAGTTGTGTAGACAATTAGAGATATGGGTTTGGGTTACCCCAACAGATAAGCCACCAAGACCAGAACAGGTGCTAATTGTGGGATAGATTGTGTAGGAAGGAGACAAGGATTTATCACGGTTGTAGCCTCAAGTGCAACTGTGTCAGTGAGAGCTATATGTCTCCCCATTAACTTTTCTCTAATGAGTTTACTCCAGGAAAGAGATACGTCAGAGTCCTGGAGAAATGGCTTTCAGAACTTTGGTGAAGCAAGAGGACCTAAGCTGTGCAAGAGTGGACGGTGCTGGATGCTGCACTACACGGACCACATTCCCCTTCCAGGAGGAAGGAACTAACTCCCTCAACTGCCGGGAGTATCACTGGCTGAGAGCTGTCAGCTGTCAGTCCTCTTTGCAAGTTGACCTCTGCTAAAGAGTCACCTTCCCAAGATTATTCCTCCTCAGAGCGCAAACTGCATCCAAAGACTGGTTGATGTAAAATATGAAGGCCTGTTTCCCTTTCCCCAACTTGGGTTATATCTGAAGGACCATCCCAGCGCCAGGGCTCCCCTTGGGGTTGCCCTAGTTCCTACTGTTACTGCACCGCAGTCCGACTTCTCCCTTGGCCTAATTCTGCTTTCTCCTCACCCCCCAATTGTTGATCCTGACAGCAATTTTCCAGAAACTTTCTGTATACTAAGCTCCATCTTGGAGTCAACTTTCTGGGGAATTTGACCTGCAATATTAATACATATACTGTAGTCACTGTACTTAAACATTGAATGAAAGTATGTTGCTTAACCTTGCCAGAACTTTCCTTCTTCTTAGAAAGCTTGTCTTAAGAATGTCTGTTCATAGATATACACCATTCATTCTCTCCTCTCCCTCATTTTTGCCTATTCTCTTTTGTGTTTGGGAAAATGTTCTGCTAGAAGTCAGAATAGCAATTGTTAGAACTAGAAAAAAAAGCAGGTAAAAGTCTATCCTTTCTTCTTTTTTATCTTCAACATGTACCCTGTGATAAAAAAAGATGGATAGGAATTAAAGTTAGTTTTAGTTCACCAAATATTTGATTTCAAGCATTTGTTTATGAAATGCAAATTCACCTTGATCTGGGCTCAAATTTACCAAGGCTTTCCCCTTTTTTCTTTTTTCAAACAGACGGACTTTATTTACATCATTGTTGGTATCAATCACCTTCAGGAGGACTATACCTTTGATTTGTTTGTCCAATAGCCCTGCCATGTTTCTATGTTTTTCATTTCTCTTCCTGTACATCAGTCTATACCAGGGGAGAAACTGGCTGAAGTTAAAGGGCAATGTCAAATACTAACTGAACAACAAATGGATGACCTCAACAGTGTTACTGCCCGGTTGAAATTCTTAATCTGCTTTATTGGCCAGAACTGAGATCCAAATATCTCCATTCAGCAAGTAAACTTAGACTATTCCCTTAAATACAAATTCCTGTAGAAAAACAACAAATCAGAAGAGAATAGAAAAAATTGGGATAATTTTTTCTTAAATGCTTAATAAAATTCACCAGTAAGCCACCTGGGCCCAGCATTTTCCTTGAGGAAAGTTTCTTAATTATAAATTTTATTTACTTAATAGGGCTGTTATGTTTCTCAAAAAAAAGTTAGTTCCTTTCATCTAATTTGTCTATTTTCATAAAATTGATCAAAATGTTTAATCTTTCCCTCTTTCTTGTATAACCAGATTTCCATGTGGTATCATTTACCCTTAGCCAAAAAAAAAAAATTTTTTTTCCTCTAGCATTTCCTTAGTGAATACTGCTGATTAATACTTTTCAAGGTGGACAAGTTGTATATTTTTCTTTCATTAGTTTGAAGATGTTGCTTCATTGTTTTTTGACTTTGATTGTTTCCGATGAGAGGTCAGCTTGCTTTCTTGTTGTTGGTCCTGTGTATTTAATGTGTAGTATGTCTTTTTTTCCTCTTGCTTTTTTAATGTTCTGTTTAACTTTGGTTTTCAGCAGTTTAATATAATGTGCCCAGGGTGCCCCTTGCTTGGTGTTCTCTTAGATTCTTGTAATTATAGGTGGACTTTTTAAAATGAAGTTTTGAAATTTTCCAACCAGTATTTCTTCAAATAATTTTTCTGCCCCATACTCTCTCTTCTCTTCTCTTTCTAGGACTCCAGTTACACAAGTATTGGCTTCATTTGCTATTATCCCACAGATCACTGATGTTCTGCTTTAGAATTTTAAAATAATTTTTTATGGCACACTTGCTCATAATTATTAATAAATCTGATAGAAAATCTTAAAAAATCAAAAGGTAAGCAATCATTCTTATAGAAATTGTAGTTTTGTTCTCTTCTCTAACAAACCTTATACCTCATTTTTTTTTTTTATGTCTTATGTTGGCCAATACAGACTTGCAATCTGTATTGATGAGTAGCAATGACAATGAGTATTCTTGTCTTTAATCTGCCTATAGGTGAAAATATCTAAAATTTCACTATTAAGGATGCTGTTTGCTAAGGTTATTAAAAGGTAACTTCAGTTAATTTCAAGTAGTTTCCTAATTTGGAGTATTTTGCTATTTTTAAGTAGATTTTGATTTTTATTATTTTTCTCTATTTGGAAAATAGGTTGACAAATAGTCACTAGTGCTAGTCTCCAATCATTTCAAATTGTCTCCATTTCTAAACATATGTAGGATTTTACTTCTTTATCCTCTGGAAGTCAGGTTGGCCATGTGACTTGCTTTGGCCCATGAAGTATGAACAGAAAAGGTGTGTGCCACTTCTAGGAAGAAATTTTCAGAGTCAGTGTGGTATGGTTCACCAGTTTCCACTTTTCTGGCACAGTGATTGTGTGAGTATATGTAGAGAAGCACTTCTGTCAGCCTGGGTCCCTTAGTGACTACACTGAGCAGAGTGCCCTTGCCAGTGGTCACTGGGTGGGTAACATGAGCAAAAATGTAATCCTCATCACGGTAAACTACTCAAATATTATTGTTGTTTATTCCTGCAAAATAATCTAACCTATTCTTTATTTTTTTTTATAATAAAACATTCTTTCATGTAAGGCACTTCCACTTGATCATAACATACTATTTATTAATATTTTCTATTCCATAACCTTGATTAAGTTTTATTAATCAAAGTTTATAAAACCTTGTGTTGATAATATCATAACCTGAATTTAACATGCTTTGTGTACCAAGTGAGCAAAACCAGGTGAGCAACACAGATTAGAGAATGTTTTGTTAAAACTATTTTCTTCTTAGAGTAAAATGGGTGAAAAAATAATAATTGAATATATAGTTCCTGACCTCAGGGGTTAATAGTGAGATAGTTTAAGGCTTCATGGAAAAGGTGACATTTAAAGTGAGCTTGAAGGATGAACAGAGTAATGATGGGAAAATGCTAGGCAGGGTCCGTTAACTAAATAAACTGTGAGGAAAGTATAGCCAGAAATATGAATAGAACAGCTAGGTATATGAGTACAGTTTAGCTTACTTGTAATAGCAGTTAATTTGAAGGAGTGTGGATTTGATTCTATAGGCATCAAAGGTCTTTGAATAGGGGAAACCTTTTGTTATCGTTTTAGGAAGATTATTAATATTGCCATTGTATTTAGGGTGAATTGTAAGAGGTTTGGGAGGAGAGAGGATTTTAATTGTCATGGTGAGACAGTGAGGGCCTGGGAGAAGGGATGGAAAAGAAGGAATTGCTTTGAGGTTTGCTGAGCTACATGGTTTCCAGATGTTTTCACCTATGACTTAGCACCTGAAAACCTAACATTCTTCATTTTTGTATATTTCAAGCCATATAAATAGAGTCTATAACTAGATGCACCTTATTGGATAACCACCCCAAATGTAGTATTTTATGTTATTAAACTCTGACTCAATATACTAATGTTTGACACTAAAACCAAAAGTGAAAACAGATGACTAGGGAAAGAAAAGTTGGCAGCACCAACTTCTGGGAGTGGAGTAGGGTTTTTTCTTGGCCTTCAGCTGAACAATAGGCAATTGTGATTCAGGTGTATTTGTTTATTCTGGTAGAAAAAAGTCCTCCCACTAAAACAAAAGTGCCATTATAAAGAGCTAGACAAAATCAACACCACCCTACTTTGCCATATCTTGCATGACTATAACTGGATCACATTCAGGGATTGTCGATCAGACTTCCTTTGTCTCCTTTAAAAAAGGCATTTTGCAAATTGTAATACTTCTCCATGTTCTAAAGCATCATTTGTCCAGGAGAGAGAGGTTGGGTGTCAAGCATGGGGGGGCGGGGGGAGAATCTAGGGGTTTCTAAAGTGGTCACTTCGGGAGTCATTTCACAATATATTTGTTGGAATGTCTTCCAGTTTTGGTTTTGTTACCTTCTCTCTGTTTTCAATGTAAACAGCGGTAGAAAGTGAGCTATCTTCCGGCTGTTCAAAATAACTACTTACTTGAGTAAAATTTATAATGTTGGATTCTACTTTTAGCTAGAAAATGCAAACAAAGCTTGGAGACTGCTTGTTGCCTGACCCTAAATTCATTCCATGTTGCTATAGCATCACCCTTGAGAAAACGGGCCTGCCTGTTTTTCTCCCCATAGACACACTCAATGGGCTTTTGTCAGCTTTTGAATTATAGCATTAAAATTTAAACACTAGGGATTTAATGGAGGATTATTATGACACTCCAGTGCATTCTTTCTGTTGCCATTAGCAACAACCCCAAGGATGAAGTACAATAATTGTTTTAAGAGGTGCTGTTTTTCTACATTTTTGGAGTTACATAAACTGATTTGTGTGTGTACTATTAATGTGAGTACTGATGTTATGTAATACCAATCTAATACTTAAGGTATTTGTTTTCCCTTTTTGTTCAACCAGTCTACAAAGGCAAAATATATTTTCACAGGCCCCCCCAAAGATGAACTTCAATCTGTTGCTCCGAAACACATTCTCTACTGTCTAGAAGATGTGCAAACGCAATAGCATAGTGTTCTTCATCTCAAATCCTTCAAAGTGCTGTCAGAATAAAGGAATCTCCACCGAAAGCCCCAGAGAGATGTCTGTCTGTATGATATGGTAATGACGGAGCCTACTCCTGATAGGATTCTGGGAGAAACCGGCTACTGAAACCTAATGAAAGGGATGAGAATTTCTGCCTACAATACTGTTTGTTTGATCGGTCATATCCTTGTGTCTAAGAAGACATCAAAATAAATAATAAAAGCAAGAGATTGTTTGAATTTTGTTTGATTATATTATCTGGGAAATTTTCTTATAGGTAATTTTGCATCTAGTTCTTTTTCCCTGCCGGTTACTTGCCTTTCTAGTGGGACGTCATTTTCACCCCTTTCCTATTCTGACATCAGCATGCAGGTTTACATTCAGGATTGTATTTTTCTCTCTAAGCAACAGGGACCCTCAAAACAATTTATGTGACTCTCACAGCTACCAAAATACAGTACATCCTTTCTTCTCCTGTATTGCTGCTAGATAACTCCTCAAAATATTTTTCATTTTTTCCCTTTGAAGTAAATTCAAGGACATTGTAGAAATAATATATAGTGAGTAATGGGTGGTAAATAAATAAACAGCTGTTTGTATTTTCACCACACAGACATAACGTTTTTAACCTAAGATATATCTTTACAGTATAGCAATGAAAATAAGTCTTACTTTCACCAAAGACATCCAGGATTTCCCTAGTCTCTTCTGTAGATGTAACCCTATTACCAGTTTCTTGCGTTTTCTTTCAGAGGAGTTCATGCAAACATTTTTATATATGCTATTTTCACGTGAAAATGATAAGTTTTACATTTTTACACATAGCAATAAATCTTGAAATAAGTATAACTTCTAGAATTTGCATGGAAGAATCACATGGGTGGCAGTCTTGTGGGACTAGAGAGTTGGGGGTTTGAGGAAGGAGACTAAAGGACTTACCTCAAAGTTGCCTTTGCTAAGCAAGCATATTATCATTTATTAGGCCATATGCAGTAGGTCAGCAAATGGCAAAGGTAATGAAACATGCTTTTATTCACACTTCACATTAACACTGAGAACATAGTCACTGTTCATAAAAACAACACTTGTTAATAATATTTTTATTTGTCATGGTTCGGATGGAACTACAATTTCTATGCTGAGGTCCTAAGTGAGAGATTTTTAGGTAGTTCCTTGTCATTTGCTGTCAAAAACAATGTTGCAGTAAATATCCTTGCAAACATGACCTTATGCACACATGTGCTTTTACTCCAAATTACTAGAAATTGAATTACTTAGGTCAAAACATAATATACATAGATGTCCATCATCGGTGAACCAGACCAGGCATTTAGGGAAACGCCATAATTTAGGTCCCCGTTGAGCCAGTGGCATTCCTTTG
Source organism: Cynocephalus volans (assembly GCF_027409185.1). Classification (NCBI taxonomy): domain Eukaryota; kingdom Metazoa; phylum Chordata; class Mammalia; order Dermoptera; family Cynocephalidae; genus Cynocephalus; species Cynocephalus volans. The sequence continues at coordinate 132,713,491 of NC_084464.1, forward strand.
AGAAGCAGAGTGGGGGATCGCCAGGGGATAGCTGCCCCTTTTTGTGTAATACCAAGATGCTGCTGGGGCCAGGCCAACCGTGCTCTTGAATACATAATTTTTGAATACAAATTAGTCTTCTGCAGTTTTATGGATGTAAAAGATGACAGGAGACTCCTAAGTCAAAGACAAAAAAAAGACTTATTACTTACAGCACGGTAAACAGCATGAACATCAGCCCTTTGATGATTTGAGCCCTTGAAAATTCCCTTTGCTCCCAATCCCCACGAAGGTGAAACTGGCCCAGATGTAGCCTCCACATGCAGTGATAGGGAATGTGAATATTTTATAATGATCAGTAAACATGTCTTTCCTTTGCTCCAGAGGAAGATATTATCTTGATTACAGTAGACAGCATGCATGCCTACTCTCTATTCTGGGGAAGACACTATCTCTATCACAAATATCCTTAAAAAGATAGTCCAGAAGAAAAGACAGTCAGTGCCTCTGTTCCCAACATGTGTCAAAATGTGAGAAACCCATAGAGAACTGTTTCCAAACACGTTCTGTGGATTGGATGTACTAAAATGTATTTAGCTACCCGCCCCCGCAACCCCCACCCTGCCAACACACACATGTTGGTGGGAATTCTTCTGTTAAAAACCAGTACTAGCTGATGGAATAATCCTTATGTACTGTTTATTTCTACTGGGTAATTTATCAGATGAAATTATTATGTCAAAGTTGTTGTGTTTAATTTTAGCATATTTTGCAAGTTTGCTCTACCAAGAAGCTGTCAAAATTAACATTGCAAACAAATGTGTCCAAGAGTGACTTCCTATTGTAGATAAAAAAATGATAAGCCTCATATTCTTTAATTTAATCTTTCCTAAGAAGGTAAGTGAAGGCAGAGACTATAGAATTTAACTAGAATTTTAATGAAGCACCTTAAATATAATGATAAGACAGTTGATATACCTGTTTTGAAAAGACAATGCTCTCATATATCCATTATATCTTATCAGCAGAATAAGACAAAGGCTAGAAAATATTTGCATGCTGTTTTCATAAAATTTAAGGTAAATCTACAGTTAGACAAAACCTCCAATTTCATGATGACAATGTACAGGCTAAATTTATTCAAAAAGAAGGACAAAGGGTTTTTCTGTATTATTAAAAGATACCATGGACTTTGTACTTATAATCTTAAATTTATATCTTTTTAAAATAAGGAAGTAAATTTGTTAATAATTCTTGTAAAATACTATATTCACTTTTAAAAATTATGTTTCTTGTATGAGATTGATGTTACCCACCAGTCTTGCAATAATTAAATTACTCTAAAGCTTCACTGGTTTATTCTGTAACTTCCCTGGAAGCGGCTTGATTTACATAGTAGCATTAAAAACTTTTGTTAAACTTTCTACTACTTACAATCTGGTTATATTAGATAATCTGGCTTATATTAGATAATCACAACAAACCTTGTCATTTAACATATTCATTTCTAACAATAACTATTCATTTTTCTCCTTCAGCAAAATCTGTGTTAGTACTGAGAATTACCACTTGTAAATTTGTAGTAATTTCTACTGAATGAGAAACAGTATCTTATTGTTGTATTAACCCTCTCTGGAGGAAATTTAAGTCCTCTGGATTTAGATTTATTTATGTCAGTCAAAGAGGATCTTTGGTCAAAGATTACAGCAAAAGGAAACCAATTGGTGAGAGTCAAGACAATCAACAAACAATAGGTATGGATCCCAAGAACTGCAGATATTGCAATTATCAGATGTAGGACATACATATAAAATATTTTTAAAAGGAAGATAAAAAAAATTTTTAAACTATCAGACAGATTTAAACAAAATACAACTTTTAAAAATGAAAATATAATCTTTAAAATTAAAAACTCAGTGAACAATCAGATTAACATAGGTAAAGAGTCAGTAAGTCAACTCAAAGTTTTATCATAAAAAATAATGAAAAATGTAGCACAAAGACAAAAGAAAATGAAAAATTTCTAAAGAGTGGTTAAGAGAGAGGGAATATAGAATATGAGGATCTAAACCTTGTCTTAAGAGTTTGAGAAGACGAGAAATAGAGATGAGGGAGCAGAGCCAACTTTTGAAAAGGTAATGACAAAGAATTTTCCAGAAATGATGAAAAATAAGTATCTACAGATAGAAGGAGCATAATGAATACCAAATGGGATAAATACAGATTAATCTATAACTATGCACCTTCCACTAAAGCTTTAGAATTCTGGAGACAAAGAAAAGCTCTTAAAAGCACCCTAAGAGAATAAACAAATTTCCTAAAAACAAGCAATTGAACTAAAAGTAGATGTCTCAACAGTAGCAACAAAAGCCAGGACTCAGTGAAATGATGGAATTGTCAGCCTAGAATTGTGTAACCAGCCAAACTCTCTTTCAACAAGAGCAAAATAAAGACATGTGCATAAATAAGAACTGAGACCTTTCACCACCAGCAGAACTTCAGTAAAGTAACTTCTAAGGTATGTCTTTAAGCATAAAAGGATATGACTCTAAAAGGAAGACCAAAGATGCGTAAGAGCAAATAAGGTGGAAAAAACTATGCACAAAATAGACAAATTACTGGTGAGTTGTTCAAGAAAAATAAATAATATTAATGAAACATATAACTAAAGATAGGGCAGAGATTAAAAAGATAACATTAGAATACTGTGAACCTTTAAATTTGGATGGAGGACAATTAGTAGCTCCTCAGAAAAAAGTAATACAACAAAAGAATACTCTTATAACATTAATATTAAATTTATAATAATGTGTGAATAATATTTTAACAATTTAAAATCGAATCAGTTTTTTTTAAAAAAGCCTTTACAAAGCCAATAGCATGCCCAGATAATTTTAAAGAAAAAGTTTTATTAAACTTTCTTTTACTATATCATTGCAGTTTTGTACATATTCTTCCAGAAAATAGAAATAGAAGAAAAAGAACCTCATTTCGTCTTATAAGACAAGTATGATCTTAAAAACAAAACCAGATGTATTTGTTTTCTGGTGTTGCTGTAACAAATCACCACAAACTTAATTGTTTAAAAGAGCACTCACTTATTATCTTACATACAGTTCTGGAGGTCAGAACTCTGACACGGATTTCACCAGGCTAAGATCAAGGTGTCGGCAGAGCTACTGTCCTTTCTGGGACTTAGGGTAGAACTGGTTTTCAGGGACTGCCTGCATTCCTTGGCTCATGGCTTTCTTCCTCCATCTTCAATGTAAACAATGACGGGCTGAGTCTTCATACCACACCTCTCTGGCTCTCCACAGTTGGGAAACGTTTTCTGCTTTTAAAAATGGATGTGATTAGACCTTGACTTCTGGGAAGATGATGGACTAGAGGTGACCAGAGTGTGTTCATCCCACTGAAAAAGATCACAATGGGCCCACCACCACAGTTGCCAGAGCCATTGTCTGGTCGCAGAACCATTATCCATCTCAGAGCAGCTCCCCACAAAGCAGCAGTGCTGCAGATGGCCTGTTGCTGCAGCTGCAGATGCCACAGATATGAGGGAGGCAGCTGCAATCACCACCACTGCCACTGCCCCAAGATAACCCCACTGCTGCCTCTGACACTGAAAACACAAAGGAGGCAGTTGCAGCCGCTGGCACCACTGCCACTCCCAGGAGGTAATCCTGCTGCCACTGTGAACACTATAGCTAAGTGGGCAGCCACTGCAACCACCACTGCTGCAGTTGCCACCACCACCAGTGATGCCAGCCAGCCACTAAAATTGTGTGAGCAGCCCACCACCACTAGAGCCAATGCTGCAAATGTACAAAGCCACTGCCACACCAATGAGATATAACAAACTCAACGAGATAAAAGAAGAGGCAGTTAGATGATACAATGAACTAAACAAAACTATCCAAGATATGAAGGAGGAAATTCACAAAGAAATTAATACTTTAAAAAAGAATTTAGCAGAACTCATCGAACTGGAGTCATTCAATGAAATAAAAAAACACAACTGAGAGCTTAAGCAGCATGCTAGAGCAAGCAGAAAAAATAATTTCTGATCTTGAACACAGTCTTTTTGAAATAACTCAGGTGGACAAAAACATTTTTTTTAAATGAAGAAAATCTAGGAGAGCTAGAAGACAACCTCAAGCTGGGGTTGAGGAGAAAGATAAAGGCATTGAGAACATATTCAACAAAATAATAGCAGAAAACTTCCCTGGCATAGGGAGAGACATGACCTTCAGATTCAGGAGGATCAAAGATCCCCAAACAGATTCAATCCAAAAATATCCTCTCTGAGACACATTATAGTCAAACTTGGAAAACTCAAAGACAAAGAGTGTCCTAAAAACAGCAAGAAAAAAATGTCAAGTCACCTGTAAGGGAGTCCCCATCAGACTAACAGCAGACTTCTCAACAGAAACTCTATAGGCCAGAAGAGAATGTGTTGATATATTTAAAACATCCAAACAGAAATCAATAAAATTCCAGGAGTAAGACAATACCTTTTGATAACCACTCTAAATGTAAATAGATTAAAATCCCTGATCAAAAGACATGGACTGATTGATTGGACTAAAAAGCTTAACCCTCCTATATGCTGTCTTCAACAGACTCATGTCACTTGTAAAGACACACACAGGCTATAGTGAAGAGGTAGAAAAAGATATACCATGCAAATGAAAATCAAAAACTAGCAGGAGTAGCTATGCTTATATTGAATAAAATAGACTTTAAACCAAAAACCATAAAAAGAAACAAGGAAAGCTGTTATATGATGATAAAGGGATATATCCAGAATGAAGATATAACAATCGTAAATATACATATATATACCCAACATTGGAGCACCCAGATGGATAAAGCAAACATTATTAGGCCTGAAGAAAGAGATAGAACAAATATGATAATATTTTGGGACCTGAACACTCCTCTCTCAACCCTAGACAGATCATCTAAGCAAAAAATTAACATAGAAACAGAGGATTTAAACCACACTTTAGACCAATTGGACATGGCAGATATCTATGAAACATTTCATCCAACAACCACAGAATATACATTCTTCTCATCAGCACATGGAACATTCTCCAGGATTGCCCACGTATTAGATCACAAATGAAGTCTCAAAAAACTTTTAAAAATGGAAATCATTTCAAGTATCTTTTCAGACAAGAACAGATTAAAACTAGAATTCAAAAACAAGCAAAACTCTGGAAACTATACAAATACATGCAAATTAATCAACATGTTCTTGAACAACCTATGTGTTCAAGAAGAAATTAAACAGAAAATCAAAAAATGTCTTCAAAGTAATGAAAATAAAGACACATTATACAAAATATGTGAGATACTGCAAAAGCAGTACTAAAAGGGAAGTTTATTGTAATAAATACCTACATCAAAAGAATAGAAAGATTTCAAATAAACAGTCTCACACTACACCTCAAAGAATTAGAATACCAAGAACAATTTAAAACCAAAGTTAGTCGATGGAAAGAAATAATTAAGATCAAAGCAGAACTAAATGACATACAAACCCCCAAATAATATGAAAGACTGATGAAACAAAAAGTTGTTTTTTGAGAAGATAAACAAAATAGACAAACCATTAAGTAGGCTAACTAAAAAAAGAGAGAAGACCCAAATAACAAAAATTAGAAATTAAAAGGGAGACATTACAACTGATACCACAGAAATGCAAAGACTCATTAGACACTATAATAAATAACTATACACCAAGAAATTTGAAAACCTGGAGGAAACAGATAAATTTCTGGACACATACAAACTACCAAGACTAACCCAAGAAGAAATAGAAAATCTGAACAAACCAACAGCAAGCAATGAGATTGAAGCTGTAATCATCAGTCTCCAAACAAAGAAAAAGCCCAGGATCGGATGGCTTTACTGCTGAATTCTACTGAACTTTTAAAGATGAACTAATACCAATTCTCTTCAAACTATATAAACAAATTGAAACAGAGGCCATTCTCCCAAATTCATTCTATGAGGCCAGCATCACCCTAACAGCAAAGCCAGACAAAGGTACAACAAAAAATATAGGCCAATATCTTTGATGAACATAGACACAAAAATCCTCAATAAAATATTAGCAAATAGAATACAGCAACATGTCAAAAAAATTATACATCATGATCAGGTGGGATTCATCCCAGAGAAGCAAGGATGGTTCAACAAATGCAAGTCAATAAATGTGATAAACAACAGCAACAAAATCAAGGACAAAAGCTATATGAATATCTCAGTAGATGCAGAAAAAGTACTTGACAAAATTCAGCTTAACTGCATGATAAAGACTCTTAGCAAATTAGATATAGAAGGAAAGTATCTCTACACAATAAAAGCCATATATGACAAGCCCACCACCAATATCATCCTGAATGGGAACAAAAACAGGAATAAGACAAAGATACCCACTCTCAGCACTCCTATTTGAATAGTAGTAGAAGTACTAGCCAGAACAATCAGGCAGGAGACAGAAATAAAGGGCATTCAGATTGGAAAAAATGAAGTCAAACTGTCCCTCTTTGCATATGATATAAGCCTACATATACAGAAACCTAAAGATGCTACAAAAAAGCTCTTAGAACTGATAAATGATTCCAGTAGTTGCAGGATACAAAATCAACAAATGAAACTCAGCAGCATTTTTATACTCCAACAATGAACTAGCAGAAAAAGAAATCAAGAAAGCTAGCCCATTTACAATAGTCACCAAAAAATAAAATACTTAGGAATCCATTTAACCAAGGGAATAAAAGATCCCTACAATGAAAACTACAAATCACTGTTGAAAGAAATTAAAGAGGACACAAAAAGATGGAAAGACATCCCATGTTCTTGGATTGGAAGAATCAACACTGTGAAAATGTCCATACTACCCCAAACAATGTACAGATTCCATGCAATCCCCATCAAAATACTAATGACATTTTTCACAGAAATAGAAAAAACAATCCTAACATTCATATGGAACAAAAAAAGACCCCAAATAGCCAAAGCAATCCTGAGTAAAAAATAAAATAAAGCTGGAGACATTGTACTAACTCACTTCAAATTATACTACAAAGCTTGAGTAACCAAAACAGCATTTCACTCGCATAAAAACAGACTCTTGGACTAATAGAACAGAATAGAGAACCCAGAAATCAACCCACATACTTACTGATCTTCAACAAAGCCACCAAGAACACATGTTTGGGAAAAGACAGCCTCTTCAATAAATGGTGCTGGGAAAACTGGACATCCATATGTAAAAGAATGAAACTAGACCTCTCACCACATACCAAAATCAACTCAAAATGGATTAAAGACTTAAACATAAGACCTGAAACTATAAAACTGCTCCAAGAAAACATAGAAGAAACACTTCAAGAAGTAGGACTGGGCAAAGACTTTATGAATATGACCACAAAAGCACAGGCACCAAAAGGAAAAATAAATAAATGTGATTATATCAAACTAAAAAACTTCTACACAGCAAAAGAAACAATTAATTAACAGAGTGAAAGACAACCAACACAGTGGGAGAAAATATTTTCAAACTATGAATCCGACAAAGGATTAATATCCAGAATATACAAGGAACTCAAACAACTTACCATTAAAAAAACAAATAACCCAGTTAAAAAATGGGCAAAGGAGCTGAACAGGCATTTCTCAAAGGAAGATATACAAATGGCCAACAGACACATGGAAGAATGCTCAACATCACTCAGCGTCAGGGAAATGCAAATCAAAACCACACTGAGATACCATCTCACTCCAGTTAGACTGGCCATTCAGCATCTCACTCCAGTTAGACTGGCTGTTATCAAAAAGAAAGAGAATTGCAAATGTTGGCAAGGATGCCGAGAAAAAGGAAACCCTCCTACACTGTTGGTGGGACTGTAAATAGGTGTGGCCATATGGAAAATGGTATGGAGGTGTCTCAAACAACTACGAATAGAAATGCCATGTGATCCAGCAATCCCACTTCTGGGTATATACCCAAAGGAATGGTAATCATCATGTGGAAGGGACACATGCATTCCCATATTTATCGCGGCTCTATTTACAATAGCCAAGAGTTGGAACCAGCCTATATTTCTATTGTCAGACAACTGCATAAGGAAAATGTCATATATTTACATAACTGAATACTACTCTGCATAAAAAAGAATGAAATACTGCCATCTGCAGCAATATGGATGAACTTAGAGAAAATTATATTAAGTGAAATAAGCCAGACACAGAAAAAGAAATTTTGCATGCTGTTACTCATAACTGGGAACTAAAAAACTAAAGAAAGAAAGGAAGAAAGAAAGAAAGAAAGAAATGTACAACAATCACAATAATACATTGAACTTTCAAAAGGATAGAACAGAACTGAGGTTACCAGAGTTGAGCGGTGGGGGGGGGGGGGGGGTCCATATGGTAAGGGAGGGTTTGGGAAAGGGCAGCAAAAAACATTACACAATGTAATTATATAAAGCTGAATATACTAATTATCCTGATTTAAGGATCACATATTGCACACAGGTATTGATATTCAACTCTATACCCCACAGACATGTATAAGTAACAATGTTTCAATTAAAAAAAAAAGGATGTGATTTGATTGGGCCCACCCAGATAATCGAAGATAATTTTGCAATCTCAAGATCCTTAACATTAATCATAGAGGCAAAGGCCCTTTTTCCAAGTAACATAACATGCTTACAGTTTCCAAAGGCTAGGACATGGATATCTTTTGTGGGGCCATTATTTTGCCTAGAACACTCAAAAAAACAAATGTAAGAAAGGGAAATTAAACATGAACATATATGTAAATTTTCTAAAGGATATTTTTATATCCTTTAGAATATAGAAAGAATACCTTGGAAATATTAATCCATGATCATATTATGATCAAGAAATTCAACATTGTTAAATATCTCAGAAAAATCTATAAATCTAATTACTATATGAACAGAAAAAGGGAGACATGCCATACAATCATCTCAGTAGACACAGAAAACAATAGGTAAAATTCAACAATTATTTATGATCTTAAAATTACTCTTAGAATCTTAGAAATGAAGAATTTCTACAATCTGATAAAAGAGATCAACAGAAAACCAACAGCAAACATCAACCTTTGAGGCAAAATATTGTGTTCCCTTTAAAATCACTTTAAAACAAGAACACCCCCATACAACATGGAAGTTTAATTTTTTCCTCATAACCCAGTAAATATAAATGCTTCAATATTAAAATATCTGTATATTTTGATATACTGATGCCATTTTTATGGCTGTGGCAAAAATGCCTATATTTTACTAAAAAAAAATAAAAATAAAGCTTTCAAAGCATTAACTGGGTAAATCTAAATGCTTCAACAGGTGAAAATCTACATGTGTTGGTGTATTTGCTGCCGTCTTTATGGCTATGGTGAAAAATGTCTATTTTTTACAAAAAGAAATACAAAGACATTAAAACATAAACTAAATTTTTATGCTTCAACAAGTAAATATCCACTATATCGCAACATTCATGTCATATTTTAAAGTTTCAACATGTAAAAAAAATGTTGGTGTGCTACTGTGGTGTTTAAAGCTATGTTAAAAAAATCTCTGTTTTTTACAAACAAACAAAAAACATCGATGTCTAAGGCAGTCAAGTAAGACCGAGAAAAAACAGAAATTCCAAAGTTTGGGGGAAAACCTAAAATCTTTATAATTCACAGATAGAAAACTGATGAATTTACAGAAGTAATATATTTTGGGAAAAAAACCCAAATAAACAAAACCCAAGAAAGGAACCATAATTTCGGCATTCAGGAGAGTGGTTATATTTGGGAACAGGAAGATGAGATATTGAGAAATGTACAAGTACACACAGGTGGTTCCAAAACCATCGTTAATACTGTAGCTCATGAATGTGGAAATGGTTCATTGTTCCTTATTTTATTATTAATATGCTTCTTTAGAAGTTAATGAAAACTTTAGAAGTTATGTGTTACAAATAAGAGGAACCATATATTCCAAAAAAACCAAAACAATAACAAGTATAATGTTCTTATCATCAATGATAACCATGATTAAGATTTTGGTGTATTTCATTTTAGTATACACACACAAAAAAATACTTCTCTTGTCTTAATTTTCTAAATAGGATCATATTGTTTAGACTATCAGGCATTTCTCTTTTTACTAATATTATTATGTGACCATTTCTTTTCTTAAAAAGCACTTTAAGACATAATTTCTAAGGGCTACATTATATAACATTTCATTCTTTTATTCTTGCATTGTCATGACTGCGATGAACATTCTTGAACATAATCCTTTGTATTTATAACCTTGATTATTTCCTTAATATAAATTTCTAAAATGAAATTGCTGGATCAAAGTACACAGATTTAGGAGGCCAAATTGACCTTCACTTTAGACTGCACCATTCAGTATGAGTCACGACTTTTCCTCTCCCACATTCTGTGGTTTTAAACACCACAATGCATATTCTAGAAGGAATAAGGAACCTAGTCACTGGAGAAATCAATATACCATTTCCTCCTCTTTTTTTCTCCTTCTCTTCTGTCCCCCATTTCTACACATAAATGTATATGAGTATCTATACAAATCATCAAGTAATGGGAGAAAACCAACAAGAATAAAGAAGGAAACAAATACCATAATAAAAAGAAATCTTACAAATGGAAAATTTAAAACAGACATCCTCAACAAGATTCCAGAGAATACTGTAGCAATAAAACAAAAACATGGTGCTATGAAAAAAGAATAATCAGAGAACAGTTTTTTTGGAATTAAAACTGTGCTTTTAGAAATAAAATATTTTGAAACCATGACTGTGGGAATACAGTTATGCATAAAACGCTGAAGAACAGAATAGTTCTGGAAGAAGATTGAGTTGATGATCTGAAAAATAAAGTCACATCAAGGAAAATTTCCCAGAATGAAAAGCAAAAAGACAAAGAGATGAAAATTAGATGATGAATGTGAAAGCGTTTTGTACATTAAACTACTGGAGTAGCATTAGTAATATATAAGATATAAGGTAGCACTAGTCAGTAGTAGATAGTGGATTGTAATATATAATGGAAGAATTCTAAATATTTGAACAGATTATCAGGACAAATGTATTTACTTTAAATATTAATATGTGAGTATATACATGTGTATATCTAATTGAACAGTTAAGTTCTGTAATATCACTAAATCTCTTTCATATGACACATTTTATTGTAGAATTATTTCTCAGTATTGTGGAAATCATTTAGGTTCCTAGAAATCACAAGATGGAATTTCATAAGGCTGAAAATATGATGAGCATAGAGTTTCATGCATGTTCTGACACTTCTGTGATTTTAGAAAAGCACTGTTTGGGGGTAGGTATACACAAAAGACAGATAATGGTCATTTGTAAGGATGGGTCAGTTTTTCCAGCTTCTTCAAAGTGCAGACTTAAGCTCATATTTACAACAAAGATTCTGCATAGTTTTCATTTCACCTGAAACTAATTTAATTTTTTAGTGGCTTTGAAATCAAATAGCACAGAGAATTTCATTTGCATGTAAGACTCCTTTTTGTTATTTGAGTGTCTGCACATGGATTTTTCTTAAAGACAGATGCTTCATACAAGATACAAATACTCAAGTTGGCCCCAAACTCCTAAAATAGGACTCTAAACACCACCGAAATCTGATAGTAATGCCAAGAAGTCCACTAGTACCTATGCTTTTAAAACTCAGAGAAATGCTATTCAGTGAAAAAGCACTTTGGCCTACTCTCACTCTTAGCAACAAGAAGTTAGGTCGGTGGCACACACCATTTCCGACAAAATGAGGATGACTAAACCACTGACTAAAGTTGTCAACTCCTGAAATGGGCATTAGGTTATGGAGAAAATAAAAATATTAAATGAAGTGACCCTGATAAATATTGACTTTCTGGCAAGTTTGGATCTCTTCATGCTAAATAAAAATATGAGGTTTCTTAGTGACACTTGACCTATGAAGTCATCTCCAGTAATATTATAATACATTGGACAAGAAATGCAAAACAAATGAATCCTCTAACTGAGCCAAATTATTACAACAGCCTTTGACTAATTCTTTCCATATTATGCTTTCCTTTTGCCAATTACCACCCACTTCCTCAGTATGGTTTTCACGGTTTATAGAAATTTGAAGCTGTCAGTGTCATAAACTTACAGAATAATAATGACCACAAACAAAAAGTGTAAACAAAATACAATCATAATGCAAGAGCATAATTCGGGAAATAAAATTCTGACTTCTTGTAAATAAAAGTCAAATCTAACTCTCTTCAACATGTTCCTTTTTTTCTTATTTTGTATTGGTCTTTTTTTTTTTTTTTTTTTTTTTTTTTTTGTCGTTTTTTCATGACCGGCACTCAGCCAGTGAGTGCACTGGTCATTCCTATATAGGATCCGAACCCGCGGCGGGAGCGTCACCGCGCTCCCAGCGCAGCACTCTACCGAGCACGCCACGGCTCGGCCCTGTATTGGTCTTAATTAATTTGACAATCATATTCTTATACAGAATATGACAACTGTTAATATGATAATCCTATACTCTGCAGAGGTATATCTCTAAGAAAATGACATTATGAACAATATAAGTTTTGACTGTGTACATGCCATATGAAAAACACTGGCTCAGTACAGGGTGTAGTATACGGAAGAGAGAATGTAATTTGAAAAATAACGCATGGTTCCTATGGTCGAAGGAACTGACCATCCAGGAGAGGAAAAGGACATGTTCAGGAAAAGTCCAGGATCTTGGGTATAAACAAAGAGGTAAAGATAGAGGAGAGAGTACTAACTGTACGCTGGGTGTAGAATGAGGTTTTATTATTTGAATGTTGATTTTATGACATGACTTGTAGGGGACAGGGGAAGACTTCCCCTTAAACCCACTGAAGATTCTCTGAAAAATCAGCTGATAAACACAGATCAATGTGAAGAAAAGGATTAACAAGTTTATTTGATCATAGTTTTATGTGACACAGGACCCTTCAGAATGAGGACCCAAAGATATATAGAAAACTGTCTATTTTTATGCTTAGGTTCTGTGAAGCAGGGACAGCTGTGTAGAAATGTGATTGGACAAGAAAAGTATGACCTAATGCCAGTAGACTGAGTGGGGAAACCCGGCAAGTCCAGTCTGTTCAGATTCTTCTTGGCCTCTCTTTGTAGCGTTCATTCTTCCAGGGTATGGGGCAGGACCCTTTCTGGAATGGGGGTCTTATGACGTACAATCAGTCAAGGTAGGTCAGAGAATTTCTTTAAAGCCAGCTCCAAGACAGAAAGGTGATGGTGGTGGTGGTGGTGGTGGGGTGCTGATTAGAGTACAATTTTAGTCTTTATAGCTGGCTTTTGGGAAAAGGGGTTCTGATTTCTATGAGCCGCCTTGGGGAAGAGGGATTCTAGATTCTATGGCTTGCCTCAGGGCAGAATGAGGCTGAGACACAGGAGGTTCAAAGGGAAACTTTGCTTTTGAGTCTGCTTCTGAGGCCTCTACTTTGGGGTATCACTTGCTGAGCCCCAACAAACTTTTTTTAAAAGTCCCCCTCTACTGCCACAATAAAGTGTTCTTTCAGGCCTAGGAGAGTGGGTCACTTTTACATACCGCATCATGGTGTAATCAGCGTAGGATGCTCTTCTGGGTTGGATTTCAGGGATGCTAGTTATGCATGAAGTCTAGATGTATATATAATTTACAGTTCCAGCCAACAGTATGTAATACACAGTTCAAGAAAATGTCATCACTCCGTTTACATAAAAAATTCTGGCTTTATCTAATATTGACAAAATAATTGTTGGCATTTCTCAAAAAAAAAATAATACACCACAACACTTTCCTTTTGCTATTATGGAGATAAAACGTTTGGATGCCTGAACTCAATTTTTCACCAGTTGTGGTTTTATAGACACATGATCCTAGCTTCATAATCCTTCTTTATTTTCAAATTCAATTTGTGATTCATTTCATGACCATGAGACCATAGTGAACTAGCACCCCATGTATCAATGATTTCATAATCATTCCTTTTGGGATAGTGAATGAATGAGCTGAATAGATAACTGATAGGACTCGAGGAAAAAGAATATTAAAAAAGGACAACTGAGTTCTTTTCTGTTGTTCCACTTAACAAGCTGTATTTCCCTAGGCAAGTCAGTTTTAATGTTAAGAGAGATTCCTGGTGAATGAAAGAGTCACCACCTCTTACATACCTTTGTCTCCTCTATATATTTAAAATAAATTATATTAGCATGGGATGGTAGAAGGAGCCTTTTGTTTTTGTTTTTAAATCTGGAGGGCAGAAAAACCTGTGTCCTAGGTCTGGTTCTGCCTCTAGGTAACTGTATGATATTACATAGGTCTCACTCTCTCAATATGACTCTATTTTAGGTGTAAAACATAGAAGTTGGACTCAATGGTCTCTCTAGTCTCTTCTAGCTCAAAATTCCATTATTGAAAAAAAAAAAAAGTGCTTCTAGGCTTCTAACTTGGTTTCCAGGTTTCAGCCTGAAGTAAATTAAACTGTCTCAGTTATAAACCAACTGCAAAATAACTTTTATAATGGAAACAACAAGTGACCCTTGGCTGCGCAAGGCTAACAGTTCCCGCTATAATATTCAGTCACCACTCATAACCCTGGGCAGCGACCGATATGTTATGTAACAGCGACTATTGCAGGATTACCCAATCCTTTCACCTAACCCTAATTGCACAGTCTGCTTGTGGCTCCCGTAATACAGTGTAGATGTGGCTACCACCACCAAACCGAGCTTTTGCTGTTTTAAAATAACATAGTTATGTGCAACTTGTAAATATCACCCTTTTTAGAGTACATTATTTTTGCTTTGCCTTCTGCCTCTTTCTAACTGGCAACTTCTTCCTGCCCAAAATGACCTAGCACTAGGAAAGATTCTACAAATAATAAAATGCTCCAGTACACGTACAGTACATACCGTACTCACTTATTGCACAGACCAAGTGAAGATCTCGAACTGGAGAGACCCAGAAGAAAGGCAGAGGAAGATGAATCATGTTAAATACAACAAATCCTGAATTGAATAGGACTTTTTTTTTTTTTTTTTTTTTTGCCTTGTACCAACTGTTTAACTGGTTTAACTCTCAGCAAAGAAAAATTGTTGGCAAATTTAGAAGCTAAAGAAAGCATTTTTATAACAAAATATATATGGATGGCTAGGTAAATATCAGGTCTGACGGATGAGATGAAGCAATAGACTTATTTCAAGATATGCATATCTTCTGAAAGTTTAGTGATTAGGAACAACCTAATCATATATTGCTCAAAATACAACAATCCAAGAATATATTTCTCATAATACAATTTAATTTTTTACGCTTATAAAATTTTTACATTCTCATTTTAGAAAACACAGGTAAACAGAAAATCAATGTAAAAATCAAAATAGATAGCAATTTATTAAATAATCTACATTTTTTTCAATGCATGCTTATATTAACATAATAAAAATCATATTGTATTTACAAATTTGTATACTGTTTTTATCTTTTATATTATTTAAATCCTTTCTGAATAATATTTTAAATGGTATACACTTTATTAGTTATACAACACTCACCCATTTTCTGCATGTTTGAATTTTAGATTGTATCCAGTTTTTTGCTAATATAAAGAATGATGCAAAAAGCATCTTTTTACAAACATTTTGCCTTAACTTCTGATTATTTTATTCCTTAAGCTACTAACACAGTTTAAGCTACATTTCTAAAGCTATTTATAGATTACCAACTAAATCTAAAAAATAGAGCTAAAATTTAAAAATTTAAATTATTTTCCGTCCACTAGAGGGAAATCCTAACGCCAAACTAATGGTTTACTATAAAGGCAGAAACTACAAAAGATGGAAATAAAAATGTTTATGTGATGCAAAATATTTGTATACCTGAGTAATTTGTATTTCAAATCAATGTTTTAAATATGCTAAATTCTTAAAAAGTATCCAGAAAGAGAACATTCATTTAACTACACGAACTGTGTTAATTAAAAATGTTAGTGTAAGAAAAGATTTATAAGTGACAACAGGTAGCTTCCCTTAGGGAGGCAGTGGACATAGATCTTGGCCGCTTGGAGGTGTCTGTATCACATTTAAAAAAATTGCTGACATCACTTTTTGAAGCTGTTTTACAGAATTGACGTGGACTAGACCTGTTTTTCTTACAGCAAGGAGGATTATGTGCTGCCCTCAAAGAAGAGTGCTGCTTTTATGCTGACCACTCTGGAGCGGTCAAAGATTCCCTAGCTAAGCTTAGAAGGGCTAGAAAAGTGCAAAAAAAGAGCGAGAAGCCAATAGTAATTGGTTCCAAAGCTGGCTTTCAAGTTCCCCGTGGCTCTCCACCCTGCTGTCCTCCCTGGCGGGCCCCCTAGCATCTTGGGGCCTTACGCCATTCGCCAGGTTGTGTCCCTTATAAGGCGCAACACCACTTATCTCGTAATGATCACCCAGGTGGTAGAAGAGGTGGCCTATAAAGAAAGCCCTGACAGCCCTTGGGTCAATAATGCTCACCCAGGTGGTAGAGGAAGTGGCCTATAAAGAAAGCCCTGACAGCCCTTGGGTCAATATGGTCCTTCAAGAAATCAATGCCAATAACTAAGGCTCCGCCCCACCCCCGCTTGGCTGGATAGTCAATGATGGGTAAGATTTCCAGAGGGAAACAACCTAAGACGGGCACAGCCACCAGAGGGAATGGAGTCAAGGCTGGGAAGGTTAGCCGCCTCTAGCTGCCTTATTAAAACAGAAAGGGGGAGATGTTGGGCCTTAAAAACTAACGCCACCTTAAGTGACATTACAAGCAGCACCATTATGGGCCCACAAGGGCACAGCCTAAGATGGCGCCGGGAGGAAGTAGGGTGGGGGTGTCTGCGGGAACCTTGCCTTAGCCCTTATTGGCCAAATACGTGCTTCTGCGATCGTGAACACTGCGTGATTGCAATAGCTAGGCATTGAGACAGGATGCACGCTCTTGTAACCTTTAAGCTGATTGGAGGATGTAAAAACCTCCCTTCCCCATTTGCCTTTAAAAGCAAGTGCTTGTGTGATAATAAAGGGAACTGCTCGACAGAACCCCCGCCGTGTCTGAGTGTCCTTTAAACTGGGCTGTTTGGGGCCAGTGGCTGTGCTCACCTCTCTTCATGGCTCTCTTTCCCCGTCTCCTTCCAAAGGGGACAGGAGGGAAAGAGGAATCCCGAGCCGTTCACTAGCCCACCGAAAGGAACGAGGCTAGGGCTGTTCGGGTTGGCCAGCGGTGGACCCGACACCATCCTTTTTTTTCTTTTCTTTCTTCTTTGTGTTTCTCTTCCATTTGCTATTACATGAAGATATTCCTCAGGGTTTTGCCTTTTAGGTCTCTTTTCTCATTCATTCCCATGACTACAAGTATCTTCTATAAACTGGTGAATCCCAGAGCTTCATCTGCAGCATTGATCTATCTTTTCAGATCCAAAGCTATACATCCATCTTCCTACTGTTCCTGTCCACTTGGAGATTCCTCAAATATTTCAAGCTCAACATGTCCAAAACCAAATGTGTGATTTTCATCTCAATCTTGCTTTTCCTTCTTAATTTTTTTCTCCAGTAAATGGTACCAACATCCATCTAGTCTCTTAAGGCAGGAACTTGGACATAATTCTGCATTTGTTTCTCCTTCATACCCCAATTCTTTTTTTTTTTTTTTTTTTTTTTTTGTCTTTTTCGTGACCGGCACTCAGCCAGTGAGTGCACCGGCCATTCCTATATAGGATCCGAACCTGCGGCGGGACCGTCGCCGCGCTCCCAGCGCCGCACTCTCCCGAGTGCGCCACGGGCTCGGCCCCATACCCCAATTCTAAGTGCTTTTGGTTCATGTGTAATTATCTGCAGGTGGGCCTCTCAGATGATCCAAATTACAGCTAAATGGCTTCCATAACCCCGAAGTATTTCTGTTTCCCTATCACAGCCCGCATAACACTATTAAATTTGCTGGTTTGCACATCTACATCCACGACAAGGCCATACGTTTTATGTTTATATTTTCTCTCTTGTATCCTCCATATCTAGCAGTGTCTTTTATGTAATAGGCACAAAATAAATATTTGTTGAATGAATAAATAAACAATCATCTGTTATGTTCTAGTGGTTGAGAAGGGCAGTAGTGATTATTTTGATTCTGAATAGCAAATGCTTATTACGAAATCTTTAAACACATTAAAATATAATGGATTTTATCCACAAATATATGATGATGGCACTTGCGGGTTATCTACACAGTACGATAATTTTCTATTTTTCTTACCAGACAGCCCATGTCCCTAAGAAGTTTGCAAGTTACACTACATTCTTCTAAAAAGTCTCAGAAGTTCACACATCATCAATGAGTTATTTTTTAGTCACAGTCCACTGGGCTCTGACCCATATGACTCTGCTTCCCTGGGCCCAGCTGAATCAACTCAGGATGGGGATCTGACAACAAAGTGGCTATCTCTAAGCTTTCCAGAGGCTAAAGAGATGGCCTGATACTAAAACTCTGACCATTAAAATTCTCTGTCATGGGTAGTGCTTGCATGACCAATCCAAATTTTCCCTCTTGGGAAGAGACATACAGAGAATCAGTCAGTTATTGGTGGAAGGATTAGCAGAGCCACACTTTCTGCACTGTGAGACTTAGGTGACCATTAGATATTCAGGGGCCATAGAGCCCCAGAACACTCATGCTATTCTTAATGGCAATGAACTGAGTCCAGGCTGTGGGGCTGCTGATGATTGGTCCAGGTCTATCTAAAATCAATTAAGCTAATCTTAGTCTAAAACCTGCCAATTTTTACTATAATGCTTCACTTATGTCACAGTTCATTACTTTCTATTTTTGAATTTTGAATACTACGTTGTCAATTGAACATTATCAATTTTGTAAACATATAGTAGTAAACTTTTTTGTCAAGTACCCATTCAGTTTTTGTTCACAATTTTATATTCCCTTATGTATCATATTTTTACTTTTTCTTAAACCTGCTCCTGGAGATGGAAAATCTTTTTTAAACCCATTTCCAAAATCCTAGAATTTTACAAATAGAATAGAATGTTTAAAAAGTGAAATTTAATATTATGTCAAAAGAGCATGTCTATCTATTTGCTAGGGAAAAAAATTATTCTGAAAAGCAAGTAAACTGATCTTACATAGGGATCAAAATTTATTTCCCTCGTTACCCTTTAAGTAGAAATGAAGGATGACCCTGAGAGGCTTGGATGCCCAGTGGACAGCTCTGTCATTGTCAGAGGTACCTAGTACTGGTATTGAAGATGGCTTTCTCTGTGTGCCTCAGACTAGACTCAGCAACTGGCCAACACTTTGCATGCGCTGGCACAGTGAAGTATTTGTGGGAAAGAAGGTTCCAGACTGAAAGCCTATGGCTAGAATTCCCCTCTCATGGTTGCTCCTGAGAAGATTGGATGGTATTTAGTCAGATATGTATAGGGCCTATGCCCTGCCTGTTCTTTACACATCCTAAGATATTTCACTTTAGTTCTTTCAAAGGAATTTATATTTCCAAGAAGTGTAAAATGGACTTGCAAAGATATTGCCTGTTTTCTACTGATGGGCTTGCTTGACCGATGGAATTGGTTGTTTGATGACACATTTAGGCTTTCTAAATTTAGGCTTTCTAATTGAATTTTCTAGTGATGTTGCTCTTAAAGAGGATTTTAAAGAGGGTTTATTTTACATGTGTATGTGTAAAACTCTCTGATTTTGATCAATCACATGGGAATAAGTAGAAGAAGAACTAGTCTCTGGTGGTGAATTCTTAAATAGGTGGGGCCAGTGACAGAACCAGCCAGACCACCACTGGAGGAATGATTTTGAACATCTAAATGCCTACTCTTTTATTATGTATATTCTGTTTTTAATATATGAACTTTTTATGGGTTCATTTAAAAGTCTGCTCAAAAGTAACACTGTTAAAATCACTAAAATGTATGTAAAAAATTGTGCTGGAGACTAGAATAAAATTGTTACTTGGACTTGTAAAATAAAGTGGACACACTCCATGTAAGGATAAAATCGTCAGTTGGACACAGAGCCCAATCACCAAACACTCTGCTAAAGGACCTGCAGGTGGTAAACGTCTACCCTTGTTTGGTACGGATCTCACATTCCCAAAAGCTGTATAGCCATGCAGTAGAAATCAGACATAAAACAACTTTAGCCATTGGGTGATTCTTAATTAGTTATCCAAGTAAAAAAGCACATTTTAGGGCATGACACACTGATATGTATAAGCATACAGTACAAATTGTACACTAATAAAATTTAGTGTTGTGTGTGGGTTGGAGTCATGAGTTCTCATGGCTAGGCCAAGTTATAATCACATTCTTGGGTTCTAGATATTTTTCCCTTTTTAATAGTTCATGGATAACATCCTACTTTGTAGTTTTAATCTTAAAATTTTGGATTCTAGAGAAAAAAGTGGACATGGTAATAATAATGCAATAAAGAAATCTGAATAAACCTTTGCAAACAAGAGCCCGTTTTCCAAATGCTTAGTCTATTTTAATTTGGAATAAATTTCTACCTAAGACAGTAGCAAAAAAGAAAAAAAAGAAGAGCGAAAAAACAAAAAACACACAAAAAGCCACCAGTAATAATAATAATAATAATAATAATAATAATAATAATAATAATAATAATAATAATAAATGTATACCCAGCATTCATCACTCTTTGGGTCTACCTGTGTAGGACTAACTAAACCTACCAAGAAATTTTACAAGAAGCTCCACAACGAAAGCCAGGATGACATCAGTTATAAAACCCTGCCCTCGTGTGTATTAGATCATTTATCTTAGAGTAATGTTATGTAAACACAGCAGCTGAGTCAGATACCTAATAATACCACTATAGTTTAGCTGCTGTAATTTTTGTCTTAAAACAGTAAGATGAGATGGAAAAAATCAAGTCCCCAATATCTCATGGGCAAAGGAAGCCCTAAAAATGTTTGGGTAGGTTTCCACATGGAGAGTAAGTTCCTCATCTACACCACAGAGCTTAGCTTCTTGAAGACCAAAGATCGATTTCGTTTTACCCCAAGCACAAAGCAGAATATCTTTTGTATTAACTTTCTAAACAAAAGTTTAACTTTTTAAGAATTTTGGATGTTCAGATAAAGTAGCCTTCAGTATTACTCTAGAAGAGTTTTGGGAGAACTTTTTAATAGGGAGGGTATTATTCATAGGCTCAGATTGAAAAATTCATTTAAATCAAGGCATGTTTGGGAAATAAAAGAAATTAACACAATAAATAGACTCAATTTATCCTTAGATCCCTGTTCTGTCACTATTTGTTAAGGTATAGTGAATTTTACTTCACAGAGGCCTCATGAAGGCATTTTCCTGAAAATGAAACTCTTCAAGTTTAATTAAGCATAAAATATAAAATATTGTTAATTAATAAATTATGCAAATATTTATTGAGATACTACCACATATATCTACTGTTCGATGTTCTAGGGATTCAAGGGCAAATAAGATAGACACAATTCTGGCCTTCATGGAAATTCAAACTTAATGTTTAATAAATTTTTCTAAAAATTTATTATGGAAATTTTCAAACACACAAATGTTGAGAGAATAGTTTAAGGAACCCAATGAGCCCCATTATTCACTCTCATTAATTATCAATATATGGACAAACTTGTTTTATCTATACTGCTAGTCACTCTCTACCCTGTGCCAGTCAGATTATCTGGAAGCAGATCTCAGACGTCTTTCAGTTTGTCTATAAGTATTTTAGTTCATATATCTTAAAGATAAGAACACCTTGAAAACACAATATCATTATTACATCTAAAAAATTTTGACATGACTATAGTTAACAGTACCATACTGTATATTTGAAATTTGCTAAGAGTAGATTTTAAATGTCACTGCATACACATACACAAATGGTAACCATAATTAAAGCCATATATGCCAAACCCACTGCCAATATCATCCTGAATGGGGAAAAGCTGAAAGCTTTTCCTTTAAGAACAGGAACTAGACAAGGATGCCCACTCTCACCACTCCTATTCAACATAGTGTTGGAAGTACTAGCCAGAGCAATCAGAGAAGAGAAGGAAATAAAGGGCATCCAGATTGGAAAAGATGAAGTCAAACTGTCCCTGTTTGCAGATGACATGATCCTATATATCGAACAGCCTAAAACCTCTACAAAAAAACTGTTGGAATTGATAAATGATTTCAGCACAGTAGCAGGATACAAAATCAACACACAAAAATCAGTAGCATTTCTTTTCTCCAATAGTGAACATGCAGAACGAGAAATCAAGAAAGCCTGCCCATTTACAATAGCCACCAAAAAAATAAAATACTTAGGAATTGAGTTAACCAAGGAGGTGAAAAATCTCTATCATGAGAACTACAAACCACTGCTGAGAGAAATTAGAGAGGATAAAAGAAGATGGAAAGATATCCCATGCTCTTGGATTGGAAGAATCAACATAGTGAAAATGTCCATACTACCCAAAGTGATATACAAATTCAATGCAATCCCCATCAAAATTCCAAAGACATTTTTCTCAGAAATGGAAAAAACTATCCAGACATTTATATGGAATAATAAAAGACCACGCATAGCCAAAGCAATGCTGAGCAAAAAAAATAAAGCTGGAGGAATAACACTACCTGACTTTAAGCTATACTACAAAGCTATAATAACCAAAACAGTATGGCACTGGCATAAAAACAGACACACTGACCAATGGAATAGAATAGAGAATCCAGAAATCAACCCACACACTTACTTTCATCTGATCTTTGACAAAGGCACCAAGCCTATTCACTGGGGAAGGGACTGCCTCTTCAGCAAATGGTGCTGGGATAACTGGATATCCATATGCAGGAGAATGAAACTAGATCCATACCTCTCACCGTATACTAAAATCAACTCAAAATGGATTAAGGATTTAAATACACACCCTGAAACAATAAAATTTCTTAAAGAAAACATAGGAGAAACACTTCAGGAAATAGGACTGGACACAGACTTCATGAATACGACCCCAAAAGCACCGGCAACCAAAGGAAAAATAAACAAATGGGATTATATCAAACTAAAAAGCTTCTGCACAGCAAAAGAAACAATTAAAAGAGTTAAAAGACAACCAACAGAGTGGGAGAAAATATTTGCAAAATATACATCAGACAAAGGATTAATATCCAGAATATATAAGGAACTCAAACAACTTTACAAGAAGAAAACAAGCAACCCAATTAAAAAATGGGCAAAAGAGCTAAGTAGGCATTTCTCTAAGGAAGATATCCAAATGGCCAACAGACATATGAAAAAATGCTCAACATCACTCAGCATCCGGGAAATGCAAATCAAAAGCACACTGAGATACCATCTAACCCCAGTTAGGATGGCTAAAATCCAAAAGACTATGAACGATAAATGCTGGCGAGGCTGCGGAGAAAAAGGAACTCTCATACATTGTTGGTGGGACTGCAAAATGGTGCAGCCTCTATGGAAAATGGTATGGAGGCTCCTCAAACAATTGCAGATAGATCTACCATACGACCCAGCTATCCCACTGTTGGGAATATACCCAGAGGAATGGAAATCATCAAGTCGTAAGTATACCTGTTCCCCAATGTTCATCGCAGCACTCTTTACAATAGCCAAGAGTTGGAACCAGCCCAAATGTCCATCATCAGATGAGTGGATATGGAAAATGTGGTACATCTACACAATGGAATACTACTCAGCTATAAAAACGAATGAAATACTGCCATTTGCAACAACATGGATAGACCTCGAGAGAATTATATTAAGGGAAACAAGTCAGGCACAGAAAGAGAAATACCACATGTTCTCACTTATTGGTGGGAGCTAAAAATTAATATATAAATTCACACACACACACACACACACACACACACACACAAACCGGGGAGGGAGAAGAAGATATAACAACCACAACTACTTGAAGTTGATAGGACAAGCAAACAGAAAGGACATTGTGGGGGGGAAGGGGGGGAGGGAGAAGGGAGGGAGGTTTTGGTGATGGGGAGCAATAATCAGCCACAATGTATATCGACAAAATAAAACTTAAAAAAAAAAAAACAAAAAAAAACTGAAATCATGCCTTTGGAATCCGAATTTAGAGCTTAGATGAAATAAAGCTTTAGTAATTCAAAACTAAAAAAAACAAACAAACAAACAAAAAAAACAAATGGTAACTAGGTGCAGTGATGGATGTGTTAACCTAACTTGATTGTGGCAATCATTTGACAATATATAAACATATTAGATCATCATGTTGTACACCTCAAATTTATACAGTTTTGTCAACTATACCTCAATAAAGCTGTAAAAAATTAAAAGTTTTAAAATTGGAAAAATAAATAATTTTAATAATATTTAGTGCCATCAAAAAATGAATCATTGTTCACACTTCCCTGTTTTACACAACACATACACACTTTTATAAATAAGGTTGACGTTAGATTGGTATGTCTGTTAGATTTCTTTTAATTTAAAGCTTCACTCTTTATAACTATTTTTGTGTGTTGAAGAAAAAAGATCCTTTACCCAGTAGAGTTTCCCACTGTCTGGATTTTGCTACTATATCCCATGACATCATCTAACATATCCTTTTTTCCCTTAAATTTCTTTTAAATTGTTGATAAGATCTAGAGTCCTAAGTTTGTTTTATCTTCTTTTTGTAAAGACTTATTCATAAGTGGTGTTTGTTAAATATATATTTTTAAAAAAACATTTTCAGATTTTTATAAAAATCAAGCACATTTATATCCCCCAAATTAAACTAAAGATAATATTAAATTTCTTTTAAAAATGATATTTATATCATCATAATATGTGGCCTGCCCAAGTCCATTAATCCTCCAGGGCCACAGTTTGTTACTGATGTTAAAAACTCCCCCAACTTTGAAAGTTCAAGACTATGAGATCAGTGATCTCGGTTTGAGTTGACCACATTCCAAAGCCATTTACTGACATTCTTTTATTGTTCAAAGTCAGTTAGAAGGAGACACAATCAGGTTCATTCTCAGCAAAGTGGAAACACTGAAGCATCCACATCATTCTCTTTGTCTTTGAAGGAGGTAAATGCTAAACTTAAGAGAATTATATTGCCCCCACTCTTCTCCCATTTCCTAAAATCTCACTCGTTTAGTTCTCCAAATAAGTCTTACTAAGTAAATTCTTTTCTAATAAGGTGAGGATGTCTAGCAAACAAAATAAGTTTAAATATTTGAAGTCAAGCTAGTTATTTTAGTACATTGTAAAAAAAGAGTCAGCATCAGCTTCATTACTGCATTGTTAACCTTAATCAATCTTTATAAATTTCTCATTTTATGCATAGGTATCTGGTAAAACATGCTCATTTAAGCTATTTAATAATTTGGCACTTTAAAAATATGTATTTTTTCCCTACTGGAAAATATTGATTTTCCAAAAGGCATTAAGTTTTAGAGTTTCTCATTTTCATGAAAATAGTAAAAATTAACATATTTATAGGCTTAAAATACAATCTGCTTGAATAATCCGATCTCTCATAACTCCAAGGTATTGTAGCCATGACCTCTTAAGCACTGCATTTAGGAAGCAAATTCACCAAATTTGGACCTATCTTTGCATCCAGTGTCTTCAGGGCAACATTACTTCAAAGGTCAGGGCCCTGCTGTCAGGGAATATACACCGGTTAGCCAACAGGACAGAGTAGCC
The DNA here is from genome assembly GCF_027409185.1 of Cynocephalus volans. Taxonomy (NCBI): domain Eukaryota; kingdom Metazoa; phylum Chordata; class Mammalia; order Dermoptera; family Cynocephalidae; genus Cynocephalus; species Cynocephalus volans. The sequence goes on from NC_084464.1 coordinate 132,739,283, forward strand.
AGCAGGCATGCTCACAGACATCTGTTCAATAACAGGTAGGTCATAGGCTTGTTTATATTAAGAGCTCTTCTGCTAGACAGCAGAACTAACTCCTTTAGAATCTGTTCCCATAATAGTCCCTAAGGCAATGACACACAGCCGTGGAGAGGAAATAGGCTCTTTAATTTGTTAACCATGCCCAGAAAAGAAGAAAACAAAATGCTCACATGAGACTACAAAGAAGTCTTTTAAAAGTCTTTTCCAGATACAGCTAAAACAGCAATACAAACTTTTCCCCTCATCACATGAAATGTATCTATATGGCTTGTTTGCTCCTTAATATAAATCGAATCTTAGATTTGAATCCCATGAAATCTTTTTCTTCCGACTTTTCAGTTTCACCTTCTCTTAATGATCACATCGTCTAAAGACTCTAACTGATGCCCCTGAATCATTATTGTTGAAAGACATACTGCTGAAAGATCCCATTTGGAAAAACTCAGGTGGTCAGGGAAAACAGGCCTAAACTTCTAGCCAGAAGATAGAGGTTAAGATAAGGACATCATTTCCTTAAATGAGGGTCCCAGATTTTTAGAGCAGGTAGTTAGATATTTTAATCCAATTCCACCCTTGATACAACCCTTATTTACTCAAACCCATTTTTTAAAAAATAGTTCGCAGTTTATTGTGTTTTTAATGTGCTTACTTTAACATGAAATATTTCTAAATTTCAAATACATGAAAAGGTACAGAGATAGGGACTGCACTATAGCAAGTACCTGGAACCAAGACCCAGCTACCACGTTCAATCAAGTTCTAATAGTTTACCATACTCACTCCAACTTTTAAGTATTTTTTTTAAAGAAGTAGCTCATTACAAATATGCTTGAGGCACCCTTACTACTTACCTCATGTCTTAGTTTCCTTTCTCCCTCTCTACCTTCCCAGAGGTAATCATCAACCTGAGTTTGGTAATTTACTGTTCTCATGCATGTTTACACTGCTATAACACAAATAGTGTACAGCATTGCTTGGCACATTTGCAGATTTTACGTAAATGGTATCATATTGTATGTATTCTTCGGTAATGTCCTTTCTCCCCTTAATATTGTGTTTGAAATTTAATCAAGTTGATATCTGCAGCTGTGGTTTATTCATTTTCATTGCTGTATCACCTCTATTGCAAGTTTTTTCTACAACTTATCTGTCCAATGTTTTCATTTTTTGCTACTCCTCAATGATGTTATATTCTTTGAGTATATACATAGCTGATTCTCTAGACTTCCAACTTTATTACAATAGCCAAACTACTCTTCAAAATGGATGTAGCAATTTACACTTCCACTAGGCTCTAACTCCTAGCCAACACTAAATATTGCCAACTGTGAATATATGTTTTGTTAATCTGAAGGATTTTTTTTTAAATTTGAATTTTCTGTTTTACTAGCATCTTTTAAAAAAATAATGTTTATTGGATTTCAGCTTCTATTCAAATCCATTGTTTGGTTTTGCTATATTTGTAGAAGCTATTCATTATTTCTGCATAGTTATCCTATTCTGGATATCAGAGTGGTAAATTCATACTCCAAATTTTAAATTTTTCAAAACTTTGTTCATAGTGTTTGTTTTTTTCTGGCTGAATATAAGTTCATCAAACTTATACACTCTTATTTATCTATAATGAAATCCTAATCTTGAGATCATGAAGATATTTTCTTACATTTCTTTCTATTTTTTATTGAAGCATAATTGATTATACATATTTGGGGGTTACAAAGTTGACTATCAATAGTTGTGTACAAAATGTGTTCATCAAATCAGGATAGTTAGCATATTCACCTTAAAATACATAATCATACTTTGTGTGCATCTACCAATTTCTCATTAACTACATATTAACCCCTCCCTCTCACTCTCTTCCTCCCTCTTTCCACTTCTAGTAACCACAGTTCAGTTCTCTTTCTAAAAGTTCACATATTATTGTGATTATTGTTTCTTGCATTCACTCTCACTCTCTTTTTTGTTATTGTTTATTTGTTTATTAATTAATTCAGTTCCCACTTATGAGTGAGGACATGTGGTATTTCTCTTTCTACTCCTGGGTCATTTCACTTAACGTAATTTCTCCAACCTCATCTGTGTTGCTGTGAATGGCAGAATTTCATTCTTTTTTATGGCTGAATAGTATTCCATTGTGTCTATATACCATATTTTCCTTATCCAGTCATCCATTGGTAGACATTTAGGTTGGTTCCATAGCCCGGCTATTGTAAATACAGCTGCAATAAACACAGGAGTTCAGATATCCCTTAGACATGGGGATTTCCATTCCTTTGGGTATATACCCAGTAGTGGGATTGCTGGATCATGTGGTAGTTCTATCTGCAGTTGTTTAAAGAAGCTCCATACTGTTCTCCATAGTGGCTGTACTAATTTATGGTCCCACCAACAGTGCAGAAGGATTCCCCTTTCTCCATATTCTCACCAGCATTTGTTATTCTCTGTTTTTGCTAATAGTCAGTCTAACAGGGGTGAGATGATATCTCAAAGTGATTTTGATTTGCATTTCCCTGATGATTAGTAATGTTGAGCATTTTTTCATATACCTGTTTTATGTCCTCCTTTGAGAGATGTCTATTCAGCTCCTTTGCCCATTTTTTGATCAGATTATTTGCTTTCTTACAGTAAAGTTGTTTCAGTTCCTTGTATATTCTGAATATTAATCCCTTGTCAGATGGCATAGGTTGCAAATATTTTCTCCCTTTCTGTAGGTTGCCTTTTCACTGTGTTAATCATTGCCTTTATGTGGAGAAGCTTTTTAGTTTGATATAATCCCATTTGTTTATGTTTTCTTTTGTTGTCTGTACTTTTGAGGTCTTACTCATAAAGTCTTTGCCCATCCCTACATCCTGGAGTGTTTCCCCTATATTTTCTTCAAAGAGTTTTAAAGTTTTAGGTCTTATATTTAAGTCTTTAATCCACTTAGAATTGATTTTGGTATGTGACCAGAGGTACGGGTCTATTTTCATTCTTCTGCATATGGATATCCAGTTTTCCCAGCACCATTTATTGAAGAGGCTGTCCTTTCCTCATTGTATGTTCTTGGTGCCCTTGAGGAAGATCAGCTGGCTGTAAACCCATGGATTGGTTTCTGGTTTCTCTATTCTGTTCCATTGGTCTGTATGTCTTTTTATTCCAGTACATGCTGTTTTGGTTACTATATCTTTGTACTATAATTTGAAGTCAGGTAGTGTAATGCCTTTGGCTTTATTTTACTTTATTGTTTTTTTGCTCAGGATTGCTTTGGCTTTTTGGGGTCTTTAGTTGTTCCATATGAATATTAGGATTGTTTTTTCTATTTCCATGAAGAATGTCATTGGTATTTTGATGGGGATTGTATTGAATGTGTAGATCACTTTTGGTAGTATGGACATTTTCACAATGTTAGTTCTTCCAATCCATGAACAAGGAATATCTTTCCATCTTTTGGTGTCCCCTTTATTTCAGCAGCATTTGTAGTTCTCATTGTTGAAATCTTTCACCTCCTTGGTTAAATTGATTCCTAGTCATTTTATTTTGGGGCTAGCTATTGTAAATCGGCTTGCTTTCTTGATTTCTTTTTCTGTTAGTTCATTGTTGGAGTATAAAAACACTACTGATTTTTGTATATTGATTTTGTATCCTGTGACATTACTGAATTTGTTTGTCAGCTCAGAATTTTTTGGTATTCTCTCAGGTTTTTCCATACGTAGGATCATGTCATCTGAAAAACAGGGACAATTTGATTTCATCTTTTTCTATTTGGATGCTATTTTTTTCTTTGTTTCTCTTGTCTGATTGCTCTGGCAAGTACTACTAATACTATGTTAAATAGGAGTGGTGGGAATCCTTATCTTGTTCCTGTTTTTAGAGGGAAAGCTTTAAGATTTTTCCCAAATTCAGGATGATATTGGTGGTGGGTTTGTTGTAAATGGCTTTTAATGTGTTGATATACCTTCCTTCTCTAGCTAATTTGTTGAGCATGTTTATCATGAAGGTATGTCAAATTTTGTCAAATGCTTTTTCTGCATCTATTGAGATGATCATGTGCTTTTTGTTCTTGGTTTTGTTGATGTGGTGTATCACGTTTATTGATTTGTATATGTTGAACCATCCTTGCTTCCCTGGGATAAATCCCACTTGATTGTGATTTGTAATCTTTTTGATGTGCTGCTGTATTCTGTTTCCTAATATTTTGTTGAAGAGTTTTGCCTCTATGTTCATTGAGGATATTGGCCTGTAGTTTTCTTTTTCTGTTGCATCATTGTCTGATTTGGGTAGCAGGGTGATGCTGGTCTCATAGAACAAGTTTAGGAGAATGGCCTCCATTTCAATTTTTTGGAATAGTTTGAAAATAATTAATATTAATTCTTCTTTAGCACACTGTGCCAGCACCTTGGGGCCCACCTGGTAACCCAAGACATGGAGCCGGGGACCAGAACCCCCTCCCACAACCAAGCACCACTGTACTCATGCAGGGACCCAAGGCTTGGAACCAGGCACACTGTGCCAGTACCTTGGGGCCCACCGAGGGTCCTGAGGTATGGAGCCAGGGACCGGACCCCCCCATACAACCAGGCACACCACACCAGTGACTCTGGGCCCACCCAGGTGCCCAAGGCTTGGATCTGGGGACCCCCCTCCCACAGCCAGACACACCATGCCAGCACCTTGGGGCCTGCCCATGGACATGGAGAAGGGGACTGGTCACCCCACCCACAACCAGGCACACTGTGCCAGTGCCTTGGGGTCTGCCTGGGGACCTGAGGGATGGATCCGGGGACCACACCCCTCTCCCACAACCAGGCACACCATGCCAGCACCTTGGGGCCACCCGGGGACCTGAGATATGGGGCTGGGGACTAGACCCCCTCCCACAACCCGGCACACTGTGCCAGTGCCTCTGGGCCCACCTGGGGACCCGAGTCATGTAGCCAGGGACCAGACCCCACTCCCACAGCCAGGCACACTGCATCAGCACCTCTGGGCCTGCCCAGGGACCTGAGGCTTGGAGCTAGGGACTGGAATTCCTCCCACAACCAGGCACACCTCGCCAGTACCTCAGGGCCCACCAGGGGTCCCATGGCATGGATCTGCGAATCGGACCCCTTCCCACAACCAGGCACACTGCCAGCACCAAGGAGCATGCCAAAAACATCACCTCCATGTATGTGGTCCACCAAAGCCACCACAATAACCATGGCTGCTGCGAAACTGGCTAGATGCCACAACCACCATGCAGATGGTCTGCCAGCCACTGGAGTGCATTGACACAAGGAGAGTCACCAGCAGAGATAAAGAAGAGGATGTCTCTCTCCACAAAGCCCATTTCAGAGTGACAGAAGAAGCATCTGCTCTATGATAATATTGGGGGACCTGATCACACCTCTCAGCATTGGACAGATCATCTAGGAAACAAATCAATAGAGTAACCATTATTCTTTCAGAAGGAGAGAAGAAATCTAGGGTAATTAGAGGGAAGAGGGGGAAGGGGAGGGATGGGACAAGGGGCATAAAGGATAATTATGATTCGTAACAATATTTATGCTAGTAATATTGATTTGATCAACATATCTAAATGTTGAACCCCCAAAATATGTATAATCAATTTTGATTCAATAAAAATAAAAAATAAATAAATAAATACATAAATACATAAAATATTAATTCCTCTTTAAACGTTTGGTAGAATTAAGTGGTGAAGCCATCTGCTCCTGGGCTTTTTCTTTGTTGGAAGATTGCTGATTATGGCTTCAATCTCATTGCTTGTTTTTAGTCTGTTCAGGTTTTCTGTTTCTTCTCAGTTCAGTTTTGGTAGTTTGTATACATCCAGGAATTTATTCTTTTCCTCCAGGTTTTCAAATTTATTAGTGTATAGTTGTTCAAGATAGTCTCTAATTGTTCTTTGGATTTCTGTGGTATCAGTTGTGATGTGGTTTTTTTTTTTTTTTTCCACTTCTTATTTTTGTTATTTGAGTCTTCCCTCTTCTTTTTTTGGTTAGTCTGGCTAATGGTTTGTCTGTTTTGTTTATGTTCTCAAAAAGCCAACTTTTGTTTCATTGATTTTTTGTATTGTATTTTTGGTCTATATTTCACTTAGTTCTGCTCTGATTTTAATTATTTTTTTTCCATCTACTAACTTTGGGTTTGGATTGTTCATTATTTTCTAGTCATTTGAGGTATAATGTTACATTGTTTATTTGAAATCTTTCTTTCTTTTTATTTTTTGATGTAAGCATCTATTGCAATAAACTTTCTATTTAATACTGCTTTTGCAGTATCCCATAGGTTTTGGTATGATGTGTCATTATTGCAATTAGTTTCAAGAAAGTTTTTGATTTCCTGTTTTCTTCTTTGGCCCATAAATCATTCAGGAGCATGTTGTTTAATTTCCATGTATTTGTATGGTTTCCAAAGTTTTACTTATTATTGATTTCTAGTTTTAATCCATTGTGGTCTGAGAAGATGTTTGAGATGCTTTCAATTTTCTAAAATTTGTTGAGACTTGATTTGTGACCTTATAATGTGGTCTATCTAGGAGAACGTTCCATGTGTTAATGAGAAGAATGTAAATTCTATAGTTGTTGGGTGAAATGTTCTGTATATGTCCACCAAATCCAATTGGTGTAAAGTGCAGTTTAAATCCTGTGTTTTCCTGTTGATTTGTTGCCTAGATGATCTGTCCAGTGCTGAGACTGTGGTGTTCAGGACCCCAACTATATATTTTTACGATTGTTATGTCTTCTCGATGGATAAATCCCCTTATCATTATATAATGCCCTTCTTTGTCTCTCTTTATAGTTTTTGGTTTAAAGTATATTTACCTGATATAAGAATAACAACTCCTGCTAGTTTTTGATTTCCATTTACATGGTATATCTTTTTCCATCCTTTCACTATTAGTCTGAGTGAGTCTTTACTGGTGAGGTTGGTTTCTTGTTGGCAACATCTAGTTGGATCTAGTTTTTTAATCCAGCCAGCTACTCCATGTCTTTTGAGTTGAGAGTTCAATCCATTTGCATTTAGGGTTGTTATTGGAAAGTACTGTCTAACTCCTGTCATTTAATTGCTTTCATGTGGTTATTTAAATGTCTTTTTTCCTTTCTTTTTCTATTGTCTGTCTTCGGAGTATGTTGGTTTTTTGAGATGGTATGATATAGTTTTTCCCTCTTATTTGTTTATGTGCTCTACCAGTGGGATTTGGTTTTTCTCATCTATTTATGGTGGTGATTATTGTTTTTTGGATTCCAGATGCAAGACTCTTGTAGGGCAGGTCCTGTGGCACTGAATTCACAGTTTTTGTTTGTCTGTGAAATATACTATTACTCCTTCATATCTGAAGTATAGCCTTGCTGGGTATAATATACTTGGCTAGCAGTTTTTTTTCTTTTAGAACTTAAAATATATTGTCCCATTCTCTTCTGGCCTGAGGAGTTTCTGCTGAGAAGTCTGCTGTTAGTCTGATGGGGACTCCCTTATAGGTGAATTGTTGCTTTTCTCTTGCTGTTTTAGAATTCTCTTTGTCTTTGATTTTGCCAGTTTGATTTCAATGTGTTTCGGAGAGGACCTTTTTTGGTCAAGTCTGTTTGGGGATCTTTGGGCCTCTTGGACCTGGAAGTCTGTTTCTTTACCAATAGATGAGAAGTTTTCTACTATTATTTCATTGAATAGGCTTTCAATGCCTTTTCCTTTTTCCTCCCTTTCCAGAACACCCATAATTCAGATGTTTGTGTTTGAGGTTTTCTGATAGCTCTCAAATATTTCCTTCATTTAAAAAAATTTTTGTTATTTTCTTTCTTTTTCTCTCTCTCTCTTTCTTTTTATTGGTCTGCTATGGTAATTTCAAAAAAACTGTCTTTGAGATCAGAAGTTCTTTCTTCTGCTTGCTCTAGCCTGCTGCTTAAACTCTTGAATGTAGTTTTTATTTCATTGAATGAGTCCTTCAGTTCCAAGAGTTCTGCTATATCCTTTTCCATGGCATCTATCTCTTTGTAGATTTCCTCCTTCATGTCTTGTATTGTTTTTCTCATTTCATTGTGTCATCTGAGTCTTCTTGTTTCTCATTGAGTTCCTTTAAGATTGTTGCTTGGAATTCTTTTTCAGACATTTCAAATGTTTCTTGTTTTTTTTTTTGTTTTTTTTTTTCATAGTTCTATTATCCTTATATTGATGTCTGGTCATCTGGTTAAACAGTTGCTTCTTCAATTACTCCAGAGTGGCTTTTGAGGAGATAGAATCCCTCTTATAGATTTGTTTTGTGTTGCCTGTTGGGTGGGATGTTTTAGTTTTGGTTCTGGGTAGACTCCATAGTCTCAGTAGTCCCAGGTAGACTGTTGTTCTGGACAGACTCAGTAGTCAAGGGGATGCTGACAGGTGTGGCTGTGGCTGAGGAAAGCTAGAGCCATATAGCATGGGGCTTCAGGGCCTGTTGCTGGGCAGTGTGGGGCACTGACAGCTGTGGCTGGGTGGCACAGGTGGTAGAAGCCTTGAGGGTGTAGGTCCAGAGGCTATGGCCTGGTGGGGCAGGGTTTCTGTCACATAGCCATGTGGGGTGGGGCTCTGGAGGGGGTGGCCATATGACTCAAGGCTCTTGTGGCAGAAGCCATGTGGGGTGTGGCTCTGGAGAGTGTGTCTGGGTGACGCTGGGCTCCTACAGCAGAAGCTGTTTGGGGCAGGGCTCCAGAGTCTGTGGCTAGGTGGCTCAAGACTCGCATGGTGGCAACCACATGAGGCAGGATTCTGGTGCCTGGGGCTAGGAGCCATATCTGCCTGGTGTGTAGCTCCAGTGGCTGTAGCTGTGGCTGCAGGTGGTGTGGGATGTGTACTGGGGTGTGTCAGCGGCTGCTGCAGGGAGCAGGACGAACTCCTGTGGGGCAAGATGGACCTTGGCTTTGGGGCTAGACAATGGAGCAGGTGACCTTGGCAGTAATGAGGGTGGGTTGGGGCAGGAGCAATAGAGGGGTTGTTGCTGGGAAGTGCTCATGGCTGAGCAGATTCTTCTCACTGCAAGGGGAAATTCCTCCTGTGCTAATCCTGGCTGTCCATTCCTTTCTCTGGACCTCTTCTGCAGGAGGTTTGCACACTGGGCACCTCTAGTCCACCATCTTACCAGACCGCAATCCTTAAATTTTTTTTAACTGTATTAAGTTGATCATATAAATTTCCTCTTTCAACTTACTAATATATGCCCTGAATAAATGTTATATTTAATTTTCTAGTATTTTATTTAAGTTTTCACAACAAGGTTCATGACAAGGTTCATCTGTGTAACTGGCCTTTCTTATACCATCTTTGTATGGCTTTGGTGAAAAGTTTAAATTAATCTAATAGAACCAGTTGGATAATCTTCATTTTTTTACAGTCTATACATACTACAGGATATCTGCTCTTTGAAGGTGTTACGATACTCATGAAATTTTCTAGTCCTGATGTTGGGAAGAGGGGTCACAGCATCCTGGAATATTGAAATAATTGTTTTAATGCTGCTAAGTTTTAATAGTTATTGTTTTTTTTACGTTCTGTATTTCTTCTTAACACAATTATTCACAATTTTTCTATAAATTATACCTTGTAATTACTAAAATGTATTGGACAAAAGTTATTAATAGCATTCATGAATGATTTTAAAAGTTGCCATTGGATCTATAATTATGTCCTATTATCACTTTATTTACGTTATTTATTTATGTCTTTTTCTCACTTTATCAGTATTGTAAAATATTTGCCCATGTTACTAGTTATTTTAAACAACCAGATTTTAGTTGCTGACCTTTTCTATTGTTTCTTTGTTTTCATTTTATGAATTTCTACTTTCACATAGGGTATAACATCCTTTCTTCTTTCTTTATGTTTATTCTATTCTTTTTCTATCTTCTTGAATTAAAAGCTATATTCACATATTTTCCAAGCACTCTTATTTTTTAATAAATTCATTTTTTAAATTTCACTTTCTTTTTAAATATCACTCATTAACTGCTTTATTTTCAGACTCACTTTAGGAGAAGGATTTTTATTTTGTCTTTTCTCTGTCTTCCTTGCTTTGTCATCATCTCTTCTTATGTGATAGTTTTCCACTTCCTTCATCATATATGGTCTACACCCAGGTTACCGATGTCAGTCTGAGGCTTTCACTACAAAGCAAGATTAGGGATTTTCAGATCTAGACATGAAGCCAAAAGGTGGCTTTGCTCAGTAGCTCAGCTAGGTAGTCTCTGTCTCTGATTTTCTGTCTCTGTGAGATCACAATTTTCTGTAGAGCTGCCGCCTCTGGCAGGAGGCTGACAACAGGGAACAAGTACTTTTAGTTATTTATTTATTTTGGTTTGTTTCCTTTTCTACAGGGTAAGGACAACCCCATTCTAGAAACAATTAAGAATAGAGTAAAATTTTAAAATCACTTAAATTTATCTTTCTGATAATTCATTAGCAATAATACTCAAAAAGTTAAGAAAACGTTATTCTCTGTCTTCTGACAAATTGATTTACAAAACCCTTTATGCGTAAGTGAAAGAACTTGAGGGGAAATGACTCACATAAAATAATAAAATGTTTGCTTTGATCATTCTCTTTATGCTTCTCCAGTATTTTGTATGTATCTGTTGATCACTGACTACTTAAATGTGATGGCAGGAAGAGAAAAGGAAATCTAGAGCTAGAATCAATTGCCAATTGAAAATAATCAGGCACTGTCTTTGGATTCTTGTGATTGAAAAATTAGAAAACCATGGTTTCCAACAATAAGGAACACATTGTCTACTTTGTAAGCTGAAGCATCCTTTAAATCACAATGTATGTGAATAAGAAAGTAATATTCATTTTAGAAGAAAAATATATTTAGACATAACTTATTGGGTTATGTGAAGAGGCCTATAGAAACATAGAAAATAAGGATAAGTATAACTGAGAAAATTGGGGTGTGAAATAGTATATGATTTTAATAAGATGTTGAATCTAAGTCAATGGAACTTACTCGTAGAAGCAGAGTAGAGTGATGATTCCCAGACACGGGGGTTGGGTGGAATGGACAGATGTTGGACAAAAGGTGCAAAGTTTTAGTTAGACAGGAAAAGGAAGTTTCTGGAAATCTGCCGCATGGTGTGGTGACTATAGTTAATAATAATGTGTTGTGTATTTCAAAATTGCTAAGAAAATAAATGTTAAATATTCTCATCTCAAAAAATGAAAGTATTTGAGATTATGGATATAGTAATTAGCTTGATTTAATCATTCCAACTACACATACATCATAACATCACATTGAACCCCATAAATATGTACAATTAAAATTTGTCAACTAACAATAAAAAATAAACATAAAAAAGAATAAAAATGCTAGAAATAGCATATATTTTAATTGAAAAGATCATTTAAAACTATTACCAAAAAAAATGACATAAAGAATGTCAATCTGATCAATATTGTTTTACACAGGAATTTTAGCATTTAGTGTTCTTGTGCTTCAAATTATTTAATTCTTATTTACAGGTTTGTTTTTTTTTAACAGCACTTTCCCCAACTTGTAAACCTATGTTCCAGTGTATGTTCTAGCCTTAAAAGAAAAAAATGCTGACAAAAAAGCCTACAAACCTAGCTTTCCATGTGGTGTAATGGAAAGGATACCAGCTTTTGAAATTTGACACACTATTGAATTCTGCCTCCGCTGCTTTCTTGGGTACTATGAAATTTCACTATGTGATGTTTACACAAGGTACTTTGGTGTTGTTTGTTGTAATGATGTATCTATCTTTATCTATCCATCCATCCATCCATCTATCTTTACCTCTATCTCTTTCAGTCTGCAATTCATGTTTGTTACTTTCTTGTATATAGTGGCCTATCACTCCTATAACTCCTGAAAGATAATATCACAACTTCTAAATCCACCTTTCGTGTACTTTATTTTTCTTTCATATTTTCATTCTCTTCATTTTGTGTGGTATGTTCTATAAGAATCCCTTGGCTTGATTTTTCCACCATGTTGATTTTTTTATCTAGCTTTCATTTTTAGATATGATTTTTAGCCTTTTATTATGGAAAATTGCAAAAATATGTTAAAATATAGAGAGATTCATTTTATAATGAAACTCACGTATCTATATTAAATTATCTTCAACAGTTACTAACACATGACTAGTCTTGTTTCATCTATCAGCACCAATTTAAATGAATTTTAATATTCGTGATCTTTGTTTAATCATGTTTTATGGGTTAAATGTTCACTTGTAGCATTTTGGGTTTCTCAAGTATAAATAATATGATTAAGTATATGGACTCACTTCTACTGTATTCTTAAATGTTCAGTGAATCTTGATTGTGCTCTAATTATGGCCAAAATTTCTTATTAGATTGCCTACTGCATGTTTGCCTAACTCAGCTAGTCGTTAAGGGTTGTAATGAGCTGAAATTTGTGCAGTAGTCTGTTTGCAGATATGTCCTAAAAGAGCTAGAATGTGCAACTCAACCAAGTACATTAGTAGCAGGTGTTCTGGGTGTGAGTACACCCCCCTTCTTCTGGGTGTTGCCAGGCACTTGGAGTTTTACTTTATTTCTATGACTCTAGCTCCCACATAATGGTACCTCCAGGATACAGATATCCTGACTGGCTGAGAAATAATGTACTAGGACTCTGGCTTCCTGGATGTTCTTGCTTCTCAACCCAATTAATTACCCTGAGGTTTACCATTGCTCTGTCTCCTCTGCATCCACTCCTTCTCCAGCTTCTGCTCCCATTATAATGCTGCTCTGTTCCTATTTGCTTTCTATCTTTCAGGGACAAGTATTTCCCATAGTTTCTGATTGAGAGAGGTTCCCTTTCCATTGCGGTAATGTAGTTATGAATTTTTAAAATTTTCTCTTATAGGCTCTATATGATAGTGATTGTGAGCTTGGGCTCTGGACTCATATTGCCTGGGTTAAATCTTGGCTCTGCTACTTCCTGTGTGGCTGTAAGTTTATTAACCTCTCTGTGCATCAGTTTCTTCAACTGTAAGATGTAGATGAAAATGGATCGTGAGGTTCTTATGAAAATTAAATGTATTGGCATCTAAAATACTCAGGAAAACGCTTGGTTTAGGGTGAAGTATGATTCTAAAATACAAAGCCAATTTTGGTAAACTTGTATGGCAGGGGAGACCTGTGTTCAGGAACACAATCTCTCCAAAGAAAACCTGAAAATGTCTTATATACAATTCTGGGCAAGCACACAAGGTTTTGAAGAACTTTATCAAAAATGGAGAACAATTCTGGTTGGCTTCTAGATTCAGAAGGACTGCTTTAATATACCCTGCATTCTTATATGTTCCAGGCTAAAGCTGGTTTGTTTTAATCTTATCGTTTTTATCATTTCAAATTTCTCAAGGCATATGACTTTAAACAAGAGGATTTCAGGTGTTATGTCCTTTATGCTTATATGATTCTAAGAACAAAACTTCTTGGTGCTCCATTCTTGATGCTCTCCAGCTGGAGCACTAAGTTTAACAATAGTGAAGTGCTCAGTAAATGTTACTTGTTATTATTTGGAGTAGACATTGTTATATGTGCTGTTTACGTGGCTGTTGTGCTGTTTGTTACTACCAATGTGACCTTAGTCCAGTTACTCAATATTTTTCATCCTCATATTTCTTATTAGCAGATGGGGATAACAATACCTGTCTCATTAGGTTATATTACCATGAAGACTAGAAATAATTCATTTAATTGAACAATCATTTTCATAATTTTTGAAATAAATTATGGTTTTTAAAATTCTATTAACTAGGTATCATATTCTGGCTCAAATGGCTAAAATGTCTGTTGGAAAACACAACTGTCCCTGAACTGACCTACGACCAGCTATGATCATCAAATGAGAAGATTATGCTACAAGATGAGTACATCATCTTTTAATGCTCAGTATAATAGTTTATTTGCCTAACTAGAATGGCTTGCATGTCACCACTGTGGGATATTTCAGACTGGCACAGTTCTCATTTTTGTCAAATAGGGCATAACTCTGCTTTGGCTGTGTCAGCTCGGAGTAGTGGGAGTCAGTCTGCATTTCATTAAGAACTGCATTTCTAACAACACTTCTCCTTTTGTCTTAATAATCACCAACATTTTAACATATTTCATATCATTTTTAAAAACTGTGTGTTAATAATAATTGTGTGGTAACTCAATCTAGAAAAAAAATTCAAAACATAGAGCCTCATGTTCATACAAAAGTTGAAAACTTCTAAATTTCACTTTAATTCATTAAAAAAAAAAATTAGACATGTCTACTCTGTACCAGGCCCTGTTTCAAGTGCAAAGGAATTCAGCAGTGACAAATCAGAAAATAAATTTCTGTTCATATGCAGTTTGTATTCTAGTGGGTAGAGACAGACAAAAACCAAATAACAAATGCATATGCAATATAATGGCAGAGGATACATAATTTTGTGCCAGAAAAATATGAATGGTGTTCAGTAAGACTTTCAAGCAAAAAATATATCATATTAGGATAATATTTTGTAGGGAAAAATAGATTGAAAAACATGAGTTCAAGGAGAAAAAAAAGACATATTAAAATGAAAATCTTGATTAAGCATTTTTAAGTGGCTGATGGTAAGGATCATAGATGGCTATAGCCCTAGATTCCACTTGAATATTAAAAAGAATGATATGTGTCCTACAATTGTTATTTCATTTCATTTTTTACTATACACAGGAAATCTCACTCTTCAAAAATGAAACAAATGTGAATATCTCCTTTAAAATGTATGAAGGAGGACATAGTTTTATAAAACTGTGAGAAATTTTATAAAACTGGATAGAATGCACAAATTCTGACCTTGGGAGATGCAAGAATAGTCAATAAAGTAGACCCTGTATTTTATTAAATCAATTTTAGTTTTGTGATGAAACATCACTTAATTAGCTAAGTATTAATTTATGTTAGCTTTTCCTAACATAAAAACAAATAATGTTATGTTCATGTTAAAGCAAATAACTTGCTTGAAATTTGAAAACCAAATTTCCTCCTAAGAATACAGTGGTAGAACAACTCTTTCAAATGTTTTATCAAAAACACTTTTACAAAACCTCAAAGGAACAAAGAAAATCTATGAGTTCAGAATGTATTGATAAACTTATTTAGAAAAAATACCTTCCTTTATCATTATTATTTATTTAGAAATTCCCCCCAGTGATAATAAAAAATTGTTTCTGTAATTGCATGGCACATTCTTCAGGTTAAACAGTTCCTGAGACCTGTGATGTTCAGGGTAGATGAAACCTTCTAGTAGCATATCTGTTGTAATTCTGAACTACACAGTACTGTATTAAGCTAATTCTTTTTTTAACATTTACTTATTTGTGGGGTACTGTGTGTTGTTTCAATACATGCATACACTGCACAATGATTCATGTGGAGTAGATAACATAGTTTGGTACCCATTAAGCTAACTCTTGTGGGTTTCTACTCCCTGTAAGAAAATTATCATGAGTGAAGGGCGGGGGACTTGTCTCCATCTAGTGGTCAGCATATTACTATTATTATTACTGTGTTCTAAAATCAAAATATTATGTGCATTTTATTTTCTTAGTTGTAGTGGAAAATGATACTAACCATGATACGACTGTTACCTTCCAATCATGTCTATCAAATTTGACATGCAAATAATCAAATAGAAGATACATAATCTTGAAATAGATACATTGAAATATATGGCTTCAATACACTTTTGAAATTTCATGAAGCTATTTCTTTGCTACTGACAACAACAACGACAAACAGGAATTTTGCCTAGAAAATGTAATTTTATAGTTTGTCTATGTTTACAGAAAGATACATTAAAAGACTTTATTTTTCTATTAGGCATTTCATTTTTGTCACCTACGTATATAATAATATTCATTAACATGTGCTAAAGGTTCATGACATTGTTTGGGACTGTTCTTAAGTAAAAGAAAAAATATTGTCTCTAGTTAAATTTAAAATATTGCTTACCAAATAAAGAGACTAATTCCTAATGGGTCTCTTACTCCCGTTAGAAATACCTGGTATTTTCTTTATAAAATATGATATTCTTCATAATGACTCTTTTTTTCTTTTCTCCTTTTTTTTTCTTTTTTCTTTTGTAAGCCCATTAGAGAGAGGAGATTAGAGATAAAAATATAAATCACATTCTTATTGAAATTGTATTATAAAAATAATACCACCTTTCTTTGTAGGATGTCACAATTTACAGTGCTCTCATATGGTTTGTATTATTATCCCTATTTTCAATTAACAAAGGTGCTGGTGTATCTCCTGCCCCATTAAGATCTTAGTAAGATTGGCTTGGAAATTAATTCATGCCTTTAGAAGACCAAAGTCCTCACCCACGAGTTTTGAAAATGTCCACTGGGCTTGTGTTCTCAAAGTTATCTCCATATCTGGGCTCCCACATACACGTGAGACATCTCTGTTCCTTAATATGGAAACCCAAATGGGTTGCTAAAGATTAGGTGGAATGGAAGGAAGAGGAAGAAGTTTATATCACATCCATGCAAACTTCAAATTGAACATCGGGAATTCGGGTTCCAAAGATGTCCTCTGCTTCTCCTCCACTGGGAAGCTTAACGATGGCTTATCTCTGCATGTGCTTCTTGACTCACACCAAAGGCTTTATTACAAATAGGACAACCTCCTTAGAAAGAAATTGTGAACACATATACATAATTTTTTACATAGAGAAAAAGAAATTGAGGTTCAGATGTACTGTTTCACAGCAATACCTTGCTGAGTACCTGAAATGGCCTCTAGACTTCCAAATCTTATGTTCTGACATGTTTAAACATTAAAAAAAAAAAAATGTCCCAACAACAAAAAATGTTTGGCATATCAGTTGAGAAGATCTTATATAAACTGTGGATTTATTGTGCAAGCAATTCAGAACAGAAGTCTACCCAGAACAGGAAGAGAAAAAAAACTGTCTTTGTTTTTGATTACTCCATTTATGGCACAATCAAAACTGGATATAGTTTTATTTTGTAGCCTAGAAATTGCTTGCCTCAAGGGCCTAAAATCTGTAGCAAAGAGGATTTTTTTAATAACTAGATAAAAATTTCAAAATATTAAAAATGAAGGCAACACCCTGCTTTTACTTTCATTAGCAATAAAAATTGGTGATCTCATGGTAATTACTCCAGATTAATAGCAATCCTAAAGGACAAGTGTACTTCTTATTGGATAAAAAGAAAAGGAGGCAAACATCATGTATTTCACTGGCACTAAATGTAGAACAGGTAAGCTGTCTAATTTCTCAAAAAAAAAAAAAAATCCTCTTCTTTTTGCCTGAGGGTCTGTTTTGCCTCTTTTATCCTTGACATGGTGGAGTAGCTAGTCTCCATAGATGGAACCTTGCCACCTTTTACTTACAACCTTGTGTATCCCTTTATCTTTTTTTTTTTTTTTTTTTTGTGGCTAACCAGTACAGCGATCTGAACCCTTGACTTTGATGTTACAACACCATGCTCTAACCAACCGAACTCACTGGCCAGCCCCTATCCCTTTATCTTAAATCTGGGCTTTCCCTATGACTCACTTGGAACCAACAGAACACTGAAGAAGTGATTCTCTGTGGTGTCTGAGCCTTGGTCAGAGGAGGTCTTAGACCCTATCTCAGTCTCAGAGAGCTCTCTGTAAGCCTCAAGCCACTATGAAAGAAAAAGAGCTCCAGCTGACAGGGCTTGCAGCACAACACACTATGAAAATCACATGAAGCTCCTCCCAGGCAAGCCCTGTCCAAATTCCTGACCCATAAAATGTAAACTATAATAAACAGTTTGCTTTATACCACTATATTTGGGGGTTGTCTGTTATGCAGAAGTAGTTAACCAGAATACCTGGCTTCCAGCCATTCACTTTCCAGGTCTAAATATAGATTTCTCACCTTTTGGGGAACTTTTTCTGACCCCATAGTCTGGATTAGATATCCCTTCTGAATACTTCCTTATCTTAGCAGTTTGCATATTGTGTTATAATTGTTTATTCTTGTCTGAGCTTAGTGTCAGCAAGGATCTTGCCTGAATTAATGATCACTGTTACCCTCAGAACCAACAGTACTTGGTAAATATAGTAGGCAAACATAACCAATTAAATCAATGAATGTGTTTCTTAGGCAAGTAAACATTGATCTTCACTAGGAAGGAGCCATTTGCCTGTTATACTATTTGACAATCAGCTTCCAATAAAGGCAGCCACACAGAATATATTGCAGCTAAGAATAAGAGCAGCGTGCAGTGCACAAACCACTTAGCAACCTAAATTATTAAAATACAGGGAGGATTAAAAATAGACCTGGGTAGTGAGAATTTCTTTCCAAATATTCACTTAACTCCATTGTTTTGAATTTTGATGAATTAAAGTTTGAATAGTCTTGGATCAGTGCTATTCTCATAGCTTTTATGGATGAGGAGAATTTTAAGACTGTGAAGATTCATGATCTGTTTTCTAAATAAGGAAAAATGCCCTCTAGTATCTTATAAATAATACATCTGTGAATTGGCAAATGTTAGCACAAACAAGCTCATTTTGTGACAGTAAAACTGTCAAGAAAAGGTTTACACTGAAAATATACAACTAGGAAATTTTTACGAGATGCAGATGTCATGTAAGGCAATGAGTTCAGCCAAATGACCCAGAAGATGTCATGGGCAGGGAGTTTTACAAAATGAATAAAAGATCAGAGAAAATGAAACACACATATGCATACACAATAGGATGACCCTCACTCATGTCACTTGGTGGGTTCCCAGAGTCATGAGAAAAGTGGAATATGTTTCCACAAGCATCTGACCCTGAAAGAAGAATCACCAAGGAAAAGGACAAAGATATTCCCAGGCATTGACTCTGGCTGTCTCAGATGGGAGCTTTGCTTGGTCTTCCTAACTCTTGGCAGTTGCTAATGATTTCATATAGGCCTATCTCAGTGCTGTTCTATCACTTTGAGTCTGAGGAGCCACTCTGGGATAAATGGTTTCATAGCTTCTGCTATACACAGCAGCCTACACACATTGCTTTCTCTGTAGCATTCTTTAGGGAATGAAATTCCAATTTATTGTCATCCCATTTAGAGCTCAATTTTTCCTACAACATATTCCTGTCGTCACATTTCATGTAGTCAAAACTCCTTATTTTAAAGGCAAGGTCTACAAAGTGTAACTAAATTGCTCAGGTTCCCACAGCTCACAGAGCAGGAATTACCTGCTAATATTTCTTATGCATTCATTTAACATTTTACTTATTTCTCAGTGGGATCTAGATATTCAAATTCTTGAACCACATAGTAAGTAAAATTTTCTTGAAGAGGAGGTATAATGCTTTATAAATTCTATGTCCCAAATAACTAAGTACAACTCATGGAGATAGACTTCTTCTCAAAAGATTTGATTTGCTCTCTAAGTGATACAGAAAGAAATAAAAGAATTTTCAAATAACAGGAACCAAGAATTTTAAACAACATACTTTCAAATAACAGCAAAATGTCAGATTTTTCTCAACATGTATCTCTCCCAATCAAATATAGCATTCTTAATTTCAGCAGTGGGGGTGGGGGTGGGGACCTGTAATGAAATGATTCAAAGGAAAAGTGAGTTAAGAGAGTTGCTCATTTTTTTATTACAGTGAAAAAATAGTAGCAAGGAATCAATCTTTTGGATAGCAAGAGAAATATGGAAAGGGCCAAAATGAGAAGAGACAAGGAAAATAAAAGAATAGTCAAGGTGAAGGAGAAGGCTGGCACGTTTCACTTAGGGTGTCTCCTGCCCCTGCCTTTACTCGATCATGACACAATCATGTCTCTTCGGTCCACTCACTCTTTAGCCATTAAAAAGTATTCTTCTGATGCTAACAGATAACTTGTATAAGGCATTACATTAATTAAAAAAATAAAAGTTTAATCAGTTTCTCATACTAAAGATTAGCAGTAGTCCTTTCTCAAGGTTGTGTTTTCATTATGTCCTGACTATAGAACATTTCTATTGGCTTTCTGAACTAGGGTATCAAACAAAGTGGATGCCAGCAGGTCCCACAACAGAGGACTAAGGGTGAGTCCATGGACAACCTCATTAGGTTATATTACCCTGATGCTCATGTGCTTGGGAGCAACACTGGTTTCTCTCACACCTGTTGTCAAGCTACCCATTAAGATGCTCTTATTGAGGTCAAAGAAGCTGATCAAAGAACTGATTCTTCAAAAACAAAGATTGTCATATGAAGCTTGGTTTCTGCCTCAGAGATGAAGTAAGAAAAAAGAGGATGATTCACATATTTCTGTGGTTGATTACTGGCTGGTGGTTTTAGGCCTCTTAAAAGGGCTGAAAAACAGCTGCTACAATCTGCTCCAAAGGTCATGACAACAAACCTCTACTATTCCACAGAAATGATAAAGCTGTTAAAGAGCTGTTTCCAGGACCAAACCCAAAACACGGGATTGAAAATATCAGGGTTCCCAGGATCCTGAATGAAAAAATTTTTCTGTATATAGAAATAGAGCACACATTTTACAGTTTTCCAAATCAAGTATTAATTCATTTAGGCTGTGAAGGAATGTTAAGAATGCAAATCACTTCGCCAGGACTTTGTTAATATCAGAGTATTATAGAAGGTAGCTATTGGGATAGTTAACATAATATTTACATTTTTTTCCCCTGCAATTCTTATCCACTTTCCAAAATAATTGGAAATATCACAAAATCTTGGGTAAATGTATTACTGATTTGTCTTTCATATTTAAGAAATTCAGCAAACGATTTTAGAGTGAGCATTTCTATGGATAACTGAGTACAGCTGCATATATGGAGATAAGTTTACAAATGGATTGCCAACAGATCTACACGTAAGTTATAAATGTAAATAATTTTATAAATTATTTATTTTTTAGAATTTGGATAGAGACCAGTTGATTTTTCAAAATGAGGAGCAACAAAAACTTTGAAAAGCATAAAGGAAGTCTCAGACTTTCTTTTTTACTCATGACTTTATTTGGTTGGTTGGTGGATGGATGAGTTGTGCTTCTTTTCCATTTTAGGACACATTTTCCATTGGGTAAGTACTTTAAGAGAAGAACAACACTGTCCCAGGTGTGGCTCTTGAGATATTTTAAGGGTTTCCTTGGACATAAGTAGGAAAAAGTGATGCGAGGAGTGATGTGTATTGAAGACACCCTGCGTCCTACATGCCAGAACTGTACATAGTGCTTTACTCTCTTTTATTTAATCTTCACAACATCCCATAATATATGTATTTTATTATTCTCAATTTACAGATAAGGAATTTGAGGCTCAGAGAATTAGAGGGGATAGTTCTTTTTAGTTTTGGAGGAGGGACTTTTTTAAAAAAAAATTTCCCTGAGTAGAATTTCCTATTGAATCACTCACAAATCTGTTTAAAAATTTTCCTCTCCCTTATGCAGCAATTATACTATCCCTTATTTTATTGACTTACTAAACAACTATTTATGGATTACCTACTATGTGCCAACACTATTCAGAGGCCTGGGGACACAGGAGTAAACTAAACAGGGAGCTTAATTCTAATAAAGGGAGACAGATAGTAAAGGGAGACAGATAGTAAAGTAAATAAACAAGTAAAATATATAGTGTGTCATGTGGCATTAAATTCAATGCAAAGAAAAAGCAGGGAAGGAGAATACGTAGTGCCAGGTACAAGGGGAATACACGAGATTATTAGTCAGTTAAGGCCTCATTGATAAAGTGAATTTAAGAAATGACAACTTGGGATTTTTTAAAGTTTTATTTTAGTTTTGATTGACAAATAATAATTGCATGTACTTACGGGGAACAATGTGAAGTTTCGATACATGTACACATTGTGGAATGATCAAATCAAACTAATTGGCAAATCTACCACCTTGGATATTTATCTCTTCTTTGTGGTGAGAACATTTAAAATCCTCTCTATTAGCTATTTTGAAATATGCAATATATTACTGCTAACATAGTCACCATGCTGTCCAATGGAACACCAGAACTTTTTCCTCCCATCTAACTGAAACTTTGTGTCTTTTGACCAACATCTCCCTGTTCTTGATCCAGCCCCTGTCCCCAGCCTCTGGGGATAACCCCTGTTCTACTTTCCACTTCTATGAGTTCAACATTTTAAAATTTCAAGATGACTTTGAAAAGGGCACCAGTGTTACTGATCTCTGTGGGAGGAGAATTCCAGCCCTAAGGCAGGAGAATGCCTGGTGTGTCTGAGGAACAGCAAGGATACCAGGGTCACTTGAACGGTGGGAAGGGTGGAAAGAACTGCAAAGAGGTTGTGAAGGTCAGATCATGTAGAGCCTTGAAAGCTTTTGCAATGCTTTTGGCTTTGGGTTAAGTGAGAAGAGAAGCCACTGGTAAGTTTGGGATGGGGGTATAACACTCTGTGGTTTAAGTTCTCAAAGGACCCCTCTGGAGGTTATATTAAGAGTAGCCTACAGGTGAACATAGATGGCAGGTGAGTGACCAGTGATCATTTTGCCTGCTATGTTGAGATTAATTTATAAGGCACCAAACTGGAAATGGAGAGCCAGTATGGCTTGTTTATGTGATTGCTATTCACCTCAGCCTTTCCAGCTCTTAAGACTTAGTCTCAAATAGGGTTCATAGAAGCTCCTTCTAGAAGTCCATGCAGCCAATTCCCATAGTTGTAAATAGGTTTCATTCAAAAACCATTGTGTGTGTTACCTGGTGTGGAAGATGTATTCCACCAGCTTTTGCTGAATTCTGCAGTCGTTCCTTTCCTTACATCTTCACATACCCTCATTTGACCTTCACTATTTTGGCAACCTTCCTCCTTTTTTTTTGTGCCTTGGGGTTTCAAGATGTCTCAAAGCTGCATCACAGATGGAGATGGACTTCTGTTTACTGTTCTTACTTGTGGGTGATTTCCTTTCCTTTCTGCCGATCTGGGCTTCCATAAGCAATCACCTTCACTTCTGCCCGAAGAATTTCTCCTGGCATTTGTTGTAGTGCAGATTTTCAGAACATGCATTCTCTCAGCTTTGCTTTTTTGCCAACTTTATTATGGTCTTGTATTATTTTTCTTTTAGTCCTTTAAAGTTGTCATTCTGTACTATGACCTCTGTTGTTTGTAATGAGAACTCAGCCTTCATTCTTATTGATATTTCCTTGAATTAATGTACCAAACATGACTTTATCATTCGTGTTCAGTGGTTTGACTATGATGTACTTAATTTAGGTTTCCACTATATTTATCTTGCTTGGGGTTCACTGAACTTTTGAATCTCTTGAGTACCACAGATCTTAGACACTGATCAGTTTTTTTTTTTTTTTTTGGATTGTTTTTTCCCATGTGCTTCAGTATGGATAAATTCTATTGACTTCTCTTTAAGTTTACTCTTTCTTCAGCTGTATGCAGTTTACTGTTAAGCCCTTGATATAAAGTCTTCATTTCTGATACTGTATTTTCAGTTCTGTAATTTCCATTTAGTTCCCTCTTAGAGTATCTGTTTTTCTACCAAAATATCCTGTCTGTTCATACACGTTGTTCACTTTTCTTCCATGAGACTCTTTAACATATTCATCATAATTATCTTTTAAAAGACTTGTCCAATCATTCCAAAATCCATGACATCTGTGAGTCTGCTTTCATTGACTTATTCCTCTTTTGATTTTGGATCACATTTTCCAGTTTCTTTGAATGTCTCATAACTTTTTTTATTGTTTGTTACACATGCAGTGTTACCACCTCTTTAAGCTATACTTTCATTTGACCCACAGGTTTAGTTTCTTCATGCACTGCCAGAACCTTTCTGCTCTTTGTTTTTCATTTGTTAGCATGTCTTCCCTTGCATTTTTATCACATCTGTGTTTTTGAATGCCTCTTGGAAATAGTGAGCTGGTTTATTTTATGTGTGTGTGTGTGTGTATACATATATATATATATATATATATATATTTTTTTTTACATCGTCCTCCATTTATGGTTCCCAAGGCCACACTGGGGGTCATCTGCACTTCAGTCTCAGATGGTATGAGAAATCAAGGAAAACTGCATGAACATATTTCTGTAGCAAGGCATGGAAGTAATGTTCATCATACACGTGTTCTTGTTCCCCTGGACAGAGGTCAGTTACATGGTCCATCACACAATAATGGGAGGCTGAGATAGTAGGCTGTGTGTCCCAGAAAAGAGAGAGGATTTTTGGAGAACATACAACCAGTCTTTGCCATACAGGACTTCTCCCATGTGAGTTCTTTGATGTCTGCTGAAGTGTGACTTCAGAAAAAAAGATGTTTCTACATTCATTAAGTCAGCCTTTCATAGCTGTGGGTTTTGAATCTATGGATTCACCAACAGAGGATCAAAAATATTAGAAAAAATAATATAATAAAAATAATACAAATAAAAACCACAGTCTAACAACTATTTAGATAGCATTTACTTTATATTAAGTATTATAAGTGATCTAGAGATGATTTAATGTATACGGGTGGACCTGCATATGTCACATACAAATACTACATCATTTTATATAAGGGACATGAGCATTGACAAATTTTAGGGGGATCCTGTAAGTCCTCTGCAATTACCAAGGGACAGCTGTACATTCATCATGTTTCTCCCTTGTGTGAATTATTCAATGCATCCTGAGATATGACTTCTGACAAAAGGTTTTTCCACATTCATAGCATTTTTCCTGTGTGTTTTCTGCTGCATCTGGAGGTATGAATTCTTATGAAAGGCTTTTCCACACTCATTACGTTCATCGGGGTTTTCCCCTGTGTGAGTTCTGTAAGGCTCAGTGAGGTGTAAGGCTCAGTGAGGTGTGAAATCTACGGTAGAAAGATTTCCTACATTCTTTACATTCATACGGTTTCTCACTTATGTGAATTCTTTGAGTTGTGATTTACCGTAGGAAACATTCCCACATTCCTTATATTCATAAGGTTTCTCTCCTGTGTGAGTTCTCTGATGGATATTGAGGATGGCTTCCTGCAGAATTTCTTTGTACATTCACCGCATTCAGTGTTTCTCTTCTGTGTCAATTCTCTGGTGAATCCCAAGGCATGAATTTTGGTGGAAGGTTTTTGCACATGCAGTACTTTCACAGGGCTTTTCTCTGGTGTGAGTTCTGTGACGTTCAGTGAGGTGTGACTTGTGCTTGAAAGATTTCCTACATTCTCTGATGTACAGTGAGGGCTGACTTACAGTACAAAGTTTTCTTACATTCTTTACATTCATATGGTTTCTGATGTGTGAGTTCTCTGATATAAAGCGAGGGCTGATTTTGACAGGATTTGTCACATTCAGTACAATCATAGGGCTTCTTGTATGTGTTCTCTCATATTTGGTAAGCTATGATTTTTTAATGAAGGATTTCTCACAGTCACTACATGTATAGGTTTTCTGTGCTGTGTGTATTCTCCAATGTTTAGTTTTTTATTCTCTGATGTTTAGACTTTTTATAGAAAGTTTTCCCATATATATGACATTAAAAATTTTTCCTCCATACTTGGAATATCTGTTGGACAATGAGCACTGACTTATTGAAGGAGTTCCCATATTCATTCTATTCACAGGTCACTCCCATATGAACCCACTTATATGTCAATAAAATGGACTAGGTGTTCAAAGTTTTGACTAGTCCACTATATTTGAAAAGCTGTTTAATCTTGGAATGCTGACTCTAGCATGCTTACCATGTCTGAGGGATTTTCTAGTCATATTATAGGCAAAAGTTTCCTTTCCAGCATGTGTCTCATCAGGTTCTCAAGGAGGAAGTACATTCTGATGCACATTAAACTCCTTGTGTCTCTTTCCTGAATAGTTTCCACTATTTATAATTAGATTTAAAGTATGATTCGAGCTCAAATAAAATGCTTCCTAACTTAACTCTGTCCTCAGTTGATGTTTTGTCTCTGGTGATTACAACTTGCCACAAATGTCTACCATGGCTTTCTTGGCTCCTCTTAAGTCATCAACTGTCTGGTCATCTTGTAGGCTCTGGTTTGGGGGTTCTTCTACCATCTATGGCTCTGTTCCTTGCTCCAACTGGAAAATCACCTCAGGTTTGATAATGTGGTGCCCCAATGACACCAGGCTGCTGTAGTTCTCCAGCATCACTTCCCTGTATAGGGTCGTCTGAGCATTATTCAGGTCCTGCCACTTTTCCTAGGTGAAGTCCACAGCCACATCCTCAAATGACACCAACCCCAGATATTTATTCATTTTTCTCTTCCTCTTGAAAATGCATAGAGCACTCTGAAAGCATAGCTTCAGGGATGCAGAGTTTAATCTTGCAGTCTGAGGAGCAGCGGGGAGACAGCCGCAGGGTCTAGATGTCCCAAGTGAAAGATCAGTGAAGCTGGTTTATTGTGAGATAACCAAGGGCCTGACTCAAAAACACTTGCAATCTAATTGGAGTCTTGATGCTTCAATTCTTCTGTCTTGGAGACTTCTGGCTCACAGCAGTGAAGGTTGAGATCAGGGTGGTAAGAGTAGTCAGGGAAGGTATTAGGAAGGATGTGTGACTTGAAGAGTGGGTTAGATATTGACCAACATAGAGGAAAGGGGAAGCGTTTTTGGCAGAGAGAACAAAAAGCAGAAGGGATAAAGAGAAATAAATATGACATTTACAGGTCCGTAAAGAGATGAATCTGATGAGGAAGAGTTTGTATAAGATCGTGGAAAATTATGATGAAAAAATTTCTTTTTAAAATATTCTCCTTTTCCTGCGTGTTTTTTCCCTTATGATTAAGCAACATGAGTGACATAAAACTATTCCAGCACTTTTATACAAGGAACTATCAGTCATATTTCCTGCCCTAATATCTTTATATTTGAGCCTCCATGCTCAATAACCTAATCAACATATAATTAGGATGTTTTCCATTTAGATTTGATTCTTCCTCGCCATCCTAGATTAATATTTATCTCCAATATGTCAAAACAAATGATAGAAAAATGAAAAAAGTCAACAAATGATTGTTTTCTCTCTGAGGGATTATGAATAACTTTTCAGTAAATTGAATCTTTGTTTTACAAAACCTACCAATCAATAGAGTGGAAATAATTGAAGTGTCTATGTAAATGGCAGTGAATCATGAGACCCGTCATAATTTATCATTTTGTCAACTGCCAAGTCAGACATTATTTTCTCTTCCATAGAAAGACCTTCACATTTTCAACTCTGTTGGACTTCTAACACATCAAAAACTCCATCAATATTCTACAAAGAACAAATAATAATCACAAAAGGTGTCTGCTCTGTGGTAAAAGGAATTCCTGACAGGTTCCTCCCTAAATAAAAATAAATGGAATGGCTCCCATAAAATTTATGTGGTCCACACAGAAATAGTTGGACTACATCAAGACCTCAAAAATGTCTGGTTAAAAACACAAGAACCACACTAGGATAAATTTCCTATTGATGAGATCTCTCAGATCATGGAATACACATCAAGGGAAGTCTTGGGAAGCTTATCACCAGAAACTTAGAGAAACACACTGGAAAAAACACTAAAAAGTAAAAATAGCAATCTCATTTAATGTGGAGGCAGAGCACAACTCCATCTCCAAATAGTAAGATTTCAGAGATTTGTGTGTTATGAATTCACTTGGATTTGTGCTTGCTGTCCAAAGCTGTTTCTTCAGTTCTACATTATGTAGGCATACCTTGCACCTGTGTTTTGGGTTCAGCATTTCTGACTCATCAGATTTTTAATAATCACTGAAAAGAAAAGATGATGTTGTTTTCTAGAACCCCTTGTCTCTGAGTCCCAGCATTTCAGTGGCACGCTTGGAACTGGTGATGGAATTCTGCCTTCACCCCCCTCCAGTCTGCTGTGGGGAAAGGGGCTGTGTTTGTGAGAGGGCTGGCTAGAACAAGGCTGCCTTCTGTGACTTTGGAAATACAGAAAGTTAATTAGGTTGCCTGGGGATTGAACTCATAACCTATTCCTTATTAACGTCATTCTATTCATGTCATGATATGTAGAAGTAAATTGCTCTTTAAGAAACCAGTGGTATTTAAATTTGAACAATTGTCATGACTAGTTTAGTCATAAAATGATTAAAATCATAACCATTGTGGAAGTAAAAAAAAATGACTACAAAGACACAGATAGTAGTAATAATGTGGTATATTTGAATAGTGAGACCTCATGCTTAAAAGTAGAAGATGGTGTTTTATGTTTGGGAGTTATTTAACCCAGAAAATCATACTCTGCCTGTATGTTTTTACTAAACAAACTATTAATGCTTTCATAAGAAATATGTGAGTTAGGCATACCTCTAATGCTCTAATGTAAGCACCTTAAAATGTTATTTGTGTCATCTTTCATTCTATGTCCCCTCCTAGACTTTGGAGAGGAACCATTTCTTTTAATATGTGCATCCCAGATTCCTACTCAGTTCTTTTATATCCTTTAATGGTTGTTTATACACTCAGTGCCTAAGAAACTGAGAGTTCAGTATCTGGTTTATTTGTTTCTTATTTTTGCCATATATATATATATTACATGGGAATGGAGCTGAAGTAAACAAAATGAAAGAAATATTTTCATGCAGATATGGCAATAAATTGGTTATTTCATGTGGACCTAGTTAAGGCTTCAAAGTACCTTTACCAGGCCACTAACACTTCATTGGCCACAATTTGTGTAATCGGGGATCTCTAGATATATAAATCATATAAAACATTTCTGTAAATGAGTGTGGTATATTCAAATTAATTGATCACAAAACTGTCAAATCTTCATTCTTATGAGTGGGATGATTAGCAGATTTTACTCCCTATCAGTTGCATAAGTCAAACTAGCTTGTGCGGTTCTAGTGTTTGCAAATATTTTATGTGGTTGGCATGTGATTCAGCAGCTGTCCGCCACGGCTGTGGGTCACTGATGTGGTTCTTGTGTTGTCCACAAGATATTTATAAAATTCAGATGTGGTTTATGTATCACTGATGTGGTCTGCACATGCCTTGAATTTTTTTCATTTGTTTTGTTTGTTTGTTTGCTTCTTTTGTTCTCAAGGAGGACTCATTGGGAATTCCTTACTCTGCAGCATTTGGGGTTTTCTGAAGGCTTGCAACTTTGAAGAGAACAACCCCATCATACTAGGAGAGAAGGAACTACAGTCTTTGATGGCAGGTTGACAAAGGTACTCTGTCCCTGGAGTCATTTTGTTATCTGACTACAGTACTGTATTCTGCCAAGTAGACTGAGACCACCTACCTGCACATTGAAAACACAGCTGAGATCTGTCTCTGTGACCCAGACACATGCCCTCTTTACTCTCTGTACTGAAAGAAAACAGCATAGTCCAGGCCAGATGAAAACAAGCACCCTGCCACCCCCCGCCACTTTTTCTGTGGGAAAGATGAGTTGAAACCAAAGTTAATATATTTGAAAAATCTGGGGAAAAAACAGAACAGAGTTTTAAAAAGCTGTTTCTTTACCCATTGGTATTTTACTTGCAGGAGCCTTACAAAGAAAACTTCTGTTACAGTGGAAAACACTGTGTGAAACCCATGTTATATGAGACTTTCATTCCCTGGAGCTGGGAAAGTGAAAGAATCGGGTCCCTATATTCTTGGACTGTTGTCATCAGTTACCAAGAATGTTTATGCAATTGGTTATAACCACCTCATTAGGAATCCCCTTCATCTGCTGGATATAGTTAACACAAGTCAGGTGAAGCTGATTTTAATAAGCAGTATTGTTATATGCAACAGATGTTTAAGGACAGATAGAATAATTGGTTTGTTCCTGTTAATTTTTCTTTGCATCAGCTGTATATCTGTAATATTATTCCAATAATTCAACCTTGCTACCAC
Organism: Cynocephalus volans; assembly: GCF_027409185.1. NCBI lineage: Eukaryota > Metazoa > Chordata > Mammalia > Dermoptera > Cynocephalidae > Cynocephalus > Cynocephalus volans. Next base: position 132,769,111 of record NC_084464.1, read on the forward strand.
ATCATTTAATCAATGATGTAATATGATTTTATCTTAATGCTTTCCTCTTGGAAGAGAGACATTCAACACAAGATATCCGATTTTATGCAATGAACTCACAGACCCTGGGACAATCTAGATGAACCATTGGCTGGTGTAAAGCTAAATCACCTTATATAATTCCTATCTATAGCCTCTTCCATTTCTTAATCAATCACTAAACTACTAGAAAATTCAATTCAACAATACCAAAATAAAAACTGTTACGCTATTTGATATTTTGCATGATGACATCCCCTCTCCACCAAGAGCAGAGGTTAGTTTTATCAGATTAAAAAAATTCATTTAACAGAGTGAACTTTAGATCACTGTTTTTCTAATTTTCTGGAGTGTGACTCACATTAAGAAATACATCTTGCATTGGTGTAGGGAAAATGAAGGAAAATGGTCAGGGCCCCTCAGATGCTCAGAATCTTGCCAAGCATTTGATGTAAATATGCACATGCACCCAGGTGTTCCTTGGCTATTGACTAATGTGATTGTGCATGTACACTCAGGTGTCCTGGGTTGTGGACTTAAGAATAAAGGACAAATAGCTCTGATCCCCGGCCCCTGGGATGCCCCCCCGGGGGGGCACAATAGGGCACAGGAGGCTGCTACTGCTGATGGAGGCTGTTGCTGCAAGCTGTTGCTGCCGGGACCCTCTGGGAGGCCACCACTGCTGCTGCTGCTGCTGCTGCTGAGGACTGAGCTCGTGTCATCTGCCAGTGGGTCCCAGGACCTTTCCCAATTTCCTAGCTTGTGGACCTATATGTAAGGGGTCTGGTGACCCAGTCTGTACAATGGGTTTGAAGGGTTTGAGCCCTAACCCTGACAATACAAATGGAAACTTAGTATAACTAAAATAATGAAAGATTTTGGCTTTAGTTATGAAATGGCCATAACCCTACAATTGGCATAGTCGTGTAGTTTGACAATCGGTTTCATAAATGTATTGCTGCCAGACAATCGTATTGCTAGGGCTAGGGCTAGGGCTCACAGACCCTACAAACCCATTGTACAGACTGAGTCACAAACCCCTCACCTGCAGGTCCAGGAGCTAGGTAATAGGAAAAGATCCTGGGAGTTGTGGGTAAAAATTAATAGGCTTTACTCAGATGCAAGCTCAGGTAGCTAGTAGCAGCCACCCTAGTGGCATCCTGGGGCATCCTGAGGACACTGTGGATCAAGGCCGTTCGTCCTTTATACTCAAGTCTGATAACCCAAGACACCTGGGCACATACGCTATTACATTAGACAACCAAGAAACACCTGGGTGCACGTACTTATTTACATCAAATGCTTGGCAAGACTCCAAACCCCTCAAAGGACCCTGACAATTTATATTTACTTTCCCTACAATACATATAATCTGAAATAAAAATTCATTATATAATATTCATGCTTATCTTATGTGGTGCTCTTTAATATGTTCTATTCTACTTTATTAATGCAAATTAATTTTTACTACCTATTCATGTATCATGAATAATAGTTTGAAATACATGGCTTTAAGTAATGTTCACTCTAGAGTTGAAAGCCTGGCACAAAATAAAATTGCACCTAAGATAATTAGTAATAGCCAACCCCTATTGAGTACAAAGCCAAGTACTTTTTAAATTTATTCATTAGCCTATAAATCCCGATAACCATACAAGCATTTTACAGATGAAGGGCACAAAGGGGCAAATATCTTATCAAAGTTTACACAGCTACTTAGTGGCAGAGTTTTGATAGAAACCCAGAACTCCTCATGCTCTTAGCCACTAAATTAACACCTAGGCAGAAGGCTGCGTCTTGAGTCTTCTCCTAGACCCAGAAATATTTAATTGACCCCAGGCTCTCCAAATTAGAGAGGATTTTTAGAAAACCTTGCTCGATTCTGCGATCTCCCCATCCTCAGGATATTTACAGCCTTCTCAATGCTCCTTCAAATTGTGCAAGTGCTTCAATGAGCAGGCAAACAGCCAGCCCCTGGGTCCACCTGGTAAGAGCTGCGCAACAAGGGAGAGCACCTGGGAGTTCTTTGCCTGGGATTGGCCTTTGCATGAAATATATTTCATTCTAAGGTCTGGGGGAATGAATGCATTGGATGACTTATTCTAGAACTAATAGAAGGGAAAATCCGACATGGCCTATGACCCTGGGGACAAGGGGGTGAGTGGTATCATAGCTCAGAGCATTTTCTTTTCAGCAGCTGGAGTGATCATGGCACCAAACTAACCCCAAATATTTAAAGAGAGAGATCCACAGAAGCAGTCCCCTCTATGGAGGGGCTCGATTTTGTTTGACCACTGACCTCTGTAATGGGTCTGGAATTGTTAATAATCAGCCAACTCTTCAACAACAGCCTTTTACTCCTGTTAACAGATGGGGCAGCAATAAACTACTCACATTTGTTGAGACACTATCTTGATGCCTCAGAGCTCAATTAAACAAGATTATACCCTCAAAGACTACCAGACTCATGTGTTCTGATCAAGACAAATTGATGAGCAAGCAATTAATTGGTTCACATGGTGATCAAAACAATTAGGTAATTTAACAAAAATAGCTAATAAATTGCTTGAAAATTTAACATAATTCTAAGTTAAGTCAACCAAAACAGCAAATCTAAATAAAGACTATAGACATTGACTCATGTCTGTTCTGTGCTTCTTCATTTCTGGAAAATAATTAATACACTAACTGCTAAATTTCAGGACCATGGTTTTTGTGATATAAATATGCCCACATGTAGTACACACTCTTGCTTCCTCCTCTAGAATGTAAACTCCATGAGGAAAGGATTTTTGTGTCTTTTCTTTTTGCTGTGTCCCACTAGACAATTTCCTAGGAGGATTCATCAGCTCCTTTTAAAAATAGCTCTAAATGGCTATTTAAAAATAACTTTTAAAAATAGCTCTAAATGGCTGTTTTCTTAAGTAAAAAATTTAAAATCATTAAAAACTTTTACAAGTTTAATGGTCCTTTAAAACATACGAGTATTAGTCTGTTTTTGCTGCTTATAACAAAATACTTGGAATTGGGTAATTCCTAAAGAAAATGAAACTTATTGCTTACAGTTTCTGAGGCTGGGAAGTCCAAAGTCACCGGTGATGGTGACAACGACCCAGGGGTCTCACATTGCAAGATGGTGGAAGCCAAGAGACTTGCCTCTCTCTCCTTTTAAAGCCCTCAGAACCACACTCCTGACCACCATTTGTAATCCATTCACTACTACATGGTCCTTCAACCCAATCACCCCTTCAGGGCTCCTCCTTTCAATTACCATAATAGGATTTCCCACCCTCTTAACAGTCACAGTGGGGGCTAAGTTTCTAATACATAAAACTTGAGGGGCACAATTCAAGCTTCAATGAGTTTTGGGGGACATAATTCAATCCACTACAATACATTTTAAGAAACACATAATTTCTTAAGGTAATATTTGTTTATTTGCTTAGCAAATACCTGAGTTATTATCTACGATATGAGCTTAAAGAAGTTCAGATCATCAAAACCTGCATTTAAAGATGCTGCAATACTCTTTGCTACTTTAGAAACCAGGAGTATTTGTTTTTTGAGAAAGTATCTTATGATGAATTTGTAGTTTGGGGGTAGAAAGCAAAAATTATTATTGAACAATAATTCTCACAATGATTGTAAATCATTTTTAAAATGGTTAGTAGTGAATTAATACAAGGTACCTGGGCCAAATGACTAACCTATTCCCTCAAGGAAAACTGCTTATCTATGAAAGATATTTTCCTAAATTGGACCTTTGTAACAGTGCTGGGCTTACACACAGATATTTTAATTACTCGAGTCATTGATCAAGTAAAAACAAGACTATGAACTCCTTGTGGAAATGGAATATTTTTTACCCACTCAGGAAAACAACATCTTATACCAAAATTCTTCTCAGAGATGGAAAATATGCATGGCATTTCTTTGTATTCTAAATTCTAGAACAGAGCTCTCGAAAAATCATAACAAAAATATTTTTATACTAACCACATAATTATAATGAAAGACCCTTATCAAGGCCTAGAAAACAATTTCTCATGCTTTTCCTAATTGATGTACATCTGTATATCTTACATAGTCTTAGTCTAGAAGTCTTATACATCCTGATAGTTGCACACAGACTTTTAGATCCTGTTCAACTCATTTGGAAAATAAACTAGAGATTTTTTTTCTGAACCCTGAAACCATCACTAACTGATAAAAAGTTTCCATTTGCTTTAACAGAGAATTCTGAAACAAAAAAGGTCTTTAAGAAATGTTTAGGTCAATACTTCCATTTCAGAAAAAAGTGTATCTGTATGCTATAAATACACTTATATGCTATATATAATAGCATATGTGCATATATGTGTATATGCTATAGATTTATATGCTATTTTTATAAATCTATGTGTACATATGTATGTATGCTATAAATAGATATATGCTGTTTATATATATGTGTGTGTACTATAAAATTAGCCCTGGTTTTAGTAGATTATATATCTTTTTATTTCCTAAAAGTTGATGAATGCAACCTGCCTTTGAGTTGAGTACTAAAGGATATATCTGAAAGAAGTTTGAAAATCTGTTGGGTTGAGTGGTGACTGTGCTGACTTGTGCATGTGATTATCATGCATGGTATAATTTCATAAACACTTTCATATGATGGACAGTCATTGCTTTTCCTTATATGCTGTGCTATGGTGATGAATAAATTTCAGCCAAGAAATTTTGTTCTGTGAGTTTGGTTTTGCTGTTCCTGTTGCAACATCATCAATAAGTAGCAAAACATTTTTTTTTTCTATCTTCTAACCACTGATGAGAGACTTAATGTGGAAAAATATTAAAAGTACACTTAGGATATGGGGGCCAAATTGCTATGAATACTATTATTTTTATTCATTGTTGTCTCAGTGTTTCTAAACCTTCATTTCTTTCCATCTAGGACCATATTTAAACTTAGAAAACAGAACTGGTAATTTAAACAGTACTACTTAGGGACAAAAAGATCCAATTAATGATTACTAGATGTGTGGTCTGTAAAATCCACATTCTCCCTTTGCCTATCATTTTATTCAGTGATGTGGTCAGAAATAGCTCGTTAATGCCAATTCATGCTTAAGAGGTTCTTTATGCTGATGACCACACTAAATGGGGTGAAAATAAAAGATTTCCTTCTGTAACTGTAATCAAACTCCAATCTTATCTGTTTTGTGAAGTTTTTCCCAATTACTCTTCAGCTCCTTTTTCATCTGGATCTGCTGCTGATATGTGCTATGCAATTTGTTACTGTTACATGTCATTCTGTTCTCTGAGTCACAAAACCATTGCAATATCTTCACCTCTGCCAGCTCTCTGTGAACAAGCACTGTCTTTTATTTCTTTCATATCTTTCAAGATACCAAGTTGAAGGCTTATAATTTAACAGGCCATAAAAGAAACATGAGTACTTTTGACTTGTTAGCTTGAAAACATGACCAAAGGAAAAAAATACACTGAGGATCAGATGAATATAATAAAAATACTTGTGTTTCTGATATTTAATAATGTACTTTTTTTCTTCCAAATTCAAACTATTTTCTCACCAGTCTCACAGTAGGTATGCATCAGAGTGTACTTTTTACTTAGACCAATCGCCCTTTAAAGGAAATGTTTTCAAAAAGGCTGGGCAATGGTAGGAAAATTTATGGAAATACCAAGAAATTTCACATAGTAAGCATTTTGTTGGGTGGTTCTTAATCATTGGGCCACAGCAAGGTATGTTTTTATGAAGAGAGGTGTTGGATTAATTAATCACTAGGATCTTTCCCAGTGCTTAACATTATGACATCTTCTCTTATGGAACCGCAAGGGCAAATCTCAGATCCTGTTAATGAGCATCTTTGGATTAAGTATGTTTGCCTGTAGATGAAGGATTATAAAAGCCATATTCAACACCAAGGTGACATTTTAAATGCCAACTTTCCTGACTTTCTTGAGCTAGTCTACAACAGTTCAGGCAGAAGAAGGGTCCAGGATGTCCTCATTTTTCACTGATGAAGGGCTGTCTGAAAACAGTTTTTACAAAAACATTCCTTTGCTGATTGTATCCCCTGCAGGGTTCAAGTGAGGGGTCCAAGAACTTGGGGAGGGCAAAGGCAGTGATAGGTGAGTGGATCCTTTGTCGCCATTCTTGAGCTCATTGTCAATAAGACCACTCTGCCATTGGAGGTGGAAAGGAAGCTGATGGTCTCTGTTTGTTTTAGCAGCCTGTGCCCTGAAGATGCACACATCCAGAGAATGACAGAGAGCCACTTTTCCAGGCCAAGGCTAATATGTGTTTCCATAACACTGTGGGAAGCTGAAAATGCAAGCCGCACAGGCTTGTCCTCAGTCTGTGAATAAACATCCCTCTGCTTCCAGAGATACCGTCCCTAACTCACCTTTCAACTACTGGAGATTCATTTTTAAAAATTAAGGAAAGAAAATGAAGAGATCCATTTTTTTGAATCCCAGTGATCCAGGTTATCAAGGAGATAAAAACTTTCTTAGTTATTATCGTCAACATCTACAAGGGCCGAGGCAGCAAGCGAAAGCTGAGCATCCAGAAAATTCAGTCTTTTCATCAGATTCATTGCAGTCCTCAAAATATCAATTTATTGCCATCCATGGTTTTCATGAACTTATTATTCTGAGAGCCCACATTCAAATGGCACTCACAATTAGCTCTCTACCCATCACAGAGCATAATTATGCTTTGCTGATGTAAATCTCATGGTTTAGAATTCTTCACAAAACACCTGCTCAAATCCTCAGTTCTCAGAATATAAGTTACCACAATAGTTTAAATCTGGAAGGGACATGAAGCAAAGAAGTTAAAGACCTCATATTAAAATGCTCATGAGAATTAGTAAAGTCTTACACATTGCTTGCAAATCATAAGCACCATACACATGAAACAACTTTTCTGGAATAAGGTGTTAACAATTCAGTATTAATTGCTTCCACTATTTCTTTATTTTTTTTTCATAGCATAGTCTGATTTTTTCTTTTATATTACTATTGTACTTGATTTTGAATGCAATTACATTTTCATTCATGTTTACTTAAGCCATTGATGAAAATGTCTGGCATTTTTATTAATACATAATCTTTTCAAACTCTGTTCAGACTTCTGTTAGTTTCAAATGAGTAAGTCTTTGAGGAGGGCTTTTCTAGCCATTCACAGACAGCTTACTAGCCATAGAAAAAAATGTTTTTCTGAATAGGGTACAGAAATAAAAACCATAATAGCAAGCCTTTGTCAGCACTTAGTACCATGTCAAGCACTATACTATTTTATGTGCACTCACTCCTGTAAAATGCACAACAAATCTACGAAATAGTCACTAGGATTATTCTCAGTTTAAAAGAGATGTAAATGTTAAGTAACTTAACCCTGTATAAAGGGAATACATATTGGACATGAGATATATTGACATATAGGCATAGAGAGAACAGTGAACTAATTATGCATATACATCTTTGTGATGTCACATTTAATGTTTTTATTAAAAAAAAAAACATGAAGCACAAGTTTTGATTATGCCAGTATATGGACTAGATTTCCTGATCAACTTTCTGCTGAAAACAACTAAAATGTTGGGTAAGACAAATGTATCAATAATCTGACAATAAAGTAAAAGATAATTAGAGGGTAAAACCTAGAAATAGAAACAAGAGGGGTCAGCTGAATTCTGCATTCATCCTAAAGGTATTCACTGAAACTCAATGGCTTTGAACTCAGTTCCATGGCTTCGTGGTATGCAGAGGACAAGAGATAAAATTCAGGGCATATTCAAATTTTAGACCAGAATATACTCTCCCACCCTGCACAAATATAGAACCTCAGAGGATACATCTGCAGTGGAAGGCTGAACTAGAAATAAAACCATTTCAATTTACACTGTGGTCTACAAAGAAAGACACTGTCTAAACCTTGGTGCTAGGTACAGAGAGTGAAATTTTTTCCTGAGAATTTGTAATCATAAGTTACATTGTATATGATTTTTCAGACCAATTGTACACTAACTAGGTAGTTTGGGGAATCCTCAAGCTAAAACTTTTAAGTGGTAACAGCTTGGCAATATCTCTAGGCACCTAGCAGAAGCAAATCTAAATCTTCTCAGAAAGAACTTGTGAGACCCAGACCTCAATTAGTTACTTCAGGAAACACTCCAGGGAATATAAGTCAAAAATAATAAAACACAGAAGGACACAAAGCATAATGCATGCAAGCCAGCCACAGCAATAGACAGCAGACTCATAGTGGTAAAAATTACAGACCACACTATGAAACAATGTGCTTCATATTTCAAAAATAATAAAGGATTAAATATCAAATATGATTCACAATAGTACAAAATAACTCCCAAGCATGATTTCCAAAGGTAAAAATTAAACTTCCAGAAAAACATCAAAAACTAACATTAAAATCTTAATGGTCAGTTTTAACAACAAGAGTGACATTTAATAAATTAGAAGATAGATCTAAAAAAATTATGAAAAGAAAGTACAGAGCAAAGAAATAGAATATTTGAAAGAAAGTTTAAGAGACATGGAAGAGAAAGTGAGATGATCTAACATACATTAAATTGGAGTCCCAGAATTAGTGGTGGAGAAAAAATATTTGAGGAAAAAAAGAGATAACATCTGATAGTTTTTAAAATAAATAGCCCTAACCCATAATTCAATAATCCAACTAATCAAATAAATCCCAAACAGAATAAAATTTAAAAACCTCATCTAGATATGTCAGAGTAAAATTATATAAAAAGAACAAACCAAAGACAATGAAAAGATTTTGAACCTAGCTAAAAAATAATTTTGTGTGCTTACAATTTGTGAATTTTAGTGTATGTAAATTATAACCCAGTAAGGCTTATTTTAAAAATCTAACTAGAGATGAAGGAAACTGTCTAAAAACAAATGCCAGTTAGACTGGAGCTAACTTAATGAATAGCAATATTAGAAGCCAACAATAGCAACATTAGAATAGTAACAAAATCCTGAACATGCTGAGGAAAAAGATCAGCATGAATTTGCAAAAATTTCAGAAATAACTCAAGAATGAAGATGAAAGAATTTCTCAAACTAACAAAATCTGAGAAAAATTCTGCCTGACAGAATCCCTCCTCCACACACAAAAGTCATAAGATGTAATTCATGGAGAAAGAAAATGAACCCAGATATAAATATGTAAAATACCAGGAAAAACAATTACAGTAAAAGTAAATATAAATGTAATCTAAAAATACTGATTTACCATATAAAACAGCAATAATAAATCATTCTGAAGTTTAAAAAACATGATAGAAAGATATATAATACATTCAGGACAGATAGAAAATACAAAATAAGAAAGTAGAAATTAATTCAAATATAAATAATAGTAAAAAATTGCAAGTTGAGTAAATGCTCCAATATAAAGACAAATATTTTCAGAGTGAATTAGAAATGAAATCAACTATATACAGCAACCACAATATACATAATATACAGATTACAAAAGATTAAAATTTAAAAGGTTGGAAAATGTAAACTGCAAAAACACTAATCAAAATAAAGCTGGTGAAGCACATTAATATTAGGCAATATGGACTTTGGAGATATTTATTAAATAAAGATAAATGAATCAATTAATGAGAAAGAGATATTAATACTAAATTTGATTTTACCTGATAAGACATCTTCCAACTATGTAAACCAAAAATGATGGATGTATAAAGATATAACCAAAAAAGAAAACTACAGGCCGATATCCTTGATGAATATAGATGCAAAAATCCTCACTAAAATACTAGCAAACAGAATACAGCAACACATACGAAAAATTATTCATCACGATCAAGTGGGATTCATCCCAGGGATGCAAGGTTGGTTCAACATACGCAAATCAATAAATGTGATACACCATATTAATAAACTCAAACACAAGGACCATATGATCATCTCTATAGATGCTGAAAAAGCATTTGATAAAGTTCAGCACTCATTCACGACAAAGACCCTCTATAAGTTAGGTATAGAGGGAAAGTATCTCAACATAATTAAAGCCATATATGACAAGCCCACTGCCAATATCATCCTGAATGGGGAAAAGCTGAAAGCTTTTCCTTTAAGAACAGGCACTAGACAAGGATGCCCACTCTCACCACTCCTATTCAACATAGTGTTGGAAGTACTAGCCAGAGCAATCAGAGAAGAGAAGGAAATAAAGGGCATCCAGATTGGAAAAGATGAAGTCAAACTGTCCCTGTTTGCAGATGACATGATCCTATATATCGAACAGCCTAAAACCTCTACAAAAAAACTGTTGGAATTGATAAATGATTTCAGCACAGTAGCAGGATACAAAATCAACACACAAAAATCAGTAGCATTTCTTTTCTCCAATAGTGAACATGCAGAACGAGAAATCAAGAAAGCCTGCCCATTTACAATAGCCACCAAAAAAATAAAATACTTAGGAATTGAGTTAACCAAGGAGGTGAAAAATCTCTATAATGAGAACTACAAACCACTGCTGAGAGAAATTAGAGAGGATACAAGAAGATGGAAAGATATTCCATGCTCTTGGATTGGAAGAATCAACATAGTGAAAATGTCCATACTACCCAAAGTGATATACAAATTCAATGCAATCCCCATCAAAATTCCAAAGACATTTTTCTCAGAAATGGAAAAAACTATTCAGACATTTATATGGAACAATAAAAGACCACGAATAGCCAAAGCAATGCTCAGCAAAAAAAATAAAGCTGGAGGCATAACACTACCTGACTTTAAGCTATACTACAAAGCTATAATAACCAAAACAGTATGGTACTGGCATAAAAACAGACACACTGACCAATGGAATAGAATAGAGAATCCAGAAATCAACCCACACACTTACTGCCATCTGATCTTTGACAAAGGCACCAAGCCTATTCACTGGGGAAGGGACTGCCTCTTCAGCAAGTGGTGCTGGGATAACTGGATATCGATATGCAGGAGAATGAAACTAGATCCATACCTCTCACCGTATACTAAAATCAACTCAAAATGGATTAAGGATTTAAATATACACCCTGAGACAATAAAACTTCTTAAAGAAAACATAGGGGAAACACTTCAGGAAATAGGACTGGGCACAGACTTCATGAATACGACCCCAAAAGCACGGGCAACCAAAGGAAAAATAAACAAATGGGATTATATCAAACTAAAAAGCTTCTGCACAGCAAAAGAAACAATTAAAAGAGTTAAAAGACAACCAACAGAGTGGGAGAAAATATTTGCAAAATATACATCTGACAAAGGATTAATATCCAGAATATATAAGGAACTCAAACAACTTTACAAGAAGAAAACAAGCAACCCAATTAAAAAATGGGCAAAAGAGCTAAGTAGGCATTTCTCTAAGGAAGATATCCAAATGGCCAACAGACATATGAAAAAATGCTCAACATCACTCAGCATCCGGGAAATGCAAATCAAAACCACATTGAGATACCATCTAACCCCAGTTAGGATGGCTAAAATCCAAAAGACTATGAACGATAAATGCTGGCGAGGCTGCGGAGAAAAAGGAACTCTCATACATTGTTGGTGGGACTGCAAAATGGTGCAGCCTCTATGGAAAATGGTATGGAGGTTCCTTAAACAATTGCAAATAGATCTACCATACGACCCAGCCATCCCACTGTTGGGAATATACCCAGAGGAATGGAAATCATCAAGTCGAAGGTATACCTGTTCCCCAATGTTCATCGCAGCACTCTTTACAATAGCCAAGAGTTGGAACCAGCCCAAATGCCCATCATCAGATGAGTGGATACGGAAAATGTGGTACATCTACACAATGGAATACTACTCAGCTATAAAAACGAATGAAATACTGCCATTTGCAACAACATGGATGGACCTCGAGAGAATTATATTAAGTGAAACAAGTCAGGCACAGAAAGAGAAATACCACATGTTCTCACTTATTGGAGGGAGCTAAAAATTAATATATAAATTCACACACACACATACACACATACACACACAAACCGGGGGGGGGGGGGGAAGAAGATATAACAACCACAATTATTTGAAGTTGATACAACAAACAAACAGAAAGGACATGGTTGGGGGGGAGGGGGGGAGGGAGAAGGGAGGGAGGTTTTGGTGATGGGGAGCATTAATCAGCTACAATGTATATCGACAAAATAAAATTAAAAAAAAAAAAAAACAAAAACAAAAATGATGGATGTATGAGGGGAAATAGATACATTTTCCAAAATACCAGAGGATTTTAATATACCCCTCTCAGTAATTAATAGTAGGTAAAAAATCAGAAAAGATATATTCGTACAACACTATTAAAATAATGTGATAAAAGCATATAAAACACTGCACACAGCAAATATGAGGGTACTTCAAAAAGCTCATGGAAAATAGAATTTAAAGATAATATTAATCTTTCCATAAAGTTTTTGAAGTACCCTCGTAGAAGATACTTACACTTTTTAAGCAGAATTTCTTAAAATTGACCCATACTGGGCCTCAAATTAAATTTTACAAATATAAAACAATTTATCTCATACTTATAGATAATATCTATACCCTAGAGAACTCTTGCACTAGTGCACCAAGAAACATATATGAGCGTACTTCAAAAAGTTCATGGAAAAATGAAATGAAAAGATAATATGAATCTTTCCACGAACTTTTTGAAGTACCCTTGTACATGAATGTTCACAGCTGTGAACTACTTTTAATACCAAAGACTGATTTTTAACGTCTTTAGAATCAATCAAGAAATTTTGGTTTTGTGAAACAGAAGACTACTATATACCTGTGAAAATAAATTAATTCAGCTATATATTAATGTTTATGTCTCAGGAAGATTAACTGTGACTAAAATAGCATGTTTCCGATGAATAGATCAAGTATGGCTCCATTTATATAATGTTCAAACACATGCAAACTAAGCAATGTATTGCAAAAGGGTAAACTGGTAAACTGGTTAATTATCTATTGTTATTAATTATCTATTGCTGTGCGACAAACTACCCCAAAAGACAGGACTTACAACAATAAATCATTCATTATCTTTCCCAGTTTCCATGGGTCATGAATTTGCACAAGGAAAGGAGGAAGACCATTCCATGAAGTTGGGAGCCTCGGCTGGAAGACAGAAGTGGAATCACCCGGAGCCTCTGTCACTCACATATCTGATGCTTGATGTTGGTCTCGGCCAGTAGCGTGGCAGAAGCTGTCAGCCAGAATATCAACACACGGCCTCTGCATGCGGCCTGGCCTTTTCACAAATGGAGGCTGGGCTCTCGGGGCAAGCATCCTGAGAGAAAAAGCTAGGCAAAAGCTCCGTCCTTTTTACAACCTGGCCTTGGTATCCACATAGCATTATTTTCACATACTATGTATTGACAGAGACTGTCACCAGCCCCTTACCAGATTCAAGTAACAACAGACATAAATGCAGGTCAATAGCTACTTCTGGTTGAGAGGAAAGAAGACAGTATTCTGGAAGGGCTCACAGAGGTCTTCTTAGGTTATGAATCATGTGCTATTTTTAAACTGAGGGAGGGGCATTGTGCTGATGTTCTTCATTCATCTCTTCTCAAACTCCTCAAAATGTACCTTATCACATCCATCCCCTGCTTAAACCCTCCAGGGCATCACTATTGCTCTAAAATTAGAGTTTGGCCTTCTGAGTATGTTGAAACAGACTGTCTATATTCTAGCTGCTGCCCATTCACTAGTCTTATCTTTCACTTGCTATCCTGCATCTCATTTTTACTATATGGCAATTTTTTAACAGTAAAAAAAAAAAAAGTAGGCCCATACCAATTGTGATTATAGAACCCCAAAACTGTTCCTTTTTCAACTGGTCTGCATAGATCCTTGACTTTTTATGTCTGCACCCTACATGTGAGTATTAGGCTTGTGGTTGCTATTGTTCTGCTTCGTGGTGTGACTTTGTCTGTCGCATGAAAGTGCAGCCATGAAACCAATCCCTGCAATGATACTGATTCTTTAGGTCTTTCCTGGAATCCAAAGAGGAAAAATGTGTTTTGTGCATTTGAAAAGCTGGAAATAGCTGTTCAGGCTCTGGGTTTATTTAAACCACTGACTTCCAATTTGTAACTAATTTGTAAAATTCTCCAAATGGCACTAGACAGAGAAGGCTCTACTAAAATTTTTGAAGGTGTTTACTTCTCTGAATTATGTAGGTGCTTTTCATCACTTCCTTGAAGGGCACCTCTTCTAGTTAGCACAGCTTGTGCTTGGCATGCTCCTTGGCTAAGGACACATCTTTGAATTGACTTTTCTGTCAGAACAGATTCCTTATGTTTCAGTCTATCAACAAGTATTTGTTGTGCAACCCCTGCATGCCAGGCACTGTGCAAAGCCCTTGGTATTCATGGTAAACAAGATTTCTGTGGTTCTTGCCACTACGGAGTTTATAGTCTACTGACTATACAAGAAACCCTGTTTTATTTTGTTTTGTTTTTCATATTATACTCAAAAAATTATGTTATTTTATTATTGTCTTGAAAATGTATAAAAGTATGAATTCCCTTTACAACTTCCTACTTAAACTTTCTTACTGACAGTTTGATTATCTGATCCATTTACAAATATAGAATAGAACTTAACTGCAAATAAAGCACAGAGAATTAAAAAACATGCATGAGAAATAATAACACTATAACTTGAGTAAGTCTAGGTGATCATGGGTTATCTGTTAGGCAGCCATTTCTTCAACCACTAAAAATTGTAGTTCATGAAATAGACCGAGGTCAAATGATTGAGTCATGTACCTCATGTTTCCTGCATGCTGTACATTTTAAACTGGACGTTTTGGCTTCCTTTATTTTTGAGAAAATCTTATTTTCTACCAACAGAGAGAAAACATAACATTTAATAAGAATCTGTCACAGTTGATAAAGTACTGATATCTTCTGATGCCAAAAGGCAAGAGTGGTCTTAAGATGGCTACAGATATTCACAGCCACAAAAAAGATACAATCTATATTGCAGATATTTGCAAGAGACACATAACATCTGTGCATTAGTGGTATAAGCAAGTAAAATAATTTAAGTGATTCTCACTTGCTTATGAATCTTCTTTTCCCAGCCTCAAGTAATGCTGTTTCTCTTCTAAATGCTTTTCCAAACAGTGGAGAAAAACACCGATTTTCAATAAGACTGATTTGTTGTAATAATTCTAAATATATCAACTCTTTATTTCTTTTCTGGGATTGCTGCAAAATAAGTGAAGTCTACTAAGTTTTGGAAATTTAAGTGATTCTCAAGATATGTTCCCTCAGGTAAAAATAACAGAAAAACAGAGAATAAAAATCTACTTGACTAGGTTTTCTCTCCTGTAAAAACAAACTCACAGAAAATCAACATGAATTCAGTATTTAAGCCATTTTTCATATAGAGACAACTTTCCAAGAAACCTTGAAGCAATTTGGAAGATAGTACTCTCTTAACTAATTTTCAAAAAGTTTTGTGGAAATATTAACCTTCTTAAACTGAGGTACAGGCCAGTTTTTTTCTAATCATCTATTTATTATATATGCTGTATGTGTATGTGTGTATATATGTAAAATATTTATTTACAGAAGAACAAGGTAGATCTAAGAGCAGAAAATGAACTGTTTATTTTGCTCTCTGCCCTTAAATACTACCAAAACATCCTCTCTTGCTGCCTATTCAAACACTGGCAAATTACTTAGGAACAAGAACATATATTTGGGGTGTATTTTTTTAGTTACCACATCAGTGTCAGGGATAAGAAATATTATCAGGTATGTGCCTTCCAAAAACACCACATTATCAAAAAAAAAAATATTATACCAAGTAGTTCAACCAACCATTCATTAAAATGTGGGGTAACAGCAGTCACAGACTAAAGTCAAGAAAAAGTAGGTCTGGCATAGCATAGAAAAAAGCACTTTGTCTGCAGTAGATCAAGCACTAAAGTTTGGATATACAAGAGGAAATTACTTCCTCTTCAAGTTTTTTTTTTTTTTAAACTTTAAGTGTTTATTCATTCAACAAATATTTATTAGGTGTCCACTACATTAAAGATACTGTTCTGGGTATTAGGGATGTAGCAGTAACAAGCCTCTGTCCACATGAGTCTTACTTTCTCATAGGGAAGACAGTAAATAAACAAGTAATGGAACACCTGTTAGTGATATGCTACAATTACAGGTGGCACATCTTGAGTTTAAAGTCTATCAACATCATCATTACACCCACGAATGTTAGCATTGGAGTGACCACCTTCAAATGACTTTTATTCAACACTCATAGGAATAACCACTAAGCTAGATGAAACACAAAACATCTTAAAAATATTATCTCTGTACTCTAGAGGCTATCTGATGCAGATGAAATTGGCAGAAGTCAACAAAGGAACATTTGATTTATGCAAAATTAATTTATAATCAACAATGGGTGTTATAGAATGTGGGGCTATAATTATAGAAGGAATAGGACGTGATATGTAGATTGCCTGTCTCATCTTATGAGTCATAAGCTGGCTTCTTTAAATGTTCACCAACATAGGAACAGACTTTCATTTAACTCAGGGACTTGTCACAGATGTTTTTCCCTTTTCAGTTATTCTGAGAATGCTCAAGTAATCCTTTGATACTTTCTGTTGCAGCAGAGCCAGAGGTGGCCACGAACAAGGAAAACTCCTTCCTGGGATTATGGCATCATCCCTAGAAGATCCTTATTGTTGTCATCAATGTTGTCTTGTTCACAAGGAAAGCCCAGCACAGAGGCAGGGTATCATGATAATCAGCAACAGAAAACAAAGTAGAGCTGGGTCCCTCGTGAACTAAGTCTGACAACTGGAAACCCTGAACCTTCCTATCCACAGCCATTAACGTTCCACTATATGACCTCTCAATTCCAATGATAACAAATGGTGGACTTCCTATTTAATAAATTCCTGAGAAATAATAAAATTGATGCAATATATCTCTATTTGGGTAGTGTCTTCTGTATCAGGTGATGTCATAGGGTGCTGGTCAGGTTACAGGTTACTCTTTCTCTTTCAACATTTACTTACACGTATTTGTGGGGTCCAGTGTGTTGTTTCAATACATGCATATACTGCACAATGACTCAGGGTAGGTAGCATAATTTTGTACCCATTAGTCCATCACTTCCCCTCCCCCCCCCCCCACTCCCTGGCCTCTGGCAACGTTTAGATTCCTGTTTCTTAAGTCACATGTCAATGCATGACCCAATCAGCTACAGCAGTGTGTCTTATGGTTCATGTTGCTTCAGCTAAATACTCTGAGTGGGGGAGTTTCTCAGGATGAGGTAGTGAGTAGGACAGAAATGAAAAATGTGTCTCCATATGAAATGGACTGTGTTACCTGGAATCGACCACAGACTACACAACTGATTAATCAGCTATTCAGTAGTGGAGCTCAGGGTGCCAAGGCAATGAGAAAGAAAGCTGGTGAGTTTAGTTGAAGGGAAGGAGAGTAAAAGAGACAGGGGAAATTGAGTAAGCTATCCAACCCAGAGAGCGTGTGTTTGGGTGGTTTGCAACTGGGTGGTTGGATATATAAAGGTACCATAAGGAGAGAGGAGCCCCTGTAGGAGGAAGAGGCTTGCTGTAATGGAGTGTAACTGACAAAGTCAGGTGGGTACAAAAACCACATTTTCCTCTTTCTTAATTTTCCTAGAAGCCAGCCCTCTCTGTGTGACACCAAGTGGCAAATTTTCAGTTTTCATCTGGATACTTAACAATAGAAATGCAGTCTTGATGTTCATGAATAATCTAGCAAGCAAAAAGATGAGAACGTAAAATGCAGAAGCCAGCAGAATCCTTCCGAGACTGGAGGTGTAAACAGGTACTAACAGAAAGGAGCTGAGCGCATCTTCCCAAGCCACACAGTTCTTTCTGGACATACTCAAAGACTCAACTCCTTGTCTTCTACAGGAAGGGGTAAGAGGCCTGACAGTAAAACTACTTACCACACACTCTAAAGGACCCCTATTGCTTCCCAGAGGGTCCGGCTCTGTACTCTTTAGCACAAGGAAAAGCACATGGTTTGGAAAGAAAAGTTGTTGATGTCTCTTTCCCCCAAAGGTACTTCAAGCAGTAAATGAACACACACAATCTGTGTTTATTTTCTTTTAAGTATATTTTTGAAAATATTCTGTGATACAAAATATGTGTTTTCCTTTTGCTTGCCATTCCTTGGCCATGAGTGATGCATTTTATCCATATTCATAACCATGCACAAACTTTCTATTCATAGCTCTCTCTGCAGTATAAATTCTAGTGGCAAGGAGGAATTTCCTTGTGTGGCTCGCGTATGGCAATCCTTTACCAGAGGCCTGGCTCCAAATCAGTGTTTGCATTCCTTCAATGGCTCAGGCTGAATGGAAAGGAAGGAGGTAGGGGGTCTTTCTTCAAAAAGTTAACTGCATTTACATGTCCAGGGAGGATAGGACAGTGTATTCATAAACTCTTGCTAGCTTCAAGAATGTCTAACCTGATTTCCTGTCATAAATATTTTATTGTAAACAACAACAACAAAAAAGACTTTAGAAATATGCCAGTTCAAACTCAGTGCAGATCCTCCCAATTCCAGCACTCTGAGGCAGTGGGAGACCAGAACCACAATCCCCAGTGCCCAGCACCGGGAGGTCATGGGTATCCCCACTGTCCTTCTCTTCATCCTCATTGTGAGGGAAAGCCATCCCACCTGGGGGTTTCTACCGGGTGGTAGAGGCAGAATTGTGGGTGGTAGCCCAGTGTGTGTACAGAGCTTGGAGAAGAGACATGTTTATTAAGGGGCAACTTCAAAGCTGTCTAATAGAGGAAGTAACTGTCCCCACGTCCACGTCAGCTCCAGAGAACAGGCCTTTAGTTTCAGCTAGGAAAGTTGGTTGGATTTCCCTCCTTTGGCTGACTGCTGACTACTGCCAGCCCCTTTTCTCTGCACTCTAATGAGGTGACACTGGCTAATCACAGGTTCCTCCCAGTACCCAAGCTTGAAGGGTACCATGAGGTATGTGCCTGTGGTCTGGTATCTGAGATGATCCTCCCTTTGGAAGCAAGTGCAGTTGCCTCTGAGGTTAAACCAGTGATCCCAGGGGCCTGTCACTTTTCAGAGTTCTTTACCCAGTTACATCTTCCCATTTGGCATTCGTTCCTGGGGCTGCCCATGAACTGAAACTGAGAGGCTATGAAAATATACACAGGAGAGAGAGATGGAGGAAGGGTGTGTGTTGCTCTCCTGGGATCCAAAGTCATAACTTTCTTTAGTTTCTTGTTCTTGACTTTCCTCGTTTGGAAGCCCAGCCCCAAATAAGATATCCTCCTGCTTCCGTTGAGTTGCCTTTACTAGGAATGCAGGGTAAACTTTGGTGAAAAAGCAAAGCTCGTTTTTTCTGATGGGTGACATTCTTCTGAGATGAAATAGGGGCAGAATTTGGGTGTTTTTATTGTTCACTTCCCAGCTGCAGTTCTCAGGTTTCCTGCAAGTGCAACTCAGGAAGATCCTGTTTTTACTATTAAACTTGGGTTCATTCATGTAGAGTTGGTGCAATCGCTGTTTTGAGTGTTTTTAAACTGACTGGCATAAAGTTAATAACATCAACCAAGGCCAGCTGTGTCAACAGAGCCCAAGAAATTATTGAATGGCTAATTCACTGATGATATTTCATAACTCTTGTATAACATTGGATCAGTAATGATCATAAACAACAGGTAGTGAAAAGCTAATCCACATTCTGTATGTACTGAGTACAACTTCCTCAAGAGCCCTCATACTTCTAATTTGACTATGTGTCTCTTTCCAGAACAAGTTTACATTCTGCTTCACTCATCAATAATGTGCTCACTCAAGTATCTAAGGAAGCATTAATGAGCACCTACATTTTCCCGGGAACTGTTGATACGTGGAAGATACAAGGAGGGAAGACATGACTTTCTTCTTTAGCAGTTAATACAGATGAGCAAACCAAGTGTTATGATACAGTGCTATAAATGTAATTTTGCAAGTGTGCTTAAGGTGCTATAAGAGCAAGAGGTATATATTTCAGTGAGACTGAAAAGTGGGGTATCAGGAAAATTTCTTTGTAGAAGGAAACTTTACTTGAGTCCTAACTGACAGATAAGATTTAACAGGCCTGAATGGGGTGGGCAGTGAGTGTAGTGAGTTGTTCCAGAATATGCAAAGTCATTAGTATGGAAGAGCATTGGGAATCTGAAGAATTCCTAGTTTGTTAAGATTGGAGAATAGTATGTACTTAGATGACACCAGGAATTATGGTAGAAGAAATAGGTAGGGGAGTGGTTGGTGAAAACTTTGCTGCTACTCCATGGAATTTCCAATTATCCTGACATCATCACCTTCTTGGGGAAGCCAGTGCAAAATTTTATCAGGAGAATGATCTATAGTTTTTATTTTAGAAAGATCATTTTGGCAGCAACATTAAGGACTATTAAGAAGAAGAAAGCAGCAAGACTAGGGAGGAAACCTCAGAGAGGCTATTAAGAATCTACAGAAATTGGGTTTCAAAGAAAAAAAATAACTCTAGATAACTCTAGATCTCTAAAGGGGAAATACTATATAAAGTTCTATGCTCAATTTGGGGGAGGGGCAGGTACATAAATGATGGAAATGTCAAGAACTACAGTAAGTCTGTACCCTACCTGCAAGTTAACGGTTTAGCCTGCCACAGTTTTACGGATGCTGACAGTAGACCCAAGTCTCCTGGGTCAGAGACAAAAGACAGTCTATTACTCACAGAAATAGCAGTAGCCAGAGCATCTGCATTTTTGCATTGAATCTCCAGTGCTCTACCCCTCCATGTCTCAGGATAACACAAAGAAGGGCTGGATGATGATACCTGCACACATAGGAGATTGCATTACAGAAAAAACAAACAAACAAACAAACAAACAAACAAGGAAAAACCCCAGCACTTAGAGAACCCAGAGCTTTCATCATGGGCATTAAGCATGCCTTCTTGTTTCTCTGGAGGTAGACACTATCTCAATCTTCCAAAGAAGAAATTTGTAAGCAAATCTGCACTTTGCTCCAGAGAGAAACACTACCTCTATCATCAAGACTCTTCACTCTACAAACATCCTTGTAAAGATATGGGCACTCAGTGCCTTACTTGCAAGATTTTCAGAAATGGGAGACACCTATGAAGAACCATCTCCTGACAGGAAACACCTAAGGAAAAGAAAGAAACTAGAATGATTCCCACTTCTGTGGCATGAACAACTATAGTGCTATAATAAGAATAGAAAGAGATGGTTTGGTTTTATGTATATATCAAAGCTGAAATGGTACAGAACATGATAAATTGATCTTCAGTATCACAAGATAGAAATATTGAGTCATATTACAATGGTTAACCTCTAAGTTCATACAGAGTTTAGAGTTCATATTTATGTGATGAATCTCCTTAACCAGTATAGCCTTTCTGGGAAAAATCTCAAAACTATTGCTACATATGAACTAATGCCCAGCTTAAATATCCTAATATGATACCTGTCCTTCTAGACTTCTAAGAAGAATTAGTGCGATGAAGATAAATCATTGCAAGAGCAAAATTAGCGTAACATAATTCAATCTTTGTCACATTTATGGGAACTATAGATCCTTCTCAAATTTTCCCAGACCAAGGGTAGGAACAATTATCACTCTAAAGATTGTCATTGATTACATGGCATCCAACAAGCTAAAAGAAAGAACACTGAGTTTGTTGTGGACTGAACTATGGTTTGAGAGACCCTCATATACCCATTCTCAGCCCTATGTAACACTAATTCTCTGAATTATGACTCTGAATACAGTTGTTCATCTCTTCCAATAAACTGTTTCCTGAAGCTAGTGAGTGTCTTATTTATCTTTACATTTTTCCCACATCATATCTTCAGTGCGATTATGTTATATGATTCAGAAATGAGAAGTCAATTTATTTTAACTTTTGCATTTTAGAAGGTCTTTTGCCTTTCATAGAATACATCTTAGGTACCATTCAATAGATCAAATTATCTCCAGTAGAATGTCTCAAGCAGTTTCTATAACCACAGCATAGAAACTCTTACTTATGCACCATTAATATTTTATTCTTGGATGAACAAAATTCCCTCATACCAAAAGATTGAGTCACTCTAATCCATGTGTTCCTTCTTAAAGTTATTAATGGCTTTGGCTACTTTGATGGAATAATAGGTTGCTTTGTAAAGAAAACAGTGACATCACCATATTAATCTGCGGATTAAGTATAAAATTTTAGTTGCTCTGAATTTTAACAGCCCAATTAGCATTTTCCTTGCTGTTAGCCTTTTTAAAGATATAATCTATTTACATGTGTTAATGTTTTGCAGTTGCTATAGTTTGCCTACGCCCCAAGGCTTATGTCACCAAAACCATTACAGCATTATAAAGCCATTTTAGTACTACACAGAGAACAATCAGTAGCTTTGTATACACCGCCATTGACTTATACCCAAAAATCCAAGCTCTAGAGTTTTGCCATAGGGTGTGATGGTAACAATAAGGAAAAATTCATAGTAAACCAGGAGACAATTTTTAGATACCTGATTAGGATGATTTGCAACAGGGTTATAGAGACTTCTCAAGATTTTGTTAAATCAAATAGTTCCTCCCTAAAGTGTTCATCTCATATATTAGATTGGTAGGGCTGCTGTAACAAAGTACCAAAAGTGGTACTTGGAATGGCTTAAACAAAAGAAATGTATTGTCCTATATTTCCTGAGGCTAGAAGTCCTAGATCAAGATACCAGTTGGATCAGTGCCTTCTTAAGGCTGTGAGGAAGAATCTGTTCCATGCCTTTCTCCTCTTCCGATGGTTTGCTGAAACCTCTGTCATTCGTTGGCTTCTTTGCCTTGTACACAGATCAACCTTATCTCTGCCTTGATGTTCACATGGCCTTCTCCCTGCATGGGCGTGTGTGTCCAGGTTTTCTCTTCTCATAAGGACACTGGTAATATTGGATTAGGCCTACCCTAATGATCTCATTTTAAATTGCTTACCTCTGTAAAGACTGTCTCCAAACATGGTCACATTCTGAGATACTGGGGATTAGGGCTTTAGTATATGAATTTTGGGGGGGAAACAATTCAACCCATAATAGCTATTAATACCAAAATCTCCACTTCAACAGCCAAAACTCTTTGAGCACATTTGGCTTCTTTCTTCAGAACCCACAATCTCTTTCAATTATACACATTAGCTAATGAGGAAAAAATAACACTCTAATAAACTTGGTTGATTGGAAAATAATGTATTCCTCAATTTTTATGTTTCAGACCTTCAGGCACAAGATTTTTCTTTTTTTTTTTTTTAACATAAGCAAGAAGTAAAATTCCAATTAAAACGAAATCACACCTTCACCCCCAACTTCCATCTAGAATTTCAAACATCAAGTAAAAGATAAATTACGTGCTTAGTGATTTGTTGGAATGCCTAGGACTTTTCTAACCACATGCCAGATCCTTAATAAATATTAGTTAACTATTTAAATATAGCAGTTATAAATTCCAGGCTCCAGAAATAATTAATTTCTTTATCATCTACAAATCACCTAATTCCCTTTCAAAGTCTCCACCCATTAGGTCAGTAGGACATTCCATCTCAATGTCATTCTAATGTTCTAGACAGACCCATCTTGCTGAACTTTCCCCCCCTCATCTATCTAGGGACAACTCTTTCTAGTTCAGAAAGAAATTCTTTCTTCATTCTTCTCCATATTACTCCTTCTCATTTCAAATCTTGCTTGAACAATAGGTTTTATGCCACAATATACTCAGATCCTGACTCGTGAGCAATTAGAAACCCTTCTTTCCTTTCATTTAGGACAAAAAGATTTTAATATTGAAATATTCTAAGAAACCAAAAAAATATATATTTTAGACTTCAAATACATTCAAAAAGAGAACAAGACAGGAGAATGAACTCCCCAGAGGGCAGATCTGTTGAACCCACCTCTCTATATACAGTAAGGTGCTGAATGAATGAATGAATAAAAGTAGTAGTGTATTGACAGTGACAGAGGAAAAGCCCTTAAATATCTTGAGGAAAAAAGTGGGAAGTGTATTTGTGAGAAATGCCCTCACCTGTCCAATGCCTAAGGATGGACATGGAGACAGAACATATGGTGAACCAAGACATTAATGGCAGTCTGGCAAGATCGGGTGTCTGATGAGCCAGGCAAACCTGAAAGGTTACATTGAGTAACTTATTCCCTAGTGCATAAGTCCCTCCCCCACTTCCTCATTAGCTGAGTACTATGGGATGTGCAATCTTCCCGAACATCACCTAAGTTTTATTACTTCCTTATAAGGCATTTATTCTCCCCTCCCATCTGGCAGAAAAGGGTGGGCTCAGGTCAAGCCCATGAGAAAGGCCCTTCCTGAGGAGGAAGAAGAACCAGGAAGTGAAAAGAATGAAGTGACCAGCCACCATCTTGAGAAGTCACCCTCGGGAAAGCGCACTTTCGGGGGTTATCACACCACAGGCTAGTCAAACAACCTTGTTAAGCTATTCTTGAAAATGAATCACTTAGGCTATTTTCCCACAGTATTTTAGTTCAAAAGCCTTACATTTTGGAATGAGAAGACCCACATTCAAATTCCTGCCCTAAAGTTACTTGCTTTTTGTCTCATTTTAGCCTTGATTTTTCCCACTGTAAAACTGGAGCTAAAATATTTCAGCATTCTTGTGAGACTTTGAGATAATTTATCTCAACATTTCATGGCACATCAAAGTACTTCACTTATTCATAGCTGGGTTATTGTTTTGCTGTTACTATTATTGTTTTTACATTCCCTACAAGTAATGTAAACCTTGGCACACACTTGTTGCTCAGTGAAAGTTTAACTAAGGAAAGCTGAAGCTTTTTCTTGGTTTCTGTCAGATAATATTGGTCTACTGAACAATATACTTTAATGTTTCACTATAAGACAGTATAATAGAGGGAATAATAGCTCCCCAAAGACGTTCATGTTCCAATCCCCAGAATTTGTGAATATATTCCTTTATATGGCAAAAAAAGACTTTACAGATATAATTAAATTAAGGATCTTGAGAGAAGGAGATTATCCTAGTGGGTTTAATGTAATCACGAGAATCTATACGATGAAGACAAGAAGGTCAAAGGCTGAGAGAGAGAAGGGAGATAGGAACAGAGTTTGGAGCCATGTGCTTGGAAGATGGAGGAAGGGGATATGAGCCAAGGAATGCAGGAGGCTTCTAGTAGGTGAAAAAGTCGAAGAAATGGATTGCCCTGTAGATCTTCCAGAAGGAACAAATCTCTGCCAACAACTTGATTTTAGCCCAAAAGATCTATTTCAGACTTCTGACCTCCAGAACTGTAAAATAATAAACTTGTGTTATTTTAAGCCACTAAGGTTTTGGTAACCTGTTACAGCAACAATAGGAAACTAGTATAACCACTTAACTTCAGAGATTTCTATCTGAAAGTAGTGAATTGGAAGTTTTTCAGATGCTGAGAAGTGTTTTTCTGTGAAACTAAGCATCTTAACCTTCAAATCTACACATCACTGGAGTGTTAAATGATATAATACAAGTACATAGAAAAAGAAACTTGTCTACTGCCTGTTATACAGTAGATGCCTAATAATAATCATATTAGTTATCATTATAGATCTTCTGATCTCCCAGGAAGTGACTTCACTATGGAAGAAAAAAACCACCTGCAAATGTGGCTGATTGCTGAGATAAGGTTCCAACTACAGCCCACTGCTGGTTTCTCAGGTGAGAAGACTACACCATGGGAAATTGTTCTGCATCTATACTCCATGGAACATGTTTATCCTCCAATCCTTTTGCTTTCAATAATTACATCTGATATGGCTGGGTTTGGCACCACAGAAGACCACAGGTAAAGTTGGAAGGTAAAGGGGAACTTTGATCTACTTTTTGTAAGGTGCTTACCTTGTTGTACCTACAGCTACAGTTAAGGGGATACAGACTCATTTTCACAGTAGGATAAAAGCTCCACAGAGGGAAAGAACTCATTATCAATCACCAGCACCTAAAGCACCAGCACTTAAGACCAATCAGAAACTAGTTTGAATTGAGAGACATAGATTTTTATATTAAGTACCTGTTTCGCTCAAAAGTTATACAAAAATTACTGCTTGAGGAACATCCCTGATTAATGATAATCTTACAGAGGAGAACTGGCCCTGAGAGTGTATAATGTTTACCAAGAAAATAAAGTTTTCTAAGTGCTTTTTTGGACTGTTACATCCCAGATCTGCAAACCGGTAGAAAGACCAACCACTTTAAGGAATGTGACTCTCAGTAAGAACGGCTTTCCTTTCATGCCCAGACCTTTCTCTGGGAAAAGGAAGATCAGTACCCTGCAGGGGATTTTCCACGTTGGTTTCCTCCAGCGCTGCCCTGCTCTGGCAACACATGTTGACGGCTCAGATGGAAAATGTTGAAACAATTACCAGGGTGCTCTTCCAAGAACATCAAGCTGAAGCCTGTGGAATACTCTGCTGATAGAACTACACTTTTTCATACTCTTCCAATTCTCTCAAGGTAAGAGGGAAACAATGTAGATTAAATGCATAACACTTACCAGTGATAACTCATCACTGAGCATGAATTGGTTATAGATTTTAGTACTTAGTTCACATTATAGAAAAATGTTCATGGACTCAACTCAAGAAAAAATGCCCATAGGGCATATGTTTTGTGCAGTTACTTCTAAAGACAAAATCATCTTTGAGGGCAGTTTAGAAAGAAAGAGAGGTATTCATACCAGTTAAAGAAGAGGAGATGTGAGAAGCGTTGTTGTTTTGAAGAGGGCCATTAAGCCTCTGAAGATAGTACAATAGGCACATGCCAAGTTTCTTTTTGTTTTTCCCAACAAGGGAAATTTTATTGATGGCTGTAGTTTATTCCCTCCCCAAAGACCAACTGTAACCAAATGAAGTGAACATAACCTCAAGATTTTATTGTCTTCACAATAAAACAAATGATAAAGCTTAAAACTGGATCACTTGGTCCTTGCTCTTCTTATCTCCTCCCACTTCAAAATGCTTGCATCTCTTACTCGCCAGCATTCTCTTAGATCTGCAGTTAGTCTCAACACACTCAAGCCTCAGCACAATCTTCTTGGCAGTTTTAGCCTTTTTCCAGAAAATTAATTTAGTCTGCCCACCGTAGCCACTCTGCTTCCTGTCATAACGCCACTTTCCCTGGGCATACAGAGAATCCCTGCCCTTCTTATTCTGGGCCACTTTGTAGGGTTGGTGTTTGCCACACTTCTTACAGAAAGTCCGGTGAGTTTTAGGAATGCTGAACACATTTGTGGGAGCACATGGGCATGGGAAGAAAGAGCACACGCCAAGTTTCTTAACATACAAACATCCCCTAACCCCCCACTCCTGCCACCCCCCACTCCACGTCTCTACTTTACTTCCCCTGAGTCTACACCGTCCCCTTTTAACTTCCGTTACTCCCTTGTTGCCATGAAACAACCAAGCTAAACTAGACTCTTCACATCACCTAACATACAAACATCCCCTAACCCCCCACTCCTGCTATCCCCCCACTCCATGTCTCTACTTTACTTCCCCTGAGTCTACACCTTCCCCTTTTAACTTCCGTTACTCCCTTGTTGCCATGAAACAACCAAGCTAAACTAGACTCTTCACATCACCTTGTGACAACATCTAAATACCTTTTAAGAGAGTGTTTTTTGTTTCTTTTACTCAGAGCTATTCCCCAAAGCCTTCATGTAGCTCTTCCTTTTCTAATTAAACAAGCTTTTTTAAAAAAAAACATTTCAGATAACTAAAAATTTGTTTTAAACCATTAGATAGTAAACAATATGCTATTTTGTACTTCAGTAGCATAGATTATTGTTAAAGATACCTTATAATCTTTCATATTTGTATAGGGTATTCTTAGTTTTGTGCTAACAATTAACGAACTTTTATAATATAAGCTTCTTTTTCAGTTGAGAAAAACTTAAGACAGAACTACCATTGACCCAACAAAGCAATGATAATATGAAATATACAAAACAATAATAATATAAAATTTTAAAGTTAGGAAAGATGTGGAGAAAAAATCATATACAAGGGCTCTTCAAAAAGTTTGTGGAAAGATTATACTATCTCTTAATTTTATTTTTTCACAAACTTCTTGAAGTACCCTCATACTGGGCTTGTCGAGCTTAGGGTTTCAATGTTATTCTCACATGTCACCAGGAAGTACATGGAAATTAGCTGCACTTCTGCTTTCTCATGCAAAGACCTCCTCAAACTGTCAGTAATGATCACAGGCCTGCTATTATTGCCTCCTTCCAATAAAAGCCCTATAAATAATTGATATCTCCTTAGACCCTACCTTGTTGCCAAAGATTCAGTAACATGAAAAATATATGGTGTCCTAGTTGAAGGATAAAGTCTCTGTATAAGAGAATGAATGAGTTTGAAGACACATTTCAGCATTTGGATTGGGTTTAAGGTAGAAGAGATGTAAATAAATAGCTAAAGGCATAGAGGCGTCCATATATGAAAAGAAATGTCAACTTCAAAACAGTTAGTAAAAAGAGGTTTCTAGATTTAGAAGAAAATTTTCAAACTCACATTCATTAGTGGAGAAAATGAAAGCATAATCAAGGTCACACACAGCCTACTGGTAGCAGTGTGGGACAAGAGCCAAAAATCAGCTCATTGGAGTTTCCTACAACAGATGAAGAGATTCTTGGCATGTTGAAATGATGGCAGTGAAGCTAAACCAGACAGTGACAGTAATGGTCTCCTAAATCTAGACTTACCTGGATGCATTGTTCTAGGTTGTATGTGATACATAGAGTTCTGTGCAAAATGGAAGATCTTGGTGACATAAGAGTTCTGATCATAATGGCAGATAAACCAAGCCACCTTCTCCAGCACTTCTAGATGAACCCATGGGTAAAGCAATAAGACTACTTTTGGGATTCTTGCCAGTCACATGAGCAGATTCTAAGACTAAACAGTTATAAGTGAGTTCTGAACTTATTTTACTCTTGGGCTCGCAGCAACCACATACTCTGTCCTCCCGTCTGCACAAGAAACCTCTGGAGCAGGCTCAGAATGAGGCACTTGATGGATATCCTTCCTCTTGGCGTATTTCTGCTCCAGCAAAGCCAAACTTCTTCATGATGTTATCTGTTCTAATCTTTCTCAGTCATGGATGTCAGTGGAAACTCTACCTCTGTAAATAGAAGAACTTCACATCTGATTTTTATCATATTAAGCTAAGGAGGATTTCTGTTGTCAGGGTATAAATAAAAATTCTCTCCCACTTGAATTATGACACTTTTAACATTTTTTAAAATGAGTATTGTGTCTACACTTGAGGGGTAATTAATTAGAAAGGCCCAGCACCATCTGGAATCCAGCATGCTTCAACCAGCATGTGGTGTTTCCTGAGCCACATCTCTCTTCTTGAACACAACAGAGGCAGTCATGTTGGGACATCTGCAGTTGTCAAAAAAGGGTTTGCTGCAGGCTTTGGTTTGACATGCTTTAAAACATTTACCAGCTTTTTGGAAGCATTACTATATTTGTCATGTATAACGGATCCATCATTTTATGCTGACAAAATGTGGTAAATGGGAGAGACATGGAAAGTTGCCTATAAAGTTCTAGTTCTTATTTGTTTCTTGACCTACACATACAAGTTAGGACCTGAGCCTGATGAAGAGAGCAATTATCACTAACATATTACATTACTGAGCTTTACTGATCTTTAGATAATATGATGTGTCTAGGCATTCTGACAACAAAAACTGAGATAAAACAAAATAGTGGCTAAGAGTTTGGCCTCTGAGTAATGCCACCTTAGTTTTCCAATATGTAAAATGGGAATATCTATCCTTTAGGTTTGTTGCAAGTATTAAATTATATAATGCAAATAGAATACTGCTTGTTACTGGCACAGATGGAGTGTTCTAAAAATGTTACCTGTAGTCAGCACTACATGATGTCAATACCCTGAATTGAAAGTGGGAACAAGACAATAATCCAGATTTTGTTAAAATGATTAGGGATATTAAAATATCTGAAATAATTTGATTAATTGATTTCTTTTAATTTGGAAGAACACAGACTTATTCTTAATTTGCCTTCTCTAAACATTTTATTGCACATAGAGTGCCTAGCATAGAGCTTTGCATGCTGTTTGGTACAAAAAAATGTTTGTAAAATGAACAAATGAATAATGTACTGCTATCGATCATATAACATATGATTTTTTCTTTTAAACCCCAAGTAAAAATTGCATAGGAGTACATTTTTAGCCTTCATTTTCGTAACCACATATGAGTACTGTACCAAGATCTTTTTGAATACAAATGAATGAATATTCTTATTTTCTTGGCACTCATTTATTTGAATATGGTTATTACTAGTGACAATTATGTTAGACATTATATTAGTCTGTTTCTGTTGCTTGTAACAATACCTGAGACTGGGTAATTTATAAAGAAATAGAATTAATTTCTTACAGTTTTGAAGGCTGGGAAGTTCAAGGTCTAGGGAACATACTTGGTGAGGGCCGCCTTCTACAGCAACACAGGGTGTCACATGGTGAGAATGGGCTGAGCAAGAGAGAACTAACCTGCTCACTTGTTCTCCTTTTAAAGCCATCAGAACCACACTCATTACTCCATGAATGGATCAATCCACTCACAGGGCACAGTCCTCACAATCTAATCACCTCTTAAAGGCCCCACCTTTCATTACCTTAAGGGGATTTCCTGCCCTCTTAACACGGTTACAGTGGGCATTGTTTCCAATACATGAATCTTTAGGGGATACATTTGACCCAGAGCAGACATAATGATGATATCTTTCTTTTGTAGAGCATCTCACAATCTTCAAGGCACTTTTAAAAAAATGTTTCATTTAGACTTCATGGGTGAAGTAGATGAAGATCATTGCTATTACTTTATTGAAAAGGGAAAATGCTCAGTCATGTTGTGACTTGTCTAAGGTCATATGATTAGTAAATGAAAGAGAGAGAAGGGTGTCCACATATGGCTGGCACACAGTACATCCTGGCTGGCTGGATAAATGAGTGAACCAGCTATACATGTTCTAAGTCTACAGCTTTTTCTACTACACCAAAACAAAAAAAAAAAATTAAAGCACTATATTTTATTACTTGCATCTATTTCTAGTTTTTACAACTTTTCAATATGTTTATGGCAAAATTACTTACCATATTTGATCAGCAAGTTTATTTGTGTAAAAATAATTATTAGCATTCTATTATGTAGTAAGCATTGGCAATACAACTGTGAGCAAGAAAGAACCTCTTCAAGGAATTCATATTCTGTTTGAGGATTGAAGAGCACAGACAAGAAACCCAACATCAGAATAATAAATGTGATCTTTTCAGTTATTGATAACTTATGTAGAAGATAAAATGGGATAATATGAAAGAAACAGAATATAGGACATGAGGGAAGGTTAATGCATTTGCAGGACTAATTGGGAAGGCTTATCTGAAGAGGTAAATGAATTTAAGACATCTATATTTACATATCTCTATTTACCTATATCTTTTCAATGTTATTAATTTTAAGCATTCTTCAATTTATAAAGTCTTCATATCTTATCATTATTATTATTACTTATAGGCATGTTACATTAATTTCTTTTTTTATAATTTTATTTATTGAATCAAAATCGATTATACATATTTTGGGGGTTGAACACTGAGATATGTTGATCAAATCAATATTACTAGCATATGTATTGTTACAAATTGTAATTATTCTTTATTCCCCTTGTCCAATCTCTCCCCTTCTCCCATTCCCTCTCCCCTCCCCCCTATAATTACCCTAGATTTCTTCTCTCCTTCTGAAAGAATAAGGGTTACTCTGTTAATGTATTGCCTAGATGATCTGTCCAATGCTGAGAGGTGTGATCAGGTCCCCCAATATTATCATAGAGCAGATGCTTCTTCTGTCACTCTGAAATGGGCTTTGTGGAGAGAGACGTCCTCTTCTTTTCTTTGTCTCTGCTGGTGACTCTCCTGTATCAATGCACTTCAGTGGTTGACGGACCATCTGCATGGTGGTTGTGGCATCTAGCCACTTTTGTGGCAGCCATGGTTATTATGCTGGCTGTGGTGGGCTACCCACATGGAGGTGATGTTTTTGGCATGCTCCTTGGTGCTGGTGGTGCCTGGCTGTGGGGTGTGTCTGGTCCCCTTTTCCATGCCTCTGGTCCTGGGGTGGGCCCTGAGGTGCTGGTGCTGTGTGCCTGGTTGTGGGAGGGTGGTCCGGTACTTTTCTCCATGCCCCAGGTCCCTGGGCGGGCCCTGAGGAGCTGGTGTGGCATGCCTGGTTGTGGGAGGAGGGTCAAATTATACCTTATCATTATTATTATTACTTATAGGCATTCTACATAAATTTATAAAACTGGTTGCTAATTCTCACTACTTTTAAAGCTATTTATAATTATGTTTTACAGTGATATTGTTTGTGCTGATATTTTAAAATCTCTTTTATCTCTTTTCATCTGTTCTAAATCAAATAGTGTAAAATTAAAAAAAAAAAAAAACAGAAACTTTTCTTTTGTCCTTTTAAGAAATTCCATTTGTGTCAAAACAATCTTATGAAAATATTGGTACCAAATAATTTAAGACAATCTGTAGTAAGACAAGAAGATCATGAGAGCAGGAGCAAATAAACATATCCTTTTCCCAGAATTTTAATTGAATACTGGCTATTGTTTTTTTCCCAGAAAAATGCTTAAGAGGGAAGTTGTGATTCAACAATGCACACCTCAAGAGATCTGGAATCCTTCCCCACAACAAGACTAAATATACAGCAAATGCTGCAACAAAAGCCAAAGGAAAGACTTACACAAAGCTCTGCCTCTGTACAGTTGTTGGAGATTGTTGCATTGAAACTGGATGCAACAAAATAAGCTTTGCTATGACATCAGGATCTGCTCTTGGCCAGCATGTTTCCTGCTGATATATCATGACAGCAAGTCAGGAGACTGAATCCGCGGCCTAACATCTACTGTAGATTTCAGGTAGAGGAACAACCTGCAGACAAAGGAACCCAGTCTGTCCAATCCATCAATTTAGTGGTGAACTGTGAATGGTACAATAGTTGCAATTTTCAAACACACACCCACACACCTTAATTGTGGAGTGAAGAATTAAACTATGGTATTTCTGTGTTCAGAGATAAACAAGGTGATTATATGTATGTAGAAAATATACAATAAGGTTAATAAAAAAGTTATCAAAACAGTATGGCAGTGGAAGGGGGAAGGCTGTGAAGATACAGGCATTGATTCACTATATGGCTTAAGGCACCAGACTGGGGCTCCTCAAAGGCATTTAATATAATTCAACTCAGTTCAACATAGATTGAGTGCTTATTATGTGCCAGGCTTTGGGTCTAGATCAATTTTATCAGTATCCTCTGCACAAACCCAATACCTAGCATTCCATGTATACATCATAAATGCTTCCTGAGTGAATACAAGAAAGAATGAATGAAACTGGATGACCCAGTCAAGGATCTGAGTCAGAAGCTAAATTCAACCAAATTTCTTTTTCAATCTGATTCCATTTCTCATATTCACTATTTTAAGTAAAGATACTTGCATGTTTCTAGTCATCCAAATTGACCCTAGTTATTTCCTTGCTTCGATTGGTTTTTCTGTTACTGTTGTAACAAATTACCACAAATTTAGTGACTTAAAACAACACCTATCTATTATCTCACAGGTCTCCAGCTCAAAAGCCCAGGTGAGCTCAACTGGGTTCTCTGCTCAGAGTTTCATGAGGCTGAAAGCAAATTACCAGCTGGGTTGGGCTATTATTTACAGGCTTTGCGGGGGAAAAAAAATCACCATCCAATCTCTTTCAGGCTATTGGCTGAATTCAGTTTCTTGTAGGACCAAGGTCACTGTCTTCTTGCTGCTGTTAGCTGGGAGTCTTTCCTAGCTTCTAGAAGCATTCCTTGGCTTACCCCCTGCATCTTCAACCAGCCATGTCAAGTCCTTCTCACAGGTGTGTTGAATACTTCTCATGCTTCAGCTCTCATCAAATCTCTCTCCTGCTCCCAATCAGAGAAGACTGCTTTTAAAAGGATCATGTGATTAGGTTAGGACCATCTGGATAACCTCCTCTTTGCCATATAATCACAGGAATAACACCAGGGAGCCAAGGTTTTGTGGGCCATCTCAAAATTCTGCTCACCACAGTCCCCACAGTCTCTCACATCTGTTGAATTGTCAAGTCTAGATTCTTGCGATTTCTCTCCTTTGCATTACTTTTACATATAAAGAGCGAAGTGGTTTGGTGCACATACTAGAAAGTGGATGTCCCATGTAGGCAGTAGCCCAAAGTTAGGTTTTCAAGGGATTCATAAACACCCGAGTTTAGAGAGAAAACTATCTCTTTTTTAACTACACGTTTACAAAAAAAAAAAAAAAAAAAAAAAAAAAAAAAAGACCATGCAGATCAAAACAAACATTACCAGTTTATAATGTATAATGTCTGCACTAGAGTCCACACAGATTTTAGCTTTTTTAAAAACATGGGTTTTGTCTATCTGTCTTCAACATCTGGAATTTCTCTGACACCCGTTAGGCCCTCAATTAATGTGTATTCAATGAATTAATGGTTATATTAATCTTTTAGTTAAAATGGAGTAATGGTATATATGTCATCTGCCTCTTTTTCAGGAATGTAATGAGAATCAGACATTCCATCTCCTTAGATGAGTCAGTGTAACTGATTTAGGACCACGAGAGAGGGTACATTTTTAAAAAGTGTTAATTTTAATTTTAATTTACAAATAATAATTGTATGCATTTACAAGTATGGGGTACAATGTGTTGTTATGCTACATGCACGCATTGTGAAATGATTAAATCAGAATAGCTAGCATGTTCATCATCTCACATACTTATTTCTTCGTGGTAAGAACATTTAAAGTCTCTTTTAGTAATTTGGAAATGTACATTATTATTTACCATAGTCACCATGCTGTGCAATAAATCAGTAGAACTTTTTCCTCCTGTCTGAGTGAAACTTTGTACCCTTTGACTAACACCTCTCCTTTCCCCATCCGCCCACCCTCCTGAAGCCTCTGGTAACCACCATTCTACTCTTTACTTCTGTGGTTCAACGTTTTTAGATTCCACATATAAGTGAGATCATGCAGTATTTGCTTTTCTGCAGTATTTCCCTGGCTTATCTCACTTAGCATAATGTCCTCTAGATTCATGCATGTTGTCACCAATGATAGAATTCCTTCTTTTTTAAGGCTGAATAGTAATCTATCATGTATATATTCCACATTTTCGTTATCCATTCATGTGTTCATAGGCACTTACGTTGTTTCCTTTTCTTGGCTATTGTGAACAGAGCTACAATGAACATGGGAGCGCAAGTACGTCTTCAACATACTAATTTTAATTCCTTTGGATATATACCCACAAGTGGGATACTAGGTCACATGGTGGTTCTATTTTTAGTTTTTTGAGGAACATTCATACTGTTTTCTGTAATGGCTGTAGTAATTTCTATTCTCACAGTGTACAAGGGTTCCCTTTTCTCCACATCCTCTCCAACACTTTTTTGTTTTTTTGATAATAGCCATTCTAACAGGTGTGAGGTGATATTTCATTGTGGTTTCAACTTGTGTTTACCTAATGATTAATGATGCTGAGCATTTTCTAATACACCTGTTGCCCATTTGTATGTCTTCTTTTGAGAAATGTTTGTTCAGGTCCTTTGCTCAATTTTTAATTGGGTTGTTTGTTTCCTTGTTATTGAGTAGTTGGTGTTTCTTACATAGTTTGGATATTAGCCCTTTATCATATGTATGATTTGCAAATATTTTCTCCCAGTCTACGGGTTGCCTCTTCACTCTGTTAATTGTTTCCATTACTGTGCAGAAGCTTTTTAGTTTGATGTAATACCATTTGTCTATCTTTGCTTTTTGTTGCTTGTGCTTTAGGGGCCATGTCCATGAAATCATTGTCCAGACCAGTGTCATGGAGCTTTTCCCCTATGTTTTACAGTTTCAGGTCTTACATTTAAGTCTTTAATCTCTTTTGACTTGATTCTTGAATATGGGGTGAGATAAGAGAGGGTTCATTTTAACACTTGAAGAATAGGATTTCTAGGAGCAAGAGCATTCACAATACATAAAGAAAATGTTTCTACCCTTGAAACTGAGATTGCTCAAGGAAACAAATCAGCCTTTGACAATATTTACATCCACATCATTTAGAGATTTCCCAAAAGCATTTATTCTGTGCATGAAGCCATACTTTAAACGTCCACAACCCCCAGAACTATCCCTTTAGATACTTTTCAAATGGGCTCTTCATTCTGCCTGAAGCACAGGTTTTTAAGTGTATTATCAATCCCTGATATCTCACGAGTTTTTCACATGGCTCTTTATCCATGTAATAGTCTTGCCTTATATTATATTTAACACTAACTTTGAAGACTCGTCCAAAATTTAAATGTTGTATATTCTCAGAAAATAAGGTAGCTCCAAATTAGTGGTCAGGCATTGTGTGAGGAAGAATTGAGAGCATGAATAATGACTTTGCTGAATTACTGAAAAGTGCCTCAGTCAATGACATACATCAACAAAAGAACATGCAATAAATTTTGAATTTCTGAGCCAAATATCATGCTTCATTTCCTTGGACCTCAGAACCTATTTGGCACAACAACAAAGAAAATTCATTTTGGAACTCAGAAGCAATCAACAAAGAAAGTTAGGAGTACTGCCAATTCTGTTGCTACTGTGCAAAGATAAATGGCATCTGACAGATTAGTCTGAAGAAAAATTTGGGCACTCAAAGCTAGAGTGTTGCCACACTGTCACTTACTGTCAAAATTAAAGAATAAGGGGTTAGATGAATTTTTAAAAAACTGATAAGATCTCTCCAGATTCGTCACTACAACATATAGCTGTACATATATTGTTTCCCAGCAGATATATAAAAATGTTATTCTCTTTTTAATACCCAAACACTGTATTCCAAAGAAATACAGCACCAGGTTTAGATGGATCATTGGCCATTTTCAGACAGCAATTCTCATGTTGTCCTTGCGAATCTCAAATGTTTTCTGAAGAGAATGACATCTATGAACTTAAAGGGAACCAGGCATTCTTAAAAATAATGAAGGAAGTTAATCTATACATTGTAGTAGACTATTATGATTTTTATTTTATGACTACAAAACTCAATTCAGTTATCCAACCAATAATGTCTAATATACTAAGCCAGTTGAATTGATACTGAATTCTCAGAAAAATAAATGGAACAAAATGGGTTGTTTAAAGAAAGGAAACCTTACACCATAAAAGACAGCTGCTTTTCAAATAACATCAATTGGATTTTTAATATAACCTATAAGGATTTTGTCTTCTTCCTTTTTTGGAGACATTTATAGTCAAATATAGTAACCAGAATCTACAGTTTGGTGCTCTTCTCTCCAGGCATTCTTATGTTCAACTCCCACTATTTTTAGCTTTATGCAGTTGTTTCAAGAACATACCTTTCCCCAGAAAGCAGTATTTTCTCCACCTTCAAAGAGAAAATTTAGGAAAAGTTCAGAAAACAAAGACTCCCTGAAATTGGACTTGGGCTGCTTTTACTCAGAACTTAAAACAATTGGGTTTCTTTAGTCCAGTCACTTTAAGGAACAAAAACGACAGCAGAATTCATTATCATAACTATATAACTCAGGCAATTGTAAACCATCAAAAATAGACCCCAATTCCATCAAAAACACTTATGTCCCTCCTGTTAACTTACCTTCATTTGTAGTCGATCCATTATTGTCACTGTTCCTGGCAGTCAAGACTGCTCTTGGTAGTCTAGGAAACAGACTCAATTACTCTTTTCAGTTTTTGTATTTAAGACAATTGGAAACTCGGCAGCAAATCCTAACTGACTGGTATCTAATGCTAAGAAAAATTGGCATATGATGATCTGTCAGGGTATACGGTAACTGCATTTATGTTTTATTGTAAGGATGATATCATGGTGTGATATATGATGATACAATAAAAAACAAGTGATTCTAGTATAAAATACCTAGAAAACGTGAGGTCAGGAGTCAAGTGTGACTCACAGGGATGAAATTATTAAAATGAAATCTGTGGCAATTTCTACTTTCTAGGGTCTGAGTGGGTGGTTGAATAATTAATCGTGGAAGAACATATCTCTATTCTGTTCCCTTTCACTTTCAGGACCTGTTGGAGATGGGGAAAGGCTGGAATTTCAAAGCCTCTGCTCCATGCTAGACCCAGAGTAGGTGGTTCTTTGTTGAGCGGTGCAAGTTAATGGGTCCTTTGGAGATGAAAAGTGGCTCAGAGGTGAGTAGATGGTGGAAAATTAACTTGCAAGACACTATCAGGTCATGGTTAGAAAAATGGAGGATTAGCGTTATGTAGGAGAGGCCTTGAGAGAGGGACAAGGGATTGAGTAATATGACCAGAGTCATCAGGGCAACCAAAAGACCTAAGAACAAAGATGAGCAATAACTACTTTTGAAATGTTTGTACTCCAATAGCTGTAAAAACCCACTGCAATGCACCTAAACTTTGGTAAAACCTGAATTCAACACAGTGCCACCAGTTGGTCTTGGTGAACTCTTAATCATTTTCAAGCATTAGCTCAAGTGTCATCCTCTCTTTGTGACTTCACCTAACCCACCAATCTCCCACGAAATCCATCAGAGAAAAGTAATTTTTTCTTGCTCTGTGTTCTCATAGTATACCTACCTGAATATAGTATTGCTTTAAAAATCTATCTCACCTATAAAACCATGAGCTACGTTTAGTCATGGCCCTTGTCATTTGCTTTTGCAGCCCCAAATCCAAACATTGTGCCTGGCTGACACCTAATAAGCATTTGATAAATGTTGGGTGAAATCAATCAGTCAAGGCAGGCTTCTAAGAATAAATTTTTGAAAGAAAGAAAACTTAAAAAAAAAAAAAAACTTCAACAGCTTACTAATGGACAGATAGCAAAATCAAGGCAACCTTCTAAGAATAAACTTTATAAAAAGAAAGGAAAGTTAAAAAAAAAAAACCTACCACTTATTAATGGATAGATAGCAAAATTAATTTTATCACAATAGCAATTAATGTGGACTTTTAATGTTTTGCAGGTCATTATCCAGGACACATAGCACTTTGTACGTGAGTTTCTTAATGGCATTTATGTAACTGTGTTGTTATTAATTGTTTTCAAATCTTCCTTAGACTGTAAACATCCCAATGCCAAGTCTGTTTGGTATCCTGTATACATGCCCAGCAAGCTGCACAGTACCTGACATATGTAGTAAGATCCTAGAAGTTTGAGAAAGGAACAAGGAAAGGGGAGAGTTTAGAAGAATGGGGGGGAAAAAGTCAAAGTGTAAAAAGTTAAGACGGTGTTATAAAAATATTACAAAAAAGGGTTATTTTGATGGGATGGAGGGTGCGTAGGCCAAATAATACACTCAGACATGTGAGGGTTTCCAAGCTGACCGTGACTGAGCCAAAAGAGAATCGGATTCTTCCCCGTCTCCTCCTTGTTCCTCAGGTGCCACATATGCGTCTGACTAACGTCAAAACAGAAAGCTGGACTCCTCCTATGAAAACGTGCTGGCAAGCGATCTGGTGACCTTTAAGAATCAATTACTGCAGATGGGTATCCAAGCAAGAGGAAATTATCTTCAGCTGGGCTGTTTCTCTTCCAATATGCTGGCGAAGAGGCAAGCATACAATTACAAGTAGTACGATTTTTGTTTTCAAACTGCCTGCCCTAACCTTCCAGTATTTTCCATAGCTTTACTGCAAAAAATAACACTAGCCTCAAGTTTAACTGGATGTGAAAACTCCCTCCATGTCTTGAGATGGTTCCCTTTCTATTCTGCTGCTCAGCCCATTGGCCTCTTCTTATTCAGCTTGGTGTGATTTACATAAATTGTTTTATTATTTTTAATTTTTAATTTTCATTCATTCATTCATTCATTATGAATATTCTTGAGATGCAAACCTGAGTGTCCTCCCTCCCGTCCATGATGTGGTGACCAGATTCATACTGGGGGCATATCCATTACCAAAAATTACTTTTGTCCCCTTTGTCCCCTCCCAATTATCCCCCAACCTCCAGCCCCTTCCCCCTCTCCCCTCAACTCCGATTTGTAGACCTAGGAATGTTCCCTCCCTCTGTTGGATCACGGCACTACTGTGGTCTTTCTCTCCTGCCTTCCTTTCTCTCTTAGCTCCCACATATGAGTGAGCACATGCGGTATTTATCCCTCTGTGCTTTGCTTGTTTCACTCAACATCACTTTCTCCAGTTTCATCCATGTTGTTGCAAATGGGAGTATTTCATTCTTTTTTATGGCAGAGTTATATTCCATAGTGTATATGTACCACAGTTTCCTTATCCAATCATCTATTGATGGACATTTAGGTTGGTTCCATATCTTGGCTATTGTAAATAGAGCTGCAATAAACATGGGAGTGCAGGTATCTCTTCAACATGATGATTTCCATTCCTCTGTGTATATACCCAGAAGAGGGATTGCTGGATCATATGGAAGATCTATCTGTAGTTGTTTGAGAAACCTCCAAATTGTTTTCCAAAGTGGTTGTACTAATTTACAGTCCCACCAACAGTGCAGTAGTGTTCCCTTCTCTCCACACCCTCACCAGCATTAGTTATTCACTGTCTTTTTTATTATAGCCAGTCTAACTGGAGTGAGGTGGTATCTCAATGTGGTTTTAATTTGCATTTCCCTGATGACTAGTGATGTTGAGCATTTTTTCATGTATCTTTTGGCCATTTGTATGTCTTCCTTTGAAAAATATCTATTCAGCTCCTGTGCCCATTTATTAATTGGGTCATTAATTTTTTTACTGTATATTTGCTTGAGTTCTATGTATATTCTGGATATTAGTACCTTGTCGTATGCATAGTTGGCAAAAATTTTCTCCCATTCTGTAGGTTGTCTTTTCACTCTGTTGATTGTTTCTTTTGCTGTGCAGAAACTTTTTAGTTTGATATAGTCCCATTTGTTTATTTTTTCTTTTGCAGCTTGTGCTTTTGGGCTCATGTTCATAAAGCCTGTGCCCAGACCTAACTGCTTAAGTGTTTCAACTATATTTTCTCTTAGTAATTTTACAGTTTCAGGTCTTATACCTAGGTCTTTAATCCATTTTGAGTTGATTTTAGTGTATGGTGAGAGATGCATATCTAGTTTCATTCTTCTGCATATGGATATCTAGTTTTCCCAGCACCACTTGTTGAAGAGGCAGTCTTTTCCCCAATGTAGATTTTTGTTGCCTTTGTCTAATATCAGATGGCTATAAGCCTGAGGAGTGATTTCTGGGTTCTCAATTCTACTCCTCTGGTCTGAATGTCTATTTTTATACCAGTACCATGCTATTTTGAAGTCAGGCAGAGTTATGCCTCCGGCTTTGTTTTTTTTTTTTTGCTCAGGATTGCTTTGGCCATTCAGGGTCTTCTGTTTTTCCATATTAAAGGTAAGATTGTTTTTTCCATTTCTGTGAAGAATGTCATTGGTATTTTGATGGGGATTGCATTGAATCTGTAGATCACTTTGGGTAGTATAGACATTTTCACAATGTTAATTCTTCCAGTCCAAGAGCATGGACTAGCTTTCCATCTTTTTGTATCTTCTTTAATTTCTTTCAGAAGTTGTTTGTAATTTTCCTCATAGAAGTCTTTCACCTCCTTGGTTAAATTGACCCCTAGGTATCGTATTTTTTGATGACAATTGTAAATGGGCTTACTTTCTTTATTTCTCTTTTTGTTAATTCATAATTTGAGTATATAAATGCTACTGATTTGAGGGCATTTATTTTGTATCCTGCAACATTACTGAAGTTATTAACCAGCTCTAGGAGTTTTTCGATAGAGTCTTTAGGTTTTTCTATATATAGTATCATGTCATCTGCAAATAGGGAAAGTTTGACTTCATCTTTTCCAATCTGGATTCCCTTTATTTCTTTCTCTTGCCTGATTGATCTAGCTAGTTCCTCCAGTACTATGTTGAATAGACATGGTGAGAGTGGACATCCTTGTCTTGTTCCTGTCCTTAAGGGGAAGGCCTTCAATTATTCCCATTAAGAATAATACTGGTGGTGGGCTTGTCATAAATGTCTTTTACTGTGTTGACATACTTTCCTTCTATACCTAATTTGTTGAGAGTCTTTATCATGAAGGAATGTTGAATTTTGTCAAATGCCTTTTCAGCATCTATTGAGATGATCATATGGTCTTTGTCCTTGAGCTTGTTGATGTGATATATCACATTTATTGACTTTCATATGTTGAACCATCCTTGCATCCCTGGGATGAATCCCACTTGATCATAGTGTATAACTTTTTAAATATGTTGCTGTATTCTAATTGCTAATATTTTGTTGAGGATTTTAGCATCTAGGTTCATCAAGCATATCAGCCTGTAATTTTCTTTTCTTGTTGTATCTTTATCTGGTTTTGATATCAGAGTTATGTTGACCTCATAGAATGAGTTTGGGAGTAGCATCTGTTTCAATTATTTGGAACAGTTTCATGAGAATTGGTATTAACTCCTCTTTAAGAGTTTAATAGAATTCACCTGTAAAGGCATCTGGACCCGGATATTTTTTTGTTAGAAGATTGCTAATTGCTGCTTCAATCTCCTTTCTTGTTATTGGTCTGTTCAGGTTTTCTATCTCTTCTTGGTAATTTATGTGTCTAAAAACTTATCCATAACTTCCAGATTTTCAAATTTGTTGTCATACCGTTGTTTATAATAGTCTCTAATGGTTTTTTGTATTTCTGTGGTATCAGTTGTACTGTCTCCCTTTTCATTTCTAATTTTTGTTACTTGGGTCTTCTCTCTCCTTTTTTGTTAATCTAGCTAATGGTTGTCTATTTTATTTATCTTCTTGAAAAACCAACTTTTAGTTTTGATCTTTTCTATTGTTTTTTGGGTCTCTATTTCATTTAGTTCTGCTCTGATCTTAATTATTTCTTTCCATCTACTGCCTTTAGGTTTGGATTGTTGTTGTTTTTCAAGTTCTTTGAGGTGTAGTGTTAGGTCGTTTATTTGGAGTCTTTCCATTTTTTTGATATAAGCATTTACCACAATAAATTTGCCTCTTAGTACTGCTTTTGCAGTATCCCACAAGTTTTGGTATGATGTATCTTTATTTTCATTAGTTTCTAGAAATTTTTTGATTTCCTGTTTAATTTCTTCTTGGACCCATAGGTCATTTGGGAGCCTGTTATTCATTTTCCATGTATTTGTATAGCTTCCAGTGATTTTGTCCAATATAAGAATAGCTACTCCTGCTCATTTTTGGTTTCTATTTGCATGGTATATCTTTTTCCATCCCTTCACTTTTAGTCTACGAGTGGCTTTACAGGTGAGGTGGGTCTCTTGAAGACAGCATATACTTGGGTCTAGCTTTTTAATCCTATCAGTTAGTCTGTGCCTTTTGAATAGAGAATTGCGTCTATTCACATTCAGAGTAGTTATTGAGAAGTGTTTTTTAATTCCTGTCATTTAATTGCTACTTGTTTAGGTGGTTCAAATATCTTTTGATCATTATTTCCCCTTTTATTTCTCTTCTTCAATGTGAGTTGGGAATTTAAGGTGGAATGATTTAGCTTCTTTCTCTTTCTTGCTGGCATTTTTGTTTTAACTGTGGGTTTTGCTCTTTCTTGTGCATTTGTGATGATGGTCACCGTTATTCAGAATCCAGATGAATGACTCCCTTGAGAATTTCTTGCAGGGCTGGTCATGTGGTGGTGAACTCCCACAACTTTTGTTTATCTGGTAAATACACTATTTCTCCCTTGTTTCTGAAGGAGAGCCTTGCTGCATAAATAACTCTTGGCTCGCAGTTTTTTTCTTTTAGTATTTTGAATATATCATTCCACTTTCTTCTGGCCTGTAGGGTTTCGGTTGACAAGTCTGCTGTTAGTTTGATGGGGGCTCCCCTATAAGTGACCTGACGCTTTTCTCTTGCTGCTTGTAGAATTCTCTGTCTTTGAGCTTTGTGAATTTAACTATAATATGTCCTGGGGAGGATCTTTTTTGGTTGAATCTGTTTGAGGACCTTTGAGCTTCCTGGATCTGAAGGTCTGTATCTCGCCCTACACGTGGGAAGTTTTCTGTTACTATTTCCTTTAGTAGGTTTTTGATACCTTTTCCTTTCTCCTGCCCTTCAGGAATACCCACAGTTTGGATGTTAGAGCACTTGAGGTTGTCTGCTAACTCTTGTTGGTTTTCCTCATTATTTTTAATTCTTTTTTCCTTTTTTTTCTCTGCTTGACTTATTTCAAAAAGACCATCTTTGAGCTCTGATATTCTTCTGCTTCCTCTACCCTGCTGCTCAAGCTCTCAGTTGTGTTTTTTATTTCATTGAGTGAGTCTTTCATTTCTAGAAGTTCTGTTACACTCTTTTATATGGTATTAGTCTCTTTGTAGATTTCCTCCTTCATATTCTGGATGTTTTTTCTTGTTTCATTGTGTTCTCTAATTGAGTCTTCCTTTATTTCTTCAAGTTTTCTTAAGATCATTGCTCGTTATTCTTTTTCAGTCATTTCAAGGACTCCCTGTTCCATGAAGTCTGACTTTGGGGCACTACTGTATCCTTTTGGTGGTGTCATTTCTTCTTGATTGTTTGTGCTTCTAGTGTTTTTTTCACTGATGCTTGGTCATTTGGCAGGGGGTTTTCTTCTTCTATTACACTGAGTTTGGCTGTGGAGTGGC
This sequence comes from Cynocephalus volans, assembly GCF_027409185.1. Lineage (NCBI taxonomy): Eukaryota > Metazoa > Chordata > Mammalia > Dermoptera > Cynocephalidae > Cynocephalus > Cynocephalus volans. The sequence goes on from NC_084464.1 coordinate 132,813,990, forward strand.
CTTGGTTGCTACTGTGGGGGGTGAATTGTCTTTGCTTGACAGTAGGTGTGGTGGTAGTTATATTAAACCACCTCAGCCTGTTCTAGACTCTGTGGTCGTAGAATGAGCCCCTAGTGCATGGAGTTCTGCTGGTAGGTCGGAACCGTAGGCTGGTACTCCCCCCTAGGTCTGAGGTGGGTTGAGCGGCTGCATGAAGCGGTGTGGTTCTGCTGGTGGTGTTGCTGCCAGCTGCCCCTGGTGGGCTCACCTGCACAGAGCAGGTTCAGGGTGCAGGAGCAGGGCCTGGAGCTCCCCACACTGCCTGGGTTCAAGGCAGTGGGGTTAGGAAGCCACATGGAGCTGTGGTTCCGCTGGCTGGCACCGTGGGGCTCACCGGCACGATGCCGGTTCAGGGCACCAGGGTGGGGCCTGGAGCTCTCTCCCGCCTGGGTCCAAGGCAGCGGGGTGAGGGAGCCACGTGGAGCTGCCCGGTTCCACTGTCTGGTGCTGCTGTCAGCTGCTTCTGGCGGGCTCCCCTGTGCGGAGCCTGTTCAGGGCGCAGTAGTGGCGCCTGGAGCTTCCGCCCCACCTGGGTTCTAGGCAACAAGGTGAGGGAGCCGCGTGGAGCCGCAGTTCCACTGGCTGGCACCAGGGGACTCACCTGCGTGATCTAAGTAAATTGTTTTAACAGCCAGATATCAAGAGCAAATAGTGGCCTTTCTTCTTCCTGTGTCCCTGAGTTTTCCCTTTATCTAAGTGCACCTGGCAACTCACCAAAGTCAGGAAGTGTTGCCTGGGTCGTATGGATTAGCTCAGTGTGGATAAACACAGCTGATCAGCAGCCACCAGTCTTCCTTCCCTACTCAGCCCTATTCTTTCCCTTTCCAAATTTAGAGTCCAATCACCTACCTCTAGTGGGTCTTTTTGAAAGACCATGTAGAGTGGGGTGTCAGGCAGCAAACGCAGTACCTGTCCGGACCCATAAAAACAGATAGAAGATATGGTTTCTAGAATATCACTCCTTTGGCATTTCTCAAAGCTCCTGCTGGTGGAGCTTATCCACTTTTTGCTTCTGAATAGTTAATGGAAGCTGGTACATCCGGTTATCCTTTTAATGAAGACATACACACTCACACATGCACACACGTACCTTCCTGCAGAAAACATGTTTTGTTTGTTAGTTTTTGGCATAGGAAGGTGGAAGTGGGGGGAAAGTGCTTTGTTTTACATTACATATTGTTTTAAGGCAACAAAATAATAATCTGGTATGTTAGCTTTAAAAAATGATACTGTATCAGAACATTGGATATAAGTCATTATTTCCTAAAACATAAATTTCTAGTGCAAGTAAAGAAGGTCAATCAGAAATGAAATTATGATGCTCTCTAAAACAGAGTTATAGCAGAGTAATCAATTTTGGATATAGCATTTTGTCATTACCTGATGATAATTAACTACCTTACTAAAGAAGTTTACATAATATTCAGTAGTGAATCAAATATTGTAAATGAAATACTACTAAAAAAATATTTTTCCATTTTGAACAGATCTGTAAACTAAAGCAAATAAAATAGCCATTGCATGTCCAACAGCAAATTTAATGTGTTTATGTAAGTGCTTTTGAACAAAATCCATATGGTGTCACTTTCTAAAAAGCAGTAGTAGCATTGTCTTTTCTTTTTAATATATCATATATGAATAAATTTCAAAATCTCTTAATGTTTGTCCTCTCCTGTTTTTATTTCTTTCTACAAATTTGTTGTGGACAGGTCTTCAGTACCATAGTTATTTGAGCTCTAAGAGTCCATGCCTAGGATCTCAAAGTCTACCTAAGCAGTGGCAAAGGCTTCTTTTCAACAGGTTGGTTAAAAACTAGATTTGCTATACAGCATGGTTGCTATCACAACATTGGCTCAACACCCATAGCAGACATTGCTAATGAAGGAAGCTACAGTCCGGCCCGTGGCTCACTTGGTAGAGTGCGGTGCTGATAACACCAAGGCCACGGGTTCAGATCCTATATAGGGATGGCTGGTTTGCTCACTGGCTGAGCGTGGTGCTGACAACACCAAACCAAGGGTTGAGATCACCTTACCGGTCATCTTTAAAAAAAAAAAACAAAAGAAAAGGAAGCTACTACTTTCTCCTGCAGAGTATAGATTAGAGTCAACTATAGAGATTCAGACAGCAAGAGAAACCTATCTCCTGGACTGGTTTTAGAGCTGAAGGAAGTCAATTCAGTTCTCTAAAGTCCCTCTCAATGTCTTATCATTGTGGTGTCTGCTCTATCATGATCACTCTAGGGGTTTCTAATATGAGAAACTTGATCATGATGTGATTAGCTGTTGCTCTTCTATAGCTCTGTAATGGAGAGAAAAAAGTTTTTGACTGTTCCAGTTTTATGAGTCACAGAATTTTCCAGAATATTAATAGTGCTGGAAAAGACCCTGATGCTGGAACAGCTAGTGCCATGACAGGAGGGTCCAGCAGCTGCAGAAGCAACACATTCTGTTCCTCTTCTTGACCAGCCAGCCAGCCCAAATAAGAGTGGGGCTCCCCTCGTCTCTGGAGCGGCATTCTAGCCTGGACTGGAGAGGTGCCCCCGATACACAGTGTTTCCTCCTAGGAAATGTGCTAAAATTAACCAGAGGTTCCTCAAGTACTGGCTGGGGAGATCCCATACAGTCAGCAGAGTTCACTGTTCCTTTTTCACATTACTGTTTTCCTTGCTATCTCTGGAGCAGGTTGTCCTTGGCATTTTGAAGGATTCGTAATTGTTGTGTCTTAAGCTTATAATTCTCTAGTAATGACCAAGCAGTGGAAATTTCACTGAAGAGAGCTTTCTACTATTCTCATTCTGGGTGTGAAATGCAAACAGAAAGATTCTTTTTGTGAGTTTTCCTTCCACAAGCCCAATCTGGAATTTGTAGTCTGAGTCCTAGGAAACCCAGCACAGAAATTCTGGTGCTCATGTCTGTTACCTGTTGGGTCTCCTATCTAGTATTGCTTCTTTTGGATGATGATGTCTTCTTTTCCAATAAACCATTTGCAGGTTGAGGGTCAGGGGGCATGAAGGAGCCTGATCCTCTGAAACCGGTTTAGAGGCCCCCCGGCACCCCCTGTCCATAGCTTCATACAGCTGAGGCTGGCCGACAGGGAGCACACTCCATTGTGATAGCAGTTGTCATTCTGCCGGCTCCCCAAGAATGTCACGTTGTCTCCTCAGAGAGGTTGTCAAGGCCATGCTAGACTGCCGAGGCTTTCTTTCCACCAAGCCCCAACACAAGCCTTCACTTTGGATCTCCACACCTCATACCGCCCCCTCCAGCTCGTTTTGGCCTGAGGTGACTCCCCAGCCTCCACTCCAGTCTGGCCCTGGTGCCCTCACCTAGCCTTTGCCAGCCTGTCTCCCATGTCCCACATAGTCCTACAGGCCTGCCTTCCTGCTGACTAAATGCACCTGTGCTCTGTGATCCTTTCTCACTAGGTTTCCAGTGTCTTTCTGGAATCTTTAAAATTAAGATTCTGCTTCCTAGAAAACAGGAAGTTGGGCCAAAGCACAAAAGAATGGCCTCTGGTGAAGTGACTCGCAGGAGAGGAGTGTGACCCTGGGATCATTAGCACAGGCTGGGGAGTGCTGTTTACTCATTTGCTCCCTCATCTTGTGCAAGTCTTTTACCTGCTCTGAGTATGTGTTTTTCCATCCTAAAAAAGGAGATCTTACTAATACTCATGGCCTAAATAAATATTCTGCTCAAAGCATTTAATACGGGGCTGGCAACATGGAACTTCTCAGTATTACTTTTTATTATTATAGTGGCATTTATCAAAGTATGTCTTGAAGAAACTCATCTCGTGATTTGCTGCACCAAGTAGGGCTCTAGTTTCAAATATACTTGGGAAATACTATGAGCTGAAACTTACCCAAGATCACATGGAGATTTACAATGTTCAGGGCTGTTCTTCCCCTGGACAAGTTACTTAATGGCTCAGCCTCCCTTTTCTCACCAGTGAAATGGGGCTAATAATAGTTTCTTCCTCCTGTTATTTTTGTGAGCACTAAATTAGGTGCCATATGTCAAGCATTTACCTGGCATATCATAAGTGCTCAATAAATGTTAATGAATGATATCACAATTACTACCACCGCAACTATTTAATGATACATAGAATGCCTGCAATTAAAAAACAAAACAAAACAAATAAAACTTTTTTAATATTGTTGAATCTAGTGTTTCCCAAACTTTATTTGACCATGGATCTCTTTTCTGGTGACCAGTGAGAAACACTAGCTAAAGAATTAAACCCTTTAGAGATGTGTGGTTTTCAACAAGAAGCTCCTGGAGATGTTGTATCTTAACTCAATATTTCAGGCTCTAGAAATCCTCACTGACCAACCCTTCCTTGGCATACTGGTCCACGCAGTGGGAGAAGAAATATTGAAGGGAGCACAGCAGTGCCAAAATGATGGGCTTCTTTGGTCTGGACATTAGAGCTCCCTAGCAGAGTGCCAGGAGTGTGGACCTACAACGCAGACTGAACTGAGTCAAAATAAAAGATTTTTTTATACCCTTTGGGGGGGATAAAGAAGAACAATTTAATCTCCCTAAACTTCAGTTTTCTCATCTACAAAATAAGAATGGTGATGCCTACTTCCTAGGATTGTTATCTAGTGTGGTAGATGACACAGAGTTGAAACTCAAGGAATTTTATATCCTATTACCATAATTGTGTTGTTATCTTTGTTATGATTATCTCAGATTCTCTGTGCCATTAGTATGTGACCTTCAGCATGATATACTTTTATGTCTGGAAATTCCTCACAGAAGTGTGAGGGTGAACTGAGAAATGGGCGAGAAGAGTGTGTGGCACTGGAAAAGTGCTCAATATAACCCTCATCCTTCCCTCTGGCTTGCACCTGCCTGTAACAGTGAAGTATCCCATTGTATGCTGTTCTCACTGTTTCTTATATTGAGACTTTTTCTTAAACCAGACTGTAAATCTTGAAAAGCCAATTGTAAATTTCTTCTACTCACTCTACCATTTTCCAAGTACCTAGAATGTGCTAAGCATATAGGACAGTATCCGTGATCCACTGTGTGAAAGGAATAGGAGAAAAGCAGGTATTAAAGCAGACCAGTGTGGGAGAAAATTTCATCCTAGCATCTTTCTGGAATGCTTAAAATCAAGATTTAAGACAAAAACACTTAAAGAAATCCTTTTTTATGGTTTTGCATTCTGTTAATAGGTACCACTTCTCCTGTGAAAAAGAGCAAACGTAACTCCTGGCACGCTTTACTCTTCCTGAATTAAAGTATTGCTATGTTGGATGTGCCTTAAATTGAATCTCAAAGTTCCCAAACTGAAGAATCAATACATCATGGGTATTTAATCCTGCAGAATCTGATCCACCCAGAATTAATCTGCTAATTTCCACGCCCTAAGTAGTTCCCAAAAGGCTGCAGAATGGCTAATGGCAGCCCCTAGAGTAGGAGTCGGTGTCACCTACTTTGTTCTGAAGATTTTGTGCTAAAATAATGATATGAAGTAGTAAACCTCTCATTTCTGAATGTCTTGTGATCAAAAATTTCTACCTCCTATGACTATTCAGAAGGCAGGAATGGGCCTCATGGGATGGCCATACTATGCAAACAATTTTATATTAAGTTAAATTTTCATTTATACCCTCTGTATTTTAGAAAGTTTAGAAAATAGGAAAATTAGCCATAGAAGTATACCTCCTTTGGGAAAAACAAAAACTAAATTAATATGTAGTTTATTTTTAGACAAAATCACTTTGTAAACAACCTAATTTGTCTAAAAAAAGAAATAAGCAGGTAGTAATTTTCTTCATTAGTCAGTGTACGCTTTGAAAGCAAGGACTTTTTCTTTTAATGTACTAAGCTTCTTTCAAGTGCATTTAGAAATATAAAAATTAATTTGTACAGCTTTCATCACTTAACCCATCTATTTCATGAGAAGGTTCATATCTGAATTCTAGCAGACAGGTAATATAATATAAAGTTTTCTATTCATTAAACAAAAGTCAGTGAAGCCAATGTATTTTTCTTATGCCAGACACCTGCTAAACATTCAGGTTCTTGAGATAAAAAGAAAATTAATTTAGCAGCATTTCTCACAAGTGGACATGGACACTAAATTTGGGTCCATTTTATTGTTTAGTTGTTTCAATTTGAAATGGACAGAAATGCCTGGCCATGTCATGGTTTTCAGTACATTCCACTAATGTACACAAGACACTGTGAAGGAAACACTGTTTGGGTTCAAAACCAGTACTTTACCAAATTTCTTTAAAAAGGCTGTAAGATGATAAAATGTCTTGTCCTTCCTATGTAATTCTAATAGAAAATATGAAATTTTATTAGTATTGCATTCAAGCTTTCTCTATGAAGATCCTCAAATGCCCACCCAGCCACATGACAATATTCTAGTCCTTCTTAAAGTCTTACCTTGGATTCCTTCAGGTAAGAATCTTCCCACTCTCTTTGCAAAGTGACAGATATACCACAAGAGAGCACTGTGCTCCTTATTTACTCAAAGAGAAGCAAAAATTCACACTGGCAGAAACAGCACTCTGGCTTACCGTAGAAGATTCCAGCTGTTGCAAAAGAAATGTTTGCATATTTCTATTGTATTAGGATGGAGGTGAAACAGAGAAGGCGTTACAAGCTCAATAGTTTCAAAGGCAAAAAAAATATGTGAGAACCACTGCTTTGTCAACACTTCAAGTCAGTTTTCATTCCTGACACACGATGGCGCCTCTTCCTCAATCATGTGTGGCCCGCCATGGAGCCAGCTGTTATTTTCTTTTTTAAAACTTTGGGTTGACAATCGGACTTCTATTTTGAAAATAGAATATTTCTTATATGTAGAAGTTTTACTGTGCAACTTTGTGACTATGAGTTTAGCTTTTTTTATCTACTTATAAAAATTTGCTACTTTTAGAGAATGTGTTTCTATTAGAGATGACCCAATGTCAGAACAATGACACAGGGAGCTATTTTCACTGTATCTGAGGGATTTTTACCAATCCCTAAGCAGAAGCTTGGTTCAATATAGATAATACTGAGTTTCACACTAGTTTCCAGTACTGGGTTAAAGCTCTCTCAACAAACTGACAGAAAGCTTTATTTTCAACAGTCAACAACAATCCATTCATCCAAACCAAAAAAAAAAAGTATTAATTTTTGAGGAATATGATTTCATTATTTAACATTGCAATTAGGTTTTCAATTCTGCTGAAACAGCTGGATAATTTTCTGTCTTATACTACTCTCTTTCACTGTGCAATTTTGACTTGTAATTTTGAACTTATTAAGGTTCTCGAGCTTGTGGCATTTCTGGGCTGGACTGCAGCTCCTTGAACTGTGATTCCTCTTTGTCACATTTGAGTGGTGCACTCGCTTCTTTAGGAAGAGGGAAGAGAGTGTCACGAGTGTCAAAGGGTTTATATAAGGAACACAGACTGGTACGATGTAACAATAAGAACATTGTTGAGTATTTTTAAAAATCCACCACATTTCTTCACATTTTAATTAGTTAGCTAATCGCAAATGCTCTAGGTCCATCTCCTGAGATTTTGCTTCAGTAGGTATGAGACAGGGACAGAGAATCTTTATTTTTACAAAATACTCCAGGTGGTTCTGACTCACATCTAGGTTTTGGGATCACTGACAAGGAAACTACGGCAAAAGACCAGATGAGAGATAATAAGAACTTGAATTAAACTCATAGCAGCAGGAATGGTAGAAAGCATATAAGACATAGGGACAGACAGACTGTGGGAAATGATGAAATGGGTGAAATCCATGATAATTTCAAATTTCAGTTTAGGTAAATTAGAAGATTGTGTTGCCAGTTCACTAAAAAAGGAAATAGATAAGTACACAGAATTTTTGGAGCAAAATGAGTTCTATTGGGGATATAATTAATTTGAAATGAACATATATGTCCAAGTTGCTATACCTAATCCAGTTTGAAGGTCAGAAATTACCAGAATATAAACGATGTTGAGCCCTGAGGAGAAATCAGAACCCTGGTGAGCGCCAACATTTAGGCCTGGAAGTTGCTGAATGACAAAAACACGTATTGTGTGGCCACCTAAGAATTTTTTCAATTAAAAAATTATATGCTGAAACCTTTAGTTGATGCCTATGTTCTTCAGTTTGGCCAAAGACCCCTTCATTCCCAATTTTCTTATAATTGACAAGAATGTCACCTATAATTACTGAGTTTGCCAGCCCAGATTTAAGGAGTAGGCAGTTTAAGATAAAAGATGGGAAAAATGAGGAGAGAACATAGCCAAGGGAGAACAGTATGAGGTAGAAAGAAGGAGGCAGGAATCATTGCGTTAAATGCAACAGAGAAGTTTGATGAGATTGTTTTCAGAAGCAACCTGACTTTTCATCTAATAACTCATAAAAAAATGCACCTATTCAACAGTGCTTATCGAGCACCTTCTCTGGACCTGGTAGTATATTAGAAACAAGTGAGACCATGTTCTCACTTATTTAAGGGAGCTAAAAATTAATATATAAATTCACACACACACAAAAACCGGGGGGGGGAAGATATAACAACCACAATTACTTGAAGTTGATACGACAAGCAAACAGAAAGGACATTGTTGGGGGGGGGGAGGGAGAAGGGAGGGAGGTTTTGGTGATGGAGAGCAATAATCAGCCACAATGTATATCGACAAAATAAAATTAAAAAAAAAAAGAAACAAGTGAGACAACAATAAACACAAATAGATATAATTTTGTCTTTATGGAATTTATAGGTCAGAGGACATAGAAAAATACACATGAAATATAATCCTCTAAAAAAGGTGAGTACGTGGTACTATAGTGATAGATGCTAATTCAGATGTGGGGGATGAGGAATGTCAGGGAGTTTCCAGGTGGAAAGTACATCTATAGTTGTCTCATTCTGTTTGGATATCTGGCTTCCTATGGCTTGGACCAATCTGACTTGGACTTTGGCTTTTTGCACCTCATTGGCTCTGTACTCTCTCCTGGTCTTAGTGTTCCATTTTATACTGGGCCTCATGATATGGGTGGAAACTTTCCACTCCTGCCCCAGCCATAAGGGACCCCATAAAGCAGGTAGATAAAGTTTTCTCCTCCTTTATGAGAAGAGAAAGAATTCAGGTAGAAACCAAGTCATTTCAGATATCAACCCATAATGAGATTTGATGATGTGCAAGCATATCAATTTCATGAGTATCTATCTAAGTTTCTATCCATTGGTTTCAAAGGAACCCAGTAGTTTTCCTGAGTTGAGACAGAGCTGGGATTATGGGAAAGCCGATGCTGCTAGAGTTCACAGGAGAAGTATGAGAGAGGAGAAAGATGCACAGAGAGAAAAGTCTAGGCATTTGCAGAACTCTCCATTACGTATTCAGGTGACTACTAATCAGTTCATGCAGAAGTCAGGGTAAAAACCACCTGAAAAGATCAGAGGAAACAGTTCCTGTGGGTCATGCAACTCTGGGAATAGTGCTAGCGCCTGTACCCAATAGCCAGAGTGAACTCACAACTAATGGGGCATGGGTTAAAATACTAAGAAAGATCTTGCTTTAGTAGTGGTGAAAAGTTAACCTTAGACTAAATGCTGTTTGATTTTCACCAACAAAGCTTAAAAGCAAGATCTGTGGATTAAACTGTTTCTGAATAACTTGAGTGTTCCAGAACAAATTTCAAGAATATTTACAGTAATACAAAAATACTCACCAACCAAAAGGGTAAATTTCAAAATTTCTGGCATTCAGTAAAAAGTATTGCAAAAACGTCCTGCAAAGAAGCAGGAAAACACAGTCCATAATGAGGGGGGAAAGTCAACCCATTGAAACCAGCTTAGAGATGTCACAGTGTTAGAATTAGTAGACAAGGACATTACAATTGTTGTTATAACTGTATTCCATGTGTCCAAGATGCTAGTAGAAAGATTGAGCATGTTAAGCAGAGATATTGAAGATATAAAAACAATCAGTTCAAATTTCTAGAGATGAAGACTGAAATATCTTTGATGAAAAATACACTGGATGGTGATAATAATGTACAAGACATAGCTGAAGAAAAGATTAATGAATTTAAAAACACAGCAATAAAAAATGTCCAAAATGGAACACAGTGAGAAAAAAAGATTGCACTAAAAATAAACAAACAAACAAACAAATTAATAAATAAAGCACCAATAACTGTGTGATAACTTCAAGGGGCCAAATACACAAATAATTGGAGTCCCTGATAGAAGAGGGCTCAAAGTTATAGGTAGCAAACAAAGGAAATAAAATGCAACCATACATAACACTCAATCCAAAATGAGGCAGAAAAAGATGGAAAAGGGAATAAAGAACATATAGAAAATACAAAAAACAAGATGGTAAGTTTGAACCCAACTATATCATAATCATATTAAATATAAATGGTCTAAATACCTCAATTAAAAGACAGAAATTATCACACTGGTTAAAAAAAAAAAGCAAGACCCAACTATATGTTGCCCAAATGAAACTTACTTTAAATATGAGTACAAAGATAGAAATCAGTTAAAAGGATGAAAAAAATATATACCACTAACCAATATCAACTTAGTACATAAAAATTAATCTGCTATGAACAGGTGTCAGCCTGTTTCTGTTCATAACTGTAGGATAGATGAAAGAAAACCTCTGTTTTATTAGAATATAATCGTGTTTTATAGCATCCACTAAAGAAAATTAAGCTGTTAAATGGGAGAGGGCAGTATTTAGATTGCAAATAATGAGCCATCAAGAGAATACTTTGTTGCTATTTTGTCCCAGAACACACTGATGGAATTATTTAAATAATGCTTAAGTTGGTAATGGTCTTTGAATAAAAAAGACTATGTCTACAGAAACTGAGAAGTTGTGGCTTTTCTTTGGAAAAATGTTCATTAGACATCACATCAATGCTAGCAGTGAAACTGGGATGCCGGAGCAGCCTCCAAGGCTCAAAGTGTCCCTTGCAGCTCCAGCCGAGGTGAGTCACAAGTCAGGAAAGGCATCACAAAGGGTTCAGCTAAACAAAGGGCATTTGTAACCTCTGTCCTCAGTATGACTGCAGCTCCTCTAAGCCAGAGCAAAGCAAATGTTCTGGATTATGTTTCTTAACTCTCATCCTGAAATTAAACATCCTCCTAACACCTTGTGCTTTTCCATTGAGGATGGATCATAATTCTAACGAATTATTTATTTGTGTGATTTTTTCCAGGAAATACATAGTAAATTATTTTTTATTATTTTTAGAAAATGCATTCATACTTTTTATTTTGGAATAGTTTAAGACTCACAAGATGTTAAAAAATGAATACAGATCATTCCTGCATACTCTTTACCCACGTTTCCCCAATGATAACATCTTATATAATCACAGTACATTGTCAAAAACGATCAACTGACATTGGTGCAATAAAATTAACTACAGACAATCTTTGTATTTCATCAATATTTGTGTGTACTGTTGTGGAGTGGATGGGAGTGTCATTCTTTAAAATTCTGTCACCGATGTATAGTCATGTAACTAGAACCACAATCAGGATATAGACTCTTTCACTACCACAAATAAACTTTCTCATTTTATCCCTTTATAGTCAAACCCCAGCTCAATCCTAATTTCTGGCAACCACTGATATATCCTTCATCACTATATTGTGTCACTGTGAAAATTTTATAAAAATGGAATCATACATTATGTAACCTTTGAGATTGCCTTTTCCACTCAGTGTAATGCCACTGGGAACTACCCAAGTTGCTTGTGTATCACTAGTCATTCATTCCTGTTGCTGAGTGAGTAGTATTTCATTGGTTGTATGTATTCAAGTTTGTTTAGCCATTCATCCATTGAAGCACATTTGGGTTGTTTCCAGTTTTCAGCTATTATTTTAAAAGCTGCTATGAGTATTCATGTGGGTTTTCCTGTGAATATAAGGTTTCATTTCTCTAGTATACTCAAGAAGGTGATGGCCGAGTTGTATGATAAAGGTGTGCTTAACTTTATAAGGCACAACAAACCTTTTCTCAAAGTGTCTGTACCATTTTATATTCCCACCAGCAATGTGTAAAAAACTTATGCATTATTGCATCACATCCTCATCAGCATTTTTTCAGTATTTTAAAAAATTTTAGTCATTCTATATATGTGTAGTGGTATTTCTGTGATTATTGTTCATTATTCTCTCCAAGTAGGCTGTCAGTTTTAGAAGGTCAGGAAGTGTGTCTTATTCAAGGTCTGGCAAAGTCTGGTGCTCAATAAATATGTGCTGCCTAGCTGAGAAAATGTGAGGAAAAAAACAAAGAAATGAAGAGGTAAGAGAGAATGAGGAAGAAGAAGACAGATGAAGAATCTGTGGCGTCACAGAGTTTGCTCAAACTCCAGGCTACGTTTTGTCTGCGAGAATAGACTGCTGAACCCTTTAGTAATGAGTATACTTCTGCAGCTGCCTGGACGTCTGTTTCCACAGTGGTACTCATGTCCTTCAAAACCAAGTGAGGACCTCAGTGATGTGGCACCCTTTCTATTCTTTAGTAAAGTCACACTTAACCACCAGAAGGGCAGAAGGAACATCTCTTATCCTCTGATCTACTATAACCCAAAACCTTGTTCTTGATTCATTAAATCCATCTCTAGTCACAGAAGACTGAAAGAAAACGTTTCTGCTATACATGGGTATGGGGGGAAGGACATTTTAAACCTTGAATTAGACTTTCCCCCTTTACTTGTTAAATCACAGCTTCTATTTTACACTGAAATAAATACGAGTATTACGTTACTTTTGTGAACGATAGCAGAGAATCATTAAATGCAAATTATCTTGAAAAATCTTGGATGTGTAGTTTATGCACATATATAGTGCTAAGGAGATAAGAGAGAAGGTTGTCTTAAACTCCCTTTTAGTACCCATTACCTTTCGTGGGTATTCTTATTTATTCTTTCACCTGAATACTCCAACCAGTTCATCCCCTCCAACCCTCTTACCCCCACCACATTCCCATTATATTTCTTCTCTCTCCATGAGGAATAACAATCAGATTTAATATATTACTTTTCTCCTTACTAAAGATATTCTGTTTTTGGAATTTTAGGTAACAGCCACCTAGGCAGTGGTTTATCATCCACCCTGTAGGCTTCTGAATTCAATTACAGGAATTGTTATCAATTTTAACAAAGTGAGCTTTACCTATAAGAAATGGCCTTACACTAGCCTTATACTTCTGTTTACTGTGTTTTTCTATCAACAATAAAGTAGCCTATGAAAGAGCTTTGTATGGAAGAGCTTGATTTATTTAGTTTGACATTACATGCTCTGTATCACATTGGTACAAAATACTTTAGGATTTTAAAAAGCTTATTTAATGTTAAGCCTATTTAGCCCATTGGGCTTTTGCTAAGCTACTTTAAAAAAATTTTTTAAAGCATCATTGTAGATATACATTTCAAAATGATTCAACTAACATTCATAATGAAATTACTATATGCAATTCACTGTGCTAAACTTTATAGAGGTTACAAAGAGAAACGATGAAAACTTTTCAGCTAAATCACATCAGACAGTGTCTTTGTCCGTTTTGGAGTTGCTATAGCAGGATACTGGAGACTGGGCAATTTATAAAGAAAAGAGGTTTATTTGGCTCATAATTCTGGGACAGTTGCATCTGGCATGGGCGTCAGGCTGCTTCTACTCCTGATGGAAAGCAGCCGTGCAGCCAGCATGTGCCAGGAGATCACATGGCAGGAGAGGAAATGAGCAAGAGAGAGGGAGGTGCCTGGTTCCTTTTAACAATTAGCTCTCTTGGGAACTAACAGAGCGAGAATTTGCTCACAACCCTCACCCCTCCCCAGGGAGGGCATTTATTTACTCATGAGGGATGCCTCCCCATGACCCAAACACCTCCCATGAGGCCCCACCGCCCAACACTGCCACACAGGGGACCAGATTTCCAAATGAGCTTTGGGGTGACAAACATATCCAAACTCTATCAGTCTAATGGATATGAATTTTTAAATAACTATTATAAGAGGATTTTTAAAAATGTAGTATTTTATTCTAGCTTCTTCATTGTATTTGAGTCAACTTTAAATCAATCTTTTGTCTACCGTAATGAAATAAGGCAAAGATTTAATGTCAATTCTGCACATCAGAATATGTACTAGAAGCTATTATTACCAGAAAACTAAGCATTGCATAACAATTCCAAGTAAGAGTGTTTTCCTGTACGTATGCAAAATTGGCTGCAATACTGAACCAAGACTCTCCTCCTCTACGGCCCCTCTGCTCACTCATCCCACCTCTCAGTTGTCCCTTCATTTCTCTAGGCAGACGGCTCAAAAGTATCATTTATAATTTAGATACAAGTAGAGTTGAACGCAACCAAATCACATAAAAATAACATTCTTATTGGCGATGCAGGCATAGCTTACTTAAAGAAAGATCTTTTACACTGTTGAATCTAAATAAATTCTTCTGTAGATAATATAGAAAATAAGATATTTCTAAAAGTATGACTACCATTGAGGGCAAATACAAATCTTGTATACAACATATATGTCAAATATTATGACAAGTAAATATGTACACAAGGGTACTTCAAAAAGTTCATGGAAAGATTTGTATTATCTTTTAATTCTATTTTTACACAAACATTTTTGAAGTACCCTCGTACTATGGGTGAAAAGAAACTATATCCTACGTCCATCAGAATTAAAGCTATATTAATTAGCTAAGCAAAAAGGACTCAAAAATAAGAAACTTTAAAAAAAATCATACCTGCAATCTCTGTTTTCCTTGCTAGATTTTAGCTTTAGTTTTCGTGTTCACCAGTGTATTTCAAATATGGAGAGGACTGTTTGGCTCAAGGGTGAAAGATTGATGAAAAGTTAAAATTATTTAAAGGCTGCATATGGACTTCCTGCAGGGCCCATATGTCCAACCACATGTCAATTAAGCAAGGACAGACTGAAGGAAATCTCTGCTAACCATAAAAATGGGAGATTTTAAAAGAAGGAAAGAAAAAATTTCTCTAGCTTATTAGCAGTCACCAAAGTGACAGAAGAAAACTGGCAACTTTGGGTGTAGTCTCAGTATAAAATACTCATCTCTTCAAGTGCACTGTCCTTATAGGGCTCCTGACTGGGGAATGAAATTGTTGTAGTTTACTCCAAATCCTGTGGTTTGGGAGACTATGGAGTTTTAAAGAATACTGTTTTTCATATCAGGACTAAATGGTCTGTGGAAAGCAACACCATTCTTGCAAATCCACTGCACCATCTGAGTGATGGCGCTTAGGACCCTAGCAAGATTAGCAAATGACTTCAGACAAGTTCATTGGAGAATTATTCTCATTTGGCTTGGGAAGTCTTTTACAGGGAGCCAGCCAGTGATGTAGGTGCAGGGAGTTCTGAGGGAAAAAAATCCTCCGCTTTTCTTGCTTACACAGTGAATTCTCATCACTGCTCATGATCCCATTTAAGTACCTCCTAAGGCTGTGATTAAAGCAAAGAAGCACATCCTTTTAACATAAAGAGCTAATGGACTAAGCAGTGAAGAGACTGGCAAACAATGGTTAACATGGTTAGGTCAGAATTAAGACTGGAAATGAAATTTAAAAACAACCCCCCCCCCCAAAAAAAATGAGAGGTAAGACAACAGAAAGTTAAGATTTAAATAATCCCCAAATAGAAGGTGAAGTGTAAAATGCAAGCTACACTAAAATAACACTTTGAAAACTTGAAAAAGAGGCTTAGAATCATCACAGTAAATGGTTAAGAGACTTAAAGTTAATCTTAGAGCTAAACCCTCAAAAAGAAAATTTAAGCTTCTGGTAATTTGACTTTAGAATTAGCAAAAATAAAGGTAATAGGGAAGGAAGTGGGTGGAGTTAGAACTGTGAAGGGTCAGGGCAGGTTCTTAGAGGAGTCTAGCACCTCCAAGCCCTGCTCCAGCATTGGCAGGACTTATACACAAAGCACCTTCCAATAGCTATAAGAGAGAAACACTTTCCTTGTTTAATACAGACACCTCCCCCTGGCCCCTTTCATTTCCCATGTCTTTTTTTATTTTTATGCTAATAAAATATAATTTTATTTGGTAGGATTATTTGAAAAAGTCCGTTTTTCTAGACATATCTTAATAAAAGAAGACAACTTATGAAATAGTCAAGGTGAGGTGAAGATATATTAATGAAATGTGGAAGAAAAAGTCTCCTAAGCAATAAAAAACAGGGCAAAAATGTAAAGCTGTCCACATAAAACTCTAATCATATAAAGGACGAAAGGTGGATTGGTTCATTTTAACTCTGAAGTTTTATTAGTTTTAATGAGAGCAGACTATTTCCAAGAGGAAAAAGAAGAGCAAAACATGTCTTTCCTCTTCAGAAACATGAGACTGAACAAGCTGCCAGTCATTAAAGATTTTTTTAAAAGAATGATTGCCAAATTCCCTCAGACCTAACATTCATTCGTCATTCACTCAGCAAAACTGGTTCAATTGAAAGCAAATTTCAGTTGATTATATCTGAAGGATGGTATAGGAAGTAAGAGAAAATCTGCATTTGTTTCCAATGTTGTGCACCTTAAATATGGAATCTTGCAAAGGGAGGAAAGCAACTAATATTGACTGAGCTCAATGTGCCTGGTGCTATATGTTCCTTATCACATTTAATCCATAAGCAACTTTATAAGGTTAGAAATTATTAGCCCTAGTTTAATGATGGGAAAACAGAAATTTAGTAAGCCCAAGCAATTTGGATTTAGTTACATATACTATGTTAGTGAAGTGATTGGAATTTAGGTCTGCCTTGATTACTGCAGTATAACGTGCTATCTGTTTAGCTTTTCTTTTAAGTATTCCTTTGTAAA
The DNA here is from genome assembly GCF_027409185.1 of Cynocephalus volans. NCBI lineage: Eukaryota > Metazoa > Chordata > Mammalia > Dermoptera > Cynocephalidae > Cynocephalus > Cynocephalus volans. The sequence continues at coordinate 132,830,870 of NC_084464.1, forward strand.
AGCAGTTTGGAGCATTAAGTGAGAAATATTGTGAAAGCACTTGGCAGATTCGAAAGCATTGTATAAATGTATGCCATTATTTTGGTTGGCAAGGGGAAAATTGGTTTAATTCAGGCTTGTATCTTAATTTTGTAGGTTATTCTTCCCAATATACAATTTTTTTTCATATTACATCAATTCCACACAAAATATTAAAGAAACTGAGAAACATATGTCTTCAGTAAATAAACCTTAGGTTGGAGTCACAGAGTACTCACGCTATTGTTAATCAAAGGACAATGAATGGAACTCTAACAAACATTGTACGCATGTATTGAAATATAACTCCGTACTCCATAAATATGTACAATCAATGTTTCAATAAAATATTAACTTAAAAATAATAAAACAAAATAAAAGTTGCAGTTTAGCATAAGGTCTTCCTTACATTATGGTAAAGCAAGTCAGCTATATGATGATGAACAAACAAATCACTGCAAATATTTTGCTCTTAGTGGTGGAAGACATATAGATGGTAAAAAAAATGTGTGAAGGGTGAGTCACTTATAACTCATCTGATAGGTTTTGTTTTCTAATTTTTTCTGCTCCCATTGTTGGGAAATAATGCATGATTTTAAAATTTAGCCTTCTATTGAGGACTAAAATTACTTATTGAATAAAAGTAGTCTGTATCTATAGGACTGAAACTTTCCATAATAATAATAATAAAGCCTTATTGTCATTTCTTAGATACCTTATCCATGTCATCTTATTTTAGTGTATTCTTTTAAAAAGGGGTAAAGTCTTTTTTCTTTTCTCTCTGTAAATTGTACCACTCTAGATTAATAAAAATAGTTTTTCTTTGTGTGTTGGCAAAATAGAATAGCAAACAAGAAATGGACCAGTGAGCCCAAATGAAAGACCAATGTCTGTTGGGATAGGTTTTGTAGTTGTCCATGAACCACTAAGAAGCTTTGGAAAACTCATTAAAGAAAGCTGGGCATGCTCTGCTCAGAAAGTTGTGTGCCCCAGAGTTTGTTCCTTGAGAAATGTTGCTCCATGACAATGTGGTACAGCAGTCAATAGGTTTGGAAAATGTTTCATACTTCTCTTGGACTTTCAAATGCACATTCATATATTAAAGTCCCTGAGACACTCTGCAGGAAGCCTGTTTAACTTTGTAACTATTTTCCATGACCCTTCATATTTTCCATGGAACACAGCTCTGGCCTGGGGAGTAATGGAAGCTGTCATGAGTCCATTCAATTAACTATTTTCCACTCATGAAGTACCAGTTTGACTATGTTGGATTTGGATACAACTGTTGATCAAGGTCTGGTAGAGGTAAGATGATGTAAACTAGGTTCATGGTCCAAATAATTCATGGAGAATTGTTTGGCCATGATGATGAAGTAAGCTTTTCATAAGGCTAAATTTATTCAATTTGAAGGACTGATATTTATTCTGAATCCTTTCATTTTTCAAAATGAAACGTTGGTGACAGGAAATTTTAGTTTACTCAGCTAGGAGCTTCATCACAAGACTCTAATCTCCATCATGGAAGATACAACATCTGTTTTTGTTTACAGTTGTAAGCCCATCACTCTAGTACTGAGCCTGTCTCCAAGCAGGCTTTCAATAAAACTCATTATCTAACTAAATAAATAGTAATTGTTCTGTTTAGTGTCATATTTTGAAAAATATACTGTTGAAAACCCTATATTGGTTTGATATTTGTTGCTAAAACTGAAAAGTCTTGAAATCACAAGACTAGTTGAAAGTGAACTTTGCTAAAAATATATATGGCTGCAGGGACGACTTCCCTTCTGTAGTATCGTCGTTCCATAGGTATCCAAACAACGATTACGTTCCCAGCCCCTCTTGCACTGCAACAAGGCCTTGTGACTAATTTTAACCAACAGAGTGAAAGTGGAGGTGATTTATGTCACTTCTGGGTCATCTTTCTCCATTAGCAGACCGAATGCAGAGGACCCTCAGGCTCCAGGGATGATAGGCCACAGGATCCTGGGCCCCTGAATTGAATTGTGGCTCAATTACCAATGAACCACACACATTGAACTATTAATTTAATATGAAATACACATTATTTGTTAAACCACTGGCCTTTTGGAATTTGTTTCAGAAGTTGGTATCACCTAACATCTATATGCTCATCTATATATGAATATACACAAATATATGCCTTCACAGACATAGGCTAGAAGCTTATGCACTGGAAGGCTAAAAGTGGTGTATTCTCTGGGTGAGAGAGTTAACAGATTTTATTATTTTTTTCTAAATTATCACATTTTCTAAATTTTCTCCAGTGGCTAGGCATTACTACACATTTAGTTTTATAGTCGGGGGAAAAACACAAAATAAATGTTACATGTTTTTTAATGACTTGCAGCTGCAGAAAATCTTTCTATTTTTTGTTTGTTTGGAGGCTCTTTCCTCATCCCTGGAATCTTCAGCCCTTTGTTTGGCTTGGACCTCGAAACCAGGAACACACCTCACCTTTAGGCAGAACTGGCAAACTGCCCATCATCCCTCCTCTCTCTGATGGGCATCTGAAGAGTAATCACAACCCCACTTCTCTCTTTGCCACCCCCAAGTGGAAGGATTTGTATAGGGAAGAAAACCTACCTAGATCACTTTACTGTGGCTGGATACTTCATTATGTGGTTTGCATTTGTAACTTTTTATTCTGAAATAATTTCAAACTTAAAAACGGCAAGAATAGTACAAAGAACTCCTATACCCTTCATCCAGACCCTCCAAGTGTTATCATTTCACCATATTTGAATGAATGGTCCCTCTCTCGCGCACTCTCTGTAGATAAATGATAGATGTTTTTCTGAACCATATGAGAATAAATTGAAGACATCTGGCAATATTCATCAAAATACCTGAAAGTATACATGATTATATTTCTGTAACTTCACTTACAGTAACTTAATTATAAAATAATTCTATAATGTAAGAAAGTGTTCATTATGAGAATGTTAATCAGCAATGTTTATCATATTGAAAAATGAGGAGCGGCATTTATGTCCAATAATAAGATTTTGGCTGAGCAAACTGTAGTGCAATTATGGACAGCTTCTAAATGCCCTCTTGTCTACCACTCATCTTTGGCCTCTGTAGACACTATAATCAAGTTGAAAGCTTTTAATATGTCTGCTTCTGTCAGCTGCATCACTCTTATCACTGCTAGGACTCCTTTGATCCTACCTGCATCCCCTTCAGAAAAAATAATCACCCAAGATACCTCACATGACATTGGTGAATGTTCGTTTCATCAAGTATGTCTGTCCACCCTCCCTGCACCTAAGGATCAAACCAGGGACAATTGTGCATGGAGACTCCCTCAGGTCTCAGGTACTCCTGCCTAATAACCCAGGAAGCAGGTACTGTGGCTTGATCCAGGACAGCAAAAAAAGCCTCTATGAAAACGCAGCAAGAAGCAGCCTGGGCTCTTCTGGAAGGTCTGCTCAATATAAGGCAAATAACTTAGAAAATAATCAGAATTCTACAGAATTTTCAAGAGATAACCTATCCTAATTACGAATAAAGAGTCAGTTCCTCAAAACCATATATTTTCATGAGAATTCCTAGAAGAAGAATGTCAACTTTCTTCTGAGTACATCTATGGAAAAACAGATTCCCTTGCCTGGCTCCACAAATGGAAGCTTCTAAAGCTGTTTATTCTTTTAGAGCCGATATGTCCCTCTTCCTTACCAAGAACAATAAAACAAACATAATATTACATATTTTCCAAAGGAAATCATTTGGCTTTGATACCTCAGATTCAGAAGGTTATCATATTTCTCATACAAATATTTGAATGGAAAAATCATAGCATCTGATATAGTATTGATACAATAAAAAGAAGTAAACTATAAAATATGCCTCATAAATATTTCAAACATTTCATCAAATGGACAAATTCTAAGAATCAAGAAGAAAATACTCCAAAACATAATATTTATTTAAAAGGCAATAAAGTTTATGTTGAAGACGTTGCTTATGAGGCAGAAAGGGCTTAAAAATGTAATAAAAAATGCAACATTCGTAATTGATTTTACAGATAACATCAGGAAAAAAAATCACTTGCTTCTCTTAAGGTGTGTACAAGATACCACACAAAAATTTGATTTCATTTAGTTTATTTATTTGATCCAAAGAGTTTTACCTTTAGAAATGAGGACAGGACATAAAACAAGATTTGGCTGAACTATACAAAGAAAACCAGAAGAACAAGATTTTCAATTGGTGGCCATTTTATATGGAAAGTTAGTTTATTAACTGGTATAAAAATAAATCTACAATAGCAACTGTGACTCAAACTGAGCCAGTGTGCCATAGGTGTGACACCCAGCACAGTCAGTGAGGAGACACACAGACCTTATACCCTCCTGTACCGGCTCACACTGTTTGACTTTGACCTGGAACCTCACAAAAGACCCCTCGCAGCACAGGGTTTACAGACAATAGCATTTTCTCCACATCCTACAGGCAGTTACATGCCATTTCTATGATTTCCATTGCCTCTTTCTTTGCAGACAGTGACAGAGCTCAAGAAAAAAATCAGCTGGCCAGTACTGATCAGGGAAGAGGGAAAAAGTGACTTGAGATGGGTGGGAGGGGACCTGAGCGTACAACAGGCTCAGATAACGTCGGGGCCTAGAGTGCGCATCAGCAAAAAGCACTGAGGTAAGGGGCCCGTGGGGACTTCACAGAAAAGACCAGAACTGGATAAAGACAGGAAGCACTGTTGGGACACTTGGAAGGTCACACCCAAGGAACAATAAAGAGGAAGAAAACTGGAATGGAGAGAGGTTCCTTTCATATTTTTAAGATAAAAGCAGTTTTTAAATGAAATATAGAAGTCAAGACAAAAAACGGAATAGCAATAAGGAGTATATAAATAAAATGGAATGTGGGAGAAAAAAAGAATTTTTAAAATTTCCATTTGACCGTCCAAATTTTTAAAAAGGTTAAGTTAGGCCAGTTTTATTTTATTGGCCATCTGGATGTAACATTAGACATTTCTGAGGAAAAGAAGAGAAAGGGATTGGTACCTCTCAGGTAGACTGGGAAAAAGAGAGGAGGGAAGGAAGAGACCGTGGGGGAAGTCTCCATCTACGCTCTTCGTGCCCATCTCTCCATGCCCACTGTGAACACCGTCTTTAACCTGTACTCTCAATGACAGGTTCAGATCACAGAAAACATCGTCACCAAGTACAGCAAAATTCTGATCACAAGCACCTGGTGCTCAGCGTGCTGCTGAGTAGCATAACACACACAAGCAACTTGAGGGAGAGATCTCTGTGCAGAGGAGAGGAAGACGATGGTCTGCACACCAAAGGTTCTGCTTTGTACGGCCTTGCTATATCTGGAGGTAGTGCAGTCATCCCTTGAATCTGAAAATGGAAGAGCGGAGAGTGCCAATGAGCATGTGGCTTAAGGGCAGGACTGTGGCGGGGCTTGCTCTGCTGCTGTGCTTCTGCAGAGGACCGAGCGGACAGGCGACAGAGGCTGCAGGAGTCACATGTCAGGGGTCAGAAACTTAGGCTTTAGGAGGAAGGCAGAAAAGAGGGCCGGATGCTCCTTCGGAAGAGAACACTAAAGAAGCAGGCTCGTCGCTTTTTGAACCTCTCCTGCCATCCTATTCCTGCTACGTCCCAACTTTAGTTTTAGAATGATTTATCTCTTCAAAGGGAGTGGAATCGGGAGGTTTTAGTCAATCCAAGTAATCACTGAACAAATAAGTTATCAAACATATCAAAAGACATACCAATGGACCACTGGATTTACAGATATTTGTCTGTTCCTTAGATTTTCCTGTGGATTCAATTAAAATGTAACATCTAGGTTTTCAGAGATTAAAACAAATTAGGGCTTACCGACCACTCTGCATTGTCTGTCTTGGAACATCTCACATTCACCGGGAGGCTGAGGACAAGCTTGTTGAAGGAGAGACCTTCCTTTTTAGTCCATTTAAATTTGTTCATTGCATCCATGAAAGAAAGATTTTTATATTGCTTGGGGCTTTTGATAATGAAAGGCCAGGTCCTAAATTTAAAATACACAACAACAATCAGTCATATTATATGTTTCCTTTATTTTTCAACCATCTAAAATAGATTGCACATTTGTTCATTTTTACACAGACAGATAACCTAACGTAAAGCATTGATGAACTCATCAGCAGTTACTAAAATATACACCAAATAAGGAGTCTTTTAAAGAGGGATAGTCCTTGTTTTAGTAGCAGATTGGTATTAATTTTGGACAAGTAATTTTGTCTTGGAAAGCTTCCCCAGAGCCTCCATATTCCTCTCTCATTACTTTGGTTCTGGTTAACAATATAACTGGTAGGCAATCCTTTCTGAAGAGTGAGATGCTAATGGTGTAATAAAGAAACCTGTAGCTTCTTCTTGAAGCACTTGCCCCATCCTATTCCTGCTTCATCCCAACTTTAGTTTTAGAATAATTCATCTCTTCAAAGGGAGTAGGATCATGTTCTAGAAACCTGTTCCATGTAATATGTAAAATCCAAATCCATACCCTGGAAAAGCCTGACCCCTGCTGGCTGCTCTATTTCAGCTTGGCTAAGTGAGAAGATATATACAAAAGATTGGAATTTGAACCAGTGTTTTAAAATTTTTACTAAGAAAAAGTACTCCATATAGAATATACTCTGCTTCTACTTGCTACTCCAGAAAGCACATTAGGAATGGAAATCGTCATGTCAAAGGGATACCTGCATTCCCATGTTTATTGCAGCTCTTTTTGCTGTTGTAACAGCAAAGATTTGGAACCAACCAGAATATCCTGATGGACAACTGGGTAAGGAAAATGAGGTCTACATACACAATGGAATACTGCTCTGCCTTAAAAAGGATGAAATTCTGTCATTTAAAACAACAACATGGATGAGCCTGGAGAAAATTATGTTAAGTGAAATAAGCCAGGCACTGAAAGAGAAATACCACATGTCCTTACTCATAAGGGGGAAGAAGGAAGGAAGGAAGGGAGGGAGGAAAGAAAGAAAGAAAGAATCATAATACATCACACTTTCAAAAGGCAAAAACAGAACTGTGGTTGCTAGAGTCAGGAAAGGGGCAGCAGAAAGGAGGACAGCAAGAAATGGGTTAATGGACACAAAACAGCTAATTAGGAAAAACAGAAAATAGATTCTGCTGATAGACAGTTAAGCTAGGCACCTGTAACCAACAGTAACTTACTATATATGCTATCGAATGACTAGAAGAGAGGAGATCGAACATCCTCAACACAAAGAAAGGATTACATTTTGTAGTGACAAGTACGCTAATTATCCTGACTCCACTATCACATTGTACACAGGTATTGACATTCAGTTTTATACCTCACAAAAATGTATAATCAATTAAGTTTCGATAAAAAAAAATACGTTAAATGTCCAAGAAAGAAAAAAGAAATCACAGAAGAATCACAGAAGAAAGATACAACCTGTTTAAAAAGATACTATTCAGGTGTTATCTTTCATTAAATACAAGTTTTATATTATTGGCACATCACAAAAATTTACATTAACTAATCTATGGACCTTACAGGAGATGATCATGGGTGACTAGTAAGTATTTGGCTCCCATGATACCCCAAGAAGATGTCCCAGTGATTTCCAGTAATTACCAAATAATTAACCTCCTGCTGAGGAATCTATATTTTAAATACTTTATCTTCATGTGTCTTTATTTATGTCATTACTCTCACACACACACACATAACTTACTTAGGCACCCTGAATATTATTTTTTTAAGTAAATGAAATAGTATTAATTTTTTATAGTTATGAAGATAAATTCTTAATGTCTAAATATGAATTATTTCCTCCATATATAATAAGTGAAACAATGAGAAAAAATGGATAATATATGAAGATCTTTACATTCTTCAGTCCCAACTTCCTTTTTCCTTTAATTAAATCAATATATCTTTGTTGAGTTTGAAATAGGTACTAAAACGTAAGAGAAATTGGCATCATTAAACATTACTACAGGCTTCAAATCAAGATGGCACAACAGACGGTCCCCAATGTCACGCTCTCCCACGATCGACCAATATACAACTATTAAAAAACAATGACAGCCAAGCTAGGGCTGCTAGAGCTCAGGGGAAGAGGAGGAGAGACCTACAGAGTTTATGAAGGCAGGAGAAGCCACAATGAGAGAAAGAAAAAGCTGCTCTGTTTTGAGCCCTGGATGCTTCAAGGCTGGAGCTGCTGAGCACATGGAGCAGGAGCCAGCAAAAACCGCAGCTGTGCCCTTCAGGTGAAGTTGCTTTGAGGCAACAGGGGAGAAGAGGGCCTTGGTGGCCCTCAGGCCAGCAAGACCACTGACAGGGCTCCTGTGAACCTACATTGGAGCAAGGAGTCACAACAACAGAAAAAGGAGCCACTCAGAGGCCGGTGGGTCATTGTAAGGGACTAGTGGTGCATGGCCTGTCCGATGGAAAGTGTCTGCAGCACGGGTGATGGGGGAGATGGGCCCACCAGGACAAGGACAGCAAGGACAGCTGATCTGCCCCCCAATTAGCACAGGACCACTCAGTGGAGACTGGTCAGGAATATAGAACTGCAGGGGGTGCAGTTTGCTGGAAAGACTCAGGCCCAGACCAGACTTTCTACAGATGTACTGGATCTCACGAGACTCAGAAGTACCTACAAAGTCAACCATTAAAACCTGAGCTGCACAAAAAGCCTCCCCCAGGGAATCAGCAGCAAAGCAGCAATTTAGCTCCACCACAGGGCTCAAGTACTGGTCCCCACAGGAAGTTCCCCCATTTTAGAAGTAAGCAAAGGACGACAAACTAGTTACAGTGCAGAGTTTAAGTGGTGGGGGTAGCTAAAATCCAGTACAGAACTGAAAGAAAAAACAAAATACCCACAGATCAGAGAGAAAGTTCAGATAATAACCAGTAAAGGTCTAACACCACCAAAGAACACCTATAAAACCTAGCAGGGCCATAAGCCCCCCATGCTCTGGAGCCAGGGTGGGGAGGGGGCCCAAAGGCCTCAGCCACACACCCCAGCCCTCTGCAACCAAGCCAGTGAAGGAAGCAGCTGTGGGCCAGCCCCTCCCCACCTCCTTTTCCCTCCCCTGCCCCCTCCCCCTAAGTGCTCCACAGCATCTTAGAATGTTAAAAATAATAATAAAAAAATTTTTTAAATTTTAAAAATAAAGTAAAAGTAAAAAAAGCATTACTACATTAAGCATGTCTGGCAATGGCCTAAAATCTGTAGCATTTTAAAATTAACCATTTGTGATGACTTGAAAAGAGATAGAATCCAGAATTAGTATAAAACAAAAAGTTGACTTGAAAGGGGCCTGTTACATTCACATACAATGTCTTTTTATATGCACTAAAAGCTACAGCTAGGTTTTATTCAATAGAAATCATTTTAAAGTCAATTTTTAAAAATAAAATTTATTTTTCAAATAGATAAGGTGCCTATTTTGAAAAAGAGAAAATCAACTCTGGGAGGAAATCACCAGTCTGTAATCACCTAACACACCACAAGGTGGCACTCGAATCTCTTCTAAGCTGCTTAGGTGGACTAAAGCCTCACAGCCTTGCTGGTAAGAGTGAATGGTGTAATCACTATACATAGATGAAATCTTAAAAAGCTTTGCTGCTATAATTCAGTAAACTAGTATTTATTGAGATTGCACAGCATAAACTGGCTGAAGAGGTGTAGCCACATTTGTTAACTTTTAGTATAGATATGTAGAAAAGGGCAAACCTAATGGCTCATATGTTGGAGACAGCCGGGTGACCTGCAGACGTGGTCACCAACCTCACTGAGATGGCATCTTTGTCTCATATTTATTCTCCTTTCCACTCCTCCTAACTTTGTTCAGGCCCCTAGTTTATAATAACATTTTACCAATAAACTTCCTACTTGTCATCTCTAACCTTTCTAGCCTATCCTATGCCATGCTTCCAGATTACCCCCTGGAGAAACAGAGAAGAAAGAAAAGAGGAGACTCTTGAAAAAGTGAATGTTTATCCTGAGTATTTTTCTCAAAAAGACTAACCTTTAAACCAGAAACCGGTAAACTTAAAGTAGCAAGCACTTCTGCTATTACTGGGACTAGGGGTGAGTTAGAAATATCAGAAATGTTATAGAAATGAAAACAGTTACATTTCTGCACATCTGGGATGTGTTTAAATGCCTACCCATATAAACATAGAAATAAAAAGGTAATATTTGATAAAAACAAATTGTTAATATTGTAGTTTAATATTGATGGGTAATTTTCCTTGATAAACTCAATCTAAACTCTGAGCTGTTTTTCTAAGAATGTAGCAAAGTTTACTGCAATATACAATGGTAGAGTAAGTTTTCATATTCCACCAAAAATAAATCAATTCATATTTGTAAATTCAGACTTATCAATGAAAAGTTTAAAAGATTAATGATTTTTATACCTGGCTCCCTGCTCTGTATAAATTGAAAAGCAGATGGAGGAAGATTATCTGTGGTTACATTTCCTATCTGAACCTCCCTGGAAACTCCACTCCTGCTTTAGAAGTTTTATCGGTAGTGTCTTTCTTGGGAATAGAAGGAGAGGAGGAAGGAAGAAAGGGAAGGTTTAACCAAGAAACAGTGTCTCCATACATATAGCTGAATGAATTACATCACAGATTCTCCCTCTATCAAGCAAATGAAGAAGTAATCAAAAACTAGTAAAATAGAAACAAAAATTCATTAGCAGGTTTCCATTTCTGTCCACATTGGAGCAACTTACACCAGTTTTACTCTCTTCTGTAAAAAATTCAAAACTGAACAATCCTCATGAAGTAGCTGATTTTAAACACTGGAAAACAGCACAGAGCTATGATTACTCCAAAGAAAGGAAACAAACGAGGGTTTTGAACACCTGGTTAATCCCAGCTTTCTGCCTGGATGCATTTTCTAGACTCTGAGGCAGGCAGTGGGATTTCCAAGCAGGAAATGACAAAAAGAGACAAAAATCAGTGTTAAGGGAGTCTGAAGCAGCTGGCTTCTCATCATGCAGATCTCTGCTCAAATATCACCTCTCCAGAGAGCCCCTCACCACCCTGCTGATAACAACCACACACCTCCTTTACCATTTCAATTGTCTTCATAACATCTACTACTATTTAAGATTTTATATTTGTTTTCTTGTTTTTTACTTCTCCCCCACTCTAGAATATAGTCTCAAGAGGGCAGGAATAATATTTATCTTATCATTTCATCTTACCAAGTTTATTATTTTATCTTGTTCCTATGATATGCAATTGTGCAGAAAGAGTTAACCCAGCAGCCCTGAGACTGCTGTCCTCAGAAAGGCCTGCTTGCAAGGTTGACCCTTGGCTGGCGTCAAAGAACTTAAACAGTACACAATTTCCTATACTGTATTGATATAAGACTTTCTCTAAATGACTCATTGTACCTAGACTGACTATTCAAACAATGTGGTTTATGCTAAGCATCTTCTTTCCTTCTAGGAGTCTGGAATTTTGGTAGTTGCAAGGCAGAGAGCACCCATGTGACCATCTGAACACTGAGTCCCTAATGAGCTTCTCCAGTACACAACACTTCATACATGTCGTCATAATTCGAGGCTGGCAGAATTGAGTGCATTCTGTGTGACTCTACTGAGAGAGGCCTCTTGGAAGCTTGCACCAGGTTTCCTCTGGACTTTGCCCATGTGCCTTTTCCTTTTGTTCTTTCTGCATTGTATCCTTTCACTGCAAAACATACATTCATGAGTACAGCTACGTGCTGAGTCCTTTAGTCCTCCTAGCAAATCACTGAACCTGGGGGTGGTCTTGGAGACCCAAGACATAGCAATCAAGAAATTTATCTGGTATCCCCAGTTGAAAGTGATCAAACACAACAGCACATAAAAGAATATCATAACATGGGAATGAATCCAATATGAAAATAAAGCCCATTGTCTACAATGATAAACACCTACTACTTACGTGACTGGTCTGTAGATCTCCTTAACACCAATAAATTGAAGTTGCTCCATAATGTCTGGAATACTTGCACATCGAGTAAGATTAATTCTTGGGTAATAAAGAAGGTATGAGAGACACATTTCACTCCTGGTGCTTAGTCCTCCCTGAAAATGAAGATATTTTATTTAACAAAGTATGTGTTCTACCTACTCTGACAGAACACTCAAGCACACCAATGAATGACATATAACACACCTATAATATCTATGTCATATAGTTCCTTCTAATACTGAAGTTTAATAAATATTAAAGCTAAAAGGTACTAATTTAAATGGTAATTTGGCTTTTAAAAAGATAGTGACACATTTAAAAATTAATAGAATTATTTCTATCTCTTTAAAACTTGCCTTTCTCAAATAACCTAATCATCCTTAAAGTTCCACTGATATGATGTAAACATCTCATCACAGTGTACATTTCAGAGGATCGTGAGGATGTTTGGTTAACATGATACCAATCAACCAGTTTGACAGAATTCTTGCCTGATTGAACTGAATTTTCTATTTTGTTTTGTTTTTTGGCGTCTGGCTGGTATGGGGATCTGAACACTTGACCTTTGGTGTTTAAACTAAATTTTCTATAATCTTGTCATCATGTGTATAAAGACCAGCAGCTGCATACCACAAGGGAGACAGAGTTCACATTTTGAATCTAGATAGTTAATTATCTACTAAAATTTTTTAAAAAGGTCAAAGACCCTCAGAAGAACAGAATCCAGAATTGCTACGACATATTATCTACTATGTCAAATTTTCAAACAAAAATTATTAAGACATTAAAAAAACCCAGGAACTATGATTTACTTGAGGGGGAAAAAAGCCAGTTGAAATGAATTGTGACAAGATAGAGATTCTGGATTTAGCAGACAAAGACTTAACAGCAGATATAAATATGTTCAAAGAGTTAAAGAAAAACATGGTTAAGTAATTAAAGACAATTGTATTAAAAATGAGTGAACACACAGGAGTGACACCAGAGAATGAAAAGCATTTTAGAAAAACAAATAAATATTCTATAGCTGAGAGACACCAAAACCGAATAAAAAAATTCATGGGATGAGCTCGACAGCAGATTTGAGATGACCAAGGAAAGAATTGGTGAACTTGAAGATTAATCAACAGAAATGATCCCACCCAAAGAACAGAGAAAAAAAAAGACTAAAGAAAAGTGAAAACATGCCAGAGATCTCTGAAACAATATTAAATATTCCAACATATATGTAATTGGAGTTTTAGAATGAGAGGGAAGAGAGAAAAAGGTAGAAAGAATATTTGAAGAAATAATGTCTGAAATCATTCTAAATTTAGTGAAAAACATTAACTTACAGTCCCAAGAAGCTCAACAACTGCCAAAGACAAATATAAAAGTTTCATACCTAGACACATTGTAGTAAAACTGCTGAACACCAAAGACGTAGAGAAAATATTGTAAGCAACAAGAGAAAGTGACACATCACACAGGCAGGCAAAAAATGATACAACTGACAGCTGACATTTCATCATAAATGATGGATGCAACAAAAAGGGATTAGAATTATATATTCAATTGCTGCTGGGAAAAAGAAACAATTGAGAGTTCTTTATCTGGCAAGTCTATCCTTCAAAATTAAAGGTAAAAACTTAGTAATATTATTCATGGTTATAAATTAATGCACCATGCAACGATTTTACTAATTGCAAAAACATGATGTTTTGCACTTGATGAGTAAGGCAGGATTGGCCAAAGGGAGAAGTTGATTTATAAATGAGGTTGCAACTAATGGCTCAGTAAATATCATATTTAATCTAACCTTGAGCTGGGATGGCCATTAATAGTTGTACCAAATTGTAGGAAGGGAGCTGGGCCTTTGTATCCTCACATCAACCAGTCATTGGCTGCTGGCTCCCGCACTGAGGGAGTGTAACTTTAAGTGAGTCATGGTCTGATACCAAGGGCAATTTCCAACGAGGGACACAGCTGCAAGCTATGATCTTACCATCTCATATTCCCACTGGCTGGAGTTTATCTGTGTTGACCCTAAAGGGGGTATCAAGGCAGTGCAACAAAATACCAACTACAATAATAACTCATTTATTATGTCATTAGTAAAATATTTCATACAAACAAAAATAATATATATGGCATGAGAAAAAATAAAACCAACACCAGTGCCTGGACTACTCCCGTGTGCCCAGCTTTAATTCCTTTTGTTCCCACTCCAGCCAAAGATGATCATTATCTTAATATTTTAGTTACCTTTCTATTGCTTTTCATTACACTTTACATTCAGTATATTGAAGTGTGTATCCCTAAACAACATATCATTTAATTTTGTATATTCTTGAACTTTAAAATACATATAATACTACTATATTCTGCTGCAAACTTGCTCTTTTCAATCAACATTATGTTCCACAGATACATTCATGTTAATATATGTAGCTTTAGTTCATTAATTTTCATAACTATATACTATTTCATTATATATTATATATTATAATGTACTTATTTGTTCTCCCTTTGATGAGTATTTGAGTTGTTTCCAATTTTTTGTTCCTGTGTTGTTACATGTTACTATGAATATTTTACACATATCCATTCTCGAATATATCCTGCAAAAGTAACACCAAGATTAAATCTACATAGGAATGGAACTTGGCATATATGGAGAGCATATATGAATCTTCAACTTTACTAGATAATATCATATTTTCCCCCAAAGTGGCTTTACTACAGTATATGAGTGATCTAGTTTTAGTACACCAGAATAACAATTTTATTCTTTCTTTCTTTATTTATTTTTTAAATTTTATTTTGTCGATATACATTGTGGCTGATTATTGCTCCCCATCACCAAAACCTCCCTCCCTTCTCCCTCCCCCCCTCCCCCCCAACAATGTCCTTTCTGTTTGCTTGTCGTATCAACTTCAAATAATTGTGGTTGTTATATCTTCTTCCCCCCCCCCCCCCGGTTTTTTTGTGTGTGTGAATTTATATATTAATTTTTAGCTCCCACCAATAAGTGAGAACATGTGGTATTTCTCTTTCTGTGCCTGACTTGTTTCACTTAATATAATTCTCTCAAGGTCCATCCATGTTGTTGCAAATGGCAGTATTTCATTCGTTTTTATAGCTGAGTAGTATTCCATTGTGTAGATGTACCACATTTTCCGTATCCACTCATCTGATGATGGACATTTGGGCTGGTTCCAACTCTTGGCTATTGTAAAGAGTGCTGCGATGAACATTGGGGAACAGGTATACCTTCGGCTTGATGATTTCCATTCCTCTGGGTATATTCCCAACAGTGGGATAGCTGAGTCCTATGGTAGATCTATCTGCAATTGTTTGAGGAACCTCCATACCATTTTCCATAGAGGCTGCACCATTTTGCAGTCCCACCAACAATGTATGAGAGTTCCTTTTTCTCCGCAGCCTCGCCAGCATTTATCGTTCAGAGTCTTTTGGATTTTAGCCATCCTAACTGGGGTTAGGTGGTATCTCAATGTGGTTTTGATTTGCATTTCCCGGATGCTGAGTGATGTTGAGCATTTTTTCATATGTCTGTTGGCCATTTGGATATCTTCCTTAGAGAAATGCCTACTTAGCTCTTTTGCCCATTTTTTAATTGGGTTGCTTGTTTTCTTCTTGTAAAGTTGTTTGAGTTCCTTATATATTCTGGATATTAATCCTTTGTCAGATATATATTTTGCAAATATTTTCTCCCACTCTGTTGGTTGTCTTTTAACTCTTTTAATTGTTTCTTTTGCTGTGCAGAAGCTTTTTAGTTTGATATAATCCCATTTGTTTATTTTTCCTTTGTTTGCCCGTGCTTTTGGGGTCGTATTCATGAAGTCTGTGCCCAGTACTATTTCCTGAAGTGTTTCTCCTATGTTTTCTTTAAGAAGTTTTATTGTTTCAGGGTGTATATTTAAATCCTTAATCCATTTTGAGTTGATTTTAGTATACAGTGAGAGGTATGGATCTAGTTTCATTCTCCTGCATATGGATATCCAGTTATCCCAGCACCATTTGCTGAAGAGGCAGTCCCTTCCCCAGTGAATAGGCTTGGTGCCTTTGTCAAAGATCAGATGGCAGTAAGTGTGTGGGTTGATTTCTGGATTCTGTATTCTATTCCATTGGTCAGTGTGTCTGTTTTTATGCCAGTACCATACTGTTTTGGTTATTATAGCTTTGTAGTATAGCTTAAAGTCAGGTAGTGTTATGCCTCCAGCTTTAATTTTTTGCTCAGCATTGCTTTGGCTATGCGTGGTCTTTTATTGTTCCATATAAATGTCTGGAGAGTTTTTTCCATTTCTGAGAAAAATGTCTTTGGAATTTTGATGGGGATTGCATTGAATTTGTATATCACTTTGGGTAGTATGGACATTTTCACTATGTTCATTCTTCCAATCCAAGAGCATGGGATATCTTTCCATCTTCTTGTATCCTCTCTAATTTCTCTCAGCAGTGGTTTGTAGTTCTCATTATAGAGATTTTTCACCTCCTTGGTTAATTCAATTCCTAAGTATTTTATTTTTTTGGTGGCTATTGTAAATGGGCAGGCTTTCTTGATTTCTCGTTCTGCATGTTCACTATTGGAGAAAAGAAATGCTACTGATTTTTGTGTGTTGATTTTGTATCCTGCTACTGTGCTGAAATCATTTATCAATTCCAAGAGTTTTTTTGTAGAGGTTTTAGGCTGTTCGATATATAGGATCATGTCATCTGCAAACAGGGACAGTCTGACTTCATCTTTTCCAATCTGGATGCCCTTTATTTCCTTCTCTTCTCTGATTGCTCTGGCTAGTACTTCCAACACTATGTTGAATAGGAGTGGTGAGAGTGGGCATCTTTGTCTAGTTCCTGTTCTTAAAGGAAAGCTTTCAGCTTTTCCCCATTCAGGATGATATTGGCAGTGGGTTTGGCATATATGGCTTTAATTATGTTGAGATACTTTCCCTCTATACCTAACTTATAGAGGGTCTTTGTCATGAATGAGTGCTGAACTTTATCAAATGCTTTTTCAGCATCTATAGAGATGATCATATGGTACTTGTGTTTGAGTTTATTAATATGGTGTATCACGTTTATTGATTTGCGTATGTTGAACCAACCTTGCATCCCTGGGATGAATCCCACTTGATCATGATGAATAATTTTACGTATGTGTTGCTGTATTCTGTTTGCTAGTATTTTAGTGAGGATTTTTGCATCTATATTCATCAAGGATATTGGCCTGTAGTTTTCTTTTTTGGTTATATCTTTACCTGGTTTTGGTATCAGGATGATGTTTGCTTCATAGAATGAGTTTGGGAGATTTGCGTCCGTTTCAATCTTTTGGAATAGTTTGTAAAGAATCAGTGTCAATTCTTCTTTGAATGTTTGGTAAAATTCTGCTGTGAATCCATCTGGTCCTGGGAGAATAACAATTTTAAATATTGCCAACCCGGTGGGTATAACATTTCTCACTCTAGTTTATATTTGCTGTACTCTGTTTTCAAATGAAATTGAGCATCTTTTCATATGTTCATTATCTATTTGGGTTTTTATTTCTGTGTAATGTTTTTGTCTTGTGCTCTTTCACTATTGTATGTTTGTCTTCTGCTACTGGTTTATGGAATTTCTTTGATATGCTGGATACTAATGCTTTGTTAATATATGTATTGCAAATTTTTTTGTTCAGTTTAAAATTTGTCTTTTTACTTTCTTAATAGTGTCTTTTGGTAATCAAAAGCTTTAAGATAGTTTTATTTATCTTTTTTATATAGTCTGTATATTTTTATGTTTTGTTTAAGAAATTCTTAACTACTTCAAGATCATGAAGATATATTCAAATATTTTTCTTCCACTGATTTTAAGATTTTTGTGCTTCACATTAAATATTTAATATGTCTGGAATTAATTTTTGTGTGTTATGCAAGACTCATTTTATTTTAATCATATGGCTAACCAATTGTGCCAGCATCCTTTAATGAAAAGCTCATCCTTTCCCACTTGTATGAATGCTATATCTATCATAAACCCAAGTTTCCATATATAGGATTTGTAAGTTTGTTTCTGGGACCTTTCTTCTGTTCTACTGTTTAAACTTTGGAGTCAAACCATGGTATATTAATCACCACAGCTTTAAAATAAGCCTTCATTATCTAGTAGCTTATTTCCCATCTTGTTCTTTTTTTTGTCATGTCTTGCCTATTTTTAACCTTTTGCTCTTCTGTGTAGATTTCAGAATCAACTTGCTACATGTAAAAGCTAAAACTGTAAAAATTTTTACAAAAATGAAAAGTAGGAGAAAATCTTTGCAGCCATGAGTAGGTGAAGATTTCTTTATTAGGATACCAAAACCCCAAATTATAAAATCTCAATGATTTCTTTTTACAGGAATTATATTAAATTTATAGACCAATTTGAACAGAAGGATTTTCTTTATTTTACTGAGCCTTTCTATATATGAACACACAGTATTTCTTAATTTCTTTAGGTGTTCTTTAATGTCTCACAATAAAGATTTATAATTTTTTCCATAGAGATCAAACACATCTAATGTTAGATTTTATTTCTATATAATTTATAATTTTAAACTGCATTTTCTTCATATATAGTCTCTTATACACTAAAATGCAATTAATTTAAAATGTTATCAATTTGGGGGAGGGTTTAGATGTGGAAAAATCAGTATATGTGAATTATGTGTTTTGCTCATTCAATTCTTTTCTGATCCTTAATTCTCATTTTTTTTCTTTTCTAGTATATACTTTCTGATTTTAAAGAAATTCTTCTGGTATCTCATTTAGTTTAACATTTGCTATAGATTTTTCATAACTAACTTTTATATAGTTAAGGCAATTCTCTCCTATTTCTGGTTTGCTAAATATCTACATTGATACCCCGGGTCCCAGGATGGACTTAAATTTATAAATACTTTTTCTGCCCCTACTGAGGTTATTATAAGTCTTTTTCCTTTAATCTCGTAATGTAGAAGACATTAATATATTTTCTAATTTAATCAATTTTACAATCCTTCAATAAACACAAATTGGTCCTAACATTAGATTTGTAAATAATGCAGGATTTGGTTTGTCAATACTTTGTCAAATATATTTCCATCAGGTGCATGTTACTGGCTTCTTTGTTATTGTCCATATAAAGTTTTGGTATTAAGATTATGTCAGCTTCATAAAATGAGTTTGTAGGAGGTGTTTTCTCTTTTTGTGTTCCATGGAATAGACTGAGTAAGGCATAAAGTATCTATTTCTTGAATGCTTGGCAGAACTCCCCAATAAATCTGCTGGGACTGGATTTCCTTTTGGTCAGAGGTCCCTAGATCATGTACTTCATTCTTCCTTTTGAAGTCTGGATTTATCTATGTCCAGACTCAAGTGGACAGTCAGTTAATGACCTCAGGTCTTTTCATAAATAATATGTGGTGAGGAAAACTAAAAGACTTAGGATAGATTTTCACAAAAGTATCAATAAATTACACTGCAAATATAGTATCAGTTAATCTGAAGTCTGATAAAATGCTAAAACAGCTCTGATTGCCCTTTTACAATGTTTCATGCTCAAGACTCTCAGGAATTTCGTTTCCAAATAGAAATGGTTTTTACTTTTCTTCTTCTAAAATCAAAATTTCTTCCTTCCTTTTCATAAATGAACTTTAAAAATAGTAAAAATTTTCTTACCCAAGTCATCCCGGCTCTATCTTTTGTGTTGTAGCGACACTCAGTAATTAGGTTATCTCCCTAAAACATTAAAAAAAAAAAAAAAAAGCTTTCAGATTAAAGTTTCATGCTGTTTTATTCATCGAATACATTTATAGGCCAACAGCTAATATCTTCTGTATGAATGGATGCATCAAGTAATTTGATTCAGGAGAAGACCTTTAACCTGTTTAATTCTAGGTTTGCTAGTATAATAAGCAAGCAAACAAACAAATAAGGTTCTCTGTGTTCAGGCCAGACTCCACAATATTCTAGATAGATGACCTGGGAAAGGGACTGGACAACCTGGGCTCAATTTGTCCATCTGAAAAGTGATGATTAAAATAGCACTTACTTTGCACAGCTGCTGTGAGGAGATTAAATGACATAACACATATTTAGTCCTTAGTAGAGATAAAACAATAAATATTAGCCATAGGTACTAATTATTGTGATTATTTCTTCATTTACATGACTTTATTTAAAACTCATTAGTCATGTCTTTTATTTCCTTACAACAGAATTGTGAGGCAAATTAACAGTACTTTATTGTTCTAGTGTTTTCCAAGCTTTTGAACATTACAGCACACATGGAAAACGTAATGTTTTCACAGCTTCCCACTTAGGTACATGAATGAAGCTACTCATGGATCTGTCTTCCCTGCCCCCTGCTCAGAGGGCCCAGAGCTCAGTCTCTCAGCACATTTATAGCCTATTCAGGGCACACCAGTTAGGAAGTGCTGAGATAACCAGTAAGTTTGGTTGGAAAGCCCTGAGAGAACATAATAAAAAAGACTGTAGTGTTTAAGAATCTTGACAAGAGTGCTGTGCCTCAAACTCCATCTTTCTACTCTCAGAGTATGTTAAACAATTGCTAAAAAGAATATAGATCCAAAGCTGTGGATATAAGGGACAGTCATTAGAATAAAGACTCCTCTTCATTACTTCCTTCTGCTTTTTTTTTTTTTTTTCAAACTTTCTTGTGCATTTTCACCTTTCCCATCATATTGGGCTATGTCTTCTCCCTGATAGTTCATCCCATCTAACTCTGTCCCCAGCATCATCTAACTCCGTCCCCAGCATCGTGTAGGAAAGATATTGCTGTTACTCTCATTTCATAAATAGTATAAGAATCTGACTTTTAAGAGTGGAATAAGGGTAGGAAATTGTAAGACTATCGAGCTTGATGGACATAGAATAAAAATTTCAGAAAACGAAGCATCATAAAAATTTTTTAAAAAGGTTTCATTACTGTAAGGCATAAGACTTTCTTCTGTCCCTTCACCGTAACACCAAGTACGGTTTCAAGCTGAATCACACAGCATAGAAAAACTAGCTACGTTCATCCAAATGTCTTTGTCAAATGAAAGAATTATCCTTACATTTACTTTTCCTGAAACAAAACTTGTAAAAAATATCCGATCTCTTCGAGGTGGCATAAAGAAACTTCTAATTTTAGCATTATCAGAATTGCACCCAAAGGATCGCTAACTGGGGAGTCAAGTAAAAAAAAAGTAATGTTTAGAGCTCAGAAGCTGAGTTTTTTTGTTATTTTGGTTCCTTTTTCTTTTTTTAAAAAATCCCCAACTTGAATCACCCCTGGGAATAGTAAGAAAAATGAGTTTTATTTTGGAAAACAGATCAAACACATTCCGTCTAGGTTGTGCAACTTCCATGGTGGGTGATTTATACGATGAGCAATTCATTTCGCCAGCAGACGTCTTGCTACATCTCAGCAGATACACATCTCTGATTTTTATAACATTCAGTGACAAAAACAAAAACATGCTTACTGGTAAGATCGTTTGTTCTTCTTTGAGATACTGAAACTCCTGGAAGTTGAAGTCGAAATCATCATCATAAGCGAGTAATTTCATCTCATCCCCTTTGCGAAAATGACGCAGCCTGACGCCTCTGCCAGCCAGGTGGGCGTGGAGAAGAACTGCGAACACGTGGATCCCACTGGGCTCTTCCGCTCCCAGAGCCTGGGGGCAGGCCAAGGAAGCCCTGATTAGCCCAAACGAGTGCGTGTTCAGACAGAGCACGTTAAAACATTACTTGGAGGGACTACTGAGAAGGAAGGCTAAAGCTATTTAAATAAATGCTTGAGCTGCCAGGCATTTACAATTTGGTTTTTTCAGTGTTCTCTTTGTGAAGCAACATTTGCTGGGAGAAAAGAAAAGGAACTTAACGCTTACTAAAGACCTACCGGCTATTCCTAAATGCTGTCTTTCTTTTTCCTCCTTTTAGGAGGTACAGGGGCAGTCAAAGATCCTGGCAAAAAGATTCCAGTATGTTAGTAACTTGAAAATCTAAACTTTCAAAAAGGAAAAAGTATTTCCACTTTTCCAGGTAAGAAAACCAAAGTGTGTCAAGGGAATTAAATGAATATCCCGTGTTCCCACAGCTAGTAAATAATGTCACAGAAACGAATCATCATCTAAATAACTCAGAAGAGCATAATCTTTCCACTTCACCAGTCTGCCTTACTCTCCGTACCACAATGTGTCATAATTCATAGAGTATATGATCCATGTTGAAATACTTTCATTTAAGAAAACTATCAATGCAGTCACTATTTAATATTTATACATAGTTTTCCCTTATCCAATATGTAGTTTTGTATTAGTTATTCTTGCTCTTTGGTGAAAGAAGGGGAGAAAGCTATAAAGCAGAGAAAAAAAATGAAAATGAATGATGGAAAAAATAAATATGGATAAAAAACAAAGCAGAGAAAGAAAAAGAAGATCACACAAACGAAGGTAGGAATTGTAAAAGATGAAATAAAGTGTCCAATGTGCAACAAAGGAGGTAGGAGTATGAAGAAAAATGTTCTGCAAATTACTCCTGTCTTCATAATTCTACTCCTGTAGCCTTCAAGATTTAAAATGGCAATCAAAGATCCTGCTAAAATTACAATATGGTTTCACAATGTGCAGACAAGAAAAGATCAATAATAAACAAGCATGGAATTTTCCACAATATAGTTTCACAATATAGAGCATTGATGACTATGCAGATCGAATCTCTGCATACCTCTTCCAGGCATTCCAGAGTGCAGTGACCCTCAGACCGGAACTCAGGCATCCCTGGAGGGATAGTATGGAAGAGGCTCACCCAGAGGCCAGCCTCGATCACCCCGGCATCGTATCTCCTTATATCCGTTGTATGAAACAACCTCAGTCCAGAATTATCTATTAAGCCTAGAACAAGTGCAAATAATTAAGAGTGAGTTTGAATCCTCAAAAAAAATAAAATAAATAAAATAAAATAAAGTTCTCATGCTCAGTTAAAATGGGTTCATTAATTTTCCTGAAGATCTCACAAGGGAAAGAAATACAAGCACAAATTAAGAAAAGACAACATTCAGCTTCACCAACAGGCATTAAAAGATGAGTCACCAAATTGCCTGCAACTATTGTGGACTCACACAGCATGCCATTGGAGAAATGTCGGCATTATCTAGCTGATATATTACACAATTATCTAAAATGAAGACAGAATAAAAAATTCTGAAGTCATTCATTAAAATGTAGAATAACTCACAAACGTTTTATTTTGTATTGTTTTGAGGTGAAGGTCAATAACATTTACTTAAAGATAAAAAACCCAACTCTTGGCTATTGTAAAGAGTGCTGCGATAAACATTGGGGAACAGGTATACCTTCGACTTGATGATTTCCATTCCTCTGGGTATATTCCCAACAGTGGGATAGCTGGGTCGTATGGTAGATCTATCTGCAATTGTTTGAGGAACCTCCATACCATTTTCCATAGAGGCTGCACCATTTTGCAGTCCCACCAACAATGTATGAGAGTTCCTTTTTCTCCGCAACCTCGCCAGCACTCTTTACAATAGCCAAGAGTTGGAACCAGCCCAAATGTCCATCAGGTGAGTGGATACGGAAAATGTGGTACATCTACACAATGGAATACTACTCAGCTATAAAAACGAATGAAATACTGACATTTGCAACAACAGGGATGGACCTTGAGAGAATTATATTAAGTGAAACAAGTCAGGCACAGAAAGAGAAATACCACATGTTCTCACTTATTGGTGGGAGCTAAAAATTAATATATAAATTCACACACACACACACACACACACACACACACACACACACAAAAAAAAAAAAAAAAAACGGGGGGAGGGAAGAAGATATAACAACCACAATTACTTGAAGTTGATACGACAAGCAAACAGAAAGGACATTGTTGGGGGGACGGGGGGAGGGAGAAGGGAGGGAGGTTTTGGTGATGGGGAGCAATAATCAGCCACAATGTATATCGACAAAATAAAATTTAAAAAAAATACATTGATTTTTCAGTAAATAAATCATTTCTTTGTTCAAAAAAATAAATAAATAAATAAAAGATAAAAAAAAACCTTGGTCTAGAAACTATCTGCTGATGGAGAAAACTAAGATTAACTTTCTTTCTTTATAGTTTTCACCACTTTCTTATTCATTCAACAAACAGTCATTCAGTCAAATAATTTAGAATCTTTTATGTGAACAGCACTACATTAGGTGTCATGGGGATGAGATGAGTAAGACACACTCCTTGCTATGACATAGTTATTATAGAAGGGAGAGTATGAACCCCCAAACACTTTATAAATCTGTTTCACTAACTTTGAAATTAACTGGTTTCCTTCCATGGTGGAGAGAGACTGACCTGTGAGTACCAAACTGACCCTTTTTCCTCAGTGTGCTTTCTCATCTCCTTTTATAGCAAATCATTCTTAAACACCAAGGTCTTTATACCAAACATTTCTCATTTTATGTTATACACACCTGACGCTCACATATACACACTCACACACATTCACAATTACACACATATTTAGGAAAAATCCATTACTTTGAATGTTTTAGGGCACAATAAGTTGTTATAATTAAGTATCCTAATAATTATCCCAGGAAATCCTTATCTCTCAATCTCCTTAACAGCCCTTAAAAATCGAAGCTTCCTTTTCTGCTCAATGAGTTTGTTATTTTGAACACAGAATAATTTAGAATTAGTTTGTTGATTCAACTTTGTTCAGATGTTCAGGGTCTCCGTGAGGAAGCATTACTGTGTGACAATTAGGAACTTTGGCTCTTAGCTCACCACCCTGCCTTCTGGTCCCAGTTTTGCTGCTTATGAGCTGTGTGATCTTGCACAAGTTACCTAATCCCTCTGTGTTTGTTTCCCAGTTTGGAAAATGGCCGTAATCAGAACACTACTACCTTACAAGGTTGATGTGAGGCTTTAACACAAAGTGTTTAGAACAGTAATTGGCACAAATAAAGTGCTCAATAAATGGCAGCTAGTCCAAAATCTCCTTGAGGCCAGTGTGTCATTTCATATCTGTATCTCTAGTGTCTAGTGGTCATAATACAGACCATGACTCAATCAGTTATTAAACAAATAAATCATGAAAATCAATTCTCTTTTTATGTTATTACTGTACAGATACAAATGTACATGACAATGTGGAACATCTATACTGACTCTAGAATTTTCTTTGGACATATCTTGGAGAATTAAGTTTTGTATTTTATATTTTTGTGATCCACCTGTCATTTCTAAAATAATAGAGAAGGGTTACTGTAGTTAGATTGGGTTTACTGTGGTTAGGTTCATTAATTGCATTAGCTGTTTAGACCACTAAAATATCATCTAATAAACAAAGTAACAAAGTATTGATTAAATATAAAATGATAATTGAAAAAACCTTTCTGGAAACCTAAATTCATATATTATGTTTATCAAAGTAAAATTACTATAATGTAAAATTTGATCTAGCTATGAATATGAATAAAAATAGAAAGTACTAAAAATCTTGAATTGTACATTATTAACCTATTAGGCAAATAAGCTTACATTCCATGTTTACATTAAAACTTTATGAGAAAGTCAACTTAATTGAAAACAGACAAGGCAAATAAATCAAATCTTTTACTTTTGTAATAAAGACTTTGAAGAGAAATAAGTGGTTCATGTTGAATTTCTAATTGCAGAAGTATTATACATTATATAGAATATTCTATGGATAACAGAAAATCAACTGAAAATTTTTGAAAAATAAAAATTGTGATTTAAGAAATATTTAAGAATTATTTCTAATATTATTATACAAATAATAATTTATGTTGTATAGATAGATATGATTTCACAGGAAATCAAACTTTAGAATTTGTTAATATGCTATTTTATAAACGTGTGGTTTTATGAATATATTAAAATTTAATTATAGATTCATGGTTCAGATATGGGATATGATTTGTGGGTGAAAATTAAGGCAAATTCAGACAAAGCATTTCATATGAATTAATGTAGGCCAAGGGAAAAAAAAAAGATAATTTACCATCTTGCTCATAAACAGTAGTTTGACTCTTACATTTATAGAAACATCACTCTTTAAACACCGTATCACACCACCCCTCTTCATAATCCATTTTTCATGCTGTAGCAGCAAGAGCGGCCTTTTCACAGTACAAATCTCGATATTTGGCTTCACTATACCAAACTCATCAACTGCTTCCCATTGCTTTTAGGATAAAGACCAAAATCCTTAATATGGCCCACAAGACCTGTGATGCTCTGGTTCTGCCTTCACCTCCAGATGTGTCAGCATCTTTCTTCATTCTATCCCCAACCCTCCAGCACTTCTAATCACCCACATGAATCGTTTGCTTCATCGGGGAAGACTTCCTGAAACATCTCCCCCACTACACACCCCTGGCTAGATTAGATCACTAATTAAATATTCTCATAGTGTCATGTACCTCTCCTTTGGATCAACTGATATTTCTCTTTCTCACTGGACTACAATTTCCATGAGGGTGAGACAGTGTCTGTTTTTCACTCACATTATATCCTCAAACACAGACCTGGCACATAGTTTGTGTTCAGTATTTGCTGAGTAATTGTGTGAATCAATGTAAAATAATCACTTGGAGTTGATTCTTTTGATAATTTTATATTGAATCCATAAATTTTTGGTTTTGAAATATTACATAAGAGAACTAAGAAATCAAATGTACATCTTTACACCTCTACTTTGATATCATACTGCACAATGTCACTGAATAAATACTTCTTGAGTGTATTTATGGCTTGCCTTTCATACAACAAAATGCTTAATATTTTTTAGGGTGATAAATGGTAGCTTTTTCATATGTACAGTTAGAAAGAAAATGTTCGATAAGCACCATGTATCTGGGCCTAATTTATATCACAAAAGAAAAAAATCTATTACTTACCTCCTGGTAAGTATCACGCAGATGTTTTTTCTAAGATTAGTGACCACGTGTGCTCATTTGTGTGGTTTGGTGCTGGTTAATGCCTGTTGTTCCAGTGTAATTATGAATAGTGTCCTCTTTCACTCTAAAAATTATCCTAATTTGGACTGTAAATGAATAGTTTAATTCTTTTTAACTTTGGCTGCTATTTCGTCCCAACTCTGTTAAATAGAAGAGTTAACAAAACTTTTTAAAAATCATAGATTAACTGTATAAAGAATAAACTCACCTTCCTCATATGTCGGGTTGTCATAATGGACTTCCAGGAGCACATACAGCGGATCTAAAGGAGTGCCGAGGGATAATCCAACATGAGCTGGATAGGAAAATCCCTAAATATGGAAAATTCCATCAGACCATGTCCTGTGAAAGTTCTGGAGTGCTCTACTCTACTCCACTCAAACACCAACCATTCTTAAAGACATTTGAACCTTCTGGAATTCCGTTAATCTATAATTGATAAAATAAAACGACTTAAGGACAGAATCTCTTCCTAGGAAAAGGGAAAGACGCCACTCTCATATCAAAGATAGTGTGCAGAGCTTGACTTGTAAGCATTCGAATCAGATTTCTATGGGGGGAAACATGATCGATTAATTGTGGCACATCTCGGGAATCATCAGCCCCACCTCTCCACCAATGGCCCAGGCGAAAACCACAGTCTCGCAGGTGAGGAAGGCGTCGGGCATGTTGGGATGGTAGCACTCATGGCCAGAGTCCACGATGCTGTCATTGAAGCTGCTGCTGCACTGATAGAGCAGGATGTGGTGGACCAGACTCTCATGGCCTCTCTGTATCACTGGCTCCACCTACACGAACACAAATGAGAGGGGGATGTGACAAATATGACACCCACCACATCGTACAAGGAGCACGAGACTTGCATGAAGGATCAGTGGTTTTTCAATGGACTGCCCTCGATTACATAAACAGTATGTGGTTCAAGTCTAATGTGTCCTGGAGATGTTGACAGTGGTGGTGATGACGATGACAATGGCAACAACAAAGATGAGATAACCACTGACTCCAAGAATCACAGGACTTTACTTATCTGCTCGTTCTGTTTTTCACTCACTTTTGTCCCTTATCCACTCTGCGGAGCAGCTGTTTCAAAACTCGATTGCTCTATGCCAGGCCCTACCTTGCCCTTGTTCCTCCTCCCTTTCTTTTTTCCCTCCACATAGAAAAAGGAAGTCAAGGCTACTGGCACAAACTGTCTGTCTCCCTCTCTTCCACCTCAAAACGTGATATTTACCCATTCCTATGGGAGGTGCTAGTGCCTCATTCATCTTTATGTATACATGGTGCTGAGCATAATAGTGCGGGGTTCAAAGTAGGGCTCAATGATAGATACTTTTATATTAGTAATTAAGATCAAATTCAAATCACAATATTATTACTAGAATTTGAGAGAGGGGAAAAAAACATTGTTAGTGATGTGCACCGATGACACTGCTCAAATAAGGAGAGGGAAACTAGAAACCAATAAAAATAGAACGGGCAGTGGAGTTGGTCATAGCATTGAAAGCAAGATCCTCGTGAACATGCTCCTTCTGCTGTCCCCTCTGTAAGCTCCCTTCATAACACTTGCCCACTTCATTCCAGGAACCTGGCAACCAGCTCAGAATGAGCTAAGAATATGCTGACATCCCAGAGATCCTATAGCCAGACCAGATGGGAGCTCTGTACTAAGCCTAGCGGGGCTATAGGTGTGGCCGTCAGTTATAGGGGTCTTTGAATTTTTCAATCAACTGCTGAAGAAGCCCCGGTCTGCTCCTAAATCCCAAGGTATTCAGCTGCCTTAGAGCTTATCAACACTTCTGCTTTTTACCCTAACTACTCAAACGCAGCCACTGCATTTTGAAACCCTTGCTTGCTCTCTATAAGCGACATGCTTATTCAGATGAAGTGTTTTTAGCTATTTTCTCCCAGGGCTTTCCATGTTCCATTTTATGTATAGTTTTTCTCTCTTCTACAGGGAAATCTAAGCACCAAAGGGGGAAAGTGTATGTAGTGGGTAGAGCCAAGGAATTCAAGTTTTTAAATCCAGTTTTCTTTTTTGTTAGTGAGTTACGCCATTCCTAACCCATGTGTACATTTTTAACATCATATTCATGGAAATGACATTGCACATGGTTTTGTTCGCACTTGTCTTGTCTTACCAGGTCGCGAGCCCTGAAGGCAGAAACTTTTCCACTTTGCTTGAAAATGACAGTTATTGTTCAAGCGTGGTTGCATGATAAACAATGACTGCACAAAACTGTAACCCAGAATTTCTATTACAAGTTAGTTTCCATATCTAATTTGAGCTTTCTGGGGAGATTTGACTTATCTGGGTGCCTCAGTACTTCAGGGGGACAGGGCACTGCTAATATGTCAACAGAAAAATATTAGGCACTTGTGAGATTTTTGCTGAGTACCTTATAAGTTCAGGCAGAACTTGAAGGTTGTACTGAGCTCTAAAAGTAGGTCCTGAAAAGAAGCCTTTGGGGTAAATGAGAGTTGGCTGTTGCCAAGGCAGCTACAGAAACTAGTGGCCTTCACTGAGGCATAGCAATAGGGAGCTAAGCATGTGGATATGGAGCATGTGAGGCTGAATGGTGCCTGACTTTAGGGAGCTTCAAATAAACTGCTTAAAAGAACCTTTTAAGAGCAAGTGTTTTTTTCTTTTTTGTTTTTTAATAGAAAGTGCTGCTAACTAACACCAAGCTGCTCAGCTACCAATGCATTCTTGGAATAATAATAGTACTTTTATTTAATACCTACTATCTGCCAGCCACTGTATTAGTCATTCTACATATTTCATTTAATATTTAGAACAAATCTATAAGATAGATGTTATTGTCCCATTCTCACAGATGAGAAAACTGAGACTCAGAGAGATTAGGAAACAAGCCCCAAATACCATAGCTAGAAAGTGGTAGCTGGGAATTTGAAACCAGGCTGGTCTGACCCCAATGTCTGTACTTTTCTACTGTAATACATTTTGCAGGAAGATGTACTGGAGATGTACCAAGGACCCTGGAAATTGCTGCCAGTGGGAGGAAAGATGAAAGGCTTCAATAAGGCAAGTTGCTGACAGCTGTCATCAGTGAGGGTGATGACACCACAAGGCCATGCCAGGAGGAGCTTCTGGAGCCACTAGCAAGAACCACAGCACATCACTGCCATCAGCGGAGCAGCGCCACACTGCGAGTCTTATGCTTGAGGTC
Organism: Cynocephalus volans; assembly: GCF_027409185.1. Taxonomy (NCBI): domain Eukaryota; kingdom Metazoa; phylum Chordata; class Mammalia; order Dermoptera; family Cynocephalidae; genus Cynocephalus; species Cynocephalus volans. The sequence goes on from NC_084464.1 coordinate 132,861,080, forward strand.
TCCTGGCCTCCTGGCCACCCCCGTCCAAGTTCCCCTTGGCCTCTAGGGAGAGGAGATAGATCTGTGGCCTTTCAATGTGCACTTTCCTAAGGAGAGTAAGATAACAAAGTCTTTCCTTGAAAGCTGGTCAGGGATTCAAGGAGAATTCAATTTCAGTTGCAGTCCGATTGCCACATTACAAATTGAGGGTACAGCCTAAAAAATTGGGATTTTCTAAGGGAAAAAAATACTCATAAAATAACACAGAAACTTCTTGCAAACCTGGACACTGATCATAAGTACATAAAAAGGAGAAGACAAAAGGACTTAGATGAAGCAAAGCCCTTGGCAAAATAGAAAGGATGTGAAAGATGAGAGGGAGAAAGAAAGAAGAAGGGGGGATTATATGCAAGGATGGGGATTATATGTAAGGATAACTATGAATTAAGCAGCTGCTGATATAGAAGAAAAAATACCTGTTTACCAAACTCCTGAAAAAAAAAAATTTCTGGAGAGAAAATTTTAAGACCACCACGTGAGACACCAAGAATGTTCCTTGAGAATGGGCATGAGCTGTTTAGTGGAGGGTGTGAACTCCAGGAAGTGAGAGCACTTTGAGGAGCACAGCGCAGGCCACTGGCTCTCGGTGCTCTACACGGGGTAGAACCTCCCACAGCACCTCATGCTTCATGCCACGCTCACAAAGCCTAATGCAGACAGTGCACTGCTGCCAGTGCCCAAGTGGCAGCTGCTCGTTATCTTCTGTTTCCTCATCCAGCTCCACAGACATTTTAAGCAGTCACAAAACTTGTGTTTTACATCATGTTTTGATATTCTTCTTCAGCCCAAGTAAGGCTGAGGTGCCAAGAGGCACTGTGTGAGGAAGCAGAGCGAGGCACACACACAGATCTGTGGCACCTCCTGCTTGCTGGCTGAATGTCACCTCTCTCCCCCTGGGTGACAGAGACGCAAAAAGGATTACTCAAAGCTATTTCTTCTGAGCAGTGAGAAGCCCTGAAAGGGTTGATTTTCCAGGAACCGTCAAGAGAGAGGCATTCCTCCTTGGAAAAATAACCCTGAACTGGGGTACTGTCTCAGTATTTATTCTCCAGGCCAGAAAGTTACAGAAAAGGAACATAGGTGGAGTTGTAGCTAAGTATAGTTTAACAAGAGAGGCTGGTAACATCAGTGAAATAACAAAGTGACATTCCATAATGCAGTTTGCAAAGGGTTAAGTTGATCCACCAACAAAAGCTTGTTCTTAGCAAATACTGTCTTTTCCTACAGCAAGTTCCTTAGTATTTTTACATAACAATCAAGTAACTTTAGGTTAACCTGCTCCAAGCGAATCTGTCCTTGAGCCAACAACTTTGCTATGTTACAATTCTTTATCTATAACAGAGACTTTGGCCTGGGACAAGCTTCCTTTCTTTTGCAAGCTTAACATTTCTATGTGTAATTTTAAAATTTAGGCTAAACCTGAAACTACAGGGCTTTGGAGCCTAGGCCCTGTGAAATACATTTGCTTTATAAATGTTAGTATACTCCACAGCTGAACACGAGCATTAAACACTACTTTTTGTCGTGTACCGGGTAACAGTCCATGGAAGAAGGACTTTTCCTTTTGCATCACTACCTGGTTTGGAACAATGGTGAAGTTATACTTTTTTTATTTAAAATACTTCTGAAAAGAGTAGCACAGTGGTTTTCAGAGACTGGAGAGGGAAGGAGGTAGGGGAGGATGGGGAAAGGCTGGTCAGTGGGCACAAAGTCACAATTAGGTAGGAGGAATAAGTGCTGGTGTTCTATTGCACAGTAGGGTGACTATAGTTAATAGTAAGGTATTGTGTATTGCAAAATAGCTAGAAGAGGGACTTTTGAATGTTCTCACCATAAAGAAATGATAAATGCATGAGGTGATGAATATGTTAAATACCCTGATTTGATCATTGTACAACATATATGAGGGTACTTCAAAAAGATCATGGAAAAATACAATTGAAAGATAATACAAATCTTTCCATGAACTTTTTGAATGACCCTCATATATGCATCAAAATGTCAAACTGTACCTCATAAATATGTACAATTACAATATATATATATTACAATATATCGATTAAAAAATAAATTTTTGACTATCTTTCTTTCTTTCTTTTTTGACAGCTGGCCAGTGCAGGGATCCAAACCCTTGACCTTGGTGTTATAATGCCACACACAATAGCCAAGAGACGGAATCAACCTAAATGCCCATCAATGGATGAAAGGACAAAAAACAAGAAACAAACAAACAAAAACTGTGGTATATATACACAATGGAATATTCAGCTTAAAAAGAAATGATATCCTATCATTTGCAGCAACATGGATGGAACAGGAAACTACCACATTAAGTGAAATAAGCCAGACACAGAAAGACAAATACCACATGATCTCACTCACGTGTGGAATCTAAAAACCAAATCAACAGACAAAAAAACGTGGTTCTCATAGAAGTAGAGGAGAATAATGGTTACCAGAGGGGGTCGGGGGGAGGAGAAGTGAAGTGGTGGACTGACAGGTACAAAACTCTGCCATCTCCCCTTAGTGAGTTATTATGCAATATTTATGTACTGAAACTGCATACTGTACCCCACAAATATGCACAAGTAAATGTGAAAATTAAAAAATTCAAAAAATAAAAATAAAAAATAAATGTTTAAAAGTGCATAATTCTAAAGAAAATTTTTTTAAATAAATAAAACACTCATTCTGAGAAAAATAAGGCTATAATGAGTCAGTACAGTAAGAAGCAGCACTTAAAAGTGTGTCCTCTTCTGGTTTCTTCACACGTCACATTATTACCACAATCCAATTGGAAATGCCAAAAGTTGTCTCTATTCAAAAAAATATTAAAACCATAGGAATTATTAAAGCAGGTTATTTCCATAGAAAGCATACAAATACAGATATATTGGTATTTCTGAGAACGGAATGAACATTTAACTTAATTTTGCTTTTAGCCGGCTGCACGATGGCAGAAGAAATAAATAAAAAGGAATAGAAAGCAGTGCATATAAAAGTGGAGAGACAAGCCGCAAACATGGAACAAAATCGACCTGATGACATATCAAACTGTGTTATTGATCACTGTGTTCTTGTACAAAGGTGGGGTTTACAGACCCAGAGCAGGTAAAAGGCCTGTGTGCCTACCTTCATATGCAGTAGAGGCCAGGGAAGGGTGGCCTGGCAGCTGGGGTTACTTGTCAGCCTCAGTGCATAGTAAAGGAGCCACCCAGGGACCAAATCACAGATGAAAAAGAGAGGGGAAGACTTCTACCTGAAGGATTCTTTTAAAGACTAAAACAATCCCTTTAGTCAGATCAAGTAAACCGGAGCTTTGGGATATACTCAAGAGGTCTCAGCAGTAAAACAACAGCAACAAAAACAAAAAGCTACTAAAGCATAGCTAAGACCAAGGAGAAAATTAACACTGACCATAAACTGAACCTGGAAATTGAAAATCCCCAAATATTTATACTGTTTTCTCAGACCCCTTCACCTCTTCTTACCCTCTTTATCCAGGTCAAATATACCTAAGACAGTCCCTGCAATACACAGAATGCTTAATAGCTGTTTATTGAATTGAAATAAATGACTACCCTTTCCATGAGGCAGAACCATTAAATGCATTTGCTTCCTAATTTTTGATTATCTCAACTCCAGTGACCTACCACTTTAGCAACTGACTCCCAATGTCACGCCCTGTCCTTGTAACTGCCCAGGACTGTGCTACCTCTGCAATGGTCTTTCTGTGCTTCTTTGCTGCTCTTTAGCTCTTTCGTACCCTTATGGTCACTCAACCCACCATTTTCTCCTGGGAGGCCACCTGAGCTACTCACTCAGCAGCCCCCTCAAAACTGACCCAGACGTTCACAACTGTCACCAATCCTGTCACCTTGCCCTTCTCATCCTCTGCTTAGGATGCTGAAGTTATACTTTCAGAACCATTCTTATGAGATCTCAAAATTCATAACTCATACTTTCATCTCAATGCATCAATCTTTCTTCACAGCTGACCCTTGAACAACTTGGAGGGCTGGGGTGCCAATCCCCGATGCAGTCAAAAATTCACATATAACTTTTAACTTCCCCAAAGCTTAACTACTAACAACCTACCATTGACCAAAAGCCTTACTGATAACATAAAGAGTCAATTAACACATATTTTGTATGTTATATGTATTATATACTGTACTTACTTTACGTACAATAAAGGTAGGGGAAATGTTGTTAAGAAAATAATAAGGAACAGAAAATACATTTCCAGCATTTACTGGAAAAAAATTTGGCTATAGGTGGACCTGTGCGTTGAAACCTGTGTTGTTCAAGGGTCAACTGTATTTTGTTTTGCAAAGTGGCTACTGCAATCCTTTCCCAATCTGTGCATGCTTCCTAGCCGGCTCTTGGCAAATGACTCAGTTATTCTGATTAGAGAGGAAAGAATTACTGTCCACTCTGTAGTTGCATGGGAGCAGAGGTAGGGTTGGAATTTGATGCAAAGGACACAATATGGTTGGAAAATCTTAACTGTCAGAAACCCATCCTATATATTCATTTAAAAATGTACAAAGTAATTGAATGATTCAAAGAATCTATACTTGGTGTCATTATTTTTTCTAAAAACGTTTATTTTTGATTGTACGTATTTATGGGGTACAGAGTTGACTCTATCAGTATTTGTGTGCAGTATGTGACGATCAAATCAATATTATTAGTATGTTCATCATTACAAATCATAATGACTCTTTGTATTATTCTAGATAACTTGAGCCATATAGAGTGGGAAGAGACACGGAGGACCAAGGATCAAGTGACTAAGTACTAGAATAAGACAAAAAAAATTCTAGGTGTTGCAGGATTCCTTAGAACTTAGAAGCAAGGAACTATTTCAGAACAGAAGGTAAGAAAATCTTAGGGGAAATATATGCTATCTTTCTGTCACTGAAGGAAGGAAGTCCTTGACAAAACTGTGCCTGCATGCTGGTCTTCCACCAGAGCATACTGTGAAAACAGATTCAGTTCAGAAAGGAATTTCATTGAAAGTCACTGAGCATTGGAAAATTTAAGAAACCAATGCTCTTGCAGCCTTCAAATAGCCAACTACTTAAATAATAACACTTGCTGAAAGAAACATATTTTTTGCTTAATTCTACCAACTAAGTTGAACAGCATCCTTTCAAAATTCATGTCCACCTGGAATCTCAGAATGTGACCTTATTTGGAAATAGGGTCTTTGCAGATATAATTAATTAAGATGAAGTCAGAATGGATTAGGGCGGGCTCTAAATTCAATGACTGGAGTCTTCATAAGAGAAAGAAAAGGGAGATTCAGACACAGACACACGGAGAGAAGATGGCCATGTGAAGATGGAGGCAGAGGTTGGAGTCATGCCACAGGCCAATGAATGCCAGAAGCCACGAGAAGCTGGAAGAGATAGGGAAAGATTCTCCCCTGGAGCTTTTGGAGGGAGCCTGCCCCTGCCCACACCTTGATTTCAGACTTCTAGTTTCCAGAGCTGTGAGAGAATATGTTTCTGCTGTTTCAGGCTATCCAGCTTGTGGTCATTTACTATGGCAGCCTTAGGAAAATAATGCATCCCCATCTTCAATTTTCTATCATAAGCTAACAATTTGCAGACTTGTAGATTTATACCTAAGTCATAATTGTCCCTGCAATTGTTTGTGACACAGGTTTATCACAAATATGCATTTTTCCCTCACATGAATAAGGTTAAATAGATTTCTTTATCTGTAGCTAAATATATGTGTATCTTGCTTACATTTTAAATTTTGGGGGTAAAAAGGGGAGATGACTTTCTTGTTAAGTGTTCTATGCTCTATCTGGGAAACACAGGGAGGTTATTAGAGCTCTTTTGAGAATTTTTCCCAGATTCATTCTTCCAAGTCTACCCATTTAAGATGTGGCTCCTTGCTTGTTGAAACATGAGTAGATGAGTTGCTACAGAATACAGCTCTCCAAAAACAACTCGCAACTCAATAAATTAGAATTAAAAAAAAGGAGAGAGGTGATGGGTGGAATCTGTAATGAGCGAAAATTTTGTAAATCCCCATCGCTTCTCTTCCTGTCCTTTCTTGTTCCTGGCACCCTACTTTATATACCCACCTGAGGCACAGGTTGCTGTCCACACAAAAGCCCATAAACCATCTCTGACAAAGGTTATCCAAAGGTCAGCTGGCCCATAAAGTGATGCTGCCTCTGAGAACATTCCAGCCAGAACTAGCAGTGTAGACAGATGGTTATATGATCATGCTGACACGCTCATGTGACAGTGGTAAGACAGAGGTATCTGCCCCTCTCTCCCTCTCTCCTGCTCATCCCTAATGGGTGGGCTCGCATTAGCATCACAGTATATCCAAGTTATGAAACGCAACCAAACTTAGCAAGGGAATTTGTGCTACAGGTTCTCCACTCTGAAAAAGGTCAGGGTTCAAAGCAAAGCCTAACTTGCTGATGTGGGTCAAGGGGGCCACAGCATGAATGCACTTTGCAGGTAAAACCCTGGAGGTGATGACAAAAATAGTGGGATGAAGATGAAGAAAATAAAGAAAAGGGAAGACTGGGGGAGAGGAGACTTCGGGGAAATAATTCACACCTTACTGCAATCCCGAATTCTCATGGGAATTGCCAACTTCATGTGTGACCTTGCCCTGCCAGCCACAATTGACAAGGTCAGGGATGGGTACCCAACCCATCAGTCCTTCTTTGGTATTTAAACCTATGAAAAAAAAAAATCCATCTCCCTTTAGAAGCTGGATGTTATGAGTCAACAACCCCCAGGACTGATGTTTTTCAGCACATGGAAGATGCCAGCAAGCAGCGAGATACAATAAAGTCAGCACACAGAGATACCAAAGACAAGACAAGACTGTCTTGGCAGCATTTGAATACCTAACTTAAGCTGTTCCTGAAACTATTTGCATCTCTGCCTTCCTGTGGTTTATTTATTCAACCTTTCTTCTTAATTAATGAGTCAATACATTCCTTTCTTTTTCCTAAGCTAGTTCAATTTGGATTTCTGTTACTTGCAACCAAAAGTCCTGATTAAGAATCAAACACAAGTAAGTACATATAATCAATTTATCAATATGAGGGGTCTTCAAAAAGTTCATGGAAAGATGTGCATTATGTTTTAACTCAAATTTTACATGAACTTTTTGAAGTACCCTCATATGTACATGCATTCATGCATGTGCTACCTAAAATAATCTTTTTTCTTCTCTTAGGAATATTGACACATAATACTACTTTGCTTTTGTTTTACTCTTCCAGTTTAGTTACTATTCTCAATTGGATCTGGGTAAGTTAACAAAAATGCTACTTCAGTAAATGCCCTTGAAGAGTGATATGGGGGAAAAATTACCCCCTCTAATACACACACAAGTCTTTCTCCCTTGCTTACTGATTTCCAAATTTTCACATAGGTACTTAGCATTAAGGCTGTTTTACTTGATGAATATGCAAACACCCTTGAGATGTAACACATTGTGATTTACGGTCATTTATTTCTGAATGTGAATTAATTAGATCCTTTTGCCATTCACCTTGAGGATATAAAAATAAATTAAACAAAACATAAAATTACTTTTAAGACAGTTTATAACATAGCATGCTTAGTATATATATTGTTCTTTGAATGTTAATAGGTTATTATTAAGTTATTATTAATTAACTCTAAGGTAACTTCTGGCCATACATACATATGTACACACATAAATATAAATTTTTGGTTAATTGAGATATTCAATAAATTATATATATATATATATAAATTTTTGGTTGAGATATTCAATAAACTAGAGATCACTTATAACTCTAAGAAATTTTAAATTAGCACATATGTGGCCAGCAAGAAGTAGTCTCCTGGAAGTCCAGAGACAAGTTCACTTCTTGGCAGTGCCACTAACCAGCTATATGACACGACATGAGTAAGTGACATCTCTGCTTTCCACCTGGCTCTAGTCTATATTCAGACTTGCTAGCTATATGTATTCATTTAATCCTCAAAACAACCTTATATGCTTAGGTAACAGAATTATTCCACATTTTATAGAAGTGGAAAATAAAGCACATGTAAGTTAAGAAACTTGCCCAAGTGTCACAGCCCAGATTTGACTCTGGTTGTCTGGATCAGGAACGCGATCATAAGCACCACCACGACATGCTCATATCTTTCCTAGAAGGTTAGTGGACAGCACAGGGTCAGTGCTCTACCAAGATCACTTCAGGTCCCGTCACCTTCCCTCTGCACTCTTTGCTCAGGCTCTGTTCTGCGTGCCTTATTTCTCATCACATGCACCTATGACTTTCCTCAGAGGACCAATCTCGGGTTTACTTTGCAGAGAGCAAGAAGTGACAGAAAATATGAGGGTATTTCAAAAAGTTCATAGAAAAAGAGAATGAAAAGATAATACAAATCTTTCTATGAACTTTTTGAAGTCCCTTTGCACACTCCTGTGGGGCAGGCGAAAGTCACGGGAGTGTGATTGTCCAGCAGCCTGCCACAGATGGGACATTTTTCCTATGGCCTTAGGCTGAGGCTGAAACGACAACTGAATCACTCCCTTGCGCAGCTGCTTCTTCCCCAGCCTGACACCCCCCTCCCTGCCAGCCCACCTATAAATCCATGTCTCAGGAACTGCATCTGGGAACCCCACCTAAGACAAGCTGCATAATGGAACAGCCTATTTTGGACCACATTTTCTGGGGTTTGAGTCTTGCTTTATTACTTTCCATCTCGCTTCCTAGCTGCTTAACTTCTGTCTCAGTTTCTTTATCATCAAATCAGTGATAATGAGGCTTATTTACAAGATTACTTCAGAATTAAATGGCTTGTACATGTAAAGCAACAGACACCTTGTAGGTGCTCAAACAATAATACTCGTATTATTATTATAAGTTGGATCCTGGATTTTTAAATAAATTTTTAACATTGTACCATCAAAGACAAGTAAATCTGTATAAGGAATCCATCCACAGTTTCTGGTATTTCAGAATTGAATTTTAAGGCTGTATGCCACAAATATTCAGGCAAAAAATATTACCATGGTCAAATGTGCTATTGCAAAATACATAAACATATGAAATATATATTTGTGTGTGCCATCTCAGTTTATTAAGGATTTTATTTTCTGATTTGTATGGATAGGACTTAGCTCTATTTTCTCCACAGAGTTCTTTTTCTGATCTCCCTCTTCCATCAAAGCAACCTTACCTCCACTGACACTTCTCATGCGTGTTTATGTATAGTTTTGAATATAAACTTTAATTATCACTTTGATCTAAAAATATCTTCTCTCAAGAGATGTCCTTAACTCATCAATTCATTCATTTACTCAACTAACAAACCCAGGCCCCCAAAAAAACCCATCTATATCTAACTACTACGTGATCTTTGATAGGTGCCCAGGGAGAAAGCAATGATGCATTAAACATGAATCTGACAGTCACATGGTTCATATTTTAGACAGTAGAAAAACTAAGGCCAGAGAATAATCACTTTTAGTTGCTTTCCAGCGTCAATTCTTCCAGAAGACCTTCCCATTAGGGTCCTGAATTTCTTAGCCACTCCATTGCATTAAGAATGATCCCCAACTCTCTTGAGTAGCCTAAATCCATTTATGTGATCCCATCCTTGACATGAACTGAAAGTGGTCCAATCACAGGAAATCCCGTGCTTTTACACAGTGATTAATGGCTATCCCTTCCTTTCCCCTGGACATGAAAGAGGACACGTGCTACCTCAGGATTTTGTGCTGCCACTTCTCCACCATGAGGGAAAACAGCCAAAGGACGAAGACAATACAACATTTGAGGGTAAGTGCACGATGAAACTACAGCTCTGGACTAGGTATTTGCTTCAAATAAATCCAAGCAACAAAATTTGAATTGACTATCCGAATCTGGATTAAGTAGGAAACTTTGTTAATTCAGACTTCTGAAAAAAAAAAATACAAAAAAAAAAAAAAAAAAAAAGTGTTCCCCAAATAACTAATAGCTGAGCCTGGTTCTATGATGTGTTTAAACACCAGATTTTTTTTAAGAGAACACTGAATATTTAGAACATGCCAAAACAACATGACTCATTACATTTCCTGTTTCTCATTGTCAACACATCCTTCAAGCTTCTTCCCAGGCACAGCAATCATCCTAATCCACCCCTCCCATCCATTCTACCTGAATTATACCAATAGCCGCCTTATCTTTGTGGATGTTGCTGTGGTCTGAACGCATCTTCTGAAATTCATATGTTGAAACTTAATCACCAATGTGATAGTATTAAGAGGTGGGGGCCTTTAATAGATGACTGAATCATGAAGACAGAGCCCTCATGAATGAGATTTATAAAAGGTCTTGAGAGAGTGGGTTATTCTCTTGCCCTTCTTCCTTCTGCCATTTGAGGACACAGCAACAAAGCATTATCGTGGAAGAAGAGAGTAGCTCTCACCAGACACCAATGTTGGTGCCTTCATCTTGGACTTTCCAGCCTCCAGAACTGTAAGATATAAATTTCTGTTCTTTATAAATTACCCAGGCTAAAATATTTTGTTATAGCAGCACAAAAACACTAAGACAGATATTTAGAAACTTAGCATCTGAATAATACTCCAGATCCCAGCCAGCCAGTCTTCTCAAATGAACACCTTGTTAATGTGACCAATAATATTCAATGGTTCCACACCACCCACCCTGTAGTTGATCAAGTCAGCACTCATTCTGATATTCAGAGACCACTTTCAATGGCTGCATGTTATCTGCACAGTTCCATGCACATCAATTCCCAGTCATAGGGACTCCTTCTCTATATAGATCATGTTCATTCTTACTGCCATGATTTCATTCATGCTGTTTCTCCCACCCAATAAGTTTCCCATATTCCATTTACTTATTTAAATCCTATTCATTTTTAAAAGCCCAGGTTTTGTTTACCCTGGATTCCTTCTCTGATTATTTTGGCTCACACTTGTCTTGTTTCTCTGAACTTCTTTCAGGAGGCAGTTCTGTGTGGTACTTTGAAGCCAAAGACTTGGTTTGAAACCCAAGGTCTGCCATTTATTAGCTGTGTGACCTGGGGCAAATTATTTAACCTTACTGAAACTCAGTTTCCTTGTTTAGAGAATGGGAATATGAGTCAACCTTTAATCCATTATAAAAATTAAAGGAGAAATGTGTCTAGCACATAATTTGTAGTAAACACTAGTTGAAAACGGTACTCAGTTCTGTACAACTTAGCACATACAATTTTTTACTGAATGAAATTATTTCATACATGAATTTTTTTCTCCTTAATTGGATTAGCAACTCACTGTTTTACCATTTGCTGCCAATTCATTATTACATGGAACAGACTTTTTCGAAAAAGTCTTTATCATTTGTGTGTGTGTATGCATGCATAATTAAGGAAATATAACATGAAGAGTAGATCTTGCTAGTTATTATTTGACATGCTGTTGCTTGCATTTTTATAAGAGTGAGCTGTTTTAAATGATAAATTGAATCTTATTTTGGATTAACCTGCATTTCATATTCTGGCAATTCAAAGTAAAATGTGCATATAATTTATATATATAATGTGGATATATATGACTTTGCTGTTTCATAGTGGAACAAATATATGGAAACAAAAACAATGGTATATTCTTTTTTTTTTTAAATCTCAGATTGGCAACATTTTTAAAGTCTGTTAATAGGCAATGTTGGGTAGAAAAAAATATAATGTCATAAAACAGGAAATAATTTAATATAGCTATTAAATTATATTGAATTCAGAAAATGGACTACTACACTTTCATAAAAGACTAAAAGAGATCTATATGTACTGAAGTGGAACATTTTTCCTAGAGATACTGATAAATTTAAAAAGTAAGTGTCAAAATATATAGTGTAATCCTATCAGGGTCTAAAACATAAAAATGAAAAAACTTCTATATAGAGAGAGACAGATATGAAAATATAAACAGAAATAGACATAAAGGTATGTCTCTCTCTCACTCTGTGTATATATTGAGAGAGACATAAATATATATATAGACAGACATATATAGAGAAATACCTCTCTCTCTATATATAAACTTCTCTAAGGTAAGTCTCTTTCTATATAGACAGTTATGTCTATATATGCATGTCTATATATATGTCTCTCTCACTATCTACATATATATACATGTAGAGAGAGAGAGAATAAAAGAGATGAAAATATAAATACAATAGACATAAAGGTATGTGATTTCACATGTATAGAAAATCTCAGAAAAATACAAGAAAATATTAATGAGGTTTATGGGAAGCAGAACTTGAGTAACGAACTTCTGTATTTAATTTTTTTTACAGTGAAAAAATATTAATTTTATAGTATACTTTGAAAAATTCTGGTTTATCACTTATTAACTGAATGGCCCATGACAAATTAATTAACTGGATGAGTCTCTTATTTCCTACCTCACAATGTGATTATGAGAATTACATGAGATATCAGGAAACCCCACACTGTACAGGGTATATACAAAGCACTCACTAAATGCTAGTTCTCATATTTCCCATCAATAATCTATCTAGAGTATTTCCTTGAAAATTACATTTGTATTATATTTATGGCATGCTGTCATACTTAATCACATAAGAGAGTCTCAAAAACCTTCAAAAATATTTATTTCCCTAATATTGCTTAAATGCAACATAATTTATCTCCTCTTATAATTTTTTAATTTAAAATTTATATTCAGAGTAATAATTGACTAGAATGGACTTGGAGTTACATTGCTAGGACAACATATTTTTCCTGTGTAAAACCAATGAAATCCTCTGAGTTTTTGGACCCTTAGAATAACTAAGTTTTCTTGCCCAAGCCTGCTGTTAAGGATTCGCAGCACAGAAGGCAGATGATAGTACGTGTGGCTTCACCCCTGAGCAGTCACATCTCCTAAAGGGAGGGTCCCAGCAAAGACATCACGACCTTTCTTGGTTCTGCATTCAACATTTTCTGTTTTACTGGATTGATTTTTGCTTTCTGGCCTCCTTTGAAGTTATAGTTGCTGGTCTGTTTTTTGTTGTGCTGTTGCTGGGGGTACAGGGTATTTTTATTTTTATTTATTTATTTTTTTTTTATGATTTCAAGGCCTAATAATTCTATCCATGAAAGGACAGAACTTAATTACTAACAGATGATCTTCATGATAAAATGCCACAGCCCCAAATTAGGAGGAAAAAAACCTTAGTTTTTCCTTTAGTCCAGTGCAACTTACACATAAAAATAACCAATTTAATTCTGCATGTTTTACAACTAACTTCCTTTTAAAAAAATGTCTTCATATCCTGAAACTTCTAGTACCTGTGTTTATATATAATCTGTCATAATAATCTTGGCAGTTTTAAATAAACTATATTATTTTAGCACTTATTCATCATAATTTAAAAATTTTATTTCCTGGAGAAATTTAATAAATGAACCATCTTTTTTTTTTTTTCTTCTAGGAGTAGGGAAATGACATTAAAGACATTTTTTATTCCTTCAGGCATAGTCTGAAGATGATTAGATCTAACTGTAGGCCACACAAATTAGTTATCCACTGTTCTTTTAGATGCCTTCAAAGTAAATTCTGTTTTATCCTGCAATGAAAGTAGGAAAAACTTAAATGTTGTTCTCTAAGGTACAAAATAAAGTTGCTTTAGAACTAATAATTAGTGTAGGTCTTCAACTCATAGTTTACTTCACTGAATTTTGGCCCTTTCTATGTCCATAAGTAGCACTGACCTGTTCTGTTCATTCCTTAAATTAATTAGATTTTCAATGTTCATTTATCTCAGGGATAAAATAGATTTTCTGAACATTGTTTACAACTCACCAATATTGACTTGAGTCTAGATTTGAATCATTCATCCAGCAAACATTTACTAAGCACTATCGGGAACTGTGCCCAGGGCCGAAGATAACCCAAGATTAACAAGGCACAATTGTCAAGGAGCTTAAGTTCTATGGTCAGGTAAAAAGATTAGTACCATGAAATATATATATATATATATATATATATATATATATATATATATATATATATATATATATATATATATTATGTGCTGTGATATCAATAATAGCTGTCATTTGTGGGTATTTATATGTACCAAGGACATTACACATATTATCACATTTATTTTCTTTTAATCTTTATACAACCATGAGACTAGTATTACTGTCTCTGTTTTACAAACAGGGAAACTGAGACACAGTTAAGTAAATTGAACAGATTCACACAGCTTCTGAGTAGCAGGCTTGAATTTGCACCCACGGCTGACTGGCTCAAGTCCCAATCTCCAGGCAACTGTGTGCCTGTCTACCTTTCTTAGCAGTATGGGCCACAGGGAAGGCCAAGGGAGAGAGCTATGGTTAGGAATGGGATTAGGATAAGGCTGAAAATAATCTTGTATTCTGTAATAATTTTGTGCTGTTTTAAAAAGTCATCTGATTTATTTTATGGGGTGCTGCCCTCTGGTTGGAAAAGGTCTAATAAAAAAATAGAAAAGACAATGCTTGACGTGTCACAGAATTTGTGATCAACCATCACTATAATCAAGAAAGGTAGTCTTTTATACTTCATAATAGTTAAACAAATAAATGAATAGGAGTGGATGACTTTTATAGTTCTGGCTCTTCTCTGTTTTTTTCTTATTCTCCATGTATTTAAACATGAGGCCTGCATTTAAAAAAAAGTCCTCATTTACAGGATAAATGAAGAAGAGAAAACAACACTGAAATGTATCTCAGGCTATGGCTCAGTAAAACACCGATCTTCATGTCTACAGGTGAATTTCCACTAGGTGGATAACCTCTACTCCATGAAGTCTTCGTTTATCTTAGTAAATGGTTCACACTGAATTTACCGTTTCAAAGCCTTTACATCTGCTGCTGCCTTTCAGCTATTTTAATAAATAAGTCTTCTCCCATAGATGTAGGTTTCTTTAGAGCAAGGCAAGTGTCTTATTAATCTCTGGGGTTATTTGTTTGCTTGCATTTGATTTAATTTGAAAAGTTAACATACAGAGGAAATAATATAACATCATTCATATAACAAGCACCCAGAATTATTTAACATTTTGTCATTTTTACTTTGCTATTTATTTTTGCCCGTACTTAATCCAGCACATTTCTATATTCCCACAAGGTACTCAAATAGTCAACTGAATTGCCTAACTCACAGGTTTAGGTGGTTTCCAAGGACAAACTCAGGGGTCATTAGACTTAACAGGTCTGATCTGTTTTTTGAAAACATATCAACCATCTCCTTAAGTTAAGCCTAGAATAATTTTATTTTTATTTTTATTTTATTTTTTGAATTGGTGTGTCTTTTTATTATTTTTTATTTTTATTTTTATTTTTATTTTTTATTTTATTTTTTTTAGCATTGGTACATTTTTTTAAAAAATTTTATTTTGTCGATATACATTTTGGCTGATTATTGCTCCCCCTCACCAAAACCCCCCTCCCTTCTCCCTCTCCCCCCCAACAATGTCCTTTCTGTTATACTTTTTATCAGAATTTAAATATTCTCATTCTGCAGTCTTAAAAATTACATTAAAATGAACGTACTTATGAAGGAAACATATAAAAAGCATGGGTTATTTATTCCCATATTTTCCCAATCAGATAAGAACCACACTCAATCTAAACGTCATAATTCACAACCTGCATAGCTATTCAAAGAAAAATTTACAGTTTCAGAAATGTGGCCAATCTCTTTTCTTGGCAGTTGAAAGAAGAAATCTCAAAAAGATCTGATAAATAAAGTTATGATAATGTTTCCAAAAGAGAATTCATCTTCTCTCCCCCCTCAACCAGTACTTCTTTTTGGATCTTTATTAAAGTCCTAACCCCTAACATCATAAATGAGTTTCCAAGTCTTTCAACTTCTACCTCCACAACAATCTTTAGTGTGGATCCTCTTCTTATTTCCAAGACCATTTCCCCAGCTGAGACTGTCTTTACTCTCACCTACACTATCCTAATATGTAAGACTAAACTCCTAGCTCTAATCATCTGTGTTCTAAAATCTCTATAACATATCACGCTATTCCTCTAGTCAAAACCCAATAGTTTCACTTTTCTTTAAGAAAAACTCATTTCTTGGTCTACTAATCACACTCTCTTTGATCCTGTCACAAGACCCCAAAACACTATGAGGAATATCTTTTCTCTGTGCCTTTAGTCATGGCATTCCAGTCTTTTCAATACTGAATTTGGCAAAACAAGGTGGTACCCATCAGAACTTGAGCTTCTAATAACATAACTAGGTGTTCTGAATGCTCCCCTCTTGGAAAACACCTGGATTCTCAAGAAGTACAACAAACATGCCTTAAAATGTATTGCTAAGCTTAACAATAAATTAAGGGAAATTTTCCAAGGGTAAAAGAAAAAAGAATATAAAACTGAAATCAAAGTAATAAGCAAAAAATAGAAGCTAAGGCTCCCATGAGAACATATGCCCATACTATGATCCTATAGTCTCCAGGAATAATTCAGTGGGATAGGCTAACCAAACAATAGGGGAAGACTGAACATACACATCCCTCTCCCCCAACACCCTTCATTTAGACATAAAACCTGCACCCTCCAAGTTGATACACTTCCAGTGAAATGATGGACTAGAAAAATCTAACTGCTAGCAAAGGCAGCTAATGAAAAATCCAGTCTGTGTCTGCCACAATTTTGGGGTGCTATAGAGTGAATGATTGAGTCCCCCCAAATTCATATGTTGAAGCCCTAACCCAATGTGATGGTATTTGGAGATGGGGCCTTTGGGAGGTAATTAGGGTTAGATGAGATCGTGAGGTAGAGCTCGCATGATGGGATTAGTGCCCTCATAAGAAGAGAAACCACAGAGCTACTCTCTCCCCCCAGGAATGCACAAAGAAGATGTCATGTGGGCACAATGAGATGGTGGCCACTGACAACCAAGAGAAGAGGCCTCAGAATAAAATTTCTCTTTCCAGTACCTTGATTGTGGACTTTGCAGCCTCCAGAACTGTGAGAACTAAATGTCTGTTGTCTAAGTCACCCAGTTTATGGTATTTTGTTATGACAATTCAAACAGACTAAGTCATGGGTAGAAAAGAAAAATAATATTTTCCCATGAAGTGTAAACTTATAAACTAATAAAGAATCTCTCATGTTATGCATCTCCTTATTTCTGGCTAAAACAAATACAATATAATACTTGCTGGAGGAAAGTGGTGTCAGTCAAGCACCTTGGGATTCCCATGGATTGGGTTCACTTGACAAATTAAACAGTTACTTGAGGAAAAAAGAGATTATCCACAACATACTTAGATCCCTAAGGACTTGAATTATAGGAATTAACAGACATGAAATATAAAATGACTATGTATATTTTATTTTTAAATGTTATTTATTATATTTAAATGTTAAAAATATAAGATGGACCTGGAAAGAGGATCAAAAAATATCAAGGTTGACTCAGCAGATTTGAAAAAGAACAAAATAGAATTTCTAGAAATAAAAAATAATGTAGTAATTGAAATTTAAAACTCTATGGATGAGTTAAATAACATATTTAAAACAATTTAAGGAAGTATTACTGAATGCGAAAATATTCTGATCTCAAACTTCTCCAAGACATTTTTTTGCACATCACATATTTAAAGCTATAAAATTTGAGAAGCTTTGACATATGTATGCACCCATAAAACCATCACCATAAGCAAGAGAATGAATATACCCATTATCCCCAAAAGTTTCTTCACGCCCTTGGGCAATCCCCCATTGTCTTCCCTCCCAGCTCCATCCTAATCCCCAGAAACTGCTGAATGGCTCCATATCACTACAGATAATTTGCACTTTATAGAATTTTATTAAAAAGGGAATCAAATTGTATGTACTCTGTTTCATCTGGCTTATTTCATTCTGCATGACTATTTTCAGATTAACCCATATTGGTTGTATGTATCAATAGTTCATTCTTTTTAATTGCTAGGAAGTATTCCATTGTAGAATATATCACAGTTTGTGTATCCATTCACCTATTAATGGAAGTTTGAATTTTTTCCTTTTCTCTGTTATTACAAATAAAGCTGCTATGAACATTCTTATGCAAGTCTTTGTAGGACATACGCTTTCATTACTCAAATATTTAGCAGTGGAATAGCTGGAATATAAGGTAAATGTATGTTCAATTATTTAAGAAAGTGTCAAATAGTTTTTCAAAGGCATTGTACCATTTTATATTTCTACCAGCAGTGTTTTAGAATTCTAGTTACTCTACATCTCGCCAACCCTTTAATGTTTGCTATTGTTACAGGTGTGTAGTGGTATCCCAGTGTGGCTCTAATTTGTACCTCCTTAATAAGTAATGATGTGAGCAGTGTCTCAAGACATTAGACATCAGGCAAAAAAAGGAGAATTATCTCTGAGAAATGAAAAACAAATGAGGTCAGTCATATAATTTCCTCAGTTTACCGTTTAGAGAGAGTTTTCAGGCTGTTGCACAGGAAGACGGAGCACAGTGAGAAGCTGGTATTCTCCCTGAGTTGTTGATTGACCTGGGAGTCCAGGGAGGCCTACAAGGTTACAGTTCACAGAGTCAAATATGGGAGACAAGAGAGATGCAGAGAGAGAGAACTCCAGATATTTGCAGAGGGTCCACCTCAATACTACTGAGTATTGACCCTCCTGTGCATGGGAAAAAACTACTCCAGGTAAAAATCACTCTAAAGTATTAGAGAGAACAGTCACAAATGTCACAACACAGAGAATATGGCCTTTTCCCAACAGAGTGGAAAACATAATTCACAGAGCATTTAGGCAGAGTACACAAAAGGGTTTTGCTATATAGTGGGTAAAATTTGCACCTAATAAAGGTTAAAAAGGCTCAAAAGGTTTGACTTCAATAACTTAACTACACCTCAGAACAAAGCTTAAGAATACTTATAGAAATACAAACGTATGTAGTATTTCAGCAAAAATTTTAAATGTTGGCCATCTAACCAAAAATTACCAGTCATACAAAGAATTAGGGAAATAAAACCGATAGAGAGAAAACTGAAATAAACCAAACTAACACAGAAATCATGCAAATGGTGAATACAGTAGACAGGAGTTAATAGTATCACATATGTTCCAGATAACAGAGCAAAGATTAAACATGTTAAGTAGGGACATGAAAACTATCAAATCTAACTCTCAGAGATTAAAACTGCAATGTTTCATATGAGAGATATAGTGCATGGTGTAATAAGAAGATTAGACAACGAAGAAGAAAAGACTGGTGAACTTGAAGACAGAGAGCAATAAAACTATTCAAAATAAAAATGACTGAAAAAAAATGAACAGAGTTTCAGTGACCTGTGGAACAACTAGAGGCAGCCTAATATACATATAATTGGAGTCACCATTAGAGGGGAGTGATCAAAACCCTAGAGTTAACAGCATACCTGCTGGTAAAAGACTGAACAATTTCTATCTAAGATGAGAAACAAGCAAGGATCCACTTTCACCATTTCTATTATGCTGAATATTCTATACAGTACAGTAAGGGAAAAAAAAGAGAGGGAGGTTAGACTGGAAATTATCAAAAAGACAGAGAATAACAAATGTTGGTGACGACGTATAGAAAGAAGTACCCTCCTACACTGTTGGTAAGACTATAAATTGGGCAGCTATTATGGAAAATGGTGCAGAGATCCCTCAAACAACTACAAATAGAACTGTCATACAATCCAGCAATCCCACTGCTGGGTATATACCCAAAGGAATGGAAATCATCATGTCAACGGGACACCTGCATTCCCATGTTTATTGTAGCTCTATTTACAATAGCCAAGAGTTGGAAGCAACCTAAATGTTTATGGTTGTATGACTGGATAAGGAAAATGTGGTATAGTTACACAATGGAATACTACTCTGCGGTAAAAAAGAATGAAATTCTGCCATTCACAGCAACATGGATGAACTTAGGGAAAATTATATTAAGTGAAATAAGCCAGACATAGAAAGAGAAATACCACATGTCCTCACTTGTAAGTGGGAAATGGAAAAAAAAAAAAAAAGAAAGAAAGAAAGAAAGAAGAAAAAAACAAATAAATAGAAAAAGAAAGACACAACAATCACAACAATATGCTGAACTTTCAAAAGAAGAGAACAGAACTGAGGTTACCAGAGGTGAGAAAGTGGGAGGGGGAGGGAGTAAGGGAAGAACTGTGAAAGGGCCATAAAAATTGATTCCATGGTGTAATGTTGAATATACTAATTATCCTGATTTGAATATCACATATTGAACACAGGTATTGATATTCAACATGTACCCCACAGATATATACAATCACCTATGTTCCAATAAAAAAATATATAAATTTTTTAGAAAAGAGAGAGAGAAGGAATGAAAAGGGGAAGAAAAGACAGAGGGAGGGAGGAACAGCATCGGATTGTAAAGGAAGAAGTAAAACTGTATCCTCACATGACATGATCATCCACATTGAAAATTCCATCTATGATAATGCTACTAGAGTTAAAAGGTGAGTTTGGCATGTTTGAGAGATAGGAAATCCACATACAAAAATCAATTTTGTATATTAGCAATAAACAATCTCCAAATTAAATTTAAATATAAGTACTATTTAAAATAGCATCAAAGACAGGCAACAGCTTTGAAGTGTGGAGCAGGAAAAGAACTGTTTCTTAGCTGCAAAAGCGAGTCTTGAAACAGGGAACACGGTGCCAGGGCTGCTGTGGATGCAGACAGGATCCCGGAGGCCAGGGCCGCGCTGAAGGCGGCCAGCTGCCCTATTCAGGATTCGAGGTTTCAGGCCGGCATTAAAGAAGATTCCTGGGAGCGCCCGAACCGTGCCGCGACTGAACAGCCTGAGGCGACAGCAGCCGAGAACAGGGAAGGCGACAAACCAGAGGCAGAGAGTGAGTACCCGACCCGGCACAATCCTGTGAGTGACCCTTGGCCCAGCTCTGTTCGGGGGGCTGAAGACCACCCAGCGACGGGTTCACTCACCGCCCCGGGGCTGCCTCCATTTTCCCAGGTGCTGGCAGCTCTGCCCGGCTCGGCCGTCACTGAGCCTTCCCACATGATTGGCCCGGCGCGGGGCTTTCCGGAGCCTGCGGGCCGGCCTCCCCTCCCACTCCCTCCACGGTTCTCTGGTGGGGCTGGTGGCGTGGGGCGTCCCCGGCCAGTGTTGGGAGGGCAAGGAAGTATGGGCGGGCCGACTGTCACTCCACCACACCCTGGAGTCCGGCCCCCGGTAAACTTCCTGTTACTGGGAGGCAGATACCATCTCTGCGGCCACCAGTTCGGAAAAAAGCCTAACCAATTTCTGGTTGGGAATAGTGTGGTAGGAGAGTTCCCAGGTCCGCTTGAACCTGCCAGAGAGCTGGCTGCAGGTGGGCGCTAGATGCGGTCTATGCCGGGGGATACAAAGGTGAACAAGACCCGAGAAAGATCTACACAGTGCTACAAAGGCACCCAGAGCGACCGGTCGTCTGTGCCTACCAGAAACCTGGTAGACTTCCTGGGCGAGGCGGTGCTGAGCAGGGTCTTGAAGGCCCAGCTGATAGACAAGGGTTGCAGAAGACACTCCCCAGCCCAGCACAGTGCGCACAGAGTGGGGAGATGTGCGGCCAGGGAGGCGGAGACTCGACAGAAACCACACACCCGGTGGGGTCGCCGCTGCACGATCCAACAGCCTGGGCCAGAGCACACGGAACAGGGAGAAGTCCTGCACAGGAAGTGAAAGCTCAACAGAGATCACACACCCTGTGGTACGTGATCCACCAGCCCAGCAGAGTCCAAGCTGACCAGAAAGGTGGCTCCCTGGAGAAGCACAAGACCCGAGGCAACCACACACACAAGGCACTAGAGGCCAACTGAGCAGTCACGGAGGGAGCCATACGAAATTGGCAACCACAGCAACATCTTAGTTAGTCAATAGT
This sequence comes from Cynocephalus volans, assembly GCF_027409185.1. Classification (NCBI taxonomy): domain Eukaryota; kingdom Metazoa; phylum Chordata; class Mammalia; order Dermoptera; family Cynocephalidae; genus Cynocephalus; species Cynocephalus volans. The sequence continues at coordinate 132,883,060 of NC_084464.1, forward strand.
CTCGAACCGCTTGACTGTGAAACCCCCTGCCACAATGAATAAACACCAAAAAAAAAGATACCAGAAATACAAAAAATCAAGAAAGTACACCACCAAAAGTTAATAAATCTCAAACTCTAGATCCTATAGAACAAGAAGCCCTTGAAATGACTGACAAGGAATTTCGAGTGATAGTTCTAAGGAAACTGAATGAGATACAAGAAAACTCAGCTAGACATCATGATGAAATGAGGAAAAGTATACAGGATCTGAAAGTGGAAATGTACAAAGAAATCAATGTCCTGAAAAAAAATGTAGCAGAACTTGCTGAACTGAAGAAGTTATTCAACGAAATAAAAAACACAACGGAGAGTTTAACCAGCAGGCTTGTCGAAGTTGAAGAGAGAACCTCTGAACTTGAAGATGGGCTGTTTGAAAACACAAGCAGACAAAAAGAAAGAAAAAAGAATCAAGGACATTGAAGAAAATCTGAGAGAGATATCAGACAACCATAAGCGCTCAAATATCCGAGTCATGGGTATTCCAGAAGGAGAGGAAAATGGAGATTCCATTGAAAACATATTCAACAAAATAGTGGCAGAAAAATTCCCAGGTATAGGAAAAATCACAGATCTTCAGATCCAGGAAGCTCAACGATCTCCAAACGTATTCAACCCAAAAAGGCCTTCTCCAAGACATGTCATAGTCAAATTGGCAAAACTCAGAGATAAAGAGAGAATCTTAAAAGCTGCAAGAGAGAAGCGTCAAATCACCTATAAGGGAGCCCCAATCAGGCTAACATCAGACTTTTCATCACAAACCCTAAAAGCTAGAAAGGAATGGGATGATATCTTCAAAATACTAAAAGACAAAGATTGCCAGCCAAGAATACTCTACCCTGCAAGGCTATCCTTCCGAAATGAAGGGCAAATAGTATATTTCTCAGACAAACAAAAACTGCGGGAGTTCACTACCACACGACCACCCTTACAAGAAATCCTCAAGGGAGTACTGGGTTTGGTTCCCGAAAAATAACTACCACTGCCATAAAAACCCAAGAAAAATCTAAACCCGCGAGTATAATAAAAATGGCATTCATGAAGAGAAAGCAAGCAAACAAAAACGCTATCTACAACCTAAGGAACCAACAATCACAGAAACCAAACAGTAAATCAGAAAGCAAGGAACAAAAGACACCTAAGACAACCAAACAACCAATAAAATGCTAGGAATAAATCAACACCTTTCAATAACAACTCTTAATGTAAAAGGCTTAAATTTCCCAATCAAAAGACACAGACTGGCTGACTGGATCAAAAAGGAGGACCCAACTATATGCTGCCTACAAGAGACCCACCTCACCCATAAAGATTCACACAGACTAAGAGTGAAAGGATGGAAGAAGATTTACCATGCAAACAGAAAAGAAAAACGAGCTGGAGTAGCTATTCTTATATCTGACAATATAGACTTTAAACTAAAAACCATAAAAAGAGACAATGAGGGACACTACTTAATGATAAAAGGACTGATCCATCAAGAAGACATAACAATCATAAATACGTACGCACCCAATGTTGGAGCAGCCAGATTTATAAAACAAACTCTATTAGACCTAAAGAAGGAAATAGACACTAATACCATAATAGCAGGGGACCTGAACACCCCACTGTCAATATTAGATAGATCATCTAGGCAAAGAATCAGTAGAGAAACACAAGATCTAAACAAGACTCTAGACCAATTGGAATTGGCAGATATCTACAGAACATTCCACCCAACAACCTCAGAATATTCATTCTTCTCATCAACACATGGATCATTCTCCAGGATAGATCACATATTAGGTCACAAATCAAGTCTCAATAAATTCAAAAAGATTGGAATTATCCCATGTATCTTCTCAGACCACAATGGATTAAAACTAGAAATTAATAACAAACGAAACTCTGGAAACTATACAAACACATGGAAATTAAACAGCATTCTACTTAATGACATATGGGTCCAAGAAGAAATCAAGCAGGAAATCAAAAAATTTATTGAAACTTATGAAAACAATGGTACATCATACCAAAACCTGTGGGGTACTGCAAAAGCAGTATTGAGGGGAAAATTTATTGCATTAAACGCTCACTTCAGAAGAATGGAAAGATGGGAAGTGAACAACCTAACACTTCACCTTAAAGAACTAGAAAAACAAGAAAAATCCAAACCTAAAGTTAGCAGACGGAAAGAAATCATTAAGATCAGAGCAGAACTGAATGAAATTGAAAACCAAAAAACAATTCAAAAGATGAACGAATCAAAAAGTTGGTTTTTTGAAAAAATAAATAAAATTGACAAACCATTAGCATGGCGACAAAAAAAAAGAAGAGAGAAGACTCAAATAACAAAAATTAGAAATGAAAAAGGCGATATTACAACTGATTCATCTGAAATACAAGGAATCATTCGAGACTACTATAAACAACTATACGCCAACAAATTTGAAAATCTGGAGGAAATGGATAAATTTCTGGACACACACAAGCTCCCAAAACTGAAACATGAAGACGTAGAAAATTTGAATAGACCAATAACAATAAAGGAGATTGAAGCTTGTATCAGAAGGCTCCCAACAAAGAAAAGCCCAGGACCAGATGGATTCACAGCAGAATTTTACCAAACATTCAAAGAGGAATTGAAACCGATTCTTTACAAACTATTCCAAAAGATTGAAACGGACGCAACTCTCCCAAACTCATTCTATGAAGCAAACATCATCCTGATACCAAAACCAGGTAAAGATATAACCAACAAAGAAAACTACAGGCCAATATCCTTGATGAATATAGATGCAAAAATCCTCACTAAAATACTAGCAAACTGGGCCGAGCCCATGGCGCACTCGGTAGAGTGCTGCGCTGGGAGCGCAACAATGCTCCCGCCGCGGGTTCGGATCCTATATAGGAATGACCGGTGCACTCACGGAAAAAAAAAAAAAAATACTAGCAAACAGAATACAGCAACACATACGTAAAATTATTCATCACGATCAAGTGGGATTCATCCCAGGGATGCAAGGTTGGTTCAACATACGCAAATCAATAAATGTGATACACCATATTAATAAACTCAAACACAAGGACCATATGATCATCTCTATAGATGCTGAAAAAGCATTTGATAAAGTTCAGCACTCATTCATGACAAAGACCCTCTATAAGTTAGGTATAGAGGGAAAGTATCTCAACATAATTAAAGCCATATATGCCAAACCCACTGCCAATATCATCCTGAATGGGCAAAAGCTGAAAGCTTTTCCTTTAAGAACAGGAACTAGACAAGGATGCCCACTCTCACCACTCCTATTCAACATGGTGTTGGAAGTACTAGCCAGAGCAATCAGAGAAGAGAAGGAAATAAAGGGCATCCAGATTGGAAAAGATGAAGTCAAACTGTCCCTGTTTGCAGATGACATGATCCTATATATCGAACAGCCTAAAACCTCTACAAAAAAACTGCTGGAATTGATAAATGATTTCAGCACAGTAGCAGGATACAAAATCAACACACAAAAATCAGTAGCATTTCTTTTCTCCAATAGTGAACATGCAGAACGAGAAATCAAGAAAGCCTGCCCATTTACAATAGCCACCAAAAAAATAAAATACTTAGGAATTGAGTTAACCAAGGAGGTGAAAAATCTCTATAATGAGAACTACAAACCACTGCTGAGAGAAATTAGAGAGGATACAAGAAGATGGAAAGATATCCCATGCTCTTGGATTGGAAGAATCAACATAGTGAAAATGTCCATACTACCCAAAGTGATATACAAATTCAATGCAATCCCCATCAAAATTCCAAAGACATTTTTCTCAGAAATGGAAAAAACTCTCCAGACATTTATATGGAACAATAAAAGACCACGCATAGCCAAAGCAATGCTGAGCAAAAAAATTAAAGCTGGAGGCATAACACTACCTGACTTTAAGCTGTACTACAAAGCGATAATAACCAAAACAGTATGGTACTGGCATAAAAACAGACACACTGACCAATGGAATAGAATAGAGAATCCAGAAATCAACCCACACACTTACTGCCATCTGATCTTTGACAAAGGCACCAAGCCTATTCACTGGCGAAGGGACTGCCTCTTCAGCAAATGGTGCTGGGATAACTGGATATCCATATGCAGGAGAATGAAACTAGACCTATACCTCTCACCGTATACTAAAATCAACTCAAAATGGATTAAGGATTTAAATATACACCCTGAAACAATAAAACTTCTTAAAGAAAACATAGGAGAAACACTTCAGGAAATAGGACTGGACACAGACTTCATGAATTCGTCCCCAAAAGCACGGGCAACCAAAGGAAAAATAAACAAATGGGATTATATCAAACTAAAAAGCTTCTGCACAGCAAAAGAAACAATTAACAGAGTTAAAAGACAACCAACAGAGTGGGAGAAAATATTTGCAAAATATACATCAGACAAAGGATTAATATCCAGAATATATAAGGAACTCAAACAACTTTACAAGAAGAAAACAAGCAACCCAATTAAAAAATGGGCAAAAGAGCTAAGTAGGCATTTCTCTAAGGAAGATATCCAAATGGCCAACAGACATATGAAAAAATGCTCAACATCACTCAGCATCTGGGAAATGCAAATCAAAACCACATTGAGATACCATCTAACCCCAGTTAGGATGGCTAAAATCCAAAAGGCTCTGAACGATAAATGCTGGCGAGGTTGCGGAGAAAAAGGAACTCTCATACATTGTTGGTGGGACTGCAAAATGGTGCAGCCTCTATGGAAAATGGTATGGAGGTTCCTCAAACAATTGCAGATAGATCTACCATACGACCCAGCTATCCCACTGTTGGGAATATACCCAGAGGAATGGAAATCATCAAGTCAAAGGTATACCTGTTCCCCAATGTTCATCGCAGCACTCTTTACAATAGCCAAGAGTTAGAACCAGCCCAAATGTCCATCATCAGATGAGTGGATACGGAAAATGTGGTACATCTACACAATGGAATACTACTCAGCTATAAAAACGAATGAAATACTGCCATTTGCAACAACATGGATGGACCTTGAGAGAATTATATTAAGTGAAACAAGTCAGGCACAGAAAGAGAAATACCACATGTTCTCACTTATTGGTGGGAGCTAAAAATTAATATATAAATTCACACACACACACACACACACACACACACACACACAAACCGGGGGGGGGGGAGAAGATATAACAACCACAATTACTTGAAGTTGATACGACAAGCAAACAGAAAGGACATTGTTGGGGGGAGGGGGGAGGGAGAAGGGAGGGAGGTTTTGGTGATGGGGAGCAATAATCAGCCACATTGTATATCGACAAAATAAAATTTTAAAAAAATAATAATAAAATAAAATAAATAAATAAATTAAAAAAGAATGCATCTGCTCCTGCTGAGCTAACGCCCCCCCCAAAATAAATAAATAAAATAAATAAAATAATAAAATAGCATCAAAAAATATAAACTACTTAGGAATAAATCTGGCAAAAATACATAAGACCTCCACACTAAAATCTAAAAACATTGCTTAGATAAAATAAATTTTAAAAATTCATGACACTGGGTTAGGCAAAAGTTTCTTAGTTACACCACGAAAAGCATGGTCTGCAAGAAAAACATAAGTTAGATAAAGACTTTACCAAAATTAAGAACTGCTGTTCTTCAAAAACACTGTTAAGTGAATGAAAGGACACACCACAGAATAAGACAAAGTATGGGCAAGTCACATATGTGATAAACAATTTGTATCCAGAATATTAAAGAATATTCAAGATTTAATCATAAGAAAACAAACATCCCATTTTAAAAATGAACAAAGATTTGAAGAGGCACTTCATCAAAAAAGATATATGAATGGTAAATAGGCACATGAAAAGATGTTCAACATCATCAGTCACTGGGGAAATGCAAATTGAAACCACAATAGACACAGCTATTAGAATGTCTAAAACTTAAAATGACTTACTATTCCAAACGTTGGCAAGGACGTGGAGGCCCTGAAATACTCATACATTGTTGCCAGGAATGAAAATGGTGCAACTATTTTGAAAACCGTTTGGTAGCTTTTTAAATGTTAAATATACTAGCTTACCATAGGAATCAGTAATTCCGTTCTTAGGTATGTATTCAAGAGAAAAGAAAGCATATGTCCATACCATGACTTGTACACAAATGTTCACAGCAGATTTATTGAGAAGAGCTCCGAACTGGAAACAACCCAAACACCCATTAATGAGTGAATGAATAAACAAATTGTGTTGTATGTATACAATGGACTACTACTGAAGTCACCTTGAATGTGCATCAATAGTAGAGGGCTGCAAAAATTATGGTTTATACATAATACAGTATTAAATTATATAAATATTAAAATAAATTTGTTATAGTTTGACTTGTAAATGATAAGGGTGATAATTTGAAAAAGAAAATTTCAAAGTAATATGCATAGTGATTCTAATTTTATCTAAATAAAAGGGGAGAATAACCCAATAAAATCCTACATTATTTTGTAAATGTTTTCTTCAGCATAAAGTTATAGAAAGACCCAGAGAAATCTGCTAACATTGGTTACCTCAGGGAAGTGGAATTTGGAGGAAGGGGACAACATTAATTTTTCTTTTATACTTTTTTACTTGTTATAACAAATATATTTTACACTTTTTATTTGTTATAACAAATACATATTACATTGAAAATGTAATAATTATGCATGTTAAAAAATATTCTCGTGTTAGAAAAACAAGAAAAACATTCTCTTGAGAAACACTATAACAAACTCCTTAATCTTTCAAAGAATGAGGGATATAACTTAACAGTTGTGCTCTCTTTTCAGGATCGTTAAAGGCCAGTCCAGGAGTATCTGATATCACATATGAATTTCACGTGATTATTATTTCAAGCTGAAAAAGAAGTAAATTATTCCATAAAATGTCTAATTTTATTTTTTTTAGACATATCAAATGAACCAGTGGTAGTGGAGAAGGAACAAAGACATCTGTAACTAGTTGTGATCAATTAGTTGTAAACATCACTGCAGTAGGACCCACCCATAAAATATCTTTAGCACTTAGAATAAACATAGTTTGAAATAATGTGACCAAATCAACAATCTGTTGGAAAATTTTATTCGTTATATGAGTGGAAAATATTACTCAGAGTACTGACATTTCCTCTTAATCATTATAAAAAGCACTTAGTTATCTAACCTTGTAAATTTAATTCAATTGTGAATCTTACACTCTTGCAATGAGAGCAAGCCTTACATAACAAATAAGGTGCATCTGGCAGTCTCCTTAAAAAAACAAAGCTTTATTTTAAAAGTGGATATAGAAATAAAAAGCAAAGATAGTAAAAGTAATAAATTCCAAATTATAAAAGAACTAATATAAAATATACAATCCAGTTGGATGTAAACAAATATATTTCATTTTTTTCCCTCTTCTCGAAGTCTTGGAAAATTCAATGAAATCAAAGTGAGAGTTTCCAACTGCTCTAAATTATTGGATGTAATTATCCAATATTTCAAAAATATTGATATTTTATAAAAAGCTCTAAAAATTCTTTATCTATTGTTGAAACACAACACAGTAGAAAGGGATATAAATTTTAGGTATATTTTTTACCTTGCAATTGTTTTATATTTCATATGTTGAAAGAGATACAGACAAGTAACAGCAATTTATGACCTAAATTTGAATACCAGTTTCCATTAAATAAATGGATGAGAAAGGAGTTTTTTCCCCTCATTGGACTTCATTTTTTGCAACCATGAAATAAAATGTTGACAAAAGCAAACAGAAGGTTTATACTGTTGGAGGAAAAACGGGTTACCATAAATGACAGTATTTCACGCCTAGCACGCCTCAGGTGCTTTGCAAACATTTTCAAACAATTTTCACAGTAATCTTGTGAATAGGTCATATCTCCATTTTCCCAGTGAGGAAACTGAAATTTAGAGACGTTCTATAAGTTATTCAATGTCATAAAAGTGGTAAATGATACAGCAAGAATTTGAAACCAAGTCTATGAGGCCAGAAAGACAGGGCCCTTCAAACTTGGGCTCCCAGAAGTTAAATAGATTGTTGAAGATTCTATTGCTAGACTAAGTGAAGGGTGCAGTAGTAATTCAGAGCTCGGACGTTAGAATCACAGAAGGTAGCTCGTCCACAGTTACCATTTCCTAGCTCTGTGACATTAGAGAAGATACCTAATTTTTTTTTCTTTTTTTCCTGGTTGCTGGCTGATTTAGCAATCCAAACCCTTGACCTTGGTGTTATAACACTCTGCTCTAACTAACTGAGTTAACCAGCTACCCAACAATGAATTTTTCTGAGCCTCAGTTTCCTCATCTGCAAAATGGCATAAGTAGTAAGTAAAGCACTATGTCTGGTAAACAATGAGCAATAAATAAATATTCGTTTTCTAAAAATTCAATGTCTTTAAAGCATTTTCAAAGTAACATTAAGAAGATAGGAATTGTTATTTCCATTTTACATATGGCTATATACTGACTTCAAGATCATAAAAGTTAAGGGAAAAGTAAAGGGGCATACTCAATAAAAGGCGATGATACTGGTTGTTGTAATAAAAAAACCTATGTTTAGTTTCCATCTAAAAGAACTAATTTTATCTTGAAGTAATAAGGATAAAATCAGTTATGAGGAAAATACCCAATTTCATTAATAAAGGTGATTTTAGTAAGTCTACAGAAAATTTTAATAATTATGAGAAACAAATATACATCTTTGGAGGATGACTTTAAAGCAGTATTTTTTCAAATCTTGGGCAATAAAATAATCTCTTGAGATCTGTACTAGGCCCATGTTTCCATAAAATGAAAAGCTAAATGATACAAAGCTTTTTAATAAAGAAACCCACATACATCACATGCACTTAAACTATTAAGAAAACATGACTGATGATGATGGAAATGGACATCGTTCCAACAAATGGCACAGTCAAGTCACCAGTTCTAGGGAAGACGCCTTTATTTCCACAAAAACTGAAAGGCTATCACCCTCTCCTTAGGAATCGCCTGCAGCTTTAAAGAACTAAATGGTTACATGCACATGTATGCAATTAAGAGGTAGCCTTGATTTCTATTTCAGACAGTATGATGCAATTTGCCAGAGTTTTAACATTAAGTAAAACTTGTTAAAGCCACACAATGGTATCATTCAAGATAAAATCAGTGACCCCATTTAGGTATTAAAGGTCACAGTCTGCAGTGCCTTTCAATATTTCACACTAGGGGCTTTGGTACGGTGAAGGCATTCTCTGGTTAAAAAATGCAGTTACCCTGGCAACAAGTAACTACAGGGATTCTGCATTCTAATTTGACATATTAGACTATGGATTTAAAGTTTAGCCAGCAGCTGCTAGTTGGCTCTAGTCCAGGCAGATTTTGGTTGTAGTATTAAGTATCCTTTGCCACATGCAGGACCAAATGCTTCTGCACAGACCAGTGTGTAATACTTCAGAACATTAACGTTGAAGCAAGACTCCTATTTTTTAGTCAATAAATGCTCTTTCCACAGACCTAAAAGTCACGTTTTGAGGTTAAACCAGCAAAAATGCTTATACATGTTTATTTTAAAAATATACTCTCTTCCTCAGGGAAAAGAATACCATCAAATAAACTATCCACAACGGGCAAGTTACTTCATCTCTCTGGGCTTCAGTTTCCTCATCTGTGAAATGTGGATAGCAGTACTGCCCACTCCATAGGCTTTTTTATGAGGATTGATGATCCCTAACATGGGCAGTCCTCTCAATAAATGGTGGTTCTTAACACCTTATTCTGGCACTTAAGAACAGAAACAGAGAGGCTACCTAAAAGCCATCCTCATGACACTGGCTCTTCTCCCGATCTACAATCCATCTACTTTTACCTTCCTCAAATTACTCTTCCTATACAGCATGTGCTTGTGCCCATAATGTCACTGCTCTCTCCTTTCTCGACTTTTCTGCCTCTACCATGTTGTTTGACATGAATGTTCATTCACTGGTTTGGGGGGTTCTCTATTACTTGTATGTTATCTTTTCTTCCCAGCTAGATGGTGAGGCCCTTGAGGTGAAAGGCTATGCTTTCTATTGCCTTCTATCTGATCAAAGACACAGCACTGAGTGTTGTCCCACGCAGGTTCACTAGACACTCATTGGTTCTTCTTTGGTATTTAGAGGTGTAGTGTGAAGGGATGTTTCCAGCAGACTAGGACATACCGTGGGCATATGGAGTACACATCTGATTTCTGAAATATACCATAAACCAAAGTGCCTCTCCAATATCTTCAGGACTTCCTCTGGCCAAGCTAAAGGCTGAAAAGCTATGGGTAGCATTTACACACTTATTAACAATTACATACATGGTCTTGCCTTTCCTTAAGACTCCTCATAGAGCAATTCAGTGAGATTTCACTGATAAGATCTCTCTGTGTTGGTAATGGAATGCATTTTAAAGACAGTGAGGTGGCCTTCAGTATAAAATGGGTCCATTACATTATAAACATTAATGTAAAGGGTGAAGTTTGACAGATATATTTCACTAAAACATAAATCTCTTTCCCTTCATAGAAGAAAGTATCCCTTATATCTGAATTAGTTCAAATTTTACAGTGAAAGTCAGCTGTGGTTCTAGGAAACAGCTGGTATTTTTGCCTCTCCACTTCCACAAAGAAATATGCAATGCATCAAGGAAGAAACTACCTTCAAACCATAAACAGCTTAGTTGTGCTTCGTGTGCAGATAACTAACAGTGCATTTTGATACAGATGTTCCATGTGTGTTCAATCTTTACATTATCTGTTGAATAAAACAGTTTATTACTCTAAAAATATGTCTTCATGCTACTTCATATGAAGGGCATCTTACTAGGTGCTATAAAACATAACAGCAAATACAGTCTACTGGGAAATTTTAATAAATATGAAACAGGGATTCTCAAACAGGGAATTTCTATTAGGGTCACTTAGGGAACTTTTCCAAATAACAGCAACCACCAGTCTCCATTCCTAAAGGTTTTTATTCTGATGAGTCTAATATGCCCCCTATGAATCAAGAATCAATCAAGCTATGAATCAAGAAAAATACAACAATGACTCAATGAAGCAAGACTAAACCATAACATTTCTGATATGTTAGTCCAATATTTTTGTTTACAAAATAGATACATTATTAAACTCTTGTACAACCTGAATTTCTGACGTAGAAATACATTCATATTAAACGCACCAAGGAAGTCTGGATATCGTAAAGAATACAACCATGCAGCCTTTTATAACTTGATTAAAGTTGTAAAAAACAGTCCTCTGACTTATGAGTTTTATAAACTTGAATATAAAATATCTCATCTATTAAAAGTGAGTTTCCACTATATATATATAATTTTTTCTGCTAATTACTAGAAGCTCCATTCATCAAAACTGTAAGTAGTTTTATTATTGCATCAATAGGGTAATGAATGTCATCCTGTTTTTATTATATACAATTTTTTACATTGAAAATAAACATCAAAATGAAATTGGCATACTCTATGCTATGGGAACACACAAAAATTATCTGCATTCCTATTACAATTCTTAAGACAAACTTCTATTACAGTTTATTTTATAAATGTATACATTTTATAAATACATAAGTATTTATAAACTTATTTTATAAATTTCCAGCTTTGTCAACTCCAGTATTTAACGATAGAAGTCATAGGATTTTAAGGGCTGAAGATCACTTAGAACAGCCTGCCAGTTACACAGATGTATAGTCTTTGAATTGCGTTATTAACATTCAATCTCTTGAGAGGCACCACGGTGTAATCACATTAATTTTCAGCTGACCAATGGTTAAGGCAGGATTAGAACCTAGACTCTAAGTCTGGCTTCTATGCTACTCTGAGATGCCAACACTTCTAGTTTTCTCCCAACAACATATCTCCTCTTGTTTTAGGGCACTTTAGGCATTCTGTCATAAATTTAACTGCCAAATGAAAATGTTAGCATTTCCTCTCACAAGTTGCTTTTTATAGACCATGATAGTGAAGGGGAATAAAACAGTCTATTTCCATTATTTTCACTTAACTCTGAAGACAATTTTAACTCAGCTTAAACAGAAGGCTGTTGGCTTGTTTCCCACGATCCTTGGGCTACAAGATGTGTCCAATATGATTAGCAGGCTCATTACCTTCTTTCCACTGACATTATTTCTAATTCCTTTTCTCCATAACATCATCTCTGAAATCTAACAAACATTCTGCCCCTTTTTGTAGCCAGATGCCTAATCATCTTAAATCTAATCTTATTTAAATAACTTCAATAAATCACAAGCGAAACTTTATATGTGTCATCCATTGTCAATAAGCACTTGCCAACTCTCAAGGGTGAGAACACCAGGCTTCTGTGTACTCATATGCCATCCAACTAAGTCTAAGTCAGTTCCCAGGATCGTTGAACTGGCGTTTCTGGAATGTTCCGGTGGGGTCTGATCATGTAACCCTAAGTCTATCCACAGATCCTGTAGGACTCAAAAGTAGCTGTCATAATATGGCATTGCACACTGCAAAATTTAAGATGGTAGATCTCATGTTAAGAGTTCTTAGCACAACAAAAAACAAAGGGCCATGAGGAAACTTTGGGAGGTGATGAATATGTCTATTACCTTGACTGTGGACTAGTATCACAGATGTTTGCATGTGCCCAAACTCATCAAATTGCACATATTAAATATGTACAGGTTTTTTACATCAATTTATACCTCAATAAAGCTGTCAAAAAAAAAAGTGACCTGGGCTCTCAGAGGTTTACTCAAAGACTCGTAGCTGGATATCATATATCTCTTGCACAAATTATTTTTCATTGTAACATATACATTTTGAAAAAATCATAAGGCCTATGCTAGTAAAACTATAGAGAGAAAGTCCATTAGTTTTGCTAGTAATATCTGTATTCCAGTCTTGGCCCTGATTCACATAATTTGTATAATGTTGAGCAAGTTTCTAAAGCTTGCTATGCCTCCGTGGGCTCATCTGGAAAGTGGTGGTGCTTCAACGTACCTCATGGAAGCCTGTGAAAATCTAATGAGAAAATATATTTAAAAATAGGGAAAACAGTAAAAAATAGGTAAATATTTTAGCTATATGCTTCCTGTATGTAAGTAAAAGTCATTCATGTCTTAATGGTACCATACCTCTTAATCCTATTGTACAATCAACATCTAGAATTCAACATAAATGTCTTAATATTCTTTCAATTAAAGTGCTGTTAATTAAATTATTTACCAATTCTTGTAGCCAATGATTACCAATAAATAGGCTAGTGCCTTTCAATTTTGTCATCTAACCTCTTGGACTACTTGAAAAAGATATACTAGATTGGGGGTAGAGTTGAGTGGTAGAAGAAAAACTAAGAAAAATAAGTATCTTTTTATGTCTGTTAAAAATGACATTACTTAAGGCCATAGAATGGAAAGCTAACGGGTGACCTAAGAATGTGAAAGAATATTTCCCAGAGGATAGTCACCAGGTGGTTTTTATCCTTACTTAGACAAGAACAGGAGAAAACTAGCTTGAATTTCACTTGGTTTAGAATAATGGAAGCAAACTATGAAATCTAATTCCCAGGGAATCTTTTCTTCAAAATAAAGTAGAAACTTAGTGCCTACCATGGTTTTAGTGCAGCCCCGACTCTAAGTATGAGAAAATACTAGATGAAGTTCTAGTCTTCCATCTCCATAATCCCCTTCCAGGGAAGAAAACAAGCTATTACGAGCCTATTATGCAACAGGTGTTTTTACTTGTATTTATTTAATCTTCACTGAAAATTATTTTTCCTACTTTGCAAATGAAGATTCAAGCTCTGGAAGAGTTTAGGTTGCCCAGGGTCATGGAGCTAATGAAAAACACTGTTAGAATACAAATGCCACCTGTCTCCAGAGCCCATTCCTGCGCATTGCACCAACCCATCTCAGTAAAGCCTTGCTCACCTCGGTGCTCTTAATTTTTATCCTTATTTTAAAAGGACATTATTTCCACAATTTAACAAGTATCCCAAAACCAAAGTAAATTGGGAATATAGCTAGTACTTATTGAGCTATCTAATATATGACAAACACATGAACACTCTACAGATATTATCTCATTTTATGACAGCTAACATTTGAGGAAAATACCATCTGTTATTAACTCTATTTACAGATGGAAACCCAAGATTCAAAGAAGCTAAATGGCTTGCCCTAGATCCCACACCGCTAGGATGTGGACCACGCCAAGATTTCAATCATGTGGTCCAACCCCATAGACTATGCCACAGATAATATAAACACTGTAAAGATTGGTGGTTTCATAGTTTGATTTGATGTGAATGCTTGCAATTTTCATTGTCTTTTTGTGTCTATAAGCAGTTGTTATAGAAGCTTAATAGTCATTAAATAATATCATAACAGGCTCAGTTGAGTGGATGAGAATTTAAAGATTAAAAAGTGAGTGGTTTGGGCCGAGCCCGTGGCGCACTCGGAGAGTGCGGCGCTGGGAGCGCGGCGACGCTCCTGCCACAGGTTCGGATCCTATATAGGAATGGCCGGTGCGCTCACTGGCTGAGGGCCGGTCACAAAAAAGACAAAAAAAACGTGAGTGGTTTATAGCCCAGTTCCGGTCACGAAAAACACACAAAAAAAGTGAGTGGTTTATAGCCCAGTGATAAGAAAGCCTATGAGCCTCTTTAAAAAAAAATCAGGTATTTTTGTTAACAGACCAAGCAGCCACAGACACCTCTAAACATTCTGGATTTTCCTGGGGATTCTGGCACATTTTGGCAAGCTCTAGAAAAGCCTCCTGATATATGCTAAGAGAGCCCATGCCCGAGGTACTAGAGAAGGCAGCCTTTGAACTTCAAGGGAGGCAGTGGGGTCCTAAGCATTTTCACCCTGGCATGCCCAGGGACTGTGAGAAGCAAGCATGTCGGGAACTCACAGGCCACAGGGCATCCAAACCTCAGCACAGACCCCACTTTCTGTTTCCTCAAGTCATAGATATTTAGAAGTAGAAAGAGCCAATTGAGAACATCTGGTCCAATCCCTTTATCTTACAGACAAGGAATGTGAGGACCAGGCGAGGTTTAGTACTTTCTCTAAGGTCAGAAAGTTAATTAGTGACAGAGCCAGCAATAAATCACTTCCATGAAAAGACGTCCTTTCAAAGTGAATTCAATTACCTTGCACTCTCAAGTGACTATTAAGAACACCCGTGTAGCTAGGCCATCTCCAGTGCTTCTGTGAAGTAGACGTAAGCCAAGAGGATCTAGAATAAACTTTACAACATTGAGCGATCTAGTCAATCTTTAAAATACACTAATTTGAGTCAAATCATTACTGTTAGGAGCAGTGTCCAACGTTTTTTCTGTCCAAAGTTATAGTTTCAGATACAATAAATGCCCAAGTATTTTCATCTCTTCTAGTAGATGAAAGATATATAAAATTTCAGATATAGTTGGATATAAAGGATAAGATTATTTGGCATTTGTAAACTTTGCACCAAAAAACCCCAAAGAAAGGGATGTTTTTTTATTTCATAACAAAACTTTTTCTAGAAGATCAAGAATCACCAATTTTGTCAACTGATGATGAAACCCACAGGTGTAATGGTAATCCCTCGGTATTAAAAATTTAATAACTAAGTAGTGTTGCAAAATATTTTAAAGGAGTGGAAAGTATTTTCATATTGTGAAAGTTAATTTGTTTTAACATGCTAAATAGATATATCTAAAGATCCAAATATTTGCCTTTAGGAAATATGGTCAAATTAATAACGGATAAAAGAGAAACACCAGTGAGCAAAAAAACATTCTACAGAATTGGAATGGATATGGGTGAAAACACAGCCACAGCAAACACCTACTGGTCTTCCACATGATAAAGTGAAATGGAAGGTGAACACATGAAGAAACAATGAGAACCGCAGTGTGGAGTCTGTGGAAAGGCAACCTGATAACACACCAAAATGCTATTTCCAGCTGGGGGAAAAACGCATCAATTAAAATGTATTTTGAAATATCATTTCAGAAAAAAAAGAAAGGAGGGAGATATACTGTCAGAGAAGAGCTAATTCTAATAGTTATAAAATCATGTAGTTTCACACAGCATGTTCAAATTCCCACAATTTACGAAATTTAATACAGAAAGCTTATGCATTTTTACAAAGGGAAACCTCTATCACACTTGACATTTCAGGAATGTATTAATGATAAAGTTCCCCATTTGACGGTGCCCTTTTGTTCAGTAAAAGGAGTGAACACAAGAGGGAAATTGACCAGCAATGTCCATCTAACATGGTATAAACAGCCAAATGTTCATATTATGTGCCTAGTACAGGAAAATCAATTTTTGAGTAAATATTTCATAGCTCTACAGTACTCTGGCATCGAGGGCATTCCATGGCTATTCAATGTCAATTATTCTTAGATTTTCTTGTTCTAGGAAACATTCCTCAAATTAAATTATTGAGATTTATGAATGCCACCAATAAAAGAGAACAGCAACATGCAATTTCATGGAAAGAAAAATGTGTGTTCAGTGTCAATAAAGCATTGCATTTCCCTTCCTTCATCTATTGATAATGAAGACAAAGATGATAGTGTTTTGTTTGCCTCAACTCCACATTTCTCCTAAGCAGAAAGCTTTCAGGATGACCTCCCTAAATGAAATGGTCAACAATCTAGGCTTTATTTGGAACCCTGATTGTCTAGGATGGGTTGGTTGGTTGGGGATCCTTCAGTAATCCAGAAACTTAACAAGATAATCAATAGATTAGCAATTGTGCATTGCTAGTGATCTACATAATTTTATTTACTCTATTTACTTTATTTAATAGACACTATGTGCCAGGCATTGTTCTAAATACTTTGCAAATATTAAACTTATTTGACTCACTGAATAGTCATAACAACCCTGTTAGGTAAAAACTATTATTCTCCCCAATTTTCAGGTGAGGAAACTGGCACAGAGAGGTAAATAATCTGCCTGAGGTCACACAACCAGTAAGAGTAATCTTTTCTTAGAATTCACAGTAGTCAAACTTTTAGCATGACGCTCTGTCATTTTCTGGGTCTCCTCACTAAATAATACTTTTTAATAAAAAATCATTCAGAGAGCAATGCTGAAGATAAATTGCCTGATAATATTTGGGTTTATTAAGAGTTTTCTAAGTGTTAGACACTGTGCTTACTTAAAACAAAACAAACAAAAACCTCCTATTTAATCCTTAGTCTAAACAACTCCACAAGGAAGGTACCATTCCCATTTAAATGAGAAAACCGAGCTGTGGGTGGCTAACAACTTTCTCCTGGTTACATGAAATAAAGAGAAAAAAGAGATTAAAACCTAGGCCATCCATCCAATCGCAGAAACCACCTGCAATATCATGAGGCTTACTACATCCCTACTAGGAAGTTGGTCCTTTAAGGGGAGAGGACTAGGGGATGATGATTCTGCCTGTTTTTCCTTTTTCCCCTTTTAACATAATAGGCTATCAATAAGCATTTATGAAGTTGAGTAAGACACATCATGCTTAAACAGATGAATTAGGAGTATAGTTTATCTTTGAGAATTCCCTAATAATAAAAGCCCCTCAAAAGAAGCAGTGTGATAAACCAACTGACAACCCAAGCTTCTAGCAGAGTATATCTAAACATTCATTACTATTAATCACAATAAGGACATTACTATTGACTAAAGAAAGTAGAAAGAATCACCACTGAAAATTTTTGAATTTAAGGTAAAGTGACACCTATGGCAAAGCTTAAAGAGGGTCATGCTGAAATATGGAGAGATAGGTTGGAAAGTGGGTCTCAAGTGTGAGACACAGAGATCTCAGCCCAGAAGTGTGGTTTTAATATAAATTACCAAGAATATTATTTTCTACAATTTCCATATCTACCTGCAAGTGTGACATGCTGTCATTTGACAGTAAGTACATTTTCAAGTCACAATTTTAAATCTTTTTTCAAGAATCAAAATACATTATTGGAGAATATAAATGCAACTGATTTGGGGGCATTTATTTTGTACCCTGCAACATTACTGAAGTTATTAACCAGCTCTAGGAGTTTTTTGATTGAGTCTTTAGGTTTTTCTGTATATAGTATCATGTCATCTGCAAATAGGGATAGTTAGACTTCATCTTTTCCAATCTGGATGCTCTTTATTTCTTTACAACAATCATAAAAAAAAAAAAAAACCTAGGAATCAATTTAACCACGGAGGTGAAAGATCTTTACAATGAGCACTACAAACCACTATTGAAAGAAATTAAAGAAGATACAAAAAGATGGAAAGGCATTCCATGCTCTTGGATTAGAAGAATTAACATTGTGAAAATGTCTATACTACCCAAAGCAATCTACAGATTCAATGCAATCCCCATCAAAATTCCAATGATATTCATCACAGAAATGGAAAAAACAATCTCAACATTCATGTGGAACAACAAAAGACCCCAAATAGCCAAATCAATCCTGAGCAAAAAAAATAAATAAATAAAGCTGTAGGCATAACACTACCTGACTTCAAATTATACTACAAAGGTATAGTAACAAAATGGCATGGTACTGGCATAGAAATAGACACTCAGACCAGTGGAGCAGAATAGAGAACCCAGAAATCACTCCTCAGCCTTATAGCCATCTGATATTTGACAAAGGGAACAAAAACATACATTGGGGAAAAGACCACCTCTTCAATAAGTGGTGCTGGGAAAATTGGATATCCATATGCAGAAGAATGAAACTAGACATGCACCTCTCACCATATACTAAAATCAACTCAAAATGGATTAAGGACTTAAGTATAAGACCTGAAACTGTAAAATTCCTAAGGGAAAATATAGGTGAAACACTTCGGGAACTAGGTCTGGGCACAGACTTTGTGAACATGAGCCTGAAAGCATGAGCAACAAAAGAAAAAATAAACAAATGGAACTATATCAAACTAAAAAGCTTCTGCACAGCAAAGGAAACAATAAACAGAGTAAAATGACAACCTACAGAGTGGGAGAAAATTTTTGCTAACTATTCATCCAACAAGGGATTAATACCCATAATATACAAGGAACTCAAACAATTACACAGTAAAAAAACAAATAACCCAATTAAAAAATGGACAAAGGAGCTGAATAGACATTTTTTCAAAGGAAGATATACAAATGGCCACAGGTACATGAAAAAGTGCTCAACATCACTAGTCATCAGGGAAACGCAAATTAAAACCACACTAAGGTGTCATCTCACTAAGGTGTCATTATAGCCACTCAGTTAGACTGGCTATAATCAAAAAGACAGAGAATAACAAATGCTGGTAAGGATGTGGAGAGACAGGAACACTCCTACACTGATGGTGGGACTGTAAATAAGTACAACCACTATGGAGAACAGTATGGAGGTTTCTTAAACAACTACAGATAGATCTTCCATACAATCCAGCAATCCCACTTCTGGGTATATACCCAGAGGAATGGAAATCATCATGTTGAAGGGATACCTGCACTCCCATGTTCATCACAGCTCTGTTCACAAGAGCCAAGATACAGAACTAAATTAAATGTCCATTGATGGACGACTGGATAAGGAAAATGCTGTATATATACATCATGGAGTACTACTCTGCCATAAAAAGGAAGGAAATTCTCCCATTTGCAACACCATGGATGAGCTTGGAGAAACTTATGTTGAGTGAAATAAGCAAAGCACAGAGGGATAAATACCACATGTGCTCACTCATGAGTGGGAGCTAAGAGAGAAAGAAGGAAGGAAAGAAAGACCACAGTGGTGCACTGGACTTGCAGAAGGAGAGAGTATACCTAGGGATGCAAAATGGAGTGGGGGAAAGGGGGATGGGGAGGGAGGTCAGGGATAATTGGGGGGATAACTGGGTGGGAGACCGGGGGTATAATCACAATTTATGGTAACAGACATGCTGCCAGTATGGATCTGGCTATCACATCTTAGGCACAAGTGGTGACAATTTGTTCTGTATCCGTGAATATTCATAACTTAAAAAAAAAAAAGTTAAAAAAAGAATCAAAATACAAATTAATAAATTGGAATTAAAGAGAACTGGAACCACCAATAATTTTTATTAAAATCATCCTTCCTGTAGATGAAATTATGTTTGTTATTTTATAACTTTAGTAATTTAAGAAATTTACTTTATTATTTTATAATTTTACTAGTAAACAATTTTTACATGATTAAACTTTAAATAAAAAATATAATTAATATTTTTGAATTTAGTCATTCCCATTAAATATATTATATGATCAAACCACAGATATATTTTATCTGCTTAGTTTCACAGTTATTACAACTACAAAAAGGTGTACTATCAACATTTAGACTTCAAATATGAATTATTTTTTTGTTTGAATTAGAGTCCAGACAGTGAAACTGATTCTTCACAATACTACTGTAATCAATATTCTTAAAACTCACTGCAAATGACACACCTCATAATACAATATGAAAGCAATTTTCTCTTTTCTATGGAAGTACTTTTTGTTTGTATCTGAGAAGAACTGAGGCTTTTTGATACAGTGATTTATGGGACATAAAATAAGGAATAAGAAGAAGCCCTTAATCAGATGGCTTTTCAAACAGTAGTCTTTGATTCTATGAAAACAATATATACTTTTTGTAAATTATTAGAAATCATCTCTGCTATGGAAAAGAGAATGGAAATTAGGTCATTTCTTAAGACAAGTCCTAGATCTATGAATTCTACTTCAAAAATGTATTAAAATTTTATTATAACTGGGAATAAGTTGCAAATTAAAACTACTTTTGAAAGACTGCCTCAAAATATTTTATATAACCTAAATATTTAAAATTTATTTTTTTCAGTAGAGCTTTTTTTTTTTTTCCTTTTTGGTACATTATCCTGTTTGAGTTCATTTTCAAGGAATATGTTTCATAATACTTAGTAAACTTTAAAATGTTTTAGGGTTTAACAAGATCAGGAATCTATCCTGTAAGTGTTATTCTTCAATAATAACAGAAATTTAAATTGTTGGCACCAAATCTCTGTCCCCTGCAACAACAAAAGTTTGCATGAGAACTCTTCTCTGACTTGTGGTCTCTCCCTCAAATCCCCTGTTGCTCAAGGTAAAGGACTTTTGTTGTCTGGTAGACCTCTACATGTTAGGAGAAAAGCTCCCAAAGCTCTTCATGTCACCAAGGTCCCTCTTGATACAAATGCCTAGTGAGGACAGCAATATAGTCCCAGAGGTACTTAATTCTATGCCCACTTATCTGAGTATTACTATGCTATGCTTGTGATAGAAAAGCTAGCTAACAATTCTCAGATAAAGTACCAAGCAAATATCCTACACAGAAGGTTGGAACATATACTACCCCCCCTAAATGTAGACAATTATTTTTATTTCATTCAATTCTATTATTAGCATTAATAATAACAATAACAGAAATGCATTAATATAAGTGGTTAAGGACTTTACACTCTATCAATTATTTTTTTCTGAAAAAATAATAAAGAAACTATTTTGTGAAGCATTTCTTTTCATTTCTGAACCCATTTCTTGTCCATTAATCCAGGTCCCAATTAAATTTGCTGCAAATAACACACAGTAATATATTACACACAATACGTATATATAAATATAACATTCTTTTTGTCTGAGAAAGACTTTTCACCGGTATGAGGAAGGAGTTAGGCACTGTATTAGGTATACATGATTAGAATTTTCATTCCCTTTTCATATGCACAAAGTAGAAACTAACGTATTACACAGAAGTAACTGATTCATCTGTAGTTATATTGTTGGTAAGTCCTCTGTTTGCAAAAATATCCTATAAATATTTAGGACTACACATTAACTCAATAAACATTCCCTCAACCCACCCCTTTTGCCTCTCTATGAAGTTTTGAATCATTTTGTAAACAAAAAGCAGATCTGTGTAACTGGACAAATATATTAGAAATTAACAAATTTAAGTCACTTTATAGAATGTCCTCAGTGTTTTCCGTCTCTGCTAAAATGCTTTGTGGTTGGTAGGGAAAGTACTATGTCCTCCTTTTACAGATGAGGAAACCAAAGGCTACAGCATTACCCCAGAGTGATTTACCTGAAGGCACACAGTTAATTAAAGGGTGGACCTGTGCTTCAAACCCACGCATTTCCCTCTAGATTCCAGAGTCTAGAAATTTGCACCTTTCTCACATCCACCCTGCTTCATTACATAGTCTGAGGGCTAAGAGAAAGGCAGCAATGTCTGGTCTTCTGAATGTTTTCAGTATTTCACATGCACCATTTAATTCTACCTTATTCTTTCTTGTGTCTTGGCCATGTCTCTAACAATCTCACAGTAAGTTCTTTGAGAATGTAGATCACATCTTCAGCCCTTGGAACTGCTAATAATTACTAGCACAGAGCCATGGACCTGTAACTTTTTAAATACTTGTTCATTCGCTAATTAGATGCAAAAGTTTTGGGAGGCCATCCCAGGTGGGTGGAAAGGAATTGTGTGCCACAGGCAAATTGGGCTTATTTATTACGCAATTCTGTATTATTTAATTCTGTAGAAATTCACTAATATTCTTTCTTTTTCTATTTTCAAAAAAATACTGTAACAATGATTTTGAATGACAATATCCAATATTTCCAATGAAGCAGATATCCTCAAACATTATTGGTGGGAAATGTAACCTTCCTGGATATAATTTATTAATATATAAATACATTATTTAAAATTGCAATTCCATACTGTACACAAATACTGATAGTCAATTCTGTACTCCATAAATATGTATAATCAATCGTTTCAATAAAAAAAATCTTTTTCATAAAAAAACTTTAAGAATAAATTAATTGCAATTCCAGAAACTCCAGTTGTAGAAGTGTTACCTAAAGAAATAACTAGAGGTATTCAATTGTATCCCAAAACTTTTATCTTTGACATGTAATATTAGGATATAACCAAAATACTAGCCACAATTCAAGCTTCCAGACTTTTAAAATAGTCTGTAGGATAAAGTCAGTTTTTTCTTAAGTAACTTTCATACAATTAAAAATCATTTCTACCTTTTTTTTTACTGTTTTTAAGGACATCAGTTTCTTCCTTTATTCATATAAAGTAAGTTTAGTCTGTGAGTGAGTCACGTACCTTTATCACATGATGCTTCTCCCGGAACACAGGAATCTTAAACATTTGGCACCAATATGTTGTACCTTTTTTTGGGATGGGGACCTGTCTTAATAAAAATGGGAGCAAGACACAGTCACATTCTCTTGACATGTTATTAAATACAATAATGTAAGAAAAAACTTTCTTGTACACTTTCAATAAACCCATCCCTACAATCATAAAGCCTAAAAACACTTACGTCCCGATTTACCAGGTCAAAGTATGGTAAGGCTGTAGACAACACATTGGTTTTCTCAGGATTCAATAACCGGAGACTCTTGGTTCCCCGATTGGAGTCATGGTACTTGGGACCGGCTTCTCCCACATCTTCATGGTGGTAGGCCCAGATCACTCTCACAGTGCTGTCCTGGTGATCAGACATGGGCATGATTATGTCTCATGAGAGCACTTTCCTTACCACTGAGTTGAGCTTAATGAACTCTATTTAAAGCGAGATACAGAAGTGAAGAAAAGAGAATAATGAAATTTGGAGTTCTCAACATGGTCTCTAACATGAATTGTGTAAATTTGATTAAGTCTTTAAGGATCCAAAAAGACCAGGTACCTTTTGGAAGGAATCGTCTGTCTCAGCACTCAAGATTATGTGCTCCAAAATGGAGCGAAGGACAATTAATTTAGTAATAATGCTTTAACGAATTTGACAACAATAAATCATTGTCATACCAAAACTTTAAATTAGCAACTAGTAGTTACCAAGCAAATATAGTTGATCCTTGGACAACACAAGTCTGAAGTGCAGAAGTCCACTTACAGGTGGATTTTCTTCAATAAGAAAACTTATAGTATCGATAAACACAGTACAGTACTGTAAATGTATTTTCTCTTCCTTACAATTTTCTTAATAACATTTTCTTTTCTCTAGGTCACTTTATTGAAGAATACAGTATTAATATGAGGGTACTTCAAAAAGTTCGTGGAAAAAAAAGAATTGAAAGATAATACAAATACAGAAATGGTTGACTGTTTATATTATCAATAAAGCTTCCAGTCAAAGTAGGCTATTACTACTTAAGTTTTGGGAGAGTCAAAAGTTATACAAGGATTTTCAGCTGTGGAGAAAGTCAGTGCCCCTATCCCCTCGTGTTGTTCAAGGGTCAGCTGTATTCTTGTTACGATCTATAGTCATTTTATGAATCCTAGGAATTTCCAAGGGAGTGGGGTACCCCAAGTAGGGAAAGTACTATGAAATGAAACTGGCTCCCACTGAGCAACCAGAGAGATTGCCTAAAGGGTTGTGGGGCAGGGAACGTTTGCTGGGATATAAATCCTCCACAGATAAAAGTGTTTTTGCCAGAACTTTATAATAAGAACTTTGAAAATAAACAATAATAAGCAAAAGCTATTTATTTTAAATGTTCTTTTTGCTCTATTCTATCTTAATAAGTCAAATGACCATAATTATCATTCCAATTAAAGCATAATTGCACTGCATATTATATAAGAAGTGATCCATGTCTTTGCATGTGTTTTTTTCTTCCTCTTTACTCTTTATGCTAAATGTTAGGACTGCTTCAGATTTTTTACATTCTCATTTTTAAAGCTTTGATTTACATAAAATATAAAAGATAATTATATTGTTCTATATTAAATAAAATCGTTCCAAGCAATTCATGGACATTTCCAAAGTAACACATGAATTATATAGCCTCTAAATATTTAGTTTACATATGCATGAAGTATTAATTTTTGCGTGAAGTCTGAAAATAAGTAATCTTGTATCATATGTCAATAGGCAATTATAATCAGCCACTATTCATCTTGATTTTTTAGAAATTTACAAAGATGAATCTGTTATTAATCAAATGAATTATATCCTAATATTCTCTTGTGTAATAGATTTCTTCCAATGTTTATCTGTTGTCTACTTTCAAACTTTATAGAGAAGAAGCTAAAATCCATTCATAGGTAAAATCTTATAAATTTTAAAGAGCTCTTCAAAATTTTAATTTCACACAAAAATTGTCTTTATTGAAATTTATAATCTTAGATTTTTTGGGGGGGGGGGGCTTCTAAAGAGATTTTTTAAATATTCCAAAAAAGACTATGTGACTTTATTGTCAATGATTATTTTTAAATACTTGTTCCTTTTATTCTGTAGTGTTGCACAGTGTAAATATACAATGTATTCATGCATACCTTCACTCATAGACTCCTTACCGTTATAGTCTTGTCATTTATGTCACATGTATGCAGTTCTCTGGTAAATTCGATTATTGTGTGTGTACTATTTTCCATGGCGTATTCTAGGTGGTAATCTTGCTGAGCATCTTTTTTCAACTCTCTATTTGCATTTGTAAAATAGTCCTGTGGAAAATATGGAAAAGAAAAATCAGGATATTCTAAGCACAGAATAAAAAGAATTTAAGAAAATTTATAGAAACTTAAAAAACCAATTCTGGGTTTGCTTATTACAAAATCCTGTATCTTAGAGTCATTTTATCGATGCTTGGAATTTCCAAACGGTTGGAGTATTCCAAGTAGGGAATCAGTTACCCAGGAAACTGGTCCATATTTGAACTTCTGGCCCTTCAGGAAAAGGCAGAACAAAGTGATAATATCATAGAACATCAAAAGAGATAGAATGAATGACCATTCAAGATCATTGAGTCCTTTTCCTTCATCGCACAAATGAGAAGAGGGATTTCAGCTCTGTGAAATGTCTTACTCCAAAGTAAAATAACTACTTATCAGCAAAGCCAGAACCAGTCCCAAGGTTAACATTCTTTCCACTATTAAACCTGGTTGAACTTACCTTCACCATTCACAAAAGCAAAGAGACCCATGGGGGGCTATTGGTTGTTTCAATGTGAGCTTTAATGGCACATGCTTACTACAATGAAATGCAATGGAAAATTACGCAAAGAAATGAAACTAGCCAAATTACAAGATATTGAAAAAGTAGGTAAGTTTTGTTTTTGTGGGTCAGCCATGATTTTGTACTAAGCTTGTTCAATGGTATACATATCACTTCTGAGAGGCAGACAACTACAATAGAGAGAGACATCATGGGTTTTGAAATCAAATGACGAGGATCTGACCCCAGCTATACCCTTAAACAGCCTTGAAGAAGTGTTGAAGTCAAACTGTGAGCTTTAGTTTTAACATTAGTAAAGTGGGGATAATATATACCTATTTTGTAGACTTTTAAAAATAAATACATGCAATCATTCATAGAGGGATGTGGGGAGAGCCTACCATGATTAGTGCCCACTCAGTGCTAATCTCCTTCCCTCTTTTGCAATATAGTTTGTTTTTCCCAAAACATATTTTCCTATGTCTTTTACTGCTAGCTTACTGTACTGAGTTATCAAAATCATGCTGTTAATTTTCATCATTTATAACAGGCACAAAATTTGCTTTAATTATACTGTTATTTCAGTACCTGATATTTTATTTTTCAAAAATTATAGTTGATTAGGAATATACATGCTGAAACATAATTATAATTACTTTTACTTACATTAAAATTGTATTTAAAGAATCAATGACTATGCTTGACAGATAAAATACAATCTACAGGGCCGACCCTGTGGCTCACTCGGGAGAGTGCGGCGCTGGGAGCGCTGAGGCCGCGGTTCGGATCCTATATAGGAATGGCCGGTGCGCTCACTGGCTGAGCACGGTGTGGGCAACACCACACCAAGGGTTGCAATCCCCTTACCAGTCACGGGAAAAAAAAAAAAAAAAAAAAAACAATCTACAAGTAAAAACCTTAAACTGTCTATAAAAGTCACACTCAAATGGATGGCATTTTGCATTTTTATTCCTAGTACCTGCTTAAGGTAATTATCAAGTGTGTGTAAATTTGACAACCAGAGCACCTGCTCTAGATATTTTTTAATACGTTAACACCCCAAATTATTGGCAATGCACAAAGTCTAACCAACCTTTCTTCACCGTGGTGGCAATAACTACAGCTTATGAGTACATTCTATGTCCCAGGCTCTGTTTAAGCATGTTACATGTATTAACATTTTTAACCACCATATGAAATTTATGAGATAAAACTATTTTCTCATTTTTCAGATGGAGACACTGAAGCACAAAGAGCAATTGAACCAGGGGTAAACAGCTGGTAAACTGTGAAGGCAGTACTCAAGCCCTGGCAGTCTGACCCCAGTCTACATTTTTCTTCACTGTCCTACACTGGAGTGATGACTGCTGGAATAGGATGGGTCAGTTAACTATTTTTTATTTTTTTTCTGTCTACAGAAACTAGCTACATCAGTTTTTCACATAAAATGTTACTTTTCTACTGCTGAAGTTGGAGTCTGTCAAGAAATTTATTCTGAGAACCAGATTGTAATTCTAAAAGCAATTTAAATGAAATACTATGATACCGTAATTTTCCCATTTTTCATCACACAGATTTTCAATATGTAAACGAACTAACAATGTTTATGGACAAAGAGGGATTTAGGTTAACTAACTGTGCCTTTATACTGAACTCATATTTCACTACATGATTCAAGCAATCACAGTTTGTGCAAACAAAAAGAATACAGTACAAATTGTAATCAGTTCAAAGAGTAGAATAATTATCCTGGTCTTGCAAATATGTTTCCAAAACCATTAGTTCCAGAAAATATCCAGCTGCCCTGCCAATTTTCCACTCATTCTATTTCCACTCAACACTACCAACTCCTTCCAGCTATTCCACCTTTTTCTGGCTTTTCAGATAATTTAGCTATGAGAAAATGGGAGAAACTTCACTCAGCTCATGGAAGATCCCTTGGGCTCATCTTCCCTGTGTAAACCACTGAATGTTTAATATTTAGAAAAGACAGCTTCCAATTATTTCAAAGTTCTGGACTCCTGGAAAAATGTGACTGTCTAAAAGAAGTTGATATCTTCAACTTTAGTGAGGGAAAATATGGTTGAATCTTATTAAAACTAACCATCACTGTAATTCAATTATAGTTTTTTCACATTTTCCCACATTTTCCCATTTTTAAGGCCAGTGTAGGAGATATATCTTCAGATTTGATTGCAGTATACCTTAGCTATCCAAATAGTATTATTATTTACCTATTTATTTTAGCTGGGCCTTCACTAATGCTTGGAAATCCACATTCTAATCTCTTGTTTTCCCAAGAGTCTTTCTAAAACAAATATTCTAAACTCTCTCTATACAAGATGCCAACATTTCCCCACTCTCAGCTATGACCTCACACCTCACTCTATTGAGAGATTTTCATTTATGATACAGGAGAGCTCCTATTCTGTATTCTTTCTATCCTAAAAAATACTTTCTTTATGGAATTATAAAAAATACTCAATCTGAAAGGAAGCAGGAAAAGAGAAAAATTAAACAAAGAGCAGATGGGATAAATAAAAAAAGATGTAAATTAAACGGAGAAACATCACAATAGATCCTATACACATTAAAAAGTTAATAATATTATGCACGCCTCGATGCAAAAATAATTGTATAATTTACATGAGAAACAAAGTCCTGGAAAGACATGAAGCAGTAAAACTCATGCAGGAAAACAGAGATAGTGTGAATAGCCCTATAATCTACTCATGGATAAAAACCTTCCTACAAAGAAATTCTAGGCCAAGATGCTTTCACTTGAAATTTTACCAAATATTTAAGGAATAGGTGATAACAGTTCCTGCCAAACACTTCTAGGAGAAAAAAAGAGGAGAGATCACTTCCCAACTCATTTTTTTGACCAGCATTACCCTGATACCAAAGTCAATGACATTACAAAAAAATTACAGATCAATATCTCTGATGGAAAAATCTCATGCAAATTTTCTTAAAAATAGAAATATTTCTTAGAAAATAGAACCCAGCAATATATAAAAAAGGATTATATATCACAACCACTCAGAGTTGTTTCAACATTAGAAAATCAATCAGTACAATTTATCATATCAAAAGTCTAAAAAAGAAAAACTATATGATAATCTCAATAAATGCAAAAATATTTTTGAAAACATTCATTCATGGTAGTCTCTCAGTAAGCTAGTGGTAGAAGGGTACTTCCTCAACCTTAGAAATGGCACCATTAAAAAACCTACACCTAACATCATACTTAATGATCAACGACTGTCCTCTCCCCTCTTAAGTTTAGGAACAAGTAAGTTCTAGGAATAAGGCAAGGCTATCTGCACTTTCCACCTGCAGAAAGCCCCATTGTTGATTGTCTACCTCTGACAAGTTATTTCTGTTATTCCCTAGCTCTATTTTCCTCTTCCATTTCCTAACTAAGGATTTCAAAGTTCTGTCCTTAACATTATATTTTTTGGTCTTCATATTTCATCCTTTAGGAACCTCATCTACTCCAACAATTTCAAATGATCACCTTCATTCAGTATCACATATCCAGAAGTCTATTGCACTTGGAAGTCTTATTATCATTCTAAATGCAACAAATCCAAAATTGTAGTCAACCTTTGCCTGTAAGACTAGTTTTCCTGATTTTCCTTTTTTATTTTTACTTATTAATGTAAATTTTATTTTATTTATACATATTAATGGGGGTACAGAGTTGACTATTAGTATTTGTGTACGGTATGTGATAATCAAATCAATATTATTAGCATATTCATCATTACAAATCATAATTATTTTTGTGTCCCTTACCCAATTACTTCCTATCCCAACACCCCCTCCCCATTTCCCACCTCTAGTAGGTCTGTTCTCTCCTGAAAGTTCAATGTTTTATTATAGTCTTTCTTTCTTTCATTGTTTCTTAGTTCCCACTTAGGGGTGAGGACATGCAGTATTTCTCTTTCTGTGCCTATTTTATCTCACTGAACATCATTTTCTCCAAGCTCATCCATGTTGCCGCAAATGGCAAAATTTCATTCTTTTCTATGGCTGAGTAGTATTCCATTGTGTATATATACCACATTTTCCCTATCCAGTCATCTGTTGATAGATGTTTAGTTTGGTTCCATATCTTGCCTACTGTAAATAGAGCTGCAATAAACATGGGAGTGCAGGTATCCCTTCGATATGATGATTTCCATTCCTTTGGGTATATACCCAGCAGTGGGATTGCTGGATCGTATGGCAGTTCTATCTGTAGTTGTCTGAGAAACCTCCATGCTGTTTTCCATAATGGCTATACTGATTTACAGTCCCATTAAAAGTGTAGAAGAGTTCCCTTTTCTCCACATCCTCGCCAGCATTATTCAAAACCACAGCTAGACTGGCTATTACCAAAAAGACTGAGAATAACAAATCCTGGATTTCCTTTAATTATACTGCTATTCTTTCAGCCATCCGAATTCAAAACTGTGGTCTTTTTAGCTTCTTCCCTATTACTGATGCCTCCACAGACAATCCCTGCTCCTATCAAATATTCCCTTGAAACAAAATAACCAGCTTTTTACATGTTTCATTTCTACTTCTTGTATCTCAGTGGAGATTCTACCATTTACATACTTCTGTCAAGGTCTTCCTTAAAAAATCACTCTCAGTGTGTCATTGCATTTTATTCAACATAACGTAGTACAAAGTCCTATAATTTAGATTCCAGGTTCCCTAAAATGTAGCCTAAGCTGGCTTTCCAGGTTACCTATTATTAATCTTACATCATGACCTCTATTACCCACTTGTTGCTCCTTTCAGATACTTGGCCTTTTTCCAGCTCTTTTGTTCACGTCCTTCCGTTCTATTTCTCTTCCTTTCTTCATTTGACTGAGTTATCCTCACCACTAACTCCTACTCTTGACTCTCTTCTTTTCCTTCAAGGCTCATGATTCTATTTCCTCTATGATGTTTTATCTTTGATCATTTTAACTGGAAGTGATTATTCCTTCCCTGAATGCTTATTCCTCTGTTTACACTCCCATGTAGCATGCAATATGGTCTAGACTCTCCTTTGTCTTCTCCACCATGTGGTAATTGCCTAGAAATAGACTGCTAATCTTGTTAATCCGGCTGTAAATTTGTACCTTTAGAATAGATGTTTACTTTGTAATTGGAACACACAAAAAAGTGAGATGATAGATTGTTTCCCCACTTGCTCTCAATTATATTTACATATGGTTAAGTCCTGGTGTGGAAAGTGCTTAACCAGATGCTAGATTAAATTCAGGTCTGCACAATCTGTCAGGCAGACACATCTGGCACTGAAATCCGGGAATGCTGTCATGACCTTTTAGCCTCTACATGGACATGAATCTTAGGCGACTGACATCAGTATTTAGTAAAAAGAGTTTATGCATTCAACAACTCTTTGAAATCCTTTTACCCAAGGATGGCATTCCTATTTTTTTAAAAAATAAGAAAAAGAAAACATCACAGATCTGAGAAATAGAAACCATGTTTCAGAATGTTTTCTAATGTTAATTTACATCCTTAGTACTTAACAGTGACTTGCATATTAAAGATGCTCATTAAATATGTGTTCTTTAAAAAGGAGCACCTGCCTTCCCATTTGCTAAATCTAAATGAGATAATTTTGAAAATAAAAGACAAGAACACAAGAACCATCATCTGATGTTCACAGCTTTGTGGTAAAGGAATAGTTTAACTTAGTGTGTCCAAAGATTTCCCCAGTAGTATCTTTTTTTCTTCTCTCTGTATTAAGAAAATACATGGACTGTGATCAAACACAGCTTTAATGATGTTAAGGTCATACAGTAAAAATGGCATATTGGCTAATCTTAAAAGCACAATTAAATGATGTAAAAGGAGAGAAAAAGGCAAAAAAAAATGTTTCCCAAATTTCATAACATTCAACTATTTTTGCTGTGAAGAGGAAAATAAGAAAAGCAGGGAGAGAAAAATGGAAGGAGAAAAGAAAGCAAGCCACTGAAAGAACAGCGTTGAAATCATCAGTCATGAAATTCAGATTGGCTAAACCTAAAAAAAATGTTCAATGAGTTTAAGAGTTTCCTGACAGTTTGACAAAGGGATAAACATTATTCACGTAGATAATCAAATGGATAGTTATTGTGTTACTATAATCCTCTGGGGGAAAAAACTGAGAAATGAAATTAACACAGTAAAATATTGACCAATTAAGAGTTCGAATATTGCTAAAGTCACCTAGAAGTTGATATTCACGAAATGATACTGTATAGTACTTATGATATACTTAAGGATACTTCCCAGATCATTTTTACTAGATCTGATTTTCACCTTTAGAATTAGAAGCAAATGACACCCTCACCCCTACTCCCTGACCCATTTAGCAAATGGAACCAGGTGCAGCTGTATGTACATTCATGGTGGAGGCCATTCCTCAGCCATCTACTACAGTGCTTGATATTCCAGATTGATCACAGCGTACTCTCACTGTCATGGTCTGACTTCACAACCATTATAGAAATGTCATTGTATGAGGGTACTTCAAAAAGTTCTTGGACAGATTCTTACTGTCTTTCAATTCTATTTTTTCACAGACTTTTTGAAAGACCCTTGTATAATATATGTATTAAATATATTGTATATATTATAAATATAATATAAAATACTAATAAAAGTAAGCTCCAATTAAGAATGATTAAAAATGGACTTTGCGGAGGAAGGAAGGCTAAGGAGGATTGAGAATCTTGATTCTGTAGAAATTTTGTAAGAGTTTAAGAATAAAAATATGTAGATATTTTTAATAGTGTAAATATAAAAGCTGATATGCACAAGCCATTCTTGTTTGCTCTTACTCAGTTTTGATGTTCTGCAAAGTGAAATGCGAAGTAATGTTATGCCACATGAATGGCTTCCTGTGGATCTCAGTTATATTCTAACTCCCATAACTGCATTAAGATCAGCTTCAATATGAATTGTCATTAAGGTATTATGTTTTTGTTTTTATTGTAGATTATTATATTGATCATGTATTTAGCTTGTTCACACTTTTTAAAAAATAAAATATTACCAGTTACCCCTAAAGATATGAGTTAATAATTAGACTCCAGTAATAAAGCTGATCTACCATGTGTCATAAAAGTATTACTTCTGAAATGTTCTCACAAGATTTTTTTTTCTTTTGAACACATTATGCTTTGAAAAAAATAAGGAAATATATAATTGAGATTTCAAAATGCTGTGTGGCAACAGTCAAGTAAGTTACCATCAGCAGAAGCTGGCAGGAGGTTTACATTTATCATTGAGCATGATAACATGAGTACTGACTGTCATTTTCAAGCTAAGATAATACACCAAAACAGCTAGCTTTGATCATCAACAAGATTGCTATGACCTCTCGTTAGAAAACATGATTACACAGATGGTAAATTGGTTTTCATTGTCAGTGTTTTTTTTTTCTCTCTCTCTTTTAAATATAATCTCTGCTGCAAAATAGAGCTTTGACTGGTGGTCTGTTAAACAGGATGAAGTGAAAACTCTTGTGGGTGTAATAAAAGATATGAATAGACCTGGGTTCAGCCTGGAGAACCGAATGTAAGCACAGCTGCAGGAAGAACCTTGAAAAAAATGCTACCATCTGTCATCAATTTCTTGAACAGGTGCTTGTAGTTTTTCTTGTTTTTCTAAATCTCAAAAGCATTGTTACTTCAAACATTTCTAACTGCAATATCCATTTCTATAATAAATGTTATGGTGGTTGAATAATACTGGTAGTATGACAACAAATATTTTTGTGTTAAAGGTAATTTTTGACCCTAAAAACCCAGAAAGCTATGTAAACAAACTATGTAAACACAACCTTCAGATTTTAATATAAACTGATCTTAATAAGTTATTTTTTCACTAATCTTAGAAATTTGAGTGGAATGTCAAAATTGAAGGGGCTTGCCTTTTAGAAACCACTTCAGATAAAACTGAAACTCTCTAAGTCTAATAAGGGATCTATTAAATACCTATCAGTATGCTAAAATATGAACCCAGCAGCTTGTGTTCCAAAAGGAAAGAGGCCCACCTGAGCAATCAGTGTGTCCTTTAAGTGCCACCTTCTGAAAACACACGTCCTGAATTTTCTCCCACAGCCAACCATTTCATTTTAGTTTTCAGGTAGAATAATTTAATAATTTGCTATGATTTTAGGATTATCAGAGATACAGTACTGTATTAAATTAAATTTTAAAAGAATTATTAATGATAGCATCAAAAAGAAAGAAACCCTCAGGAATAAACTTCACAAAGTGCAAGAACTTTACACTGGGAAAGAATACTGAAAGAAATTTTTAAAACCTCAATATATTAAAGACAGTCAATGTCCAAAACTGATCAAAATTTACCACAAATTGATCTACAGATTGAATGCAATGCCTTTACATTCCAAGTATCTTTTTCAATAGAAATTGAAAAGATCATCCTAAAATCTACGTGTGTTATGCAAAGTAAACTAAATACACACAACAATCTTGAAAAAGAATAACAAAATTCAATGATTTATGCTTTTTTTATGGAAAGGTTTGTGTTTTTTAATGTATTTTGGCTGCTGGAATTTTACTTTTAACTTTTTACTATGAAAAATTTAATACATATACAATAAATCCAGCTACAGCAATCAACAACTTGTGGCCAATCTTCTTATTTGTACCCTCCACCCACTTTCTGCCTTCCCCCTGGATTATTTTGAGTCAATTCCAGTATCATAGCATTCATCTGTATATATTTTAGTATGTGCCTCTAAAAGATAAGAACTCTTTTACAAAACTCATAACTGCAGTATATAATCACATTTTTAAAAATCTATAATAATTCCTTAATGTAATCAAACATTAAACATATTTAAATTTCTCCAACTCTCTCCCCCTCCTCCTTTCTTACAATTGATTTGTATACATCAGGATACAAACAACTTCTGCACACTGCATTGGTTGCTATGTCAGCTGTCTCAGGTTTCTTTTATTCTATAGGTTTTTCTTCAAGTTTTTCCCCTTTACCCCATAAAGTTTCCCAAGGTCTGGATTTGCTGGCTCCATCCCAGTAGTGTCATTTAACATGTTCCACCGTCCCCTGCATTTCCTGATGACTGGATCCTGGGGCTTGGTCTTGTTCAGCTTAGATTTGGCTTCAGAAATATATGCTCTTACTACAGGAGGCCCATTATGTTTGAGGATCTCTCTGTGATGTTAGCAGACATTGACGATCATTTGCTAGATCCATTATTTTAATAGGGGTTTGCAAAATACCATATTCTAATTATTTTATTCCCTCTTTATTTACTAGCTGGGATACTTCAATGGACAGAAATGTTCCCTCCTCAGCAATTTAAGGTTACCCTGAGGAAAAATTCATACAGTTAAGACAGGATAAAGGTTTGACTCTTCCTTTTTACTTACTAGTTTTAGAAAAATGAAATGTTTCCTTATCATCTTCTAAAGACCCTGAGAGTTTGTTTGCTTTTATTCCATTGTCATGATGGTTTTTTCTTGTGGTGGTAAGATTTAGTTTCTTTCTCTTTCTCATTTGAATTTTTATTCTATCAGTGGATTTTGTTCTTTCTTGTGCATTTGTGGTAGTGATTAATGTTTTTCAGATTCCAGATGCACGACTCCCAAGGATTTATTTTAGGGCTGGTTGTGTGGTGGTGAACTCCCGCAGTGTTTTTTGTCTGGAAAAATACATGATTTCTCCCTCATTTCTGAAGAATGGCCTTGCTGGGTATAGTATTCTTGGCTGGCAGTTATTTCTTTTAGTGTTTTGAATATATTATCCCATTTTCTTCCAGCCTGTAGAGTTTCTGTTGAGAAGTCTGCTGTTAGTCTGATAGGGGTTCCCTTACAGGTGACTTACACTTTTCTCTTGCTTCTTTTAAGATTCTCTCTTTGTCTTTGAGCTTTGCTGTTTTTGAGTATAATGTGTCTTGGAGAGGAAATTTTGGGGTTAAATCTGTTGTGATCTTTGAGCCTCCTGGATCTAAAGGTCCATATCTCTCTCCCTATGTCTGGGAAGTTTTCCATTACTATTTCATTGAATAGGCTTTCCATGCCTTTTCCTTTCTCTTCCCTTTCTGGAATAGCCATGATTCAAATGTTTGTGCACGTAAGGTTTCTGCTAGCTCTCTTAGATTTTCTTCATTTTTTAAAATTCTTTTTTTCCTTTTTTTTTTTTTTTTTTGTGGTCTGCCTAGGTAATTTTGAAAAGACTATCTTCAAGATCAGAAATTCTTTCTTCTGCTTGCTCTAGCCTGCTGCTTAAGCTCTCAGTTGTCTTTTATTTCATTGATTGAATCTATCAGTTCCATGAGTTCTGCTAGATTCTTTTTTAAGGTATTAATCTTTTTGTAAATTTCCTCTTTCATATCCTGGATTTTTTTTTTTCTTGTTTCTTTACGTTGTTTCATTATATTGTCCTGGATTTTTTTTTTTCTTATTTCATTATGTTGTCTATGAATCTTCTCATATCTCAGTGAGTTTCCTTAAGATTGTTGCTTGGAAATCCTTTTCAGTCATTTCAAGGGTTTCCTGCTCTATAGGTTCTGGTATTTGAAAATTACTGTATTCTTTTGGTGGTGTCACATTTTCTTGGATTTTCATATTTCTAGTATCTCCATGTTGATGTCTGGTCATCTGGTAGAGCAGTTGCTTCTTCCATTACTCTGGAGTGGGCTTTGAGAAGAGAGGCTTCCTCTTCTTTCTTTCCAGTCTCCACTGGGGACTCTCCTTGTGTCAATGCAGTCAAGTGTCTGGTGGGTCGCCTGCACGGTGGCTATGGCTACTATGGTGGCAAGCTGCTTTTGAGGCAGCCATGGCTGTGCCAGGCCACTAGCATGAAAGTGGTTTTTGGCTTGCCTCTTGCCTGCTTCTGGGTGGTGGTGGGGGCTGCCCTCGACTCCTGCCTAGGACCCCAGGCGTGCTCCTTGCCTGTTTCAGATGGTGGTAAAATTTAAATTTAACTCTTCATCTGTAACAATGTACTTCCATGGAAAAAATAATTTCAGATTTCAACATTCAAATGAGAAATTATTTAACCTTAACCGTGTCCCATCATCTTAATTTTTAAAAAAATTTTAGATGCTGTTTTGTAACTGTCCATGACCATTTAATGCAAGAAATATATTTTGAGGAGAAAGCTAGTTCTTTCTTTCTTTCCTTCCTACCTTCCTTCCTTCCTTCCCTCCTCTCCCTTCACATATATTTTATTTAGTACCTACAATTCTTCAGACCCTGTTGTAGGACTGAGGATATATGATTATACAGGACAGTAAACAAGGTCCCTACTATAATAGAATTTATATTTACTAGGGGTGGGGAGAAGGGTAGACAATTTTAAAATAAATTTAAATAATAATATAACCAAAAATGTTCAGATAAGTGCTACAGGAAAATAAAACAGAGATTACAGAGAGGGATCAGAAGCCTACATCAGGTCGTGTGACCAGAAAAGTCACTACTGAGGCAACAATACTTCAGCTGAGGAATAAACTACAATGAGGAGCCAGCCACACCATGTGTAGAGGACGTAAATTCCAGGATGAAAGAACAGCTATGGAAAAGGGCCTGGAGGTGAAGTTGGGTTATCCACAGTGATGAAGCAAATAAATGCTAGTGGGGCTGAATTATAGTGCCAAGAGGGATACATGAGCTCAGCAGGGATCAGATGAGATCCTAAATATTGTGACACCTTATAGGTCATTGCAGGGAGCTACTGTCATTGACATAACATGTATAACTATGGCTCCCTTGTGGAGAATGAAGAAGGAATCAGTGGTGTCTGGGAGATACTTAGGTGTCTCACAGTGGTCCCACTGGTTCAAGCTTGAGTGGTGGAAGTAAAACTGGAGAGAAATGGGTAGGTTTTAGATTCACTTTGGAGGAAGCATCAGTAGCACCTGAAGATGCATTTTATACATGCGGTGAAGTAAGGAGAAGAAACAAGAATGGTTCCTAATTTTTGACTGGAGCTAACAGGAAATGCCATTTACTGAGATGGTGAAGGCTGGGAAGGAAACAGGTTTAGAGGGAAATTAGGTCAAGTTTGACACTGGGTCACTAGACATAGGGGTGGGAGGTCTGGAGGCAGAGGATATATAGACTGTTCTTAGATAGATCAAAGTAATGTACCAACATGGGGGGAGGGGTTCAGAAACTGCCTTTACAATCAGCTTTGCTCTTTAAGCCCTCCAAAGTCTTGTTTTTGAGTATATACACATCATAAAACATTCTTTTTCTTTATTTTCTTTAGATTTC
The DNA here is from genome assembly GCF_027409185.1 of Cynocephalus volans. Lineage (NCBI taxonomy): Eukaryota > Metazoa > Chordata > Mammalia > Dermoptera > Cynocephalidae > Cynocephalus > Cynocephalus volans. The sequence goes on from NC_084464.1 coordinate 132,921,363, forward strand.
AAAACAAATACGTATCCATTATACATAGTTCAAATATACTGAAATTTATAACAGGGAAAGAAATGAAATAATCTCATGACCACTGTAACAGTTCAGTGCACACCTATCCACAGAGACCAGGTGAACATCTTGAGACAGGCTAAAAAGCAATATAGACAGTTTTATAGTTGTTAACATCTTCCCTTCTATTCTATTTCTTGAATAACCTAAGAGCATGAATGTGGAGTAAAGTTATTTTTAACATCATATTCAAGTTGGAAGATAACCTGAAGGATACCTAATCCTGGTTCCCACCAAAGAGGGATTTCTCTCGAAAATATTTTTTTAGGAGGTGATCACACAGTATTTAACACTTCCAGGGACAAAGCTCATGACTTCGCAATCGCAAAAGGCAACACACTGTATTTTAATATCTCTGATTGTCAGGAATATGTTTCTTATACTAAGCTGAAATCTTCTACCCTTTAAAGTATAAGAGTTGGGTCTTTTCTTACTTCTGGAGGCTAACAGGAAGCATCTAATCCATATTTCTTGAGGAAGATTGGTCCACTACTTTAAAGACAATGATCATGTCTTTCTAATTGTTCTTTCTCCAGGCAAAATATAGACAGCTGTTTCCCATTCCTCAAATAGCCAGACTTTTAGAAGTTTCAACCATCCTTGTAATCCTCCTTTGGAATGCTCCAGTTTACTTCTAGGAATAATACTATTCCTAGGAGAGTTCCCCTGGTATGATCAGCCTAGGGCAGAGGCTATGTCAATATTACTTCTTTTGATGTGAACAGTGGAATTTATAGGCTAATATTGCATTTGTGTGTTTAGCAGCCACATCATATTGAGTTGAAAATAAACGAATACCTAGATCTTCTTCACATGCATTCCAATTAAGTATAATTTTACACATTTTATACACAGCTATTTTTCTTAAACAAATATTGAACTCTACTTGTATTCCCAATTAATTTTTAACTTTTAGGTTCCTTTCATTATTTTAGAATATCACTATCTTTTAAGTCCTCATTCTGTAACCTAATGTAGCCAGTCTTTTAGCAACATGTTTTAGGTATGAGTGTTTACATATTTATGATCATAACTAATTCAACTTTATTAGTCTATCTTCTACATGGACATCATGAAAAACCCTGCAAAATACCTTATGATCATTCAGATGCACCATTTATATACTACTCTAATCTAGGTCCAGCAAATCAAATGCAAAAAATAATGCAGTCTTGTCGGTATAATCCATGTTTATTGAAATCATGCTGGCCTCTAGGCATTAATGAATGCAAAGTGTTCACAAACCAATTGCTTAAAGTTTGTCCTTGAATTTTCTCAAAAATTGCTATAAATCTCCCCTATCTATACATTTAGTACACACCTTTTCCCTGAGTTGAAATGCTGGGATATTTGTCTTCATGTGGCCTTCTGACCATTCTCACATTTCACTGTGATTAATTCATTATAATAATACCTTGTGTTTATTGAGTACTTTCAATGTGTCACATACTCTGCTAAGAGCTTTACCTGCCTATTTCATTTAATCCTCACAAAAACGTATCAGTTAGATGTCATGTTCTTCCTTTCACAAAAAAAAACTGTCACTTAGAGCGGTTAAGGAGTTTGCTAAGGGCCATACAACGAATAAGTAGCGAGCAGGGCTGGGATTCACACCCAGTCTAGAAGATTTCCTGCTCTTAACTGCTCAATAGTTATTCCACAGTTTATTTCTTGAGGATCTGCCAAGCACATGGAATTGTTCCTGATACCTGGGGAAGATTTGGCAGCATTAACACAGTCATCAACTTGCAAATGTTCCATCCATACCCTAAAAGATACTAATTATATCCACCACTTCCGCTACTCTGCCTCCTTCTCCCTTCTGTAAGTATAGCTGGGGGGTGGGGAGGGAGCATTTCCCTGCTTACTAGCAACCTTGGAGAATGTGGAAGGAAGGCAAAGGATATCTGTTTACATAACTGGAAAGACGTTTGAGAATTTTCCCAAATACAAAGGGAGTCCATTGTTACTGTTAATTCTAAAAGACGATTTTAGAGCAGAATACTTCTCTTAGTTTAAAGACAATCTGAGAATTACCTGGAACTTTCATTTTTTAATGAAATGAAAATAATGTTGCTTAGTTGCCCTGTGACCATGCATAACTGATAAATTTTAGACTCTGTGTGGGCAGGTAGTACTGTTGTTTTGTTACAGCAGCTGGTACCAGTTGGCAAAAGGTGTGTAGGAATGACGGAGGTCTATGAGGAGGAGAGAAAGATTCCTGGTTAAGCATATTTTGAAACATACTTCTACCCTTAGTTCAACAATTGCTGCTCTTGTCTCAGCATATAAATTTGAGAAAATACCCTAAATTCTCAAGAAACTCATTAGACTCATCTCAGATTTGTTTCCATGCCTGGAAAACCCAACTTATTTCTATTTTAAAAAAATAATCTTAAATGTCAAAGTGTATGCTAGGCCCCACTTCAAATATCAAATCATCACTTTGAATAGCTTTGTGTGAAATCCCGCTTTGTATTTCCATGCCATATGCCTGGAATATTCCAAACTTCTACAGATTGAGTCACCTGATTCCTATCAAAGAGCCTGACCACACAGTTACCAAACTTGCCAACACATTGGAATCACCTGAGCAACTTGAAAATACATTAATACCTGTGTCCACCCCCTCACCAAGATTGTGTTTTAATTGGTATGACGGGGGAGGGGGGGGGCATGCTGTACATTGCAATTTTTAAAAGACCCACAAGTTGTTTTAATGTGCAAATAAGTTTGGAAACTTCTGACAGAGGATTAGGAAGTACCTTTCCCAGTTCTCAATCCGCTACTAACTCTGCCTCCTCATCACTGAACTGCAATCTGCCATAGCACAAGTCCATCTTGGCTCTGTCCAAAGGAATCTAGGTGTCCAAAGTACCAGGAGGCCTGGCATTCGCGTGGTTTCTCCTACTGTGAGTTTTACTGTATAAGTGAGGTTTCTGTTCTTGAACTTTGCAGGGGGGTGGGGGGGAAAGGCAGAAATTCAGTTTTTTTCTAAGAAACTAAGATTTCAAAGTTTTAGTTTAAAAATTGCATGAAAGATGGAAATAGTCCCCAGACATGTTGTTTTGTTGATCTAGCTTCTCAAAGGCCTTTAGCTCTCTAACATTGTTGAAGATGAGAAAGAACACAGAATATAAGAGAAAAACATTCACACATGGTAATAAGAAAGAAACTTCTATAAAATCACCGAGTCTCTAGATCAAAGCCAGGAAGAGTCTAGTTGAGCTTACTAAATATCTGTGTAACAATGCCACAAAAATAGACAAGAAAGCTCCTGTGGTTCAAACACATTTGAAAAACATTAATTATGTTTTCTCCAGGTAGGCAGTTTCCTATATTCAAGGTCTACTGAGTTCTTTGATGCCTATGCCAGATAATTTTCTTCAGAGTATATAATATTTTGAATTGTAAACACTATGGTTAATCTCAAAAGACAAACTTCAAAACTTGGGACACTTGTTTTCCTTCTTGTTTTGATTATAAGCATGCTAATCTGAAATAGTAACATAGCTACACTCCTTATCACATTACTCTATTTTAATTATTTGCCCAGCACTTATTATTTTCTGATATTTTTCTTGCATATTCCTTTATTACTCTCCTCCACTGAAATGTGAGCTCCATAATCCCACTGATTCCATCTTATTCAATGCTGTGTCCCCAGCATCTAGAACTGTTCAATAAACATTCAATAAATATTGGTTGAATGAATGAATGAACAGTCCAACATTCTCTGCCTACAGGTGAGTACTTTACTGAAACAGACATGTGAAAGCCACAAATGATTTCCATGTGTGTGACCTGGATCCCCAGGTGTGTGCATCTACAAAATGAGAGAAATGAGATATTGACCTCTGTGGCCTAGTGTGAGAACTACATGAGATAACACACTTTAAGGACTTATCACAATGTATGGCATATATTAAGAACTCAATGAATAAAAAGTCATAAAAAATCATAACATACAACTATACGTCTATAACATTTATAGCGTAACAAAAGTAGTAAGAGAAATACTATGATTTTATTTTATCTACTTGTTTAGGCATGTATTTTATTATATGAGTCTTTTCACTATTTCGGAAGGAAATTGAAATATGTTTTTATGTAAGCTACAGCTTACTTGCAGGAGAAGAAAGGGCACCAAACCAGGACTCAGAGGAAATATATCTAGGTTACTGATCTATATAGCTTTCAACAAGCTACTGAATAGTTACCTAAGGGTTAGTTTCCTCACTTGTGAAATTGGGGGTGTGAGTTGGGGTAAGAGGTTTGAGGGAAATCAACCAAACTCTGTGCTCTTAAAAGGTACCAAGTAAATCAACATTTAACCTGTTAAAGCAAGAATTGTTTAAAGATCTTATCATAATTTTTGGCTACATTAGATGAATAAGAAAGACCTTCACAGTAAATTAAATTAGGTCAATACATTATTTGTATAGCACTCAGATATGGAATCCCATTTTCACAGTTACAAATTTCTATTTGAAATTATTTTTGCAGAAACCTTTGCTTATATGCTATACGCTGTGCTTATGAGCAGCTTTTTTTGGGGGGGGGGATGTCTACTCTAGAATTTAACAAGTTAGAAAGGCTTAGATTCACAAGAAGCTTCCTGCAGGACTTTTTTCTTTTCAAAAGTTCTTTACTAGTTATTTTTTAAAAGTTACAATAAAAAGCATTGTGAGGCCATGGTTTTGTTTTTTGTGTTGTTTTTTTTTTTTTTTTTAACATATGGATCAAACATTTCCAGAAACATGATGATGTGCAATGAATTCTTCCCTTTTGCCAGCAACTTTATTTTAATAGGGCTCTATTACAAATGATGAAGCAATAAACCACCGTTCACTTTCTTTGAAGAGGACTCTTTCTTGCCTCTCCTTCCAAGATTCTAGAAATATGCCATTGCTTGCCTGAAGCCTTGAACTCCCTTGTCAATTCAGGTGCATTGTTTCCTTGGCTGTTAAGTCTGCCCATTTCCTCAGGCTAATTATGAAGTCATCTGCTCGGCCAGGGAGAAACATACAGCTGAAGAGCCTCATCCCGCGTTGCAGCATTACGCTGCAGCATGTGGCCTTATTACTAATGCACAAAGCATGAAGCCTGAAGAGGTCCCTTCATCTTCTGGAAATTGGGGGGCATAATCCGAAGACATAAATATCTCTTAACAAAGCACCAGCTGAGCTGTGTCAGGGCTGCGCACAACTCTTCATCTTTCCTTTAGAGCCTTTCAATTTGCTTTCCAAACATTTCTTTGTTGCCGTTGGCTGGGGTGCACTTAAAAGAAGCACATCGTTAACCACAAAGAATGCTCAGTGTTTTCTGTGATTTCAAATCAGTTCCAAGCACTTCCTCAGCGAGCAGCCGGGCAGCAATTACCCTGCTGCTGAAGACACCTCTCGTCACAAAAAAGGCTTCAGTTTTAGAGACAGCCAACAAGCAAGGCTGTAACAAACGATGACATACGTTTCAGCCGCCATTCACTAGCGGTTTATACCCCCATAGGAAGGGTGAATCAATTTTAGTGCAAATTCAACAGGCACATCCGACAACGCTGCCTGTTAGAGGAGACGCTAACTCACACAAACTCGGCATTCATCCCCCGGATTACTTGCTTCAAATGGGCACTCACAGTTGCTAAATGGTTCGGGTGGGGGTGGAGGTGCTCTGTCAAAAAGGGGCAAAGGACAAGGAAAGGACACGAATTTATCAGGGAAATGAGAGTTGGGCTGATTCATTGCAACAAAATACTGAAGTTCTGCAAAGCTCATGCCAAAGGAGAGACTGCTTCCACCCTCAGCCCGGGCACTCGTGTGAAAGACACTGTAAAAATGGATCTCAGCAGCCTCCCAGGGCTGATGTTTCCATGAGCATAAGCTGCCCCTGAACAATTTACCCAAGAGACTACACTGACACAGGCTTCACTTCACGACCACAACATTTCTCCCTTTTGTTTTCCATTTTGATCATACCTTATTATGCCTCCCTTGAGGAAATACGAGGGTACTTCCAAAAGTTCATGGAAAGATTCTTATGATCTTTTAATTCTATTCTTCCACGAATTTTTTGAAGTACCCTCATACCTCCAGACATGGTCAGAAAGGTTACAAAATGGCAAGGCAAATTTCCATAATGTCAGGTCTCAGTATAGTTTCAAGGGTGGTTAAGCCTACTGCCTTGAGAGAAGGAAATTCAAAATGTGATTTTTTAACTCCACAAGCCTGCAGGCAGATGTCACACTCTGCCCTCACGAGGTAGGCTCACTGGGTCTAATTTTGAATTAATGACTGGCAATTTTTGACAAATATGGGCTTCTGAAGGTTCAGAACTCTTTTACTGGATGCGGGGAGCACGAAGGGAGGGAACAGTGGCAGTATAGAAAAGGAGGAAAAATTACCAACTTTTCACCAATTCCTTGTGAGTGGAGTATGTGCGTGTGTGCATGTGGGTGTGCGAGAAACAGAGAAAAGAAAAGGAATGATGAATATGTAAACACTGCCTCCCAATTTCAGTCGTGTCAAGAAAGTGGACACGTGTAGACAGGAACTCAAAAGGGATGGTAGGAAGGAGACTGTGGCAGCCAGTGAGTGTGGGAGTGGTAGAATGGATTTTCCAAAGATGGCCTCACCAATATGTTCATTCCCATGTGACTGTCTTACAATGTGATGTTGAGGTGGAGTCTATGTTTACTCTTGAATCCTGTGGTCCTGTGACCATAGCAGAAGACATGCTAAATGACTCAAAGGCTAAGCCATATAAAGCTGTACAGTTTATATCAGGGCCTCTCAGGATGTTCACTCTTGGGACCCAGTCACTATGCTGCGCAAAAATCAAGCAGCCACATGGAGTGGCCACAATCCCACCACAGTATGAGCTGAGGTCCCAGCCAATTGCCAACATCAAGGACCCGTCAGACATTCAAGTGAACCAGTCTTCAGAGGCTTCCAACTATCTGCCTTGGAATTGACACAAAGTGGAGCAGAGAAGAGCTGTCTCCACCAAACCTTGCTCAAACTGCAGATTTGTGAGCAACATAAATGTTGCCTTTGTGTCATGTCGCTATATTTTGGTGTGATTTATTATTACATAAGAATAGATAGCCAGGTCGATGGGCAAGGCCCCCAATACTGTACCCATTTCCTGGCACAGAATAACCATGGCCTAAAAACGGTGGGACCTACTTCTCTGACTTTCATGGATTTTGATAATTTGGGTTGATGATTAATCTTAATTTTTTTCCTCTTGGCTGGCTCCAGATTAGACTGTGGGATATATCCCAACTGAAATTGTGTGTGTGTGTGCGTGTGTGTGTGTCTGTGTGTGTGTGTGTGCGCGTGCTACACAGTGCTTTATACAAACTTGAATTATTACCAGTATTTAGTAATCAGAAGATTTTACTCTCTCTCTCTCTCTGTAAATTTCATAAAAACAAACAGGAGATCTGGCAATATTGGGTTTTCATTCTCCCATAACACTTATTTGTTCTCTCAATGCCCTCTACTCTCTGTTGCATTACATTCTGCCTATTCCACTCAAGTCCTCATCACTCTTCCATTTCCTTCCTGACGTCTATAGGCATCTGGGTTTGTGACATCTATTTAGCCACCAATTCTCTACCTGGTTTATTAGGATTTACTCTTTATAGGTGTATAGTTATCCAGGAATTAACACCCTTTTGAAAAGAAGAGTTTTAAATAATTTAAAAAATAAAAGTCAGAATAAGAACAAAATAAAAAATATCTAAAGTTTGAGTTTAAAATTAAATAAGAAAGGATGAAATAAAAATATATGGAAAGAAGCCACAAGATGAGGTGACTGGGATGTCAGCTTAGGTTATTATCATACAGCCTGATGTCACTGTCCAACTATCAATGGCTGCTACCCGTACACTAATGCCCCAGGAGCCAGTGCTTTCTGTTTCATTGTTCCACGTAAAGTTTGGAGAGAAGACTCCATATCAAGTATTGGGAAATGGAATCACCTAGCCTGGATGATCCAGCTGGAATTGGTACATTTACTTTTATTTACAGCATTTGGTGTCTTTCATCTTATTAAAGAGGTTTTAAATAAACTGTCTTTTCACTTAATTGATTAACATAAATTTTACTGTATTTTGTTTGTCCTGAAGTGAGTAGCATGCTTAAGGACATGGAATGGTAAAGCATGTCAGCCAAATAAAGAAATGATGATACTTTATACGTGAAAATAAGCATTTTATTCCTTAGAAATAAAAACGGAGGGGGAAATTCCATTTGTTGCTCATTAAATACATTGGGAAAGTATCTATTTCTAATTTATCTCATAGTAATACGTATTCACTAATTAAGAAAAGTTTCATGTTTCAAAATCAGTCTAAAGAGCACTTAAGACTTATGCAATCTTTATGAAGAACCATCAGCAATGTGAAAACACCTGGTGGCATTACAAAGTCTATGTTTGTGGTAGGCTTATTATGGCATGTTGAGTCAGGACTCTGCTCATTTGATTTTGAATTGGGTGGGCTTTCTAGAAATGCTACTTTTTGCAGAAAATTACATCAAGCTAACTTTTAAAGTATGCCCTATTTTATAATATTACCATATAGTAAGATTTCTCATGCCCCCTTCCACAGAACATGCAGGGATAGTTAAGGGACATATACACTCCCACCCTAAACAAACAAACAGACAAACACATATAAATATAAAAACTTGGTTCAAATAGGTGTTTAAATAAGGTACTGCCTACTTCGCATCACAGGAAAGTAAGGCGTTTAGCTAGTGAGGCCTGTGTTTGGAGTCAGATCTTTGGTTCACAAAACATGCAGGGATAGTTAAGGGACATATACACTCCCACCCTAAACAAACAAACAGACAAACACATATAAATATAAAAACTTGGTTCAAATAGGTGTTTAAATAAGGTACTGGCTACTTCGCATCACAGGAAAGTAAGGCGTTTAGCTAGTGAGGCCTGTGTTTGGAGTCAGATCTTTGGTTCACAAATTTAATGTTTGAAATGCCACAGCAGGAGAAAATTTATATATCAATGACTTCAGCAGAGTACAATCCTCATAAAACTTTATTTTATTGGAGTTGTGGAGTACTCGTTTTGGGAGGAAACGATTAATTCATGAAAAAAATAGATAATAGAGTGGTTGTGTACTTTTTATTGCTGTCACTTTATTTCTAGCCAAAGTTTAAAAGTTCAGTGCCAGAATCAGGGTTTAAAGTTGATGGTATCTCAGTCAGAACGCTGTGGAGATCGAACTTAGAGGTCCGGGTTAGAGTGACTGAGAAACAAACTCTGAAATCCAGTGGGAACATTGATTTTAATACTATCAAAACCTTAACACAATGCTGAAACAGCTAGGAGTTTTCATCTGGATAGGAGATTTTTAGCAGAGGGCGGTATTTTTGCATGAATTTTACTAAGTAACAACGAGTGTAAACCCCAACATCCAAATGTTGGTCAAGATCAAAGATGTCCAGGAAACCTAACCATTCTGGCCATTTCACAATACTTTTGTTCTTATGCATAAAGGTATCTACAAACAGGCAACGTTTGGCTCCTTCAGAGCAAATCGGCAGCTATCAAATTAACTTACTTCGTTGGCTATTAAAGTAAGTGAAAAGTTTTACCACTTCATAGGGGGTTTTGCCCAGGGAACTTAGGTTTTGAAGGTCTCTAAATGCGGCTTCCTAAACTGCTCTCTGAACAGCAGGGACCCTAAGCGACTGAGGACCTTTCATCTGTCTCTCATCTGTAGCTGACAATCTGCCTTGCTTGAGAGCTGTCCCGTCAGGTCCCCAAAGCTGACTCCCGCTCCTTTCCCATCAAGGACGAAGGCGGATGCGTGGCAGGTGTGTCGGTGGACGATCTCGTAAGTGGAGCGCTGGGGCCAGGAAAGTGTTCAGAGGAGGAAAACTACCAGGGGTCACCCGAGCTCCGAGCGGCGGGGTGGGACACGGGAGCCCAGACGCGGGCGCCTTCGGCCCTGGGGGTGCAGGAGAAGATGGCGAAGGTGAAAGGGCTCCGGGATGGGGCTAAGGGACTGCGGGGAGGGGGCGGACGAGGGTGTCCAGCCTGGCCCCGGGAGAGAGCGCCGGGTGGCCCCGGGGTCGCCCCGCACCCGCGCCCTCCCCGGGGTCTGGACGGGGCTCTGCAGGGCCGGCTCCGGGAGGGGACGCGCTTACCTGGAGGTAGGGCCGCCCGTGGGCCACCCCGCCCACGACGATGTCGGCCGCGGCCATGGCCCCGGTGGGCGAGAAGCCGAAGCCCACGTAGCCGGCGGTGCGCACCTCGAGGCGGAAGGCGAGCCGGCTGCCCCGCTGGCCCCAGCTCAGCCAGTACTTGCCCTCCGGGTCGAGGAGGGTGCGGTGCGAGTAGGTCCGGCCCGAGCCCCCCGCCGCCGCCCCGGGGAGCAGCCCGCACAGCAAGAGCAGCGGCCAGCCCCAGCCGCACATCCTCGGCGCCTGCTGCCCGCGCGCACCTGGGCTCCGGCCACCGGGGAGCCGCGAGCCGCACGAGCAGCGGCGGCGGCGAGCGGGAGCCCTGGGACCGCCCCCCGGGCCGGCCGCGCGCCCGTCCGGGAGGGGCAGGACCCGCTGTCCCCGCCCCGGCCGCCGGCCCGGCCCGCCCATCCACCTGCCGCCCCCCACCCCAGACTTGTCCCCAAGGTCTGGCATCGGTGGGAAGGGAAGCGAGGGGCTTCCTGGACGGAGCGGGGGCGGGGGCGGAGGGACAGGGAGGAGCGGGAGGGAGCCTGCGGCCAGCACGAGAAATCCAGGAGGGACAGCGGGTGTAGCCCAGGAGGGCCGGACAGGAGCAGAAGGGATGGGCCCGTCCGGGGGAACTTTGACGTCTCCATATCCCGTGCTGTGGGTTTTCCAGAGCCAGCACCCAGCGAAGTCCCTACCCCATGGAGGGGCACGGTTCACCTCCCCTGGCACGTTTCTCCCTCGTTTTCACCCCGAGGGGCCCGATGCTTGCCTTCCGCCTGGTTTTCGGTTTGATTTGGTTGTGAGGGGACAAATTGTGCCCAACTACTTTGCCATCAGCAGAGTAAGTCAGCGTTGAATTATCATCTGGGAGTTAGATTTTAATTTGAAATCCTCTTTTTCCTGCTATCTCAAGTTCTGGCCGTAGCCACCTTTACTAGAAGTTCTGTTTGGTTTTTACCTCTCCCTTTGACCAACTCCTGTCTTCAGAATGTTAAATACTCAATACGGCAACTGTAAATTTCCTTCTAAATTTATTCATTTACATACATTCTGCCATGTTCAAAAAAAAAAAAAAGGTTCTAAGGTAGCTTATAAAAATACAAAGAATACAAAATAGAAAAACAAGTAGGAGAGGACACCAAACGAAAAGTAAAAGTGAGAAGAATGCTACAAATACATACTATTGACTCTGGATTGGGAGGCTCCACACAAGCCACCCATATTCTTTCACCTATATTCGACCCTGGGGTCATACTCCATCCTGTCTTTTCCTGCGGTTGTTTTCTCATTTATTTTCCCATGACTTTTCCAAAGTTACCAACACGTGTCTAGACTACGTTCTTGTAAGAATTCGGGCACATTTGACCATGTTGGGAAGGCAACCTTTACGTAGAACTGCTCATCAGGGGGTTCAGGGCATTGACTGATTTGCCCCAAGGAAAGAGGAGATAAATGTCCACAGGCTTAGCCAATGACAGTAAACCAGCATCAGAGAAGTGAAGTTGAAACCTTGGGACAAGGTGAGAAATACAAGAGCCTGTGAAGCCTTAAAAGAACTGAGGCATTGAGAATACGAAGTATCAACAGGCCGGTGCCTCAGCTCCAGCAACAGCTCAGGTCCCGCCGGGCTGACATCAGGGCCAGCAGCATCTGCTGCAGCAACGTAATGGTGGCAACCTTAGAACTGGGTTTCCACAAGCACCAAGGACTTGGCTGCTGCTGCTGGCTTCAGACATGAAGAAAGGGAGGACATGGAGAGAAAGGGGAGCAAGATGGTGGACAGGGAAGCCAAGAAGAGTGGGTCCGGGCAGCACGTGAGGTATGGTGAGCAGCCTGTCACTATACCGGGCAGGGACTTCAGGGGAGTTATTACCGCAGAGCGATCAAAGGCCAACCTCCTGTTTTGTGACACTTCTTTTATTTCTAGCATGGAGGAGCCTGGAGCTATACCTGCTTCCTGGAGTTCATTCTATAAACTCCAAATTCACATCTACCACATTTTCTGCCTCCTTATTAAAACAAAATGATGTCATTTCTTCCAGAATTTGACCCCCATTTATGTTCTAGCTCCACCTTCCATCTCTCATCTCACTCACCCATTGGCCTCTAGACACATGGGAACCACCTCTAAAATCCTCAGTGAGAGCCATGCGTGTTTTCAGACTGCTGGCTCTGCCAGGTTTGTCCTTTCTCCCTTCTGTCCTTTCTCATCCTCTTCCCACACTTCAGTCAGATGGCATCAACCCCTCCACAGTGGTGCCCATGGAATGTTCTGTCCAGACCTCATATAGCCCCCTGACACTTCAGTGCACTGCTTGTCTGCATGGTTGTTTTCCTCCGGTAGCTTCTCTAGGTCAGAAACTGCATCTGTTTCCTTATAGCCCCATTGCCTAGAATATGAACAGTCATGCAATAGGCCAGCTTCTCCTGCAAGCATCCTCTTACAAAGTTGGACTATGGGGGGAAAGCTTGGCCCCCAGATACCATTGAATGTTCTGCTCTGCATTGGTATTGAGGCAAAAATAGAAAAGACCATACATGAATACAAAAAAGAGAAAGTTTTAAATTGTTTTTATTTCACTAAGTTAAATGATTGAGTGTGAATTTATTGTCTTTTGTTGTGACCGGCATTGCATCCAAAATGCCCTTAAAAATACTCAAGAAACATTAAGACTAATATAATCATCTTGAGATTAGGTCAACAAACAGAACATTATTAACATAATCAAGAGATCCAGTCTGCTTTGGTTTGAATTACCCCAGTAACAAAAGACAAAGTAGAAAGTGTTATCTATGTGTACTTTGGAAGCTGCCTGAGTTCCCCAGATCAAAGCCAACTCCACACTTCCATTTCATACAGGAGTCAATTTCCCAATTTGGAAATCAATTACTGTTTTGCTGCTTGTTCTAAATGTGTCAGGAAAGCAAGGAGAAATCATAAATCCATTAAAAACTCAGGGAACACGGCAGAGTGGAAAATGAAATCAGTAATAAAGAATTTCAAAATTAGTTTTTTAAAAACTTGTTATTTTTATAAAAATAAAACTTGCTGCTTATTTAAAGAAAAAAAGTCAAGAAATGCAGAAAAGTATGAATAAGAAAGTAAAGTTTGAAAATCACCTGAAATTCTACCATACAAAAATAACCCTGAGTGTATTCTGGGAACATCATTCCAGAACCCAGTTCCATTAAGGCATTGGAGGAAGTCTGTTGGGCAAGAATTTGCAAAGAAACAGGTGAATTAATTTTGTAAGACATCACTTGAAATAAACAGTGACTCTAAACATGTCAGTTACAATCGCATTTGTTCTGGCTTCTTCTCTCCATATGTATCCTTTGGATACATGAATAGCCAAAAGAAACAGAATAGACAAAACTAGATATTCAGTAAGGTCTTACTTAAGTTCAGGACATTTACCCAAATTACTCATTCTTAAAATGAATCATTTTCTCATAATTTTCAACCAGGAATTTAAGTGTAATATTTATTTTGATTCTTCACCCATCCTGATCCACAGCTTGCGATCAGTCTGTGTGCAGTCTGTGAGCGCCCATACTGAGCTTCCTCATCTCCAAACTCTCTGTTGCTAGGATTTATTTATATTTCTACATTAGTCAACTAAAAAGGGCTGGGGGAAAGGGTAAGGAAAAAAGAAAGCCCAAGGGATGGTAGTAAGCCAATGCAAAGTTGCTTGGTATGAATTAGGATGGTCTGAAATAGTTTATTTCCTCTTGAAAGTATCATATTTTTCCTGTCTACTTGTACCTAAAGGTGCAACAATAATACTAAATATTTATAAAGTTCCCGTCTTCTAGGCAGCTCAAAGAAAAATATTTATATAAGGGATCTCAGCAGTTCTCCAACATTCAAATAGGTAAGCTAAAGCATTTTCTCACTTTAGTCAGGAAGCCACTTTTGTGACTGGTTCGAGTTCATACTATATGAGTCAGTGGCAGAAAAGTCAAAAATAGAACTTTGGGGTATTTCGGGGTTTTTTTTTTCAACTACATAATTTCTCTAGCTCTCATCTCATCTGCAATACAAAATAATAATTTTTAAAGCCACCAGGTCATAACCATGAAACATTCTTTCAAGGGGGCTGATATTTTTCACATGAACACGATGCTGTGATTCACTATTATTAGCTCAACATCATACTCCTCATTTTAACAACAGATGATATTGATAATGATGGTGTGGATCGAGAAGGTAAGGATATGGTGCATTTACTTTTATTATTGGGAGCTGAGATGTGCTTAACTGAGTTCCTGAGGTTACTTTGGCAGTTCACACAGAAAATCACATCAAGCAAACCACATTCTTTGTGCAAAGCCTACACTTTAGTATTATCTATTAAGTAGGCTCTGAAATAAAATGGTTTCACCTAAAAATGTCTGTTTAAAAAAAAAAGCAAAAAAGCAAGCAATGCTCTTTTTATCATGGACGGCCATGTGTTAGAATCTGTCTTTACAGGGAAACATGATGTGTGTCAATAATGTGGAAGGGAACAAATTGATTTACACTAAAGTACTCAGCCTATATTATTGTAAAGCCATGTTTAAAAAGTTGTTTAGGGGGGCTGATGAGAGCAATGGGTCCTGGAATTTTCTCTTTATCAGAGTGATCTTTAGCATAAGAAAAGTATCTATGTCCTCACATTTTGGCAAATCTCACTTCTAGGGGGATCAGGCAACTGAAGCTGTCAGTGACATAGGAGGAGAAATGAGGGGTGATGAAATGTGCCGAGTTAGTTGCAGGAGTATCAGCCTTGCAAAGAATCTTAGAGACTCTAGGCCATAGCTCCAGCCTGGAGATGAGAAATCTGAGTCCCAGAGAGAAGTGAATCATTCACAGCTACAATTTTTTTTTAATGGATATAAGCAGGAAGGTTGGTTGCCTGATAGAATTAACAATGTTTGGCTCCTCCACATGCTCGCCTTAACAGTTATTCTTTTGGATGTCTCCAGTTCACCACTGTTATCGGTTTTACCCAGTTTTAGCTTCCATAAACATGTTGGGAGAAAATAGAGAAGGAGCAGGCACTGTGAAAATGGTGATATTCTCCCCAACCTAGGACTCCCTAGAAATCACCCTTTGGGCTAAGCAATAGATTTGGCACTTAAATACTTGTGCTTCTATATGTTTATGTCTATGGCTAACAATTTAAAGAAAAGTTTAGGCTTAGTCAAAATGCACAATCAGGATCATTTCAAAACTGAATGCAAATTGAACACCATCCACATTGAGAATGATGAGAGGATTCAGCACTGCTCGCTCCGTTCCAAGATTCCACATGTGGTTTTGGAAAAATTTAAAGAGATCTGTACTGTCATGAAAAAACATAAGACTAGAAATATAAGCATAAAGATGTATCCAAAAACTTAATTGAAGTCATTGCAATCATTAGTAGGAATAATAAACAATGAAGAGAGATTCTCTCAAATGAAAACCCCAAATAATTAGCAATTATTTTTGCATATGGGACCTGACAACTATAAGACATATTCTGGGAATGATTGTCAAACAAGCTTTTGAAGTTCTGTAATCAACACATGGGTAAATAAGACAATAGTTTATATTTATTTCCTATGCTCCAAGATTTTATCTCTTCTCATTTTAAATTTAAGCTCTAATCTCAATTATTTGGAAATTCCACATTTAAAGATCCAAATGAGATAATTAACTTAGCTTTACATGAATACAATTTGGTCTTCAAAAAGCATCTTCTCCTTTACTTAGATGTCTAAATAAAAGAACGTACATTTTAAACCAAATAATCAGACTGACTGTCACTGCTATAATTGATCAGAGAATGATTGTCACTTCAAATAAAGGAGTGTTTGCCCAGACAGAGTCTATCAAAACCCCAGACCATTATAAAATTAGCTTTATGAGTAAAATCATGTAAAAGCATCGATAGTAATAATATCAGAACCTAATCGGAAGAGTAATTTCTAAGGAGTCGGAGGCTTGGGAAGAATTTCATTATATCTACAATTCCCTCCTCCTCTCTACTCTTTCTCCTTCTAACGTGTTTATGGATGTTAATACTTGATAAAACCAATACCAACAGCAGACTTGAGACACCAAGAAAATCAATAATTGTTAAGAGGAGGTTGTGGAAGGACTCAGGCATTGTTAGCATTAGGAGTAAAAACGTAATAGTAATAATAATAATAATATGGTTATTGAGTGCTGCATGGATATTACATGAATTGTTGCATTTAACCTTCTCAGCAACTTTATGGGGTCAGTGTTGTTCTCCCCATTTGGAGGAAACTGAGGAAGAAAATTGCTTTTCAGTTGATATAAGAGCAAAGACAACAGGACCTTCCCTCAATTGTGAAGGAAGAAATTTCTTTTAATATTAAATATGTATCAATACCCTAAGCCATTACATATTTTAGAAGGTTTTTATATCTTTTATCACACAATTCTATTGGTAGTATTTTTGTTAGATACAAATAAGCAAACAAACTACAGAGAGCCAATTTGCTACAGATGTTGGGAACTTCTCTTGACCCAAGCTTCTAAAACTTTCCTGAGTTCCCAGAGGAGTGGCTACACACTGAAATTGGTTATATGGCAATGAGACATATAAAAATTTAATGTTAAAAAGGACAGAGTGGAGGATGTGATGTGGAGAGAAGAAATGAGTTTGAATGAAACTGAAGAAAGTGAGTAGTCTTTTTTCCTTTTAATCTCATATTCTCTCCCTCTCTCTTTATACACACACACATTCACACACACACACACACACACACACATTAAAGTGGTTCAATTATTCTTGCTAGGGAGAATCAAATCCATTTTTCTCTTTTCAAATGTTAGGGAAAAGAACACTAATCATTTTGAAAATTTAAACTTCATGCAACATAAAATGAGAATGGATGTATTGTAAGTAAAAACTTAGAAAAAAATAAGTAACTTGAATTTCTTTTTCAAGTATGTAATCAGTGTTTAGAATTTACAGCAGCAAAAAGTTATGGAGAAAGTTGCCATGATCACATTTTTTAAAATTGTGGGTTTGTTTTGTGATCCCTGCCCGCCTCGTGACATTAAAGAGTGAAAGCATTTAGATAATTCAGACTGTGACTTCAGACATAGAATTAACCAGTTAGTGGGTATGAAATATTTTGAAAATCTACTTTAAAAGAGAAAACAAGTTTTCCTTTTTAGAAAACTGACAAATGATGTTTTATTTGCAACTTATATCTCAGGACTATTACATCCAAAAAAAAAAAAAAAATCGACCTAAGGGAGTCCTTTTGGATCCAATCCAAAGAAATCTAAATATTATTTCAGTATTTCCAATATGTTAAAAAGCTATTTTTGACTAGCAGAACCAATGTTTTGATTTGAAAGTATTTCAAAAATATTTACTCTTGTGAGTTTGATTTATCCACGGAAAGAAAATTGAGGAGGCCTAAATATTCAAGAAAAGGGGCTTTGACCTGACCTGTGGGAAATCACTTTGATCTGCCTCCCACAAAGAGGAAGCCAAATGACTAGCCCAAACAGACCGCCTCCTGCTTCATTCTTTCTTCCTCTTTAAAAGTGATGTCTTAATTCAGTTTTGCAGAAATTCCTGGATGAATCTATTTCCCAAGGAAATAATAAGTAACATAGAGTAAAAAATATTCACTTTAATTCTTTAATTCGCGGTAAGAGCAAATGGCATATGATAAACTGGAGATTACTTGAGGCTGGTAAAGTTAGATAAACTAATCAATCATGTGATAATCATTCTTAAAGCATATTTATTGTCAGTTCTGCATTACCTAATGGAGCAAATGACCCCTTTAATATGAAGAAATTACCTGAAAAGTGTCTGTTTAAGGTAGTATCAGTTCTGTATATTTCTTCGGTGGCTGAGGAGAGAAAAGAGAGAACTAGAAAAAGCAACAGATCAAAACCCTCTGAATGAGTCAGAAGAGTGGGAGATGTGTAAAAATGAAAGGGGACACTAGAGTCGTGCCAACATCAGCCTCAGCCCAAATGATCTTCACCTCCTTTGGATATCCCATCTCAAGGTTACTGTACATAAATATGGCCACTGCCCTGAGCTGGCCATTTTGTGGCATTTCACAATAGAGCTTCTAAACCAGGAGAGCAAGGGTTTTGGTTGTTCCAACAGAAAATAGAATTTACCCTAACTCGATCCTCCAAGACAGCTCTGCCCAACTAACACAGACATTGATGCGAGAGAAGACAAGTTGATGCAAAGAGATGATTGCAGGAATAGAGCTTATGCAGCCTGAAAAGCAAAATTAAAGATTAAAAAAAATTTTAATATATATATGAGATATTATGTCAGATTTGTGAGGAGTCTTCTTATGTGGTTTTGATTAGAAGAAAGAGCTCCATCTATAGGACAAATTTTAGGTTGGGGAACACCAGAACTTTAAAATCAGAAAAGCTAAGACAATTACAATGTTTATGGGAAAAACAGTTTAAAATTAAAAAATAGTACTCAAATATTTAATAGAAGAAAAAGTTGACAATATGCATTCTATAATGGGAAAGATTTTTATTTAAGAAAAATTCAGCCTTTTGTGAATAGCTACCAGGATTTACAAATCTCCATGTTTTTTGTTTGTTTGTTTGTTTGTTTTTTGGGTTTTTTTTGTCTTTTTCGTGACCGGCACTCAGCGAATGAGTGCACCGGTCATTCCCATATAGGATCCGAACCTGCGGTGGCGGGAGCGTTGCCGCGCTCCCAGCGCTGCACTCTCCCAAGTGCACCACAGGCTTGGCCCACAAATCTCCATGTTTAAAAAATGATTAAAAATTATTAAAGCAGTTGATTTTTATGTAACTAGAGAATTTCTAAGCAAGCAAATATTTTTAAAAATTTCATGTGTACAGTGAAGCAAAGCCTTTCTAAGAAACTATCATATTCAGCCCTGCAAAAGTAAACTTCCATAATTCATTAGAATTAATCCTGTTATATATTTTCTTTGTTTGAAATTTGTAAATTTTTCATTCAGATTGCATTCCAGGATGTTACTCTATGTATTTGTTTGCAAATACTTTAGAGCATCTATTGTGTCCCTACAGATTCCAGACACTGGAGATACAGTGCTCAATAAAAGTCATTTTTGTCCCCTCATGGAGCTTGCTGTCTAGTGATTAAGTCAGTAAACATTAGAAGAAGAATAAAAATATGGGTAGTCAGGTTTTTCCTTTTATTTATTTATTTATTTTTGCTGTATATGGAACATATTTTTTCTTTTTTGTTGTTTATGGAACATACTTTTCTTTAATATAAATCCATTTTTGAAATATTATCACTTTCTTATTTTGAACTCCTTCAAAAGAAAGAACAAAATAAGTAAAGAGCTTCCATTCTCCTAAATAATAGTGGTGAAGTGTTTTCTTCATGTGGTAAGAGTTACTGGAGTGGTAGACAGTAACCAAAACAAAGCAAAAATTAGGGGAAGAGTATTTATGCAAAAGAGACACAAAGTTTAAACCACCATAAAGAAACAATGCATATAAGCACTAAAGAAACAAATGGAGATGTGTCATTCTGGACAGGTCTGAAATGTTGACTCATGTTTTGTGTGTGATACCCCAAAGCAAAGATGCTTACACTTACCAAATTAATTTATTAGGAAGCAAATTCAGGCAACCAAATGAATGTCTAGGTATGTATGGGACATTCTGAATCATTAGCTTTGTTACATGAATACCCTCAGCCTCTTCCTCTCTTGCATTTAATCAAACTGTTCCGTGCATTCACAATCATTCTTTGAGTCCCACTATTCCAGCCTCACTTCTCAGCCTTATTTTCTCCACAGCCTGACATCACTATCAAGACCACGGACTCAACAACACACACACATACACAAAGTTAAAGTGCATTTCCAATTATGTAATGTATTTCATAACCACATGTCATGGGATAGCTGTATTTGCATAGAAAACATACATGCACATAGTATACTTCTCTGATATCTATTTAACCCATTTTTGCAAGACCTAAAACTCACTTATTGAATCTGCATTTTTAAACAGAAGACAATTTTTAGTAGCATAGTAGAAACTGAAACCTTTCTTCTAATATGTATTACTCTTCCTTAGTTGGCTATTGAGAAGCTTCTGAATGTTCTGAAAAATACGATGAAATAGCCTCTTTATTTCCCCATAATCATAGTCTACTCAGCAAGTTAATATGTTTGATTTGAAGCAGATTCAGATTTAATGAATCATTTCACTCTTTTCGAGTACAGGCACACTTTACTTTGCAGCATGTATAAGGTTGCTGTACATTGGAAGCATTTTCAAACGGAACATACTTTAAATGTATGCTCTTGAATTAAATAAACCCAGCTTGTGTTGACAGTGATAAAAGGGACTGATCACTGTTTTTTCCCCTTCCCCTCTTCCCTCACTTCCTTAGCCTCTCTCTTTCCCTCTCCTTTTCTATCTCCCTGTCCCTTCCTTTCTTCCTTCCCTATTTAGTTTCTATACACAGAGAATACCTATCGGTAACAACGTATGGTTTCAATTTAAATTTTTTAAAAAAGGAAGAGTGTGGACCTTGGAACAGAGGACTGCCTGGAATTGAATTTCAGCCCTTCCATTTACCAGCTGTGCAATCTTAGGGAAGTTAATAAACTTCTCTGTGCCTCATTCTTATCATTTATAAAAGGTGGACAAAATTATTTCATAGGATTGTTAGAATTCAACGAGCTCATACTTGCAAAGTCTTTAGAGCCTCAGACTAAAAAGTGCAATATAGGTGTGTGGGAAATAAAATAAATAAATAAGCCTAAAGACAAAATTCTTCACTTCTACAAATTTCTCTAGACCAAATCCATGGAAAGTTAGTGAAGCTACCTAAGTTTTTGTTTATGTACCACATCACACCTGCTTTTGCATAACAAATACATTCTATTTCAAGAAATTGAAATTGATTCCATTTTGTTCATCAAATTTATATTTGTAAATAAAAGTTCCAGAAGTTTCCTGTTATTTTTATTCCATAGGTCATTAATGAAAGGCAGGATTCCTTCTGAAATTAGACGACAGTGGAGAAGCAAAGTGGAAAGAGAGAAATGTGCAGCAGAAGTGACTAAAAGTGAAATACAGGAAAGCAGGAGAAAACATTTACAAAGAGTGCTGGTAACCCTGATTGACTCCAAAAACACAGCTACAAGAGAAATGGTTTACTCCAGCATGTCGTTAGCCATAAATACAGAGGTGAAGAGATCCAGGGCAAATAACATCAAAGGCAAAGGGAAAGTGTGATGGGGTAAAGGTGCCCCACCCAACCTCCCTGGATGAGCTGGGCTTAACATTAACACAACTTCCAGCAGACTAACTGAAGAAAGAACTTCAACAATATGAATTTTTCACCAACTCTGGCAGATGAGCCCGCAAATAGCATTATAGGTGATGATTCCTGAGGATCAAGGGCCCACTGAAACTGGAGACAGACTTTTTATTCCACTGTCTCTTGGGACGCTTGAATTTGACTTGGATGAATAAAGCTCTTCTCAGACTTGCAGATTCCCCCTGAGGGTTTTGACATCACTTGCAAAGCACTTGCCCTCTATGAGCTGCATCACGTTGACCTCTGACCAAATGGAAAGATCTAGTTCCTGAGAGAGTTCTGAGATGGCTATTCATTTGTAAGAAAGTTAAAACACAATTCTATGGGCCTAGGAAATCATTTTGAACTAGTCATTAATTCTGGGAATTTAAAATGTGAATGTGTTGAGTTATTTTTATTGCTCCATAATTACTAAATTTATTAAATTACTGTTCAATATCTACTCTCCAAATAAATACATAAATAGATAAATAAATAAAAGAAGTAGTAAAATTTGAGTATCTGTAGCAAGATAAAAGTCCAAGAATAGTAATTTCCTTTGAGATCAGGAGAAATGTAATTTCTCTGTGTGGTAGAGAGAGGTAACTATGGTGTCTATTCCTGGAATACATAACTCCCCTTACCAATAACCAACCACCAGCCTTGCCCTAAATGTACCTATTTCTAAGCATAAAATTTTCTAATTAATTAATTTAGATTATGAAAATTCTCTGACACACAAAATGATACAAGGAATACTATAACACACTTCTGAACAAAGGTGGTCATTTGAGCACTTAATTTGCCTGGACTTCCTCCTGAAACTCAATAATACAAGTTTTCAGAACTCTAAACCTACAAAGAAAAACAGAATGTAAGGGGAGAAAGAGTCGAAAACTTTTGGAAACTATAAAGTATACGGATCAATGGTAAATAACTTGATGAACCTGAAACTAAATCCTAACCTGGTGTCTTAGCCAGTTTTGTGCTGCTATAACAGAATACCTGAAACTGGGTAACTTACAAGGAACAGAGATGTATTTCTCATAGTTCAGGAGGCTGAGAAATACAAGGTAGAGGAGTCTGCATCTGGAAAGGGCCTTCTTGCAGTGTCGTCCCTTTGCAGAAGGCAGAAAAGCAAAGAGAGGGTAAAAAAGAGAGGGAAAGAGAGGGAGGGAGAGAGAGAGATGGGAAGAGGGCTAAACTCATCCTTTTATCAGGAACCCTCTCCCCTGATAACAGCATTAATCTATTTAAGAGTACAGGCCCTCATGACCTAATCACCTCTTAAAGCTTCCAACCTCTTAATA
This sequence comes from Cynocephalus volans, assembly GCF_027409185.1. Taxonomy (NCBI): domain Eukaryota; kingdom Metazoa; phylum Chordata; class Mammalia; order Dermoptera; family Cynocephalidae; genus Cynocephalus; species Cynocephalus volans. Next base: position 132,944,259 of record NC_084464.1, read on the forward strand.
CTGTTGTATTGTGGATTAAGTTTCCAACACATGAACTTTGCAGAACATATTCCAAGCACAGCACCTGGCAACAGAAAAAGTCCAGGAGAAAGATGATTTAAATCATAGAATGTCCAAATGACACAGCACCAGGAACCCCACATACCCCTGCAAGCGAAGGTGATGGGGGTGGGGAGGACACTGAAAACAGAAAGTGTTTGAAAACTTAGGAAGCAGTCAGACAACCAAATGCCCCCTCCTATTCCATTCAGTTGCTCCAATGACCCTCTTCTATTCCATCTCCAAATGAAAGGTTTATTCCACAGAAAGGGTAACAGAGCAACTCTAATTTGGGGAGGAAGGGACCAGGCAACATTGAGGGACTTATAAGGGAAGAGGGGGAATAACTGCAGTGCCAAATGTCAAATTATTGTCCCTTCTTCCCCATTAGTTCCTAGAACTCTAGAAGCTGACTTCAACCCTCCAGACAGGAGACAGATTATTCACTGGAGAATCTAGTCAGCCTAAAGACATTGATGTTTGGTGTTCCTCAATACAACTGCAAAATCAGATCCCACCACCATGAAAACTAAAGTGTGTAGGTCCCACTAGGCCCTATAACTCCCCATTTCATTCCCCAACTTTCAGTACACATGGACTGCAAAGGATCACAAGGTATTTGAGGAAATTCTCTATTATTCTAAAATGAAAGTCAGAGAGCAAAACAGTATCAACATCAGAAAACTAATAAAAGGAAAACAAATCATCACAAAGGCAACTTGAAGAAATGGAAACTATCCCAAGAAAACAAAACACAACAAACTCTATCATTCATATGCTCAGAGAGCTAAGAAATAATATAGCATCTGTGAAATAACAGCAAGATGACATAAGAAAGAAAGGATCAGATAATAAATGGAGTTTTGGAGATTAAAAGTAAAATATCACCAATGAAAAATTCAAAACGAGACTAAAAAGATAATGTTTAAAAAAAAAGACTCAAGAAAGTAAAGCAAAAAGCACACATGAAAAGAAGATGCAAAATGACGATTTTTAATAACACCAAGTCAGTTGATTATATCCTGTTCAAATAACAGAAGTTCCAGAAAGAGAAAGCAGAGCAGTTTGGGAAGAAGGGGAAAGTTATCAAATAATTCAAGAAAATTTCCTAGAACTATAGAAATGAGTCCACTGGGCCCATAATGGAAAAAAAAAAAAAAAAAAAAAAAAAAAAAACTACACCAAAGAACATCATCATGAAATCACCACACACACATATACATAGAGTTGGGTTGAAAATGATCTGAATAATTGCCAGAGAAGGAAATGATTTGCATACAAAAGTGAGAATCAGATTGTCTCAAACTTCCAAGAACTCTAGCTTGTATGTCTAAGTCAATGATCCATTTGAATTAATTTTTGTGTATGGTGTGAGGTAAGGGTCTCAATTCCTCTTTTGCCATGTAGACATTCACTTGTCTTAGTATTATTTTTTGAAAGAATCATTCTTTCCCCCCAAGGAATTTCCTTGGCACCTTTGTTGAAAATCAATTCATTATAAATGTAAGAATTTACTTCAGGACTTTAAATTCTATTCCATTGATCTACAAGCCTATTCTTATGCCCATACTATGTTGTCCTGATTACTGTAGTTTTATACTACCTTATGAAATCAGGAATTTTCAGTTTTCAAATTTTTTCTTCTTTTTCAAAATTGTTTTAGCTATTCTGTCCTTTGCATTTTTATGTATATTTCAGGGTCAGTTCTGCAATTCTTCTGCTAGAGAGAATTTGAGGAGAATTGCCATCTTAAATACCAAGCCTTCCAATCCATCAACATGAAATGTTTCTCCATTTATTTGGATCTTTTATAAATTTTCTCACCAAAGTGTATAATTTTTCTCTCAAAAATTCTTTTATAATTTTGAGTGTACCTATATTGCACTTTTTAATTGTTAAATTTATTGTCATCCCTATATATCCATGGAGGATTAGTTCTACAATCACTGTGTACACCAAAATCTGCCAACTTTTCATATCCTTGGGTTTCACAGTTGGCCCTGCAGAACCCACAAATATAAAAAGTTGGCCCTCCATGTACACAGGTTTCACATACTAGGAATACTGTATTTTTTATCTATGGTTGGGTGAAAAAAAACCAGTGTTTAAGTGGACTCATGCAGTTCAAATCTGTGTTTGAACTCAAATCAAAGGTCAACTGTACTTCTAAGTATTTACTTCTTTTTTTTTTTTGGTGGATGGCTGGTACAGGGATCGAACCTTGGACCTTGGTGTTATCAGCATCATGCTCTAACCTACTGAGCTAACTGACCAGCCCTATTTAATCTTTTTTAATGCAAGGTGAGTGGAACTGTTTTCTTAATTTAATTTTCAGATTGCTGCTAGTATAATAGAAATAAAATTGATTTTTGTATATTAATCTTGTAGCCATCCTTGCTGAATTTGTTGGTTTTAATAGTTTTTGTTTATGGAATCCTTGCAGTTTACTTTTTTTGTGGAATTATTGCAGTTTAAATGCAGGATCATGTCATCTGTAAATAAATACAATTTTACTTTTTTCTTCCCGAGCTGGATGCCTTTTATTTCTTGCTAGAATATCCAGTACAATGTTGAATGGAAGTAATAAGACTGGATATCATTGCCCTGTTCCTGATCTTAGGGAGGAAATAGTCTTTTTTAAATTATGATGTTTACTATAGGTTTTCATAGATGCCCTTTATCAAGCTAAGGGAGTTTCCTGTATTTCTAATTCATTGAATTTTTTTTTTTTTTTATCATAAATGGGTATCAGTTTTGTCAAATGCTTTTTTGCAGCTATTGAAATGATCATATTTTGTCTAGTTTTATGGTTGCTTTTTGAGGAGTGGATCTGTTTACTTCCTCACTCTGACATGCTATAAGTAGGACATTCCAATGAGCTTATGATTTTGATCATTATATCATTTATTCCTAGCTTACGGTTGTTATTATTCTTATTTCTCTTCAGATCTGCCTTATCTTTTTTATGTATTTATTTCATTTTTTTCTTTCACTATTTTAAAATAGTTACATTAGATTTTTATTTTAATAATTCTTTAATCCAAAATTCTGGGTGTTCAATTCTGGTGCTTATTGTTTCTCTTGGCTCTCACTCATAATGCCTCCTTTGACTGCTTTATAATTTTGTAGTGTTCATGTTTGCTAAGCATATTCTACATAGGAATCATGGGAGCCATGGTTTGAAGATTTGTTCCTCCAGAGAAGATTTATAATTGGTTCTGCCAGACACCTCAAGGCTAGAAGTTCAGGACCACTCTCTGTGAATGTTGTAGTTTGGGGTTTTCAGATTCTGCAGGAAATGGAAATCCAGGCCATGTGAGCCTGCCTGACTATGGCTACAAATGCTTAGGGGACATTTTTTCCACACCAGAACCCACACCATTATAGTTAACACTCTTCATTATTTTCCTTTCTTGATGGGCAGATTTTTCTAGTCCCCATTTTGCTATGAATATAGCATTTTCAAAGTTCCAGCCGTACTGTTTGGTCTTTATTCTAAAACCCTATCTTTTGGGTCTAAGTGTTAGTTATTAATAACTGCTGTGGTTAGAAGACCATGACAGACTGAGGAAGATGGAGACTGGCAAATCTCTAGAACACAGCTATTAATGAAGTGCTGCTTAATACTAATATTTTTAGCTTCTCCCTTTTTGTCTTTGTTTCTTTACTGTACAACGGTGTTTATGTAGTGATGTTGTATCTAGTTTCCAAGATGGCCTTCAATAATCCTTATCTGCGGGCCGAGCCTGTGGCACACTCGGGAGAGTGCGGTGCTGGGAGCACAGCGACGCTCCCGCCGCGGGTTCGGATCCTATATAGGAATAGCTGGTGCACTCACTGGCTGAGTGCCGGTCACGAAAAAGACAAAAAATAAATAAATAATTAATAATAATAATAAAAATAATAATAATAATCCTTATTTGCTGGTATTCACATCCCTGTGCAGTTCCCTCCCACACTGAATCATGGTTGACTCATGACAGCCATGATTAGGATAATGTGGAAATGATGGTGTATGTTTTCCAAGATTAGATCATGAAAATATTGCAGCTTCCCTCTTGGCCTCTCATGGATCACTTGCTCTAACGGAAACAAGCCTCATGTTTCAGGGACATTCAACAATAACCAGCATCAACTCTTCACCTATGTGACTGAGCCACCTTGGAACTAGACCCCAACTATGCTGCTTGCCTTGCATTGAGTGTACCCCCAAAACTTGATCCCCACTGTGACAGTGTAAAGAGGGTGGGAAATCCTATTATATTAATTGAAAGGTGGAGCCTTGAAGAGGTGGTTAGATAGTAGGACCATGCTGTAGTGAATGGATTAATAATGGTGGTCAGGGATAGGGTTCTGAGGGCTTTAAAAGGAGAGTAAATGAGGAGGTTGGCCTCTCTCTGCTTCACCATTTTCTCCCATGTGAGATCTCTGGGTCACTCTTGCTACCACCAAGAACCTCACCAGATGTGTTCCCTGTACTTTGGACTTCCCAGCCTTCAAAACTGTAAGCAATAAATTTAGTTTTCTTTATAAATTACCCAGTTTGAGTATTTTGTTACAAGCAACAGAAACAGACTAATAAACTGCTCCTGAATTACTGACCCACAAAAACTGTGAGGGGTAATAAATATTTATTATTGTTTTAAGCCATTAAGTTTGAGGAAATTTTTTATACAATAGAAATCTAATACAGGTAGCATTTAGCATATTGCATCCAGCATTTAAAGATGTTGCCAGTGGGAGTGGTCACAGTTTTTTAGTTCCCCATATTCTCAGAAACAGGAGTACTGACCATGAAATAGACACATCAGCTACCCTCCTGCCACAAGCCTTTTTAACTTGCTAGTCTCTTCCCTGGCCACCCTACCTAAAATTTCAAGTTTCTGTCTCATACTTCTTATCCTCATTTCCTGTTTTTCCCCCCTCCTTACTAATGATCACCATTGAATATAGTAATAATTTAATTTTTTTAACTGTCTATATTTCAGCTAGAACATATACCCTACAACGGCAAGAATTTTGGTCTGATTAGTTTACTGCTATGTCCTGTGGCACAAGAACAGTGCCTGGCAAACAGTAAGTGTCCAATAAATATTTGTAGAATGAGTGTAGGAGCAAGTGCAGTTTTAGCATGAGCTTCAGTCAGCTTATCTTGCTAAGACCTTTTCTTATTACACTCTGTTATATTCCAGAGCTCTCATGACTCTCAGTAGCATCAAGTGTGAGGTCCCAGTTCTCCAGATTTGGGTGGAATGTGCCGTGCTCTTCCTCCTGTTCATTTCTACTCTTCTTAATGTCTATAGCACTCATTTGGCCCTTAATCATTAAAAACTTTGGTTATTAAAATTCCCTGAGTTTCCCATTTTCCTAGACAAGATTTGCTTTGGATCATGTTTGATGTCTTTTCTCTGCTTCTTAAATTTTATTTGGATATAACAATCACTTCATATTAAAACTAACCATTTTCTGACCGGTGAAATGGGAAAAGGGAGGTAAATTTCACAACTCCATCCATTTATCTAGGTTCAGCATTTCCTCCATCACCTCACCTAATTTTTTTAACTCAAAGAGTGTGAACCCTGATCCTCATTATACTCAATTTAAAAAACCAAACATCTATATAAAGTAACATTGGAAAACTTCAGAAAGAAGGATGAATACAAAGGCTTTTAAGAATTTTATTCCTTCTTGTATACTTAGCTAAAATGGTCTTTTTATGTTAGTTTAAATTCCACAAAAAGAATATGTTTATTTGGTTATTCTTCACTAAAAAAAGTTGTGCTTATTATTATAAATATTAAAGTGGAAAAGAATGCTCGCTTCCAAACAACAAAAATGTGGTCTAATTAGACTTACTCCTTACTCTCTTCTTACATAGATTTTTGTGCCAGCAGAACACCGAGCAAAGCATGGCCATTTATTGTATTAAAAGAAATACAAAGGAACAGTTGTTTTAATTTCAGCAATAGTGTCTTTAGAAATACTGCTAGAAAATATTACTTTGGACAGAGTATGAAAGGGAAGGTTATTTCTGGTTCCTAGAACATATTGATGTTTAAAATATATCATGAGACTGTCACTTAGCTGACTAAAGTCAGATCTCCACATGGCAAAGGAAATGAACCAAGCCAATACACATAAAATGCTTGTTGTTTTAGATTAATTCAGCTGTCAGGGTGGCTGAGCTATGAAATAGAGAATCAAAAATCACTTGGAATCAATAGCCTTTCTATCAAAATACAATACATTTTTAGTTTGCAAGGGTGTTTTTCATGATAATATAGAAAATTTAAGAAGAAAATATGGATTAATTTTCTCTAGTGTATTCTAATGATGAGGCTATTATATTATTATTGCCAAGTTAAACAGAACAATTAATACATTTTTACAATTCATAATTACATACAAAACACACCAAACTCTCCCTTCTTTGAGATACCAATAATATTGTTTTATTGACAACAACTCTGAAATGAGTTTAGACTGTCTCCAATTCACTAGAAGGAAAGTTTTTCAGGGTATGCATGGGGCAAATAGAGCAGGTATGTGAACACCCTTGGAAGCAGGGAGGGAGTCTAGATGGGCACATTTTCCATTCGACATTCTATCTACAGCCCTGAGAGTGAGATGCCAGGCTCAGATCTTTTCAGCACCTGTAACATCTTTTGCTGAGTTTGTACAAAACCCAAGTACACATGCTCCTAGACTTACGATGGGGTTATATCCAGAGAAACCCATAGCAAGTTGAAAATATTGTAAACTGAAAATGCATTTGATACACCTAACCTACCGAACGTCATCGCTTAGCTTAGCCTACCTTAAAAGTGCTCAGAAAACTTACATTACCCTACAGTTGGGCAAAATCATCAAACGCAAAGCCCATTTTACAATAAAGTCTTGATTCTCTCGTAATTCATTGAATGCTGTACTGAAAGTGAAAAACAGAATGGCTGTATGGGTATTCAAAGAACAGTTTCTGCTGAATATTATCATTTTCACACCATGGTAAAGTTGAAAGATCATAAGTTGAACTATCCTAAGTTGGGGACCGTCTGTATATGTGATTTTTCTGGAGAAAAGTTTACCAGTCCATTTGTACTTGCATATGCTATTCCAGTAGGGATTCTGGCTGTTGTCCTCTGGGAAATCACAACTAAATTAATTTAATGTTTGCTAATAAAGAATATATATACAGATACTAGAGTAATCAGCAATAGTTTCTGGGTCTTAGGGACAACCACCACTGAGAAGACAAAGAGACTCAGGTCTCAGTGGAAGGTGTAGAGGGAAAGACTGCATTAACCTTTAGAGAATACCCAACCTTGAGTGAGAAAGATGATCTTGGACTGATTCTATTTTTATTTATTTATAATATATACCATTAGAGTTGTGGAAAGAAAGTTGTGGAAGAAGAAATAGAGTATTGCAACTGAAAAGGGGGAAGACTATAACACAAGAGCAGAGACATAAGTAGGACCCTAGGCCCTTACATGGAAATACCCGAGTATTTAGGTCTCTGGGCCCCTACTTCCACCAAGCAGAAGCCTGAGAAAAGACCAAGGTATTTCTTTCTTAGGTCATCTTTGAACTATAGTATAAAGGAATTGATTTCTTACTCCAGGATGTGGTAGCCCATTATGCCTACTCATATTTGTATCCAACAAATCTCTTCTAAACGGGAAACACGAGTGTGCCTGAGACACTTCATAATTATACTCACTCGGCTGTTCTTTTCAAACTGAAAATAATAAATATGTATCACCAGCTACATGTTAGTCACTCAGTAAATATTTTTTGCGGGGCGGTGAAGAGTAAAAATTGAAGAGTAAAAATATACACATGAAACTCAGTTCTTAACTGAACAACCTCATTTTGTTTTGAATTATTTTAAATTCCAAGGTCTGGTAGAACAATTGTATCCATAACGTATTCTGTTGAAGACAAGATTTAATACCACACTTTATGTTAGAAATTCAATAGATTATCTGGGTAAAATATTTATATATTTCCTTTCTTTGTATATTATGGATACAAATTCACAATTTGTTTCTCTATTCATAACTTCTTTCCTGATTATGAACCTACCAACTGTTTACTTTTTTGTTAGCTTTTTAAATCAGTTTTAAGTGAGGAAATGCTTTGAATACAAGCATAATGTAAACGAGAATTATGATCATTGCCTGATCTGGACATATGGCTTTATTTAGAGTGTTTATAGTTATTGAACTTTAAGAAAAATATAATTGAAGGCAAATAATGTGAACATAGAATACAGTCTATTTAAGTGTTTGTAAATCTCTTCAAATTCATTAAAAACAACCCATAGTGGATTTTCTTAAATATAAACAGTGTTGATTTTCAAATGTCAAAAGTTGCTTACTCAATCATGGTCTCTCTTCAAATGGAGCCAAATCGTGTAGTAATCACCATTGTACAATATTATTTTAAACAAAATCTGAGGCTGCAAACAGAAAATGTCTTCTTATCTCTACTCTTCTTTAAAAGTTACACATTAAAATGTTTAGAAAGCAAATTTGGTATTCTCTAAAATTTTACCCTTGTGGTCCCTATTCTAGGTATTCAGTATCTTTTAACTCTATCATTTATTTGTTTAAAATATGCTTCTCAATATTTATATATGCTATTTGCTGGACTAGTTAATCATATTGATTTTCTTCTGTGAAATCTCTTCTATACCTATCTGCATTTTACCTGTATTCAACTGAATCAAATTAGATGTCAAGTAAAATGAACTGCAACATTTTTTAAAAAATGACATTTAATTAAGTTTTTTGACTAGGAATAAGCAAATAAGCATGTCATTCAACATTTCAAATTCTGCTTTAGAGAAAAATCATGGTATATTTGAAACTAAAATGTGTATTAATTCTGTGTCAGGCTTTCTCCAGTCATCTCGAATAAGCTTGATTCTTTCACATATAAATATGTTTAAGAATTATAATACCTCACAAACACTCTCAAAACTACAAACCAGTTAAAACAACTTTTCTGGTCTACCAATGCTAAGATTATAAATGAATATCTGCAAGCATGGCTGCATGTACCAACAGTCATGTACCCCAACAGGAGCCAAAAAGCATACCTATAAGAGACTAATTAAAACAAAGGTGGGCCAACTTGACATGCAGGCTGCTGAACTGACATCATCAGGCAGGTCTTTGGATTGAAAGAAGAGTCAGTCTATCATTGGAGTTTTCCATTGAACCAACAACCTGCTTAAATCTTGGGAGACCTTCTATTGAAGCTGAGAAGAGAAAGCAATCCTTGTCACTGCTAAACACACTGAGGCCTGCTCTCAAGGAGAACAGCTTGTTCCACACAAGAAGTTCCTGTTTTGAAATAAATGAAGCCAAGTGCTTTATTTAGGTCAAGGTGTTTGATTCAATCTTTTTTTAAGCTGTCACATTATCATCAGCCTCACCACCATCATCATCATTATTATCACTCAGGAGATGATGGACTCATGCACCCCATGAAAATTTAAATGCAATCAAGCATGATAAACAAGGAGGATGTTATAAGACAGCACATGTCCATACCGGAATGTTCACCAAATGTGTTTAAGTGGGAGGGCCCAAGTCCTGGAACCCAGGGTGAAGCCTCTCCCTCCCCAGGGCAGGGGAGCAATAGGGGCTACTTAACCTCAGTCACGGACACCACAAAGGATGCCCAGGAATATTTCAGGGGGGAAGGGAGAAATCTCAATTAATCTAATCTTCATTTATCAAGTTAAGTGCTTTCTAAATATATTATATATAGATAGAGATGAGAAAGTCCAATCTCTAGTTAGTCATTTAGTTCCCTGACTCATGGGCTACCTTTTGGTGGAAATGGGCACAAATTGTGCCCATGTTGTGCACCAGAGTCTACACTTGGATTTGGAAGTGGTGTGCATTAGAACACCATTGCTACACAAATACGTATATCCATGCCCAGATATATGGAGTTATCTCATTTTTTCATGCTGTTTTTTATCTTCCCAAAATGTGGAGGATAAATGTAGAACATCAATATCATGAATTTTTTTCTTATTTTTTAACAGAAAAGATGATGATGATTTTTCTTAGGGAAACTTTAAAAGTAAGGCCAATTTGAAATTTGTGAAATATAATTGGCATTCTCTTTTAAATAAATATTTTTTGATGGGTAATTCAATGGAGAAATAGGAAAGACTTTCTTTTCTGGAGGTTATATAAATCTTCCTAATATTTTAATAAGTTAAAATACAAAACAAAAGATAACTTTAACATATAATTTATTTGTTTGTTTTTGCTTTTCTATACTGGGTTGGGGCAGGGGGAGACCACAGTCATATGTCTTGAGAGGAAAATGACTAAGGCAATGGTGATATTTCGGCAGGGAAGGCATTGGTAGATGTTACTGATCCTCCCCAATTCCTCATTCCTCTTCCAGTGGTGGGCAGGCTGGAGACAGAAGTGGGCATGTCAGCGAGACCGAGGGGATGGGGTCTAGCTGCTGAACTGCAGAGCTGCAGCGGAATGCTTCTCAACAGGATAAAAAAAGAAAAAAAGGCAGTGCTGTAACACATGTAGAAAAGCATAAGTACAAAACCCAGAAGTCCTAAGGTTGCTAAAAATCATGACCTCAGATAGCAAACCAGGGAAGCAGGACCAGGGAGGCAAAAGCCAGCCTGAGCACTATTAATGCAGGCACAATGGAGGAGGACAAAGGCTGGCAAGGAGAGAATATGACAGGCTGGTGCAGTTCAGTCCAGTTCAGTCCAGAAATTCCCTGGGGAGGTTGCTGAAATAACGATTCCCAAGCCACAAACACAGGGATTTCTGATGCTGTAGGTTTAGCTCAGGCTCAGAAACTTGCCTTTTAACAAGTATAAGAGGTTGTTCCAATTCTGGGTCTATCAACTACACTTCAAAAAACCCTCACTTAAGGGATGGCATCAGAGGCAAAGTGGCCTTGATCTTCTAGCAGTAAGGCATGCACTTGAATTGTTTTCAAGGAGTGAGAATAAGTTCTACCCTAGTCCTTCTTCGTGGTTAATTTACATATCTTTTTTTTTTTTTTTTTTTTTTTTTTAATTTTATTTTGTCGATATACATTGTAGCTGATTAATGCTCCCCATCACCAAAACCTCCCTCCCTTCTCCCTCCCCCCTCCCCCCCAACAATGTCCTTTCTGTTTGCTTGTTGTATCAACTTCAAATAATTGTTGTTGTTATATCTTCTCCCCCCCCCCCGGTTTGTGTGTGTGTGTGTGTATGTGTGTGTGTGTGAATTTATATATTAATTTTTAGCTCCCTCCAATAAGTGAGAACATGTGGTATTTCTCTTTCTGTGCCTGACTTGTTTCACTTAATATAATTCTCTCAAGGTCCATCCATGTTGTTGCAAATGGCAGTATTTCATTCGTTTTTATAGCTGAGTAGTATTCCATTGTGTAGATGTACCACATTTTCCGTATCCACTCATCTGATGATGGGCATTTGGGCTGGTTCCAACTCTTGGCTATTGTAAAGAGTGCTGCGATGAACATTGGGGAACAGGTATACCTTCGACTTGATGATTTCCATTCCTCTGGGTATATTCCCAGCAGTGGGATGGCTGGGTCGTATGGTAGATCTATTTGCAATTGTTTAAGGAACCTCCATACCATTTTCCATAGAGGCTGCACCATTTTGCAGTCCCACCAACAATGTATGAGAGTTCCTTTTTCTCCGCAGCCTCGCCAGCATTTATCGTTCATAGTCTTTTGGATTTTAGCCATCCTAACTGGGGTTAGATGGTATCTCAATGTGGTTTTTATTTGCATTTCCCGGATGCTGAGTGATGTTGAGCATCTTTTCATATGTCTGTTGGCCATTTGGATATCTTCCTTAGAGAAATGCCTACTTAGCTCTTTTGCCCATTTTTTAATTGGGTTGCTTGTTTTCTTCTTGTAAAGTTGTTTGAGTTCCTTATATATTCTGGATATTAATCCTTTGTCAGATGTATATTTTGCAAATATTTTCTCCCACTCTGTTGGTTGTCTTTTAACTCTTTTAATTGTTTCTTTTGCTGTGCAGAAGCTTTTTAGTTTGATATAATCCCATTTGTTTATTTTTCCTTTGGTTGCCCGTGCTTTTGGGGTCGTATTCATGAAGTCTGTGCCCAGTCCTATTTCCTGAAGTGTTTCCCCTATGTTTTCTTTAAGAAGTTTTATTGTCTCAGGGTGTATATTTAAATCCTTAATCCATTTTGAGTTGATTTTAGTATACGGTGAGAGGTATGGATCTAGTTTCATTCTCCTGCATATCGATATCCAGTTTTCCCAGCACCACTTGCTGAAGAGGCAGTCCCTTCCCCAGTGAATAGGCTTGGTGCCTTTGTCAAAGATCAGATGGCAGTAAGTGTGTGGGTTGATTTCTGGATTCTCTATTCTATTCCATTGGTCAGTGTGTCTGTTTTTATGCCAGTACCATACTGTTTTGGTTATTATAGCTTTGTAGTATAGCTTAAAGTCAGGTAGTGTTATGCCTCCAGCTTTATTTTTTTTGCTGAGCATTGCTTTGGCTATTCGTGGTCTTTTATTGTTCCATATAAATGTCTGAATAGTTTTTTCCATTTCTGAGAAAAATGTCTTTGGAATTTTGATGGGGATTGCATTGAATTTGTATATCACTTTGGGTAGTATGGACATTTTCACTATGTTGATTCTTCCAATCCAAGAGCATGGAATATCTTTCCATCTTCTTGTATCCTCTCTAATTTCTCTCAGCAGTGGTTTGTAGTTCTCATTATAGAGATTTTTCACCTCCTTGGTTAACTCAATTCCTAAGTATTTTATTTTTTTGGTGGCTATTGTAAATGGGCAGGCTTTCTTGATTTCTCATTCTGCATGTTCACTATTGGAGAAAAGAAATGCTACTGATTTTTGTGTGTTGATTTTGTATCCTGCTACTGTGCTGAAATCATTTATCAATTCCAACAGTTTTTTTGTAGAGGTTTTAGGCTGTTCGATATATAGGATCATGTCATCTGCAAACAGGGACAGTTTGACTTCATCTTTTCCAATCTGGATGCCCTTTATTTCCTTCTCTTCTCTGATTGCTCTGGCTAGTACTTCCAACACTATGTTGAATAGGAGTGGTGAGAGTGGGCATCCTTGTCTAGTGCCTGTTCTTAAAGGAAAAGCTTTCAGCTTTTCCCCATTCAGGATGATATTGGCAGTGGGTTTGGCATATATGGCTTTAATTATGTTGAGATACTTTCCCTCTATACCTAACTTATAGAGGGTCTTTGTCATGAATGAGTGCTGAACTTTATCAAATGCTTTTTCAGCGTCTATAGAGATGATCATATGGTCCTTGTGTTTGAGTTTATTAATATGGTGTATCACATTTATTGATTTGCGTATGTTGAACCAACCTTGCATCCCTGGGATGAATCCCACTTGATCGTGATGAATAATTTTTCGTATGTGTTGCTGTATTCTGTTTGCTAGTATTTTAGTGAGGATTTTTGCATCTATATTCATCAAGGATATCGGCCTGTAGTTTTCTTTTTTGGTTATATCTTTACCTGGTTTTGGTATCAGGATGATGTTTGCTTCATAGAATGAGTTTGGGAGATTAGCGTCCGTTTCAATCTTTTGGAATAGTTTGTAAAGAATCGGTGTCAATTCCTCTTTGAATGTTTGGTAAAATTCTGCTGTGAATCCATCTGGTCCTGGGCTTTTCTTTGTTGGGAGCCTTCTGATAACAGCTTCAATCTCCTTTATTGTTATTGGTCTGTTCAAATTTTCTACGTCTTCACGGTTCAGTTTTGGGAGCTTGTGTGTGTCCAGAAATTTATCCATTTCCTCCAGATTTTCAAATTTGTTGGCGTATAGTTGTTTATAGTAGTCTCGAATGATTCCTTGTATTTCAGATGAATCAGTTGTAATATCGCCTTTTTCATTTCTAATTTTTGTTATTTGAGTCTTCTCTCTTCTTTTTTTTGTTAGCCAAGCTAATGGTTTGTCAATTTTATTTATCTTTTCAAAAAACCAACTTTTTGATTCGTTGATCTTTTGAATTGTTCTTTGGTTTTCAATTTCATTCAGTTCTGCTCTGATCTTAATGATTTCTTTCCGTCTGCTAACTTTAGGATTGGATTGTTCTTGTTTTTCTAGTTCTTTAAGGTGAAGTGTTAGGTTGTTCACTTGCCATCTTTCCATTCTTCTGAAGTGAGCATTTAATGCAATAAATTTTCCCCTCAATACTGCTTTTGCAGTATCCCACAGGTTTTGGTATGATGTATCATTGTTTTCATTAGTTTCAATAAACTTTTTGATTTCCTGCTTGATTTCTTCTTGGACCCATATGTCATTAAGTAGAATGCTGTTTAATTTCCATGTGTTTGTATAGTTTCCAGAGTTTTGTTTGTTATTAATTTCTAGTTTTAATCCATTGTGGTCTGAGAAGATACATGGGATAATTCCAATTTTTTTGAATTTATTGAGACTTGATTTGTGACCTAATATGTGATCTATCCTGGAGAATGATCCATGTGCTGATGAGAAGAATGAATATTCTGAGGTTGTTGGGTGGAATGTTCTGTAGATATCTGCCAATTCCAATTGGTCTAGAGTCTTGTTTAGATCTTGTGTTTCTCTACTGATTCTTTGCCTAGATGATCTGTCTAATATTGACAGTGGAGTGTTCAGGTCCCCTGCTATTATGGTATTAGTGTCTATTTCCTTCTTTAGGTCTAATAGAGTTTGTTTTATAAATCTGGCTGCTCCAACATTGGGTGCGTACATATTTATGATTGTTATGTCTTCTTGATGGATCAGTCCTTTTATCATTAAGTAGTGTCCCTCATTGTCTCTTTTTATGGTTTTTAGTTTAAAGTCTATTTTGTCAGATATAAGAATAGCCACTCCAGCTCGTTTTTCTTTTCTGTTTGCATGGTAAATCTTTTTCCATCCTTTCACTCTTAGTCTGTGTGAATCTTTATGGGTGAGGTGGGTCTCTTGTAGGCAGCATATAGTTGGGTCCTGCTTTTTGATCCAGTCAGCCAGTCTGTGTCTTTTAATTGGGGAATTTAAGCCTTTAACATTAAGAGTTGTTATTGAAAGGTGTTGATTTATTCCTAGCATTTTATTGGTTGTTTGGTTGTCTTAGGTGTCTTTTGTTCCTTGCTTTCTGATTTACTGTTTGGTTTCTTTGTTTGTTGGTTCCTTAGGTTGTAGATAGTGTTTTTGTTAGCTTGTTTTCTCTTCATGAATGCCATTTTTATTGTACTAGCGGGTTTTGATTTTTCTTGGGTTTTTATGGCAGTGGTAGTTATTTTTCAGGAACCAAACCCAGTACTCCCTTGAGGATTTCTTGTAAGGGTGGTCTTGTGGTAGTGAACTCCCGCAGTTTTTGTTTGTCTGAGAAATATACTATTTGCCCCTCATTTCGGAAGGATAGCCTTGCAGGGTAGAGTATTCTTGGCTGGCAATCTTTGTCTTTTAGTATTTTGAAAATATCATCCCATTCCTTTCTAGCTTTTAGGGTTTGTGATGAAAAGTCTGATGTTAACCTGATTGGGGCTCCCTTATAGGTGATTTGACGCTTCTCTCTTGCAGCTTTTAAGATTCTCTCTTTGTCTCTGAGTTTTGCCAATTTGACTATGACATGTCTTGGAGAAGGCCTTTTTGGGTTGAATACGTTTGGAGATCGTTGAGCTTCCTGGATCTGAAGATCTGTGATTTTTCCTATACCTGGGAAGTTTTCTGCCACTATTTTGTTGAATATGTTTTCAATGGAATCTCCATTTTCCTCCCCTTCTGGAATACCCATGACTCGGATATTTGAGCGCTTGAGGTTGTCTGATATCTCTCTCAGATTTTCTTCCATGTCCTTGATTCTTTTCTCTTTCTTTTTGTCTGCTTGTGTTATTTCAAACAGCCCATCTTCAAGTTCAGAGGTTCTCTCTTCAACTTCGACAAGCCTGCTGGTTAAACTCTCCATTGTGTTTTTTATTTCGCTGAATAATTTCTTCAGTTCAGCAAGTTCTGCTACATTTTTTTTCAGGAAATTGATTTCCTTGTATATTTCCTCTTTCAGATCCTGTATACTTTTCCTCATTTCATCATGATGTCTAGCTGAGTTTTCTTGTATCTCATTCAGTTTCCTTAGAATTATCACTCGAAATTCCTTGTCAGTTATTTCAAGGGCTTCTTGTTCTATAGGATCTAGAGTATGAGATTTATTAACTTTTGGTGGTGTACTTTCTTGATTTTTTGTATTTCTGGTGTCTTTTTTTTGGTGTTTATTCATTGTGGCAGGGGGTTTCACAGTCGACCGGTTTAAGACTAATGACTAACTAGGATGTTGCTGTGGTTGCCAATTTGGTATGGCTCCCGCCGTGACTGCTCAGTTGGCCTCTAGTGTCTTGTGTGTGTGGTTGCCTCGGGTCTTGGGCTTCTCCGGGGAGCCACCTTTCTGGTCAGCTTGTACTCTGCTGGGCTGGTGGATCACGTACCACAGGGTGTGTGATCTCTGCTGAGCTTTCACTTTCTGTACAGGACTTCTCCCCGTTCCGTGTGCTCTGGCCCAGGCTGTTAGATCGTGCAGTGGCGACCCCACCGGGTGTGTGGTTCCTGTCGAGTCTCCGCCTCCCTGGCCGCACGTCTCCCCCCTCTGTGCACACTGTGCTGGGCTGGGGCGTGTCTTCTGCACCCCTCGTCTATCAGCTGGGCCTTCAAGACCCTGCTCAGCACCGCCTCGCCCAGGAAGTCTACCAGGTTTCTGCTAGGCACAGACGACCGGTCTCTCTGGGTGCCTTTGTAGCACTGTGTAGATCTTTTTCGGGTCTTGTTCACCTTTGTATCCCCCCGGTATAAACCGAGTCTAGTGCCCGCCTGCAGCCTGCTCTCCGGCAGGTTCAAGCGGACCTGGGAACTCTCCTACCACACTATTCCCAACCAGAAATTCGTTAGGCTTTTTTCCAAACTGGTGGTCGCAGAGATGGTATCTGCCTCCCAGTAACAGGAAGTTTACCGGGCGGAGTCCAGGGTGTGGTGGAGTGACAGTCGGCCCGCCCGTACTTCCTAGCCCTCCCAAAACTGGTCGGGACGCCCCACACCCCCAGCCCTGCCAGAGAACCGCGGAGGGAGTGGGAGAGGAGGTCGGCCCGCAGGGTCCGGAAAGCCCCGCGCCAGGCCAAGCAAATGGGCTCAGTGATGGCCGAGCAGGGCGGAGCTGCCCGCACCTGGGAAAATGGAGGCAGCACCGGGGCAATGAGTGGCCTGGTGGTGCAGGCGGAAGCCGCGTGGGCATCCACCCCCCCGAACAGAGCTGTGCCAGGGATCACTCACAGTGCTGTGCCAGGTCGGGCGCTCGCTCTGTCTCTGGTTTGTTGCCTTCCGTGTTCTCGGCGCTGCCGCCTCGGGCTGTTCAGTCGTGGCGCCGCTCGGGCGCTCCCAGGAATCTTCTTTAATGCCGGCCTGAAACCTCGAATCCCGAATAGGGCAGCTGGCCGCCTTCTTCAGCGCGGCCCCGGTCTCCGGGATCCTGGCTGCATCCACAGCAGCCCTGGCGCCGTGTTCCCTGTTTCAAGACTCACTTTTGCAGCTAAGAATCAGTTCTTTTCCTGCTCCACACTTCAAAGCTGTTGCCTGTAAATGAGGCAGCCTCTCCTGCCGGGGGCAAAGTGGCGTTGAGCCCCCACGACCGGCCAGCAGCAGCAGTCCTCCCTTAAGAGATGGCCAGGGGAAGGTCCACAAGTTTCCCGGCTGCCTGAGGCCCAGTGGCCACCTTTTCCACCTCAGCTACTCTGCGCCAGCCGCCGCAGCCGCCGCCATCTTGAAACCTCCTAATTTACATATCTTTTGAGAGGTGTGTGCGTCCATGTACTTCAGAAGTTGTAAAGTGGGCACCATGGGCACTTAACTGTAGCTTTGACCATTTTTCATTATCTGAGGCAATAACCCATTGAGATGAACTCAAGGCAACATGGCAAGACAGGAAGAAGACCAGGAGTCAGAGTACATTCTTCCCAGGAAAGTCTTTCTTTCTTCCAGAACATACATCCACATAATTTACATTGTTGTGGGCAAAAGGAGCATACCATTTTGTATACTATTTTTTACTTACATCATGTCTTCAACATCGTTTCATCCTTTTATAAAATCTTTATATTTTGCAAAATGGACAATCAGTAGACGTTCAATAATTTAAACAACTATTCCACTATGTCAAGCATAACCTCTAAGTTTTTGCAATTACATGGCAATTTATGTTTCCTGGAATAAATTCCCAAAAGTACCAGGATACAGGTTAAGATACTCATCAAATAGCATATGTGTTTTTAGTTTTATTGCTAAATAGTGATAGTTGTTTTAGAAAAAATGCAGCATAACCCTTTTTTCAAGAAGATTCCATTTATAGTCAAAAAGGAGGGTCACAATATCCTCTTTGGAAGGCAATGGTTCATAAATCTAGGAATCCATCTTTCAAAGTATCTGTGATATTACAACAGAATCCTATCTAAAGATAGGGTTTTTAAGTAATGCATGTATGGTACAAAAGTCCTCGGATAGGAGGCAAGAGCCTACAGCTAGGGGGCAAGAGCCCACAAAATCAATTCTAATCACGGTTTAGGTAAGGAATTGTATACACTGATTGTTAATGTAATGGGTTCATTGGAAGATTTTATGAAGAGGAAACTCACATGGGTCTAAAGCCTTTAATGTGAGCAAGAGAACTGAAGCAAAACAGGGATTGTTCTGAGGGCAATAACCCTTAATAGAACAAAACTTATATGATAGGAAAATATGTAAGTTAAGATTTCCAGGGACGTTTTTTAGATTGGTTAGTACATGGGGGTTGTTCCACATTTTGCTATAAGCTGTTTCTTTGAGTTTCTCAAGAACTCAGGAACTTTAATGATTATCTTATTCTTTCTTTTACATGTCACCTAGCTTAGATCTATGACTCTTTTGATGGTATATTGTCTAAACTATTTTGAACCATGCATGCTTAGATGAAGATTGTTACACAGCCAATTTCTTTATGTTCTTACTGATTGATTAACCATCTGTTCTTTTCCTGTAATTTCCTTGTCTTTACAATAAAAACTGACTCGGTGCTGTACCAAGTTTCTCCTTCTAACAGAGGAGTTGCTGAGGTGCAGTCCCTTCGGGCTTCTCATCGCATTCACGTTGCTTTGAGTTTTTTGCATCTCCATTACCCAGAGAGAGGGGTAACAATTAGTAATCACTGGGATGAGCAGCATTTGTGATAATTATGAAAGCATTGGGTAGAACAGAACAGTAATTGAGCACATGGAACTTTATAGAGTCAGACTGTCTGAGCCTAAAACTTCTCCACATTTTAGTTAGCTGAATGACCATGGGTAAGTTAATCTTTCTTAGCCTTAGTTTCTTATCTATAAAATAGTGATTGTAATAATAGCTACTTCCCAAGGTTGTTGTGAAGACTAAACAGGGTAATGCATGAAAAGTTCTTAGCACAACGTCTGGTAAGCACACTATGAATGTTAGCCATTAAAGATGATACGTATCATAATAACAATTATTAATAATCATCATAAATAGCACAGAACCAAGCAGAAGTTAAATGTAAAGCATAATATGAGCAAGAGTTAATTTCTGTACCTCTCCAAAAGCCCCAGACCTTCAGTAAAATTTTATTTCACACAACAGAACCTACCTAGGGACTTGAAAAACAAGAAGAGGCTGTGTTAAGGTTCTGAAGAAAAGTAAACCAGAGAAGAGCTGAGCAGTCAGCAGGGGCAATGAGAAGCAACACAAGCCAAAAAGCAATTAAGCTCAGGACAGAAACCAGAGCAAGAAGGAATAAACCACCACAAACTAGCATCCTTCTTTGGAATTGTCGAGACTGGAGAAAATGCTAGATTCTCAAAACTATCTAGGATGGGGACTCAAGCTATTTTATTTAGATAATATTGTAAAAGGTGACCCCAAGGTCCTGGGGAACTTAGGAAGATTTGAGATACATAGAGATATAGATGTTTATGTCTACATAGAAAAAATACCTTGAAGAATAGGAACCAAACTCTTTAAAGTTTATTGGGGAGCAGGATAAATGGAAACCTTCAGTTTTCCACTTTCTGGGTTTCAAAGTTATTTTTTAAAAGCAGGGACTACCTTCATAAACATGAAAATCAATGAAGATATTTTTACTATCATGATTCTTATGTATTGGTATAAAATCATAACCCTGTGATACTTTCACCAATGGTGTTGTTTAGAAGGTATAAACTTTGTCATTCTCGCTCCTCTGCTGGCTGGTCAACAGGAGCAAAGAAGCATCCTTCATCCCTGCCACATGTTCTAGGAGACTCTAGGGAGGAACAAAATAATAGCAGCTCTTCATTGGCCACTAGAGGCTGTCAATTGTAGAACCAAGACCATGGAGCTGGGATTTCTTGATCCAGAAGGAACCAGGCGATTCCCAGTGAGGTGCCTCTTCCCTGGGGAATTCTTAGCGTGAAGGCAATTTAGAATATATCATCTGATGTTCCCCTAAGTCCCACCAACAGCAGCTTCTCATGTATGGTTACTTTAAACCCTGAATTTGGTAGATTAATAGCCCCAATTTGTAAGTGACAAAATCTCAGTCCTTTCCTTTTTGTGTTTGTCTAGAATTCCCCAGGAAACAGAAAAGAGTGTGTTGCATTCAGTGAGCCATCTCATTGGTCCCTTTGCAACAGCAGATGCTCTGCTCTCAGGAAAGCCATCTGCGCCTGGATCTCTGGCACCTTAAGTACACATCCATAGGCATGCTAGGGGACCCATGGGGTGACAGTGACTTCAGCATGATCTCCTGGGTGTCTGCTTTGAACCCCCAGCTGCCTCCAGGTCCCTGGACTTTAAATGGTGCTTGTTAACTCAGCTAATGTATGCCAATGAGGACTTGGCCTGTGCTGCCCCAGGACACTTTTCACCTTCTCACTTCTGCTGTCTCCTGAGATTCTGTCTGCAACCTGCCTCCTGATCCCTAGTGTTGACTACTCTCTCTGCCAAAGCATTATTCTCTTCTCGTGTCCAGCCCTTTAAAAGGGAAGTTCTCACAGCAGAGAGGCAGCCCCCCTGGCAATCTGTTCTGCTCTTTTCTTTCCTTCCCTGCGCAGCCTTATGTTGTGAAATGAACCACTGTTCTCTCCTTACAGTCAAGCACTGTTGGTGAGTCTAAATGCCAGTTTAATTATGACTGGGGACTTTCCTCAGTGCTGTGGCCCTCCCTGCTGTCTTCCTTAACTTCTACATTCTCCATTCCTCTTGCCCTACTAAGTCTGTCTGTTGGCATATCTCCACTGGACTTAATCCAAACTCCAATCTGATTTTAAGGTCTTTTGTAGGGATGTCAAGCTAATGAAAGCACATGGACAAATGCCTCATGAAATTCTGTGACAGGGAAGCTTTGAGGCTCTCTGTGGCAATGTATACAAGGCACCTTACACAGGGACGTCAGCTGTGGTCAGAGATGGATTTATAGATTTACTGGGTTGCTAATAAAGCTTAATTTCTAGGGTCTCTCATTTGCACTAGACTGTTCTAAGACTTGATGTGTTCTCAGTGTAACCAGAAAAGTAAGTGGTCCCACCCACATGCAGGAGACATAAAGTACTGCCTAGTCTGGGGAGTCACCCTCTACAATCTGGAGGTGGTAATGGGGCTGCAGTGGGACTAGCAGGTTGCCAGAAATTCCTCCATATCAGCTTGAGACTCCATACATAACCTCAGGCCTCAGGACCTAATTTTTGACCCTAAGAAAAAGGCCTAAGGAGATGTCTCCTTGCTTGTAGGCCACTATGACACAGGATTCAAGAAGATTTTCTGTCCCCTTCAGCTCGCTTCTCAGGTACCGCCCAGTGTGAACAGAGGGCAGCAGAGACTTATCAAAAGTGGACCATCTGCTGTGGCAGCTGGCAGCAGGGTCCATAACCAGTGATATGAAAGGGCAGGGGTTTTCCCATGACTTTCCTGATCTCTGCCTAAGCCAAATACTCAGATGTGGAATTACTGGTAATTAACAGTGAAGCTGCAAGGAAGCTTTCCGAACTCTCAATTTCACCAGTCCTGCTAGAGGAAAGACTGAATTACATTTCCATTCCCTCTAGAAAATATATGATAAAACTTTTCACATGAGGAGATAGTCAAAGCAGCTCAAAAATGTAGGAAAATTTGTTATAGAAGTGCTAGGCAGTTAATAATAACAGCATTATTTTTCTGGATTTTGTGATGCTTGCGCTATTTGTCTGCTTCTTAAAAAACTGTATTTTTTGTTATTTATTTTCTCACTCTAAATACTGACTTTCATAGCTAATTTTGTATTCAGATTTTGTGTTCTTCTTGTTAAAGAGGGCTGTGAAGGTTAATTCTAGGTGTCAAATTGATTAGATTAAGGAATTCTGAGAAACCTGGTGAAGCTACCTTTTTAGGTGTGCCCATGAGGGTGTTTCCAGAAGATATTAGCATGAGAGCCTGGGTGGACTGGGTGGGAAAGATTTGCCCTCAATATGAGCAGGAACCATCCAATCTGCTGGTGGCCTGGAGAGAACAAAAAATGGAGAAAAAAGGTAAAGCTCTCTCTCTACCTGCTGGAGCTGGGTTACACTTTTCTCTCCTGTTCGTGGACATCAGAGCTCAAGACTCTTCAACTTTTGGGTTCCAGAACTTATACCAAGGATATCATTGGCTTCCCTGGTTTTGAAGCCTTAAGACTTGGACTGAGCCATGCTACCAGCACCCAGTTTGCAAACAGCCTATCATGGGACTTTCCTTTACAATTGTGTGAGCTAATTCCCCTAATAAATCCCTTCTCATACATTTATAACATATCGTATTGGTTCTCTCTCTCTGGAGAATCCTGACTAAGGGCATTCCATCTGGCACCAGTCTGTCTGACTCTTTTGTCTGACTCTCACCCAAGCTGTGACTTACTAAAGACTGACCCTGCAGGCACAGATGTAGAAGACACAAAAGTTTTTAGTTTTTATAAAGTTCAAATTAATTGAATCAATTGACCATAAACGTAAGGATTTATATCTGGACTTTCAAGTCTCTTCCACTGATCTATAGGCCTATTCCTGTGCCAATACCACACTGTCTTGATTACTGTGGCTTTATAATAAATTTTGACGTCAAGTAGTGTAAGTCCACCAATGTTATTCTTTTTCAATATTGTTTTGTCTACTCTGTCTTTTGCATTTCCACGTAAATTTTAAAATCAGCTTGTCAATTTTCATAAAAATTTCTATTGAGATTTTGATAGAGATTGCATTGAATTTATAGATCCATTTGGAGATATCTGCCATCTTGACCATATTGAGCTTTCAATCAATAACACAAAACACATCTCCATTTATTTAGATATCTCTTCACTTCTCTCAGCAATATTCCATAGTTCTCAGTGTCTTGCACTTCTTTTGTTACATTTATTTCTGTGTTTGGTATACTCTTTTTGATGCTATTGTGAATGAAATTTTTTCCTTAATTTCTTTTGCAGAATGTTCGTGCTAGTATATAGAAATACAATTGATTTTGTATACTTACCTTTTATCCTACAACTCTGCAAAACTCAATTATTTCTATTAGCTTTTTGTGGATTCCATTTGATGTTTCTGCATAAATGGTAATGTCATCTACAAGTAATGACATCTTCATTTCCCATTTGGTTGCTGATAGGTTCTGAACATAACTGGCACCATTTTAGGCAAGGCCAAGCACAAAATGGCCCCAACCGCTCCCCACTTCCCTTTAGGAGAAACCTCATGATTTCTGAGAAACAGAAACCCTTTTGCTTCCTCAAGGGTGCAATTTTCCACTCTGGTCACATAGCTTCCGCATCAGCATAATGCCCCTCCTTTATTGTATCAGCCAACCATTGGTGCCCTATATAAGCTTTCTCACCCCCACACCTGGTGCATTTTGAGGGCAGCCCAGCAGATTTCTTATGTTCAAGCCTTTTTTCCTTTAATAGAGCTTGATTGGTACCTGGCATTTCAGCTCACTTTCTTTCAGTTGCCTTTTACTTATTTTTCTTACCTTATTGCAATGGCTATAATCTCCAGGACAATTTTAAAGAGAAGTGGTGAGAATAGAAATTCTTGTCTTATTCTCAATCTCAGAGGCAAAGCATTTAGTCTTTCACCATTATAGATGGTGATAGCTCTGAGTTTTTAAAGATTCCCTTCACCAGGCTGAAAAAATAGTGCTAAGTACTTTGGAGACCATAAAAGTATGGTTTCTGAAGACAGGCAGTCTCCCTAGGTTTTCTTCTTAGTTGAGAGTTTCATCGTAAATGGGTGCTTGATTATGTCAAGTGCATTTCTAGATCATCTGAGTTTTTGCCTTATTCTATTAAAATGATATATAGCGTTAATTGCTTTTTAGATGTTAAACCAATCTTGCATTCCAACATTATATTTTTAATAGCTAGACCTCATCTTTCCTTATTTTATTCCCTATTAGAATTACTCTTTTAAAGCTAGATCAACTAAGGTTCCTCCAAAATTGAGACTAAGAGGCATATGCTTTTGCATTTGTAGATATACTCCAGGGGCCTAATAAGTAAATATTGTGTTGCCATAGTGATAAAGGGCATTCTTCCCAAGATAACTTGACAACAGCAAATCTTTCATAAGCATCTCCCAGAAGTATTTAGCAATGATCCTGCCATTTCTCTGAAGTACAGATGAAATCTAGTCATTAAAATCATGGTCTCTGAAGACAGGTAGGCTCCCTAGGTTCAAATTCTGGCTCTAGCACCTAAATTACTGTGTGATTTTGAGCCTTAGATTCCTGATCTGTAAGTGGGGTAATAATACAACCTAAACCAAAGTGTTGTTGTGAAGAATGCCAATAAATTCTCCTCAGCTTCACTAAGTTTTATACAGGATTCTTCTTGACTATAGCTCCCTTTTCTTAGATCATTTACTTCAGAAAACTTGTAATTACAATTTTTTTCTCTACCTCTTTGAGAGGTAAATCTTCTACAACCCAGGAATGTCTTTCTCAAGAACCTAGGAGCTACCCCTTTGAAATGTAATCATGAAGGAAAACAGCAGCTTTATTGCCTAGTCTTTGTGGGAAGGGAAATCCCAACTTCAGTAAGCACCAATAAGCAAGCACAGATGGCCTAATCACATTCAACAACCTCTCCACTAATGTCCTTCAATACTTTTCCAACAATACTTTTCACCTCAATGCTTAAAAACTCTCCTGCCTTTTATTTCACTGTGGTTGAGTTCATTCTCTTCCCTACTGCAATACTCTTGAATAAAGTCTTCCTTGCCTGTCTAGACTGTCCAGTGCAATTTTTCTTACATTGTGATGGTTATTCTAAGAAGAAAGAAGCAACCTTCTCCCGTTGGTTGTTTCAGCTGTGGCACTGAAGTCAATACCCCTTAGAGCCTTAAAAGGAAATGATCTCTTTGCTGGTTAAAAGGGAAGAGAATAGCACTGGGTGATAAGAGTGTTGATGGAAACTTAGAGGTATTGTGGTTCAATTATATTTTCAGTCCTTCTGAGATCTTCTAGTTGAGTATTGTAATTTAAATGGACACAACTTATCCCCTTAAAAAACAGCTTTTGAAAAAGTATCTGTCCTATCCCTGTTAAGTGTTCTCCCAACACAACAGCCATGAATAGTTTTAAAGGAATTACAAGGGAAAGAAGCTAAGAATCTGAGAAACCTTATTATAATTGATGACCCAAAGAAAAGCACCACATATTAAACAGTGACTTAAATGTTATTCAACACATAAAATTGTGCCACTATAGTATGTGTTTGCTTGGGTGTGTCTGTGTGCCTTTATTTCTCAATTATGAATTATGTTTCGATGAAAAAGAATAATGCTTTCCAAATAATATTATCATTATATAAAAGACAATTATGCCATTGAATTTAGGGAATTTGGAAATAGTCTTAAGGAGAGGAACAACAATTAGATAAAAAGCATTGAAATATAAGGCAAGGAACTGAGATCTGTGTTTGTTTGGGTGGCTGGCCAGCAGAGGTATCCTATCCAAACCCTTGACCTTGGTGTTATAACACTGTGCTCTAACCAACTGAGCGTACCAACCAGCCCTTGAACTGGCATTTTTTTGTTTTTCTCAGTGAAGGTAATTGTATTAGTCCATTTCTGTTGTTTATAACAGAATATCTGAAACTGGGTAATTTATAAGAAAACAAAATTTACTTCTTACAGTTCATAGGCTGGGAAGTCCACAGTCCAGGGGGTGCATCAGGTGAGGGCCTTTTTCTCAGTGGTGACTCTCCACAGCAACACAGGGTATCACATGGCAAAAATGGGCTGAGCAAGAGTGAGCTAATCTGCTCACTAGCTCTCCTTACAAAGCCATCAGAACCATGCCCATGACCACCCATTAAGCTGTGACTCCATTACTCCATGAATGGATCAATCCATTCACTAGGGCAAGGCCCTCACAATCTAATCACTTCTTATTAAAGGCCCCACCTTTCAACTACCATAATAGGATTTCCCACACTCTCAACACTGTTACAATGGGGATCAAGTTTCTGACAGACGAACTTTTGATGGACACATTTAACCCATAGCAGTAATATTTACTCTTGATTTACTCTTGCTTTAAGATGTTGATATGACAAATGTTTTCCAGTTGACAATTCCTCCATACACACACACACACACACACACACACACACACACACACGCAGAGTCAATTTCTCTTTGCTCTGTTCCAGAGAGCTTATGGAGATTCTTTGATTTAAAAAATGATAATAATCAAATGTTATATTGCAATCATTATGCAGGAGCTGCTGGTCTTTTAATTTGCACTTAATACCATGATCAAAAAAAAAAAAAAAAAAGAAAACTTTACAAATTTTAAACAGCTTTGTTGATGAGGAAAGGGGAGACATTCAAGCATTCTTTATTTAGTCAGAAATGACTGATTAACCTCACCCTCCTTCTCTGAGGCACATTCCTACCAAGTACTGGAAATTAAATTTTACCAGAGCAAAAGACCTAAGTGGCCTTTTGAGTCACAGTGAATCAGTGGTCCTTGCCTACCTAAGAGTCTGCTCCAATCACATTAGTCTAAACCAAACATCCTACAGTGCCAAGATTAATACCTGCACTGTTTTCTAAAACCCATATTACTTTGTCACTGCGTAAGAGAAGGATATATTTAGGATTGAAGGGTGCTCCTTATTAGACCTATTCAGGAAGAAAATAAGTCTAAAGGAGCCCAAATCAAACCATTTTATATGTCATAAGTGATCAAATCTTTCTCTGAAATAACATCTATATTTTGGAAAATAACAAAGATTAGTAAATACTTGTAATGCATCAATGCTGAATTACCACCCAACAGGTTAAGCTGGCATTGAGGGCACAGCAAACAGACGAATGAGAAACGACTGAGAATAGTGTAACTTTGATGAATTTTTATAGTATGTTGAAATAAGAAAATCCAGAAAAAAAGCCACTTTCATTTCAGGATTCAAATGAGTTTTTTAATATTTTGAAAAAATAAATTCTTTTGGATTACATATAGGGTTTTCATCACAATCTTTTCAGTATTCAGAGTTTCTAAAATGCTAAATTCAGCCCTGAATACAAAAAGTCTAAACGCAGAGGGATAAGGCATTAGAGATGAAAGCTAGTACCCTTATAACTATTTATATTGCAAAAGCTTTGCCCTTCTGCAAGAACATGCAGTTTCCCAAACACTAACCTCTCTTAGAAGGTTATGCTTATTAGCTGGGATTTGTAGCTCAATAGCAACACTGTTCATCCTTGGTTCAATTCAGATTGTAATTTCTTTTTAAACTACCTGACCCTTATAATCATATGGTGAGTAGGTCTGATCATTCATCTTCCCGAGGCCAAGTACTTGGTCTGAACACAGAGTCACTGTGTTTCTGAAGCCTCTCAAACATCATGATGATTGGTGTGAAAAACTGTCGATTGAAAAAGGCTTGAAAGAAACCTTTTATACAATGTTTTCATTGTCTTGTTCTTTTCCTGAAACTAAAATTCCTGATGGGAAAACCAAAGTCTTCCTACATATAAGAATGAAGTTTTAAGTTATAATCTTTGTTTCTAATTAAGTGTGCAAGCTATTGACTATTTCATTGTCCCCAGTGTCAGAATTTGCTGAATAAGATTTTGCTTTTTCTCAGGGCCCAGAATTTATTAAGCACTCAGAAAATGCTTATTGAATGAATGAATGACTCTATCCAATCTTATGTCTTTGTCCTGAAGCTATATCCTCCCTTAGAGTATTCAAATGCTTCATTAGTGTCTGAATTCACATCCAGAGCACCGCATTCCACGTGTTGCTCTAATTGGATCACCACTTGGTGGAAAGTAAGTCCTGAGCTGATTGCTTAGACTGAATTTCTGCTTATCCCTTGACCAATCATTGAAACAAAAGGAATGTAAAAATTAGTTTGACTGATTTATGCAGAGTATTGCTCATCATCTCTGGATTTAGGACGGACTCAATTCCACCCAAAGAATATGGCGCTAACTGGTAGAAGAGACATAATATTCCAAAGGAAAGCCTAGCAGCCATTAAGAACTGACAAGAGTGCCACGAGTGCTGGATAGGCAACCAAGAAATATTGACAATGCGATTTCTATTTTTAGTGTGACTCAATGGAAAACTAATGAATATAATCTATGTGTTAGAAAAAATTCCATAGCTTTTATATTAAATATTATTTTTCCTAATTCTACTTTTTGTCTTTCTCTATACTTATGCTGTTTTTTGTAAACTGTGTATAAGGGAAACATAGCCTTTTAAAATCTTTTTTAATTCAAAGTAGGCCGTTTATATTTATTGTAACTATTCATTTACTATGCTTTCCATCTCTTTGGTTTTCTCTATGCTTTTTCTTCTATCTTGAATTTTTTTTTTTTTGCCTATCACAGTTGGGATTTTGAAAACTTTTTTCCCTCTTATTTTAGAATGTTTTCTCTCTACTGGTTTGAAAGTTATACTTTGTCATTATTTTTTAATGGTTATCCTTGAAAATTTAACATGAATACTTATATCAACAAAGTGTAAAGTTACTTATTATCCTAACTTCCATCCTAAGAGCACTAGTTTCTCGGAGCAGTAACACTGATTCCTAAGTGCTTCCCAACACCTTCCTCACATGTATACTTCCTGGTTTTATACCATTTTGCTAGTATTTTAGCTGTGCTCTTCTTTTTAACCCCAGACAATACACATCTTGTAATATAGATAGCATTTATTTATATTTCCCATATGACTACCAGTTTCTTATCTACCATCCTATCTCACATCTCATTCCTTCATTCTAAATCATTTTGCTCTACCCTAAAATTTATCCTTCTTTTTTAAGTGAAAGTCTATTGGTTGTAAATTCTCATTTTGAAAAAAAATACATGAATGTCTTTATTTTACCCCAGTTCTTGAAAGATAATTCAATGGGCACTCATTCTACGTTGACAGTTATTTTTACTCAGTGTTTTCAAAATGTTATTCCACTGTCTTTTGGCTTCCATTTTTGGCATTGAATAGTTTCCTGTCAATTTGTAATTTGTTTTCAGATGGACATTTAGTTATTCTGGCTGCTTTTAAAATCTCTTTGCCTTTACTGTTCTGAAGTTTCATTATTATGAATCTACATTGATTTCCATTTACTTATCCTGCTTGACACACGTTTTTGTTTCTTTTATATATGTGGATTCATGTTTTTGATTAGTTCTGGAAATGTCTCAGCAATTACTTCTCCATTTATTCTATTCTCTATCCCTGGGACTCCAATTAATACATATTAGACCTTCTCATTCTATCCTTCAGATCTCATAACTCATTCATATTTTCTATCTCCTTGTCTGTCTTTTCTGCAATATGTATTATTTCTCCAGTTAACTAATTAATGATTCCTTTAACTGTAATGAATCTGATCTTAAACCATTCATTACGTTATATATTTCAATAATTACATTTCACATTTCTTTAAGTTCTTTTTGGTTCTTTTTAATATCTGTCTTTCCACATATCTTCATGTTCATTTTAATTCATATGTATTTTTTTAAGCATTTTGTATTTGGGACAGTAGTCCCTCCTTATTCATGGTTTCACTTTTCATGGTTTCAGTTACCTGTGGTCAACTCAGGTCCAAAAATGTTAAATAGAAGTTTCCAGAAATAAACAATTCATAACTTTTAAATTGTGTGCTGTTCTGAGTAGCATATCACGCCATCCAACTCCACTCTGCCCCAAGACATGAATCATATCTTTGTCCACGCTATACACGCTACCCACCAGTTAGTCACTTAGTAGCTGTCTCAGTTTTCACATTGACTGCCATGGGATCACAGTGACTTTGTTCAAGTACTCTTATTTTACTTAATAATGGCTCCAAATTGCAAGAGTAGTGATGCTGGCAATTTACATATGCCGAATAAAGCTTGAAAGTGCTTCCTTTAAAGGAAAAGGTGAAAGTTTTCAACTTAATAAAAAAAGAAAAAACTCATGTGCTGAGGTTGGTAAGGTTTATGGTAAGAACAAATCTTCTACTGGTGAAATCATGAAGAAGGAAAAACATATTTGGCATTGTATATATATATAGAGAGAGGGAACTATCCACGGTTTCAGGCATCCAGTGGAAGTCTTGGAACATACCCCTGGCAAATAAGAGGGGACTATTGTATTCCGTTTCTGCTAATTACTCTATCTGAATTCCTTGAGTATTTAAATCTTATGTTTCTCAATCAAAATGGCTTGTTTCCTTGTATGTTTGATTAATTAATCTAAAAGAATTAATTAGGGAGACTTAACTTTGGATAGGCCTTTCATTCATTTCTTAGGGTAACCATCAGAGCCCACTCACCTGGGACTTCTTTGCTATTTTAAAGAGTTCTTGGCTTTATGTAAGAGTCTCAGGTTCAGCTTCTTTATTTTGCCTGGAGTCCACAGCTTAGTTTTAGGGTCACAGTCTAACTACTTCGGTTTTAGGTCACAATCATTTGTAATAGCTGTTGGTGATTATCTTGCTTTCTAATGAGCCAGGAAATAAACTAAATATTATGTGTGTTGTGTTTTATCCAAGAACTAATTGTGTTTTAGTAGAAGGATCATTGAGTCTACCTAGTGAACCATATTGCAAAAGCAGAAATCATCGACTTCTTTCTTAGTCAATTCTGGTAATTTTCATTTTTTCCCATAAATTATACATTCTATCAGTTTTGCAATATTCTGGTATAAAGTTGTTTGTACTGTCATGTTATTTTTAAATCTTTGCTTGTTTATTTCTTTATCTCCATTTTTATTTCT
The DNA here is from genome assembly GCF_027409185.1 of Cynocephalus volans. NCBI lineage: Eukaryota > Metazoa > Chordata > Mammalia > Dermoptera > Cynocephalidae > Cynocephalus > Cynocephalus volans. Next base: position 132,975,597 of record NC_084464.1, read on the forward strand.
AATATTTTTATGCCTCTTCGATTTTTTCCTAATCAGTTTCACCAAAGTTATGTGTATTTTATTCACTTTATTTTTTGAAGAAACAGACTTCTGTCTAAATTGATCCTCTCTACTACATCATAGTTTTATACTCCAGAGTCAGCACACTTTTTTTGAAAAGAGCCAGAAATTTTAGAACTGAAATTTTTCAGTTCTAAGAGTAAAGAGACATAAAGGAGGTAAGATTTCTATATTTGACTAGAATTGGTAAAGTAATGACAACATAAATATCAGAAATTATATATTTATAATGTAATACCTAGAGCAACCACTAAACAAAGTAACCAAAATGAAATACTTAATAGGTGCAATGGCAGAATGAAAGATATAGAGGAAAGAATTAATAACTTGAAGACAAATAATATAAATTATCCAGTCTGAACACAGAAAGAAAATAAACCAACAACAAATGATGTACAAATCTTTAGGGACTTATGGGACTGTAACAAAAGATTTAACATTTGTGTCATCAGAGTGCAAAGGAAAGAACCAAGCAAGGCTGAAGAAATGATAGCTGAAAACTGCCCAAAGTTGGCAAAAGAAATAAATGCGCAGACTCAAGAAGCTGAGCAAGTTTCAAACACAATAAATTCCAAAAATTTACATCAAGACACATCATGGTGAAACTGCTGAAAACTAAACACAAAGGAAAGAAAAGAAAAAAGGCAAATGACACATTGTAAGGGAAAACAATCTGAAAAACAGTTGAATTCTCATCAGCAACCATGAAGGCCAGAGGAAGTGGCACAACAATTTTTAAGTGAGAAAAGAACTACTAATCTAGAATCTTATATTCAGTGAAAACACCTTTTAGGAAAAAAGGGAAAATTAAGATATTTTCAGATGAAGGAAAACGAAGAGATTTTTCTGCCAACAGAGCTACAATAATAACAACAACAACAATAATTAAGGCTAAATAAAGTTCTCTAAACAGAAAAAAAATAAATGAAGGAGTTTTGGAATATCAGAAAAAAGGAATGAACCAGTAAGCAAAAAGAGGATATATACAATAGACGTTCCTGCTCCTTTTGAGTTTTCTAAATTATGTTAGATTGTTGAAGCAAAAATTACAACACTGATGTAGCACTAAAAGTACACAGAGGAAACATTTAAGAAAATTATTAAGAAGGGAGGGTAAAGACACAAAAGGGAGGTAAGGCTTCTATACTTGTATAGGATTGATAAAGTGGTAACACCATAGATGCCATAAGGTGTATATTTACAATGTAATACTTGAGCAACCACTAAAAAGGTTATACAAAGGGATAATCAAGATGGTGGAACAGATGGTCCCAATGTCACTGTCTTCTACAACCAACCAATTTACAATTATTAAAAAACAAAGACTGCCAAGCTGGGGCTGCTGGATCTCAGGGGAAGAGGAGGAGAGACCTACAGAGTTCATAAAGGTGGGAGAAGCTACGATGAGCAAAAGAAGGGACCGCTTTGACCAATTTGAGTTGTTTTGAGCCCTGGCCCTTTCAAGGCTGGGGCCCTGGTGAGCACACGGAGCAAGAGCTGGCAAAATCCGCAGCAATGCTCTTTGTGTGAAGTTGCTTGGAGACTGCAGGAGAGGAGGGCCTTGGTGGCCTGAAGGCCAGCAATACCACTGACAGCGTTCCTGTGGACCCACGTACGAGCAAGGGGCCACAGACAATTGAAAAAAGGAGTCATTCAGAAGTCCATGAGTCACCCTAAGGGACTGACACATGGCCCACCCCAAAGGAGGTGTTTGGAGTGTGGAGATGGGAGAGATTGGCCCACCAGGGGAACATTGGGGACAGCATGGACAGCTGATTTTCCCTCCAGTCAGTACAAAATCACTCAGTAGAGATTGGTCAGTAATACAGAATTGCAGGGGTGCAATTTGCTGAAAAGACTCAGGCCCAGACCAGAGTTTCTGCACAACCCAGGTGTATTGAACGTCACAAGACACAGAAGTGCTTAAAAAGCCAACAATTAAAACGTGAGCTGCTCAAAAAGCCCTCCCCAGAGAATCGGCAGCAAAACAGCAATTCAGCTCAACCACAGGGCTCAAGTGCTGGTCCCCCCCAGGAAGTTCCCTCATTTTAGAAGTAAGCAAAGGACAACAAATTAGTTCTAGTGCAGAGTTTAAGTGGTTGGGGGTAGCTAATAATCCAACACAGAATTAAAAGAAAAAACAAATAACCCACAGATCAGAGAGAAAGTTCTGATATTAACCAGTAAAGGTCTAACACCACCAAAGAACACCTATAAAACCTAGGAGAGACAGAAGCCCCTCAGGCTTCTGAGCCAGCATGGGGGATCTGAGGGCCTCAGCTACATCCCCTGACATCCACATCCAGCCCAGCAATGACTGAACCTCTGCAGAAACCCTCTGGGCCATCGAGCCAGTGGCGAGGGGGTGGGGAGGGGCACAGAGGGCCTCAGCCACTTCCCCCTTACATCCACGTCTAGCCTGGCAACAATTGCACTGCTGCCAAAAGCCCCCCAGTCCCCCAAGCTGGAGTGATGGAGGCTTGTGGGCCTCAGCCATACTTCCCACCCTCCGCAACCAGGCCAGTGAAGGAGCCGGCCATGGACCAGCCCTGTCCCCCCCACCATTTCCCTACCCTTTCCCCCCTCCCGCCCCGCTCTGCAAGAACATCTTAGAATGTAAAAAAAAAAAAGGAAAAAAAATAGCAAATAAATTTTCAAAAATAAAAACAAAAGAACTAAGAATATAATCGTTTTAGGAAAAAAAGGTTATACAAAGAGACATGCTAAAAACAACATAGATAAATTAAAATAAAATTCAAAAAAATGTCTAAGTAATCCACAGGAAAGCAAGAAAAAAATAATATAGCAGAAATCACTGAAATTGTAAACATTAAAACAATGTAGAAAATCAATTAAACAATGTATTAGTGTGCTTTGTGTTGCTATAACAGAAATACTCGAAACTGGATGATTTACAAAGAAAATGAAATTTATTGCTTATAGTTTCTGAGGCTGGGAAATCCAAAGTCCATCTGGTGGTGGCAACAGTGACCCAGGGGTCTCACACTGCAAGATGATGGAAACAGAGAGAGCAGAGAAAGCAAAAGGCAGACTCTCCTCTTCTTTTAAAGCCCTCAGAACCACGCCCCTGACCACCATTTTTAATCCATTCACTACTGCACGGTCCTACAATCTAATCATCTCTTCAAGGCTCCACCTTTCAATTACCATTAATAGGATTTTCCACCCTCTTAACAGTCACAGTGGGGCTAAGTTTCTAATACATTAAACTTGGGGGACACAATTCAAGCTTCAGAGAGTTTTGGGGGGACATAATTCAATCTACTACAAACAAAAAACTGGTTCTTCAAAAAGATCAATAAAATGACAATCTTCTAGCAAGATTTACAAAGAATAAAAGAGAGATAACCCAAATTACAGACCCTGCAGACTCAAAAGTATAACAAGGGAATACTATAAACAACTCTACACACATCTGACAACTTAGATGAAATGGACCAATTCCTCAAAAAATACAAACTATCACCACTCACTCAATATGCAACAGGTAATTTAAATAGTCCTGTAACTATTATGAAGATTGAAATTATAATTAAAAACTCCCTCCCAAAAAGTCTCCATGCTCAGATGATTTCTTGGAGAATTCTACCAAATGTTTAAAAAAAAAACAAAACACCACCAATTCTAAGGAATCACCTTTAGAAAACAGAAGAGGAAAGAACACATCCCAACTCATTTTGAAGGTAGTATTTATTCTGATACCAAAATCAGACAAAACACTACAGAAAAAGAAAGCTACAGAATGATGAATACAGATGTAAAAATCCTTAACAAAGCATTTGCCAATAAAATTCAGCAATATATAAAAAGAATTATACACCATGACCAAGTAGGGCTTATTCTAGGGATATAAGGCTGGTTCAATATTCAGAAACAATCAATACATTTACCATATTAAGAGGTTAAAGAAGAAAAATCACATGATCGTATCAATTGGCATTAAAAAACATTTGAAAAAATTCAACACCAATTCATGATAAAAACACTCAGAAAAATAGGAATAAAGTGTAACCTCCCCAACTTCATCAAGAATTATCACAAAAAGTCCTACAGATAGTATTATACTTAATGGTAAAAAACTGAATCCTTTCCTCCTAAGATAGGTAACAAGTCTGGGATATCTACTCTCACTGTTCTTATTCAACAGAGTGCTGGAATTTCTAGCCACTGCATTAAGGCTAGAAAGGAAATAAAAGGCATACAGATCAGATAGAAAGAAATAAAACTACCCCTATTTGCAGATGACATGAGTGTCTATATAAAAAATCCCAAGAAATCAACAAAAACCTCCTAAAACTTATGAGTTCAGAAAGGCCTCAGGATACAAGATAAACATACAAAAATCAACTGTATTCCTTTATACTTGGAATAAATATGCAAACATGGAAATTAAAAATGCAATGCCATTTATAATCTCTAAAATCAAAAACAATGCAAAGAAATGCTTATGTGTAAATTTAACAAGTACAGAAATCGTATGCTGAACATTACACAATACTCATTAAAGAAAACAAAAAAGATCTAAATAAATGAAGAATTCCCTTGTAATCATGGATTGTAACACCCAACACATTAAAAATGTCAAATTCCCACAAATTGATGTACAGGTTTAACATAATTCCTATCAAAATCCTAGCAAGATATAGTTATGGTAATCAAGACTGGTATTGGTGGAGATATAGACACATAGATGAATGGAACACAACAGGTAACCCAGATATACAGCCACAGAAATAAGTGCAACAGATTTTTTTCCCCATTAACTCATTTTTGTCCAGCTGATATTTGACAGAGGACTGAAAACAATTCAATGGAGAAAAGATAGCCTTTACAACAATTACAGTGTTGGAGAAATTGGACATCCACAGACAAATTAACCTAAACCTAAGCCTCAAATTTAATACGAAATTAACTCAAAATGGATCATAGGCTTATAAGTAAAATGTAAAACTATAATACTTTTAGAAAATAACATGAAATAAAAGAGAAAGTCATTCGGATCTAGGACTAGGCAAAGAGTTCCTGATACCATAAGCATGACCCATAAAAAGAAAAACAAAGTTGGACCTCATCAAAATTAAAAATGTTTGCTCTGCGAAAGACCCAGTTAAGAGGTCTGAAAAGACAAGCTCAGACTGAGAGGAAATATTTTCGAATCACATGTCCAACAAATGACAGGTATCTAGTATACATATTTTTTAAAAAACCTCAAAAAATCAGCAGAAAGAAAAATCCGATTGGAAAAAGGGGGAAGATATGAACATGTGACTGAAGAAGTAGCACAAATGGCTAATAAGCACATGCAATGAGGATGTTTAACATCATTCATTAGCCATTTGTGAAGAGTAATCAAAACCACAATGAGCTATCACTATGTTCTTATCAAAATAACTAAAATAGAAAAAAGGACACCACCAAATTCTGACAGACACGAAGAAACTGGATTATGCATACATCACTGGTGGGAAAGAATGGTATGGCCACTTTGGAAAATAGTTTGATACTTAAAAACTAAACATTCAACTACCATAGGATCCAGCAATCATACTGCTGAACATGTACCCAGAAAAATGAAGACTATATTCACACAAAAACCTGAACACAAATGTTTGCAGTAATAGCCAAAAACTGGCCAGGTATCTCTCAGCAACTGAATGGTTAAACTACAGTACTGCCATACTATGGAATATTACTCAGCAGTAAAAAGGAACTATTGATAGACTTGAGGCACACACCAACCTGGGTGAATCTCTAGAAAATTACGGTGAATAATAATAAAAAAAAAAAAATCCTAAAGGTTACATACTATATGATTCCAGTTCTATAACATTATTGAAATGAAAAAAACTATGAAGATGGAGAACAGATTATGGTTGCCAAGAGATAAAGAGGGAGTGGAAGTTGGAGCAAAGTGGCTGTGGCTATAAAAGGCAACATGAGGGATCTTTGTGCTGGATACTGTTTTGTATGGAAATGTTCTCTATCTTAACTGCATCAATGTCAAAATTCTGGTTGTGATACTGCACACAACCTTTGGACGAAACTGGGTGAAAGGTACACGAGAGGGATCTCTATGTAGTTTCTTAAAACTGCATGTAAATCTACGGTTATTTCAGAAGTTTAATGAAAAATAATAGCATTAAACGTATTTTTCACCTTATAGAGAATGGGCTCTTTATTTCAAACACCCATGCCATTCCAAAGGAAAATATTGGTCACTTATCTCCATTCCAGGCTTAAGAAAAGTCTAATACAAAATAAAAGTTTTTAATTTACTAGGAAAAATAGTTGACCATAGATCAGGAAGAGACAGAAAGCAACAGGGTAGCCCTAATTAAGAAGTAATGTCCTAAGGCATCCAAGACAGAACTAATTTGAATGAAATATGATGAAGGTTATCTTACTAAATTTTAGTATATACCCCAATGCGAAACAGTAATTAAATGTTAAAATGTTTGGTAACCTTTAGGGAGATTACAACATTAAACTTGACACTGGAAAGAGGTCGGATGTGGCCACGTATACTGAAAATGTTCTGAAATGAACTTAAAATGACCATAGCACCTAAGTTTGGAAAAAGAACAAAATAAAATATGCCTCACTAAAATTTGGCTCTAAGTTTCCAGAATCACTATTGACAAAAGTAAAAGCTTTGCTCTGAAAGCTTTTCACTATCAAGTCTTTAGCTAGGCAAGCTACTAAAAAGCAAAAGGTTGGATGTTACTCTTGGTTTAAATCCCTAGCTTCTAGAAACTTGGTTCTCTTTCTTGCTCTGACTTCGGTATTTCAAATCTACCATTATAAAATAGATACAAAACTCTCAGAGGGCATTAGAAACTGAAACTAGTATCAGTCTTAGTTGAGGCTAAATAGCTGCATTTCTAAGTTTTCCACCAATGCTAATAGGCTTTGGAGTTAACAACTACTGTCTAACAGTACTTACAGTAAACACTTAAAAATTTGTACTTTGGGTTGGCCAAAGTGGGAATTAATGCCCTTTCAAGTGTATTTAAAGACTCGGTTCAGTTCTAGCAGACTCCCTCTAAAACAAGTAGGGGTGTTATGCATGTAACGACTGCACAGGAAATCTGGTTTTGCCTTCCACCACTTACATTTTAAGCAGAAATGCCATCACTACACAAAACCTACAGGAATCACATTCTGAGTAATTGAGTGACTAACCTCTTAAAAACTTGCCAGAAGCAACAGTGTCTATAAAAACCTATTTAGTGTGTCAGTTATTTACTTCTATTTCTGCATATAAAATTAGGATCATTTGAAGAAAAATAAGATATTATATAATTTTCATGTTAACTGAATGATTATCAAAGGATTAAAATGTGCATATTGATACAGTATTTGAATTGAGAAACTGGGATTAGCACAAACCAAGAGTTTTCTTCTTTGTTCCCTTTTGATGAAAAAGAATATTGCCAAGAAATGGGGTAGAGTCAAATTAAAAACATCTTAAGGTACATTTTACAAGAAGCATACTTAATGCATTTGCTTTGAGTGCATTCTGATGAAATAGATTCCAAATTCCCATTAGCTTTCCCCTTTGTTTCCAGTGCTCTGCCCTCTATTGGGAGAATTGTGTAAATGTCCTGCAAATGTTGTTCCTGACTAGCAGGATGCCCTAGCTCTGAATCCAGCTGCTGCCACCAAGAGAACAGTGCCTTTTTGGAGACATTACACACAGAACACTCAGATTAGTAGCCTCTCCTTAGGAAACTATCAATTTTTTCATAGTCTGCTAATCGAGAAAAAATACAAAAAAAAAAAAAAATAAAATTCAGTTACTTGGTAAGGGAAAAATAGGATAAAGAGGAGGCTAGTCCTTAAGAGTGGATGGTGCCCACTTGCTAGGTTCTAGATGGTCCAAAGGGTGATGAATTCATCCTCACATATTCCCTTTCTTCCTTGCCTCCTTCCTTTCCCAACTACCACTTTCCTTTTAACATATCAGGGGCTTTTTATATGCCAAATGCCAAAATGTATGCTCCCCGAGGACAGGGACCATATTCTTTTCATTCTTAAACCCTCTGTGCGCAGACATATAGCAGCCTGACAAAAATCTGGTCCAAAATAAGTGCCAAATTAAGTCACGTATTTATTGAGCAACTACTATGGGAGGGAAGGAAGAAAGGAACCTGTGCTAGGTGCTGGGGCCCCAGAATCTTAGTATATATAAATTTTGTTCTGGTTGGAAAGCTTGACTCACCATCTAGAAGCTATGCTTCTAAATTTTTCCACCAAAGAATCCCAACTGGAAGAGAAGAAAACTCTGTGAGGCTTTCCACTTGTAGTTTGTAATCTATATGTGATTGTTTCACTATTGGGCTAGACTGTCATATCAACATCACTGCCCCCTCCTTCTGGAGTGTCCTCTGCATTGCAGGGAAGCCAGAAACCACACTTTCCAGAATCTCTTTCATTCTTTGGTTGTAAGTGAGAGTTGACCAATGAGAGGTACTTCCATGAGATTTGGAAGGCAGAGAAAAGCAGCCAACCATCCTCAGAGGTTGTTATAGGCAGAAGTGTGGGTAAGCAGTAGACATGGGCTTCATAGCAACTTCAAGATCTTTTGCAAGTCACCTGCTTTGGTGCTAGTAACAGCTGAGAGAGCTGGTGACAGCCCCTTGAGACTCAGCAGTGTCAGTGCTGAAGGCTCGGACAGCAGGAGCTTCTGGATGTTCTTGAGATTCACAGTTCTTTGGCCAGCTCCTGAAATCCACCCTCTTCATTGCTGCAGACACCTTCCCTTACTCACCCTTCTGATGTGAGAAGCTTCTAATTCTCTATATTAAAACCTTAAAATTCTTTAAGCTTACAATGCATCAAGTGGTTTGTTTCCTGACTGAAATGTTAAAATAATTAAAATTGGCATTAAGAGGGAAAAAGTTCCCACCTGTCTTATTAACCTTGTGAATGAGATGCTGCATCATCAAGTCTACTGACTTTGGAAAATTCAGCTGAAACAAGGTAAGACTGCATGTTTAGCATCCAGGCAATTTCTTGCCTATCTCCCTTGTCACAGTATTTTGAGAAACAAATTTCTAAATATATGGGGAAAATGCCTTTATCTTCATTGATTTATGAGCTATGTCAGGGCAATTGTCAAGTACACGTCAGTAATTGTGTCAAAGTGGTACGCTGTAACGTTTTCAGGCTCTTGGTGTAAATTTTGATAAATGTATTTCCTTGGTGAGAGGTCAAACTATTCAAATCTTATGATGGACTGAAGAGGTCTGGGATTCACAGGTAGTTTATTTTTTGTTTGTTTGTTTTTCTCTGAATCACAAAAATACATAACATTTTTTCCCCCAGGAAGGAAAGATGACTGTTGTTTTTTATTTACCATTCTGACATTTACATCATATTTAAATGAACTGAAAATACTGTTAAATTCATAACTTCCTCAATCAACTTGCTTCAGCACATTCTGAAACTTTATTTACACTGCAGCAAGCTGGCCATATATAAGAAATACATTCAATTTCGACTTTCAAAAAATAAATGTTGAATAAGTGACCCCTGTGAATTGCTCTTAGCTATGAAGACAGTGACTTCATTTTCTTTAAGGTGTTATCTTTTATTACGACATTCATCTTTCTAAGTGGAGACACAAATGAAGACTACACCAACTACAAAAACTATCTTGCACTTTGCTTGTTAAACCACTAACCTATTTTGTGAAACAAGAAGCCTTCATAGTTAACCTTTTTTGCCATTATGGATTTGTCTAAAAAGACTGGTATTCAAAATGCAACTTTTCTGTGTACAAAATTTTACCATTTTTAACAAAAGCAGTGAAGACACTGAACGACCCAGCATCAACCTCTTCCAGTGCAGTATTCTCAGTGACTGCTGCAGACGCTGCTGGGGCACCCACCGTGCTCTGTGGCCCAACCACAGACATTGCGTTCATGGTTTCTCTCCTAGATTGATCTCCATTTGTGCCCATATCTATACTTTTCAAACAGATGATCCCACATCTACTGAAAAACAAGCCGCACTATGTTGAAATGGCACCAGTTACTCTTCTACCATCAATTGTTTTGCAAAACCAAAACATTTTCATATTTAATGACCAATGCAACAACCAAATACTTAATGCCACACCATCATTCAATTTAAGAGGCTGGTTAATCTCAATTTGTGTTGTTCCAGTTTGTCTCAAGCACGCTAAAGTGAACATGTGTCACTTGATAAGGAAACTACTTCAGTTTGATTCAAACAGATTCAGACATGCTGTCACTCGTCAAAACTCCAAGTTTATTTTCCATAGTGCAGCCTTCACTTTTTAAAGCAATTCTAAAACTGATCTAAAGGAAAATTTTAAGAATTTTTTTATTTGGCTACTGTATCATGTTTTTCATTTAATTTTTCCTAATTAAGACTATTCTTTTTGTTTTCCAAATATTTTGTGTAAAATTTTCCCTCAAAATTAATGTTTCTTAAAAGAATGCAAGCCTCTAAAGTTCCTGCTTTAAATCATTGATCAGTGTCCCAGTTAAAATAATTTATAAATGATTACACTTTAAATAAAGATATTAAAACCATGCCAAAAATTTTTAAGTGCTTTTGTTGTTACTAGGAGCTCACTGTGAATGGAAGTAAATGTACTTGGCCTGTAAGGGAATAAGCATTTTAACAAGTACAGCTGTGGCAAAAAAATTGAGATTTGTGGAAGCCACTGGGAGTTTCATATAGCCATAAGACACTAGTTTATCACATGAAATAGTATGTGCCTCTGTGTATTTATAAAGAGAGATAATTTTCGAAAAGGCCTTTTCTGACCTCAGAAAAGGTATGAATTCTCCCTGTATCACCCATCTTGTTCATTAAAGCAATATGATTCTGGCAACCCAAAGTCTCAAAGTTCCACTCACTCACATTTTCTATATTCCCTTCTGTGGGAAAAATCGAGTTTTACTGACATGCAAAGCAACTTCTACCTATTAGTGACAAAACATTTGAAAATTTCCAAAATAAAGTTTGAATAAACTGGAGCTCCAGAAAGATATAGAATGGCCGCAGTGCATGTGGTTCCAACTGCAGTGTTGAGATTTCAGGTAGCACTGCACCAAAAGCTTGAGGTAAGCGTTGGTCACACAGATGCAGAGTTGTCATGAAATAGACCTATCCAGACACCTTTTAAGTCATCTTTATTTTGGTTGCAAAGATACAATTTACGTAGTTACTTAATTTTATTTGTTCCCATTTGAAGTCTTGAGAGCTTGCCATGTTAAACATTGCCTTCACTACCAAACTGCTATATAAGAACATTATAAAATACAAACTATAAACTAAGATAATCCTTTTTACAATATTCAGATTAGTGCATTAAAACAACATCGATTTAAAAAGGCAAGTGAGTTAATTGGCAAACATTCAATTCCTTTTCTAATGAAGGATGGTACAAAATGATACACAGGGTAAACACTAAATTTTCGGTGGTAGGTGCCCCAAAACAGTAACTGTGGCAAAGCTACCTCCCAAAAGTAATTCTGACCCAAAGACACATAGGTAACCATTATTCTAGAGGACAGAAGGGAAGATAAATAATGGCCCACAAAACCAGATAGTATTGTTAAGAAGTTTAGTAGAATAACAAGTTGGGATCTTTAGAATCCAAACACGACAGGTTATTGGTATTGACTTTTCATACTCTTCCTCCAAATTATTAATCATTTATAGTCACTACATTTTCCCCAGTAAATATCAGACTTAAATAGACCACATGTAAAAACAATCACCCTTAGTATTTTTACCAGGCAATCTACAGCAAATGCTTAATATATACACAGTCAGGAGTAGGAGATATACTAGGAATTATTCACTGATTTAATTCAGAGTAAACAAGGGTCTTAAAAGGAAACCAACAATAAAAGTGAAATAGATAATTTGTGCTGTTGTGAACCAGGAAAAAAAACAACCCACAAACAGATATGTTAATTTTTTTAAGTGACTGAGAATATTTTTTTTCTGCTGACCCAAACGAAAATTAAATGTGAGATTTTTAACTGAAGTAACTCAAATCTGGGTGCATGTTACATGGTAACAGAGAGATGCACACAGAACATACCTTTAAATTTACTAATTTCAAAAACTAAGTCAAACAGGGTAAATAAATTATAAATGAAAGGCATGTACAATGCGGGCAAAAACCTTACAGTTATTAAATTGAAAAACATGAAAGTTATGTCAGCAATGACATTTAGAAAAACTTCCAGTATTAGAAAATACCACATTTAATCCAAAGGAAACTCTCCCCCCAACCCCCAATAGAAATAACAAATTATGGAAACCGTCCTTTATGCAATAATTTTAAAATAATAATAATAAAACATAATTACGGAAATCTTCCTACATAATTTAGATAATGTAGTGAAATAGTGTGCTCCTTTATAATTTTAGCCTTTTATTTCCCATATGATGAAACCGATAATCACAAGTCCAATGACAAGGATAAAAATGATGATGCACAGGGTTTTTCTGGATTTGCGCTGCAGAAGCAAAAACAAAAACATGTTTACAGATTTAGTGGAGTAGCTCTATAGCAACTGAAAATAATTTGGTTCACTTATAGAGTAAAATTAATAGTTTATTGCCCTCAAATTTTTGGCTGTGTTTTTTGTTTCTCAAAGATCTCTTCAATACATTTAGCACTCTTCTTTCAAAAAATATTCATCTTGAATTAATGAAAATCAAGGGAGTAATTTTTCAACTTTTGTTGGCAATTTTTCTGGGGGTGTGGTTGGGCTTATAAAAGAAGACACAGAAATAATTTAGTTTAGTATGTATGAAAACGAAGAACAGCTTAAAAGCATATGCATTTTAAACTTCTATTAAAAAGTTGCCCTTAAAAATGAGTTCTCTAAAAATATTAGCAAGTATAAATATTTGGCAATTTTTCCTCAAGTAAATTTATTATTTTCCGAAATCATTCCCATTCTTTAACACTAATGAAAACTACTTTCAAAATCTTAACATACAAATAAAAACCAAAGAGCTAACAAAATTACAGTGTTGTAATTTAAAATATAAAGGTTAAACATTTTGTTCCATTCTTCATTCCTGGCCCAGTTGTAGATTTCTGTATTTCTTTAATGGCTTGTGTATTTCACACCAACATGCAGGAGTCCTTTTTCTTGCAAAGTAAAAAATTTGTAAATTTACTGTGTCAACTAGAAGTACCATAAAATTTAAAAAAAAGGTATGTTTCTGACTTGAAAATTACCCTGAAAACCATGGATACTTCCAGTATTCCACATACTTATTTAATTTTTCATCTGAATACTCCTCATGTATTACACACAATTTCTCTGAAGTTTCAATAGTATCATGCATGAATATTTTCCCCAGACTCTATTTGGTTACCACAGACACACGTGTAAGGTACCTTTCTGAGTCATCACGGGTATAATACCACTACGGCACATTTGTTGCCTAGGGGTACTCCCCATAGTGCGGATGGAAAAGAGCACTTATGTCCTTCCTTTGCGGTCCTATCTCTCCCAAATTATTTAGAAGCACCACAGTTTGCAGATGCGTAAGTTTAATATCAAGGAACTCAAGTAGGACTATGGAAAGCTGTCTCTTTTCTCAGCACAGTGCTTCTTGGCCCTCTCTTCATCCCCTCAGGGACTGTGAGAATTAAGTTTGGGGGCAGCTCCCAGACTTAGGGGGCAGTTTGGGAAGAAATGTGCCTTTTCCCCAGGGTAGCTGTAGGCTTGTTCTTCCAAGGAGGAGGAAAAATAAAACATAGGGATATATTTACATCCTCCAAATTCCAAAGGCAAAACAAAATAACATGTAAACCCAGTCTCTGATTAATCCCATTAAACATTGTTTGGATAGTTATATGCTAACAGTTTCACAAGATCCCTTGAATACAGATTACTGTGTGTGTGTTTTCAACTCTTCATGAGGGGCACCTAAAGTCCATGTCTGCTGAGCTACATATCTGAATTACACACATGGAGATGGTAAACAGGAGTCACTCTGTGAGTGAATATAATAGGCTACAAATCAGCAATCTCCATACAGCTTCATTGTTATTTGTGTAGCACTGAATACACAGTGATTTGTCTAGTGAAAAAATGGCAGTGAAATGAAAGGAAACTTCTAAAGTTAGTGGGGGAAGTGAAAAGCAATTGAAAATATCTAAGAAGGTAACAGTATTGTAGATGTTTTATAAGAAGGTAACAAGGTCTGAGAAAATGATAATTATGAGCAACAACAAAAAAATGAGTTAAAAGGGAAATCAAACGCTACAGTCTTATTTAGGGGTTCCCAAAGAGCCTGGCCTTATCCTTGTTGAACATCAAAGGACTACATATTATACATTAACAGTTCAGTCCTAAAATCTGTACAGTACTTGACACATAATTTATATTTGACATATACATAAGGACTCCCTATATTAACCCAATTTACTTTAGAAATAAATTCATTCTTTAAGGGTCTCCTGAATGTTGAAAGAATATCTAATTATTGATGACATTCCAAACTAATATAATTTCCACAGGACCTAAATAAATCTCTTTAGGACAAGGATCTTTGCCTTTTTAGTACAGAGTGCCATTGACAAAAAGAAATAAAAGGTAAAAGGGAACAGTGAGAAATGGAGGGAGAAGGTTATCAAAGAGGTTTCTGGGTTGGAATGTCACAATGACCTCAGAGACCACCAGCCATTAAGAAGAGCCTGGAGGTGTCCTGCAAACCTTGGGACTCTACACAGTGAACTTCCAATCCCTGTGGCCACAACTCTGCTTCAACCCTGAGAATATACAAGCTAAAGCCAGTTTTAAACTGACTAACATATTTCTCGCCACTCTTTCATGGGATTTTAAACTTTAACCTCTCTAGCCACTTTAAGCCTGATTATTCACATGTACATACATGTGCACGCATGCGTGTGCACACACGTGCACACACACACTCTAACACATGTTAAAGGCTAAGTTATAAGAAAATTTATTACAGTTAACATTACCTGATAATTTGCTGCCCTTGACAGCTGCTGATTTGCTTGTTGAACATGTACCTCTGCATTTTCTACATTAGCTTCTATGCTGTCTTTAAAATAAAAGACACACACAAAAAAAACGTTAAACATGTAATTATGCTCCAGTAATAAATCACTACATTTCATGCAAGGTAAGATTAAATACGCTTATTATTCAAAGTTTAATATTAGTAGTAAATCACGAGGTTAAATTTTTTTAAGCTAGCTAGAATTCTTCCTTATACTATTTCAGGTGATCCAAGCAAGACAAACATTTGAAGAAAATACCCTTGATCATCTTCATTACAATGCAACTCCAGTTGTACCTGGCAACCCCCGAAAAGTACTGTCACCCGACAACTACCAAATTAGTGTCAGCACAACAGCTTCTCTGTCTCAAACTCCACAACTTGTTCTGTCTCAAGACCAATGTGCAAAATAGATCAACTCTCCTCTTCTCACTGCCGAAGATTTTCTCCACCACACAGGAAAAATTGGTATCTTGACTTTCCAAAGAATACTATTTCCTCAGGGGATATCTCAATTCATTGACGACACTTATCTCAAAGTGTGGTCAATGAAATGCCTGCCACCTTTCTTAGCCACCCACTTCCATGGCCACATCCCAAACCTTGTCATTACCAATAACTGCAGCTGCTCCATAATCTCAATTTCAAGGTTCTTACTCCCTGACCACCACCTGCTATCTTCACAGCTCACCCCTCCTAACATCCTGACTCCAGCAATTTTCAACCTTTATTGACCCTACCACATTTTCACAGTCCCTCACTCCATGCCCTCACTCCCTCCTCACCTCACTTAGATTCCATGGGCCATCATTTAGCATGGCCTTTCTTGCCCTTCCTGCTTTAGTCACATGTACATGACACAATTCCAACCAGTACCCATGCAGCTGAAGATAGATATAAAAAGAATAACTTTATGCTGACATTATCTCCCTAACTCCTGGAAGACTGTTATACTTTCTCCCCGCTCCTCAAACTTCTTATGCCTCCTCAAGCATTACTGTTTTCAGCCAATGACCTTGATTTCCAGCTCACTGATACAACAGGAACAATCAGAAGACATTTCTACACTCACCCATGACACTATCTACCAGCTACATGCAATCTCTGTGTGCTGTGACATCTCTCCTATTGTCAGGGAGGAACTGTCCCTGCCCTGAGCAAGAGCCAGTCTCTCCATATATGTACTTTACCCCATTCTTAGTCACCTAACTCAAGGACCTCAGTCTAGAAATCTTCTCTCTCACTTATCATCAATATTTCTTTCCCTGGTAAACCATTCCCATTAATCCTACAGCTGCTATCTTAAAAACAAACCAATCAAAAAAGCCTCGTTTATGCCACGTCCATTTGCAGCCATGACCTTCTTCTCTGTTCCACTTTCCTGCATGACTGCTTGAAAGAGTCACCTCCATGTGCTATTTTCCACTGCTCTCCTCCCATTCTCTCCTGAACTTTTTTGCCTACACTATTTCGCTGGCACAGCTCTTATCGAGGTCACATGGTTAAATTTAGCAGTCCACTCTTAATCCTCGCTTTACTTGACCTAACAGCAACATCTGAAACAGATGACAATCTAGAGTCCTGGAAGCACTTTCTTCGTTTCTCCTCCAGGACCATACATTCACCTAGTTTTCCTCTCCATCACTGGCTATTCTTTCTTAGATTTTTTTTGTTGGTTCTTCCTCAGCTCTCTGTGCTTTAAATTGGGGGGTCAACAAACTTTTTCTGTAAAGGGCCAGAGAGTAAATTGTTTAAACTTTGCAGGTCATATGGTCTCTCAACTATGCCTCAACTATGTCAACAGACCTCAACTATGCCTTTGCTGTGCGAAGCCACAGACAATACAAAGGCAAATGGACATAGTTTGTCAACCCTGCTTTAAATATTTATAGGAACCAGACCTCTTCTCTGTCTAGACTTGTCTCCTGGGTGATCTCACCCAAACTCATGGCTTTAAATACCACCTATGTGCAGATGACTCCTAAATGTATAACCCCAGCCCAGACTTCTCCCTTGAACTCCATATTCACATTACCAATCCTAGCCAACCTTCACTTCTTGTCAACGGACATATCAAACTTAACATCCGAACATTACTGATTCACACCTAGCCAAACCTGCTCCAGTTATAGACTTCCCTCCTCAGAAAACAGCAGTTCCACCATTTTAGAAGGCCAAGCCAAAATCTTAGAGTCACCCTTTAATTAATTAACTCTTTCTCCTGCACCCATACCCAGCCAGTCAGTAAATCTTCTTGGCTCTTCATTTAAAAAACATCCAGAATTCTACCACTTCTCACCATCTCTCTGCTTCCAACCTGATCCAATCCAACATGACTGCTCATCTGGATTACTGCACTAGCCTTTTATGTGGTCTTCTTGCTTTTAGTCTTGCCACTTTGCAGTGTGCTCTCAACCCAGTAGCCATGAGTCTTTTAAAGCCTATGCAAAGTCACAGCACTTCTCTGTTCAACTTTTTTGGGGGGTGGGGGGTAGAGGGGGGAACTGATACGGGGGTCAGAACCCTTGACTTTGGTGTTACTAACACTGTGCTCTAAACTAAGCTAACCAGACAGCCCCCCCCCCCCCCCATTCATTATCACTAGTAAAAGTCCTCACAATGGCTCAGGCTCCTACTTGAAGTCATCCCCTGTGACTTCAGACATGCCCTCCATCTCCCTCCTGCTCTCATCACTCACCAAAAATGCCAGGTGTGCTTCTGCCTCAAGGCCTTTGCACTTGCTGTCCCCTCTGCCTGGAACACTTTTTCTCTTACTTGCTTCTTTACTTGTATGAAGGCTTCAGTAAGCCCTTACCAGACTACCCTGTGTAAAGCAGCAGCATCCTACAATGCCACAAATCCCATCCCTCTACTCTGGCCTTACTTTCCCCACAGCACTTACAACCATTTACTTCCTTTTCTTCCTTTTTTAAAAACATTGTCTCTCTTCCCCAATGATGAGATCAATGAGGCAGGGTCTTTATGTGTTGCTTAATTTCAGCTGAATCCTCAATGTCTAGACTTGTGCCTGGACATAGCAGGCACTCAACAAACATTTGTTGAAAGAATAAGTAAATAGGTTTTTGAAATTTTATCCTGTAATCCACTGGGGATACAGAGGAGGGTAAGACTGGATAAATAATAGCTACATTAAAGTAAAGGTGGAAGTATTTCAACTGAACCAAATTCAGAAAGCATATTAAATGTATCTTTAGACACATCCACAGATAGCTCCATATTTCAAAACGGTAAAAAAGATCAGGATCCTGATCAATTCTGACAATTACACCTTAACTGAAGAACTACTTATTACATTTAAAATTTTAAAGAAATTCTTAGTACCTCTATTTTTTAAAAGAATTACTACTATCTAATACTATTAATCTACCAAAAAAGCTATTAGAATGAATGATGAGGCGAATGGCTACCTATTCTCTATAACCTAAAAGACAAGACAGCATGCACAATTCTGATTATCACAAGTTTCCCCCAAAGTCCTTGGCATGATGAGAATTAAATTGGGATAAGACTGAAACCAGAGGTCCTGGAAATAAGCTAGAATGATGCCACTTGGTACCTGCCATGGTCTCAGCAGCAGCAGGCCCTGATTAAATTTGGGGCTTCTGAAATAAATAAAACTGGTCATTTCAACTAGAAGGAGCCAAAAACAAGGTCTGTTTTAGATAATGCCAAGGGTGATACTTTGTCTGTGTGTGTGTGGGTGTGTGGGTGTGTGTGTGTGAGAAAGAGAGAGAGAGAGAGAGAGAGAGAGAGAGAGAGAGAGAGAGAAAGCCATTACTCTTGTTTGAAAAAGTTACCACAGGTAAACTGGCGTGTAGCCTGCCCCCACCTCATGAAATCTAACCTAGTAGGTCTTACCTATCACATCTCCTTGTTCATGAATCATCATTCCCAAATCTTTAAATATTTCGTTAATATCCATAATATCAGCCTAAGAGGAAAAGGCACATATTATTATAATCAGAAATTCAGTCTCTACTCCACAAAGGGGGAGAATTTTAAAAACCCAAACCACTACTCACACAGGTGAGCATGCATATAGATTTAATACATAAATTTTTTAAAAATCGGGAAAATATTTTACTCTAAGCAATTCTAACTAAATAGACCTTGAACAACAGCCACCAGTTCACCAAAATAAATTTATGATATTAAAAATATTAAGTGAGGCAGGATAGAAATGAAGAATCTGTAATAGAGAAGGGCCATGGGTTACTGACTTAATTTTTATGCAATCTGATAGTTTTGTTATTATAAGCAGTATCTGCTTATGAGAGTATAAAAATATTCTTAAGACATATTTCTAGTAAAAAATTTCACATAAATTTAACAAAATGTTAGGTGTAAATTTAAAATTTCACATTAATAAATTTGAATATGCACTGGATTAGTGAAGTTATAAATTTTACTGCTAGATAAAGGAGTTATAAATTTATTGGATAAAGAAGTTATGAGTTTGCTTTTCTTCAATATATGATAACTATTATTTTGCTCAATTAAAGAGAAGAGTTTAAATATTTTATTCAGGTGGTAGGGCAATTTGCACATTCACCATGTGCCTTAGTTTCCCTGTAAAATGGTGATGATAATGACGCAGTTAACTACTTCACAGAGTTTTTATGAGGGCTAAATGAAATAATTAACATAAAGAATTTATCACATAGTGCTGGCACATGGAAGGCCCTAAATAAATTGTAGCCACTGCTATTATTAGCCCACATTATAGGAAATAGGTAGGTACCACAAGAACTATGGCATAAGAAATCATTTAGCTCTCTTTGATATCATAAACATACTAAAGAGAAATAAAATACTTTCAATACCCTTATAAAAAGTCTTATTCATGCAGCTATGATATGTATCGTGTGCATAGACAGCCATCCAGACTCTCTGGAGACATTTATCTCTAGACTGATATTTTCTCAATACTAAGATGAACTGTGGATGATTTAGAATTTTAAAAAAGTTGGGGTGGAAGGAAGTATTTCTCTCACCCTAGCACAAATACTAAAGAGATTATTATTTTTTTTTAAAAAAAGAAATTATTCTAATTTATATGTTAGGAATGCCATCAAATTGATGCATTTATTTAGTTTTCTTTCTAAACCCCTCTGCCAGCATTATCTAAAGGTTTTGAGAACAAACTCACTAAGAAAAGAGCAGCAGACCAACTCTATGACGGAAAGCTTACTTCAAGTTGCCTGATAGAAGACTCTCTCTCCTGAATAAGGTGGAGGTCAGCCTCTGTAATTTCTTCATTCTGCACCTGCACTTGAGGTTGAGTTTGGCTAATAAAAAGAAAAGAATATGGAAAAAAGAAAGACTTGTATTTAAAACAATGGGACTTATTTCCTATTTAAGAAATACTTACTAAATAGGATATTTTGTTTTTCAAAGTCAGAGAATTGCTCATTTAAAAAAATTCTAAGAATACAACAGATAAAATTAATCAAATTTTATTCATTTTTAATTCTACTTATAGCTTATATGGGTTTAATTATATCTTATATGCATTTTGAGTTATTATTTAATTATTAGAAGCTATATTTGGCAACTGGTATTTCTTCTTGGCTGACTTAACCCTTAATTAAGGGAATAATACACATTAATAGTAAAGTCAATAGATATTTATTTGAATAAATAATTTATTTTATATTTTACAATAAATATTTTATAAATAATTATTTTGAAAAATTTCAAGTTTGCTATGTGTTTTCAATTCATAAATAACTTAGGATATTTATGATATAATATACCGAAAGTTTTAATTCTGTTCCAGGGACTATCATGTATAAGTTTTGAAAAATTACCTTTTGATATGTAAAATGTTTTGCATTTCTTACCTTTCCCAAGATACAAGATTCCTTTCTTTTGAGACGTCCTCAGGAAAACCACCCTGAATAATTTAGTTAATAGGATGGATTGAAAAGGAGCAAAAAAGCAAGAACAAGACAAAATGACACTCATATTTTCCCTTAAAATAATCCTAACCAATTTATGTATGTGTGTGTGTGTGTGTGTGTGTGTGTGTGTGTGTGTATGGAAAGAAAGAAAGAGAGAAGTTCTTGGTCTAATTTTTTAGGTCAACTGCTTCAAGAAATAATAAAATTATATCCTAAGCTGATAAGAAAATAATTTATAAAATATTCTCAAGGGCCAAATAATAAATATTATTTGGTTAAAATGTAATGTAGTCTTGGAACCTCTACAATACAGAACAAGGAAACAACTTCTAATAGTTTCTTAGAGAATTTAAAATTAGATTACCTAAAAATTCCACTTTAAATCATCTTTTCATTTATTTTCTTCAGGTTTATATTCATTTTCAATATTTATAGAATATATTTACTCCATTCAACACCATCATCTTCATATAACCCAGGAGTAAAGCGCTATTTACACTAGCGCTTTACACAAATGAAAAGTCTAAATACCAAGTCAATATGAGAATACTAATCAGGATTTGACCCCTAGTCTTTTTTGACAAAATACATTTCTATGTTTTTATATAATCTGTAATCTTTTGTTTCACAACATGGACAAAATAACCACAATAATTCATAACCATCGTCCTTCTTAAAAATAGAGCAGAAAAGCCCCCAAATAAATATTCAAATGTTGATTTCCAAACTAGTCACAGATCTTTATGACTTAAAAAATTATGCTCTTGTAGTCTCTAATCCTTAGAGAATATCATATTCATTTTTATAATGCCTTTTAAAACACTTACAGATACTCTGGAACTGGCTCTTACTCGAGCAACAAACTCTCTCTCTCTCTCAGCAGCTTGCCTCTGGACCTTTTGAAAGTTTGTTAGTGATGCTGTGAATTGAGCCACTAAGCGATCCTTCTGTATTTTCCTTTGACGCTAGAGGAAAGGGGGAAAAAAGCCTATTAGAATCAAGCTGTGAAGTTCAACAGAATTTGCATAGTTGTTTTACCACTAGCTGCATCTTTACTTAATCCTGAAATTTTCACTCACTCCCCAATTACAGGGCCTTACTGATTCATTCTCAATAACATTCTGACAGTATGTTCAAATTCTGTGTATATTTACCTTGAGGCAAAAGGCCTACAATGATAAATTTCTCACCTCAAATTTTCAGGCTGCTAAAAACTGGGTCATGATTTTGAAGTTATTTTAAAGTAGGTTTTTTTTTTTTAATGCAAATAAAACCTTATACTTTTACCTAAGTAAAAAGGGAAGTATGCAAGGAAATAAATATGTGCCCCTAGGAAACCTCCCATCTTAAATGAGTGTGCATGCTGCATGGAGTCAGTCCTGGAAAGCCAGGAAACAATTACTCAGGAAGCATTTTCTGAGTACGTACTTAATTATGGGTGAGGGTAACTGTATGGAAATAATTTTTGCTTTATTGAACCACAGGATACTACCTACGCAATTAAATATAGTTTTGTGTTCCGTGAACTAATCTCAAATAGAATTTTTTTGTCCCCTAATTTCCTTTCGAGTGTAACAGTTCAAAGATCCTACAATGTATTTTATTTCTTTCACATTCAATACATCAACAATGTGTCTTAAAGCTTGATACCTGTTCACTGGGGGTGGTGGGCAGTGATCCAAACTCTTTTATGTATTTATCTGTTTCTTTGGCAAGTTGGTTAGTATACTGCTGCTTCTGTTGCCTAAAATGAGAAACCATGCATTACAGCCAAAGAACTAATATATTTCTTTAAGCTACAACTCTGCCACTTGAAGCAACCCTGATAAATAGTATGATAAAAATTTCTTTTTTACAGAATAGCTCTAAAGTTTCTCTATCAAAACAAAATTTTCATATCTTATTCTTTGATAAATATTGAGCAAATATTACACGGCAAGTTCTTCACTCACACAGGGTAACCAGGCAAAGAGAAAGAAATATCAGCAGCCATTTAAAAATGCTGATGATTCAAGTCAGAAGGGAATTTAACTGAAAGACTGCTGAAGTGCTTGATCCTTTATGTTTGAGATATTGGAGGTGTGGGAGACTTTTATCTGCATCCCCCACCTGGGAAGTCAGTCGAGCAAGTAAAGATTTGTTGCCTTAAACTGTCTAGTTCCCAGGTCTTAGATACATCTGGCCTCTCCTATTTCTCTGCATGGACATTTATGTGCTATAGTTAAGAAAACAAAAGGAGGGGAAGAGGTAATAATAGTACGAATTTGCTGTTATTTAAGTTTGCATGGAAAAAATAATACCATTTCCTTCTAAAGGGAATAGAACACAATAAAAGAAGAAAATTATATACATACCTATATCTAGCTGATTTATAAAGTTGTAAGGATTTCTAATGTAAAAATTTGACATTAAAAAAATAAGCTTGTATTAATGTGATGCTCTACAAATTACAACAGTACCTTGCATTTTAAACACGAATTGGCCACACTTAAGATCCTTTAAAATAATAAGATACTATATAAGAATATGCTTAAGTATCAATATCTACATTTGACTGATAATGTAGAATTATAACCTATTTATATCTCTACTTACCAAATACTCTACCTTTAATGTGCTTTTCCAAATCTTTAGAAATAGTAATATAGTCAAAGTTCTAAAGAGAAGACCTTAATGATCACGTCTATTATCAGAGTCTACTCAGAATCTCTATTAACTCTATCAAAATATTGTAACTGTTAAAAATTATGTATTTCCACTCCATTTTATTTTAATAAATGATGATTTAATATTTAGATGCGGAGCATTTCCAACACCCTGACATCTATCCATTGCAGAAAAATATAACAAATTAGAAATAACTGTAAATTCTTCAGATTTTATTTCATAAAAATATAAATTTCTATTACCTATCTTTTATCTTCTTTGCAATTTTCCTTCTATAGCTAATGCTGTTTGGAAACATCAGTTAATAGATATATACTAATTGAAATCTGTAGCTGTAACAGCATTGAAATAAGATTTAAGAGTTAGGTTCTGAATGATGTTGGGCAAATCATCAAACCCCCAGGAGACATGTTTTCCTTATGAGCAAAATGGGAATACTCATTTTGATCTATCCATCTCACTCTAATTTTGTAGGTGTCTGTAAGAACACTGTAAAATCTGTAACATATCACAGTCACAATATTACTGCTGTTCTTCTAATAGCACATTAATTTACTGGAATATGTATTATATAACCTCATCACATTTTTTTTTTTTTAAACAGATACTAATGCTTTCTGAAATTCAAGAATGTAGATATAAACTTCTGGGGGGATAGTTCACATAACTGGATATGTATTGGATCTATACTAAATAAAAATCTGGTCACTGCAGGGATCGTTAGCTATGGGAAGTAAATCCCAGAAATTGAGAAGGTAGATCACAATTCTTGAAAAGCTTTCAAAAACAACTTATTTAAAAAGTATAAGAAAGGCAACTAAAGAAGTTCTGATTTGATAGAGTAAGCCAGATCTTAAAGTAAAGAAAATCATCTGTCTACTCTGGACAGGGAAAAACACATAAAACCTGTATAAATGTATGGATAAGGTAGCAGAAAAGCTTTAATCATTTTCCATCGTGTCCTCCAGTAAACATAACACTACACACTGTCAAAGCAACCTAATAATGGTAATAGTTTTCTTTTTTCTTTTTGTTTAATTAAATACTTACAGCTGTTGCCTTAATTCATGTGAATCTTGAGGTGTTCCAAGTTGATTTAAAGTCCTTTGTATTTCCGCAGCTATTATAATGGAAAAAATAATGCATAATTGTTACAAATGTTAGAGCAACAGAAATAATAAGTTACAAATGAATACAAGCAATCTGGCAGTTTAAAAAAAGATAAAAAAACAATCAGAGAAAGATAGAAAACATTAATTGATAAAAAAGAAAAACGAAATGGTTTACTTAAATCTAATTAGTAACTGGAAAGGATTAATTTTCAAGAGGAAATTGTGTGGAAACATTGGCATGTGAAACTGTATTTATAGTTCAAAAATATTATCTTTGTCCCTATTACATCAGAATATTAAGTAAATACAATAGCATACTGTAACAATTACCTGTTTCATTAGAATATAAAGTAGAAACATTTCAATTAATAAATGAAGGAATAATAGCACTGGAAAAAAATCATTTTTTAATTTTCTATATAAAAACTGATTCAGGTAACGATCATCAAAAGATGAAAAAGCACAGAACATTCACACAACCTTAAAATATCACCATATAGATGATATTAATTACGAAAGCGATAACTTTATCATAGATAAATCTGTTTAAAAACAAATGATCAAATTTAGCACCAATGGGACAAACTGAACCTCCAGATATAATGCAATGAGAAAATCACAATATGACCTATGTTATTTTTTCTTGCCAAAATGTTTAACCTGAATCTAATCACAAGGAAGAAATCAAACTGTGGGACAATCTACAAGACAATTGACCCCGACTTTTAAAAATGTCAGTGTCACAAAGAATAAAAGTAATAAAAAAAGAATGACAAAGGCAGAGGAACTTTTTACATTAAAGAACTAAAGAATCCAAAACACTAAAACACCCAAAAGGCACTGCATGATTTTTGACTGGATTCTGAATCAGGAAAAGGAAAGCACTACAAAAAAAATTGTCAGGAAAACTGCCAGCATTTTAATTTTGACAGAGAAAAATACATTAAACAAAAGCTGAAAAATGTCAACAATTGATGAACCCAGATGAAGCATTCGTCATACTATACTTTTACTTTTCTGAGGCCTAGAATATTTTAAAAACTTAAAATAAAAAGCTGAGTGAGGGTTTAAGAGTCACAGTAAGCTATGGCCAATACAAAAAAAAGGCTCTTCACAAAAAGGGAAGGTCTATAGCTTTATGCATGTATGTATATAAAATGTCAAGTACAAATAAGCTGAAAATCTGTCTCCAAGAACTAGAGAAAAATAATTCAACCCAACCATTCTTTTTATTTAAAATGAGTGGTTTATTTACTTGGCTTAAATGTTTTTTAAACAGTAATTATTTATCTATGGGATCAAGGAAATGATAAAGTACTCCAAAATGCTGGATAACTCATTGAAGATAATGTAATGAACACTGCTTTCAAATCAAAGCTGAAAAATAGAAATACTGGAGAGGAATCATACAGCATACTGCAACTGTTACCACTCGGCTAGTTCCAAAGCAATTTCTTCTTTTTGTTTTTTTTGGGGGGGATTGATTTTCCTTTTGTAGGTTGGAGAGATTTTGTTTGCTGTTTTTACCTTATGGCTGCTTGTAATTAGTTACATATTTCCCTCTCAACATCAACAGATTTTCTTGGACTGCCTTATAGGAGCTTAAAGCTTTAATTATTATTATTTTTTAAAGCATATTGAGAACACAAACTGTGGTGTGGGCCTCTATAGAATAGAGGCAGGTATTTATCTCAACTCTAGAGGGCTCTTGTTTTTTAAGAAAGTCACATAAAGTGAGAAAAAAAAAGATTATTCAAAAATTGACACCAGGACAACTAACCATTTGGGGGGAGAAATAGAACTCTACCTCACATAATATAGCTAAATAAATTTTTAATAAATTTTTAATTTAAATATCAAAAATGGAAAACATTAAACTGCCATGTGAAAATATAAATATGTATTTGTTACATAATCTTATATACGATTATATATAATCATGATACAGAACTAAAACCCATGGATGAAAACATTGACAAGTTTGACTACATAAAATTTTGTTTAAATGTTATATAAAAAATATGTACATATATTAAAAAAATATATATAACATGATTATGTTTATACATGGGAGAAAATAACTCAGGATACGATGAGGAAGTGGGTCCAAATTCCTAATAGATGGGAAAAAAACCTCCTACAAATTGGTAATAGAAAAACAGCCCAATAAAAAATGGACAAAAGTTATATTCCTGCAATTTACAAAAGGAAAAGAAACACACAAGAAATTCAACTTCATTGATATTCAACTTTTCCCATATCAGATGGGTAATAATTAAGAAAAATAAGTGGGTGAGCATATAATTACAATC
Source organism: Cynocephalus volans (assembly GCF_027409185.1). Lineage (NCBI taxonomy): Eukaryota > Metazoa > Chordata > Mammalia > Dermoptera > Cynocephalidae > Cynocephalus > Cynocephalus volans. The sequence continues at coordinate 133,002,735 of NC_084464.1, forward strand.
AAAAACCTTAAACATAAAAGGAAGAGACTACATAACTTATAAGAAAAAGGGAGCAATACCCATAATGTATAAAGAGCTAGAAATAATTGAGGGAAGATAATCCACTAGAAAAATGGGCCAATAACAGAAACTTTAATAATATTTATGAATAAATTGAATAGAAATAAATAAATTGAATAAAAATATGAAAAAAACCTGAACAGCTCATACATCTTGGAAAGGATAAATAACAATAATATAAGAATGCTATATAAAATTATTCAGCCATTAAAAAGAAGTAGAATGGCTTCTGATAGGCCCAGTGGGAGCCTCAATCTACCACATGGTAATTTCCTCAGTTTCTGAACAGATATAACCAGTGCTATGGGTAAAATACATCCCCCAAAAGTTCATGTGTTTACCTGACCCCCACTGTAACAGTGTTTAAGAGGGTGTGAAATCCAATTATCGTATTTGAAAGGTGGAGTCTTTAAGAGGTGATTAGATTGTGAGGACCATAGCCTCGTGAATGGACTGATCCATTCATGTAGTAATGGGCGTGGTTCTGATGGCTTTAAAAGGAGAGCAAGTGAGAATGTTAGCTGTCTTGCTCTTGCAATTCTTGCCCTGTAACACCCTGAGTTGCTGTAGAGAACCACCCTACCAGGAAGAAGGCCCTCACAAGATGTATTCCCTGGACTTTGGACTTCTCAGCCCCCCAAACTGTAAGAAATAAATCTCATTTCTTAACAAATTACCTAGTTTCAGGTATTCTGTTATAAGCAATAGAAATGTACTAATACACTTAGCAACCCCCAGTTCTCACCCATACTCTCTGGCTAAGGACTCTTATGGGATGGAAGAGAACACTGGAAGTCCCTGGAGATTCCCAATTCTAATGAAACAGTAAACCAAGAGCAATACCTATTCCTGGGGAATTACTCAGAAATGCCACCACAAAGGACTAAAAGACTGGACAGTGGTGATGCCTCTCCTATCCCATTTTACTGGCCTGTCTGGAGGATGCAGAAGGATAATAGTCATGACGACCAACAGAAGCTTATTTAGAAGTGACGCCAACAGCAATGCTCTTCAAAATGTGATCTATTTATTAGAACAGATCATCACAACCTCTGGCACCTTGTATATACCTACTGATACGGCAAATACTTTTTTTTTGATCTATTCTAAAAATAGAGAACATGAGAAGGGATTTGCTATCAATTGGATGGGAAAGCAGCAGGTCTTTGTAATCTTATCTCAGGGTTGTATATACTATCCATATCTGTACTACAATTTAGTTCTCAAGGATATTGATCATCTCCTCCTACAGGACACTACACTTGTCCAATACACTGGTTACATCTGCTTTTAGGACCTAAAAATCAAGAAGCGACATGAACTCCTAGGAGCCTGGAAAGGATATAAGTATGCCAGCAGGTATAAGATAAATTCCATGAAATACACTGTGCTGTGATAAAGGGCCTATGGAAAATACATCTGAAATTACAAAATCAAATTTGGAAAAAATATTACATGGCATTAGTTCAATCCTATTTCACAAACAAAGAAGTTGAGAACCAGAGAGAATAACTCACTTGTCCAAGAAACTATAGCTATTTAGTAGAAGAGCTGGCATTAGAATGCAGATTTCTTATTTTTCAGTGTGCTAAAAGGATTGAAAATAAAAAACTTCAAAAAAGATTATTTCATGATCCAGGTCTGTGATAGCTGCCAAAGGAAACAAAGAAAAAATAAAATTTGTCTAGCTTGAAAAAGGAATTTAAAGGAATTGAGCTGAGATGCTTAGATGTTTCCAGCAGTGCTAGGAGTAAGTTCCATAGCCTACCAGAGATCACAAGGATCCTTCTACCCAGCTGAAACAGATAAAAAAATAAATGCTTACCCTTTTTTTAGGTTTCATGAACTGGTGAGATCCCAGAGACATCATTTTACATACCACTAGCGTTCCCCTGGTGTAGCTAGGATTAACAAATTATCGCCTGCAGGGCCTTGCAACCTGGTTTTATACAGCCTTCTAAGTTAAGAGTGGTTGTTACATTTTTAAAGGATTACGAAAAAAACAAAACAAAACAAAAATGAAGAATATGCAAGAGACTATATGTGGTCTGCAAAGCCTAAAATATTTACTACTTAATCCCTTACAGAAAAGTTGGCCAATCTCTGTCCTGAATTACTGAAAATGACTAAAATTTTGTATTCAGAAACTCAACCCAATACGTTCTTGAGTGTACTAAGTACTCATTATATTACTAAGTCTAGTAAAATACTTAGCAATGTTGCAAAGTTTCCCCTGAACATGCATGTATACTGAGTTGAATTTCTGTAATTTTCAGAAAAACGTGTTATCAGTTTATCACAGGTGCTGACCTGAGTAGGTTATTTTCATCCGCTGCTCTTATATTAATTTAGAAACAAGTACAATTACTTTTTCATTATGTTGTATGAAGATTTTTGTAGAGTAACTGCCATATTGTTATCACTTTATTATTTTATTACTCTCCAGTCTTTGGCTGTCTCCTAAATTCCTTTTCTTCTGGAAGGTAAGAATAGTACCATAAGTGGTTCATAGGATCTTTTGCCACACCCCAGTGGACCCTGTTCAAAAACGCTTGAGAAAGATAAGCTTATAGAGGGAGATGAGAGGCTTCTAGACAGATTACAATATAGTGATCTGGAAAAACTGATAATCCTCCCAGTTTCTTTTAAATCCACACTTATGGCTCCATTTCATTATCTAGCCTGGGATGTTGTGAGTTTATAAGATGGTCGGTCATATTCCACAAAGTTCATTTAAAGAAAAGGTGAATTAAAGAAAAGACTCATGAAACATGAACATTAAGAAACAATTTTTTAAGTTATAAAAAGAATTCTTTAACCATAAATAGTTTCTTTAAGAAAAACTTATCTAGTACATATAAGTAGGATTAAATTGAGATGTACCTCTATAAGAATACAAGAAATCATTCTTGCATTATCTACAGTTTTGCATTATTTTCACCATTACTCACTTCCAGGGAGCTGACCTTAAAGAATACATTGCATTTTTCATAACAGAAAGAAAACACTACTTCCTACACATCAAAAAAATGTGAATTATTGTTTCATCAAAAACAAAGCCCCCTTTCTGGCTCTTCTTCATTTTCAGCACTGAAGACCTATTTTGTTCCACATGGGTATGCTGCCATCTAGTGGGTAATTTACGAAAAAATGCTTCATAGCAATATTTTTCATCATAAAATTATAGGCAGGAGTTGATTATCAGGGGCTATGTAATGTTACAACCTGTCAGTTTGCTGGGCAATAGGGAGCTTTTGAGGATGCTGTCTCACAAGTGAGTAGTTGAGCTGCAGCGGCACTATAGGCTGCCCTAACACACATACACATCATCTTCCCACAACTGTCTCCAAACAGCTAAACAGAATACAGCTATATCCCCTCTTTTAGCAGAAAACATCTCTGTTGCTCAGCCCCAAATAACTAAATTGTAATAGCCAATCATAGAAAAAAAAAGTTATTAAAACCCGTGGACAGGTGATTTTTGAGATTCTGAAACAGTTTCACCCATATCACACAAAGTAAGAAGTACAATTTAATGCTGACCAGCAAGAAAACTTGGAGCCAGATAGCCTGATTTGGAAACCTCATCTCACTTCTTCCTGGCTGCTGACTTTGGTCAACTTACCTAATCTCTCCAAGATATAACTGCTTCAACAATCAAATGGAGAGATACTACCTATTTCTCAGTTGTCATGAACTTTGAGAATAATGTAGGTAAGCACCTTGTACTGGATGGATATAGTAAGAGTGCAATAAATGAGAGTTAACAATATAAAGTAGTTTATGTTTTTCTCCTGAAAGTAAGAAATGAACAATAAGAATATTTTTATTAACATATCTTAACTAATGTGAACCATGCTTGAGAACAATACTAAAACTTAATAATCTGTGATATAATTGCACGAATTATGTGTGTGTTTTCCTGCTTTCTTTTTTTTTAGATAATTTATTATACAAACATGTGGGGTACAACATTGATTTTCAATAATTGTGTACAATGTGTGATGGTTAGACCAGGATAGTTAGCTTATTCATCATTACAACACAGAATCATTCTTTGTGTACATTGACCAATTCCTCATTAGCCTCCCTCCCTCCCCTTCCCTTTTCCACTTCTAGTTTTCTAAAAGTTCAACGTATTATAGAGAAAATGATAAATATCAATTGACACAAGACACGTATCTCAAAATTAAGAGGGAAGAGATACTCTCTGACTGTGACATGTAGCAAGCAGTTATATAGAAGTGATAGAATTAAAACTGAACTAGAAAAAAACCTAAATATTAAAAGAAACAAACTGTTTTAGACTCACATCTTTCGTCATCTATCAAATTCTCTACCTGTGTGAAAGGATGGTTTGGAGCATTAAACAGGTAATATATGTGAAAACAAAATTTTTTGGAAACGGCATAGATCTCTAAAAGAATACAAGATGCTATCACTGAGAAAGTTAACTATATACTTAGAGCTAGAATCCAGGTTCCTTTATAAATAAAAGATGCATAGGAAAATATATCATTAGAAAATAATTAAATCATCAATGCAAAAATATTCTGAGGAAAAAACATCAAGTGAACGCGGTCTATTTCATATATCAAGAAAAAACAAGAAATGTATAATTCCAATAAGCACATCACAAGTGAAAAAAAGTTCCTGTAGAATCTGAAAGACAGCTACTAAAAGAATTGTGGCTTTTTTCCAATATGTTCTCTATCTCATGCTTTATCTTTTGACCTGAATAGGAAGCTCACCTTTGTGGGTAAAAGCACTGATGCAAACTGCGGAGACTAGCAAGGGTGAGGAGGGAGATCTTCTAAAGGATAGGTCTTGAGCTCAGATGTTCACTGGGGAGCCTCCACCTCCAGGGACCAAATCCCAGCACACAATACAACCTGCAGGCATATCCTGCTTTCATGAAGCAATCTCTAATTTAGAACACATTTAATTTTAAATTTCTCATTGAGTTTCTTCCCAGGTACTTCAAACGTAGAAAGGCATACACGTTAACAAAGTGGAAATTTAGAGCATTTTAAAACTACTGTAGATTAATAAATGGTTACATCTGAGGACATGGTTCTTAAAAATAAAGTACAAAAACAAGTCACTTGAAAACTGTTATGTTAACAGAATTTGGATTTCTACATGGCTGAGACATTACAAGCTCTCTCTTTCTTAACAAAGATATTCAGTCCTAGCATTTCATGCCATAGAGCTGCTGTTTACCTGCTCCAAGGTAGTCTGGAATCAGAAGTAACAAGTGCCCAGTGGAGGACCTGGCACATTGAGAATATGATTTGTGTAACAGGTAAGATAGACTTGGCAGTGGTGAAGCCCTGCGCCTTCCAGTTCTCCAACCTTTCTGACACCCCTCTGCCCTGTCCTTGACGAGCTTCCTTCCTGTCATCTACTAGATGGCCCAATATTTCTCCTCCTCCTCCAAAAGCAGCTGAGAATTAGCCATGTCACAAGTTCACCTCCAGTTTATATGGCAGTGATTCCTAAACCTTCACCTCAATCCTAACTTCTGATCAGTTCTAACTGCCAGATACTACTACTCAGATGTTTCTACAACACTGAAAATGGACTTCTGCTTCCTATAGGAACATGTCAAAGCCTGTCTCAATCTTTCCTCTTCTTCCCCCTTCAAGCCATTTAGAACAGAGTGGGGTGGGAGAAAGAAAACTCATTAAAATTACATTTTCAGAGAAATTAAGACAACCACAAAATCTCAAAAATGTGTAAATATGACCAAAAGCAACAGAAAAGTACAGACACTGAGCAGAAAGCCATAGGGTGGAGCAGGGAATAATGCAGGTTACAGAGGGAAGCTGGGGAGGCACAGCTCCAAATTGTCACCAGCAAATATTCACTAACAGAAAGAGATGATCCTGTTCTAAATGAGAACTGGCAGGAGCAGGGCTGAGAAGGAACCAGGCACTCTGCTAGGAGAGGTAGAAAAGGAGGCTCAGAACATACTTGGGAGGCCCACAGTCTCCAGACCATTCTCTAAAAAGAGAACACCACCTTGGAAAGAGATGGCTGTGCATGGTGAGGCCAATGAGTGATGGTGTAACACCCTGGTTACTAGGCTCTGAGAGGAAGAGGAGAAAAGAAACAGTCCCCCAGGGCAGTACAGAGGAGAGAAAGCACCCCTCGAGCAGAGAAACTAGGCACTTTTTCTCCCTCCACAGCAATCTCCTGCCTGGAAAATCATACTTATCCTTGATAAATACTCATGGAATGAATGAATGAATATAAATGCACAAGCAATGCCCTGGTACATGGACATGATCCAAATGCATAGTGTTATATGAATCAGACTGTCCTGAGTTCAAACACCAGCCTCCACGTCAACAGTTGTATGAACTTGAGCAAGTGACTTAATCATTCCAAACCTAAATTTCCTCATCTGAGAGGTTTGCCTGGAAGATCAAATAACAAAGTACAAAAAAAATGGATGCAAAATACCTAAAACAAGGCACAGAGTAAACAGTTAATAATACCGAAAACAAGGCACAGAGTAAACAGTTGATAAAAGACAGTTTAAAAAATATACTAGTTTACATATCTTCCAGAAAGAGATTATTGAATAAAGCAGGGTATTATAGGCAATACTATACAACTGAAATCACTGGATATATTTGGGCCACTCTGCCCTAATCTCTTCTCATGCCCAGAAGGAAGGCAGTGCTCTGGGTATTCACAAACAAGCAAGCCTCAGTTGGATTTTATTTAGCTGAAGGCTTCCACACTCCCAAGTAGGACAATAATAGTCCACAGACTAGCAAGGGATCTCAGTAATGTTGTGGGCATTCTCTTTGACTTTACATGAGATGAAGACTAAACTATCCCAGAGAAATAGGTGGCCATACTCAATATCACTAATATGTTATTGCCTCAACAGTTTCTTGAAATAATGATCATGATAATGACACTACAATAAGAAGGAAGTCCGGGAAAAATAAATATACTAACACTTACTGAATACTATATTGTATGACATTTTGGGTTCTTTCAAAGCAATTAACAGGCAAAACAACTAGTACCTGCTGTTAGAAAAAACCCAGTTTGGAATAAGTATAAAAGGCAATTACCCTTTAATGAAAAATATTGTTCAGTAAAAGGTAACAAAGAGATGAGGACAAGAATTGTCAAAACTATTACAGGAAAGAAACCAAAACCAAACAGCTAAGCCTAATTTCTGCTGTCCGACTCCCACATCGGCACCAAGCTGACTAAAATGTACAGAGGGGGCAGCCTCACAGGGCAATTGAGTGGCCATTACACAACTAACAAAAAAGTATATCTCAGTAAAAGAGAATATGCCTTTCAACACAATTACTGAGCATAGGTTGTATTTATGGTAGAAAATAATAATAATTCTAAAATAAATGTAGTATAGAAACATACATATGAGGATTTTTATCATACAGTCAGCAATGCACTTTATCTGTATAGAACTCAGAAGATTCATATGTGCAGGCAACACAAATCGTAAGTTCTCCAACTTTTAAACAAATAATCTTAGGATAAAATGTCCATCAATGGAGGATTGGTTAGATGCATGGCTCATCCATACAATAGAAAATTATACAGCCAATATAGAAGAGAGAAAAAACAAGCAGCAAAAAAAAAAAAAAAAAAAAAAAAAAGTGTATGTTATGTTCTCATTTTCACAGGAAAAAAATGAAAATAATATAATTGTGTGTAAATACTTCCATAGCCAAGACATATTAAGTCCTTTTTTCTCAGGGAGCCAACATTTTAGAAGACACACAGAAAATAAGTACACAATAGTACTACTTTAATTTACTAATCAAAGGCATTATGAAAACAAAACAGGTTAATGTGAAAAAGAATGACCGAAGGAAGCAAAATGAGAAGTCAGGGAGAACATCTCTAAGGAAGTGACCCTGACGCACTGAGACCTGAATGCCAACGAGGAGACAGTTATGTGAAGATCTGGGAAGATGTCTGAAGTAGGGCAAGTGCAAAGGCCCTGAGGTGAGAATGAACCAGACAGTTCAAGAAGTAGAAAGAAGTCCTCTGTGGCTGGAATGTGGCAGCAGCCAGGGGAGAGTGGCAGGAGATGACAAGTAGAGCAGGGATCAAATTGTGGAGGATGCTGGGAGGCATGGTAGGGACTCACATCTGATGATGAGTGCCACCAAAAGTTCCTGTTGAGTTTTAAGCTGTGGGATAACACGAACTGATTTACAGTTTTAAAGGTTTGCTTTGGCTACTATGTGGAGAAGACTACAGACAGGCAAGAATGGAAGCAAGGAGAATAACTTGGAGACTGTGGCTTGGATCTGGGTGGTGGTAGCACAGATGAAGAGAAATTGACAGATTTGGCAGGCAGAACCAACAAGATTTGTACTTAGATCAAATACAGGAGTGAACACACCCACTTCTGGGGCTGGAACCAAGGGTCAGAAAGTTCATGTTCAGGGCACAGGCATGTAGATGGTTCAAAGACAGGAGCAGGGAGTGAAGCGCCTGGACCCATATCTTAAAGATTTAGTTCATGAAACAAAAAGAATTCACTCACACCTTAGGTCATAAACAGCACTCATGTTCACTTTATGTAGGAAAAGTCACTGGAGAGAAGAAAATTCTCTGCTAAAATTCCCTTGGATAAGATATTATTCACTGCCACACCTATCTTTGTATTATATCAACACCTTAGGCATGAAGAAAATAAAAATAAAATCAAAGCTACTGACATTTTCCTCCTCAAGGGGAAAAATAAAAACCCCAACCAAATATTTTCAGATGTGTGACTTAGAAGTAAATGTATCACAGCTTTTTGGGGGGGGCAGGGGGGGCAAGTTCTGAACTTCTTTTCCTCTATAAACTGCCTCCCCATCCCACCAACAGACCAACTTGGAAAAAAAGGCACATCCACAATTCCTGAGTAAATACACAGTTCCAGCAAATTCATTAACTTCTCAGGAATGGAGCTCTTATTTTAAAGAAAAGCTGGCCTTGGCACCAAGACAGGAAAAAAAAAAAGTTGATGATAGCTTCCCTTTTGTGCAGTCACGTATTGAGATGCAAAAACAACTGTCCCCTTCACCAGACCCTAATTAAAAGAATGGGGCTCATTCTCAAAGGTAACAAAAAGTCTCAAACTTTTATACAGCTTTTTATTTCATCTCAAGGTCCTAAGAAACTTATGGGAGCAAAGCTATGCACTGGTCCTTCTTAATAAATAAGGAAAGGACACACACAGAATGAGAATCTAATTACAACACACAAACCAGCAGTATTTTTTTTTCTAATTCTAAACAAGTCTGCTTTTGAATCAAGAATTTTAATCTGTAGGAGTCAAATGATAAAAAAATGAAACAACTGAAGATTCAACAAAAGTATGTTTTAGTCACCTTTTAATATTTATAGCTTGGGCTTAAGTTCATATTTTATGTCTCCTTAGAAAGTTCTGCCTTCCCAAATATTCCAGAAAACACACACACGCACACACACACATACAAACAAACATATATTATTCATAATTTAGCAGAAACTTCTGCATTCGTAAATTCTGATATGTAGATTTCATGTTACAATGTACCTGTTTTATTTTCCAATGGCTAACTTTTAGTCACTCTTTATCTTCCTCTTTCATATTATTCTTTAAAAGAAAAATACTCGAATGCCAGAATTCTCATTAATACTAGTGGTAAGGCTAACAATAAACATACATATGGGAAAGTTTTATCTCAAGAACTATGTTTCATGGTCAGATGTTCTCATTTCTATTTATAAATTTCCTTCAATTCATAAGTTTGTTAATTCTGACACGATTCATATCAGAAACCTTTGTGCCCACAACTCTCCCATCTCCTAATACTTAGAAATAATACATAAGTCTTGGTGGAACTCTAGCTGGTCTGTGAATGGCTGTTTCTACTATGGGATTTTTTAAGCATGCATTATGGATCCAGATGTGGCAACTGACCTCTTAATAACAAAAGGAATAGTCCTGCATATGTCAGAAGAGCTTTCAGGACTCTAAAACTTTGGTTAGAATTCTAGCCTGTTAAGGTTGGAAGAGATCACAATCCAGCCCACAGAAAATATACACAAGAAAACCGTATCCCAGAAAGTCAAATAACTTACTCAAGGTCACACCATCATTTGGATCTGATTTCAGGAAATGTACATGAGTGCATATACAGCTTGCTTGAATAGAAACTTTTCCTATTGTCTCATTGATTTTCCTAACTCAGCTACATTGTCAAAAATCTGATTCTAATCAGGGAACTGCAAATTAAACCACATGAGATAAACTATGGCTAAAATGGGTAAAATTTAAGGCTCCCAAATGCTGGCAAGGATTTTCAGCAACACAAACTCTAATACACTGGCTAGTGGAAGCATAACCTGGTACAACCACTTTAGGATAGTTGAGCAGACACATAGCCTATGATTACAGCATCCTCTTTTTAGATTTCTTTTATAAAATCAGATCATTGTACTAATACAAGTTCAAAGGATGCAAATCCAGTGTGAAGAGACACAGGTTAAGTGTGGTACAAAGTACCATTTTATTCAGTCTTGTCCATTATCAGATGGGAAAAAAGTGAACTGAAATTTCACACTTTTGCCTTTCACTTCCACGTGACTTCTGCATAGCCCTTATTAGTAATGCATATTGAATGGGAGGTTAGATCTTTAACAATAACCTACTCTATCGAAATCTAAATTTTTCTTCATTTAGACACTGAATCTCAAAATTAGGAAAAATACACAGCGATGATGGTTTACCAAATTCATGACCCCAAATCTCAAATGTATACTCAACCTGCCAAATCCCCCTTTTCTATTTCCCTGGTATGTTCATTCTCCCAAGTGTAAGTATTCCATTTTTCCTTCTTTCCATAAACTTCCAACAGCTTTCCCTCCCATTTCCTATCTGATGACTTTGCCTCATATTTAATATACAAGCAGACCCACTCAGAGGAACTCTTGCATCTTAGCCCACCATGCTTCCATCTGTACCACACTCAGCCTTGCCTCTGTACAGTGGATAAAAAGCAAACCACTCACTAGAGGTCCATTCCCCATCCCCCCTTGCCTTCAAAGACATTTCTTTTGCAATTATACTCTCACTAGAATTTCCCTTTTGCAGTGGAAAAATGCAACCTTTTCTTGGACCCTCCTCCTACTTCCATGGTAGAGACTGCTAGTTGCCTTCTAAATATTGATTCTTCCCTTCTTTCTCAAATGGAGCAATCCCCAATTTTAGTGAGCACATTTGAAATCCAACAAAAAAATGTTTTCAGCCTTCCCAGCAGCTATGTGTGGCCATCTGGTCAACAACACAAGCAGAAGTGTGTAGGATTCTGGAAAGTCTCTTTAAATGTCTCCCTCCCTTTCTCATTCACACTTAGAATATGAACATGAGACCACTCTTTTCAAAGTCATCAGTTTGCCAATTCCATTGTCTGCTTTTATCTTAGTATCTCACAGCATCAGACACAGATGATGCCTCACTCATTCCCTCATTCCTGAAACATTCTTTTTTTTTATTTCTATAAATCTACCATATCTTGATTTTTTTTCTTACCTTATTGGTCACTCCTTCTCAGATTCTTTACGTTGCTTTCTCTCTGCCTTCTTGACTTGACTTTGACTTTTTAAAAATGCTGTAGCCCTCTTCTCTTTACTCTTTGATAATTATTTTAGACCTGTGGTTTTAAATACCATTTATACTCTCATGACACCCTGAACTCCAAATTCATATATCTAGACTAGATGTTTGGTATCTTCACTTAGATGTCTAAAAGACATCTCAAAATTTACTTGACCAAACAAAACTCTCCCTAGTTGTCCAGAAACTGTAGTTCTTCCCATTTCTCGGTACATACTTGCCACCATCCACTCGGCTGCTCAAAGCAAAAGCTATGGAGTCATCCTTGACTCCTCTCTGTCTCCCACCTCCACCCATATTCATCAGCAAGTCCTGCTGGCTCTGCCTCTAAAATACATCCATTTCTCTCCATCCCCATGTTATCGCCCTGGTACAAGCCAATGTCTCTCTCAACAGACCTCTGCAGTGACCAATATCTCCTCCTACTCGTCCCCCAGTGTCTATGTTGCAAGCAGCAGCCAAATTAAACCTCCACTGCATCTGAGAATGAAATCTAACCCCCCGCCTGGCCTCCTCTCTGATTTCATCTCCTGCCTCTCTTGCCTCAGGTCCTGTGCTTTAGCCACACTGGCTTTTTCTTTTTTCCCTATTTTCTGAACACCTCAAGCTCTGGACTGCTTTAGGAATTTTAACACTAGCTATTTTCTCTTTCTGAAATGCTCTTTCTCTGTATCTTCTCACTACCAGCCCCTGTTCACCCTCATTCAGGGACCATCTCGGTGAAGGCAACTGCCCCAGTCACTTGCTGTCACATCACCCTCACTGTACTTTCTTCATAGGAAATTATGTTGTTCGTTAAACTTTTTGTAACCATCTGTTTCTCCTTACTACACTGTAAACAACATGAGATGAGGACCTTATAGGTTTTATTTCCTGCTAGATTCCCATTGTCTGGAATAGTGTCTAGCAAGTAGTAGGTGCTCAATACATTATTCGTTGAATGAATCAAAGAATATCAAAATTAAAAGTCATTTAGTCTGAATCATCATTTCAATGTTTAACACTCTTAATAACAGACCTGAGAAGTATGTGCCTGCTATTTCTGGTCACTTAGTAACAGCAATTTCATTCCCCCTGAGGGAGGCAATTCCATCCCTTAAAAAGTTGAAGTCTGACTACCAGTGGCTTCTGTACATCTGTGGAGGCCCCATGTTCATGCAGAACACATTGCTTCTGTCTCACACATGACAGTGCTTCAAATATCTGAAGATGGTGATTATACCTTCTTTTGGCTGAATAGTCTTAAGAGCTCTTCACATGGGATGGTTGTGGGTCTTGTCATCATCCTCCTACATACTCCAAGACTGTCCTGGATTGCAATACTTAGTTATAAATATGCTATTGTAGTAGAATTGTAGAAAAATTGTAGTGGAATTGTAGAAAAATATAACTTTAATGTACGCAGTTTTGTAACAACTGCTTAAGTAAAGCAGCTTATAAGGGGCCATACAAAGGTCAGGCCCGAGCACACTAAACATTCCAAGGAAGGGAATGACCCCACCCGGTTCCAGGAACTGACTAGTTCCTTATCTAAAGGCCACCTGGCCAGACCCCAGGGAAGATAAATGATTGAGAAATGTGCTATTCCTTATCAGGGTGCCAGCCAGCCTGCTAAAGCCCACCTGTAAATCTAGAGGCGCCACAAATTTATCAGGGTACCAGCCTGCTAAAGTCTACCCATAAATCTAAAGGTGCTACAGATAACCAACAACTCATCCTGTCACAAAGATCTGTTCAGAAAAACTGTATAAAAAGTGCTTGCATTGTAAACTCGGGGTTGCTTCTGTCTTGGAAACTAAGTGACCCCAGCATGCTGGAATAAAGTCGCTCTTGCTTGATTGCACTGGTCTCAGTCTCATGGTCTTTGTGAAGTGAGCCGTCCCAGTCTGTGGGATTTGTGCATGGTGCACGGATCTTACATCATAAATATTCAACTCTGGCCCAACATCACTTCTCATAGGCTGGATCAACTGATCTCTTTCGTAGGGAGCATGGCCTGATTTAAATGAACCCTCATCTTCTTCCAGTCCAAGTTCATACATAATCTCCAATCCATATATCTTTCATACATGCTTACTATTGCTTACTATTTCTTACTATTTCTATTATCTCAGTGCAGTACAGTCATTCCTCATCCTCTTGCTAGAATTCCTGATACCATTTAGCTTTCCCAACACAGGACGCTTGCCCTATTCTTTGGAGGAAGGCCTCTTAGCCTCTTTTCTTCTATAAAGGTCCTGATTTTCCACACATGTAAATTAAAATTATAAGCTCCCTTAATTTTCACACAGGTAGCCAGATTCATCTGACGTAGATCGGTGATATTTCTAACCAAGGCAAGGGAGCCATAAAAAAGAGAGGCTCTTCTGTGGCCACCATCAGAACAAATCTGAAGCTGGAAAAGCAAGGTAGATAATGCTGATGTCAATGCTGATGTCCAGGGACAAACTGGAACAATCCTTGGCATAGCATTCCTACATTCCATGCTGTGGACAACATGAGACCTTGACACAATTTGCTTCCTTGCCCCTCAAGAACAGTCAAAGAAAACAAGAATTACTCCAAATCAGAATCAGTCTTATTTTACACAGTTGTGCACAGAGGCACCTTTTTGGAACCACCCGTAATTTCATTTTACTCCCTTTGCCTCCAAAACACAGTGGCATCTCATTTAAACCATTTGGGCACAATAATTATTAGGAAGTTAATGATTAAAAAAACATAGTATGGTAACTGAAAACATTCAATACTTCAGCAGTGTATTCACATTCCAGTAAAGAAAGTAGCCTTAAGGAAGTAGGCCAAAGAATAGTTCAGGTAATGCCCTGATGGCCTAACAACGAAAGCAAGATGACTAGAATAATCCATGGTATGTGATTAGCTGTGATTTAGGAATAAAAAACAAACAAACTAACAAAATCTACGGGTTCAATTTGCTACAATATTTTTTAAAAAATATACATTCTAAGGAGTAATGATTTCTAATGATATGCCACATTAATCAGTCTACTGGTGTTCAGTCTGACATATGTAGCAAAGGATAATTTGTGGGGAATCTAGGTCATCATCTTCTACAATATCTGCTTCAAAAGATCACTTCCTTAGTTGTTCCTTGTTGCTTAACAATGTACCATGTATTTGCCTTTACAAAATTAACCTAACCAATATTCAATCAGATTTAAGTTTTAATAAACATATGCCCTTAAGCTCTTGGTAGTGCTCCCCAGTTCCAAAAATATGGGATTGAGTCAATAAGTCTCATAATCTCTTCTAGAACCAGATGGTTTTAAAGCAAACATAAGTATCTATTACTTTAAATCTTTATTTTATAAATGAAATAATATATTATGTGCTTTGCCCTGGAACTCTACAGAAAAATGCAGTAAGTGTTACCACTTCTAATATAATTATCTCATATTCATTCTAAAGAGTTCTAGACTTTTTAAATCTGTTCTTAGAGGAATGCTTCTCCTTCCCTCAATCACTTGAGGTGTTCTTTTATAAACCTCCACCAAATTCAGTTAAGCATTGAAAACAAACAGTGAAGTCAATTTAAAACTTAACTTACAGCACTGTGTGATTTTCTGGATGTTGGAAGAGATCCGCTGGGCCAGCTGGGAGGGTTCCCCACCAATTCCTGGAGTGTAAGACATGGCTGATTTGCTTACTCACTAATCTCATCAGATGTTGGTAGGTCCCACGTTTTTCTAAGCAGTCACCTAAATAACATAAAAGAAAAGTCATATAGCTGTATTTTCAAAGACATCAGCTTACACTTTCCAAATTATCAATCTAGGAGGTTACATATATAAACTTGATTAATTTAATAGGGTTGAAATATGTCAAAGTGACACATCAAACAGTGAAACTCTCACATCTATCAAAAAACTTGACTTTATTTTTATTTTTTTTCCTACTGAATGAGAGTATGTTGCAATACTTTATTAACATTGAAAAAGAGATAGATTAAATATAATGTCCAAGACCACAATGTTATTGGACAGCTGCCTCTTATGTTTTACCTGACTCTAATGACATTTTATTTTATTTTATTTATTTACTTATTTTTAGAGCCACGACTTTTTTTTTTCCTTAATTTTTATTTTGTCGATATACAATGTGGTTGATTATTGTGGTCCTTTACCGAAACCCCCCTCCCTCCTCCCTCTCCCGCCTCCCACCCAAAAATGTCCTTTCTGTTTGCTTGTCGTATCAACTTCAAGGAATTGTAGTTGTTATGTCTTCTTCCCCCGTCCCCCTGGTTTTTGTGTGTGTGTGTGTGTGAATTTATTTATTTTTAGCTCCCACCAATAAGTGAGAACATGTGGTATTTCTCTTTCTGTGCCTGACTTGTTTCACTTAATATAATTCTCTCAAGGTCCATCCATGTTGTTGTAAATGGCAGTATTTCATTCGTTTTTATAGCTGAGTAGTATTCCATTGTGTACATATACCACATTTTCCGTATCCACTCATCCGATGATGGACATTTGGGCTGGTTCCAACTCTTGGCTATTGTAAAGAGTGCTGTGATGAACATTGGGGAACAGGTATATCTTCGACTTGATGATTTACATTCCTCTGGGTATATTCCCAGCTATGGGATAGCTGGGTCATATGGTAGATCTCTCTGTAATTGTTTGAGAAACCTCCATACTATCTTCCATAGAGGCTGCACCATTTTGCAGTCGCACCAACAATGTATGAGAGTTTCTTTTTCTCCGCAACCTCGCCAGCATTTATCGTCAGAGTCTTTTGGACTTTAGCCATCCTAACTGGGGTGAGATGGTATCTCAATGTAGTTTAGATTTGCATTTCCCGGATGCTGAGTGATGTTCAGCATTTTTTCATATGTCTGTTGGCCATTTCTATATGGTCCTTAGAGAAATGCCTGCTTAGCTCTTTTGCCCATTTTTTAATTGGATTGCTTGTTTTTTCTTGTAAAGTTGTTTGAGTTCCTTGTATATTCTGGATATTAATCCTTTGTCAGATGTATATTTTGCAAATATTTTCTCCCACTCTATTGGTTGTCTTTTAACTCTGTTACTTGTTTCTTTTGCTGTGCAGAAGCTCTTTAGATTGATATAATCCCATTCGTTTATTTTTCCTTCGGTTGCCCGTGCTTTTGGGGTCGTATTCATGAAGTCTGTGTCCAGTCCTATTTCCGAAGTCTCTCTCCTATGTTTTCTTTAAGAAGTTTTATTGTTTCAGGGTGTACATTTAATTCTTTAATCCATTTTGAGTTGAGTTTAGTATATGGTGAGAGGTATGAATCTAGTTTCATTCTCCTGCATATTGATATCCAGTTCTCCCAGCACCATTTGCTAAAGACGCAGTCTCTTCCCCACTGTATAGGCTTGGTGCCTTGGTCAAAGACCAGATGGCTGTAGGTGTGTGGGTTGATTTCTGGATTCTCCATTCTATTCCATTGGTCAGTGTGTCTGTTTTTATGCCAGTACCATATTGTTTTGGTTATTATAGCTTTGTAATATAGTTGAAAGTCAGATAGTGTTATGCCTCCAGCTTTATTTTTTTTGCTCAGCATTGCTTTGGCTATGCGTGGTCTTTTGTTATTGCATATAAATGTCTGGATAGTTCTTTCCATTTCTGAGAAAAATGTCATTGGAATTTTGATGGGGATTGCATTAAATTTGTATATCACTTTGGGTACTATGGACATTTTCACTATGTTGATTCTTCCAATCCAAGAGCATGGAATATCTTTCCATCTTCTTGTATCCTCTCTAATTTCTATCAGCAGTGGTTTGTAGCTCTCATTATAGAGATTTTTCACATCCTTGGTTAACTCAATTCCTAAGTATTTTATATTTTTGGTGGCTATTGTAAACGGGCAGGCTTTCTTGATATCTCTTTCTGCATGTTCACTATTGGAGAATAGAAATGCTACTGATTTTGGGGTGCTGATTTTGTATCCTGCTACTGTGCTGAAATCATTTATCACCTCCAAGAGTTTTTTTGTAGAGGCTTTAGGCTGATCGATATATAGGATCATGTCATCTGCAAACAGGGACAGTTTGACTTCATCTTTTCCAATCTGGATGCCCTTTATTTCCTTCTCTTCCCTGATTGCTCTGGCTAGTACTTCCAATACTATGTTGAATAGGAGTGGTGAGAGTGGGCATCCTTGTCTAGTTCCTGTTCTTAAAGGAAAAGCTTTCAACTTTTCGCCATTCAGGATGATATTGGCGGTGGGTTTATCATATATGGCTTTATGTTGAGATACTTTCCGCCTATACCTAACTTATAGAGAGTCTTTGTCATGAATGAGCGTTGAATTTTATCAAATGCTTTTTCAGCATCTATAGAGATGATCATATGGTCCTTGTGTTTGACTTTATTAATAGGGTGTATCACATTTATTGATTTGCGTATGTTGAACCAACCTTGCATCTCTGGGATGAATCCCACTTGATTATGGTGAATAATTTTACCTATGTGTTGCTGTATTCTGTTTGCTAGTATTTTAGTGAGGATTTTTGCATCTATATTCATCAAGGATATCAGCCTGTAGTTTTCTTTTTTAGTTATATTTTTACCTGGTTTTGGTATCAGGATGATGTTTGCTTCATAGAATGAGTTTGGGAGATTTGCGTCCGTTTCAATCTTTTGGAATAGTTTGTAAAGAATCGATGTCAATTCCTCTTTGAATGTTTGGTAAAATTCTGCTGTGAATCCATCTGGTCCTGGGCTTTTCTTTGTTGGGAGCTTTCTGATAACAGTTTCAATCTCCTTTATTGTTATTAGTCTGTTCAGATTTTCTACATCTTCATGGTTCAGTTTTGGGAGCTGTGTGTGTTCAGAAATTTATCCAATTCATCCAGATTTTCAAATTTGTTGGCATATAGTTGTTTATAGTAGTCTCAAATGATTCCTTGTATTTCAGATGAATCAGTTGTAATATCACCTTTTTCCTTTCTAATTTTTGTTATCTGATTCTTCTCTCTTCTTTTTTTTGTTAGCCATGCTAATGGTTTGTCAATTTTATTTATCTTTTCAAAAAACCAGCTTTTTGATTCATTGATCTTTTGTACTGTTTTTTGGGTTTCAATTTCATTAAGTTCTGCTCTGATATTAAGGATTTCTTTCTGTCTGCTAACTTTAGGTTTGGATTGTTCTTATTTTTCTAGTCTTTAAGGTGAAGTGTTAGGTTGTTCACTTGCCATCTTTCCATTCTTCTGAGGTGAGCATTTAATGCAATAAATTTCCATCTTAATACTGCTTTTGCAGTATCCCACAGGTTTTGGTATGATGTATCATTGTTTTCATTAGTTTCAGTAAATTTTTTGATTTCCTGCTTGATTTCTTCTTGGACCCATATGTCATTAAGTAGAATGCTGTTTAATTTCCATGTGTTTGTATAGTTTCCAGAGTTTCGTTTGTTATTAATTTCTAGTTTTAATCCATTGTGGTCTGAGAAAATACATGGGATAATTCCAATTTTTTTGAATTTGTTGAGACTTGATTTGTGACCTAATATGTGATCAATCCTGGAGAATGATCCATGTGCTGCTGAGAAGAATGAATATTCTGAGGTTTTTGGATGGAATGTTCTGTAGATATCTGCCATGTCCAATTGGTCTAGAGTATTGTTTACTTCTTGTGTTTCTCTGCTGATTCTTTGCCTAGATGATCTGTCCAATATTGACAGTGGGGTGTTCAGGTCCCCTGCTATTATGGTATTAGTGTCTATTTCCTTCTTTAGGTCTAATAGAGTTTGTTTTATAAATCTGGCTGCTCCAACATTGGGTGCGTACATATTTATGATTGTTATGTCTTCTTGATGGATCAGTCCTTTAATCATTATGTAGTGTCCCTTATTGTCCCTTTTTATGGTTTTTAGTTTAAAGTCTACTTTGTCAGATATAAGAATAGCCACTCCAGCTCATTTTTCTTTTCTGTTTGCATGGTAAATCTTTTTCCATCCTTTCACTCTTAGTCTATGTGAGTCTCTATGGGTGAGGTGGGTCTCTTGAAGGCAGCATATAGTTGGGTCCTCCTTTTTAATCCAGTCAGCCAGTCTGTGTCTTTTGATTGGGGAACTTAAGCCTTTTACATTAAGAGTTGTTATTGAAAAGTGTTGATTTATTCCTAGCATTTTATTGATTGTTGTTTGGTTGTCTTAGGTGTCTTTTGTTCCTTGCTTTCTGATTTACTGTTTGGTTTCTGTGTATGTTGGTTCCTTAGGTTGTAGATAGCCCTTTTGTTTGTTTGTTTCCACTTCATGAATGCCATTTTTATTCTACTAGTGGGTATTGATTTTTCTTGGGTTTTTATGGCAGTGGTAGTTATTTTTCAGGAACCAAATCCAGTACTCCCTTGAGAATTTCTTGTAAGGGTGGTCGTGTGGTGGTGAACTCCCGCAGTTTTTGTTTCTCTGTGAAATATACTATTTGCCCTTCATTTTGGAAGGATAGCCTTGCAGGGTAGAGTATTCTTGGCTGACAATCTCTGCCTTTTAGTATTTTGAGTATATCATCCCATTCCTTTCTGGCGTTTAGGGTTTGTGATGAAAATTCTGATGTTAGCCTGATTGGGGCTCCCTTATAGGTGATTTGATGCTTTTCTCTTGCAGCTTTTAAGATTCTCTCTTTGTCTTTGAGTTTTGCCAATTTAACTATAACATGTCTTGGAGAAGACCTTTTTGGGTTGAATATGTTTGGAGATCTTTGAGCTTCCTGGATCTGAAGATCTGTAATTTTTCTATAGCTGGGAAGTTTTCTGCCACTATTTTGTTGAATATGTTTTCAATGGAATCTCTATTTTCCTCCCCTTCTGGAATACCCATGACTCGGATATTTGAGCACTTAAGGTTGTCTGATATCTCTCTCAGATTTTTTTCAATGCCTTTGATTTTTTTTTCTTTTTTTTGTCTGCTTGTGTTATTTCAAACAGCCCATCTTCAAGTTCAGAGGTTCTGTCTTCCACTTCCACAGGCCTGCTGGTTAAACTCTCCATTGTGTTTTTTATTTCGCTGGATAACTTCTTCAGTTCAGCAAGTTCTGCTACATTTTTTTTCAGGGCATTGATTTCCTTGTACATTTCCTCTTTCAGGTCCTGTATACTTTTCCTTGTTTCATCATGATGTCCAGCTGAGTTTTCTTGTATCTCATTCAGTTTCCTTAGAATTATCACTGAAATTCCTTGTCATTTCAAGGGCTTCTTGTTCTATAGGATCTAGAGCTTGAGATTTATTATCTTTGTGTGGTGTACTTTCTTGATTTTTCGTATTTCTGGTATCTTTTCTTTGATGTTTATTCATTGTGGCAGGGGGTTTCACAGTCCACAGGTTTGACACTATTGACTGACTAAGATGTTGCTGTGGTTTCCAATTTGGAATGGCTACCTCACTGACTACTCAGTTGGCCACTAGTGCCTTGCATGTGTGGTTGCCTCGGGTCTTGGGCCTCTCCAGGGAGCCACCTCTCTGGTCAGCTTGGACTCTGCCGGGCTGCTGGGTGATGGGGCGGTACCACAGGGTGTCGATCCTTTCACTGCCGCTTCCCCCGCTGCTGCCGCTCATGCCGCCACTGCCGGCTCTGCTACCGCCGCTTCCCCCACTCCCACCACTGCTGTCGCTACTGCTGGTGCCGCTTCCCCTGCCGCTGCTGCTTACACCACTGCCGCCGGCTCCTCCGCTGCTGCCACTGCCGCCAGTTCCTCCGCTGCTGCCACTGCCACCGCTACCGCTGGCACTGCTTCTGCCGCTGCTGCTGCTGTCGAGGGCGCCGTTGCTGCTGCTGCCGCTGCCGCCAGCTCCTCCGCTGCTGCCGCTGCCGCTGGTTCCTCCACTGCTGCCGCTGCTGCCGCTGCCGCTGGCTCCGCTGCCACCAGTTCCTCCGCTGCTGCTGCTCTAGTTTCTGAGGCTGGGAAGTCCAAAGTCCATCCGGTGGTGATGACAGTGACCCAGGGGTCTCACATTGCAAGATGGTGGAAGCAGAGAGAGCAGAGAGAGAGAAAGAGACTCTCCTCTTCTTTTAAAGCCCTCAGAACCACATCCAAAAAACTTGACTTTAAAGGACAGGGATGTGTTAAACATGTTAAACAATTAAAATAAAGTTCGAATTGCACATTCCCTTTGAAAACTTCTTTGATCTAAGGAAGAATTAAGTCCACTTTCTGCGTTTAATTTTAATTGTTTATATATTTTCTCCTTAACTAAACTGTAACTATAAGGCAGGGTCCACATGCTACTTATCTTTCTCTAACATTTAAAACAACTCTTAGCACAGACGAGACATTTAAATATTTATTAAATGGAACACAGATCTCAGGATATCCCTAGAAATTTCATTATATCTAATTTAACATACACAGGAACAGCTCAGGAACATATGACTATGGGTCTCTAATTTTAATGGGAAAGGTTAAATTTGAGATAGCAGAGCTAATTACTGAGAAGAGAAAGAACACCCTGTAAAATGCTTGTCGCATCTTCCTGACAGAGTAAGAACAAATGGCTCTCCTCTTCCAACAGCCAACATCTTAGGAAACAAGCAAAGCTAAGATACTGCTACAGGAAGAAAGGAAGATAAAGTTCTTTCCAAAGACAGCTGACTAGAAGACCCTACCACTGATTTCTCCCACAAAGAGAATGAAAACAAAAAATAAAGAACTACATTTGGATGACAATAACCAATGGAGAGCACTGGGGTATATCAAAGGAGTAACAAAGGCTAGTGACACAGAAGCTCAGGACAGCCACATAGAGAACAGAAGGAAATACCTGGCCTCCACCCTGCCATTTCCCAGCCAGGATCAGCTGGGAATCAGAAGGAACTCCTCATGCAAGAAAGAGGTAAGTGAGAGGATGCCAGCAGTCTCCATCAACACTTTGGACACCTACCATCCTCACCTCTGGGGACTCCTGCATTTCTCACAGGCATTAAATTCAGCTGCAGGAGCTGCCTGGAGTCCTCAGAATTGTGCTCCCCTGGAGGACACTGTGTACTGCCCTCTGTGGCCCTCACAGCTACTGTGCTACACCACCTTCAAACTGAAACTGCTGCTGGAGGGTGTCTTACCCCAGGGGTGAGTGACACCCTTACATCCCAGAGGCTAAGCTGCCATTGAACCACCCCTGCCCCCCACCTGGTTGCCCTACATCCCCAAGCTGAGCTCAGCAGCTGTTACACCCTACCCTGAGGGGCTAGATGGTGGTGGAGCTACTCCACCCACCCCTTCCAGTTGCAGCTGTGCCCCTCCCCCTTGGGCAGAAGCAGAAGCTGTGCACTCCCTCTGGGGGAATCTTTAACTGCCCCTCCCAGTAATGGCTGTGCCTCAGCCCCCTGGGACTGGGCTGAAGTGGAGCACTGCCCACTGGAGAACTGCTTACTTGGCTGAGAAGCTGCTTGGCCAAGCTGAGCAGCTGCACATCCTAAGGCTGAGCTGATGTAGTACCTGGGATAGCAGGGAATCAGAGCAGTGGCTGAGCTGAGACACTCTGCCCTACTGGCTGAACAACTCTAGTACCCTGTTTTCCTGGAGCTAGACGAGCCCTAGAGACTGACTTGCAGAGACACCCCTTTCCCTGGAGAGTGGAGTCAGCATGGTGCTGCCCCCTGCCCCACCATTCTGCATCTTTGCTGCCAGTGCACAAAAACTAAGATATTGCCTAGTCACACTGTTCCAGGAGCTACAGTCACCACTACATGGTGCCTCGCCCTTGGGGAATTGAGGGACAGCTGAGCACTGTTTATTTGCTCTGATTCCCAAATTGTGGCCATACTCTGCTCCCTGGGCCCAAACCTGAAGCACTGCTTCTTCCCCAGAATCAAGCGAGTGCTGTGCTCAACTCCCCAGGGTCAGAGTAAAAGCTACAATCTGGTTCACTGGGCCCAAGATGCTAGAGGGGCCTAAGAATCACAGTTCTTGGCACTATTGGCAATCTATATCCAACCCTGCCACAAAGAGTAAACGTGCACTCCCAAACCTAGCTGCCACAATACCTTTGTGAGACCCTGAGCCCAGGATCCTGGCTTTATGGTCACTCCAAGCACCTGCACAGAAACCTAGTACTGCTGAAGCTGCCTGTAGGTCAGGTCAGACCCAATACCAAGAGGAATCCCCTCAGTGAAGTCTCCCATTGTGAGGAGAATGAGAATAGGAGGACCATAAAAGCTCTTACCACCAAAGACCTTAAAAACGTATGCAACCAACACCACCATCACAAACTTCTACAATCTAGGTCACTGAGGTACCCACAGTTATAGGTGACATTGATCACAGCTGAAGAAACTGCCTAGAGATTATACCAGTGCATCTATACATGGAACCAGAATCACCACACCCTTCCCAACCAGCATGCTAAGACCCAAATGCAGGTGAAAGACTCTCTACAAAAGCCTTTCTATAAAGTTTGGGAGTGGGAATTTTTCCACCAGATGCACAGACATCAATGTAAAAACACAAAAAACATGAAAAAGCAAGGACATATCGTACCACCAAAGGAACACAATACCACACCAGTGACAGACTCCAAAGAAAAGGAAATCTGTAAACTGCCAAAAAAGAAACTCAAATAGTAATTGTAAGAAAACTCAACAAGATACAAAAGAATACCAATAGACAATTCAGTGAAATCAGGAAAACAATTCATGACATGAATGAGAAATTTAACAAAGAGATATATGTATCATAAGAAAGAACCAAACAGAAACCCTGAAGATGAAGAATTCAATGAAGGAAATAAAACATACAATAGAGAGTTTCATCAATGACTAAAGTAAACAGAAGGAAGAATTTCTGAACTTGAAGACAGGTCATTTGAATTATCCAGTCAGAAAATAAATAAACGAATAAATAAATAAATGTGAAGAAAGCCTACAGAATTATGGGATACTATTAAGCAAACAAATATTTGAATTATACGTGTTCCTGAAGGAGAAAAGAAGGGAAAAGGTATCAAAAACCTGTTTAATTAAATTATAGCTGAAAACTTCTCAAGTCTTGGGAGAGATATGAACATACAGATCCAAGAAGCTCAATGGTGCCCAAATAGATTCAATCCAAAAAAGTCCTTTCCAAGCCACATGATAGCCAAACAGTCGAAAGTCAAAGGCAAAGAGAGCATTGCAATGGCAAGAAAAAAGCATCAGGTCACATATAGGGAAATCCCCATTAGGCTAACGGCAGATTGCTGTGCAGAAACCTTATAGGCCAGGAAAGAAAGGGATGATATACTGAAAGTACTGAAAGAAAAAAATTGCCAGCCAAGAATAACAGAACCAGCAAAGCTATCCATCAGGAATAAGAAAGAGATAACATTTATCACAGACAAGTAAAAACTAAGAACAACAAAGGTGAGGACACGAAGACTGGGGCAGATAGACCAGAACATGTGGATAGGGTAAACACAGTGTGGTATTTGCCAAAGGAAGGGGAGATTCCGGGCAAACCTTGGGTCAGATGATTCATAGTTGGCACAAGTGGGAGACAACACAGAAAGAAAAAGAGAGAAATAACCCAACATTTATCGCACATTTGTGAAATGAAAAGTCTTTTACATAGTCTAATTTAATTTTCAAAACTTCCCCATTAAAATAGGTAACATTATTCTTGTTTCAATAATGAGCAAATTGTGGCTTATAAAGATTAAGTAACTGGTCCAAAGTAACACAACCCACCCACAGGTGGAGATGGGATGCAATCCCAGAGTTCTGATTCCGAAGCTACCCATGCTTGCTACCACACAGAACTAATGCCACAGAAGAGGGAAGGTCCTGGATGCTAGGTTTAGTTTGAATATGCTGTACTAAGAAACCACTAGAGATTTCTGGTATGGGAGAAGAGGGTACAATGAAATACGTGTCTTTGTTCTAAGAAACGGTGCTGGCGGGAAGTACAATAGCTGAATTTTTGAGTTTGGTAGAACAGTACTGGTTCTATGGCTGGAACTAGTGCATCGTGGAATGTGCTTGGCCACCCTGAAAGTTCTGGGAGCTTTTAGATGCTCTCCATTCTCCTTCATTGTTCCACAGGTCTAGTTTATCTATTCTGGGCCCTTTGGGTCTCACCAAGTCCTAGAGACAGACCTAAGACCAATTTCATAAACAGGCAAATTCAAATCTCAACTCAAGACAGCTGAATTGCTGCAGCAGGGCAGCAGGAATAAATGTCCTTTCAGGCAGCCTTGGACTTGGGCCTGCAGCCAACTGAAATGCTGGGGCCCAAACAAAATAAGACCAGACCTGGGTATTCAACGAGACCAATACCATCCTGAACATCCTACGAACTACAAACTAGATCTCTAAATTCTTTATTTTTCAAACAATAAGGGCTTTATTGAGATTTAATGCAAATATCATGCAATTCACCCACTTAAAGTATACAATCTAATGGTTTCTAAATATATTCACAAAGTTGTGCAATCATCACCACATCACTTTAGAACATTTTCATTATTCTAAAAATAAAGCCCATACCCATTAGCAGTCAATCCTTATTTCTCTCCAACCTCCCCAGCCAGAGGCAACTACTAATCTACTTCATGTCTTTATAGGTTTGCCTATTCTGGAGATTTCATATGAATGGAATCATACAATATATGTTATTTATGACTGGCTTCTTTCTCTTAGTATGTTTTCAAAGTCCATCTGTGTCGTAGCATGCATCAGTACGCCACTCCTTTTTATTGCCAAATAATATTCCACTGTATGGAAAAAGACAATTCTCTTGGCTCAATAACACCACCCTTTCTCCTTTTCCTCTATCAATAAAATCTCTGGAAAAACTGGCTTGCAGCCGACACAAACACACTGAATGAGAAAATGTTCTGTTTCTTATTAATATACTCACTGGGGGGCGGGGGGGCTCCTTCACCCATATGCTTCCATTTTAACCTTCACACAAATGAGTCTCACATCATGTCTCCCAGAGTGTCTACATGTCTTTGAAGTTACAGGAACTCACCAATTGCCTTTTCAACTACCAGTAGAACTGGCAACCAGAAATCTCTACCTTGGGCAAGACATTTAGCATTTGGGCCTGCTGCCAGAATCAAAATGAGATAATGTACATCCAGGGACTAAGTGCTTTTCCACCTTACACAGAGGAAAGGTGTGATCTCTTGCACCTGCAGGGCCAGCATCAGCAGGAGACCACGACAATCTCTCCTGCATCAGAACCACACAACCACCTGAGGCCTACTCCTCTCCCCCATAAAGAGAGTATAATCAGAATCCTGTCAATTCAACCGTAGTATTTTCCTTAACCCTCAAAGCTCATGCAAGTGTAGCCTAAGTCTTCTCATTGTTTTCTTTTAAGCCCACCTTTTCCCCTCTCCAGTAAATAAACACTCTTGTCACAAACACAACCAGTATTCCCCATCTCTTTACTCAAGCAACTAAATTTGAGAAAGCTCCTGCTGGTGAGATAATTGGGCTTCATACACCTCAAGAGCTGTTACTTTTGCACTGTCTAGAACTTCCTTAGAGAAAGGGCACAGAGCTGCCAACCTCAGCTCAGTCATGAGTGAAGAATTAAAAGCAATTTGCAAGGTCAAGGGTTCAGAACTGGCCAGTCGCCAAATAAATAAATAAGGTGATTTTCAAATGATAGAGGAGAAAGACATATAAAAATTCACCAAGATTAACTTATCCAGGACTTACTATTTCCTAAACATTGTGCTTAGGACTTTTACATTTATTTTCTCAGCTAATTCTTACAGCAAACCTATGAGGTAGGTATAATTATTGTGATTTTTCACATGAAGAAACTGAGGCATAATGAGAATAAGTAAATTGCTTAAGATAGCAAAAGAGCTAAAATTTGATACTAAATCTTAGAGTCCATATTTTTTAAACACTAAGCCATACTGCTTCCCTGTAAACAAAATTAAGGACAGGTGAATCCACTCAATTTAAAAAAAAACAAATTTAGCACCTTTCTGCACACCCTGCATGAAGTTTTGCTATTCCCACTCCTAAGATGAGGAAACAGGTTGGGGATAACTACAGGAGTTGATCAAGGTAACACAGCTGAATCGCTTACTCCTTTTCTCCATGATTCTGCTAATAAGAGATATCTAAAAGGCAACAAGGGTTGCTCTTCCGATGATTAGATATGAGAAATGAAGAAGCCAAATGGCTAACTTTCCTGTAAAAAAAAAAAAAAAACCACACACAAATCATACATACATAGATAGAGAGCTAACTATAAACTGACTTAAAAGTTTATGATCTTAGCTTATAAGTTAAAGTAATGGGAAGTTTTTCAAATATTTGCTTTCCACATCAGTCTCCAATACCTACCCAGAGCTGCTATGCAACGAGAGTACTAAAGAATTCTTGTTGAATACTTTTGAGAGCCTATTTAGAAGTCCTAGTTTCACTGCTCACAGTAATAATTATATATCTCATTTTCTAGACCTGCACTGTCTGATAGAGTACCCACTAACTAAATGGACTATTAAAATTAAAATTAAATTAAAAATTCGGGTCTTCAGGCAGACTAGCCACCTTTCAAGTATTCAAAAATTTTATGTGGCTATGCCAGCAGCTTGGACAGCTCACATATAGACCATTTTCATTATGTCAGAAAGTCCTATTAAATGCTCATCTTGGCATCACAATAATTGTCTTTCTATGAAGATATATAAACACCACAAAGAGAAATAGGGGAAGGGAGGATCAAAGTGCAACACTCATAACGAGAGTCTTCTCAAGACCGCTTCTAAAGAACCACAGAAGAATGAACACGGGGAATTTTAAAATGGAATCCTGAGTGTCAAATACTATCCCCAGTTACTATTGGACAATTTGTAGAATCCTAAGATTTTCTGCTAAGCATTAATCTCATGTTCTATAAATCTACCCTGGGCAAAAAAGGGTTCAGTTTCACTTTCTCAATTATGGACACCAGCATAAACAACCCGACTTCCCTCCATCCTGTACCCCAAAACATAAGCTCCCAGAGGGGGCAGTTTTTTTGTCTATTTTGTGGACTGTTGTATTCTCAGTACCTAGCTACACAAGAGGTGCTTAATAAGTATTTGTAAAATGAATGAATAAATGTACCTACTTCCTAAGAACACAGACTACCATTTTCAAAACACTGAATTCCCCTGCTCAGCCATAAAAAAGAATGAAATTCTGCCATTCACAGCAACATGGATAAGCTTGGACAAAATTATGTTAAGCAAAATATGCCAGGCACAGAAAGAGAAATACCACATGTCCTCGCTCATGAAGGAAGGAAGGAAGAAAAGAAAGGACATAATAAAACATTGAGCTTTCAGGAGAAAACAGACCTATAGTTACTAGAGGTGGGAGAGAGGGAGGGAGTTAGGCAGTAATTATGTAAGAGACATAAAAAATAATTATGATTTGTAATGAAGAACATGCTAATAATATTAATTTAATCACACACACTGTACACAACTTCTGATAGTCAACTCTGTATCCCATAAATATATATAATCAATTACTCTTCAATTTAAAAAAAAAAACAAAAAAGCACTGAATTCCAGTGCCTTCTTTCATATCCTGAATGTCCCAGGCATATTGCTGCCTTGGGTCTTTGCTGTGTGTCATTTCCTATCTCCAGAAAGCGCTTCCCACGATCTCCATGTGACTATCTCCTTCTCCCCAGCAAGATCTCATCACGTGCTAGAGAAGCCTGTGGTGACCTTTCTAAAGGCACTACCTCTGCCACTCTGTCAATCACTCTAACTTAACTGCTTCTTAACATTTACCACTATTTTAAATAACCTAATTATTATTTTGTTTATTATCTATCCCTACCTCTGGAGTATACACAGAAGAGAGACAACCTTGTTAACCTGTACTGTCTGGTACACAGCAGATGCTCAAAAAATGTTTGGGTCAGTCTACAACAAAAGTATTCTTTATACCTACTACATTAACTTCATTCTTTAGCTCAGCTCCTCCATGTGTTGAACTATTATACTACTTGGTTTTAGTTCACAATACTAACGATTTTTTCCCACATACTAAACTTTCAAATAAAATGGGATCACCACAAACTTTGCTCAGACTTACTGTGGATGTTTTACATAATTTATTTTTCAACCATGAGCACTTGGCTAAAATTTGGGATCTTACCAAAATGAGGATTGACTTTGTTACTAGGAACAGCACAAGTAAAATACTTGAAGAAAAATGTAGACATTAATGAGTTAATATGGTATCATATTAACTCCTAACGAAACTCTGAAACTAGGACATAACTAGTCTGAGGTCGGCTTCTCAAAGTGGTTTGCAAAGCAGAGGCTGCTCCACATCACTAGCCACAATTCAACAGTTATCGATCTCTGCCCAGGTACGACGCAGGGCACCACGGAGCAGAAGAAATGTCCATCTCCAAAGTGACTAACAGCACAACGTTTCATAATTACTTCCTTCTCCTCTAGATTCTGGGCAAGTTTTCAGTGATACCTAATTATAATCAGAATACAATGATCTGAAGTAAACAAAAATTAACGTCTATATATGAGCCAAGCAAATATAGGAAATTGGAGGGAAAAAACCACATTTGATCAGAAAGAAAAAAATTTCTTCTCTTTTTGTCTGAATTTAAAGAAAGTAAGTGCTCGTGTGTGTGTGTGTGTGTGTGTGTGTGTGTGTGTGTGTCAATGGGAAATACCTGAAATATTTTAAGTATTTTTAAGGGCTTTATGTAAACCAATTGAAGATATGTACTAAGAAGGTCAAAGACAGCGTGTTCGAGTCATCCACCAAATAGAAAACCAAACAGAAAGAGCCTCTGAATAAATGTATACGGTTCGTCTACTACGGCCATGTTTTTCAGTTCCTCTACATTTGGGAAGAGTTTTTCAATCCGAGAGTTGAAAGAGGAAGAAGTCAACGGGTCGTGTGTCGCTCGAGGCAGAACCTGTACTCGCGAGCTGGGCCCCAGCCGGCTGTGACGCCCGCCCCGCCGGGGAGCGCTCAAGCCGCGGGCGCGCCTCGGGAGCGCGGCCGGGGACGCTTGCGGTGCGGCGGCCGCAGGGCCGGCCGGGCTGGCTGGGCCCGCCTGACCACAGCCGCGCGCGCCGGGAATGCGGACGCGCCCCGCAGCCGCGCCGGCCCTCCCCCTCCGGCGCGCCTGCCGCAGAGTTGGGCGGCGGCCGCCTGACGACGCGCACAAACAAGGAGGCGCAGTGCAGCCTCCGGGGCGTCCTGCCAGGGACCCCCCTCCCTAGGTGCCTCTTACCCTGACTTCTTCAGCTTCCTCGTCCTCCTCTGGTTACTGTCACCCACCGGCTCCAGAGGCCCCAGCGGCAGTTCTCAACTGATGGGCGGCGGCGCGGAGTCGCCCAGTGCGCATGCCCGCAGCACGACCCAGGGAAGAAGGTGGGACTCACTCCACTCCCATTGGCCCGCCGAGCTGAGTGACAGCGGCCCTCTCCAGCCCCCCCGCTCCCGGTTCCAAGCTTAGGAATGTGGGTACCAGCAAAATTCCGAGGGAGCTATTCCTTGAAGCTTGACATAGAGATAGTGAGGGCCTTAGCCTGCGTGCAAAAAAGAAGAGGGAAGGGAAGGCCGTTGTCGCCTTCATTGGGTAAAGCCAGCCTCCCTAGAATCGTGTCTTCACCCCGCCCCATGAGCTCATGCCTTTAACTCTGCAGTAGACAGTATTCACAGCGCCTTTTAAAAACGCGAAAGCAAATACGCAATCATTGCAGGAACAATGAAGGAGTAAGTGAAGAATTGCCTCTGGGTGCTCACTTAGTAGGCAAGTTTTCCTAGCACATTCAAGTCATTCTAAGCATCCTTGAAAGGTAGGACTTAGGAAAAAACCAAACCAAAACAAAAAAACAGAAAAGAAATTTAGAGCTGGCGGTTTTCCAGTTGGTTAGAGCAGTGGTGGTGATAACACCAAGGTCCAGGGTTCTATCCCTGTACCAGCCAGCTGCCAAACAAAAAATCAAACCAGAAAGGCAGGACGTTGTTTTCACCGTTTGGAAAGAGCAGAGAACCTTCCAGTGAAAAATATTCAAACAATGTAGTCGTTAGAAGGAAAGCAGTAATTGCTTTAAGTGAAAGAAACTCCTCACCAAATTAATTCGAAGATAGACTGGCTTGGCCTTTGCCTGTATTAAGGTAAGGCAACACTATTTTCTGAAAGGATCATCAGGACATGTGTTATTAAACGTCCAGGTGCACTTGGCCCAATATTGTCAAATTATTTGCTTTTGTCCAGATACAGAAGAAATTCAGATTTTTATGTGAAATCTTTTGTTTTTCAATATTTGTAAATTTTTATAAAACATTCTGTGATCAGACGAGATACCTGTTCCAACCTCTATAATAGGCAATACTGTCAACCATTAAAGCTGGAGAGGCCCTTGCAGAAAATATAGCTCTACTTCCTCATTTCGTAGATTACAGAAACTGAAACCTAAAGAAACTTTATCAAAGTCTCACAGATAATTATAAGTGGCACAGGTCAGATGTCCTCATTCAGAATCTAGACTTCTTCCCACCATGTCATTCATTCAGCCAGTGCTCATTGAGAATCTGCCATGTAGCAGGTACTGTGCCAGGCACTGAAGATTTTAAGATGAGTAGGATATGGTGTTTGCCCTCATGGAGCTCAAGGAGTGGGGTCCTTCCCCAAACACCGTAAGAGGCACTGTGATAGATTTGTACAAAGCACAGTGGGAGCCCAGAGATGGGGGTGCCTTATTGTGAGGTCAGGGACAATTCCAAAGAAGAAATGTTGAGAAGTGAAAGATGTGTAAGAGTTCACCAGGAAGACAAGATGGGAAAGGGCACTCCAGGCAAAAGGACGAGCACATAAAAATTCATAATATCATGGGCAAGTGAAAATTTTTAGGAATCTGTGTATAAGTTTTTTTTAGATAAAGCATGGTGAATGAATTGGAGGGACATGAGACTGGAAAGACAAGTGAGGTTCTTAAGTTAAAATGTCTCAATATCATGTTAAATAGCTTTCTAATAGGAGTTAAACCATTAAAGGCTTTTAAGCAAGTGTGTGATGTGCTCATTATTCCATGCTATAAAGAAAACTCTGGAGAAGCAGGGAAAATTAAAGGGAAATAACACTGAGACTGGAGGCAGAGAGAGAGAGAGAGAGAGAGACCACTTATGGGGCTATTGCAATAGCAGCAACCCCAACTGAGAATCTCTCCAATGTCAGAGATATTGAAGGACTGCACTAAGGCAAATACTTTGGAAAAGAAGAGGTGGAGATTGGCCTAAGAAATATTTAGGAAGACTTGGAAATCAACTAGTTATGGGGAATGAAAGAGATGACTCCTATTCTTAGGACATGCAAAAATGAGCTGAACATGATACAGCTCTCTGAGATCTAAGATTGCTAATAAAGCAATGGCAGTTTAAGAATGGAAGTGGTGAAATGAAAATAAGTTTAGCTTTGGACATGTTGTGTTTAAGATTCTGGGAAAGTGATCTCCAGTTTGAGATGTCCAGTGTCCTATAGGTACTTGAAAATGTGAGCTGGAATTCAGGAAGAGTTCTGATTGGAGCTATGGTAATAGATGTGCTCCCTAACATTAAGTGTGGAATGGTATGTGTTTAAGTGATGGACAGAGAAAGACAAACCTTGAAAAGGAGTAAAACAGGAAAATAATACCAGGAAAAGGTGAACTGGAGAATAAAGGAAAACGTTCTAAAAAGAGGGAATGGTCTATGAATGTCACTGGTCACAAAAAGTTCAAGTAAGTTAAGAACCACAAGTTGTACATTGAATTTGAGAATTAGGAAGTGGTTGGTGAACTTAGGAAGAAGCCTTTCTACCATTTAAGGAACTATAATGCAAAGATCTTACATCTGCATGAGGTCTAGTGCAGTTTCCAAACATCCATTCATGTTCCCTTTGATAGAACCCTGGGCTGTGGGAAGGGAAGGTATAAAGCACTATGGAAGAAGTGGAGGTTAAGTGGCCTCTTCAGGTTGCCCTGCTAGTTACTGGCTGTATTGGGATCAAGACTTAGCTGTCTGAATCCTCCTCTGGGCTCATTCCAATTTTTCATGTTTTAAAATACATTATGAATGTATTCCTCTCGGGTCTTTTGAAAACCTAAGAATAAGATTTTACTCCTTTGTATTCATATGAAAAAAAATAAGTATAGCCTAGGTGATCTTGCAAAATTTAGAGGCACAGTGGATAAATGAATTGCAAAAGAGTTCCTGACATTTATAGTATTCCATCTAAGCATCTCCTGCTACCCAGCGAAATTTGGTTATGTGCTTTGAAGCTTGTAGGACTCAAAAAGTCTCCTAATTGTACAAGTGATAATGTCACTTTTCTGAAAACAAATCTTTTATTGTGCACAAGTTACCCACCACAGAAGCCTTGTAATTTGGATTTTTCAGAGCTAGTGATTTTAGGGATTTGGGGCTGCTTGGAGAGATTTTGAGAGCAATCAGAAATCTTTGAATGGGAATTGTTACCTGCACATTCGTTGTGTCCTTATCAATATAAATACCACCTACATAATCTCTGCCATGTAGGATGGAGAACTGTCCATTGCTGTATTTCCAGTGTCTGGAATAGCAATTTCAGTGAGTGGAAGAAGATAATTGCCCGTTCATTTAATAGTTACTGAACTAAAAATATTTTTTAAATGACCACCATGTGATCTTCTGGTAGAAGTAAAAGGCACTAAAAGGTGAATACAGCAAGACAAGAAATTTATTGATAAATGAAAGGTACAAATTTGCAAAAGTTTGTTTTTTATTTATAATATAATGGGAAAACCACAGATGTTTAAAGAAATCTGTGCTAGATTAAAAGGAAGCTTAAATTAATATTTAATAAGCTAAAGTTAATAAATACAGTCTCTAGTCTATTTGTTTTCTAAGACCACTCAAGTGCCTAGTCATATGCCAAGCACAGAATACATTTTGCTCTCACTTTTAAACATGGAGGTAATAAATAGGCATCCCCCAGAAATCTTACATGGGCAATTATAACACAACAATTGGGAGATTCATTTCTTTCTTTTTTTTTTTTTGTCTTTTTCTTTGTGACCGGCTCAGCCAGTGAGCCCACCGGCCATCCCTATATAGGATCCGAACCCGCAGAGGGAGCGCTGCTGTGCTCCCAGTGCCGCACTCACCCAAGTGCGCCACAGGGTCGGCCCTGGGAGATTCATTTCTAATTTTACCTCCTAAATATTGTTCTTGTGCACATTCTCTGTGTTCCTTATTGTTGGCATTCTGATCCACCGCAACAGCCTCCTCATTGGATATTGGACCTCTAGTTCTACTCAACTTTATTATCCTCAAAGCCACCACTGAATATTTGAAGCAACATTCTGAAAACAACACTTCAGACTTCATGCCATCCCATGACTGCAGCATGCCCTAAAATATATTTCATAAAAATGAAAGTGCTTGGACTGGACAGAGGTAGGGGATTGTGTAGGCTGAGGGAAGGAATCAGGGAATTGGTCTACAGAGAAATGTTCGGGAGACATATTATATAACATTCTTGAAGATTCACGGAGCACATTTGTAAATTTTCTGGAGAATTGCCCTTGGCCTAAGGGGAGCTGCCTCACCCAGAGTCAATATCCCCTGGCACTGCACCCCCCAGACCTTAGACAGTGACAAATTGACAGCAGCCCCTGGACTTCTGGTGGAACTAATTCTGTGGTGCAACTTGTGCTCCAGAGCTTCCCTGTGGGATCTGACCAAAGCTAGTCTCCAGCTGAGACCACATTCTTAGCTTTTCCCCTGTTCATTCTACTTTCTTAATCACCTTCTCCTGTAGAATGTTCTTCCCAATTCTCTTGTTCTCCACCTCAGTCTCTGTGTCTGGAGAAGCCAACCTAAGACTCCACGCTAGAAAAATTATCAAAAGCTCAGAATAGACAATTTACAGAAGTCTTAGTTTAAGTTTCCTAAAGGACAGAGCCTAAGGCAAAACTTTACATAGCAAGGTTTTCCAGTAATCAGAGGGCAGCAAGGCATGGTCAGTAAAAGCGAAGAGAGGCTGGAAAGGACGGGGAGCAAAGACATACTGGCATATCTCCAAGAAAACATTGCTCAATCCTGTAGGGCCAGTGATGTGAAGCATCTTCCAGACAGGTCTTATAGAACCACTGTGCCTTGGAGCACAATTTGGAGGGGTGTGAGAGAAAGAGGAGAGGGGAGGGGTACTCCTGTTGCCTCCTTTCCTTCTCTTGATTCTCATGAATCAGCGTTCACTCCCTGGGGCATTCAGTCCCCTATACTTCCAGGTTGTTTTGCCCAGTCTTTCCAGAAATCGGATCCAGAACAGAGAACTATGTATGTTTGAGGTGGAAATTAGGAGAGAAGTTAGAGCCTCTGTGGATAGAATTGGTTTGGAACTGTGTGCTGGCAGCACTGCTGTGGCTCACACTCAGAGCATGAGATGGAGGCTTTGCAGAAACCCAGCCTTAATATGGGGGAGGCCGAGACCCAGTGGTATTAATAAGGCAATGTCCTTGGTGACCGGGATCACCAACAAATGGCTAAAGTCCTAGAGGCACCTGGGACTGAGCAAATCTGGGGAGGTTTATAAATTGTACACGAATGAACCAAAATAGTCAATAATCACATTTGAATAGCAAACAAAAGGGCACAGATAAAAATGAAATCGGAATAGAACAAGGTGTATCAAATTGAAACAAATCTGGCCTTAGTAAAGAGAGAATTAATGGAAAAGTTACTACAGTGGAGGGAAGGGACTATTGCAATAGAGAGAACACTTTGACCATGAGATCTGCAATTGTCTAACAGGTTAGGCAAAAGGATTTTTCTTTTAGAGAGAGGGGTAAACAAGACTACAAAGAAGTGGGTGTGGGGAAGTGGGATGAATGGTAGTTACAAGATCAGCCAGAGGTTCAGAGAATGTTTTACCATGAGTCTGCCCTCTTCTCAGGAGGGGCTGTTAGGGAGGGGCTGGCTGCTTACTGGCTTGGGCTGAGGGTGGACCAAAGTTCAGGGAACTGAGGCAAGGAGAGAGTCTTAACTGAAGTTTTGTTAACAAGCTTTTTGTTCTGATTGATTAGTGGAGACCACACACAAGTGAAGCCAATCATTGATGAGGCAAAGAATGGGAATTTGGAGGGTCTGTCTGGCCTTGTCATAAGGAAACAGGGGAGCACTCTAAGTCTTATCTAAGTCACACGGAGAAGGGGGTTCTTTGCTATGCTCATTTCCCAGGATGGAAAACATGGGAGAATTTCTTTAAAAGTCACTGCTTTCCAGGATCACAGGGCTCAGGTAAAATTAAGCATTTCAGACCTAAGAGACTGGCAATATGAGAAATAATGATAATACCCAGTGTTGGCAAGGGGTAGGTATATGAGGGAATGGGCACTCTCTTATTTACAGTGTAGCAGCTCTGTAAATTGGTACAGTTTTTTTTTTTGCAAACTTTTAAATGTAGTTAACTCTTCAGCCCATCAACCTCACTTTTAAAAATTTATACAGAGGAAATACTTGGACAAGTTGCTGCAATTACATGTCACAGTATTGTTTTTAATATCAAACATTTGGGAACAACACAGATACCTGCCAATGGGATTGATTAAGGACATTTACACAGACATAACAATGAAATATTATATGGCCGTTAACAAAGAGACAGAGCATAGCATGGTGATTGAGAGTGTACTCTCTAGAGTCAGACTGCCCGGGTTTCAAACCCCAGCTCTAGCAGTTATAGGTGTGTGATCTTGGGCAACTCACTTAACCTCTCTGTGCCTCAGTTCTCTTTCCTGGGAAATACAGATGTATATACTTCATAGGCTCGATGGGAGGATTAAATGAGTTAATACATGAAAGTATGTAGTATCTCACACACTGTAATATAAATGTAGTAGTATAGCTAGTATTATTAAATATATATTATTGACATTCTAAGGTGTCTGCCATATATTAAATATGAAAATTCAGTTACAAAATGAAATATGTGTTATGATATCATTCTTGAAAAAAATAGAGAGAAAAACCAGTATCTTGCAAGAATAAACATGCAGACTTTAACTTTGTAACTTTTCGCTTTATAGTCTTACGAACTATTTAATCCTTTCTTTTAACAAAATACATGGGGAAAATAAATCAAGCTACCTGCTATTTGAAAATAAATAAAAGATAGTCAGGGAGTGGGGTGAAGTGGGAATACTATAGCTCAGGGCAGTAATTGACTCTGGGATGATAATTCTCTGGTTGCTATAGCTGAAGAAAGAATGATTTCCATAATTCAATTTGTGGCAAAATTACTCTAGAGCGCACTCTTTAAAAGCATAAATATTAAAAATATTTAAGGGCTTCCTACAATAGTTAATCAACTAATCACAACTAAAGGTTAGGAGAAAAACAGCTGAGACTTGGCCTTGAATATTCCTAGTTATGACCTCCAATTAACATTCTTCTCAAAACTTGATAAACCACTTTCTCTCCAACTTCTTTTTTTTTTCTTTCTTTAAGTCATCAATATCTTTTTGGTGTCTCACTTTTCACAAGCCACTGAATTCAGGTGGTTAAAGAAAAGAAAGGACTAAAAAGTCCTTGCTTTCAAATAGCTTACAGTAAGGGTAAGTAACAGGGACACAGGTTTTATACCTAGTTCTGCCACTTTTTTTCTGAATTTGGGGAAAATACTTAAAGTCCATGTACCTTCGTTTTCACAAATCAGGTAGAGATTATAATATTACCTCATACGGTTGCGACAATTCAATGAGTTAACATTGGAGAACACTCGTGAGAGTACCCAGCACCAGGTAAGTGCTCAGTAAGTTTTGGTTCTCATTATTACAAGAGTCATGGGTGACATATAAACACCATGCACGGATGGTGACTTTGCTTCAGGAAGGACTGCGGGAAGAAAGAGAGGCATTTATGTTGCTGGGCTCTGAAGGAGGAATAAGGATTACTGAAATGTGGAGGTGGGGGTAATGGGAAATCGTCTTTTTCTCTGGTTCCCTCTGTCTCATTTTTTGTCTTTCTATCCTTTTCTTTTCACTCTCTCTCTGCAGATCATGTCTCCCCTCATCTCACTTATCTCATCTTCTTCTCCATTTGGACCTTATCAGGTTTAATTGAAGTTCCATGACCAATGGCAAGACTAAACAAAAATGTATTAAAGATTTCTGCTTGGTAATGATCATGAAATTAACAATGAAGTCTGTCAGTAGTTAGGATCTTACCTGGTTTAGTTGCAAGAATAACAAACTGCTCTTCATCAGACGTGTGGATCACATACACGAGGGTACTTCAAAAAGTTTATGGAAAGATTCGTATTATCTTTTAAATTGATTTTTTTCATGAACTTTTTGAAGTAGCTGCATATACAAATAAGTCCATAAAACACTGGATCAGCATTATTTGGAGTCAGTGGATTGCATCTTAGGGTCAGTTATTTTATCTATTACAAACACAATGTAACTGTAAACTGTAAACACACTCAAGTAAAAGTGAAAGGCATGAAACAGCTGAGCAATTATAAATCCACATGTATATTACCTCGTTTTTTTTCTCACACGAATGATAAATTGAGGCTCAGAGAGTTTGGGGATGTGTGCAGGGTCACACAAATTAGAAACTTGAATGCCACTTGTCCTTACCAATTCAATCCATAGAACTTTTGATAATGAATGACTTTGGCTTGGGTCTCCAGAAGTCCCTCCTCTCCAATTCTCCCCCCTCCCAGAAGTGTCCCTTCCCAGAGTACTTATCTCAAGGCATTGCAAGTGTTTACTTGGTCTCTCCCAAACTAGACTA
Organism: Cynocephalus volans; assembly: GCF_027409185.1. Lineage (NCBI taxonomy): Eukaryota > Metazoa > Chordata > Mammalia > Dermoptera > Cynocephalidae > Cynocephalus > Cynocephalus volans. The sequence continues at coordinate 133,042,173 of NC_084464.1, forward strand.
TGAACTTATTCAGGCCAGGGACTGTGGCTTTTATCTGCATTCTTAACACCTGGTATAGGTACCTACTTTTGAAAGTGCTTAACAAGCGAGAGTGGAATGAATGCCCCCCGATTCTTCTAATGCCGAGTTTAGAGCTCACTCTTTATAATAGTGCTACTTCTCCTGGAGCAGTGTTTCTCAAAAAGCGGTCTGTGGAATGCTAAAATCATTTGGAGTGCTTGATTTAAAAAGCGTGCTTTAGGTTTCACTTTAGACCTAGAGATTAGAACTTCTGGGTGTAGGATCTGGAAATCTTAGGCATTTCGTGTGATTCTAATGAAGGCAACAATTCAAAAATATTTCTTTGAGTGATTTTTATGGAGGGTTGGCTTGAAAGGGAGAGAGTAGATAGCCACCTAACTGGCATCTTTCAAAGTGTTTGATGTGGACCTCATTTTTAAACAGACACACTTCCCTTCTGGATATTTACCTCTTTGGAGTCCTCTTGTTTGATCAGCTCAGCATTGTTTATATTGACCACTAAGAGGCAGCAGAGTATAGGAGAATAAGAGGGACATCAAATAAAATGGATATTACCTTTGAAATAGTTCAGTAATAAAGAAATTCCAAGAAATAATGAGTAATATGTCCCAATCCCCTTCATACTTTTACCTGCTACTTTAGGGACCTTATTTTCAAGCAACCATAATTTGTAGTATTAGAGTTTTTTTATTTCCACGTTTTAAATACATTATTGTTAAACAAACTATTTCTAAAGTATGAATGAACTTCCCTCAAAACCAAGAAAATAGTATTTAGAAGTTTGTTTGTTTTTTCTCTGTTTGTTTTAATCAAGAAAACTATTCTAACTGAAGATATCTTCTGACATTGATTAGTTAAGAAGTGGAAATTTTTTTAATTGTTGAAAAAAATTATTATATCACTTGAACCAGGTGATGGAGAATATTGTGTCAATAAGATTTTGGTCAAGAAACACTCTAATAATGGAAATTTCAGAATCATTATTATATCTAACTTGTTCCATACTTCATGAAATAAATTCAGCATCGTGGACAGTTTTATTCAGGCCATAGTGTGGAATTGTAAAGTCATTAATTGACTTGCATGTGACCTGAGTTTATAGTGACATTTAGTAGGTACCTGACACATAGTATATTCATAATCAACAATCATTCCTTTAACACTTTTAGTTCCTTGAATAATTAATTATGACATATAAGATATGGTCCTCCCCCTACTCTTTTGAGCTCTACCGAGATCTATCCATTTGTTTTTTGGACAGTTCCCAATTTGAATGTCCAAAGGCCTCTCAATTTCAAGGCATTCCAACTGGAAATCTTCCCTCCCCGCCCTCTACCCAAACTTTCTCCTCCACCAGGTTGTCTAGGCCAGAATGTAAGGAATTATCCTGAAATTTTCATTAAGTCTCATCCACAATGTCAAATCATATTCAGGTTATTTTAAGCAGAAGGTTAATTTATTAGAAAGGTATAGGAAAGATCCCAAAATCTACAGGAAGGCAGGAGGACCAGGTCCAGAGAGGAACGAAGTGAAGATTCCACCACTAAGTGATGCACTTAGGAAGCCTCTACAGGAACTTTCGATCTTAGCTAGACTCTGTCCCTGTGGAAACAGGACGGATGAAGAATGTCTAATCACTCTGTGCTTGCGTCACACCTCGGGTTCTGAGTGGCACCGGCATGCATGCTTTAGACCCTGGGGAGGAGCAGTGCAGGGAGAGGGCCAATATCATAACAGGGGACCCGATTTCCTCTCTCTTGGTATTCCTTATCAATAGGAAGAATATTTAAATATTGGGTACTCAAACTAATACTGTTTTCTACAATTATCACACTTTTTTTCTTCATACTTTATCCTTAAAAGTGCTTCTGTTCCTCTTCCCATAATAATTCCTTATATAACCCCAAACACGCACACCTCTTACTCAAGTGGCAACTCAGTCCTCCCAGTTATTGCTTCCAGCTCCAACTTCGTTTTTCTGGGTGGCATACCTTCCTCTTCTAGTTCTGTTACAATCCTCTCTCAATATTCAATAACTTGTAGACTAAATAACACAATTAAAGACCACTAATACATTCTGTGAGATGGAGATAAAAGAAATGGGAAAAGTATACCATACAAATTTAAAAATTAGAATATTGGGAAAATTGGGTTAAATGAACAATCCCCTTTTCCATGATTGGTTGTGTGGTTATATTTTATGTTTTTTTTTTTTTCTCCCACTACCTACTCCTTTTTCCTTTCACCTTCAGGCAGTACCTTGGCTGTCGGATTTCTCTATTCAGTGGGAGTGTTTTATTTCTGAGAAAACTGAGCCTTTAGGAATCCTGCCTTTATTGAGTTGTTAAGTTATTCCTTAACATTTCACACTCATTTAATAAGCATGAGTCCTAGACATATACTTTACTGTATTCACTGCACAGCAGCAACCTAGGATTTGCTGCAGTAGCAAATATGCCAACCCCCTTTTATGTCTATTTGCCATTGGCATTAGGAACCCCAAATCGCCACATGGTAATCTTATGAAATTATTCAAATTCAATTAAATTATTGGCTAAAGTCATTGAAATTAATGTGTATACATTCCTCCACTGGTTAATAAATCCCTAAACCAGCAGAGACCAAAGTTATTATTATGGGAAGAAAGGTTTTTCAAGTGGGTACTTATGGGAAATACCATCTTTCTACATTTCTATTCTTGCCTCTATGACTTGGCTCTTGGCTCCAAGACTCATAATATGACAATGGGGTAAAAAGCATAATGTGCTGCTAGGTGGTGTAGAGCACATACCACTTCCCTCAGGATGACACCTGTATTGGCCCCACAATTTGACTATGAGGTGTCTTCGGGTGTTCCTCCTTGGGCTGAATTTGATTGGCAAATCCTATACCTGGGTGTTGTCATCTTTCTCCATACTTGGGATATTTTCACTCATTATTTTCTTGAATATGCTTTCTAGGTCTCTTCCTTTCTCTTCTCCATTGGGTATGGCAATGATGTGGAGGTTATTTTGCTTGAGAGAGTCTTACATTTGCTGTATTTCTGTTTCATGTTTTCTTATGCTTTTTTCTTTTTGCTCCTCTGATGGGATAACTTAGTGTGTCTCATCTTCGCACTCATCAATTCTTTTTTTTTGTTTGATTAATTCTGCTGTTGGCACTTTTTATCAAGTTTTTAAATTCACATTATGTATTATTTCTAGAAGTTCTATTTTTAAAAAATTGATTCTACTCCTTTGTCAAGATTCTTGTTCTGCTCCTGAATTTTTTTCCAGATATCATTTAATTTTCTATCTGTATTTCCTCTCTGTCAGACATTTCATTGAGCTGCTGTTCCTCTGTGTCCATCACTCACGTTTTGTTTGTTTCCTTTGGTGTTTGCATATTTCTCTGTTCTCTATCTTTGTGTCTTTGATGCCTGTGCATTTGAGGAGACTGCTACCACTTCTAGGTTTTGTAGGTTGTTATCAGAGTTTCGTCTCTGGTCTGTGGGCCTTTCGTTGTTCTTCTGTGGTGGCTTAATAGCTACCACGACCACTTACACTTTGCAGAGGAACTAATGTGCTGTTCTATGGGTAGTTCCCAAGTTGGGGGAACTTCTTCTGGGGACCAGACCTTTTCCTCTTTGCTTGAGCTAAATTGCTACTTTGCTACAGATTCTCAGGGGAAGGATTTTTGTGCAGATAATTAATCATTCCCAGGTCTGGGTGGTGTGGAAATTCTGGCCCAGGACTGAGTCTTTCTTGTAGATCACATGTCCTGCAGTACTAATGCCTGACTGGTTTCCACTGAGACCAGCTGCCCTTGCAGTACCCAACGTTTCCCTGGAGGGCCAGCCTTTCTCCTGCACTCTAACTGCTTCCCCTGGGGCAAGCCATGTACATGTTCCTCATGATAACTCATTGGCCTTTGGGTGGCTCCTTTCTCCAGTTGGCTGCAGTTGCTTGCTACTATGCAGGTCCAGTGGAATCCTGCCAGTGGTCTTTATGGGTTGTATGGTGTGCTGCAAAGCCCTCTTCTCCCCTAAAGACCAAGCAGGTTTATGCAAAGGGTGCCACTGTGGCTTTTCCCAGCTTTGATCCATGTGCAGCAGTCACTCCCCACCCTCTATCGGGTGGCTCAGAAGCAACCAAGGCTTAGAATGATAGGTGCCATCCCTACACCCTCTTGCTGTGACCTTTCACACCTTCATGAACTCCATGAGTCTCTCCTCCACTCCCCCCAGCTCCAGTGGTCCCAGATTAGTAGTCTTTGCTTTTTAATAGTTGTAAATTGGTTACTTGTGTAGAGAAAGATGACAGCATCCAGGTACAGGAAGTTCAGAGGTTGCCAATCAAATTCAATCCAAGGAGGACTAACCCAAGACACATCATAATCAAATTATTAAAAACCAAAAGCAAAGAGAGTATTGAAAGCAGCAAGAGAAAAGAAACACATAACATTCAACAGAGTCCAATATACCTTTCAGCAGATTTCTCAGTAGAAACTCTATAGACCAGGAGAGAATGGGATGATATATTCAAAGTGCTAAAGGAAAAAGACTATCAGCCAAGAATTCTGTATCCAGCAAAACTATCTTTCAAATATGAAGGAGAAATAACATCTTTCCCAGACAAAAGCTAAGGAAATTTATCAACAGTAGACCTGCCCTGCAAGAAATGCTAAAGGGAGCTCTTGATTCTGAAAAAAAATGTTGCCGAAGAGTAGCAAGAAAACACCTGAAGGTATATAAATCATTAGCAAAGTACGTACATAGACAACCTTAGAATATTCCAGTGTTGCAAGGGTGGTGAATAAACCACTTTTATCCTTAGTATAAAGGCTACAGGATAAATCTCACAAGACATTAACATTTACAACAACCATATAAGAGACAGGCAATATTAAAAGGTGTAACTTGGAACAACAAAATGTCAAAAATTGGAGAGGAATGACGACAAAGTGTAGAGTTGCTTTTAAAATTTTTATTAGATATCAAAGTTAAGTTGTTCTTAGTCTAAAATAATTTGATATAAATATAGCAATTTTTTTGTAAGCCTCATGGTAACCATAAGGCAAAACCTAGGAAGGGACATACTAAAAATAAATGGGAAGATATCAAAATATAAACGTAGAGAAAACCACCCAATCACAAGAAAGACTGAAAAAAGAGGATCTACAAAACAACCAGGAAAGAAAAATAGCAAATGGCGGTAATGAGACCCTATATCAATAACAACCCTAAATGTAAGCACATTAAATGCCCCAGTTTAAATACACAGAGTGGCTGAATGGATTATAAAACAAGAACAAATAATATGCCACCTACAAGAAACTCACTTAACTGATAAAGACACACTCTGGCTGAGAGTGAAGGGATGGAAAAAGATATTTCACGCAAATGGAAACCAGAAAAGAGCAGGAATAGCAATACTTTTATCAGATAAGATAGACTTCTAGCCAAGGAAAGTAAAAAAGATAAGGAGGGTCATTATGTAATGATAAGGTGATCAATTCAATAAGAGGATATAATAATTCTAAGTAAATGTACTTCCAACTCTGGAATCCCAAATTATATAAAGCAATTACTGTTGGACCTAGTGGGAGAGATAGACTCCAACACAACAATAGTTGGGGACTTTAATTCCCCATTTGCAGAAAAGGACAGATCATCCAGACATAAAATTAACCAGTAAACATCAGAATTAATCTCTACTATAGGCTGACTTGACTTAAGGGATATTTATAGAACATTTTATCCAACAGCTGCAGAATATACATTCTTCTCAGCAGCACATGGAACATTCTGTAGAATAGACCATATGTTAGGACACATAACAAGTCTCAATAAATTTTTTAAAAATCAAAATCATATCAGCTACCTTGCCCAACCACAATGAAACAAAACTAGAAATCAACAACCGTATGAATACATAAAAATTAAACAATATGCTCCTAAACAACAAATGGGTCAAAGAAGAAATCAAGAAGGACATTTAAAAATTCCTGGAAACAAATGAAAATGAAAACACAACATACCTTAGAACAGCAAAAGCAATTCTAAGAAGGAACTTTATAGCAATAAATGCCTACATCAAAAAAGAAGAAAGACTCCAAATAAACAAATTAGCAGTATACCTCAAGGAGCTGGAAAAGCAAGAACAAACCAAACACAAGATCAGTAAAAGGAGAGAAATAACAGAGATCAGAGCAGAATTAGAGAGTAAAAGAACAGTACAAAAGATGATGAAACAAAGAGTTGGTTTTTTCAAAAGATTAACAAAATTGACAAACCTTTACCTAGACTAATGAATAAAAAAAGAGAGAAAAATCAAATAAATGAAATGAGAAATGAAAAAGGAGACATTACAACTGATACCACAGAAATAAAAGGACCATAAGAGACTACTACTAACAACTATATGCAAACAAACTGCCAAAGCTAGAAGAAAAAGATAAATTACTGGACACACACAACTAGCCAAAGTTGAATCACAAAAAACTGAAAAACCTAAACAGACCAAAAACAAGTAAGGAGATTGAAGCAGTTATAAAAATCCTTCCAACAAAGAAAACCCCAGGACCAAATGGCTTCACTGCCAAATTCTACCAAACAAAGAACTAATACCAATTCTTCTCAAACTCTTCCAAAAAATTGAAGAGGAGGCAATACTTCCAAACTCATTCTGGTAGGCAAGCATTACCCTCATACCAAAACTGGAAAAAGACACAACTAAAAGAGAAAACCACAGACCAATATCCCTAATGAATACAGATGCAAAAATCTTCAACAAAATCCTAGCAAACAGAATCCAACAACACATTAAAATGATCATATTCATGATCATGTGGGATTCATCTCAGGGAAGCAAGGATGGTTCAACATACAAAAATCAATAAATGTGATACACTGCATTAACAGAACAAAGGAAAATAACCATGTGATCATCTCAATAAATGCAGAAAAAGTATTTGATAAAATCCAACACCCTTTCATGATTAAAACACTCAATAAGTTAGGTATAATAAAGGCCATATATCATATGGCCACAGCTAATATCATACTGAGTGGATGAAAATTGGAAGCTTTTACTGTAAGATCTGGAACAAGACAAGGATGCCCACTTTCCCCACTCTTATTCAACGTAGTACTGGAAGTTCTAACCAGCTCAATAAGGCAAGAGAAAGCAATAAAGTATATTTGAATTTGAAAGGAAGAAGTCAAACTATACCTATTTACAGATGACATGATCATATACGTAGAAAAACCCTAAAAACTCCCAAAAAAGATTACCAGAACTAATAAATGAATTCGGTATAGTATCAGGATACAGAATCAAAGCACAAAAATCAATAGACTTCTTATTTGTCAATAATTCAATAGCTGAAGAAGAAATCAGGAAAAGAACCCCATTTACAATAACTACCAAAAAAAAAAAATAATAATGAAATACCTAGGAGTATATTTAACCAAGGAGTTGAAAGACCTCTGCAAAGAAAACTATAAAACATTGGTGAAAAAAACTGAAGAGCATGTGGGTAAATGGAAAGAGATTCCATGTTCATGGGTCAGAAGAATTAACATCATCAAAATGTCCATGTCACCTAAACCAATCTACACATTTAGTGCAGCCCCTATCAAAATGCCAATGACATTCTTCACAGAAATAGAAAAACTATCTCATGATTGTATGGAACCACAAAAGACTCCGTACAGCTAAAGCAATTTTGAACAAAAAGAACAGAGTTGGAGGCATCAAACTCTCTTCGTATACTATGAAGTTATAGTAACCAAAATTGCATGGTACTGGCATGAAAACAGACAAATTGACCAATGGAGTAGAATAGAGAGCCCCGAAATAAACCCACATATTTACAGCCAACTGATTTTCAACAAAGGTACCAAAAATATACAGTGGAGAAAGGAGAGCTTCTTCAACAAACATTGCTGGGAAAACTTGATATCTACGTGCAGAAAATTGAAACTAGACCCCTATCTCTCATCAGACATGAAAATCAACTAAAAATGGATGAAAGGCCTAAATTTAAGACCTGAAAGTATGAAACTTCTAGAAGAAAACATTAAGGAAACACTACATGAAATGGGAGTGGGCAACACTTTTTTGAGCGACACTGCAAAGGTACAGGTAAGTACATCAAAAATACATAAATGGGACTACATCAAACTAAAAAATTTCTGCACAGCAAGGGACACTGTCAACAGAGTGAAGAGACAATGTGAGAAAGTGTTTGCAAACTACACATCAGACAAGGGGCTGATATCCACACGATGGTATATACACACAATGGAATACTACTCAGCTATTTAAAAAGTGATATCCTATCATTTGCAGGAACATGGATGGAACTGGAAACCATCATGTTAAGTGAAGTAAGTCAAGCACATAAAGACAAATATCACACGATACTATGATATTATTTATATGTGGAATCTAAAAAAAAAATGGTTCTCACAGAACTTGAAAGTAGAATAAAGGCTACCTGAGGCCAGGGTTGGGGGAGGAGGAAAAGTGGTGGACTAACGGGTACAAAGCTCTGCTATCTACCCTAAGTGAATCATTGTGCAGTGTAAGCATATATTGAAACAACATACTGTACCCCACAAATATGTACAAGCAAATGTTAACATATCTTGTATAATTGAAAAAAATGTACAATTAGTTTTCTGCCTCAGAAAGCAGAGAATAAAAACATCTTTGGAGCAGACTAGTTTTCACTTTTGAAGGAAAATCAGTTCAATAGCAACTATAGCCACTCAAATATACTGTAATTTTATGTTCCATATTGTTTTCTATACTGTTCTCAGAGAAATCATGAAATTACCAAAAATACAAATATACATGTTAAGTACTATGCTTTGGCAGTGTAAATTGTAGCTTTATACTGAAATGAGACTGCATCTTCAGGCTTTTTGAACTTGGAATGATGGTAGAAGGGAGCAGAAAGGTTAATGAGTCAGGGAACCTGACCTACAGCTTGTAGAGAGGTTTTATTCGGGTGGGGTCATGGGGGCTTAAGAGTGGCTTGTGCACGATGATGAAAGGAAAGGAGATACTACAGGCTTAGTTTTTTTAATTTGCTTTTTATAAAAGAAAGTTTTTATTTGGAAATAATTTAAAACTTACAGAAATTTGCACAAAGTCATACAAAGCACACTTATATTCCATTTACCCAGAACCACCTATTAAAATTTTGCTTCATTTGCTTTGACATTTGTTCTCTCTCTTCATCTTTATCTCTGTCAAAGTATAACATTTTTCTGAACCATCTGAGAGTGTATTAAGCCCTAAATATTTTGGTAATTTAACACTGATACAACACCTTTACCAACTACCGTCTCTATTCCAATATTGTCAATTGACCCAGTAATATACTCCATTCTAGGATCACATATTTCTTTTAGATGTCTTGACCTTTAGTTGCCTTTATTATAGAAAAGTTCTTCAGTCTTTTACGAAATTGACATTTTTGAGGAATATAACCTCACCCTCCTAGCCAACCCCACCTTTTAAAAATAGGATGTTTTTCAGCTTGGATTTATCTGAAATTTCTACATGTCTAAATTCAGGTATACATTCCTAACTGGAGTATAATGTACCATATACATTATATTGTGTGTTTCTCAGGGTGTCCCATCCAGAGGCATACTTGTCCATCTGCTCTTTATTGGTGATGTTAATTTTGATCATCTGGTCAAGATCTTGTCTGATTTCTCCACTGTACAGCTACTATTTCTCTTTTGCAATTAATAAGCAATCTCTGGGAAACACTTTAAACCATATAAATACCCAATTCTCATTAAAATCCCACTCTCTCTCCCCCCAATTCAACATCTACTGATGATTATTTCCTAAGCCAATATTAATGTGATGGCTCCAAAATTGTGATGCTTCAAATCTAGCACACTCTAAATATGTATCAGTGAGCATTTTGCATTCTATTTATTGTAAGGAAGAGCCCTCCTATATCATCTCTCTGTCCATGCATCCATCATCTATCTATCCAGCCATCTATCATCTTTCTATCTATCACCAATTAGTACAGCCTCATTGATTCCCATTTTTTTCAATGGCTTATAATTTTTTTTTCTCCCTAGTTATTTGGTACTCAGTTGTCCCAGATTTGGCTAGTAGGAGCCCATTCATGCTGGTTACAGTATCCTTATGAAATGTTCCAACATTTTCTTAAAATCTCTTCATTAGCTTCTGGCATAAATATGTGTTCCAGTTACTTCCTGTACCTTTTCTGTCCCATCGCTGAGATGAACCATTTCTTGGAAAAGCCATTAATTCTTCTTACTGGTGAGATAAGCACCAAGATGTGGGTCTTAGGAGTGCTCATTTCTACTCAAGTGTCTTTGTTTCTAGGGAAGGGTAAGTTTTAAGACACTATGAGATTGAAGGCTGCAATCTGAGGACCCAAGCATAAACGACTGAGAAAGGGGGTCACTCTTCTTTTGTACAGCAGGACCAGTGCCCTTGGGCTTCTTCCCAGTGGGCTTGGGAAGATGGCATTCTTTACATAGACGCTCAGACTCTCAGGCCGGGCACCATCTGTGGCGGCAGGGGTGAAGTTCCCTTATCCATCTTCAGAGTAAAATAAGAGATGTGGTGAAACCTGTCAGGGGAGTTGGTGCAGAAGAGGAGAACTTGAGGGTGTTGAATGTGATTTTATTGGATAGACTGATTTGTAAGCCCATGGATGTATCTATCTGAGGAATCCCGGAAATAACTGGAGATACTGCAAGGAGACAATTTTGTGCTATCAAACCAGAGAAGGCTTAAGTAAGTATAAACCAGGAAATAAAAGTAAAAGTACATCTATGTAAAACTCACAGACTAGTGAAACCCTAAAATACAACAATGTGTGTGTATGGGGTATATGCAACAATGTGTGTGTTGCATATGCACACATCATTTATTTATTTATTTATTTAAATTTTTATTTATTATTATTTTTTTTAAATTTTATTTTGTCGATATACATTGTAGCTGATTATTGCTCCCCATCACCAAAACCTCCCTCCCTTCTCCCTCCCCCCTCCCCCCCAACAATGACCTTTCTGTTTGCTTGTTGTATCAACTTCAAATAATTGTGGTTGTTATATCTTCTTCCCCCCCCCCCTGGTTTGTGTGTGTGTGTGTGTGTGTATGTGTGTGTGTGAATTTATATATTAATTTTTAGCTCCCTCCAATAAGTGAGAACATGTGGTATTTCTCTTTCTGTGCCTGACTTGTTTCACTTAATATAATTCTCTCAAGGTCCATCCATGTTGTTGCAAATGGCAGTATTTCATTCGTTTTTATAGCTGAGTAGTATTCCATTGTGTAGATGTACCACATTTTCCGTATCCACTCATCTGATGATGGGCATTTGGGCTGGTTCCAACTCTTGGCTATTGTAAAGAGTGCTGCGATGAACATTGGGGAACAGGTATACCTTCGACTTGATGATTTCCATTCCTCTGGGTATATTCCCAACAGTGGGATGGCTGGGTCGTATGGTAGATCTATTTGCAATTGTTTAAGGAACCTCCATACCATTTTCCATAGAGGCTGCACCATTTTGCAGTCCCACCAACAATGTATGAGAGTTCCTTTTTCTCCGCAGCCTCGCCAGCATTTATCATTCATAGTCTTTTGGATTTTAGCCATCCTAAGTGGGGTTAGATGGTATCTCAATGTGGTTTTGATTTGCATTTCCCGGATGCTGAGTGATGTTGAGCATTTTTTCATATGTCTGTTGGCCATTTGTATATCTTCCTTAGAGAAATGCCTACTTAGCTCTTTTGCCCATTTTTTAATTGGGTTGCTTGTTTTCTTCTTGTAAAGTTGTTTGAGTTCCTTATATATTCTGGATATTAATCCTTTGTCAGATGTATATTTTGCAAATATTTTCTCCCACTCTGTTGGTTGTCTTTTAACTCTTTTAATTGTTTCTTTTGCTGTGCAGAAGCTTTTTAGTTTGATATAATCCCATTTGCTTAATTTTCCTTTGGTTGCCCGTGCTTTTGGGGTCATATTCATGAAGTCTGTGCCCAGTCCTATTTCCTGAAGTGTTTCTCCTATGTTTTCTTTAAGAAGTTTTATTGTCTCAGGGTGTATATTTAAATCCTTAATCCATTTTGAGTTGATTTTAGTATACGGTGAGAGGTATGGATCTAGTTTCTTTCTCCTGCATATCGATATCCAGTTATCCCAGCACCACTTGCTGAAGAGGTAGTCCCTTCCCCAGTGAATAGGCTTGGTGCCTTTGTCAAAGATCAGATGGCAGTAAGTGTGTGGGTTGATTTCTGGATTCTCTATTCTATTCCATTGGTCAGTGTGTCTGTTTTTATGCCAGTACCATACTGTTTTGGTTATTATAGCTTTGTAGTATAGCTTAAAGTCAGGTAGTGTTATGCCTCCAGCTTTATTTTTTTTGCTGAGCATTGCTTTGGCTATTCGTGGTCTTTTATTGTTCCATATAAATGTCTGAATAGTTTTTTCCATTTCTGAGAAAAATGTCTTTGGAATTTTGATGGGGATTGCATTGAATTTGTATATCACTTTGGGTAGTATGGACATTTTCACTATGTTGATTCTTCCAATCCAAGAGCATGGAATATCTTTCCATCTTCTTGTATCCTCTCTAATTTCTCTCAGCAGTGGTTTGTAGTTCTCATTATAGAGATTTTTCACCTCCTTGGTTAACTCTATTCCTAAGTATTTTATTTTTTTGGTGGCTATTGTAATTGGGCAGGCTTTCTTGATTTCTCCTTCTGCATGTTCACTATTGGAGAAAAGAAATGCTACTGATTTTTGTGTGTTGATTTTGTATCCTGCTACTGTGCTGAAATCGTTTATCAATTCCAACAGTTTTTTTGTAGAGGTTTTAGGCTGTTCGATATATAGGATCAAGTCATCTGCAAACAGGGACAGTTTGACTTCATCTTTTCCAATCTGGATGCCCTTTATTTCCTTCTCTTCTCTGATTGCTCTGGCTAGTACTTCCAACACTATGTTGAATAGGAGTGGTGAGAGTGGGCATCCTTGTCTAGTGCCTGTTCTTAAAGGAAAAGCTTTCAGCTTTTCCCCATTCAGGATGATATTGGCTGTGGGTTTGGCATGTATGGCTTTAATTATGTTGAGATACTTTCCCTCTATACCTAACTTATAGAGGGTCTTTGTCATGAATGAGTGCTGAACTTTATCAAATGCTTTTTCAGCATCTATAGAGATGATCATATGGTCCTTGTGTTTGAGTTTATTAATATGGTGTATCACATTTATTGATTTGTGTATGTTGAACCAACCTTGCATCCCTGGGATGAATCCCACTTGATCGTGATGAATAATTTTTCCTATGTGTTGCTCTATTCTGTTTGCTAGTATTTTAGTGAGGATTTTTGCATCTATATTCATCAAGGATATCGGCCTGTAGTTTTCTTTTTTGGTTATATCTTTACCTGGTTTTGGTATCAGGATGATGTTTGCTTCATAGAATGAGTTTGGGAGATTTGCGTCCGTTTCAATCTTTTGGAATAGTTTGTAAAGAATCGGTGTCAATTCCTCTTTGAATGTTTGGTAAAATTCTGCTGTGAATCCATCTGGTCCTGGGCTTTTCTTTGTTGGGAGCCTTCTGATAACAGCTTCAATCTCCTTTATTGTTATTGGTCTGTTCAAATTTTCTACGTCTTCACGGTTCAGTTTTGGGAGCTTGTGTGTGTCCAGAAATTTATCCATTTCCTCCAGATTTTCAAATTTGTTGGCGTATAGTTGTTTATAGTAGTCTCGAATGATTCCTTGTATTTCAGATGAATCAGTTGTAATATCGCCTTTTTCATTTCTAATTTTTGTTATTTGAGTCTTCTCTCTTCTTTTTTTTGTTAGCCATGCTAATGGTTTGTCAATTTTATTTATCTTTTCGAAAAACCAACTTTTTGATTCGTTGATCTTTTGAATTGTTTTTTGGTTTTCAATTTCATTCAGTTCTGCTCTGATCTTAATGATTTCTTTCCGTCTGCTAACTTTAGGATTGGATTGTTCTTGTTTTTCTAGTTCTTTAAGGTGAAGTGTTAGGTTGTTCACTTGCCATCTTTCCATTCTTCTGAAGTGAGCATTTAATGCAATAAATTTTCCCCTCAATACTGCTTTTGCAGTATCCCACAGGTTTTGGTATGATGTATCATTGTTTTCATTAGTTTCAATAAACTTTTTGATTTCCTGCTTGATTTCTTCTTGGACCCATATGTCATTAAGTAGAATGCTGTTTAATTTCCATGTGTTTGTATAGTTTCCAGAGTTTTGTTTGTTATTAATTTCTAGTTTTAATCCATTGTGGTCTGAGAAGATACATGGGATAATTCCAATTTTTTTGAATTTATTGAGACTTGATTTGTGACCTAATATGTGATCTATCCTGGAGAATGAGCCATGTGCTGCTGAGAAGAATGAATATTCTGAGGTTGTTGGGTGGAATGTTCTGTAGATATCTGCCAATTCCAATTGGTCTAGAGTCTTGTTTAGATCTTGTGTTTCTCTACTGATTCTTTGCCTAGATGATCTGTCTAATATTGACAGTGGAGTGTTCAGGTCCCCTGCTATTATGGTATTAGTGTCTATTTCCTTCTTTAGGTCTAATAGAGTTTGTTTTATAAATCTGGCTGCTCCAACATTGGGTGCGTACATATTTATGATTGTTATGTCTTCTTGATGGATCAGTCCTTTTATCATTAAGTAGTGTCCCTCATTGTCTCTTTTTATGGTTTTTAGTTTAAAGTCTATTTTGTCAGATATAAGAATAGCCACTCCAGCTCGTTTTTCTTTTCTGTTTGCATGGTAAATCTTTTTCCATCCTTTCACTCTTAGTCTGTGTGAATCTTTATGGGTGAGGTGTGTCTCTTGTAGGCAGCATATAGTTGGGTCCTGCTTTTTGATCCAGTCAGCCAGTCTGTGTCTTTTAATTGGGGAATTTAAGCCTTTAACATTAAGAGTTGTTATTGAAAGGTGTTGATTTATTCCTAGCATTTTATTGGTTGTTTGGTTGTCTTAGGTGTCTTTTGTTCCTTGCTTTCTGATTTACTGTTTGGTTTCTTTGTTTGTTGGTTCCTTAGGTTGTAGATAGTGTTTTTGTTAGCTTGTTTTCTCTTCATGAATGCCATTTTTATTGTACTAGCGGGTTTAGATTTTTCTTAGGTTTTTATGGCAGTGGTAGTTATTTTTCAGGAACCAAACCCAGTACTCCCTTGAGGATTTCTTGTAAGGGTGGTGGTGTGGTAGTGAACTCCCGCAATTTTTGTTTGTCTGAGAAATATACTATTTGCCCCTCATTTCGGAAGGATAGCCTTGCAGGGTAGAGTATTCTTGGCTGGCAATCTTTGTCTTTTAGTATTTTGAAAATATCATCTCATTCCTTTCTAGCTTTTAGGGTTTGTGATGAAAAGTCTGATGTTAGCCTGATAGGGGCTCCCTTATAGGTGATTTGACGCTTCTCTCTTGCAGCTTTTAAGATTCTCTCTTTGTCTCTGAGTTTTGCCAATTTGACTATGACATGTCTTGGAGAAGGCCTTTTTGGGTTGAATACGTTTGGAGATCGTTGAGCTTCCTGGATCTGAAGATCTGTGATTTTTCCTATACCTGGGAAGTTTTCTGCCACTATTTTGTTGAATATGTTTTCAATGGAATCTCCATTTTCCTCCCCTTCTGGAATACCCATGACTCGGATATTTGAGCGCTTGAGGTTGTCTGATATCTCTCTCAGATTTTCTTCCATGTCCTTGATTCTTTTTTCTTTCTTTTTGTCTGCTTGTGTTATTTCAAACAGCCCATCTTCAAGTTCAGAGGTTCTCTCTTCAACTTCGACAAGCCTGCTGGTTAAACTCTCCGTTGTGTTTTTTATTTCGCTGAATAACTTCTTCAGTTCAGCAAGTTCTGCTACATTTTTTTTCAGGACATTGATTTCCTTGTATATTTCCTCTTTCAGATCCTGTATACTTTTCCTCATTTCATCATGATGTCTAGCTGAGTTTTCTTGTATCTCATTCAGTTTCCTTAGAATTATCACTCGAAATTCCTTGTCAGTTATTTCAAGGGCTTCTTGTTCTATAGGATCTAGAGTATGAGATTTATTAACTTTTGGTGGTGTACTTTCTTGGTTTTTTGTATTTCTGGTGTCTTTTTTTTGGTGTTTATTCATTGTGGCAGGGGGTTTCACAGTCCACTGGTTTGAGACTAATGACTAACTAGGATGTTGTTGTGGTTGCCAATTTGGTATGGCTCCCATCGTGACTGCTCAGTTGGCCTCTAGTGTCTTGTGTGTGTGGTTGCCTCGGGTCTTGGGCTTCTCCGGGGATCCACCTTTCTGGTCAGCTTGGACTCTGCTGGGCTGGTGGATCACGTACCACAGGGTGTGTGATCTCTGTTGAGCTTTCACTTTCTGTACAGGACTTCTCCCCGTTCCGTGTGCTCTGGCCCAGGCTGTTAGATCGTGCAGTGGCGACCCCACCGGGTGTGTGGTTTCTGTCGAGTCTCCGCCTCCCTGGCCGCACGTCTCCCCCCTCTGTGCACACTGTGCTGGGCTGGGGTGTGTCTTCTGCCCCCTTCGTCTATCAGCTGGGCCTTCAAGACCCTGCTCAGCACCGCCTCGCCCAGGAAGTCTACCAGGTTTCTGCTAGGCACAGACGACCGGTCTCTCTGGGTGCCTTTGTAGCACTGTGTAGATCTTTCTCGGGTCTTGTTCACCTTTGTATCCCCCCGGTATAAACCGAGTCTAGTGCCCGCCTGCAGCCTGCTCTCCGGCAGGATCAAGCGGACCTGGGAACTCTCCTAACACACTATTCCCAACCAGAAATTCGTTAGGCTTTTTTCCAAACTGGTGGTCGCAGAGATGGTATCTGCCTCCCAGTAACAGGAAGTTTACCGGGGCCGGAGTCCAGGGTGTGGTGGAGTGACAGTCGGCCCGCCTGTACTTCCTAGCCCTCCCAACACTGGTCGGGACGCCCCACACCCCCAGCCCCGCCAGAGAACCGCGGAGGGAGTGGGAGAGGAGGCCGGCCCGCAGGGTCCGGAAAGCCCTGCGCCAGGCCAAGCAAATGGGCTCAGTGATGGCCGAGCAGGGCGGAGTTGCCCGCACCTGGGAAAATGGAGGCAGCACCGGGGCAGTGAGTGGTCTGGTGGTGCAGGCGGGAGCCGCGTGGGCATCCACCCCCCGAACAGAGCTGTGCCAGGGATCACTCATAGTGCTGTGCCAGGTCGGGCGCTCGCTCTGTCTCTGGTTTGTTGCCTTCCGTGTTCTCGGCGCTGCCGCCTCGGGGCTGTTCAGTCGCGGCGTCGCTCGGGCGCTCCCAGGAATCTTCTTTAATGCCGGCCTGAAACCTCGAATCCTGAATAGGGCAGCTGGCCGCCTTCAGCGCGGCCCCGGCCTCCGGGATCCTGGCTGCATCCACCGCAGCCCTGGCGCCGTGTTCCCTGTTTCAAGACTCGCTTTTGCAGCTAAGAATCAGTTCTTTTCCTGCTCCACACTTCAAAGCTGTTGCCTATAAATGAGGCAGCCTCTCCTGCCGGGGGCAAAGTGGCGTTGAGCCCCCACGACCGGCCAGCAGCAGCAGTCCTCCCTTAAGAGATGGCCAGAGGAAGGTCCACAAGCTTCCCGGCTGCCTGAGGCCCAGTGGCCACCTTTTCCACCTCAGCTACTCCGCGCCAGCCGCCGCAGCCGCCGCCATCTTGAAACTCCTCTCCACACATCATTTAAATTCACAAACACACACATATTCACAAACTAGCGAAGCCTATTACCTAGACAGTATAGACCTATAGATAAAAGATATACACATATATGTGTATGCATATAACTTTTTCTAGGATCTTGTACTTTCCACAGAGCCCAGACCTATGGCATGGGGTATATGGCAATAAAAATAGTCCAATCTCCAGCTCAAAGATTAAGATTCAGATGCAAGGTGGCACTTATTTGTGGTTAAATGAAATGAAAATTAATCACTGTTGTTAGGTGAACTCTGTAAACCTTGTTAAGACCATATGCCTTAGTATAAGAACAAGATCAAACACCTATAGAAACCATCTTGGTCTATATTTGAACCTTGGATAACACCATGAATCATCCTTCCAGGGGAGTGGCTAATTTAAAAGGACCACTTCAGTTCACCCCAGTTGTTACCAAATCCTCTATGAAAGGTTTAAAGCTATACTGCTTTTTTTAAGGATGTGAAGGTGATGTGCTAGGTGAGTTATTGCTTATTTTAATAGATTCTTACTGATTTTAGATATCTAAAGTGTCTGTTAGCCTGAAAAACACTTTCACACTGATTATGTCAGTATCAATTTGATAAGAATAGCTCTCCAAATCATCTCAAGCTGTCCAAACCATGAATAAATATTAAAAGAATAAAAAAAACCCACAAATTTGAAAATATAAATAATTGAGGAAATGTATTCCCAAAGTAAGTTTGAAACTATTATGAGTAAACTTTTCCTCAGTCTTCACACTCTATACTACAGGGATTTTGAGGTTATAATTGGAAGGAGATGTAATTTATTTCTTCCTTAAAAAAATGAACTATAGTTTGTTATTACTGCTGAAGCAGCTACTCAGGGGAGATTCAAGTAAGTAAATAAAACTCAGCCTTTGGTAGCCTATTTCTCAACTCAGGTGGTTACAGATGGGATTTTCAAAAGGTAAAGTAACACACAAAAAAGCATTTTTCTAAAGATTGGTAAATTACATTCTATAATATGTATCATCAGACTAAATGTATTGCCAGTTAATTATTTAGTAATATATTTTACTATATTATTAATGGCTTTCTGCAACATGTTCTCACTCTGAAGATATTAAAAACATGGAAATACTTTTTGGAAAGATTGAGGTTATAGTTCATATGAAAAAAAAATTAAAAGGTAGAAAAATCACCAAATCTTATTTTAACTGGAGATTTTTTTCCCTCCCAGAAGACTTTGAAATTGACATCTCCTTCTTGTTTTAAAATAATTCACACAAGAAGGCAATGGTGAACCATTCCTCTCAAACTGCAGCTGTGGAGCTCTGTTATGAGAACGTGAACGGATCTTGCATTAAAACCCCTTACTCGCCAGGTCCTCGAGCAATCCTGTATGCTGTCCTTGGTTTGGGGGCCGTCCTGGCAGTGTTTGGAAACTTACTGGTCATCATTGCTATCCTTCACTTCAAACAACTGCACACACCTACAAACTTTCTAATCGCATCCCTCGCCTGTGCAGACTTCTTGGTGGGAGTCACTGTGATGCCCTTCAGCACAGTGAGGTCTGTGGAGAGCTGCTGGTACTTCGGGGAGAGTTATTGTAAATTTCATACGTGTTTCGATACTTCCTTCTGTTTTGCTTCTTTATTTCATTTATGCTGCATTTCTGTTGATAGATATATTGCTGTTACTGATCCTCTGACCTATCCAACCAAGTTTACTAGATCGGTTTCAGGAATATGCATTGTTCTCTCTTGGTTGTTTTCTGTCACATACAGCTTTTCCATCTTTTACACTGGGGCCAATGAGGAAGGAATTGAGGAATTAGTGGTTGCTCTCACCTGTGTAGGAGGCTGTCAGGCTCCATTGAATCAAAAGTGGGTTCTACTTTGTTTTCTTCTGTTCTTTGTACCCACTGTTGCCATGGTGTTTATATATGGTAAGATATTTTTGGTGGCTAAGCATCAAGCTAGGAAGATAGAAAGCATAGCCAGCCAAGCTCAGGCCTCCTCAGAAAGTTACAAGGAAAGAGTAGCAAAAAGAGAAAGAAAGGCAGCAAAAACATTGGGCATTGCTATGGCAGCATTTCTTGTGTCTTGGCTACCATACATTATTGATGCAGTGATTGATGCTTATATGAATTTTATAACTCCTCCTTATGTTTATGAGATTTTAGTGTGGTGTGTTTATTATAATTCTGCAATGAACCCCTTGATATATGCTTTCTTTTACCCATGGTTTCGGAAGGCAATAAAACTTATTGTAAGTGGCAAAGTCTTACGGAGTGATTCGTCGACAACAAATTTATTTTCTGAAGAAGCAGATACAGATTAAAAAGATTACTGCAAGGACTTCAAAACTAACTTGGAATTAAAGTCAAGTGCAAAAATACACATTTGGATCTAGAGAGGCAAGTGAAATCACTTGCCAAGTAGGAGGACATTCCATTCAATAGTTGTTATAAAGCATTTGTCATCTTCACGTATTTTGGCATTTTTTTTTTTTGGAACTTAGTGGTAGATGAATACGATTTACTGATTCCTTCCCATTTAGTGTTCTTTCATGTTTTTCTGATTTTCTACCTTCTACTGTGAAATTCCTACTTGTTTCTTCAAATAATTGAAGCATTGTAGTTTCTCCCACACTCACAGTATTCAGTTGTATAAAATATACATGGGGGGTAGGGGTGGGGAGCGCCAGCTAAATCCTTTGGGGAGAAAAAAATCTTCTTTATATCTTGTTTGAGAAGTAAACACAAGATTATAAACTCTTGAAACTTTTTTGAATCTGAAAGAAATTTACAGAGTTGTGATTAGAACTTCCTAGTGATTGAAGATCATCTGGAAAACACTTGAGCTCTTGTATTTTCAGAACCCTGTCAGTTCATCCTCTGCATTTTAGAGACTGTGTTCACAAAGAACATGTTTAGTGATTATGTGGTTACACACTACATCTTACTTTGGGAGACAATTTATTATTGTGGGCATAGATTGAAGAATTTATTATTGTGAACAAAAAGATGGTTTCTGTACTTTTTTAGTAATTTGAAATAAAATAAAAATTTTATTTTAAAGGCCAATTCAAATGAACATTTTTTCACGTTTGAGACCTTACTTTGTAAGATCTCATTTGGCATCGGAAATATAAAACTGAGTGATCCAAATATAACCAAGGATTGTTTCAAAATAGCAAATATCCAAACTAGTATTATACACTCTAGGAATAGCTGTAGTTTTCTCATCTGATATACATTTCTCAGTCAACATGAATTTTAATTCACTTTAATTAAAAATATATGTTGAGGTTTTCAAAATATACTAAAAATTTGAAAAAGCTAATAATGGGGTGGTTCACCTTCTTAAGTCTTTGAATCACTGCCTTAAATCTTTGTTTAGGTAACTGATTTTCACAGACTGTTCTGTAACAGGCTTGTTTTATGAAATGAAAAGAAAAGGTAACTAAGTAAAGTACAACTTTATGTAACTGCAAATACAGAGACACATAAACATTACATGTTATATATTTTATAGATAAACCAGTTTGGAAATACTTTATACAAGATTAAGCTGTTTCATATTTGTGTGTTAATACCTTTCAAATAGAGCTGAGAGTATGTGGAATAAAAAAGGTTAAAGGTTAAAGAGGACAAAAGGAATATGCAGGTTTTTATAGCATTATACCTGTTAGTGGTTCAGACCATAATGTCAAGAACAGGTTTATTAACCACCTTTCAAATAATCGTAATTAAGGTCCCTTATTCTCATTCCTTAAGAAGCAGCTCAAAGCTTGTAAGTTGGTAATATCATCATAGAAATGTGTTCCTTCACTCAATTGCAAGAGCAAAATTTTACTGACACTCATGAAACATAAGGAAAACAATTTGTGGGACTTTAAAAATAAATACTACTCTTTTTACTTGTGTATAATCTTATCGGTAAGTGGAGACTACACTTCCAATCTACTCTTTCTTTATATTTCTGCTCTTTCTATAGACCTTCATAAAGGAAGTCTTTTGATCAAAAAGAACTTGTTTATTTTCCCCAAAACTAACTAGACTATTAATGCAGCACCACTCCTCTCTTTTACACCTCATTTATTTATACAAATAAACTATAAACTTCTCTGCCAGCTGCCTACCAAGTGGCTGCAGAGCCACGAATATATTTGGAACAAGGCATGCTGAGAAGGGAAGCAGGCTTCATTCTGCAAGACTGTCTGCAGAGTAAAATCTGCCCTTGGAACATATTGCTGAACTTGGTCTCTTAATGCTCATGAGCTTGGGTTTCCAAATTGTCTCCTTCAACCAAGTGGAAAGCTGAAGAACTACTGCAAAGAAGGAATTAATTCACTTATGCTCAGGTGATAGCTATGTAAACACTATGTCTCTCACATAGATGTACCATCATTAAAAATACATGTTTATTTTTATGAATAAAATACATATTTATTTAAAAGCATTGCTGAATTCATAATAGATTTTGTCCACATGTAGTTTTCTCAATTAGTTGATACGAAAAGGGCAACTACTATGTTATATGAAGCCCTGTGTATTTTTTCCTTTTTTAAAAAGAACATTGAAATGGAGTAATCAGACATAGAAAATTACAGAAAAATTGCTATAGTTTGCCTTAGTGTTGGTTGGGATTAGAGCAACTTTACAATTATTTAGTGGCAGGACTGTGAATAGTTCATCAATAATGAATTATAAAGACTAGAATAGACCATCATTAGCACCTAGGTCCTCTCAGGGAGCTATTAGAGTAACTGGGTATTACTATGACAGAGTTTCTTCACTTATTACTGATGTTGTAATTGACACTTAAATAGATTTCATGAACTCCTTATGGGGTTGCAACCTTTTAAGATGCTATGTTTATTTTTCTTCACCTGTGATGCCCTTGATTTATGTTTTCACTTTTCATTTATGACACATTGCAACCTACTTAAAAGTCAGTCTTTAAGAATGGCATTTCAGCATTGCATTTGTATTTGAAAAAAAGTAGAAACATACTAGTAATATTAATTTAAAAATCAAATTATATTGAACTGAGCATTAAAGGCAACATATATGTCCTTCAACACACAGGAAATTTATTCTGTTTACTATATTTTAAAACCAAGTCTGTTACAGCACATTAGCAATAAACTTTGGATATTTTCCACCTTTAGATAGATATATTCCTATACTTTATAAATCAAGTAATTTGATGTTCACTGACAATACTAAATTGCTATGTTGTTTCATTTGCTGGTAAATCTTTTTCCACATTACTTTAACACCTAGCATAGTGCCTTGCTCTTATTAAGTCCCTAAAGATATTTTTAAGCAAATGAATGATCAATTCTTCTTTATTTCTACCCATCAAATAATGGTTTATTAGTCTTTTATATTTGAAAAAAACTGCCACCTTCTTTATTTGGTTTTCTAAAATAGAAAATGTTTAATGATAATCAGTGTTTAGGAGAAGCTCAACTTTAGCCTGTTGACAGGGTTTATCTAACCCAATCACTAAAAGGTAATTTTATATCTAGTGAGAAAAAGTATTAGAACATGTAAACTTGCTTAATATTGAGTTTCCTTACCTGAAATGGGAATAAATGAGACCTCAGAAATTTACTGTAAGGATTGTTAGTGTGAAGTTTATTTTTGAAAACATGCCCCTTCTTTTATTTCCAAATGCTGTATACAATATAAATGTCCAGAATGGTGTTCTAGCATCAGGCTGCCTGGGGAATCCCATCTCCATCATCTGCAACCTTGGTTAAGTCACTTACACTTTGTATATTTTAGTTACTTACCTATAAAATAGAGATGACAATGAAACATTCACATTGAGATTTTAAGTGATAATGACCTTGATGTAAAACAAATCTGTATATTTTGGAGACCAAAGAGTCAATAAATAAACCACTACTACAGAAATATTGTTTCTTTCATATTTTATAAAAGTTTTCAGCAGGAAGAATTTTATAAGACTGTTCTATCTGAGACATTTTAAAACATTCCTTTATAAGACTGATTCTCTGAAATCACATAATTAAGCCTGTTAACCCAAAGGGCCACTTGCTTGTTGTACATAGTGCGGGAAAAGATGTTATTTATAATTAGAAATTAGACCTCAGGAAGAGCTGCAGGGTTCTGTTGAAAGAGCCACATTAATTGACATAATAATATGCTGCAAATGGGTTACATGCATGCCTGGAGATACTGATCTACTCAGTACTCAGGACCAACAGAAGGGACCAGGGATGGCCAGTGCTCTTGGGCCGGTAGACTTAGACCACAAGCAGCCTCACTGAGTCCCTTCTGAGGTTGCCCAAACTGAGCAGAATCTGACAGTGTGACACCTTTTCTGGAGGTGGCAAGCAGAATGAGCAACATTCATCACTTGCTTCCACACAGTGCTAAGAAAAAAATACTCCTTAGAACTCTAGGTAATCAATTTAAGTTTTGAATTACTCTCCTCTCCCTGTAATTATGCCCTTTGTTATGTAACTTTCCAGTTCTGCCCACGTGAGCAGAGTGAGATCAGAAGGGACAGCGTGCTGGTTCTGAGTCAAGGTCTTAAGAAGACCTCTTGTTTTTGTTTTTGTTTTCTTTTCCTGCTCACTCTTGAAGCTCTGCCAGCACATGCAGAACATGCCCTGGTAGCCTGCAGATCTGAGAAGGATGGAGATACATGAAGCATCACTTCAGCATTAACCAGTTTCCTCCTCCCCTTTCCCAGCTGCGACAGCCTAGAGTCATCCCAGCTCAACCTCAGGTGTTTGAGAAATAAGTGCTTAATGTCATGTGCGATTGAGAATTTGTGGTGTTTATTACAGGCAATAGTCAACTGATGAACACTGTACTATATTTTTATTATGTCATGGCAAAAAATTACACCAAAGTTAAAGACAAGGAAGACTTTATTCAAGACCATTACAGTAGGGGAGAGAGGCCAGAACTCAGTTTGAACTCAACCACAGTGAATCAAAGGGCTGAATTTTAAGAGCTAAACAGGAGGAGGTTGGGTAGTCTTCCAGTTTAGAGTAAGGCACCCTCCTAAGTTAGGCTCGTACTCTCCTACAGAAACTGGGAGATGGGCCACTATCATCCTTGATGAGTTCATTTCAAAAGATTGGCTCTAAAAAAGGGAGGTCAGAGACCTAGAGTCAGGAATAAGCCTGTCTTAAGTTTAGTCAAGCTGAGAGGAATATTAAAACTTTCCTGGTCAATGACAATGATTATATAATATAAAGCAAGTGTATCATTTTCACAGAGGTCTTATATTGACATCCCAAGTCCCCTCCAGTTCATCCTCTTGTAAGGGGCATAGGTTATCATGTACAATGAAGTGTAAGAGACTGGGGAGCATCAAGCCCAGGTACAAACAAATTATTTCTCAGAAGGAGACAGGCTCTGGTTACGGAGGTGTCCACACATTCCATGGTGATTCAAAAGCTGACCCTCTCCATTATCTGGTGAGGCTGTAAGTGGAGGTTGTTTGTGCTTCAGCGATCTACACTCACTGATCTCACTGAGCTTCTCATTAGAGCAAACCTCTTCTTCACGTATGTACTGACTCATTTCTGCCTACTTTTTCCTTTGCAGGCATAAATTTGAAGTTTGTATTCCTCCAGTTCCTTCTATTTTCACTGTGCAAGCTCTAATCCAGTCAACAAATACTTACTGAGTACTGGTACATCATAGGCACTCTGGCAGGTGCACACAGGGCAATCACATTTACTCCTATGGTTTCAAAAACACCAGAAAGTGAGGAATCCCAAATGACTATCTCTGGCACAAATTGTTTCCTGAACTGAAGACTTATCAGCCAAACCACCTACTGAAGAATTCCAGTTTCATGTTTCTCCAACTAGTCCAAATCTCAGCCATCATCTTTTCCTCCCAAATCTACTCTTTATCATATATGCTGAACCTGTCTTGTTAGCAATTAAAAACCTGGGAATCACCCTTGACTTCCACCTATGTCATGCCCTAAACCCCTACATCCTGGCAGTATTTAAATTGTTTATTCATATTTTCATAAAATAGGGAGGCAAGGTTACTGAATAAGAGCAGGGTGAGATCAAGTTAGGTTTGAAAATGTAATGAGAAAGAAAGACAGCATTGCCAAGAGTTTGGTAAATGATCTATTGAATGGCTGTTTCATGTCACACCTTTAATATATGTTCTTCCACTTTTATGTATTTCTACTTCAAGTTCGGAATATACTACTAGAGAGGGAAGAAATCCTTATCACCACCTACATGGTAGGTGCTTCATAGGACAAAGGCATCTATTATTCCCATACCTGAAATCCTTTTCTGGAGCTTCAGTCCTTAATCTCCCTCCCTAATTCCTGTTATTATTGGAAGGGCAAAACCCTGTGTCAGGAAATGCTGGTGTTGTCAGAACTGCCTGGCCCTCAGCTCCCACACCCTCTATCTGGCAGTTTGCAGTTACCTCCACATGGGGTATTCTTTGTTTCATTGCTGAGCTGCTATTGCAAAGAGATAATTTAATTATCTGAAGTGAAATAGGCAAGATTGTTTCATAGGCTCAGGACTGGTGCAGTGACACAGAGCCCTGCTACTGGGATTTAATGTTTGTACTTGCTACCTTGAATTTCATAATAATTTTTTTTTGGTAGTTGGCCAGAAACAAGGATCAAACCCTGGACCTTGAAGTTATCAACATCATACTCTAACCAACTGAGCTAACTGGCCAACCCAAATTTCTTAATAATTTTATTTTTGAATCTGTGTCTTGTTAAGTAAAGCCCACAGGGACAATGGAGCATGCACCTGTGGCTTGGAACCTCGAATCGCCTGTGGTCCTGCATTATGCCACTTCCCCTGCTCTCTGGGAAGGGGTCTCAGCCACCTGCTCCTCTACCGTCAGGCACCTTGGGCCATATCCAACCTCCTGGTCACCCCAACCAGTGACCACTGCCAACCTCTTCCCATCTTGGAAGAGGACTGTATCCAGTATGGGGAATGTTATGGTCAGGTGCACCCTCTGTAGTCTCAGGACTTTGATGTCCCCAGCCTCGGCTGGTAGGGCCATAGAAAGTTCAGTGGACTACTTGGCCGGACCAAGCCTCTTTTTGCCACCAATTCAAGTATCAAGTGCTTCTCAGTGTGGAGGTTGCAATTCCTTGAGGGTCACTTGTCTGCTTTTGGGTGAGGTGGCGGAACGTGAGAAGGAAAGATGCCCGACGCAGCTTCCTCACCCCCATACTGGCCAAGGCATATACATTCATGGGCTAGCAGGAGGGGGAACCTGGCAGTGGTTGGGCCACATGTGCTGAGTCACAGGGCAGGGTAGACAGACACCTGTGAGGATCATCACTTGCCCTGTGAGTATCTCTGTACCCAAGGGTGTAGGACATTACATAGCAAATATCAAACACCATGACAGGTCAAGAGAGACCATAAAAGAAAGGAAAAAGCAGTTGCTATGGTTGAAGTGTATTGCTCACATGTTCATATACTGGAAACTTCACCCCCGTTGTAACAGTGTTAGGACGGAGGGAAATCCTATGATGGTATTTGAAAGGTGGGGTCTTTGAGAGGGGAGTGGATCACGGGGACTGTGCCTTCATGAACGGATCAATTCGAACATGAAGTAATGAGTTATCACGGGCGAGGTTCTTTTTTTAAAATTTTTTTTTATTAGATGACCGGTAAGGGGATCTTAACCCTTGGCTTGGTGTGGTCAGCACCACGCTCTCCCCATTGAGGTAACCGGCCATCCTTACATAGGGATCCAAACACGTAGCCTTGGTGTTATCAGCACCACATTCTCCCAAGTGAGCCATGAGCTGCTCCTGGGCATGGTTCTTCTGGTGGCTTTAGAAGGAGAGCAAGGGAGAAGGTTAAATCTCTTGCTCTGGCTATTTTCTCACCATGTGATGCCCGGGTTGCACTGGACCTTGTCAGAATCACCACCAAGAAGAAGGCCTTCATCAAATGTGTTCCCTGGACCTTTACCTTCCCAACCTCCAATTTCAGGTATTCTGTTATAAACAACAGAAAACAAACTAACACAATTATATACTTCAGTACCTTAAAGATTATTTTTTTTCATATTTTTGAACATGTGTCACTGCATTTGTAGTTTGTGATGGGCCCTGCAAATTATGTAGGCAGTCTTGTAAATAGGGAATAGGTTACATTATTACCAAATACTGGGCTATGCCAAACCAGGCCAGTTGAACTTGACATCTTTTGGTTATGAAAATCCTAAGTGTTTCTACAAAGTATCATAGCACCAAAAAGAGTCTTGGAGAAGAACTCATTAATTATAATTATCAGAAGTAGGTTTCCTTTCATGATTCACACCTTACACTGTAGGGATTCCTTACGAGGAATATATTATGTGTGAAATGGATTGGCTGGCTTCCTAAAATATTCTAGGAGGTAGAAGCCTATTAAAAGGTGACTTCTCAAATATGTAATTATATTATATATAATCTCCCTTTGCAAGGAAGAGCTTCGCAGGTGTAAAGAACCAGGTATTTAAATTAAACTTTTTCAGTTACTCAGGTAATGTGATTTCTGGGCCATGAAAATTCATGTTAGTTTTGCTGGGGGGAAACTATGAGGTTCAGACATAGTTACAAAAATAACTATGTGATTAAAGACAGAATGAGTTTCTCAATTTTAAAATTTCTTTTAATTTTTAATAACTGAAATATAACAGGATATAATATGATGCAATATTTAAAAGCAGTTGCTTTGATATGCACTTTGAATTTTTCTTTTTAATTTCCAGAATTCAAAATTATTACTCCCTCACACAAGGAAGGGCAGAAATCCAGCAAGCACCTAACTGCAGAACCATGAACAGCAATTTTTCCCACCCCGTTGTGCAGCTGTGCTATGAGAATGTGAATGGATCTTGTATTAAAACCCCCTACTCGCCTGGGTTTCGGGTGATTCTGTACACAGCCTTTGGCTTGGGGTCTTTACTGGCGGTATTGGGAAACCTCTTGGTGATGACTTCAGTTCTTCATTTCAGGCAGCTGCACTCTCCAGCCAATCTTCTCATCGCCTCTCTGGCCTGTGCTGACTTTTTGGTGGGTGTGACCGTGATGCCCTTCAGCATGGTCAGGTCCGTGGAGAGCTGCTGGTACTTTGGAGACAAATTTTGTACCTTTCACACCTGCTTTGATGCGGCATTTTGTTATTCTTCTCTCTTCCACCTGTGCTTCATCTCCGTCGACAGGTACATCGCTGTTACAGACCCTCTGGTCTATCCTACCAAGTTCACGGTGCGTGTGTCAGGAATTTGCATCAGCGTCTCCTGGATCCTGCCCCTGGTGTACAGCAGTGCCGTGTTCTACACAGGTGCCTATGATGATGGGCTGGAGGAATTATCTAGTGCCCTCAACTGTGTAGGAGGATGTCAGATTGTTGTGAATCAAGACTGGGTTTTGATTAATTTTCTGTTGTTCCTCATTCCTACCCTTGTTATGATAATTCTTTACAGTAAGATTTTTCTTGTAGCTAAACAACAAGCTATAAAAATGGAAAGTACTAGCAGCAAAGCAGAATCATCCTCCCAGAGTTACAAAGCCAGAGTGGCCAAGAGAGAGAGAAAAGCTGCTAAAACCCTGGGGGTCACAGTGATAGCATTTATGATTTCGTGGTTACCGTATACTATTGATGCATTAATTGATGCTTTTATGGGCTTCATAACCCCTACCTATATCTATGAAATTTGCTGCTGGAGTACTTACTATAACTCAGCCATGAATCCTTTGATTTATGCCTTATTTTATCCTTGGTTTAGAAAATCCATAAAACTTATTTTAAGTGGGGAAGTTTTAAAGGATAGTTCATCAACCATTAGTTTATTTTCAGAATAAGTATTAGCACTCAGTTGAGAAAATTGAGAACATTTTCAAAATAGAAGAAATGAAAAGAATTTTCAAAATTGGGGAAATATATTATTTTTCAAGTCATCCAGGAAAGAAATTATAGGAAGTTTAAACCATTAAACCATTGTAAAGATATTTATTGCAATAAGTAATAAATGATATAAAGGTTTACATATAT
Organism: Cynocephalus volans; assembly: GCF_027409185.1. Lineage (NCBI taxonomy): Eukaryota > Metazoa > Chordata > Mammalia > Dermoptera > Cynocephalidae > Cynocephalus > Cynocephalus volans. The sequence continues at coordinate 133,071,958 of NC_084464.1, forward strand.
CACCCATCTCAATTTTTGTACATGTCCTTTTCACATGCTCTTGTTTCTTCCAGTTCACTGAATTCTGAATCTCATTCTTCATGTGAAATCCCTAATCATCCTCTTTTATGCTCAATTCTCATTTATCTTCAAATATTCATTCTTTCTTTGTCTTTTTCAGCACTGTAGTAGTTTGCTAGGGCTGTCATAACAACGTACCACAGACAATGTGGCTTAAAAAAACAGAAACTTATTTTTTCATGGCTCTAGAGGCTAAAAGTCCAAGATCAAAGCTTGGGTTCTTTTGGGACCTCTCTGCTTGGCTTGCAGGTGTCTGTCTTCTTTCCATGTCCTCACATTCTCTTTCTCTGAGTGTGTTGTGTCCTAATCTTCTCATAAGGGCATGAGTCATATTGGATTAGGGCCCACCCTGAATACTTCATTTTAATTTACATCTTTTCAGATTGGAGTCCTGGGGGTTAGGGCTTCAACATATGAAATTTGGTGACACAACTCAGCCCATAACAGACGGAGTCCAGGTGTGATGAGACTACCCGAGGGTCTGTTGATTTGCCTTTCTTCTGCGACTATTCCTCCCCGTTCCTTTAACCTTTGCACCTCCCAGGAGTTTTGTGGGCAGCAGTTGAGCCTGTCCTGCTTAATGGCTGGGCAGAATCCCAGAATGTTCATTTGCAATATTGTGGGTCCAGTAATCCAGTCTTGGGATCAAGTAGAAACCACAGGTACTGCCCAGAAATTTTGCAAGTGAAAAAATCTATCACAGAAACACTGGCAAAATGATCATTAGCAAATGGAAACTCTGCAAAAGAATTGTCAATTATCACTAGCAGTTGACATTTGTACACCAGCTTTATAACCTGAAAATAATGTGTACTTCAGTTTCACTTTTTTTCTCAGCAGTTTTTCTCACCTAAAAATAGGGTGTATTTCAATTCTCCAGAATGTCTAGGGATCAAAAATTCTGTGCTAATACTGAAAAAAAAATGTATTAAAAAGAGTATTGTAGAAAGAAAGATAGAATAGTAATAATAACATGTTGAACTTTCAAAAGGAGAGAACAGAACTGAGGTTACCCACAAGTGGGAAAGTGGAAAGGGGAGGTAGGGGTTAGGGAAGAATTCATAAAGGGTCACGAAAAATGATTGCATTTTATAAAGTTCCATATACTAATTATCCTGATTTGAGCATCACATACTGTTCCACTCTGTACCCCACAGATAAGTACAATCAAGTATGTTTTGACAATAATAATAATAATAATAACATATTAAAGCAAAACAAAAACAAAAAACAAAATAAAGAATATTTTGCTGGTCAGTTACTCAGTTGGTTAAAGTGTAGTGTTGATAACACCAAGGTCCAGGTTTCAATCCCTGTTAGTGTCCAGCTGCCAACAACAACAACAATGGAAAAAAGAATATACACAATACATGCTGTAATTTCACATTTTGATCTTCAGATAATTTTATATTGCTGATACAAGAAAAATCATTTTGGAGTGCATATCTGGAGTATTTTGTATAATAAAAGAAGATTGTATTGGAGTAGTGAGGTTTAAATTTTTTTTTCTTTATTCTCATATTTATCTGTGGAGTCACTGACTAAAATGATTAAAATAATTTTTTCTCATTGGTTTCCAATGAGGTATTTAATTTTTTTCAAACAAATTTAGTGCATTAATTATGCATAAGTACCTGTGTCAGGAATGGCTAAAAATAATAAAATGTATTACGAGTATTTTCCTCAAGTACATAATTTTGAGAGTAATATGGACAACACATTTTAAGTTATATTAATGAGGGACAGAAAATTGTCAGAGATGGTAAGTCCTGTGAGCAGAGCATCAAGTACCATTACACGGCAGGTACTTGGTGCTAGTCTTTCCTATAACATTGTCTTCTCAGCCACATGTGGTCCCATGGGCAGAGGGATTAAAAAAGGACGTAGAGGAAACTATTTTTTCAGTAGAAAGGACTTTTGATGAGTCTTCATGTATGTTTGGACTCGCATAAGTAGGTAGGAGTGTGGAAACCATTTTTTGACAGTAGAATTAATATCCATAAATGGAGGATTGACCATGGCAAATTGGAAGGCAATGAATAGATTAGTAGCATGGTAACAATCAATCAAGAAAGTTTCTAGTAATTAATAATTAACTAGAATAACTGATGAACACTGTGCTATATTTGTATTATGTCATCCAAAAAATTTCACCAAGTTAAAGACGTGTATTCAAGACCATTACAATAAGGGAGAAAGGCCAGAATTCAGTGTGAACTCAGCTACACTGAATCAAAGGGCTGGAGAGTTTTTAAGAACAGGAGGAGGTTGGGTAGTCTTCCAATTTGGAGTAAGGCACTCTTCAAAGTTAGGCTCCTACCCTCCTACAGAAACTGGGAGATGGGCCACTATCTTCCTTGATGATTACATTTCAAAAGGTTGGCTCCCAGGTCCTTGAGGAAGACATTCCTGGGTTGTAAAACTGGCAAGAAGTTTTAAAAGGATTTGCAGTTAAAAGGAACCTTTAGAATTTTTCTAAAGTAAATGCTCTAAAAAGAGAGAGGTCTGGGACCTAGAGCCAGGAGGAAGCTTGTCTTAAGTTCAGCCAACCTAAGAGAAACATTAAAGAAACAATTGCAATAATTAAATAATATAAAGAAATAATTGCAATAATTATATACTATAAAGCAAATGTATCATTTTGGACTGAGTTAGATGTTCTGACAGGAAACACAAAAGAAGTAAAGAAATACTTCCTATAATGTCATCTGCTGTTTTTAGCACCTGAAAATACCTGTAGGGGCTCATTAGAAACACAGATTTCCTTCTTCCATCTGAGACCTCCCAATCACTGTAGGCCAAGGAATCTGTATTTGAACAAAAGATTTGAATAGAAACATCACCAAAGAAGTTATAGTTGTCTTTATAAAACTATTCCATACAACTAAATTTCTTTTGGAATGTTTCATGTTTTGTCTGTTGATTTTATTGCCTGTACTTTAGCATTGTATTTCTTCCTGTGCTTGGTATTTTTGCTCTGCTTTCTTATTTTGAATGGATGGGTTTATTTAGTTTTTGTTTTCATTTTTCTTTTATTCTCCCTGACCCAAAATACACATTTAGTTGTCTCTTTCCAGCCTTGAAGGTCCCCCAAGCATAATCATGCTCTTCAATGATGCTTTGGGGTCCTGTTCCACTGTAATATGGGAAAGTCACTGATCCAGAAAATCAGCCATTGGGCATGAAAAAAGAAAAAATGCAGACAAATTAAATTTAGCAAAGTTTAATTGAGCAAGAAAATAAAGAAAAAAGAAACAGTTTGAAAATCTGGCAGCCCCTACAGTCAGGACAGATGCTGAGGGATTCTACTGCTGCTTGGCATGGTTGGTCAAGATTTACAAACAGAAAAAGGGAAGTGATGTGTGGAAAACGGAAGTGATGTTCAGCACCACACCCTACCTTTTTTTTTTTTTTTTTAATAAAGATGACCGGTAAGGGGGTCTTAACCCCTGACAGTGTTGTCAGCACCACGCTCTCCCAAGTGAGCTAACCAGCCATCCCTATATAGGGATCCGAACCTGTGGCCTTGGTGTTGTCAGCACCATACTCTCCCAAGTAAGCCACGGGCAAGCTCTAGAAGTGAGGTTCAGAACAGTGACTGCTTCAATTGGCTGAGACGAGCTATGGGTACAGAACTGCACCACTAAGTTTGGCTCTCAATTTGTTTACGCATGAATTGAGGTTGCAGTTTGTCACTTAGAGCTCAAGTATGAAAGGATGGAGGCTTTCTCAAGCCAAGTTTTTGATTTAACAGGCAGTTCAGCCCAGTGCCTGGTTTTGAGTGTATGTCTATGTTTTTAAATCTCCCTAGGCTAACAGCTTTCTAAAACACAGGTCCTAGGTGGAACTGGGGCAGTCACGTTGCTTCAGCACCCTTTCATGTGTGCTGTGCAGTGAGGAGCCACACTCTGCCCCTGCCTGGAAGCAGTGAGCCTCTGCCTGGGGCACTTTTAGATCCCTTTAAAGGAGTCAAATCCCTGGGTTCCACTTCTGCTTCTGGACCTGGAAACCCATCGGTCCTCATTTTCAGCTCTGCTCACGTTGTGTTTATTTCTTTTCTTGCACACTGAGAAGATGATCTTATTTATGAATTGTACTCTATCTTGTTTTCTTTTTTATCTCTGTCCTTTCCATATATTTAGACCATAAGGATTGATAAATGAACTGATTGAGTCATCTTGACTGAAAATCCTAACTAAATGTTTATCTTGCCTGAGAAGGAGAGGTAGACGAAGTAACACTTGTTTTATCTGATTGTGTGTATTTTCTTTTTAAAAAATTTTTAATTAAAAATTTTTTATATTGGAATATAATTTTTAATGTATCTGTGGGGTACAGAGTTGAATATCAATACCTGTGTAGAATACATGATGATCAAATTGGGGTAGTTACTATAGTCATCATTAAAAAACATAATCATTCGTGACCCTTTACCAGTTTCTCTCTAACCCACTCCCCTGCCCCTTTCTCACCTCTGGTAACCTCAGTTCTGTTGTCTCCTTTTGAAAGCTCAACATATATTATTGTCTGTTGTATCTTTCTTTCTTTTTTATTTATTTTTTAGCTCTAACTTACGAGTGAGGACATGTGGTATGTCTTTTTCTGTGTCTGGCTTATTTCACTTAACATAATTTTCCTCCAAGCTCATTCATGTTGCTGGGAATGGCAGAATTTCGTTCTTTTTTATGGCTGAGTGGTATTCCATTGTATAAATATACCACATTTTCCTTATCCAGTCATCCATCAATGGAAATTTAGGATAGTTTCATAGCTTGGCTATTGTAAATAGATCTGTGATGAACATGGGAGTGCAGGTATCCCTTCAACATGATGATTTCCATTCATTGGGATATGCATATATTTTCTAATCTTTACTTTTTTACTTGAACTAGGTCTTTGGTCTTAAAGGGTAAGAACTTGGAGGTTTTGTTTTCCAGCTTCTCTCCTGACAAGGAGGGGTCTTCTTTCTAACTTTTCTGACTTCTGACTCTGTGTCTGACAGACACCACAGTCTGGACACAGGCATATCACAGAAGCAGCAGGAGCTGCAGGCCACCATCATCCACAGACCGCAGGTTATGTTGGAAGTTGAAGCAAGTGGATGCTTGTGATAGGAAGAAAAATGCCACAGAATATGTCCACATCCTAATCCAGGAAGCTGTGAATATGTTACCTGATGTGGCAAAAGGGACTTTGCAGATGTGATTAAATTAATAGTCTTAATGTGTTTCCTTTATTTATTTTTAAAATTTTATTTTAATTAATTATTTTTTTTAACATTCTATGATGTTGTTATCAGAGCAGTTGGAGGGGGAGAGCGGAATGGGAAGGGGGAAGGGATGGGGGAAGATAAAGGAGGGAGGGAGGGGTGTGGTCGAGACCCATGGCACCACCCTCATTCCAACAGGGGAGCCCAGGGGCCTTCTGGGGATGGCTTGGTCATGGCTGGCTGGATGCAGACTTAGGGGGAGTGTGGCTGAGGCCCTCGGCCACCCACTGCCTCAGCTAGAGAAACTTGGGCATTCCTGGTGGTGGCTCAGTGGTTGCTGCTGGGCTGGATGTGGTCGTGGGGGGTCATGGCTGAGGCCCTTCGTGTCACATCGCTTCCACTTGGGAGCCTGGGGTGCTTCTGGTGGCAGCCTGGTGGTCACTGTTTGCTAGACACAGGACATCAGGGGACGTGGCTCAGGCCCTTGGCTACCCCCATCCAGGCTTGGGAGCCATGGGGGCTTCTGATTCTTCTAGGTTTTATAGGTGTTTTTTAGTGGTGTCCGACCTTTACTGGTTAATATCAGAACTTTGGCTCTGATCTGTGGGGTTTTTGTTTTTTCTTTCAGTTCTGTGTTGGATTATTTGCTATTCTCACCACTTAAACTCTGCACTGGAACTGATTTGTTGTAGTGGACTGAATTATGTTCCCCCAAAACTCATTGAAGCTTGAATTGTGTCCCCCAAGTTTTATGTATTAGAAACTTAGCCCCCTCTGTGACTATTAAGAGGGTGGGAAATTCTATTATTAATTGTAAGGTGGAGCTTGAAGAGGTGATTAGATTGTAGGTCTGTGAAGCAGTGAACAGATTAAAAATGGTGGTCAGGGGTGTGGTTCTGAGTGCTTTAAAAGGAGACTCTGTCTCTCTCTCTGCTTCCACCATCTTGCAATGTGAGACCCCTGGGTCACTGTCACCACCAGCAGATGGACTTTGGACATCCCAGCCTCAGAAACTGTAAACAATAAATTTCATTTTCTTTATAAATTGCCCAGTTCCCAGTATTTTATTATAAGCAAGGGAAACGGACTAAAACATTTGGTTACTTCTAAATGGGGAAATTTCCTGTGGGAACTGTCACTTGAGCTCTGTGGTTGAGCTAAATTGCTACTTTGCTGCTGATTCTCTGGGGAAGGCTTTTTGTGCATGTCAGGTTAAAAACATTGTCTTTGTAAGCACTTCTAAGTCTTGTGAGGTCTGGTACACCTCGGTTGTGTGGAAACTCTGGTCTGGGCCTGAGTCTTCTCAACAAACTACATTCCGTGCAGTTCTGTATCCCTGACAAGTCTCCACTGAGTGGTCCTGTGCTGATGGGAGGGCAGACCAGCTGTCCATTCTGTGCCCCAATGTTCCCCTGGTGGTCCCATCTCCCCCATACCCCAGACTCCAAACTCCTTTCATGGGATGGGCCATGCGATGGCCCTTGTGATGACTCAGTGGCCTCTGAGTGGCTTCTTTTTTCTGTTGTCTATGACCCTCGCTCCTACATGGGTCCATGGGAACACTGTCGTTGGTCTTGCTGGCCTGTGGTTCACCAAGGCCCTCTTCTCCCCTGCCGCCTCCAAGCAATTTCATATAAAGTGCACAGTTGTGGCTTCTGCCAGCTCTTGCTTCGTGTGTTCACCAGTTTCAACCTTGAAGTAGCCAGGGCTCGAAATGGTCAGAGCGGTCCTTTCTTTCTCTCATCGTGGCTTCTCCCGCCTTCATGAACTCCGTAGGTCTCTCTTCCTCTTCCCCTGAGCTCTAGTGGCCCCAGCTTGGCAGTCCTTGCTTTTTAGTAGTTGTAAATTGATTGATTGTGGGAAACGGTGACACTGGGGACCGTCGATTCTGCCATCTTTCTGAGAAGTCTCAAATTAATGATCTTGAGATGAGAGAATAGCCTGGATTATTCAAGTTGGCTCAGTGTAATCACATGAGTCATTAAAAATGTAAGAGGGAGAGAGTATAATCAATGTCATAGTCAGAGAGAGATTTGAAGACACTATGCTGCTGGTTTTGTGGATGGAGGAAGGGACAACAATCAAAGGAATGACAAGGAGTAGAAGGCAGGAAACAGACTCTCTCTGAGAGCCTCCACAGGTATGCAGAATTGCTGGAACCTTGATTTTAGTCCAGTGAAACCCATTTCGAATTTCTAACTTTCAGAGCTCCAGTCATGTAAGACTGTGAGATAATAACTTTGTATTGCATGAAGACACTAAATTCACAGTAATTCATTACAGCAGCAATAAGAAACTAGCACAATGCCATAACTCCCAGACAGGTGTCCCACATATGACTACAGATGCCTCAGGCAGATCCAGTGCTTACCTAACTGATGAGCCCAGATACCACTAGCCAATCAGCAACAACCAGAGACTTTACTTTCCTTACATAGGACAGAGGTAGCTCATGGCTCTTTGGTTTTAAGAAACTGCCATTTCTATTCGATTGAACCCAATCTCCCGAAGCCTGGATCTGTGCTTAATTGGATTCTGCTTGGCAGTGAAACTTCTCCAGTTAGAGCTCAATCTTTGATCTCACATCCATCGCTTTTTCTTTGACAACCCAGAATACAAGAACAAATAAATAAAATAAAATAGAAGAAAATGGCAACATACATGTTCTCTGAATCGACATCTCTTGCTGTCTGCTTTGTTTCTCTCTTCCTCTTTAGAGTTGAGAAGCATCAGTCATTCATGATCTCACTGGCCTTCTCTAATCCCCACTCATTCTCAAGCCACTGCAATCCAGGTCTGTCTACAGCGTTTCAGTAGAAGAAGTCCAGTCATGCTCGTCAGCATTCTAGCTGTTAATGCCAACAAGCAATTCCCAGTTTCTATTTAACTTGCCACATCTGCAACATTTGATGCTCTTGGCTGTACCCTCCTTTGTGAACCTTTTTCATCCCTTGGGCCTATGGGACTACTTTTTCCTGTTCTTCCATCTCTATTTCTGCCTACTCTTTCTTTTGCAGGCGTAAGTTTGAAGTTGGTATTCTTCCAGTTCCTTCTATTTTCACTGCGCAAACTCTAATCCAGTCAACAAACACTTACTGAGTACTGGCACAACCTAGGCACTCTGACAGGTGTGCACAGGGCAATCACATTTACTCCTATGGTTTCAAAAACACCAGAAAGTGAGGAATCCCAAATGACTGTCTCTGGCACAATTTCTTTCCTGAACTGAAGACTTATCAGCCAAACCACCTTCTGAAGAACTCCAGTAACATGTTCCTCTGACTAGTATAAACCTCAGCCATCATCTTTTGCTCTCAAATCTACTCTTTCTCTTATTGCTGAACCTGTCCTGTTAGAAAGTTAAAAACCTGGGAATCACCCTTGACTCCCGCATCTGTCATGCCTAAACCCCTATATCCTATCAGTGTCTAAATTGCTCACTTATATTTTCATAAAATATGGACGCAAGGTTACTGAATAAGAGGAGGGTGAGATCAAGTTCTTTTTGAAAATGTAAAGAGAAGGAAAGACAGCATTGCCAAGAAGAGTTTGGTAGATGATCTACTGAATGGCTGTTTCATGTCACACCTGTAATATATGCTCCTCCACTTTTATGTATTTCTATTTTCAAGTCCTGAGTATACTATTGTGGAGGGAAAAAGTCTTTATCACCTCCTACGTGGTAGGTGCTTCCTAGGATAAAGGTGTCTATTTTTCCTGGACCTGAAATCCTTTTATGGAGCTTCAGTCCTTAATCTCCCTCTCTAATTCCCTCTGTTAATGTTGGGGGGACAAAGCCCTGTGTCAGGAAATGCTGGTGTTGTCAGAACTGCCTGGCCCTCAGCTCCCACACTCTCCCGCCTGGCCCTCAGCTCCCACACTGCCTAGGTTGTGCCAGTACTCTTCCACATGGGGTATTGTTTCATTGCTAGGCTGCTATTTCAACGAGATAATTGATTCTCTGAAATGAAATAGGTAGGATTGTTTCATGGGTTTGTGATTGGTGCAGCGACACAGAGCCCTCCTACTGGGATTTAATGTCTGTACTTGTTGTATTGATTTTCATAATAATCTTTTTTTGGCAGCTGGCCAGTCACAGGGATCGAACCCTGGACCTTGAAGTTATCAACACCACATTCTAACCAACTGAGCAAACCGGCCAGCCCAAATTTCTTAATAATTTTATCTTTGAATCTGTGTCTTGTTAAGTAAAGCCCATAGGGACAATGGAGCATGCACCTATGGCTTGGAACCTCGAATCGCCTGTGGTCCTGCATTATGCCACTTCCTCTCCTCTCTGAGAAGGTCTCAGCCACCTGCTACCCTACCCTCAAGCACCTTGGGCCCCATCCAACCTCCTGGTCACCCTAACCGGTGATCACTGCCAACCCCTTCTCATCCTGGCAGAGGACCATATGCAGAGTGTGGAGAGTTGTGGTCAGATGCACCCTCTGCAGTCTCAGGGCTAAGCATAGACTGTTGTACCCAGCCCTGGCTGGTAGGGCCACAGAACATCCGATGTGCTATTGTCCAGGCCAAGCCTCTTGTTGCCCCCTATCCAGCTATTGAGTGCTTCTCGGTGTGGAGGTTGTAATCCCTTGGGGGTTGCCTTTCTGCCTTTGGGTGAGGTGGCAGACCCTGAGAAGGGCAGATGACTGGCTCAGCTTCCTCACCCCTGCGCTGGCCAAGGCATATAGGTTCAGGGGCTGGCAGGAGTGGGATCCTGGCAGTGGTTGGGTCACATGTGCTGAGTCAGAGGGCAGGGTATACAGACACCTGTGAGACTTTTCACTTACCCTGTGAATATCTCAATTCCCAAGGGGGTGGGACATTACACAGCAAATATCAAACACCATGACAAGTCAAGAGAGACCATAAAAGGAAGGAAAAGCTATTGCTATGGGTTGATTATGTTCCCAAAAAGTTCATATATTGGAAACTTGTTACCCCATTGTAACAGTGTTAAGATGGTGAGAAAATTTATTATGGTATTGAAAGGTGATCTTTGAGAGAGAATTTGATCATGAGGACTGTGTCCTCTTGAATGGATCAATCCATTCTTGGTGTAATGCGTTGTCACAGGCTGTTTGTTGGATTTAGAAGGAGAGCAAGAGAGAAGCTCAGGCCATTCTCTCTCCATGTGATACCCTGTTGCCACCGGACCCTGTACAGTCACCACCGAGAAAAACGCCCTCACCTGAAGTGTACCCTGGACCTTTACGTTCCCAGCCTCCAAACTTTAAGGAAAAAGTTTCATTTTCTTTGTACATTATCCAGTTTCAGGTATTATGCTTTAAGCAACAGAAAACAGACTAACACAATTGTATATTTCAGTACCTTAATGATATATTTTTTTTCATATTTTTGAACATGGATCCCTACATTTGTAGATTGTGTTGGACCCTGCAAATTATGTAGGCCGTCTTATATATAGGGAATAGGTCACATTATTTCCAAATACTGGGCTATGCCAAACCAGGCCAGTTGAACTTGACATCTTTTAAACGTGAAAATCACAAGTGTTTCTACAAAGTATCATAAAACCAAAAAAAAGTTTTGTAGAAGAACTCATTGATTATAATTATCAGAAGTAGGTTTCCTTTCATGATTCACACCTTACACTGTAGGGATTCCTTATGAGGAATATATAATGTGTGAAATGGATTGGCTGGCTTCCTAAAACGTTCTAGGAGGTGGAAGCCTATTAAAAGGTGACTTCTCAAATATGTAATTATATTATACGTAATCACCCTTTGCAAGGAAGAGCTTCGCAGGTGTAAAGAAACAGGTATTTAAATTAAACTTCTTTAATTTTCAGGCAATGTGATTTCTAGGCTGATGGAAATTCATCTTAGATTTGCCTGTAGTTAACTATGAGGTTTAGACACAGTTACAGAAATAATTAGTGCTTAAAGACACAATGATTTTCTGAGTTTCTAATTTCTATTATTGCTTTGTAAATAAAATGGAAAAGGGATATAATAAAAGGCACTAGTTAAAAGCAGTTGCTTTGATATGCACTTTGAATTTTTCTTTTTAATTTTCAGAATTCAAAATTATTACTCCCTCACACAAGGAAGGGCAGAAACCCAGCAAGCACCTAACTGCAGAACCATGAACAGCAATTTTTCCCACCCCGTTGTGCAGCTGTGCTATGAGAATGTGAATGGATCTTGTATTAAAACCCCCTACTCGCCTGGGTTTCGGGTGATTCTGTACACAGCCTTTGGCTTGGGGTCTTTACTGGCCGTATTGGGAAACCTCTTGGTGATGACTTCAGTTCTTCATTTCAGGCAGCTGCACTCTCCAGCCAATCTTCTCATCGCCTCTCTGGCCTGTGCTGACTTTTTGGTGGGTGTGACCGTGATGCCCTTCAGCATGGTCAGGTCCGTGGAGAGCTGCTGGTACTTTGGAGACAAATTTTGTACCTTTCACACCTGCTTTGATGCGGCATTTTGTTATTCTTCTCTCTTCCACCTGTGCTTCATCTCCGTCGACAGGTACATCGCTGTTACAGACCCTCTGGTCTATCCTACCAAGTTCACGGTGCGTGTGTCAGGAATTTGCATCAGCGTCTCCTGGATCCTGCCCCTGGTGTACAGCAGTGCCGTGTTCTACACAGGTGCCTATGATGATGGGCTGGAGGAATTATCTAGTGCCCTCAACTGTGTAGGAGGATGTCAGATTGTTGTGAATCAAGACTGGGTTTTGATTAATTTTCTGTTGTTCCTCATTCCTACCCTTGTTATGATAATTCTTTACAGTAAGATTTTTCTTGTAGCTAAACAACAAGCTATAAAAATGGAAAGTACTAGCAGCAAAGCAGAATCATCCTCCCAGAGTTACAAAGCCAGAGTGGCCAAGAGAGAGAGAAAAGCTGCTAAAACCCTGGGGGTCACAGTGATAGCATTTATGATTTCGTGGTTACCGTATACTATTGATGCATTAATTGATGCTTTTATGGGCTTCATAACCCCTACCTATATCTATGAAATTTGCTGCTGGAGTACTTACTATAACTCAGCCATGAATCCTTTGATTTATGCCTTATTTTATCCTTGGTTTAGAAAAGCCATAAAACTTATTTTAAGTGGGGAAGTTTTAAAGGATAGTTCATCAACCATTAGTTTATTTTCAGAATAAGTATTAGCACTCAGTTGAGAAAATTGAGAACATTTTCAAAATAGAAGAAATGAAAAGAATTTTCAAAATTGGGGAAATATATTATTTTTCAAGTCATCCAGGAAAGAAATTATAGGAAGTTTAAACCATTAAACCATTGTAAAGATATTTATTGCAATAAGTAATAAATGATATAAAGGTTTACATATATCACCCATCTCAATTTTTGTACATGTCCTTTTCACATGCTCTTGTTTCTTCCAGTTCACTGAATTCTGAATCTCATTCTTCATGTGAAATCCCTAATCATCCTCTTTTATGCTCAATTCTCATTTATCTTCAAATATTCATTCTTTCTTTGTCTTTTTCAGCACTGTAGTAGTTTGCTAGGGCTGTCATAACAACGTACCACAGACAATGTGGCTTAAAAAAGCAGAAACTTATTTTTTCATGGCTCTAGAGGCTAAAAGTCCAAGATCAAAGCTTGGGTTCTTTTGGGACCTCTCTGCTTGGCTTGCAGGTGTCTGTCTTCTTTCCATGTCCTCACATTCTCTTTCTCTGAGTGTGTTGTGTCCTAATCTTCTCATAAGGGCATGAGTCATATTGGATTAGGGCCCACCCTGAACACTTCATTTTAGCTTACATCTTTTCAGATTGGAGTCCTGGGGGTTAGGGCTTCAACATATGAAATTTGGTGACACAACTCAGCCCATAACAGACGGAGTCCAGGTGTGATGAGACTACCCGAGGGTCTGTTGATTTGCCTTTCTTCTGCGACTATTCCTCCCCGTTCCTTTAACCTTTGCACCTCCCAGGAGTTTTGTGGGCAGCAGTTGAGCCTGTCCTGCTTAATGGCTGGGCAGAATCCCAGAATGTTCATTTGCAATATTGTGGGTCCAGTAATCCAGTCTTGGGATCAAGTAGAAACCACAGGTACTGCCCAGAAATTTTGCAAGTGAAAAAATCTATCACAGAAACACTGGCAAAATGATCATTAGCAAATGGAAACTCTGCAAAAGAATTGTCAATTATCACTAGCAGTTGACATTTGTACACCAGCTTTATAACCTGAAAATAATGTGTACTTCAGTTTCACTTTTTTTCTCAGCAGTTTTTCTCACCTAAAAATAGGGTGTATTTCAATTCTCCAGAATGTCTAGGGATCAAAAATTCTGTGCTAATACTGAAAAAAAAATGTATTAAAAAGAGTATTGTAGAAAGAAAGATAGAATAGTAATAATAACATGTTGAACTTTCAAAAGGAGAGAACAGAACTGAGGTTACCCACAAGTGGGAAAGTGGAAAGGGGAGGTAGGGGTTAGGGAAGAATTCATAAAGGGTCACGAAAAATGATTGCATTTTATAAAGTTCCATATACTAATTATCCTGATTTGAGCATCACATACTGTTCCACTCTGTACCCCACAGATAAGTACAATCAAGTATGTTTTGACAATAATAATAATAATAATAACATATTAAAGCAAAACAAAAACAAAAAACAAAATAAAGAATATTTTGCTGGTCAGTTACTCAGTTGGTTAAAGTGTAGTGTTGATAACACCAAGGTCCAGGTTTCAATCCCTGTTAGTGTCCAGCTGCCAACAACAACAACAATGGAAAAAAGAATATACACAATACATGCTGTAATTTCACATTTTGATCTTCAGATAATTTTATATTGCTGATACAAGAAAAATCATTTTGGAGTGCATATCTGGAGTATTTTGTATAATAAAAGAAGATTGTATTGGAGTAGTGAGGTTTAAATTTTTTTTTCTTTATTCTCATATTTATCTGTGGAGTCACTGACTAAAATGATTAAAATAATTTTTTCTCATTGGTTTCCAATGAGGTATTTAATTTTTTTCAAACAAATTTAGTGCATTAATTATGCATAAGTACCTGTGTCAGGAATGGCTAAAAATAATAAAATGTATTACGAGTATTTTCCTCAAGTACATAATTTTGAGAGTAATATGGACAACACATTTTAAGTTATATTAATGAGGGACAGAAAATTGTCAGAGATGGTAAGTCCTGTGAGCAGAGCATCAAGTACCATTACACGGCAGGTACTTGGTGCTAGTCTTTCCTATAACATTGTCTTCTCAGCCACATGTGGTCCCATGGGCAGAGGGATTAAAAAAGGACGTAGAGGAAACTATTTTTTCAGTAGAAAGGACTTTTGATGAGTCTTCATGTATGTTTGGACTCGCATAAGTAGGTAGGAGTGTGGAAACCATTTTTTGACAGTAGAATTAATATCCATAAATGGAGGATTGACCATGGCAAATTGGAAGGCAATGAATAGATTAGTAGCATGGTAACAATCAATCAAGAAAGTTTCTAGTAATTAATAATTAACTAGAATAACTGATGAACACTGTGCTATATTTGTATTATGTCATCCAAAAAATTTCACCAAGTTAAAGACGTGTATTCAAGACCATTACAATAAGGGAGAAAGGCCAGAATTCAGTGTGAACTCAGCTACACTGAATCAAAGGGCTGGAGAGTTTTTAAGAACAGGAGGAGGTTGGGTAGTCTTCCAATTTGGAGTAAGGCACTCTTCAAAGTTAGGCTCCTACCCTCCTACAGAAACTGGGAGATGGGCCACTATCTTCCTTGATGATTACATTTCAAAAGGTTGGCTCCCAGGTCCTTGAGGAAGACATTCCTGGGTTGTAAAACTGGCAAGAAGTTTTAAAAGGATTTGCAGTTAAAAGGAACCTTTAGAATTTTTCTAAAGTAAATGCTCTAAAAAGAGAGAGGTCTGGGACCTAGAGCCAGGAGGAAGCTTGTCTTAAGTTCAGCCAACCTAAGAGAAACATTAAAGAAACAATTGCAATAATTAAATAATATAAAGAAATAATTGCAATAATTATATACTATAAAGCAAATGTATCATTTTGGACTGAGTTAGATGTTCTGACAGGAAACACAAAAGAAGTAAAGAAATACTTCCTATAATGTCATCTGCTGTTTTTAGCACCTGAAAATACCTGTAGGGGCTCATTAGAAACACAGATTTCCTTCTTCCATCTGAGACCTCCCAATCACTGTAGGCCAAGGAATCTGTATTTGAACAAAAGATTTGAATAGAAACATCACCAAAGAAGTTATAGTTGTCTTTATAAAACTATTCCATACAACTAAATTTCTTTTGGAATGTTTCATGTTTTGTCTGTTGATTTTATTGCCTGTACTTTAGCATTGTATTTCTTCCTGTGCTTGGTATTTTTGCTCTGCTTTCTTATTTTGAATGGATGGGTTTATTTAGTTTTTGTTTTCATTTTTCTTTTATTCTCCCTGACCCAAAATACACATTTAGTTGTCTCTTTCCAGCCTTGAAGGTCCCCCAAGCATAATCATGCTCTTCAATGATGCTTTGGGGTCCTGTTCCACTGTAATATGGGAAAGTCACTGATCCAGAAAATCAGCCATTGGGCATGAAAAAAGAAAAAATGCAGACAAATTAAATTTAGCAAAGTTTAATTGAGCAAGAAAATAAAGAAAAAAGAAACAGTTTGAAAATCTGGCAGCCCCTACAGTCAGGACAGATGCTGAGGGATTCTACTGCTGCTTGGCATGGTTGGTCAAGATTTACAAACAGAAAAAGGGAAGTGATGTGTGGAAAACGGAAGTGATGTTCAGCACCACACCCTACCTTTTTTTTTTTTTTTTTAATAAAGATGACCGGTAAGGGGGTCTTAACCCCTGACAGTGTTGTCAGCACCACGCTCTCCCAAGTGAGCTAACCAGCCATCCCTATATAGGGATCCGAACCTGTGGCCTTGGTGTTGTCAGCACCATACTCTCCCAAGTAAGCCACGGGCAAGCTCTAGAAGTGAGGTTCAGAACAGTGACTGCTTCAATTGGCTGAGACGAGCTATGGGTACAGAACTGCACCACTAAGTTTGGCTCTCAATTTGTTTACGCATGAATTGAGGTTGCAGTTTGTCACTTAGAGCTCAAGTATGAAAGGATGGAGGCTTTCTCAAGCCAAGTTTTTGATTTAACAGGCAGTTCAGCCCAGTGCCTGGTTTTGAGTGTATGTCTATGTTTTTAAATCTCCCTAGGCTAACAGCTTTCTAAAACACAGGTCCTAGGTGGAACTGGGGCAGTCACGTTGCTTCAGCACCCTTTCATGTGTGCTGTGCAGTGAGGAGCCACACTCTGCCCCTGCCTGGAAGCAGTGAGCCTCTGCCTGGGGCACTTTTAGATCCCTTTAAAGGAGTCAAATCCCTGGGTTCCACTTCTGCTTCTGGACCTGGAAACCCATCGGTCCTCATTTTCAGCTCTGCTCACGTTGTGTTTATTTCTTTTCTTGCACACTGAGAAGATGATCTTATTTATGAATTGTACTCTATCTTGTTTTCTTTTTTATCTCTGTCCTTTCCATATATTTAGACCATAAGGATTGATAAATGAACTGATTGAGTCATCTTGACTGAAAATCCTAACTAAATGTTTATCTTGCCTGAGAAGGAGAGGTAGACGAAGTAACACTTGTTTTATCTGATTGTGTGTATTTTCTTTTTAAAAAATTTTTAATTAAAAATTTTTTATATTGGAATATAATTTTTAATGTATCTGTGGGGTACAGAGTTGAATATCAATACCTGTGTAGAATACATGATGATCAAATTGGGGTAGTTACTATAGTCATCATTAAAAAACATAATCATTCGTGACCCTTTACCAGTTTCTCTCTAACCCACTCCCCTGCCCCTTTCTCACCTCTGGTAACCTCAGTTCTGTTGTCTCCTTTTGAAAGCTCAACATATATTATTGTCTGTTGTATCTTTCTTTCTTTTTTATTTATTTTTTAGCTCTAACTTACGAGTGAGGACATGTGGTATGTCTTTTTCTGTGTCTGGCTTATTTCACTTAACATAATTTTCCTCCAAGCTCATTCATGTTGCTGGGAATGGCAGAATTTCGTTCTTTTTTATGGCTGAGTGGTATTCCATTGTATAAATATACCACATTTTCCTTATCCAGTCATCCATCAATGGAAATTTAGGATAGTTTCATAGCTTGGCTATTGTAAATAGATCTGTGATGAACATGGGAGTGCAGGTATCCCTTCAACATGATGATTTCCATTCATTGGGATATGCATATATTTTCTAATCTTTACTTTTTTACTTGAACTAGGTCTTTGGTCTTAAAGGGTAAGAACTTGGAGGTTTTGTTTTCCAGCTTCTCTCCTGACAAGGAGGGGTCTTCTTTCTAACTTTTCTGACTTCTGACTCTGTGTCTGACAGACACCACAGTCTGGACACAGGCATATCACAGAAGCAGCAGGAGCTGCAGGCCACCATCATCCACAGACCGCAGGTTATGTTGGAAGTTGAAGCAAGTGGATGCTTGTGATAGGAAGAAAAATGCCACAGAATATGTCCACATCCTAATCCAGGAAGCTGTGAATATGTTACCTGATGTGGCAAAAGGGACTTTGCAGATGTGATTAAATTAATAGTCTTAATGTGTTTCCTTTATTTATTTTTAAAATTTTATTTTAATTAATTATTTTTTTTAACATTCTATGATGTTGTTATCAGAGCAGTTGGAGGGGGAGAGCGGAATGGGAAGGGGGAAGGGATGGGGGAAGATAAAGGAGGGAGGGAGGGGTGTGGTCGAGACCCATGGCACCACCCTCATTCCAACAGGGGAGCCCAGGGGCCTTCTGGGGATGGCTTGGTCATGGCTGGCTGGATGCAGACTTAGGGGGAGTGTGGCTGAGGCCCTCGGCCACCCACTGCCTCAGCTAGAGAAACTTGGGCATTCCTGGTGGTGGCTCAGTGGTTGCTGCTGGGCTGGATGTGGTCGTGGGGGGTCATGGCTGAGGCCCTTCGTGTCACATCGCTTCCACTTGGGAGCCTGGGGTGCTTCTGGTGGCAGCCTGGTGGTCACTGTTTGCTAGACACAGGACATCAGGGGACGTGGCTCAGGCCCTTGGCTACCCCCATCCAGGCTTGGGAGCCATGGGGGCTTCTGATTCTTCTAGGTTTTATAGGTGTTTTTTAGTGGTGTCCGACCTTTACTGGTTAATATCAGAACTTTGGCTCTGATCTGTGGGGTTTTTGTTTTTTCTTTCAGTTCTGTGTTGGATTATTTGCTATTCTCACCACTTAAACTCTGCACTGGAACTGATTTGTTGTAGTGGACTGAATTATGTTCCCCCAAAACTCATTGAAGCTTGAATTGTGTCCCCCAAGTTTTATGTATTAGAAACTTAGCCCCCTCTGTGACTATTAAGAGGGTGGGAAATTCTATTATTAATTGTAAGGTGGAGCTTGAAGAGGTGATTAGATTGTAGGTCTGTGAAGCAGTGAACAGATTAAAAATGGTGGTCAGGGGTGTGGTTCTGAGTGCTTTAAAAGGAGACTCTGTCTCTCTCTCTGCTTCCACCATCTTGCAATGTGAGACCCCTGGGTCACTGTCACCACCAGCAGATGGACTTTGGACATCCCAGCCTCAGAAACTGTAAACAATAAATTTCATTTTCTTTATAAATTGCCCAGTTCCCAGTATTTTATTATAAGCAAGGGAAACGGACTAAAACATTTGGTTACTTCTAAATGGGGAAATTTCCTGTGGGAACTGTCACTTGAGCTCTGTGGTTGAGCTAAATTGCTACTTTGCTGCTGATTCTCTGGGGAAGGCTTTTTGTGCATGTCAGGTTAAAAACATTGTCTTTGTAAGCACTTCTAAGTCTTGTGAGGTCTGGTACACCTCGGTTGTGTGGAAACTCTGGTCTGGGCCTGAGTCTTCTCAACAAACTACATTCCGTGCAGTTCTGTATCCCTGACAAGTCTCCACTGAGTGGTCCTGTGCTGATGGGAGGGCAGACCAGCTGTCCATTCTGTGCCCCAATGTTCCCCTGGTGGTCCCATCTCCCCCATACCCCAGACTCCAAACTCCTTTCATGGGATGGGCCATGCGATGGCCCTTGTGATGACTCAGTGGCCTCTGAGTGGCTTCTTTTTTCTGTTGTCTATGACCCTCGCTCCTACATGGGTCCATGGGAACACTGTCGTTGGTCTTGCTGGCCTGTGGTTCACCAAGGCCCTCTTCTCCCCTGCCGCCTCCAAGCAATTTCATATAAAGTGCACAGTTGTGGCTTCTGCCAGCTCTTGCTTCGTGTGTTCACCAGTTTCAACCTTGAAGTAGCCAGGGCTCGAAATGGTCAGAGCGGTCCTTTCTTTCTCTCATCGTGGCTTCTCCCGCCTTCATGAACTCCGTAGGTCTCTCTTCCTCTTCCCCTGAGCTCTAGTGGCCCCAGCTTGGCAGTCCTTGCTTTTTAGTAGTTGTAAATTGATTGATTGTGGGAAACGGTGACACTGGGGACCGTCGATTCTGCCATCTTTCTGAGAAGTCTCAAATTAATGATCTTGAGATGAGAGAATAGCCTGGATTATTCAAGTTGGCTCAGTGTAATCACATGAGTCATTAAAAATGTAAGAGGGAGAGAGTATAATCAATGTCACAGTCAGAGAGAGATTTGAAGACACTATGCTGCTGGTTTTGTGGATGGAGGAAGGGACAACAATCAAAGGAATGCCAAGGAGTAGAAGGCAGGAAACAGACTCTCTCTGAGAGCCTCCACAGGTATGCAGAATTGCTCGATCCTTGATTTTAGTCCAGTGAAACCCATTTCAAATTTCGAATTTCCAGAACACCAGTCATGTAAGACTGTGAGATAATAACTTTGTATTGCATGAAGACACTAAATTCACAGTAATTCATTACAGCAGCAATAAGAAACTAGCACAATGCCATAACTCCCAGACAGGTGTCCCACATATGACTGCAGATGCCTCAGGCAGATCCAGTGCTTACCTAACTGATGAGCCCAGCTACCACTAGCCAATCAGCAACAACCAGAGACTTTACTTTCCTTACATAGGACAGAGGTAGCTCATGGCTCTTTGGTTTTAAGAAACTGCTATTTCTACTCGATTGAACCCAATCTCCCGAAGCCTGGATCTGTGCTTAATTGGATTCTGCTTGGCAGTGAAACTTCTCCAGTTAGAGCTCAATCTTTGATCTCACATCCATCGCTTTTTCTTTGACAGCCCAGAATACAAGAACAAATAAATAAAATAAAATAGAAGAAAATGGCAACATACATGTTCTCTGAATCGACATCTCTTGCTGTCTGCTTTGTTTCTCTCTTCCTCTTTAGAGTTGAGAAGCATCAGTCATTCATGATCTCACTGGCCTTCTCTAATCCCCACTCATTCTCAAGCCACTGCAATCCAGGTCTGTCTACAGCGTTTCAGTAGAAGAAGTCCAGTCATGCTCGTCAGCATTCTAGCTGTTAATGCCAACAAGCAATTCCCAGTTTCTATTTAACTTGCCACATCTGCAACATTTGATGCTCTTGGCTGTACCCTCCTTTGTGAACCTTTTTCATCCCTTGGGCCTATGGGACTACTTTTTCCTGTTCTTCCATCTCTATTTCTGCCTACTCTTTCTTTTGCAGGCGTAAGTTTGAAGTTGGTATTCTTCCAGTTCCTTCTATTTTCACTGCGCAAACTCTAATCCAGTCAACAAACACTTACTGAGTACTGGCACAACCTAGGCACTCTGACAGGTGTGCACAGGGCAATCACATTTACTCCTATGGTTTCAAAAACACCAGAAAGTGAGGAATCCCAAATGACTGTCTCTGGCACAATTTCTTTCCTGAACTGAAGACTTATCAGCCAAACCACCTTCTGAAGAACTCCAGTAACATGTTCCTCTGACTAGTATAAACCTCAGCCATCATCTTTTGCTCTCAAATCTACTCTTTCTCTTATTGCTGAACCTGTCCTGTTAGAAAGTTAAAAACCTGGGAATCACCCTTGACTCCCGCATCTGTCATGCCTAAACCCCTATATCCTATCAGTGTCTAAATTGCTCACTTATATTTTCATAAAATATGGACGCAAGGTTACTGAATAAGAGGAGGGTGAGATCAAGTTCTTTTTGAAAATGTAAAGAGAAGGAAAGACAGCATTGCCAAGAAGAGTTTGGTAGATGATCTACTGAATGGCTGTTTCATGTCACACCTGTAATATATGCTCCTCCACTTTTATGTATTTCTATTTTCAAGTCCTGAGTATACTATTGTGGAGGGAAAAAGTCTTTATCACCTCCTACGTGGTAGGTGCTTCCTAGGATAAAGGTGTCTATTTTTCCTGGACCTGAAATCCTTTTATGGAGCTTCAGTCCTTAATCTCCCTCTCTAATTCCCTCTGTTAATGTTGGGGGGACAAAGCCCTGTGTCAGGAAACGCTGGTGTTGTCAGAACTGCCTGGCCCTCAGCTCCCACACTCTCCCGCCTGGCCCTCAGCTCCCACACTGCCTAGGTTGTGCCAGTACTCTTCCACATGGGGTATTGTTTCATTGCTAGGCTGCTATTTCAACGAGATAATTGATTCTCTGAAATGAAATAGGTAGGATTGTTTCATGGGTTTGTGATTGGTGCAGCGACACAGAGCCCTCCTACTGGGATTTAATGTCTGTACTTGTTGTATTGATTTTCATAATAATCTTTTTTTGGCAGCTGGCCAGTCACAGGGATCGAACCCTGGACCTTGAAGTTATCAACACCACATTCTAACCAACTGAGCAAACCGGCCAGCCCAAATTTCTTAATAATTTTATCTTTGAATCTGTGTCTTGTTAAGTAAAGCCCATAGGGACAATGGAGCATGCACCTATGGCTTGGAACCTCGAATCGCCTGTGGTCCTGCATTATGCCACTTCCTCTCCTCTCTGAGAAGGTCTCAGCCACCTGCTACCCTACCCTCAAGCACCTTGGGCCCCATCCAACCTCCTGGTCACCCTAACCGGTGATCACTGCCAACCCCTTCTCATCCTGGCAGAGGACCATATGCAGAGTGTGGAGAGTTGTGGTCAGATGCACCCTCTGCAGTCTCAGGGCTAAGCATAGACTGTTGTACCCAGCCCTGGCTGGTAGGGCCACAGAACATCCGATGTGCTATTGTCCAGGCCAAGCCTCTTGTTGCCCCCTATCCAGCTATTGAGTGCTTCTCGGTGTGGAGGTTGTAATCCCTTGGGGGTTGCCTTTCTGCCTTTGGGTGAGGTGGCAGACCCTGAGAAGGGCAGATGACTGGCTCAGCTTCCTCACCCCTGCGCTGGCCAAGGCATATAGGTTCAGGGGCTGGCAGGAGTGGGATCCTGGCAGTGGTTGGGTCACATGTGCTGAGTCAGAGGGCAGGGTATACAGACACCTGTGAGACTTTTCACTTACCCTGTGAATATCTCAATTCCCAAGGGGGTGGGACATTACATAGCAAATATCAAACACCATGACAAGTCAAGAGAGACCATAAAAGGAAGGAAAAGCTATTGCTATGGGTTGATTATGTTCCCAAAAAGTTCATATATTGGAAACTTGTTACCCCATTGTAACAGTGTTAAGATGGTGAGAAAATTTATTATGGTATTGAAAGGTGATCTTTGAGAGAGAATTTGATCATGAGGACTGTGTCCTCTTGAATGGATCAATCCATTCTTGGTGTAATGCGTTGTCACAGGCTGTTTGTTGGATTTAGAAGGAGAGCAAGAGAGAAGCTCAGGCCATTCTCTCTCCATGTGATACCCTGTTGCCACCGGACCCTGTACAGTCACCACCGAGAAAAACGCCCTCACCTGAAGTGTACCCTGGACCTTTACGTTCCCAGCCTCCAAACTTTAAGGAAAAAGTTTCATTTTCTTTGTACATTATCCAGTTTCAGGTATTATGCTTTAAGCAACAGAAAACAGACTAACACAATTGTATATTTCAGTACCTTAATGATATATTTTTTTTCATATTTTTGAACATGGATCCCTACATTTGTAGATTGTGTTGGACCCTGCAAATTATGTAGGCCGTCTTATATATAGGGAATAGGTCACATTATTTCCAAATACTGGGCTATGCCAAACCAGGCCAGTTGAACTTGACATCTTTTAAACGTGAAAATCACAAGTGTTTCTACAAAGTATCATAAAACCAAAAAAAAGTTTTGTAGAAGAACTCATTGATTATAATTATCAGAAGTAGGTTTCCTTTCATGATTCACACCTTACACTGTAGGGATTCCTTATGAGGAATATATAATGTGTGAAATGGATTGGCTGGCTTCCTAAAACGTTCTAGGAGGTGGAAGCCTATTAAAAGGTGACTTCTCAAATATGTAATTATATTATACGTAATCACCCTTTGCAAGGAAGAGCTTCGCAGGTGTAAAGAAACAGGTATTTAAATTAAACTTCTTTAATTTTCAGGCAATGTGATTTCTAGGCTGATGGAAATTCATCTTAGATTTGCCTGTAGTTAACTATGAGGTTTAGACACAGTTACAGAAATAATTAGTGCTTAAAGACACAATGATTTTCTGAGTTTCTAATTTCTATTATTGCTTTGTAAATAAAATGGAAAAGGGATATAATAAAAGGCACTAGTTAAAAGCAGTTGCTTTGATATGCACTTTGAATTTTTCTTTTTAATTTTCAGAATTCAAAATTATTACTCCCTCACACAAGGAAGGGCAGAAACCCAGCAAGCACCTAACTGCAGAACCATGAACAGCAATTTTTCCCACCCCGTTGTGCAGCTGTGCTATGAGAATGTGAATGGATCTTGTATTAAAACCCCCTACTCGCCTGGGTTTCGGGTGATTCTGTACACAGCCTTTGGCTTGGGGTCTTTACTGGCCGTATTGGGAAACCTCTTGGTGATGACTTCAGTTCTTCATTTCAGGCAGCTGCACTCTCCAGCCAATCTTCTCATCGCCTCTCTGGCCTGTGCTGACTTTTTGGTGGGTGTGACCGTGATGCCCTTCAGCATGGTCAGGTCCGTGGAGAGCTGCTGGTACTTTGGAGACAAATTTTGTACCTTTCACACCTGCTTTGATGCGGCATTTTGTTATTCTTCTCTCTTCCACCTGTGCTTCATCTCCGTCGACAGGTACATCGCTGTTACAGACCCTCTGGTCTATCCTACCAAGTTCACGGTGCGTGTGTCAGGAATTTGCATCAGCGTCTCCTGGATCCTGCCCCTGGTGTACAGCGGTGCTGTGTTCTGCACGGGTGCCAGTGACGACGGGATGGAAGAATTAGTAAGTGCCCTCAACTGTGTAGGAGGATGTCAGATTGTTGTGAATCAAGACTGGGTTTTGATAGATTTTCTGTTGTTCTTCATTCCTACCCTTGTTATGATAATTCTTTACAGTAAGATTTTTCTTGTAGCTAAAAAACAAGCTATAAAAATGGAAAGTACTAGTAGCAAAGCAGAATCATCCTCCCAGAGTTACAAAGCCAGAGTGGCCAAGAGAGAGAGAAAAGCTGCTAAAACCCTGGGGGTCACAGTGATAGCATTTATGATTTCGTGGTTACCGTATACAATTGATACATTAATTGATGCTTTTATGGGCTTCATAACTCCTACCTATATCTATGAAATTTGCTGCTGGAGTGCTTATTATAACTCAGCCATGAATCCTTTGATTTATGCCTTATTTTATCCTTGGTTTAGAAAAGCCATAAAACTTATTTTAAGTGGGGAAGTTTTAAAGGATAGTTCATCAACCATTAGTTTATTTTCAGAATAAGTATTAGCACTCAGTTGAGAAATTTAAGAACAACTTGAAAACTTGAATTTATGAAACAATGAAATAGAAGAAATGAAAAGAACTTTCAAAATTGGGGAAATATATTATTTTTCAAGTCATCCAGGAAAGAAATTATAGGAAGTTTAAACCATTAAACCATTGTAAAGATATTTATTGCAATAAGTAATAAATGATATAAAGGTTTACATATGTCACCCATCTCAATTTTTGTACATGTCCTTTTCACATGCTCTTGTTTCTTCCAGTTCACTGAATTCTGAATCTCATTCTTCATGTGAAATCCCTAATCATCCTCTTTTATACCCAATTCTCATTTATCTTCAAATATTCATTCTTTCTTTGTCTTTTTCAGCATTGTAGTAGTTTGCTAGGGCTGTCATAACAACGTACCACAGACAGTGTGGCTTAAACAACAGAAACTTATTTTTTCATGGCTTTAGAGGCTAGAGGTCCAAGATCAAAGCTTGGGTTCTTTTGGGACCTCTCTGCTTGGCTTGCAGGTGTCTGTCTTCTTTCCATGTCCTCACATTCTCTTTCTCTGAGTGTGCTGTGTCCTAATCTTCTCATAAGGGCATGAGTCATATTGGATTAGGGCCCACCCTGAACACTTCATTTTAGCTTACATCTTTTCAGATTGGAGTCCTGGGGGTTAGGACTTCAACATATGAAATTTGGTGACACAACTCAGCCCATAACAGACAGAGTCCAGGTGTGATGAGACTACCCGATGGTCTGTTGATTTGCCTTTCTTCTGCTACTATTCCTCCCCGTTCTTTAACCTTTGCACCTCCCAGGAGTTTTGTGGGCAGCAGGTGAGCCTCTCCTACTTAATGGCTGGGCAGAATCTCAGAATATTCACTGGCAATATTGGGCGTCCAGTAATCCCACCTTGGGATCAGATAGTAGCCACAGACACTGCCCATAAATTTTGTAGTGAAAAAATTTACCACAAAAACAATGGCTTAATGATCATTAGCAAATGGAAACTCTGCAAAAGAATTGTCAATTACCACTAGCAGTTGACATCGGTACACCAGCTTTATCACCTGAAAACAATGTATAGTTCACTTCCACAACTTTTCTCAGCAGTTTTTTTCACCTAAAAAATAGTGTGGTGTTTCAATTCCCGAGAATGTTACGTGATTGAAAATCCTATGCAAATACTGTAAGAAAATAACCCCATGTTTTAAAAAGAGTATTCTGCAAAGAAGGATAGAACTGTCAAAATAATACATTGCATTTTCAAAAGGAGAGAACAGAACCGATGTCACCCACAGGTGGGAAAGGTGGAGGGGGCATTAGGGAAGCATTGGTAAAGGGTCACGAAAAACAATTACATTGTATAATGTTGAATACACTCATTATCCTGATTTGAGCATCCCATATTGCACACAGATATTATGTTCAGCTCTGTACCCCACAGACACGTACAATCAACTATGTTTTAACAGTAATAAAAATAAAAAAGAATAAAGCAAAAAACAAACAAAACAAAACAAAATAAAAAGAGTATTGTGCTGCTGGTTACTCAGCTGGTTCGAGTGTAGTGTTGATAACACCAAGGTCCAGGGTTTGATCCCTGTTACCATCCAGCTGCCAACAACGACAAAAAAGGATAAAGATGCATACTGTAATTTCACATTTTGATCTCTGCAATATTTTACGCTGCTGATTCAATAAAAATCATTTTGGAGTGCATATCTGGAGTATTTTGCATAATAAAAAAAGATTGTATTGGAGTAGTGATGTATAAATTTTTAAATTTTCTTTATTCTTATATCTATCTGTGGAGTCACTAATTAAAATGATTAAAATAATTTTTTCTCATAGGTTTCCAATGAGATATTTAATTTTTTTCAAACAAATTTTGTGAATTAATTATGTGTAAGTACCTGTGTCAGGAATGGCTAAAAATAATAAAATGTATTACAAGTATTTTCCTCAAGTACATAATTTTGAGAGTAATATGGACAACACATTTTAAAGTATATTAACGAAGGACAGAAAACTGTCAGAGATGGTAAGTCCTGTGAGCAGAGCACCAAGTACCATTACATGGCTGGTAGTTGGTGCTAGTACTTCCTATAACATTGTCTTCTCAGCCACATGTGGACCCATGGCCTGAGGATTCAGAAAGGAGTTAGAGGAAACTTTATTTTTTCAGCAGAAAGAACTTTTGATGCATCTGCAAGTATCTTTGGACTTGCATACGTAGACAGGAGTGTGGAAACTTTCTTTTTGATAGTATAATTAGTTTGCATAAAAGGAGGATTGACCTTGGCAAATTGGAAGGCCAAGTAGATTAGTAGCATGGTAACAATCAATCAAGAAAGTTTCTAGTAATTAGTAATTAACTAGAATAACTGGTGAACACTGTGCTATATTTGTGTTATGTTGTGGCAAAAAATTTCACTAAGTTAAGGACAAGAAAGACTTTATTCAAGTCCGTTACAATAAGGGAGAAAGGCCCAATTCAGTGTGAACTCAGCTACACTGAATCAAAGGGCTGGAGAGTTTTTAAGAGTTAAACAGGAGGAGGTTGGGTAGTCTTCCAATTTGGAGTAAGGCACTCTTCAAAGTTAGGCTCTACCCTCCTACAGAAACTGGGAGATGGGCCACTATCTTCCTTGATGATTACATTTCAAAAGATTGGCTCCCAGTTCCTTGAGGAAGACATTCCTGGGTTGTAAAACTGGCAAGAAGTTTTAAAAGGATCTGCAGCTGAAAGGAACCTTTAGAATTTTTCTAAAGTAAATGCTCTAAAAAAAGAGAGGTCTGGGACCTAGAGCCAGGAGGAAGCTTTTCTTAAATTTAGCCAAGCTAAGAGAAACAGTAAAGCTGTCCTGGTCAATTGCAATAATTACATAATATGAAGCAAATTTACCATTTACACAGAGGTCTTAAATTGACACCCCAAGTCCCCTCCAGTTCATCCTCTTGTAAGGCGCATATGCTATCATCTAGAATGAAGTGAAAGAGATTGGGGAGCATCAAACCCAGGTGTGAATAAATTATTTCTCAGAAGGAGACAGGCTCTGGTTACGGAGGTGTGCACATATTCCACGGTGATGTGAGTTATCTGGTGAGGCTGTGAGTAGAGGTTGTGTGTGCAACACACTACTCAGCCACTGCTATTTCTCTCTGAGCTTCTCATTAGAGCAAACCTCTTCTTCCCTTATGTACTGACTCATTTCTGCCCCTAATTGATAATAAAAAATCGAGAAAAAAATGAGAGTGTTGGGAGGTAATTTAGAAGGAAAATACACAATATAAAAGGGCAAATAAAGTGAAAGATTGTCTGCAGCATCACAACTCAACAGACGTGTGTTTAGGGTCTACTCTGCATTTTGCACTGAATTGGATACTCTAATAGGAAACATAAAAGAAGGAATGAAATACTTCCCATAGTGTCATCCGCTGTGATTAGCACCTGAAATACCTGCAGGGGCTCATTAGAAACACAGTTTTCAATCTTCCACCCTAGACCACCCAATCACTGTAGGCCAAGGAATCTATGTTTGAACAAAAGATTTGAATAGAAACATCATCAATTAAGTTATAGTTGTCTTTGTGAAACTATTCCATGCAACTAATTTCCTCTGGACTGTTTCATGCTCTGGCTGTTGATTTCACTGCCTGTACTTTTTAGCATTATATTTCTTCATGTGCTTGGGATTTTTGTTGTGCTTTCTTATTTTGAATGGGTGGGTTTATTTAGTTTTTGTTTTCATTTTTCTTTTGCTCTCCCTGATCCAAAATACACATTTAATTGTCTCTATCCAGCCTTGAAGTTTCCCCAAGCATACGGGAAAATCACTGACCTAGAAAATCAGCCATTGTGCATGATAAAGAATAAATATGGACAAATGAAATTTACCAAAGTGTAATTGTGACTGCTTCAATTGGCTGAGAGGAGCTATGGGTACAGAAGTGCACAACTAAGTTTGCTTCTCAATTTTTTACACACGAAATGAGGTTGCAGTTTGTCATTGAGAGCTCAAGTATGAAAGGATGGAGGCTTTCTCAGGCCAAGTTTTTGATTTAACAGGCAGTTCAGCCCACTGCCTGGTTTTGAGTGTATTTCTATGTTTTTAAATCTCCCTAGACTAACAGCTTTCTAAAACGCAGGTCCTAGGTGGAACTGGGGCAGTCACGCTGCTTCAGCACCCTTTCACGTATGCTTTGCGGTCAGGAGCCACACTCTGCCCCTGCCTGGAAGCAGTGAGCCTCTGCCTGGGGCACCTTTAGATCCCTTTAAAGGAGTCAAATCCCTGGGTTCCATTACTGCTTCTGGACCTGGAAATCCATCGGTCCTCATTTTCAGCTCTGCTCACGTTGTGTTTATTTCTTTTCTTGCACACTGAGAAGATGATCTTATTTATGAATTGTACTCTATCTTGTTTTCTTTTTTATCTCTGTCCTTTCCATATATTTAGACCATAAGGATTGATAAATGAACTGATTGAGTCATCTTGACTGAAAATCCTAACTAAATGTTTATCTTGCCTGAGAAGGAGAGGTAGAAGAAGTAACACTTGTTTTATCTGATTGTGTATATTTTCTTTTTAAAAAATTTTTAATTAAAAATTTTTTATATTGGAATATAATTTTTAATGTATCTGTGGGGTACAGAGTTGAATATCAATACCTGTGTAGAATACATGATGATCAAATTGGGGTAGTTACTATAGTCATCATTAAAAAACATAATCATTCGTGACCCTTTACCAGTTTCTCTCTAACCCAC
Organism: Cynocephalus volans; assembly: GCF_027409185.1. Lineage (NCBI taxonomy): Eukaryota > Metazoa > Chordata > Mammalia > Dermoptera > Cynocephalidae > Cynocephalus > Cynocephalus volans. The sequence goes on from NC_084464.1 coordinate 133,101,740, forward strand.
TCCCCTGCCCCTTTCTCACCTCTGGTAACCTCAGTTCTGTTGTCTCCTTTTGAAAGCTCAACATATATTATTGTCTGTTGTATCTTTCTTTCTTTTTTATTTATTTTTTAGCTCTAACTTACGAGTGAGGACATGTGGTATGTCTTTTTCTGTGTCTGGCTTATTTCACTTAACATAATTTTCTCCAAGCTCATTCATGTTGCTGGGAATGGCAGAATTTCGTTCTTTTTTATGGCTGAGTGGTATTCCATTGTATAAATATACCACATTTTCCTTATCCAGTCATCCATCAATGGAAATTTAGGATAGTTTCATAGCTTGGCTATTGTAAATAGATCTGCGATGAACATGGGAGTGCAGGTATCCCTTCAACATGATGATTTCCATTCATTGGGATATGCATATATTTTCTGATCTTTACTTTTTTACTTGAACTAGGTCTTTGGTCTTAAAGGGTAAGAACTTGGAGGTTTTGTTTTCCAGCTTCTCTCCTGACAAGGAGGGGTCTTCTTTCTAACTTTTCTGACTTCTGACTCTGTGTCTGACAGACACCACAGTCTGGACACAGGCATATCACAGAAGCAGCAGGAGCTGCAGGCCACCATCATCCACAGACCGCAGGTTATGTTGGAAGTTGAAGCAAGTGGATGCCTGTGATAGGAAGAAAAATGCCACAGAATATGTCCACATCCTAATCCAGGAAGCTGTGAATATGTTACCTGATGTGGCAAAAGGGACTTTGCAGATGTGATTAAATTAATAGTCTTAATGTGTTTCCTTTATTTATTTTTAAAATTTTATTTTAATTAATTATTTTTTTTAACATTCTATGATGTTGTTATCAGAGCAGTTGGAGGGGGAGAACAGAATGGGAAGGGGGAAGGGATGGGGGAAGATAAAGGAGGGAGGGAGGGGTGTGGTCGAGACCCATGGCACCACCCTCATTCCAACAGGGGAGCCCAGGGGCCTTCTGGAGATGGCTTGGTCATGGCTGGCTGGATGCAGACTTAGGGGGAGTGTGGCTGAGGCCCTCGGCCACCCACTGCCTCAGCTAGAGAAACTTGGGCATTCCTGGTGGTGGCTCAGTGGTTGCTGCTGGGCTGGATGTGGTCGTGGGGGGTCATGGCTGAGGCCCTTCGTGTCACATCGCTTCCACTTGGGAGCCTGGGGTGCTTCTGGTGGCAGCCTGGTGGTCACTGTTTGCTAGACACAGGACATCAGGGGACGTGGCTCAGGCCCTTGGCTACCCCCGTCCAGGCTTGGGAGCCATGGGGGCTTCTGATTCTTCTAGGTTTTATAGGTGTTTTTTAGTGATGTCCGACCTTTACTGGTTAATATCAGAAATTTGGCTCTGAACTGTGGGATTTTTGTTTTTTCTTTCAGTTCTGTGTTGGATTATTTGCTATTCTCACCACTTAAACTCTGCACTGGAACTGATTTGTTGTAGTGGACTGAATTATGTTCCCCCAAAACTCATTGAAGCTTGAATTGTGTCCCCCAAGTTTTATGTATTAGAAACTTAGCCCCCTCTGTGACTATTAAGAGGGTGGGAAATTCTATTATTAATTGTAAGGTGGAGCTTGGAGAGGTGATTAGATTGTAGGTCTGTGAAGCAGTGAATGGATTAAAAATGGTGGTCAGGGGTGTGGTTCTGAGTGCTTTAAAAGGAGACTCTGTCTCTCTCTCTGCTTCCACCATCTTGCAATGTGAGACCCCTGGGTCACTGTCACCACCAGCAGATGGACTTTGGACATCCCAGCCTCAGAAACTGTAAACAATAAATTTCATTTTCTTTATAAATTGCCCAGTTCCCAGTATTTTATTATAAGCAAGGGAAACGGACTAATACATTTGGTTACTTCTAAATGGGGAAATTTCCTGTGGGAACTGTCACTTGAGCTCTGTGGTTGAGCTAAATTGCTACTTTGCTGCTGATTCTCTGGGGAAGGCTTTTTGTGCACATCAGGTTAAAAACATTGTCTTTGTAAGCACTTCTAAGTCTTGTGAGGTCTGGTACACCTGGGTTGTGTGGAAACTCTGGTCTGGGCCCAAGTCTTCTCAACAAACTACACTCCGTGCAGTTCTTTATCCCTGACAAGTCTCCACTGAGTGGTCCTGTGCTGATGGGAGGGCAGACCAGCTGTCCATTCTGTGCCCCAATGTTCCCCTGGTGGTCCCATCTCCCCCATACCCCAGACTCCAAACTCCTTTCATGGGATGGGCCACGCGCTGGTCCCTTGTGATGACTCACTGGCCTCTGAGTGGCTTCTTTTTTCTGTTGTCTATGACCCCTCGCTCCCTCATGGGTCCATGGGAACACTGTCGTTGGTCTTGCTGGCCTGTGGTTCACCAAGGCCCTCTTCTCCCCTGCCGCCTCCAAGCAATTTCATATAAAGTGCACAGTTGTGGCTTCTGCCAGCTCTTGCTTCGTGTGCTCACCAGTTTCAACCTTGAAGTAGCCAGGGCTCGAAATGGTCAGAGCGGTCCTTTCTTTCTCTCATCGTGGCTTCTCCCGCCTTCATGAACTCCGTAGGTCTCTCTTCCTCTTCCCCTGAGCTCTAGTGGCCCCAGCTTGGCAGTCTTTGCTTTTTAGTAGTTGTAAATTGATTGATTGTGGGAAACGGTGACACTGGGGACCGTCGATTCTGCCATCTTTCTGAGAAGTCTCAAATTAATGATCTTGAGATGAGAGAATAGCCTGGATTATTCAAGTTGGCTCAGTGTAATCACATGAGTCATTAAAAATGTAAGAGGGAGAGAGTATAATCAATGTCACAGTCAGAGAGAGATTTGAAGACACTATGCTGCTGGTTTTGTGGATGGAGGAAGGGACAACAATCAAAGGAATGCCAAGGAGTAGAAGGCAGGAAACAGACTCTCTCTGAGAGCCTCCACAGGTATGCAGAATTGCTCGATCCTTGATTTTAGTCCAGTGAAACCCATTTCAAATTTCGAATTTCCAGAACACCAGTCATGTAAGACTGTGAGATAATAACTTTGTATTGCATGAAGACACTAAATTCACAGTAATCCATTACAGCAGCAATAAGAAACTAGCACAATGCCATAACTCCCAGACAGGTGTCCCACATATGACTGCGGATGCCTCAGGCAGATCCGGTGCTTACCTAACTGATGAGCCCAGCTACCACTAGCCAATCAGCAACAACCAGAGACTTTACTTTCCTTACATAGGACAGAGGTAGCTCATGGCTCTTTGGTTTTAAGAAACTGCTATTTCTACTCGATTGAACCCAATCTCCCGAAGCCTGGATCTGTGCTGAATTGGATTCTGCTTGGCAGTGAAACTTCTCCAGTTAGAGCTCAATCTTTGATCTCACATCCATCGCTTTTCCTTTGACAACCCAGAATATAAGAACAAATAAATAAAATAAAATAGAAGAAAATGGCAACATACATGTTCTCTGAATCGACATCTCTTGCTGTCTGCTTTGTTTCTCTCTTCCTCTTTAGAGTTGAGCAGCATCAGTCATTCATGATCTCACTGGCCTTCTCTAATCCCCACTCATTCTCAAGCCACTGCAATCCAGGTCTGTCTACAGCGTTTCAGTAGAAGAAGTCCAGTCATGCTCGTCAGCATTCTAGCTGTTAATGCCAACAAGCAATTCTCAGTTTCTATTTAACTTGCCACATCTGCAACATTTGATGCTCTTGGCTGTACCCTCCTTTGTGAACCTTGTTCATCCCTTGGGCCTATGGGACTACTTTTTCCTGTTCTTCCATCTCTATTTCTGCCTACTCTTTCTTTTGCAGGCGTAAGTTTGAAGTTGGTATTCTTCCAGTTCCTTCTATTTTCACTGCGCAAACTCTAATCCAGTCAACAAACACTTACTGAGTACTGGCACAACCTAGGCACTCTGGCAGGTGTGCACAGGGCCATCACATTTACTCCTATGGTTTCAAAAACACCAGAAAGTGAGGAATCCCAAATGACTGTCTGTGGCACAATTTCTTTCCTGAACTGAAGACTTATCAGCCAAACCACCTTCTGAAGAACTCCAGTTACATGTTCCTCTGACTAGTATAAACCTCAGCCATCATCTTCTCCTCTCAAATCTACTTTCTCTTATTGCTGAACCTGTCCTGTTAGAAAGTTAAAAACCTGGGAATCACCCTTGACTCCCGCATCTGTCATGCCTAAACCCCTACATCCTATCAGTGTCTAAATTGCTCACTTATATTTTCATAAAATACGGAGGCAAGGTTACTGAATAAGTGCAGGGTGAGATCAAGTTCTTTTTGAAAATGTAAAGAAAAGGAAAGACAGCATTGCCAAGAAGAGTTTGGTAGATGATCTACTGAATGGCTGTTTCATGTCACACCTGTAATATATGTTCCTCCACTTTTATGTATTTCTATTTTCAAGTCCTGAGTATACTATTGTGGAGGGAAAAAGTCTTTATCACCTCCTACGTGGTAGGTGCTTCCTAGGATAAAGGTGTCTATTTTTCCTGGACCTGAAATCCTTTTATGGAGCTTCAGTCCTTGATCCCCCTCCCTAATTCTCTCTGTTAATGTTGGGGGGACAAAGCCCTGTGTCAGGAGAGGCTGGTGTTATCAAACTGCCTGGCTTTCAGCTCCCACACCCTCCCATCTGGCAGTTTGCTGTTACCTCCAGACGGTGTATTCTTTGCTTCATAATTGAGCTGCTGTTACAAAGAGATAATTTAACTATGTGAAATGAAATAGGCAGGATTGTTTCATGGGCTTGGGACTGGTGCAGACCACAGAGCCTTGCTATTGGGATTTAATGTCTATACTTGTCTTCAATTTCTTAATAATTTTTTTTTGGCAGCTGGCCGGTAACAGGGATCAAACCCTGCACCTTGGTGTTATCAACACCACACTCTGACCAGCTGAGCTAACTGGCCATCCCAAATTTCCTAATAATTTTATCTTTGTATCTGTGTCTTGTTAACGGAAGTCCAAAGGGACAATGGAGCATGCACCTGTGGCTTGGAACCTCGAATCGCCTGTGGTCCTGCATTACACCCTTTCCCCTCTTCCCTGGGAAGGGGCCTCTGACACCTACTCCTCCACCCTCAGGCACCTTGGGCCCCATCCAACCTCCTGGCCACCCTAACTAATGACACTGCCATCCTCTTCCCCCCCCCGGCAGAGGAGCTGATGCTGTGTGGGGAGCGTTGTGGTCAGGTGCACCATCTGCAGTCTCAGGGCCAGGCATAGGCTGTTCTCCCCATCCACAGCTGGTAGGGCCATCAAAAGTTAGATGGACTACTTGGCAAGGGCAAGACTCTGGTCACACACAATCCAGATAACGAATGCTTCTCGGTGTGGAGGTTGCAATCCCGTGGGGGTCACCTGCTGCCTTTGGATGAGGCGGCAGACCATGAGAAGGGCAGATGCCTGGCTCAGCTTCCTCACCGCCATCCTGGGCAAGGCATGTAGATTCAGGGGTTTGCAGGAGGGGATCCTGGCAGTGGTTGGGCCACCTGTGCTGAGTCACAGGGCAGGATGTGCATATACCTGTGAGTATCATCACTTGCCCTGTGAATATCTCAATGCCCAAAGGTGTGGGACATTACATAGCAAATACCAAACACCATGACAGTTCAAGAGAGATTGTAAGGGAAGGAAAAGCTGTTGATATGGGTTAAGTGTGTTCCTCGGAGGTTCATATATTGGAAATTGACACCCATTGTAACAGTGTTAAGATGGTGAGAAAATTTACTATGGTATTTGGAGGGCAGTCTTTGAGAGGGGATTGGATCATCAGGACTGTGCCCATTTGAATGGATTAATCCATACTTGGAATAACGAGTTATCACAGGCTTTAGAAGGAGAGCAAGAGATAGGCTCAGTCTATTCTCTTGCCATGTGATACTGTGGTTGCCACTGGACTTTGTACAGAGTCACCACCCAGAAGGCCCTCACTTGATGCGTTCTCTGGACTTTTATCTTCCCATTCTCCCAACTGTAAGAAATAAGTTTCATTTCTTCATACATTATCCAGGTTTAGGTATTCTGTTTTAAGCAACAGAAAACAGACTAATACAGTGTTTACTTTAGTTCGTAAATGATGTCTTTTTTTCATATTTTTGAACATGGGTCACTGCATTTGTAGTTTGTGATGGGCCCTGCAAATTATGTAGGCAGTCTTGTAAATAGGGAATAGGTTACATTATTACCAAATACTGGGCTATGCCAATCCAGGCCAGTTGAACTTGACATCTTTTGGTTATGAAAATCCTAAGTGTTTCTACAAAGTATCATAGCACCAAAAAGAGTTTTGTAGAAGAACTCATTAATTATAATTATCAGAAGTAGGTTTCCTTTCATGATTCACACCTTACACTGTAGGGATTCCTTATGAGGAATATATAATGTGTGAAATGGATTGGCTGGCTTCCTAAAATATTCTAGGAGGTGAAAGCCTATTAAAAGGTGACTTCTCAAATATGTAATTATATTATATGGAATCCCCCTTTGCAAGGAAGAGCTTCGCAGGTGTAAAGAACCAGGTATTTAAATTAAACTTTTTCAGTTACTCAGGTAATGTGATTTCTGGGCCATGAAAATTCATGTTAGTTTTGCTGGGGGGAAACTATGAGGTTCAGACATAGTTACAAAAATAACTATGTGATTAAAGACAGAATGAGTTTCTCAACTTTAAAATTGCTTTTAATTTTTAATACTGAAATATAACAGGATATAATATGAGGCAATATTTAAAAGCAGTTGCTTTGATATGCACTTTGAATTTTTCTTTTTAATTTCCAGAATTCAAAATTATTACTCCCTCACACAAGGAAGGGCAGAAACCCAGCAAGCACCTAACTGCAGAACCATGAACAGCAATTTTTCCCACCCCGTTGTGCAGCTGTGCTATGAGAATGTGAATGGATCTTGTATTAAAACCCCCTACTCGCCTGGGTTTCGGGTGATTCTGTACACAGCCTTTGGCTTGGGGTCCTTACTGGCCATATTGGGAAACCTCTTGGTGATGACTTCAGTTCTTCATTTCAGGCAGCTGCACTCTCCAGCCAATCTTCTCATCGCCTCTCTGGCCTGTGCTGACTTTTTGGTGGGTGTGACCGTGATGCCCTTCAGCATGGTCAGGTCCGTGGAGAGCTGCTGGTACTTTGGAGACAAATTTTGTACCTTTCACAGCTGCTGTGATGTGGCATTTTGTTATTCTTCTCTCTTCCACCTGTGCTTCATCTCCGTCGACAGGTACATCGCTGTTACAGACCCTCTGGTCTATCCTACCAAGTTCACGGTGCGTGTGTCAGGAATTTGCATCAGCATCTCCTGGATCCTGCCCCTGGTGTACAGTGGTGCTGTGTTCTGCACGGGTGCCAGTGACGACGGGATGGAAGAATTAGTAAGTGCCCTCAACTGTGTAGGAGGATGTCAGATTGTTGTGAATCAAGACTGGGTTTTGATTAATTTTCTGTTGTTCTTCATTCCTACTTTTGTTATGATAATTCTTTACAGTAAGATTTTTCTTGTAGTTAAACAACAAGCTATAAAAATGGAAAGTACTAGTAGCAAAGCAGAATCATCCTTCCAGAGTTACAAAGCCAGAGTGGCCAAGAGAGAGAGAAAAGCTGCTAAAACCCTGGGGGTCACAGTGATAGCATTTATGATTTCGTGGTTACCGTATACTATTGATACATTAATTGATGCTTTTATGGGCTTCATAACTCCTGCCTATATTTATGAAATTTGCTGCTGGGGTGCTTATTATAACTCAGCTATAAATCCTTTGATTTATGCCTTATTTTATCCTTGGTTTAGAAAAGCCATAAAACTTATTTTAAGTGGGGAAGTTTTAAAGGATAGCTCATCAACCATTAGTTTATTTTCAGAATAAGTGTTGGTACTCAGTTGAGAAAATTAAGAATGATTTCAAGTTTTAATTTATGCTACAATTAAGTAAAATAAATAAAACCTTTCCTAATTGGGGAAATGTATTATTTTTCAAATTAGCCAGGAAGAAATTATGGGAAGTTTAAACCATTAAACTACTGTGAAGATATTTACTACAATAAATAATAAATGATAAAGTAGTTTACATATGTCACCCATCTCAATTTTTGTACATGTCCTTTTCACATGCCCTTGTTTCTTCCAATTCAGTGAATTCTGAGTCTCATTCTTGAATGTGAACCCCTAATCATCCTCTTCTATGCTCAATTCTCATTTATCTTCAAATGGTCGTTCTTTCCTTGTCTTTTGCAACACTGTTTGTTTGCTGGGGCTGTCATAACAACGTACCACCGACTGGGTGGCTTAAACAAAGAAACTTATTTTCTCATGGCTCTAGAGGCTAGAAGTTCAAGATCAAGATATCAGCAGGCTTGGGGTTTTTTGGGACCTTTCTCCTTGGCTTGCAGGTAGCTGTCTTCTTTGTGTGTCCTCACATTCTCATTCTCTATGTGTGTTTGTGTCCTAATCTTTTCTTATAAGGGCATGAATCATATCAGATTAGTGCCCAACCTAAATACCTCATTTTAACTTAAGTGTTTTCAGACTGGAGGCCTGGGCGTTAGGACTTCAACATGTGAATTAGGGTGACACAACTCAGACCATAACAGACACAGTCCAGGTGTGATGGCACTACCAGAGGGTCTGTTGATTTGCTGCTCTTCTTTGACTATTCCTTTCTGTTCCTTTAATCTTTGTACTCTAAGAGTTTTCGGGGTAGCCGGTGGGCCTTTTCTGCTTAATGGCTGGGTACTCAGAATGTTCATTCGCAATATTGTGGGACCAGTAATTCAGCTTTGGGATCAGGTAGTAACCACAGACATTGTCAAGAAATTTTGCAAGTGAAAAAAATCTACCACAAAAAGACTGGCATAATGATCATTAGCAATTGGAAACTCTGCAAAAGAATTATCAATAATCACTTGCAGTTATCATTTTTATACAAGCTTTTATCACCTGAAAATAATGTGTAGTTCAAGTCCCTAGAATTTTGTGGGATCAAAAATTCTATGAAAATACTGCAAAAAAAAAACAAAAAAAACCCAGGTATTAAAAAGAGTACTGTGGAAAGATACAACAATCACTATAATACATTGAACTTTGAAAAGGAGAGAACAAAAGTGAGGTTACCCACAGGTGGGATAGGGGGAGAGAGAGGGGGTGACAGGGAGGAATTGGTAAAGGGTCATGAAAGACGATTACATAGTATAATATTGAATATACTAATTATCCTGATTTCAGCATCCCATATTGCTCACAGGTATTGATATTCAACTCTGTACCCCACAGATATGTACAATCAACTGTTTCAATAATAGTAATTTAAAAAAATAAAGCAAAAGTCAAACAATAAGAAAACAAAATAAAAAGAATATTGTGCTGGCTGGTTACTCAGCTGGTTAGAGGGTGGTGTTGATAATACCAAGGTCCAGGGTTCGAGCTCTGTTACCGTCCAGTTGGCAACAACAACAACAGAGAAGAGTATAAACAATGCACACTGTAATTTCATGTTCTGATCTCTGGAATATTTTACACTTTTGATTCAATAAAAATCATTTTGGAATGCATACCTGAAGTATTTTATATAATGAAACTAAATTTAGTGGAATAGTGGTGTATAAACTTTACTTTTCTTTTTTCTTGTATTTATCTGTGGAGTCACTAATTAAAATGATTAATTTTTTTTCTCATTGGTTTCCAATGAGGCGTTCAATTTTTTAAAAACAAATTTTGAGCATTAATTATGTGTAAGTACCTGTGTCAGGAATGGCTAAGAATAAAATATATATTACGAGTATTTTCCACAAGTAAATAATTTTGAGGGTTTTATGGTCAACATTTTAAATTATATTAGTGAGGGACAGAAAAGTGTCAGAGATGGTTAAGTCCTGTGAGTAGAGGACCAAGTACCACTACAAGGTTGGTACTTGGTGCTAGTCCTTCCTATAACATTGTCTTCCCAGCCACATGTGGTCCCATGGCCTGAGGATTCAGAAAGGAGTTAGAGGAGATTTTATTTTTTCAGCAGAAAGAACTTTTGATGCATCTACAAGTATGTTTTATGTTTGGACTTGCATAAGTAGACAGGAGTGTGGAAACCTTTTTTTTTGTCAGTATAATTAGTTTGCATGAAAGGAGGATTGACCTTGGCAAATTGGAAGGCAGTGAGTAGATTAGTAGCATGGTAACAATCAGTAAGTAAAGTTTCATGCTGTCACTTAACTATACTCAGTAGATCAGGCCAGCTGCAGCAGATTAAAAAGAGGATATCATGCTCCTTATTTTTAGAGTATAGAGGACAAACAAAAAAAATTAAGTGAAAGAGTGGGATAATAGTTCTATTCAATAAATTTTCTGTATAATTGCACTGTGGCTTAATTAAATTATAGATAATGAATGTGACAGAGTTCAAAGGTAAATTAAAATATTTTGAAAATCCCATGGGAAAGCAAAATATTTTGTTTGGAATAATACCAAAACCTCCAATATATGGTTACATGTCACTTAACAATGGGGATACTGTCTGAGAAATGTGTCATTGTGTGAACATCATAGAGTGTATACCTAGATGGTATATCATACTACACACCTAGATTGTATGGTACAGTCTATTGCTCCTAGGCTACAAACCTATGCAGCATGTTACTGTACTGAATACTGTAAACAATTATAACACAATGTTAAGTGCTAGTATTTGTGTATATAAACATCTGAACATATGAAAGTACAGTGAAAATATGGTGTAAAAGATAAAAAATGGTCATATATGTGGTCTGTAATTGACTGAAACATTGTTTTGTGGCACATGATTGTAATTTTAAATATGGGGTTTCTTTTGAACATGTAGTGGGTGTGTGGAATTTCACAAAGGAGAGAGAAGATAGGAGATTACAGTTTTCCATATTCTTCACGACAGTCTTTCCTAAATATGACTGCCCCAGATGTGCTGATGATGACTTTCTGATTATACAAGCATGTAATGCCTTTGTTGGTACTACAGAGTAGACTCCCTGGCCATAGATGACTGATTAGAGTTGGACACATAATCCCAGGAAAACTCATAAATATGCTTGATTGAGTCCATTTCATTTTCACTCAAGAGAATATAAACTAAGATACCAGAGAATGTTAATATTGAGTATTAGAGCGAAGTTTCCTGCATCTTGAGGCTCATGTCCAGGTAAAGACAAGATGGTCCAATATTATCACATTGTATAAACATCATTTTACAAGTATTAGTTAATACAATCATATGAGAGAAAGAATAAGTATAGGAATTCAAAAATAGGAAGTTAAAATATCATTATTTACAGATAATATGACTGAAAATAAATTTGTCTAAATTTGCCTTGTTACCGTTGTGAACTAATCCCAGACATCAACAACTCTTTTCCTGACCTGGAAACAAAGATTGTGAACATATATTTCCCGCAATTATTTAGTTTCCTTAAGGTGTAAATGTACTCAGTGGCTTTGGGAGCTAGAGTTTTTAGGCTTATAGGGATTGAGCAAGACATTAATAGGCTAGCCACCTGCTTCAGCTCTAGGGATTCCATGATCAACTAGTCAGTGTTACAGATTTCTGCAAGTCATACAATTCTGATATTCTGACTACTGCTTTAAGTCTGCTGTCCATTTTGATAACTATATCTACTTGGTCTTTGGAGGTTCATTGCCACCACTTGGTCTCCATGGGCTTGGGATTCCATCACCATCATTGCATTCAGAGATCCCCATTTAATTGTAGCAGCTTCCACGGTAATTTCTGATGCGTAGATGGGCCTACAGCAGAACACTTCAAGGATGTCAGGGTCCTTTCACAGATTTATTTCTTGTAGCTATGGTGAAGGGCATATCCTCTGAACTCTCCTGCACTGAGTGAGCCTGTCTTAAATAAATCCACTCAAGCATTTCAATTCACCTAAGTATTTGTATACCTTTCTTGACAGTAGACCAAGGAAATTCTGACATATTGTCTTCAGTTGGTATAGGCAGTATTTGGGTCCATATTTGTCAACCAACCAAAAAATCTGTTAGAGCTATTCCAAGCCCCTTGAACTAAAACTCTGAATCCAGAATGTCTGCTTAGTCAGCTCATATCAATACATTCACCCCAATTTGACTCTACATTCCTTCCACATTGGTATCACATAATTGGGATCCAATTCCACAGATATTCTTCAGGTTTCTGTTAATATGGACTGGCAAAGTCATCCAACTCTTCTGGCTTGTGTTGGGCCTCCCCATGGGTCACACTATGTATATCAACCTTCTGGGCCTGCTCGGACCTGAGTCTGATCATACATCTAGCAGCAAGGAGAAGTGTTAGGATAGGTCCTGAGGAGGATCAGCACTACACTGTGAGGCAAATAAGGCAGGAGAGGCCATCAGAGGGTCTTCAGGCAAAGCAGAAACAGCTGCCTCTAACAGCAGAAAAGGCTTGAGCCAATTTAGGACTTTGAGGTACCCAGTTTCATCAAAATAAGCCTATATGTCACTGTCCTAATTTTAAAGATCCCATCTAAATTGATGATAGGATTTAACAAAAGAGACCCTGGGAAACTGGGAATTGAATTTGCTTTGGAATCCAGCTATGTACAGGTATCTACAGTTTTCAGAAACTAAGTACTGTGGCTATAGACAGTAAGAGGTTCTTTCAATGTATTCATAGATGCTTTCAGGTCCCTCATATGGACCTTGAGCTAGGAATTTAAAGCCTCTTGAATTCATTCCCCCCCAAGTTCTCCAGAGCAGTTAAAAGTAACTAACCAATCCATTATACTCCTCATTTTTGTTAAAATGTTGTAAGGCAGGAAATCCTTGGTCACCCAGAGCCTTGTCTTCTGTAGGCACTTGATTCCAGTTATCTACAGATGAGAATTTGAGTAGACGTTTGCACCTGTACGCCATGGACTACCAGTTTCCTCTCTACCACTGGAAACAGGGTCATTGATGCTTTTAAATATAATTATATCGGAGAACCAAGTATAGGAAACCCAGAACCAGCTTAGAAATATCCTCTTAAGATTCAGTTTCTCCGGAACATAGTTCTTTGATCATTATGTGATGTCTTTCTCCATTTCTTAAAGTAGTATTTGTCATGAATTCTACATTGTCTGCTATGTATATAACAGCAGCTGCTTTTTTATGCTTACTATTTGTATAGCATATCTTTTTAAATACTTTTTTTCCAAACGTTTTGACTGTTTAAATATAAAGTGTCTCCTGTAGGCAGCGTACAGATGGGATTGCTTTTTTAATGCAGTCTGACAATCTTGCCCGTTAGTTGTAGTGTTTAACACATTACATCTAACGTAATTTTTTATATATATTTGGGTTTAATTCTATTATCTTGCTCTTTATTTTTCATTTGTTCCTTTTGTATTTTGTTTGTTTCTCTTTTCCTGACTTATTTGGGCTAATTAAACACTTTTAGTTTCTATTAATTGTTTTCTATTGACTTCTTAACTATGGAGAAATATATTTATGGATTAGCAGACTCAATACTTAAGATGTCCAATCCTTCAATGACATTAAGAAAATATATAAACCCTAAATATGTATGCCCCTAATTACAGAGCATCTATATTCACAAACCATAAATGACAAAATTAAAAAGAGAAATAAACAAATTTACCATCCTGATAAGTATTTCAGTATATCTCTCTCCATAACTGATTTATAAACTCAATTTTCTACCAAGAAAAATTCCACGGGTTTTTTTTCTTTTTTGGCAGAAATTGGCATGGTGATTCTAAAAGTTGTATGAAACATCAGAAGACATAGACTGGCCTGAAAAATTTTCAATAGGACAACAAAGTGGAAAACTTATATAATCTGATGTCAAGTCTTACTGTAAAGCTTCAGTTAAGACAGTGAGGCATTTGGACTAAACATAGATATATAAACTAACGTAATAGAATAGAGAGCCCAGAAATAGGCCCACACGTAAATAGTTGATTGGTTTTTGGTAAAGGAACAAACATCATTTACTGGAGAAAGAATAGTCAAGAAACACTGCTAGAGTTGCTGAATATCCATATACTACCACTACTGCTACTACTACTAAACTTCAAACCCTTCCTAACAACATATGTAAAATTAATATGAAATGAATCATAGACCTAACCATAAGAACTAAAATTACAAAAATTCTAGAAGGAACATGGAAGAAAACAGTTCTGACATTAGGTTTGGCAAAGGCTTCTTACATAAAAAACAAAGGCACTAATTATAAAAGAAAAGTTGGATTTTATGAAAATTAAAATCTTTTACTTATCAAAAACACTGTTAAGAAATTAAATGTAAATATTCATAGCATATATCTGGAAAGACTTATACCCAGACAACTCAATAATAAAAAAACTTAAAACCCAATAAAAAATGGGCAAAAATGTCTATGGATGTTTCACCAAAATGGATTCATTAGTGGCCAATAACAACATTAAAAGATGCTCAGCAACATTATTCATCAATTTAAAAACATGAGATACTATTACAAACCCCATAGAATGGATAAAATAAAAAGAAATGGTAATACCAAGTGTTGAAGAGGACCTGCTGCAATTGGAATACTCATAGATTGCTGATGGGAATATAAAATGGTGCAATTACTTTAAAAGACAGTTTGTAGTTTCTTATATAGCTAAAAATTTGCTTCCCATATGATCCACCCATTCTGCTTCAGGTATTTACCCAAAAGAAATGAAAACATGTGTCTATGCAAATAATTATATATGATTTTTCATAGCAACACTATTAAATAACTATCCCAAACTGAACACTGTCCAAATGTCTAGCAACAGGTATATGAGTAAAATAAGTGTGGCATATTCATACAATTGAATACTACTTAACAATAACAAGAAATGGACTACTAATATACCCAGTAACGGGTATCTCACAGACATTGAGCTGAGTGAAAGAAGCTGGTTGCAGAAGAGTACATACTGTATGACTCTATTCACATGTGATTTTTAGAGCAGGCAAAACTAATCTGAAGTGATAGAACTGAGATCACTGGTTGCCTAAAGCAGGAGAGGGGAAGTGGGGGTGAAATTGACTGCAAAGGGCAAGAGAAAATTTCTGGAGTGTTGGAAATATTCTATGTCTTGATTACGGTGGTGGTTACATGGGTGGATACATTTGTCAAAAGTCATTTATCTGTACACTTTAAAAGTGAGAAATTTTCAAATAAATTATACCTCAATGCAAAAAAGCTGATTTTAAAAAATGGCTTGAAGTCATTCATTAGAAAAATCTTTTGAAAGCCTAAAATGATTTCTGCTCTAGAGTTCTAAGAGGAAAAGGAAATTTGTCAAAGATAGAATAGAAACATATATTGGAATCGCCACATTCCAAAGATTCTTTCTACATTTTATTTCTTTAGTATCTTCCCAACAGTTCCCATTAAAAACAACCGTGAAAACCTTAGAAAGAACTACTTTTTATTTGTATTTACACCTCACGTATTTCCACGAGGAAAACATCTTGTACACTACTCCTACAATTTTCAAATCAGAATTATTAAAACCAAAACTGCAATATTCTAGGTTTTAACATATGACTGCATTTTATTTCTTCAACACAAATCAACATTGGAAGGGATAGAGAGTTTATCTGAAAGAGTTTTAATGACAGTCAACAGCAGAATCATTAATAAGTAGTTCTCACAATAATGAAAAGACAATCTGCAATATGACTTTTCAATTCTGTACAAAGGTTTATAAGGACGAGTATTATTTTCATTTCTATTTTATGGAAGTTCAAATGCCAGCAGCAAATTAGAAGGGTACAGACTTGTTTTTGGCATAAACATAATAGTTATTTAAAAATTTCTAACTTTCTACACCTTGCATTGTGGGGATTCAATCTTAGGGTATTTGGGTATTTTGAATTATTCAGGTATTTTCTTCAGGGGAAAGAGTGTTTGGGTCATTAACATATCTTTGTTAAATTAGGAAAAGAACACTAATAAAAGGTGAAATTCAAATATACATTGCATAGCAGACCATAACTCCTTGAAGACAAACACTACTCAAATATGAGGAACTAGGCAATACAGAGTAATATTTTTTAAATTAAAATAAACAGCATTTTATGTAATTATGAAAATTGATTTTTTTTATGTATTAGGAAGAAAGGAATTTTAAGAGATGAGGATATGAATCACTTTCTAAACGTGCAAATAAAAATTTGTAGGTACAAACCAAAAGGGACAAAATGTACTGACAATTATTGTCATATTTTATTCATTTTTTTGAAAACTTGAAAATTGGAATCACAGAGTTGGCCATAGCAGATGATGGTTTTTCCAGGTATCAAAATGTTGACCCAGGAGTGGTTTTGACCCTTCCTGGAGCTGTCCAACTGTGCTCCCAGAACCTGAATGGATCCTGTGTCAAGGCTCCCTACTCACCAGGCCCCTGACTGATTCTGTGCGCAGTGATTGGCTTTGGGGCTGTACTGACTGTATTTGGAAACCTCTTGGTGACGATTTCAGTTCTTCATTTCAACCAGCCACAATCTGCAGCCAACTTTTTGACAGCCTCTTTGGAGGGTGCTGACTTCTTGGTGGGAACGATGACCATGGTCTTCAGCACAGTGATGTCTGTGGAGAGCGGCTGCTACTTTGACGAGAGCTACTGTAAATCGCACTCTTGTTTCCATGTGTCATTCTGTTATGTTTCTTTGCGTTTTAATCTCCATCAATAAATACATCGCTGTCACTGACCCTCTGATCTATCCAACCAGGTTCACTGCTTCTGTTCTGGCACATGTACTGCCTTCTTCTGGCTTCTTTCCATGATTTAAACATGTACTCTTCTTTGCACAGGTGCAAATGAAGCCAAGCTGGAGGAAGTAGTAAGTTCCGTCACCTGTGTGGGAGCCGTCAAATTGCAGGGAATCGAAGTTGGGTATTGGTAAATGTTCTATTTCTTTTCATACCCATGTTTGTGATGATAATGTTTACTCCAAATTTTCCCTCATCATTAAACAACAGGCTACAAAAATTGAAATTATGACAATAAGACCGGGAAATCATCAGACAGCTGCAAAGACAGCGGCCAAGAGAGACAGAAAAGTAGCAAAAATGCTAGGAATTGCAGTGATAGCATTTCTGATTTCATGGTTGCCATACTTCATTGATACAGCCACTGATGCCTTTGTGGGTTTCATCACACTCACGTATACTCATGAAATATTAGTTTGGTTTGCTTACTATAACTCAGCAATGAATCCCTTGATTTATGTTTTTTCTTATCCTTGGTTTTAAAAAGCCATCAAACTAATTGTCACTGGCAAAGTCTTGAGAGAGAATTCCTCAACAATAAACTTATATTCTGAGTAGCTTCTTGCTTTAGATTGGGGGAATTAAAAATAGATTCACAATGGAAACCTTGTGGGGAGATAAAATTGAACATAAATGTTCTGTATTAGTCTATGTTCTGTCGCTGATAACAGAATATCTGAAACCAAGTAATTTATAAGGAAACAAAATTCATTTCTTACAGTTTTGGAGGCTGTGAAGTCCATGGTCCAGCGGATGCATCTAGTGAGAGCCTTCTTCTGGGTGAGAACTCTCTACAGAGTCCTGAAGCGGTGCTGGGTATCACATTGCGAGGATGACAAGAGCTAGAGAGCTAACCTTGTCACTCACTCTCCTTATAAAGCCATCAGAATCATGCCCATGACAACCCATTCAACTATCAACCCTTCACTGCATGAATGGATCGATCTATCCAAGAAGGCACAGTCCTCATGATCCAATCACTTCTTTTTTTTTTTTTTTTTTAAATTTTATTTTGTCGATATACATTGTAGCTGATTATTGCTCCCCATCACAAAAACCTCCCTCCCTTCTCCCTCCCCCCATCCCCCCCAACAATGTCCTTTCTGTTTGCTTGTTGTATCAACTTCAAATAATTGTGGTTGTTATATCTTCTTCCCCCCCCCCCGGTTTGTGTGTGTGTGTGTGTGTATGTGTGTGTGTGAATTTATATATTAATTTTTAGCTCCCTCCAATAAGTGAGAACATGTGGTATTTCTCTTTCTGTGCCTGACTTGTTTCACTTAATATAATTCTCTCAAGGTCCATCCATGTTGTTGCAAATGGCAGTATTTCATTCGTTTTTATAGCTGAGTAGTATTCCATTGTGTAGATGTACCACATTTTCCGTATCCACTCATCTGATGATGGGCATTTGGGCTGGTTCCAACTCTTGGCTATTGTAAAGAGTGCTGCGATGAACATTGGGGAACAGGTATACCTTCGACTTGATGATTTCCATTCCTCTGGGTATATTCCCAACAGTGGGATGGCTGGGTCGTATGGTAGATCTATTTGCAATTGTTTAAGGAACCTCCATACCATTTTCCATAGAGGCTGCACCATTTTGCAGTCCCACCAACAATGTATGAGAGTTCCTTTTTCTCCGCAGCCTCGCCAATCACTTCTTAAAGGCCCCACCTTCTACCACCATATTGGGGGTTAAGTTCCAACATAAGCTGGGGTGGGGGGGCATTCAAACCACAGAAATAAATGTGCAAGATCATGTAATGAAAATAATTTAATTGTGCTTCAACTTTGACCCAAACACTTAAATTCAGGTGCAAAGATCTTTGATAAATATAATATTAAAACCAAATTGTAATGGAACAGCCTTGGAGCCAGAAATGCCTGGATTTCAATACCGACTCTGCCATTTAATACCATGATCTTGGGCTGCTTAGTTCTCTCTCATCTTCACTGTATTTCTCTGGTTAATAACCCTTTCCTTGTAAGTATTTCTGAGAAAATTTAAAAGAATCTATATAAAGGACCTAGTATATTTTTGTTATTATCAATCTTGGCTTTATTACTTCATATTAGTTTTTTCCCTGGATTTATCTTCTCTCTGTTCATTTGTAATATTTTTCTAATAAAATGTAAATGGAAATAAGAAACTTAGAGGGCTGCCTCTTTGCTCAGAGAGAGCCAGCGAGTGAGTCTGCACTGTCTGGTGTTCAGATTTGTGGGTCCAAAAATGTGACTTTAGAGTCAGAAAAAATAAATCAAGAGATAGATCTCTTAACTATAATATCAATTCAATTACTTACAAAAGAAAACTTGTAATAAATGTCATAAATAACATTCATTCATATTGTGGGTTTCTTCCTGATAAGTAAGAAACTTCCTGAGTAAGCGTGCCCATAAAAATCACATTAAAGTTCAGAAATTTTATAAGTTCTCATATGTTTAAAGCAAGGGTTTAAGATTGCCATTCATTATCTTACTTAATTTCGACATTAACTTATTATTCACTTAATTTATGCATTGTTCCAAAAACTATTTACATTTGTCCTCTTTGCACTTGGCAGACACTTTGGACTTTAAGCCTTTGATTTTTCTTTATCCCAGAAGAAACTTTCTCTAGTAAAAGCAATATCTTGCTTGCATCATTTTCTTTCCTTTACTCTCTTGTTTGGTCTTTCTGGGACTTAGAATTTCTCTCTGGCTCTACTGGGAAAAACAGCTCTTACCTCTTTGGCAATCTTCCATTGTGTGTGTTTTGGGTTCTGTTTTTGTCTACTCTGGTTTTGCAATCAATTTGATCTTATCTACTTTTTATCTTTCATATATATGAGGGTATGTTAAAAAGTTACTGGAAAGAATAAAAATAAAAGATAATACGAATCTTTCCATGAACTTTTTGAAATACCCTTGGACTTTGGGGGCATTTTAACGGGATTTCAGGAATAAGAAAAGTAAAACTCTGTGCTCAGTTAGCTTCACGGAGCTGATCTTCAGATGGTCTGTATCAATTCAACAATTCCAAATGTTAAAATGTTGAAATGCTTAAATACTTATTACTAAATATCTGTTGCCCTAATTCTCTGTACAACCTTCCCTGGCTTCTCTTCTCAGACCTCCCAAGATTTCTCATGATCCCAAACCTGAAAGACCAATGCAAGGATAAGGAGGGCATGTCAAGTGTTTGCTCTACCTCTCAGAGTAGCATTCTGTCTGGTTAGTCATTGCCCACATCTCGCTTGGACAGCATTATAGTGTTTGAATATGAAATTCAAAAATTGACCCAAAAATCAATTGGTCACAATTTGAAGAAAACTTCATCAAGAATAAGTACTTTTTTTTGATCATGTAAGTTCAAATAGGGGCAATTTAAGAATATACTCAAATATACTAAAAGATTGTTTATTATTTACTGTTTAATAAATGAATGAGATATCTCAAAATGGATGGTAGAATGGTGTGAAGTATTCTTCAAATTATTCAGGGAAAGCGTAAGGAATGGAGCTCTAGCCATCAGATTCATTCTTCCCTCTAGTTGTATGGTGCACCCTGACTCATCAAATATGTCACTAGTTATGGGACAGTCTAAACTCAGTACATCACAAACACAAAATGGCCTTTCCATTTCACCTCCTCACAACATGCAACCTGCTCTTTCACTCTCCCTTCCCATTTTTAAATAGCATGCTGGGCAGATTACATAGCTTTCCTCTCAGGTTCTAGGATTTAAAAGTTCATTCAAAAGTCCATTCTAATTCAGATTGAAACTCATACACAGTAGAGCACTCGTATCTTTCCTGCTGGTGCCATCCAGGCCTAGGTCTTGGGACTTAGAGGGGGAGGAGTATAGTCTGCTTCTTCATTCTTCCTCTGCTCTTATTTTCCTCCTGTAACCCCATTCATCCTCCAGGGTAGAGCAGGAATGGCAAAAGGAGAATATTGGAAATGAAACAAAAGTTTTTCTCATGCTTAATACTGTTACAGTCTTGGAGGACAAAGTTTCCAATATGATAGGAGTCTAAATACAGGCCCTGTGATAAGGTACATGCATAACTTTTTTGAAGGGAAGCCTGTCCCCCATATAGTTCCCTGATATGGGTGAGCCACTCCAGGGGATATCCTTCTACTCCTGTTTAGAATCTGTCCGTGACAGAAAACCTTCAAGGCTTTTCCTTCTGGGATCACTTGGTCCAGGGGACCACTCCTTTGGAGATGGTATTGGTAAGATGATTCAAGATTTTGTCCCTGTTCAGTTTTGCTTAGTCAATAGTCTTATTGGCTTGTCCCGTATTCATGTTGGACAGAGGGAAAGTAGAATTGGAGAGAGATGGATGGGAGGAGAAGTAGACTGACAGAGGAGAAGCCTAAAGTGTCACCACTTCAGGTGGCAAAGATGCATGAAATTCACATGGCCTAGAGAAACATGAGAGGTAGTCAGGATTAGCCCGTCTGGTAGGTACCCACTCACAGTGCACCTAGAATCTGTGACACATCACACAAGAGGTAAAGTGAATGTTAAAAGAGGTCAAATGAGCACTGATCACAAGAGCCAAGGCCCTGGAGAATGGGTTTGCCTCCTGCAGAGTTCACTGAAGAATTCAGGCATGCACTACGTAAGACAGACATTATTTGGAGGATCAATACACAGAAGTCATGATCACCAAGTGAAAGCTACCAGCAATCTAAATTTGATATAAAATTATTTTGTTCTTTTTCTTCTGCTGTCTCCTTCTCCCCATAAAATAGAAACAGAAAAGGAGGGTGAGATGAAAAGAGAAAAAGCAGGTACAGCCTTTCCCTAAAAACTAGCCTTGTAAGCTTACACCTGGTTAGCACTGGGGCAGGGAGGAGGGGACACTCAAGTTGATATAGATTGAAGTTTTCAACTGGAGTAGACCAAAATTGAAGTTTTGTACACTCCAAGTGACTGGACAAGTATGAGTTCTGCCTGAGATATAACTTAGAGATGAAATGGGGAGATGTACTGGAGAACGTTTGGAGGCTGTGATTGAAAAACATAAATAATATTGTTTTTCACCCTATTTGAAGTATTCCATAAGCAGTTAGCATATATTTCTATGAACTACTGGGCAAATGCAAAGGAATTATATTATGAATCAAGTTGAGTACTGACTCAGTTGTACACTAACTTGAAGAATTGATTAGACTGTTACTTAGATAAATTGATTGCATGTAACCAAAGCCCAGTGCTCTTTATTTACAGTTTAGCACTTTGACCATCCTTTGAGTTTATTAATCCAAAGAGGCAAGAGTACTAAACATTTCTCTCTCCTTCTCATTAACAAACTTTGGAGTTTGGACACTGCACAGACCACAGCGCATCATTATCACATCTTTCTCTCACCTTGGAAATAATGAAGAATTTTTCACACTCTCAGTCATTGGGGATAAGGTTTACTTAGAGGACTTTTGTTTTATGAATGTCTTTAAGGAGTTCACAACCTGCAGACTAAAGGCAAAGGGTAGAAATGAGACTGAAACTTTAGCTGATGCAAGATGATCAACTGTTTGCCTCCAAGTCCTGCCCTGGGTGTTAGAATAACAAACTCCTGGGAAATAGAACTTCTGATTAATCTTGACTTCACCTTTTGCAAAACCATTTGCTGAAGATGGCCTATAAGGCACACTGGAAGAGACACATATGTGTATGAATTTCAGAGGCCTTAGGAAAAGCCTCCCATTAAAATCTCAATCTACCACTGGGCTAGGTGCCCATTTGTAACTAACCTCAAACATGAAAGTATAAATTAACCTAAATCTCTTTAATAAGTTTAGATAGTATAATAAAAACAAGAATATTTTAAATTCTAGGAATATTGAAGTAACATTTTGTTCTTTGTTCTGCCCTGTTTTTAAGGTACCCCTTTGCCTCACCTTTGTGTTATTGTGCTGACTGTACTACCAGAAATGATTGTCTTTCACTTTTGTAACACTCATCACAACTTGAAATCATATATCCATTTCTCTATTTACTTGTTTGTTTTCCTCTCAAGACCACAAGTGTCATGAGGATAGAGTTCACATCTGTTTAGTTCATTACTTTATACCCAGCTATTGACATTCAATAAATATATTTGAATAGATAAATCATTTAATGAATAAATCTCAGAATGATGGGGGTAGACATAAAGTTATATCTCCACTCAAAATAGCAGGTATCACTTGATACTTTTTTATTGCCTAGAACAATGGTTTCAATGGTGGAAGGGGAGTGGTTGATTTTGCCCCCAGAGGATATTTGGCAAAGTGTGGAAACATTTTGATTGTCATAGCTGGAAGGATTTTCCTGGCATCTAGTAGCAGAGATGCTGCTAAATGCCATATGACATACAGGACAGCTTCCCATATTGAAGAATTCTCTGAACTCAAATGTCAGTAGTGCTTTAGTTGAGAAAGCCTGTTGTAGGGTTTTGCCTATAAGCAATTGACATCATTTCATAGAATCAGACACTCAGAAAATATTAGGAGGAATCTGAAAGAATATTTAATTAGGAATAAGATGGCCAGATGGATGAATAATACTTATCACTCTTTATAACTTGAAAAACAAACTCACAAATATCTCTAAGTTCTCAGCCTTGCACTGGAAAGTCTTGAACTCTTCTTTAGGAAGGCTGAATAATGCTTTTCCTCGCTCTGCAGTATTCCACATTTCAGGGTTGGGAATGTTACCAAGGAATCTGTTCCCATTTTCCAGCTTCCTGCTCATTATTACTTTTTTGACTTTTTTTTTTTTTTTTTAGCACTGGAAGCAGAAATGCCAATCATCAGAAACTACAAACGAATGTATAATGAGAGGGTTCACTGTCCACTTGTCACGTGATGGAGAGACATTGCAGATGTGCTCCCGGTGACAATGTCTTGAGAAGAAGACTGATCTCCTTTCTACCGGCACCTCAGAAAAGATGGTGCATCTTTAATGCTTTTATGTAACAGATTTTATCAATCTCAAGTTGCCCTGACTGCACATAACATTCTCTGCATGTTGGTAGCCAAGGCAGATGCAAAAGTGATTCTTAACAGGAGACAAAGAGCCAGGTGTTGACTCTCACTGCTCATACCCTATTATATCTTTATAACAAAAATCCAATAAGGTGGCTAATTCATGACTGGAACAGGGGAATAGTTCAAGTCTATACACTAAGAAAAAAGAAATCTTTGGCCTAAAATACATAATGGTAATCAAATTTCATATAGAAATTTGTTTTGTAGAATAATGTTTCCAGTGATCACTGTTGAAAATAATCTTACTAGTTCACACCTTGCACTATAGGGATTCCATCGAGGGATTTTCTCGATGATGGCATTTATTTAGCTGAGAGGACTGCCTACTTTATGCAGTAATGCAGGACGGACAACATGGAGATAACACTACAGAATGTGATCCTTCAACTCCATGATTATGTCCCATATCAGTGACTGTTGCAGAGAGGAACTCTAGAGGTAAAAGTAAAATACAAGAAGATATTTACGGCTAAAAGGAAATTTTATCAAATTAAGGACGTGAGGCATTTGTTAATTGAAATCAATTACCAATAATCTTGTGCAATATAATTTTTGCTGTATTTTATTTTGATACAGAAAATATTTGAAATTTGTAATAAAAATGTAAAATGAAAACTTATATTCTAGATAATATCTGGTGGATTTATGTTTTTTCCCAAGAGCAGTGAAAATTAAAATCCTATATTCTTTACATAATCAAGAAGGACAAAGCCTCTCCATATATAACCACCAGCATGGTGAGCAGCAGCTCGCCCCCACCTGCAGCCGAGCAGCTCTGCTACGAGAACGTGAACGGCTCCTGCGTGAAAACTCCCTACGCGTCGGGGCCCCGGGTCATTCTGTATGCAGTGTTTGGCTTTGGGACTGTGCTGGCGGTGCTTGGAAACCTCCTGGTGATCATTTCAATCCTTCATTTCAGGCAGCTGCACTCTCCAACCAATTTCCTCATCGCCTCTCTGGCCTGTGCTGACTTTTTGGTGGGTGTGACCGTGATGCCCTTCAGCATGGTCAGGACCGTGGAGAGCTGCTGGTACTTTGGGGAAAGTTTCTGTACTTTCCACACATGCTTTGATACGGCATTTTGTTATTCTTCTCTCTTCCACCTGTGCTTCATCTCCGTCGACAGGTACATCGCTGTTACAGACCCTCTGGTCTATCCTACCAAGTTCACGGTGCGTGTGTCAGGAATTTGCATCAGCATCTCCTGGATCCTGCCCCTGGTGTACAGCGGTGCCGTGTTCTACACGGGTGCCTATGATGATGGGCTGGAGGAATTATCCAGTGCCCTCAACTGTGTAGGAGGATGTCAGACAGTTGTAAATCAAAACTGGGTGTTAATAGATTTTCTATCCTTCCTTATACCTACACTTGTTATGATAATTCTCTATGGTAATATTTTTCTTGTGGCTAAAAAACAGGCTAAAAAGATTGAAAATACTGGCTGCAAAACAGAATCATCTTCAGAAAGTTACAAAGCCAGAGTGGCCAAAAGAGAGAGAAAAGCAGCTAAAACCCTAGGGGTCACAGTGACAGCATTTATGATTTCTTGGTTACCATATAGTATTGATTCATTAATTGATGCCTTTATGGGCTTTATAACCCCTGCCTATATTTACGAGATTTGTTGTTGGTGTGCTTATTATAACTCAGCCGTGAATCCTTTGATTTATGCTGTATTTTACCCATGGTTTAGGAAAGCCATAAAAGTTATTGCGAGTGGTCAGGTTTTAAAGAACAGTTCAGCAACCATGAATTTATTCTCTGAACAGATGTAAGCAATTGGATTGAGGAAGTTGAATATATCTTTAAGATTATCAAGTGAAATAAGTCTTAAAAAATCAAGTGAGACTATTGAATTGAATGGCAAATCAATTACTTTTCAAATTAAATAAGATAAATCGATGTTTTTCAACCTTAAGATGTGCACTTCCCTGTCACTTCTCCAAAAATATTTACTTGACCAATAAATATTAACTCCCAATTTGTTAACGGCTTCAAATCTCAGCATACACTTCTCCTTGCAAATAAGTCCCTCCTTCCGTTTCCTCTTTTAACCCACTGACTTTTCCCTGTGTTCTGGTATGTCACCTGAAAATATCTTTGTTCTTTGATTCCCTTTCCTCTTTTCCTTACAAAACTTTCTACTCTTTCCCAGTCAGCTGAAAATTTCATCTGTGAATAGCCTTCACCAGGTTCTTGCTTTCTTTTGCTTTACTTATTTTACCAAGGGAGCCTCGTTGGTAGCTGTTTCATCTATTCAGTGTTGGGAGAGATCGCATAGTGGGGTGGGGGTGAAGGGCAATTTACAAATGTAGACATCATCTTGACCAGGTTGTTGTGATTGTCAAACAAATTACTGCTATCCTATATTATTATTATTTCCTCCCCCAGACTAGGAATCAGAAACCACTCTGCTTCCCAGAATGATGTTAGAGCAATTATTGGCTGTTCTTTTTGCTACTGCTCAAACCTCTTGGAAATAGTTGATATAAATAGCACCCTGGGTTACACTATTCTCCTTATACACATTGACTATTGTTCATCTAAGGAAAATCTCCTTCAAGTGCTCTCTTTTATTTTCTATGTTTTTCTATAATAAAGCTTAATTACAAGAGAGCATTTGCAAGGAGGGGCTAGGGAGAAATTGGTGAAGAGCCACAAAAACTGTTTACATTGTGTAATGATAAAATAAAAAATAAATAAATAAAAGAAGAATTTTTGCAGGAGGGAAAGGATGGAAAGGGATTTTCAGGGCAAGTGAATAGCATGAGCAAAGAAACTGAGAAAGTCATGGAGTGTTCAGGAAATACAGAGATAAAACAACTAAAAACCACCAAAGGAGTGGTCACCCTTTAAACCTTCCCAGTGTTGGTATCTAAACCCCTCCACTTCTGTGTCTACCTGCCTCTCCTGGGCATCTTCCATTGGGATTTGGAGGCATTCTTACCTCCACCCCTCTGCTCAGGTTTTGACTCTTATAATTGGCATTGTCTTCTAGGCCAACATTTCCTAAATAAGGTTTTATAAAACAGTCATCACATAAAGTGCTCCAAGGAAAAAGTTTCTTTATCACCAATGTTTTGGAACTGCTGCATACTGTATACTGCTCTTGGATAATACTATATGTTGGCATATTAAAGACTCTGAGAAGGCCTCTTATAACAAAATCCTGTCTAACTTTGTTTAGATATGCATCCAAAAGTTCGCTTAACCATTTTGGGGGTCAGGAGGTTGAATAACAGGACTATTGTCCAAGGAAAACATTTAGGAAACACTGGTCTATATCATTGATTTGGTATTTATCAAATGTATTCTTTATTTTGTATTGGTCTTTTGGCCTCTTTACATACAATCCACTAAGTTCAATTTATATTTCTAAAGGGTAGAGATGGTTTTCCAACCCATCGTATAAAAATAAGTAGGCACTCATGACACTTGTTGTCAATTATGATATATAAGATAAATTATATGACATATAAAACATGATAAATTATCTTACTTTGAAGGAGGGAGAGGATGCTGAAGGCTGAAGAATCTGAGAAGGTTCCATGAAGAATATAAGCTGAGCAGTGGAGCATTAGTTTAAATAGAAAAAAAATAGAAAGGGAATTTCTAGGCAGAGTAAATATTTTATGAAATGTATAAAGTTAGTGGCACATCAAACACAACTGAGCACAAAAAAAAGAAAGTCAGATAGACTAGACTAGTCTGCCTAAAGCAGAGCATTTGGGTAGGAGAGTCACAATCAATCAATCTGTCAATCAAGATATTATTTAGGCCCTATATCTGAACTATCCAATATGGTAGGCATTAGCAACATGTAGTTATTGAGGACTTGAAATGTGGCTAGACTGAATTGAGATAATCTGTATGTAGAGGATATATATCATATTTCAAAGACAATACAAATAAAAGAATGTAAGTTGTCTCCTTTTTTATATTGATTACATGTTGAAATTATCAATTTTGGATATATTGGATTAAATACATATATTATAAAGTAATTTATCTTTTCTCTTTTTACTTTTTAATTGTGGCTACAAGAAAAAATTAAAATTACATATGTGGTTCACATTATATTTCTATTGAACAGCATTGCTCTATAGAATATAAAAATGCATCATTAGATTTGATTCTAGCCCTCCCAGGCTTAAAAGTCAGGATAGGAAGACAACATATAACATAAAAAATTAAGTAAAAATTACGTGAGCTATGGCAAAAGTTAAATAATATTGCTTTAGTAATTGATTTGTAACAACATACACTGTTAATCATATATCCTGCCCGTTTTACAGATGAGGAAACTGGGTCTCAGAGAGTAAATTGCATGAGATTTTACAGCTAGTAAAAAACACTTTGCCTTACTTTGAACCCAGATCATCTGAATTCTAAGCCCAAATTCATTCTTCTATGTGGAAATGAGAGTTTAGGACAAAGAAGAAAGGATATTACAAAGGAGTAAAATTAAATAAATGCTACAAATAAGAAGACATTTAGCATTTAGGGTTTACCCTGTAAGTCAGTGGTTCTTGATAATTTTTAGATCATAGTCACATTGAAGTATACTGAAATCTATGTGTCTTCTCTCCCCCAAAATGCACATCATCACATATACATGATATTTAGAGTACTGTTCTAGGGGTTCCCAAATCCTTGAGGTCAATTATAGATCACAGATACACTGCTCCCAAGTCAGACATTGGCTAGACTTGGCTAAAGTAAAAGCAACCTCAACAAACTCTGGCTTAGCACAGCAAACATTTATTTCTTGCTCTTTTGAAGTCCACTATGGATTTGGGGCACTATCCAGGGCTTCAAGAAGGCAAGAAATTCACTTGCAAGCAGGATGAGTGGCAGGTCCCAGACACCACTGAAAGATTAGGCTAAGGAGTACTTAGAAGTGACAGAATGTAATAGGTAGTGGAGCTGTGCAGAGTTCTTCTCTCTCCTGAGACTTTAATATATAAATTTGTCAATGCCATGGACATTTACTATCAAGCTAGGAAGCAGATGATCTAAATTTGGCTGAGTGAGCTGTCACACTTTGCAGAAGAGTCTCCCTCAGGATGAGGTAGAGCAGTTTGAAAACTGGGGGAAAGACAAAGAGGTGTGAGGGCTGTAGTAGAAATCGGTTTCAGGCCAGGGTGACAAGTGCCATGGTAGGAGCAGAACATGGACTACCTGGGATCCATGGAAAAGAGTAGAGGGAAGATCTGGGGAGTTTTTACCTCCTAATGCCTGGTCCTAAAAAACTCATAAAGGAGCATGGAGAAATTTTCCCTGGGTTGAGTTGGGGCAGCGACAGGTCAGTGAAATGGATTCCCATTACTTAACTGTATGGTGACTGGAGTCAAGCCCCTCTACAATTGTTACCTGTGCTACTCATTGTTCCTCAAGCTGGGGTTATCTAGGAAACTGGTCTTACATACCCAACCATTGAAATGACTCCCTTCTCGAAATTCTGCTTTCTTTAGTGTTGATTAGTAGGTGTGCTGTGCTTTCAGGCTAAACTCACATTTTTTTCAAGCTATACTTGCAGATGTGTAATGGTAAGTGAAGAGAATTCAGTCATCAGTAAGTCAGGAGCATATGGGAATATATGGCCTCAACAGTACCGCTTTTAATGTTATTGATAGTGAAACCATAAGATCTTGGATTTAATACAAGAGAAGGAAATTCTAGATGCTTGTATTAGGCAGATCAATGGCTCTCCCAAAGATATTCTTGTCCTAATCCCCAGAACCTGTTAATATGTTATCTTACATAGCCTAAGGGACTTTGCTGGTGTGATTCAATTAAGGATCTTGAGATGTGAAGATTACCCTGGATTATCAATGTGGGCTCAATGTAATCACAGGTTCCAGTGAGGGAATGAAGGAGACAGGAGAGATAGAGTCAGAGGAGATGGGATGATGGAAGCAGAAGTCAGAGTGATACGGCCACAAGCCAAGGAATGCAGGCAGCTTCTAGAAGCTGGAAAAGGCAAGGAACAGGTTCTCCCTGAGAGCCTCCAGAAGGAACACAGCCTATCTGACACCTTGATCTTAGCACTGTAAAACCCATTTCAGACTTCTGACCTCAAGAATTGTATAATAATAAATTTGTTTCACTTTAAGCCACTAACTTTGCAGTAATGTGTTGCTTTATCAACAGGAAACTAAACGCAGTGCCTTTGCTACTATCCATCTTTTAGCTAGAATGGTATTAAGGTCTGTCCCATTTCCATCCCTGACATGCTGACATATCTGGGATCCTTAATAGGGTCTGTTGCTATAACCCTCCTAGAAATCAAGAAAATAAATATCGGGTTCATAAATTACCATGAGTCCAGAGCAAGAAAATATAGAGAAATACAATCACAATATAGTACTTCAAAACAGCACACCTCTAGTGAAAAGACTAAAAGATATAAAATGTTGGTCCCAGTTTTCTCTAGAAGGTGGGAGTTACAGAAATTTTTTCCCTTCTCTGTGCTTTTTGTTATTTTCAAAATTATACACATATGCAGTGAATTGTTATTTTTATAAATAAGAGAACTTTTTTTCTTTTTATTTACTTCTGCAGATTGGTGGTTTTCTTTGGTGCTAAGCTTTGTTTTCTTTCTCTTTCTCTTTTACGTATCTGCTGTAATTTCCTCTTTTGTGGTTACCTTGGGGCTAAAGAAGAGTCTTTTAGTTATAACTTATTTTACTTTATTTTATTTTTATTTTGTTTTGGGGGGGGGGGAGCTGGCTGGCATGGGATCCAAACCCTTGATCTTGGTGTTACAACATCATCGCTCTAACCAATTTGGCTAACCGGCCAGCCCTAATAGTTGTAACTTATTTTAAAAAGAAAAATAGAGAAAGCAAAACCACATCATCTGTATTATCTCAAATACATTAAATTATTCAACTCTGTAAACATTAACCATGTTTAAGAAGTTCCTACCTAGGTGAATCCTTCAAATTTTGCTTCTGGGAAAGAGGCGGGCAGAGTCCTAGAGAGCCCATAGGCACTGTAGAAGGGCACAGATGGTTCAGATCTCTGCTCTGTTCCTTGCTGACTCTGTGCATTAGGACAACATTCTTAACCTATCTGAACCTTGACACTTTGCAGAGATTTTTTTAAAGTAAATATTCAAGTTCAGTAAAGGTCGTTTTTGTTTTTTAAATAAGTGGTTGGTAATTTTTATACTGCTTCTGCAGTTGAAAATATATTTTTCTATTCTTTCTACCTGTTTGGAAGCTAACTGTTCTTAAAACCCAGTTCAAATGCCGCTCCTCTAATTCTTTGTGAATGTGGCAGTTTATGGAGAGCACTTACCGTGTGCCGAGCACTGTGACAATCATTTTATTTTCATTATTATCTCTCCTCATCTACAAAACACTGTGGAATAGGTATTATTATCTCCATTTTACAGATGAGAAAACTGGAGCTCAGGGAAGGTAAGTAATTTGCCTCAGGAAATTACAGGAAAAGGAAGGGGTTAAATCTGAAATTGGCCAGGCCTGACTCCTCAGCTCTTGTTCTTGAATACTGATCCCTCCAAAAACTATCGACACTCTGTCTGATTCCTGTAGCTCTTTGCTGTACCTTCACTGAGAACTGATCTTACTCTGCCATGTTTGCTCTTATTTGTAGTTATTTCTGTCCCTTTGGACTGAAAGCTTTTTGAGTGCAGTGTTGATATTTCAGGAATTTTGGATACAACAGACTTTAGCATAATACTCAGCTAATAGGTTCTCCATCACTGATAGTTGAGAGGCTGAAAAGATGTCACATTTAAATTATATGAAGTAATATTGCAGTCTTCAGGCCAGGAGGAAGTTAGTCAGGGCCATATCCTTTGGACCTTTGGCAACATATCTAAGACCTGCAGAACTTCTGGGTTTTCTGTTCAGGGAACAGACCTGAAGGAGAAATCTCAGCCCCTTTAGGTGAGAAGAATTGAATTGGCATATAGGAAAATGTTTTTGAGAAAGCCTGCTTGTGAATTCAAATTATTCCAGGATACTGATGTTACATCTCATAACACACTAAGCTGATGTCAAAATGTGGAAATAGAGAAAGATCATTTTTGACATTGGCATGTACTCAATGTTGAGTTAAGAGTGGGACAGAAACTCTGAATAGCCAGAGGGCAGCATGTGACAGTCACTGGAATTTTGCCTATATTAGTCAACTTTCCAGCCTAATAAACAAATTATCAATGGTTTATAACAATAAACGTTTATTTTTTTGCTTTTGCTTATGTTATGAACCACAGGATGGCTGTCGTTCTGCTTCCTGCCACAGGTTAGCAGCAGGTCGGGTCTTCGTGTCTTCGTGTCTTCTTGTTCTGGGACCCAGACTGAAGAAGCAGATCCTACTGAGATAATCTGTTCTCATGGCAGAAGGCGGGAGTGCAAGAACTGGGCTGAAGCATGCAATAACATTTAAAACTTCAGTTTGAATGTGGCAAGTGTCACATCGGCCCATATTGCATTAATCAAAGCAAGTGACATGGCAAAGCCCAATATCGGTGAATCTGAGACATCTGCTCCTTACAAAGGGGTAGGGAGTTGGGGAAACTACAGTGAGAGAGAAGCATAAAATAAAGGTGGAAAGTGTAGAAGACAAACCTCTCAGTGGCAGCATGTGATAAGTGCCCAGGGTCAGCACTGAGGATGTTGAATCCCTTCTCTTTGGGTATTGAAGTCTTCCCCTATACTTCAAACTTTGCAGCCATAAGAGTTCCAGAGACAACGTGTGCAAACTGTAAAACTCTGCATAGGAGAGGGGACCTTATTCTCTCACTCACTTTGTAGGTTGCTGCTAGTGTGACCTCTTGATTCTTTTGCTGCCTATAAGACTAACTTTACGGAACAGAGCTATTCAGAAGTAATACAAAAGGGGCTCTTGCTATGGAAATTGTCTTGCTCAGAACCCTTGTCCATAAATACAGTATATAGGCCATATATTTGTACTCATACACATATACACTCACACACACACATCTATTTAAACTCACACGCATATATACATACATACTCTGGTGTATTACGTATTCACACATTCTGCCCTCTGGGGTGAACTGTAGCATAGTTTGACTAAGTTGCATGAAAACAATATAATTAAGTTGATAGATGTTTAGAGAAAAAAATAATGGTCAGGTTCATACAAAACAAGAAGGATCCATCCCGGAATTTGAAACTATGCTGATATATTTTGTGGAAAAGACCAAAAAAAAAAAAAAAAAAAAAAAAAATCTAAACAAGTACAAATACAAGAAGAAATGATTGTACTTGTCAAGCTATTTTCTAATAGAATGCTTTTGATAAAGATAAGTCTTATCAGGCTTCAGCCTATCAGTAGTTGGTGGTGAGGTCTGACTGTCACTGCCTGTTGTGACTGTTCACATCTGATCATAAAGCTGTCATGCTCAGAAGGGCACCCTGGTGTTCACACTTAAGGGAGATTTAAAAACCAGGGTATCCATGAACTTATACGGGAAAAATATTCTATCTTTATATTCACTAACCTCTACCCAAAATTTTAGCACTTCCTTCCATTTTAAATATAGGCAAAAACCACAGTGATATTAGCACTACCTCCGATTTCTATCACAAAAAAAAAAGAGAATATTTTCATATCACAGTACAGTTGTTGCAGATGTGCAATTTCATTTTTGCTCATCACCACTTTGAAATTATAATGATTTTATTATGTCTGCCAGAGGATCTTGTTATTTAATGCTTTCGGACAGAAGCACACATAATATTATATTACAAACTTGGCTACTTCTAAGATATTTTGATAATTATATTTCAATATAATTATTTTCTTTTATAATCCTATTTTTTCTTATTCAATTATCTGCTTAAAAATCTTACTCTGAGATGCAGTCCATGGCCTTTACCAGAGTGTCAAAGGGGTCCATGGCACAAAAAAATTAAGAATACTTGACTTAAATGTAGTTAATTCCCACTCAACAAGAGAGAGTGAGTAAAAGTTATTATCCCAGAACAGTAAAGTATCACCATGAACATTCTGCTCATATCTCAGGGAAATGCCACCGAACGCAGGTTTTCATTTGTTCAAGAGCCTGAGCAGACGTGCTGGGTGCAACAGATTTGCTTCTTACATCCTGTTATGTCAAAGATGATGAAGGAGCTGAGCTTCAAATCCTGGGGTCAGGTGCCTCACCCATTCGCCCATCAGCTCATGCTCCCGCTTGTGGGGTCTGCCACAAGAATGAGTCTTGTTCTTATTCCTCCCTGGCTCATTGGTGATATCAGCATTGTACCATGACACTCATGTCCTTGTGTTCCTATGGTTCACTAGAAACTGATGTTTCTTACCTGCTTTGTAATGTTAGTCCTACTTGCAGGTTTATTAGCTGTCCAGTTTCCTCCAATATCTCAGAGATTTAGTGGATAGGTTAACAGCTCTCAAGTAAGAAGACCAAGGTAGATTATGGAACTTCTGCCTGCCTCATCTGTAACATAAGGTTGACAATCTCCACCTTGCAGGATTTATGGGCATTGAGATGTGGATCATTCTAGGTTCTCAGTAAATGTTAGTCCTTTTCCTTTCCATCCTTCCCTTCTCTTCATCATGGAGGCCTACCTGGCTAAGCGTAGCCTTCTCCCCCTAACAGAAAACAATAAGATGTGTAAGATGCAGAATCAATTCCTGCTTCTATGAAAGTGACTAATACACAGAGTTTTACCTTGTGAAGCAACTGGGTGTTCTAACTTTCAGGTGAAGACCACCATGCCCAGTGGACTGGGACTACAGGTGATTTACTTTTAGAAAGGTAAGAGAGAAATACACTTTTGAAAGAAATCACTAGCTTACATGTTGTAAATCATATTTATTTTTATATTTAAGACACAGCATTCCTAGCTTCTTAACATCTCAAAATTATATACACTTGTACTCGGATAATTTTAACTGTAATTCATTTGTAATTTAATTATTCAATCATGCATAAGAGTTAATGGGGAAAAAAGAACAATTACTTCCAAAGAAAAATTAAGCATTCAAAATACATAGAAAAATATTTTTACAGCAAATAATTTTTAAAACAAAATAAGGAGAAAAGTTTGGGGTCAATAGAGGTTTTCTCTCTAGAAAAAAAATATAATTACTTATATATTTTATATATACATACATATAAGGAGTAAACCCATGTCAGCTAACTTCATAGCCAAAATAAGACTTTTAATTCTTTAAAGATTGTTATTGACATGTGAATGGTTATTTTAAGTAATTTGCTTAATGGCTGATTCTTGATGAGTGATGACATTTCAGCTGTTTTTGAAATACATCCACTCATTCATTGTCTAAGTTTATTTATTGAAATTAATATATCTTTCTCTGTGTCTATATCTACACCTATCTATGCATCTGTACTACAGAGATTTCAAACTAATTTACAAAGAAGTTTTTCAAGTAAGTAATTATTAATTTGAAAAAAAATTCAGTAAGAAATATGAAAGTAAAGGGGCTAGTCTTTTAGGAAAATGTTTGGGAAGAAAACTGAAGCAAGCAAGAAGTACATAAAAGGTGTTGTTACCTTTACTAGTAATAGCTGATGAGAAACACTTGGTTCAATTCTCAGCAGGTATGTGGCACAGACACTTATTTTTCTGAAGAAAACCATGTACTGGTGATCCTGGAAAGATGGTAGGTCTAACTTGTGTGATAAAAACTTAAAGGAGAAAATATTAGAATGGCAAGATGTGGATAATTATCACAATAAAATATTCCACACATTGTTAAGGTTCAATTACGTTTTTTTTTTTAAAAAGAAAATACTCCTTGAAGATATAGTGCATTTACTTGGTGATCACTAAAATGGACAAATCTGGCTTACAAATCTGGGCTTCAAGGATACACAAATTGTAAAATGAACATTTTGAAAAGGAGACATTCCAAATAATCTATGACTATGAAATGTGAAGTAAATGATTCAAACAAGGTTTCCCAAATTTAGATTATGCAATATTTTAACCTAAGGATCACTTAGAAAGGAAATAGTAGAAAACCGTAATTTTCTAGATGAAAAACTCTGTGGCAAGGGAAGGATGATTCAAAGATTGCTGAAGTCTCACCCAACTGCTGCTATGTGGCAAAACCAGAGTGAGAACTCAAGATCCAGACCTCAGCGCTGTCTTCCTTCTTCCTCTACATCTTAGTTGTTTCAAAGAAGCGATGAATTAGGAGCCAAATATTTGCAAGTGTTACGGTTTATCCAATGAATATTTGGATGACTTCTATGTTTTACTATAGAAACATTGAAGGGAGTGCTTTACCTCTTTCCAAATTAAGAAACTTGTATTTCTCCTCCATTTAAACCATGCTGCCCTGGAATCTTGCCTACAGCCTTTGGCCACAGCACCACTCACCCTTGCCTGCATTTGGTAGAAGGATCATTCTTGGTACAAATCAATAGCGGGTGTTTGTGGTAAGAAGATCTCCCGACTCAGGATGAGTTTCAGTGCCTTCCTGAACCACCGATAGGAAAAGACATAGATGATGGGGTTGCAGGCTGAGTTGAAGTAAGCAAACCAGATAAAGATGTCAAAGACCAGTGGTGGTGTGATAAAGTTAAGGAGGCTGTCAACCAGTGTGTCTATGGTGAAGGGAAGCCAACACAAGAGGTATATTCCCACAGCAATGCCCAAGGTCTTAGCAGCTTTTCTCTCACGTTTGGCAGCCCCAGCCAAGCTTTTGCTTAAAGTGCTGATCTGCTGAGCCTGCCTGGTAGCAACCACAAAGATCTTCACATACAAGCTGATCATGATGAGGCAGGGGAAAAAGAACACAGGGAAGTTTAGCCAGCCCCAAAACTTATTGAACAGCAGCTGGCAACTGCCCACGCAAGGCATCTCTTCCAGCCACTGGCTGAGCCCTGTCTCTACAAAATCTGTGTAGAGGAAGAAGGCAGTATAAGTTGCAGGCACCCCCCACCCTGCCAGGATGTACCTGAGGGCCACTCTGACTGTGAACTTGGACGGATAGAGCAGGGGATCACAGATGGCACAGTGGCGGTCAATGGAAATGAAACAGAGATGGAAGATGGAGGTGAGGCAGAAGAGGGTGTCCAGGTAGGTATGTAGGCGACAGAGGAAGTCCCCGAAGAACCAGCAGCTCTCCACTGAGCGAATGGTGCTGATGGGCAGCACCAGCAGACCCAGTAACATGTCAGCCAGAGCCAGGGAAAGCAGCAAGAAGTTGGTGGGATTGTGGAGCGCTTTGAAGTAGGACACAGCAAACACCACGAACAAATTCCCTAGGACTGTAACCAGCATGCCTGCTGCACAGGCCAGGTAGATTACCAGCTGGGTGCCCAGAGGATGGACTGTCCTGGGGCAAGACCCATTTACCTGGTAGCAGAACGCCGCAG
Source organism: Cynocephalus volans (assembly GCF_027409185.1). Lineage (NCBI taxonomy): Eukaryota > Metazoa > Chordata > Mammalia > Dermoptera > Cynocephalidae > Cynocephalus > Cynocephalus volans. Next base: position 133,138,906 of record NC_084464.1, read on the forward strand.
GGTGTTCTTCAGCACCTTGGACGAGGACAGCTCTCATTTACAGTTTCTGCTTTGCTCCTCTCTCTGAGAACTGGCCACTTTCTCCAGCAACAACAACAAAAAATTCTTTGCTGAACAATCAGAAAGTGAGATCAAAAGGGGAAAACTAAAGACAATTTAGAACCTAGTACTAATTCCCTGATTACTGAATCAAATGTGCCCTGAAAATCAAATGTAGCACGAAATTCAAGATTTTACAAAAGTTACTTCTGCTAGCCCTGGTTTGTGTAATTAGGTATTTTGAAATGAGTGTAGCCATATGCATAAGGAAAGACAAGAAGGACGTAAGCAAAATGTTCTCACAAAGAAAAACCAATATCTTTTGGTAGGTAGTATAAAATTAAGAATGTTCCATTTTAAGTTACTTGTCAAATGTAAAAAGAGATTTAAAGCGATGAGTCTGAACCAAGTGACCAATTAATTCTTGTTAATAAGTCATTACTTGGGGAAGGAGTAAATTCTAGCTCCTCCCTTTAAGATTTACATAAGTTGATATTAAAATCAGCAGATGAAGGTCTTTAATTACATGTCAACTTTTCCCAAGAGAAGAATTTAGCAGGGAAATAATTAAAAGATTGGAAAATCGCCCTGTTTTAGTTTTGCAGGCTGCATATTTTCTAAAGATAACACACAGTGTTTACACATCTTGGAATAAATAACTATCTGATATGAAAAAGTATTTTATTTATCTTAACACTAGTCTGTGAACTATTAAACAAGTTCTGATAAGTTGAAGTCAAGGTTTCTAAGCTACTTACACAGGTTGGAATCGGAATCACATCATGGGAAGAAGTCTTTCTTGTAGCAGGTGGAAATAAGGAACGTAGAGTTCTCTTCTATCAGCAGAGGACAGATGTGCAATCAGTTAATGATTTATACTCTCAGTGGAAGCTACTCCTCTGTGTGGCATGATACAGAGAGCAGTGGAGGAGTATCAAGGGACTAGTTTGTACTATACACAAGTCTCAGTTGTTTAAGTTTCATTCTCAATACAGGATCACTTACTCTGACAATAATAAGAGATAAAATTCTAAGACACTGTGTTTTTTTTCCTCACCATTTCTGAGATAGTCACAAAGTCATTCTTGTCTGTGGATAGTCGCTATATATTTTATTTTATTTCTAGTGAGTTCCATATATCTCTTCCACTTTAGGATTATTCGTGTACATTTCTCTCAACATGAGAAATATTTGAGAAAAATTGATCATGAGCCCTTTGGTTTGAGGAGGTTTGTGACCCACACACAAGATTCATCATGATGTTCTTTTTAAGCTCTGTGACTTGTGATGATTTTATAGCAGCCCTTGTTTACTTTTGGTCCCCCATCAAGTATAATCTTCATGAGAGGCGGTACTATGTCTTCTTTACCGCTATAACTCGATTCCTACCACAGTGCCTGGTATATGTTAGTCACACAGGAAACATATACTGAATGTAATTGATTATGCCCTAGATAAGTTGATATTGTAAAAATGCTATGAGTAAATCACTCAATAGTGTGACTTTAATCAGCAGTTTTTCTCCTACCATCCAGGTACCAAATCTGTTATGAGACATGAGGAGCGACCCAATTTAGAAGCTGTGCTGCTGCTCTGGGAGAGGTTGTGTCAGCCATGAGGGCCTGTGGCCCCCAGAGGTAGCACAAGAGTAGTGGGATCCAGGAAGGGGTTTCAAAAGAGCAAGGAGGAAGCACACAGAGGATGGCGGTGAGACTCAGGGAGAGGGCATTGGCCTGGAGGTCAGGATGCCAGGATTTGTGAACCTGGTTCATCTGACTGACTTCTATGGCCTTGAACCATTCTTGGCTCCAGCGTCTTCATCTTATCTTTCCTAGTCTCGTTTCCCACTTTTTCTTTTCTTTTTTTTTTTAATTTGCTTTTTAAAAAATTTGAACTTGGTCGTGTTTCTTTCTTTTGTATGCATTTACATAAGCCATTCTTAAATCCTTTTTAGAACAGGGGGCGGAGGTGGGAGTGATACGTATCCTATAGTTATAATGAATCCTTGGAACCAGCAGTATCAACTCAAGGAATGTATTCCAGGGAAATGACCACACCAGGACATATGGTGTATGCTAAAAGAAATTCTATGAAACACTGTTAATAGTAATGGAAAATGTAAATAACCTGAATGTTTTTATCAGAGGATGGATTAAACAAACTATGTACAATTCATGCGATAAGATATTTTGCAGTCACTGAAATTAATGACATAGTTCTGTCGCTATTAACCAATATATTCACGACATATTATTGAGTAAAAAAGACAGACATCAAGAAAACAGGTAAGCAAAATTGAACATGTACAGCTTTATGGGTCCATGTCTACAAGGAGATAGAGAACTGACAGTGGCTGACTCTGGTTGGTTTTAGTTGTCTTTGTTGTACCTATTTGCAGTACATGAAGTTTTTCTTTTATTCTTCATTATAAGCATGTTAAAAAGCATAATTTTTACCAAAGGGCAAAAGGGTCTTTATTTCCACTCCAAGAAAGAAGAATGAGTCTTAAGTGTGCTCAGAAATTGAGCTTTGTCCCAGGTCCCTTTGCCAGTTAATTTACCTACTTTGTAATGTTAGCTGTGGACAAAATTCACCCTAGGAGTACCCCAGACTACTGACCAAAAAATAGTCCCAAATCATACCTCCTCCTAATTTTGAATGCACTTATGTATATTTGGGGAAAATTTGGTATTTGTAAGGATTTGAGAAGATTTCATAGAATATTAGGGATTATTACTTAATTATCAGTTATGGTTAGGAGTGCTACTATCAAATTATAGAAATCAAATTTGTTTTCAGATTTGCTGCAACTTTAACAAAATCGATTATAAGAGACTCTGAAATAATTATGATAACCTGAAATTGTGAAGCCGGATGGAAGTGTTATTAGTAAAAACTCAAACTGTTATACCTGACTCAGGTTCAGAAATTAGCTTGCCATAGCATATTGTCTCTGGATAGCCTTTGCCTGCCTTTGAGAGAAATTAGGCCAGAATAGTTCTTGGTTCCTCATAATCTGTCTTTTGAGTCATTCACGCAGACTTTACATTTCTAATTAGAACTATAAATAACATTTAAACATGATAAAAACCTATTAGCAAAATTTCTGAATGAAAATAAAAAGTTTTACATCTATTATTTAACCCAATCCTTTGTTACATACTTTAGAAGACCTACTAGGCCTTTACAACTTTTATTCCATTTTTATAAGGATCTGTGGAAAAATCTTACCTCTTGAAGAACTGACTTTTAAGAGAAAAAATTAATAGTGTTAAGAATTTATTGGATGCCATCTGTTTGCAAAGCCCACTGATCCCCACTGCAAAAGAGAAAGCAATTATTGTTCTTGTTTTGTAAATTAGGCCGTGAAGGCCTAGAAAGGCAAAGTAAATTGCCCAAGGTCATTCACTGAGGTATTAGTCACGCTGGGGCTCAGGTCTGTCCTACTCCAAAACCCATGCCCTCTCCACTGTATTATAGCTCAAAAAGATGCAAGTTTTGAAAAACTACCTTTCCATCTTTGCAACAATTTTATTCCCTCTTGTCTACAAATAGCTTCTGGTGCCCCAGGATCTTGTTAGTTGAGCAAGAAAGGGAAGAGGAATTCATTGAGAAGAAATGATGGGATTTGGGAAGCATAATTTTGAGGTGAGGGACCGAGGAGTAAAAGACAAACAAAAGGAATTAGACAATCAATCTGTTTGAGAACTGGAGATTCAAATATCATTTTTATACAATGTTAACTATAAAATAATGGGGATTAAAAAAAATAATCTTTTCCTGACCAACACAGACTGAGGGGCAAGATTGGGCTGCTTTCACGAAATGGACCCCACAATATCTCCTTAAGTGAGACCACTAGAAAGACTGTCCAGGATGCCAGTTCCTATTCCTGGATCTTTTCTTCCATTCTCCTTCCTCTAAACAAGCAATGTCTGTTATCCCAAAGGCCATCCAAGGGCCCACATGGATTATTTTTATCAGTGTGCAATGAGAGACTCATGCAGTTAACACAAGTCACATGTAGTCACTTCCTAGCTTGGCAATAGTCCTGGAAAGGTAGTATTGTATTTATTATATATTATATTTACACCAAGTTGTTTAGTTTGCATCTTTTCATTCATACATCTATCAGAACCAAAACATTATGATTTGGTAGGGAGAAAAGTTAAAATCCAGTATTAGTAACTTTTATCTATTTTAATGCCTCCCACTCACTGCGTGGGTGAAGTCGAGCCTCTCAGCAGGGTACACAGGTGGCCCCACCCAGCTCCTGACAGCCTTGTGGCTTCACCTCCCATGTTGCATGGCTGAACTAATTCTATTCCTACAAAAATATCCTGCTTTCCCTTTGCTCATTTGTTTCCTGTGATGAATTGTGCTGTGTCAACTTAAGCTGAGAACTGCATTTCCCCAGAGCTCCTTCTGGATCTAATTCCAGGATGGAAGAACATGTGAGATTTGGAAAGCAGAAGAGAAGCTGCAGCCTTTATTCTGAAGGTATTTGCAGGCAGATACTATGACAGACAGACATAGATACCTGACAGGTTCCAACTCAGCCTCACTTCTCTCCCCTCTGCCCCCAGAAATTCTTTCTAACTGCTCGTACTGCTGAGCAACAGTGGTCCCAGGTTCACCATCAAGTTCGTGGATAAGGACCACGGAGCAGCAGCTAACCAGAGGCAACAGCTCACTCCAGACTTCTCCAGAAGCTCCATCTTTGTGCTCCCATTTCAGTGGCTGGAAGTGTTGCTCCATCCTGTTCCCTCACACTAGTCTTCAGGAAGTTGGCTTAAACCCCTTCTCTGATGTTCCAAGTCCACTTCCGAAGCTTTTTCCCCAACTCTAGTAGAAGGTCTGGTTCCCTTACTGAACGTGGTGATACATGCCTTAGGCCTAAAATGCAGGCAGTCTCCTCTATATTCCAGACTGGGCTAAATGTTCCTCCTCCATGCTCCTGTGGCTTCCCGTGTCAGACTCTTTGTAACACACGCTATGCTGCAGTGTAACTGAGTGGCTATGCTCTCCTATTAAATCAGGGTTTGAGTTTTATTCATCTCTGAACCACAAGCATTCAAAGCAGTACTTGGTACATAGTAGGTACTCAATAAATGTTTATTGAACTGAGTATCTTTTAATAGAGATGACAAGGTGTCCATAGCAGTCATGATCTTCCTGAGATAAAATGGCTACTCTGTTCAACCTGGATGAGTCCTGGAAAGAGGTAAGTTGGGTTAGGATAATAATGGGGCGCTTCACTTCTCCTTGGACTGGCCTAGGAAGAGCGTGTGGAGATGTTGTGAGAAACAATTGGGCTAATATTCATGGATGCCCTTTGGAAATTGTAAAAGTTCTTCATTAACATAAGGCCTCATTATGACTGCAAAAGAAGCTTCTACTGGCTCTTTGATTTCTCCTCTATTTAGCTCTGTTCTAGTGGGTGAATGAAAATCCTGGTATATAAGAAGAATCACCCTGTAGCCTCAGACCCTAGTTCCTTGATATTGTCACTTATTTGTTGTTATTTTCAGGATCAAATGAGAAAATGAGTATGTGTTGAATGAATGGCTGTCCTTCCTATTCAGTCCCCCAGATTCCAGAGTCCCTAGGTCCTTGTTGAATTCCCAAAGAGGAAGGGAAGCTCACCATGGAAAGTGAATTGTAAGCTGTTCCTGTCATCATAAGGTGGTCTACTGCCCCGTAGAGACTGGGAATGATATCTAACTTGACCTGAAGCCTCCTGTTCCTTTGACTCTTCAAAAAGAAGGAGTATCTTGGCCTCTCAATGTTGCCTTCAGGATTAGGGCAAAGGAAATATCCTAAAGGATTAAATTACTACAATCAGAAGAGAATAAACCAGCATTCTGCTAAGCATCTCAGAACCCAATTTTTATTTAAAATATTGTCCTGTGATAATAAGAGTAATTCACCGAAATATCTCAGTACCTAAAAATGCTATAATTTAAATTATCAACTTACAAATACTGACCTTGGGAAGCTACAAATGTCGAACTGAACACATAGATCAAGAGAATGCTAGGAATTCCCAGCTACATACAGATGTTATTAGAGGCATTTTGGAGTATTGAGTAATTTCTCAATAGTATACTGGAACAAGGGCAGATTCAAAAATGCAAAAATGTTCATAGAAACATTAAGAATTTATGTACATGAACATTAGAAACCTCAGTTCAAGATGCCCTCTATGGAGGCATGATGTCATTTGACTAGGTCAGAGGATGAAGAGAGTTTGGCTAACCAAATATTCTGATATTGCTGCAAGAATTAATATGCAATAAAGTACACATAACATTAAACCTATGGTAATAGTAATATGTTTTCTCTTTGCAATCTTAACATTAAACCTATGGTAATAATGACATGTTTTCTCTTAAAGTTATTATTATAAGAAGCAACCTATTTCCTGTAAAAATTGGCAAAGGTTGATAAATTAATTTCTCCAGACACATATATGTATAGGTCCTAAGTTTGTGGGTATATTCTCCTGGGTTGGAAGTGTCCTTCTAGCTAACATCTCCATTTAACAAATTTCCCCAAGAATCTGTCAATCCCTAAAATAGTCGAGAAGTTTTCTACATGACCAAACTTTTCTATAAAGCACTTGCACTATTGAAGTATTAGGGAAGGGAAGGACTTAGTTTTTGTCTTCAGGAAATTCACTATGGGGCTATGGTAACTACATGCTGGGTACTGCAAATGTTTCTTCTGACCCTGTCCCCAAGTTCCCCAATACAACATTGTACACATGTCATCAAGACCCATGAGAACCAAGCCAGACACTGTGAGAAAAAAAAAAAGGATAATATCAGGACATAGTCTCTCACACAAGAAGCTTGTAGTCTAGATGAGGAAACAACACACCTGTGCACAATGGCTCTGGTATAAAGCAGGTGTCAGGAGAGAAGGGTTTGGGGATGGTGGGGTGGGCATAGAAAGAAGATGTTGAGTATGTTGAGTTTGAGATCTTGTTGGAGTTTTCAAAAACGTATTCCACTGGTAGTAAGAAATAAGGGGCTAGAACTCTGAGGAAAAGGTAGGGCTGAAGATAAATATATTTGAGAACAATAGAGATGGTAATTGAAGCTGTGAGATTAGATCAGAACAGGGTTTCTCAACCATGGCATTATTGAAGTTTGGGGCCAGATGACCCCTTATTATAAGGGCCTGCCCTACGCATAGTAGGATGTTTAGCAGCATTCTTGGCCTCTACCTTCCTGATGTCAGTTGCATGTCCCATACAGGGTAACAATGAAAAATGTCTCCAGACATCGTTCAATGATGTCAAGGAGCAAAATTGCCACTGGTTGGGAGAACCACAGGACTAGAGAGACAGAAATATGGTGTAAAAGATGAAAAGAAGATTGTAAAAGTGACAAAATTTGGTGATATAAGTTTATGAGGTAGGAGGAAGAAGAGAAAGATGAAAAGTACACGGAGAAGAGACATTCATTGAGGTGATAGATGGTATCCTAAAACTCTGCAGAGGGGAAAGGATGTTGGTCTTGTGGATGAACCTCAACCTTGGTGAATAATTAGTATATACACATGCATGCACATCTCTATATGTATACACACAGGTTACATATAAACATAGATCAAAATTATGTGTTGGGAGAAAGAAAGAATATTTTCCTAAACTCTTTCTTTATTCATTCTTCTCATTTAATAAGACAGTCCAATTTTATCAAATACTGAGGAACTCACATTAATTTTTTCTGAAAAGTGGTTTAAGTCAGAACCAATAAAATTAGAACTACAACTATCCACTTCCTTTCCCCCTTCTCTGTCACTCACATGCTTCATAACTTGGGCTTCCAGGATACTCAAGCCCTCTCCCACTCCCCTAATAAGCAGGAACAATCTTAAGAAAGATACAGATAAACTCAGTTATACGTGGCTGTCAGTGATCATAAGACCCACTGTGTCTTCTCATTTGATATTTACAAATTGAAGTGATAAAATCTCTATTTAAGCCAGAGGAGTGAAATTCTATGTCTGCAATTTTAGAAATTCAAAAATCAGCAAGACTTGGGAAAGTTTCTTTTTATTGGCGATGCCTTCTCCAGAAGCCCAGAAATGAGTCACTCTGGTAGCTTGGTATACCAGAAAGCTGGATTTATTACTCTTACTTTAGGTGTCCATTATACCATCTAGAAGCTTCTACTCAACTAGTCCATCCATGCCCCCTACCACTGCAAAGAAGGCGCATACAAGATTCCCTACCAGAAAAGAATTGTAGTGAAAGAGATACATTGCCTAAGTATGTGAGGGAAACAGGCTTAGGGTGGAAGAGTCAGGGTGGAAGATCATTCCTGTGACAATCATCCACAATGCCTTGCGAAACCAAGGATAAGACATGCCGTATATAATGGGATTAAAAGTGGAATTAAAATAACCCAGCCAGAGGAAGACATTGTACAAATCTTCAGGAGTTGTAAAATTAATGAAGGGGTCTGTGATTGTCAAGACAAAGAAGGGCAACCAGCACAACACAAACACCCCCATGACTATGCTCAAAGTCTTGGTGGCCTTGCTTTCATGTTTGGATGATGCCTTTATTTTGCTTTCTGGCCTAGCCAGTTTCTTCCTAGGACCAATGCCAATTTGCTTAGCATGCTTCCTGGCTACTGCGTAAATGTGTATATAAATCCCCACCATCACTGTCCCAGGCAGAAAGAATGCTATAAAGGAGGCCAGCAACCCCCAGAGCTTGTTAAATATCAACACACACAAACCCATGCAGTCAATGGCCACAACAAAATCTTCTGCACCAATGATGTTTAATTCTGAGAATACCAGGCCAAAGGCAAAAATGATGGGAATGGACCAACTGAGAAGTAGAAAGACCTCTATGACAGGGATAGTCATTTTGGTGACATAATGCAAAGGGTCACAAACAGCATAGTAGCGGTCAACTGAGATGAAGCAGAGGTGAAAGATGGAGGTGGTGCAGAGCATGATGTCACAGCAGCTGTGGATTTTGCAAAAGATGTCTCCAAAGTACCAGCAGGACTCGATGGACCTGATCATACTGAAGGGCATGACCACGCAGCTCAGCAAAAAATCAGTGGTGGCCATGGAGAGGATCAGGAAGTTGGTTGGGGAGTGGAGCTGCTTGAAGTGGGTGATGGAAATGATCACAACCATGTTGCCCAGCATGGTCATCACTATTGCCCCAATCATGACCACGTACATGGCACAGACACTTGGCACAGATCTCACATTTCTAGGGCATGAATTGTTAACCAAATCAAAGCAAAATTGTACTTCTGGAGGGTTCCGAAGGTCTGGTGAATTCATCATCTTTGTCTTGGGGGGACTATGAGTCTTTTTCAAAAGTACTGTGTTCCTCTCCTTTCTGTAAAAGAAAGAAGAAAAACAGTAAAAATCATTGGCAAGGCCACTTGTTCCAGAAGCTCAGCGAGCCTGTATTTCTAAAGCAAGTTTAAACACCCTACTGCCCAGGAGCACTACTTTCCAAACCTTCATATGCATATGAATTACCTAGGGATCTTTTTAAAACCCAGGTTCTGATTCTGGGGTAAGAGCTGAAAGTCTGCATTTCTCACAAGCTCTCAAGAGATGCCAATGCTGTTAGTCCACAGACCTCTCCTTGAATAGGAAAGGTCCAAAGAAAACAGAGTTGATATTCAGTCACCCAGCATCTAAGTAACACACATAAATGCACGTTCCGCTCTCACTAATGTGTAGACTTTACTCAGGATTCCAAATCCATAGGCAGACCAAGAATTTTTTCTGTCTACTTAAATTAGCCTATTTTCTGGATAGAAGCCCCTCAAGAATTGTCAAGAGCTGTGGAACTATTACTTAATGTTTAGCTTAAACAATAATTATGTTCTGAAGATCATGTTGCTGCTTTTATTTTTTAATTTCTTTGTAGGCAATTGCAGATGCTTTGGACCTTGCCACTTATTACATACTATTCAATTAGAGAAGCTTTTCTCTCTCCACTGGGAAGAATGTAGTTTTTAGAATTCAGAGGATTATTATGGCAAACTAAAAATGCTAAAGGATACAAGGTTATACATGAATAATCTCAAAAGGGGGGGGGAATACCGCAAATGACAGATTCTATAAATCTTGTGGGTTATGAAAACAATTTCATTTAGTAACTGCATTCATAAATTCAAATTAAGGGTGAGATCCTCTTGTCCATAGATTTCAAGTCTTACATTGGTAACAAAGGTGACATATATGAGTGCTCATTGTTTAACCTATCATTTTGCATATCATTTATGCTGTTGTCCTTATAATGTAAAAATAATGGGAATGACTCACCCAGAGTATGACATAAACTTGACTTGTTTTTCCAGTGCTTGGGCTGGATGTATAATTCTGATAGCCAATGGCAAGCTTTTGAGAGATCTAAGGCCAGTTCAGAGAAGTAGACTTTGGCCTGAGAACAGGCTAAAACTCACTGGTCCATTGGGAAAATGAACTCACAAGCACATCCTCACCAGACTTCTTGAAAAAGACATTAATGAGAATACAAGAACCTTGAAAATAATATTTCCACTATTTGCTACAATAGCTCAGCAATTATTTTCAATGCTGGTATATTATTTGAAACCATTATGGCACATTTTATTTTCTCTGTATATAGTAATTTAATTTCTCAGATTAGCACTTTTCTTTAGATATTTTTTGTTGTAACAACCAAATATCATGCAATTAAGGTAAACTTGAGAAAAAAAACCAGAGAGAAATAAAACATTAGGACAGAGACTTATTTAGCTCCTTTATAAAGTACAAATTATCCATCAGAACACACAGCACAAAATATCTGATTACTTCTCACTCTGGTTCCTAAGCTCTAAGTGACTGAAAATAATAAAATCTTAAACACCAAATTACCTTATTTAATAAGTTAACTCTATCCTGACTTTTATCTTCTTTGCTTTTGTGATTTACAAAATTTCTTTCATTCTTTTTAAATTCTTTTAAAAATTATCTTAAAAGTAGTTAACAGTTATCACAAAATTACTTAAGCATTTGTCACTAGAGATCCGCAGTCATAGCATTTCCCATACAAAATAATACACTCCTCAGTACTTCACTGTATGATTTTTGAAGTTTTAAGCTTCATTTTTGGAAACCTAATCCTTGAAAGAATTGATAAAATTTAGCCTCCCAGGTTTATAAAGTGAATTTCTGTCTTTTTTTTTTTTTTTTTTTGGAAGACATGGAATAAAACAACATCTAGGAATTAGTGATACTTTCTCATGTTTGTTGCATAGTTACATATATTAGGGAAGTAGTTAAATATTTAAGTGTTAGATTAAGACAATAAGATAGAGTAAGACACACACATTTATTTTAAAAACTATTACATGGGTGAGTTGTTAAGGTAACGTCAAAGATAAGAATAATTTTAAACTCCTATATTAAGCTCTTGGCCAAAAATTACAAAAAGAAGTAAGCAAATACAAATATGACTGCTGGCTTACTGCTTTGGGAAAGGAAAGTTGTTATAAAGTTGCATGGAGTTGGGGTTTTGTAAGTTATTTAAAAATTAACAGAATAGAGATTCCCTTCTTTTGGTGATTCACCTGCAAAATAGATCCATTCGGTAATTTTTTAATACAATAAAATAAAGTTAAACCCTCTATGGCATCTCATCTTTAACATGGGACATTATCATTGTAACTTTTTCTCATTTCACCAATAACATTTTCCCAAGCATCAGCAACACAGGACTAAATTAATTACAAAATTGCAAACAATCACCTAAGGAAAGCATATAAAATTATTAATTTCTTTCAGGAGGTAGAAAAAAACATGCACTAACAATTCTGGAGAAGAGCAAGAATTGTATAGTTTTTTTCGTTCAAATTTAATTCTTTAAGAGAAAAAATTCCAGACTAATGAAACAGACACAAGGACTCTAAACAATGATTTGGAAAATGTAAAATTTCCCCAAAATTTTGATGAAAAATGAAAAAGGAGTTATGTAACATTTTTTCCTCAAGTATTAAATGCCTAAAAGAGTATTAACGTATATGTATTTTCCTTAAATAATAAGAGAAAAATATTCAACAACTCAAAAATGTAATGTAAATAAGTGGAAAAGAATCGGAGAGGAACTGCTTTATCCAGGCATGATTTTGTTCCTTTCACTGGCTACACAGCCCAAACAGTTCATTTCTGGGACTATTTCTGTGAAAATAATGAATTTATCTTACTTTGATATATCTCACACATACAATAATTTCTTAGGAATAGGAGATTATTTGTGAATTATATTTGAGAAGGATCTGCTCTAGGTCTTCCTATCATTGCCTCTTTAAAATCTTAGTGATTTATTTTTAAATGACACAGTTTTCTTTTTATAGATCAGTATTTTAAGTGTGGTCACTTTCAACATAAAAAAAAAAAGAGAAGTAAACAAACAAAGAAAAAATTAATGTATCTGATTTTTTCTCTCCTACTATATTATCATCTGGGTTACCAGAGCATGTTTGGCTAATGAGGTGATCTGGGGGTAAAAGCACTGAAAGGTGGATGACCTGTTGTTCTATGGTTTCTTACCAGGCAATGAGCATTGTTGTCCTTCCTTTACTCCCCACTCATTTCCCTCTAGAAAAGGCACTCAGGCCCCACTCGTAGGGAGGCTCCTGGCAGCCTGTGCTGTCACCGGTATTTATGCACAAAATGTGCCTCTTGAGGCTGCGCTCCCATGTCCTGTGTTTGACAAGTGTGTGCTCACACAGCCTTCACTGTGCTGCCAGCAAACAGATTGCACTAAGTCACCAGAGAATTGGCTCCAGGAGGGTGATCAGTTCTGTGCTATCATCACTATGACTCTGGAGGGACCACATGGACTAGGCCCACTCAAGGCCAAAGGTAGGGAAGAACAAAAAATGAAAAGAAGGAAAAAAGGAGGGGAGAAAGAAAGGAAAAGATTTAGTTCAAATCCAACAAATGCTCACTTCACTTATTACCAAATGCTAGATAATGTTCTCAAACAGTGAATTCTTTAATCCTTAGTGAAATGTTGACTTGTTTATATCTTTTCCTTCTGGAGTCATGCACAAGTCAGTGGTATTCCTTCATATTGCAGTTCTCTAAGTCTGTTGTTTTCCAAATAAAGGTCCTAGTCCATACAAAAAAGCAAAAAGAACAATGTTTCCAAACAACCACTTGAAAAATGAAAACTTCCATCACCATGTGGGTATTTTCATGGCCACAGGAGAAGGTATTTCCAGTAGTGTGCATTGGTCTCCTACACTGAGCTTCAAGATACTTACTGATACACCCCCAGGAAGAAATATGTATGCGGATATTTATTGAAACACTATTAGTTACAGCAAAAGATTAGATACAGTAGGGATCTAGTTAAATGAATTATGATACTTCCAAACAATGAAACATTCTGCAGACTTTTTTTTTTCTTCGAGAAGGACTGATTTGGTTTATTTTTTTTTTATTTTTATTTTTTTTAATTTTTATTTTATCGATATACATTGTGGCTGATTATTGCTCCCCATCACCAAAACCTCGCTCCCTCCTCCCTACCCCGCTACCCCCCAATAATGTCCTTTCTGTTTGCTTGTCGTATCAACTTCAAGTAGTTGTGGTTGTTATATCTTCTTCCCCCCCCCCGGTTTGTGTGTGTGTGTGTGTGTGTGTGTGTGTGTGTGTGTGTGAATTTATATATTAATTTTTAGCTCCCTCCAATAAGTGAGAACATGTGGTATTTCTCTTTCTGTGCCTGACTTGTTTCACTTAATATAATTCTCTCAAGGTCCATCCATGTTGTTGCAAATGGCAGTATTTCATTCGTTTTTACAGCTGAGTAGTACTCCATTGTGTAGATGTACCACATTTTCCGTATCCACTCATCTGATGATGGACATTTGGGCTGGTTCCAACTCTTGGCTATTGTAAAGAGTGCTGCGATGAACATTGGGGAACAGGTATACCTTCGACTTGATGATTTCCATTCCTCTGGGTATATTCCCAACAGTGAGATAGCTGGGTCGTATGGTAGATCTATCTGCAATTGTTTGAGGAACCTCCATACCATTTTCCATAGAGGCTGCACCATTTTGCAGTCCCACCAACAATGTATGAGAGTTCCTTTTTCTCCGCAACATCGCCAGCATTTATTGTTCAGAGTCTTTTGGATTTTAGCCATCCTAACTGGGGTTAGATGGTATCTCAATGTGGTTTTGATTTGCATTTCCCGGATGCTGAGTGATGTTGAGCATTTTTTCATATGTCTGTTGGCCATTTGTATATCTTCCTTAGAGAAATGCCTGCTTAGCTCTTTTGCCCATTTTTTAATTGGGTTGCTTGTTTTCTTCTTGTAAAGTTGTTTGAGTTCCTTATATATTCAGGATATTAATCCTTTGTCAGATGTATATTTTGCAAATATTTTCTCCCACTCTGTTGGTTGTCTTTTAACTCTTTTAATTGTTTCTTTTGCTGTGCAGAAGCTTTTTAGTTTGATATAATCCCATTTATTTATTTTTCCTTTGGTTGCCCGTGCTTTTGGGGTCATATTCATGAAGTCTGTGCCCAGTCCTATTTCCTGAAGTGTTTCTCCTATGTTTTCTTTAAGAAGTTTTATTGTTTCAGAAGTTTTATTGTTTTATTATATATTTAAATCTTTAATCCATTTTGAGTTGATTTTAGTATACGGTGAGAGGTATGGATCTAGTTTCATTCTCCTGCATATGGATATCCAGTTCTCCCAGCACCATTTGCTAAAGAGGCAATCCCTTCCCCAGTGAATAGGCTTGGTGCCTTTGTCGAAGATCAGATGGCAGTAAGTGTGTGGGTTGATTTCTGGATTCTCTATTCTATTCCATTGGTCAGTGTGTCTGTTTTTATGCCAGTAGCATATTTTTTTGGTTATTATAGCTTTGTAGTATAGCTTAAAGTCAGGTAGTGTTATGCCTCCAGCTTTATTTTTTTTGCTCAGCATTGCTTTGGCTATGCGTGGTCTTTTATTGTTCCATATAAATGACTGGATAGTTTTTTCCATTTCTGAGAAAAATGTCTTTGGAATTTTGATGGGGATTGCATTGAATTTGTATATCACTTTGGGTAGTATGGACATTTTCACTATGTTGATTCTTCAAATCCAAGAGCATGGGATATCTTTCCATCTTCTTGTATCCTCTCTAATTTCTCTCAGCAGTGGTTTGTAGTTCTCATGATAGAGATTTTTCACCTCCTTGGTTAACTGAATTCCTAAGTATTTTATTTTTTTGGTGGCTCTTGTAAATAGGCAGACTTTCTTGATTTCTCTTTCTGCATGTTCACTATTGGAGAATAGAAATGCTACTGATTTTTGTGTGCAGATTTTGTATCCTGCTACTGTGCTGAAATCATTTATCACCTCCAAGAGTTTTTTTGTAGAGGCTTTAGGCTGTACGATATATAGGATCATGTCATCTGCAAACAGGGACAGTTTGACTTCATCTTTTCCAATCTGGATGCCCTTTATTTCCTTCTCTTCTCTGATTGCTCTGGCTAGTACTTCCAACACTATGTTGAATAGGAGTGGTGAGAGTGGACATCCTTGTGTAGTTCCTGTTCTTAAAGGAAAAGCTTTCAGCTTTTGCCCATTCAGGATGATATTGGCAGTGGATTTGGCATATATGGCTTTAATTATGTTGAGATACTTTCCCTCTATACCTAACTTATAGAGGGTCTTTGTCATGAATGAGTGCTGAACTTTATCAAATGCTTTTTCAGCATCTATAGAGATGATCATATGGTCCTTGTGTTTGAGTTTATTAATATGGTGTATCACATTTATTGATTTGCGTATGTTGAACCAACCTTGCATCCCTGGGATGAATCCCACTTGATCGTGATGAGTAATTTTATGTATGTGTTGCTGTATTCTGTTTGCTAGTATTTTAGTGAGGATTTTTGCATCTATATTCATCAAGGATATCGGCCTGTAGTTTTCTTTTTTGGTTATATCTTTACCTGGTTTTGGTATCAGGATGATGTTTGCTTCATTGAATGAGTTTGGGAGATTTGCGTCCGTTTCAATCTTTTGGAATAGTTTGTAAAGAATCGGTGTCAATTCCTCTTTGAATGTTTGGTAAAATTCTGCTGTGAATCCATCTGGTCCTGGGCTTTTCTTTGTTGGGAGCCTTCTGATAACAGCTTCAATCTCCTTTATTGTTATTGGTCTGTTCAAATTTTCTACGTCTTCATGGTACAGTTTTGGGAGCTTGTGTGTGTCCAGAAATTTATCCATTTCCTCCAGATTTTCAAATTTGTTGGCGCATAGTTGTTTATAGTAGTCTCGGATGATTCCTTGTATTTCAGATGAATCAGTTGTAATATCGCCTTTTTCATTCCTAATTTTTGTTATTTGAGTCTTCTCTCTTCTTTTTTTTGTTAGCCATGCTAATGGTTTGTCAATTTTATTTATCTTTTCAAAAAACCAACTTTTTGATTCGTTGGTTTTTTGAATTGTTTTTTGGTTTTCAATTTCATTCAGTTCTGCTCTGATCTTAATGATTTCTTTCTGTCTGGTAACTTTAGGTTTGGATTGTTCTTGTTTTTCTAGTTCTTTAAGGTGAAGTGTTAGGTTGTTTACTTGCCATCTTTCCATTCTTCTGAAGTGAGTGTTTAATGCAATAAATTTCCCCCTCAATACTGCTTTTGCAGTATCCCACAGGTTTTGGTATGATGTATCATTGTTTTCATTAGTTTCAATACATTTTTTGATTTCCTGCTTGATTTCTTCTTGGACCCATATGTCATTAAGTAGAATGCTGTTTAATTTCCATGTGTTTGTATAGTTTCCAGAGTTTCGTTTGTTATTAATTTCTAGTTTTAATCCATTGTGGTCTGAGAAGATACATGGGATAATTCCAATTTTTTTGAACTTATTGAGACTTGATTTGTGACCTAATATGTGATCTATCCTGGAGAATGATCCATGTGCTGATGAGAAGAATGAATATTCTGAGGTTGTTGGATGGAATGTTCTGTAGATATCTGCCAATTCCAACTGGTCTAGAGTCTTGTTTAGATCTTGTGTTTCTCTACTGATTCTTTGCCTAGAGATCTGTCTAATATTGACAGTGAGGTGTTCAGGTCCCCTGCTATTATGGTATTAGTGTCTATTTCCTTCTTTAGGTCTAATAGAGTTTGTTTTATAAATCTGGCTGCTCCAACATTGGGTGCGTACAAATTTATGATTGTTATGTCTTCTTGATGGATCAGTCCTTTTATCATTAAGTAGTGTCCCTCATTGTCTCTTTTTATGGTTTTTAGTTTAAAGTCTATTTTGTCCGATATAAGAATAGCTACTTCAGCTTGTTTTTCTTTTCTGTTTGCATGGTAAATCTTTTTCCATCCTTTCACTCTTAGTCTGTGTGAATCTTTATGGGTGAGGTGGGTCTCTTGTAGGCAGCATATAGTTGGGTCCTCCTTTTTGATCCAGTCAGCCAGTCTGTGTCTTTTGATTGGGGAATTTAAGCCTTTTACATTAAGAGTTGTTATTGAAAGGTGTTGGTTTATTCCTAGCATTTTATTGGTTGTTTGGTTGTCTTAGGTGTCTTTTGTTCCTTGCTTTCTGATTTAATGTTTGGTTTCTGTGTTTGTTGGTTCCTTAGGTTGTAGATAGCATTTTTGTTTGCTTGTTTTCTCTTCATGAATGCCATTTTTATTATACTAGTGGATATTGATTTTTCTTGGGTTTTTTATGGCAGTGGTAGTTATTTTTCAGGAACCAAACCCAGTACTCCCTTGAGGATTTCTTGTAAGGGTGGTCGTGTGGTAGTGAACTCCCGCAGTTTTTGTTTGTCTGAAAAATATACTATTTGCCCTTCATTTCGGAAGGATAGCCTTGCAGGGTAGAGTATTCTTGGCTGGCAATCTTTGTCTTTTAGTATTTTGAAAATATCATCCCATTCCTTTCTAGCTTTTAGGGTTTGTGATGAGAAGTCTGATGTTAGCCTGATTGCGGCTCCCTTATAGGTGATTTGACGCTTCTCTCTTGCAGCTTTTAAGATTCTCTCTTTGTCTCTGAGTTTTGCCAATTTGACTATGACATGTCTTGGAGAAGGCTTTTTTGGGTTGAATACGTTTGGAGATCGTTGAGCTTCCTGGATCTGAAGATCTGTGACTTTTCCTATACCTGGGAAGTTTTCTGCCACTATTTTTTTGAATATGTTTTCAATGGAATCTCTATTTTCCTCCCCTTCTGGAATACCCATGACTCGGATATTTGAGCGCTTAAGGTTGTCTGATATCTCTCTCAGATTTTCTTCCATGTCCTTGATTCTTTTTTCTTTCTTTTTGTCCGCTTGTGTTATTTCAAACAGCCCATTTTCAAGTTCAGAGGTTCTCTCTTCAACTTCGACAAGCCTGCTGGTTAAACTCTCCATTGTGTTTTTTATTTCGCTGAATAGCTTCTTCAGTTCAGCAAGTTCTGCTACATTTTTTTTCAGGACATTGATTCCTTTGTACATTTCCTCTTTCAGATCCTGTATACTTTTTCTCATTTCATCATGATGTCTAGCTGTGTTTTCTTGTATCTCATTCAGTTTCCTTAGAATTTTCACTTGAAATTCCTTGTCAGTCATTTCAAGGGCTTCTTGTTCTATAGGATCTTGATTTTGCGATTTATTAACTTTTGGTTGTGTACTTTCTTGATTTTTTGTATTTCTGGTATCTTTTTTTTGATGTTTATTCATTGTGGCAGGGGGTTTCACAGTCCACCGGTTTGAGACTAATGACTAACTAGGATGTTGCTGTGGTTGCCAATTTCGTATGGCTGCCTCTGTGGCTGCTCAGTTGGCCTCTAGTGCCTTGTGTGTGTGGTTGCCTCTGGTCTTCGGCTTCTCCGGGGAGCCACCTTTCTGGTCAGCTTGGACTCTGCTGGACTGGTGGATCACGTACCACAGGGTGTGTGATCTCTGTTGAGCTTTCACTTCCTGTGCAGGACTTCTCCCTGTTCCGTGTGCTCTGGCCCAGGCTATTGGATCGTGCAGTGGCGACCCCACCGGGTGTGCGGTTTCTGTCCAGTCTCCGCCTCCCTAGCCGCACGTCTCCACACTCTGTGCGCACTGTGCTGGGCTGGGGCGTGTCTTCTGCACCCTTCATCTATCAGCTGGGCCTTCAAGATCCTGCTCAGCACCGCCTCGCCCAGGAAGTCTACCAGGTTTCTGCTAGGCACAGACGACCGTTCGCTCTGGGTGCCTTTGTAGCACTGTGTAGCTCTTTCTCAGGTCTTGTTCACTTTTGTATCCCCCCGGTATAAACCGAGTCTAGCGCCCGCCTGCAGCCAGCTCTCCGGCAGGTTCAAGCGGACCTGGGAACTCTCCTACCACACTATTCCCAACCAGAAATTGGTTTGTCTTTTTTACGAACTGGTGGCCACAGAGATGGTATCTGCCTCCCAGTAACAGGAAGTTTACCGGGGGCCGGGGTCCAGGGTGTGGTGGAGTGACAGTCAGCCCGCCCGTACTTCCTTGCCCTCCGGACACTGGCCGGGGACATCCCCCGCCACCAGCCCTGCCAGAGAACCGCAGAGGGAGTGGGAGGGGAGGCCTGTCCGCAGGCTCCGGAAAGCCCCGCGCCGGGGCAAGCAAGTGGGAAGGCTCAGTGGCGGCCGAGCTGGGTGGAGCTGCCAGCACCTGGGAAAATGGAGGCAGCCCCGGGGCGGTGAGTGGCCCCCCAAACAGGGCTGGTCCAGGGGTCACTCACAGTGCTGTGCCAGGTCGGGTGCTCACTCTCTGTCTCTGGGTTGCCGCCTTCCCTGTGCTCGGCCGCTGCCACCTCAGGCTGTTCAGTCGCGGCGCGGCTCGGGCACTCCCAGGAATCTTCTTTAATGCCGGCCTGAAACCTCGAATCCTGAATAGGGCAGCTGGCCGCCTTCAGCACGGCCCCGGCCTCCGGGATCCTGGCTGCATCCACAGCAGCCCTGG
The DNA here is from genome assembly GCF_027409185.1 of Cynocephalus volans. Taxonomy (NCBI): domain Eukaryota; kingdom Metazoa; phylum Chordata; class Mammalia; order Dermoptera; family Cynocephalidae; genus Cynocephalus; species Cynocephalus volans. Next base: position 133,158,894 of record NC_084464.1, read on the forward strand.
CGCCGTGTTCCCTGTTTCGAGACTCGCTTTTGTAGCTAAGAAACAGTTCTTTTCCTGCTCCACACTTCAAAGCTGTTGCCTGTAAATGAGGCAGCCTCTCCTGCCGGGGGCAAAGTGGCGGTCACCCCCCACGACCGGCCACCAGCAACAGTCGTCCCTTAAGAGATGGCAAGAGGAAGGTCCACAAGTTTCCCGGCTGCCTGAGGCCCAGTGGCTGCCTTTTCCATCTCAGCTACTCCGCGCCAGCCGCCGCAGCCGCCGCCATCTTGAAACCTCCCTCTGCAGACTTTTTGGAAAATTAGGCAGATCTACGTTTTTATGAAGATGGAATGAATCTCTAAGACATAAAATGGTGTGAAAGAATCAAGCTACAGAACAGCATGGGTAGTGTTTTGCCATTTTTTAAAGGTGTGTGGGAACAAAATGTACATACATACTTCTTTATGTGTGTGCCTGTTCCTGTGTATCTTTAAGAAGTGTCTGCCTGTGAGGAAGATGTCTTCCAGAGATCGAAAATTAGAAGGTGACTTTAGTGTGTGGACTTTGGTTCCTTTTGAATTTTGAATTGTTAGCTTTCTTTAAAAAAATAAATTTTATTTTTATTTTAATAAGAGCTTATTTGGGGGCTGGCCGTTTAGCTCACTTGGGAGATCATGGTGCTGGTAATACTAAAGTCAAGTGTTCGATCCCTGTACTGGCCAGCTGCCAAAGGAAAAAAAAAAAGAAAGAAAAAGAATAAAAACTTATTTAATTTAACTTAATTTAATGAAAACTTTAGCTATAGGGAGAGTCTGAAGAACTTTTATCTTTATGTTTGTGATGGCTTTCAATTAGATATAGAAATGACAAAATACAAGTAAAAACATGGAACATTTTGGAGCTGTAAGACCTGTAGAATTAGAAGGAAAAAAAAAAAAAAAAAATGATGTCACCAAAAAGATAAGTACTAATCAGAAGGGTTTAGGGTTATGGATTAAAAAAAAAATGCTTTGTTTATTTTCATAGGGACTAAAGTGAAGAGCAGAGTGTATGTGGATTAAAGAGCTCATAAAGCTGAAAGCAGACAACCTCATGGAGATGTTTCAGATAATACGTCAGTGAGAAGTGTGTCCTGCTCCAGTTCCACAACAGTGGGAGGTAGGAAAATCATAAACTGAGCACAGAAAAGCAACTCTCAGTAACAAATGTAATGATGTCAAATTAGTACTCTACTTTATTCCAAAGAATGTATGGGCAATCAAAACCAATTTTTTTAAAGTATAAATCTAAGGATATCTGCATGGGTAGGAATACATTGTGTGCATGTGATCTAAAAAAAAGAAATCAAACTCTTAGTATTAAGACAGCTTGTATTCAGTTTAAAGATAATCTTTGTGTATTTGTTATTTTTAATATTTGTAATGTTTAAAAGAATTTAGCATGTTAGAGTATTTACTACAATAGCTTTGTGATTCCCACGTAGAATGTATTATTAAATAATTGATTTAGATGTGATTTTTTTCAGTTGAAAGGCACAAAAGAAGTTTGCTAGGTTTATAAATGATATTACAATTTTTAAGAATCTTACAATTCACCATATTTGTAAGTTATTAAATTTACAAGTTATTTAAGTATTGAGGAAGTTTTTATGTATTAATCTGACAAATTATCAAAAAGGGGAACTTGAACATTTTAATTTGATAAATATGTCAAACTAAGTAACAGAGAGGGAGACTTTCTAAAAGAAAATGATATTTATTTGGGAGTAGCATTGCAATGGAAATAAGCATGCCATAGTAAACTATGTGCATATTCAGGGAGGTTGAGGCAAAAAAAATTTTTAAAAGCAAACTGAGGAGGATTACATAAGCTGTTTTGAATCAATTATCCTTGGCTACAAAGGTAGCATCAGTCCAAGGCTGGACAGGAAGTTGTTGGACAAATATATTTGCAGAAGTATTTTCTGTGTAAAGTTACGCTGGCCTTAGTGCAAAGTTGTAGTTTTGCAGAGTCTTTTGTGATAGTTTTGTTATCAGGCATACATGAACGAGAAGCCTCTCTTTATGGCCATCCCTGGCTCCTTTTTGTCAGGACTTGACACAAGTGACTCCATTTTGATTGTGACAACTTTCATAAATACAGATAAAATATTAAGGTAATTCAATTAACAAGGCTGTAAATGTCCCCTTAAAAGTTCTTGTTAAAAGTTGCTAAGTGTATAAATAGAATAACTTCTATTCTATTTATGTTATAATTTATAATTTAAATGAAGTTTATAAATTATAAATTAATTAAAAGTTATAAGTTAAATAACATTTTAAGGAAGAGTTACGTTTTTCAATATTATTTTATAAATGGAATACTTATTCTATTTTTTTTTTTTTTTTTAAAGATGACCGGTAAGGGGATCTTAACCCTTGACTTGATGTTGTCAGCACCACACTCTCCAAGTGAGCCATGGGCTTGCCCGGAATATTAATTTTAAAAGCTGAAATTACCTTGAAGAATCTTTTCTATATGCAGAAAGGACACCAGAAATCTCAAGCTGACAGACTTAAAAATAGATCTTAAAAATAAAAAGAAGTTTGCCAAGTGGGGAAGGAGGGCAAGAAGCACCCAAACAGGGCAAACAGGGGTGAGTGATTTATTGGCGGGCAATGATTCATTCAGAGGAGTGTGGAGCCAAGAAGAGTGATCAAATGTGGAAATACAAAGAAAGACCAAGTCAGGCTGGTTTAGAACTCGATGCCTTTGGTAGGAATTTCAAAACTTTAACTCAGAGCAATGCAAAGCTACATTCGTCAGGTGTCCATCAGGAAAAAGATGGCACAATCAACCTGGATGATTAAGGAGAGTTTAATAAAAGGACTGTTTTCAAAGGTGTGTTTGGGCAGCTGGTTTAAGGAAACCAGAAAGAAACAGTCTAGTTCCCAGAAGCATTGTAGCAAGAAACTACGACCCTCGCTAGACCAGAAGTGGCAAGGAGAGGGGCAGTCACAGGAATCCCTGTGACTCCAGAGGGACTCCAGAGGGCCTTTCTTGGAGGAACACAGCCAGCTCCGAGGTGATTTGGCAGAAAGGTTGCCTGGGATAAGTACCCTGATTTCACCTTCCTTCCACCCTCTGATCACCTGCAGGTGCTTCCCATTGGTAAAATGCCACTGGGAAAGTGCAGGCAGGAGAGCTCCTTAATCCAGCCTGTGCTGATCAGCCTGCTGCACAGAGTGGGTAGAGAACTCAGGGCACACAGAAGGGATCTAGCGTTGAAACTATCTAAGAAATTTTAGAGGAAAGTGTTAACATCAGATAACTGTGCAGAGTAGATTGGAAAGCTGTAAAACCGGAGGTAAGAAGACTAGTTAACATGGATGGGAAGGGATGCATATATTACAGATTACATGAAAATACTTCATGGCTATCAATTATGCCTTTATTAGGCACATTTGTTTTTTTCCTAACAAGCAGAGGGAATGGGAGATAGTTCTTACTGACTCATACTGCCCTTCGAGACATAAGTTGAGCCAGGGTGATTTTCCATGGTTGGATCTAGAACAAAGAGAATCTAGGTATTGGGAGAGAAGGGTTTAGAACAGAGACGGGAAAACCCCAAAATTAAAATTTCCTATCTCGAAGTTTGACATAATGCTGACCTTGGATTCAGGAAGAGAGGAAAAAATCTACCTCCTTTTGCTCCTCTTCTCCTTCCCATAACATAGTCCAGGTATGAGGGGCTGGGGACATGGTCATTACCTGCGCTCATGTACTTCCCAATAGATGAAATAAAAGAAGCGTTCTGTTTGTCTCAATGTTCCACAGAAAAATCACTGGAAGGACTTACACCAAATGTTAATGATCTGTCTTAAATCACAGGCATAGTGGTGTGGATGAAATTTGTTTGGCGGGGTCCTAGGGAGACCTTCAGAGAAAGTGGTTGAAACAAGTACAAGGAGAGGCCTGTGATTGCTGGCTGGTGGTGTAGACATAACATGCAGGTTAAGATTCCAGAGACACGGGAAATAGGAGGTCAGTGCAAATATAAACCACTAAGTGAAAAATCCTAAGGGCAAAAGCTCAAATTGCATATGATTCTTAATCAACCTGCTTCTCCTCTCGGCAACTCTTTTTAGTGAGCTTTAGGGTGTCAGGAAATAACTGAGTAGTTTATATAATGATGGTTAACGATTCTCCCAAGCCAAATATTAAGGTGGACTGCTGGTTGACAATAAAGGCCAACCTGAAGTCACACTTCTTCCATAGATCCACAGGTCACAATGATCTTCTCTTTCTGAATTCCTAGAGAGGAATCAGATTAGAATCAAAATAATTAACACTTCATGTTCTTATATATTATTCTTATATTGGTCTTTAATTGTCCCGTGTATGTAAATCTAGGCCAACCTATTCTGAACTGCTTTGTATATTTCTTTTGCACATTTTCCACCACTCAGAGGTGAATGTAAAATGAAATTTAATAGTATGATATTTGCAGTGATCTGAGGATGGAAGGTATGTGCTGCCGGTCAAAGTAATGACAATCTCCTTTTCAATATCACTTTCATAATGGTTTTTTATTAATGTACTTCAGGAAACAGATTTGCAGTTTCTGAATGGGAGCTAAATATTTTTCCTGTCACTATGTACCTAAGAGCATTCCGAAACCATGGATAAAAAAAGCCATGAATGAGAGGGTTGCAAGTGGAGTTGAAGTACCCAAGCCACACTAAGAGATCAAGTACTATTAAGGGAGTGGAGTAGTTTAAATATGGGTCAATCAAAACAGCAAGAAAACAAGGCAACCAGCAAGCTAGAAACACCCCCATGATGATACCCAGGGTCTTAGCTGCTTTCCTGTCCTTTTTCTTAGATAGGTTTTTTTTCACTTCCTTCTTTATGTTTTCAGGCATATTACTGATGACTCGAGCATGTCGTTTGGAAACGATAAAGATTTTGCCATAAATACCAACCATGATGGAGCCGGGAGTCAAGAAACACGTAGTGAACAATATTGTCCCCCAAAATTTGTTGAAAGTAAGTGCACAGAAATTGAAGCAAGCAACAAGAATCTCATAGCTCTGCATACCAGAAACATTGGCCTCAGACAGAATTAAACCAAAAGAAAAAAGAGCTGGGGCGGACCAGCAAAATGCCAGCAGTCGCTTTATCATGGAGGTTGTCATTGTGGTTGTGTAGTGTAAAGGGTAACACACAGCATAAAATCGATCAATAGCAATGGAGCAGAGGTGGAAAATGGAGGTCAGGCTCAGCATCATGTCAAAACTTGCATGGAATTTACAAAAGCCATTCCCAAAATACCAGCAGCTCTCCACTGATCGCACCATACTGTATGGCATAATGACGAAACCCAGCAGAAAGTCCGTGGTTGCCATGGAAAGGATCAGAAAGTTTGTGGGAGAGTGGAGCTGTTTGAAATGTGATATAGAAATCATTATAACCAAGTTTCCAAAGATTGTGATAACCATGGCTCCAGTCATAACCAAATACATTACCACTCGGACATGAGAAGGGCGATTGGTGGGAGGACAGGATTTATTTCCAAATTTTGCACAACTGGATAAGTCTTTGGGAATATAAGTTAGATCCATAGTGCTTTATCACTTCAAATTCTTTTCCAGGAGGATGCTAATGGTTCTTCTCTTCTTAAAATGATTCCAGTAAATTTCAGTGCCTAAGAATATAATAAAGCTCAAAGTCATCTGTTAGTTTACTTCAATTGTAATTTATTTAAATACTTAAAATGGTATCAACTGTGTTTGCTTTCTGAGTTATTTTCTGCATTAGAAGAATAAAAAATTTCAACAGCTTATTCTTTTTGAGGTTATTCTATTCTGTTATCTTCCTGGGTTATTTGTCTATCCATTCATTTATTCAACATGGGTTTATCTATTGACTGCTCTATTCTTGGCAATGTATTAGATGACTTTCATGGGTGTTTGGTCAGTTTTCACTCTGAGCAGCCACTTTCCTAGAAACTCTTTTGAACTACAAGAAGCTAACATCTCTTTCACCATAAAAATACTTGATACACAAAAGCTAAGTGAAATCACTGTGTTTCTTTACGCATTCTTTCAATAACTAGAAATCTTCATTTGTAAAAAGCATATTGCTTTTAATAATAAAAGGTATATTGCTGTTGGAATATACAGTACCATGTTCCTATGGGCTAAACCATGGACCTGGGTCAAGGATTCATACCTTCTCTACTTTCTATGCCCTTCCTCTCCTCTCCTCTGTCCTCTTCTCTTCACTTTCCTTTTCTGTATTTCTTGAGTCCTACAGCTTATCTGAGATCCTAACTAGTGGAGCCATGTCATATGCTCTATCCTTAAATGACCCATAAGGATTACAAATCTCACAGTCACAGACCTAGCCACTCAAATTTCAGGTGATTCCTATTGGTCACAGTGGGTTGAATAAGACAGGATGAACAAATTATATAAATCCAAATTTCAATAAATTATTATACCTGCTTCGCTATCTACTTTGGGATATACAGCACCCTGAAAATCCACTCACCAGTAGGCTCTAAAGAAGCTTGACACTGTGCCTACAACGAAGTATTGTCTACTTAGTGAGCTACAGAAACACGGGCCGAGTCTTGAATGGATTAGACACAAGAGACACTCTGAATCTATATTGGATTCTCCCAAGCCATAAAGATTCAACTGCGGTGTACATTTAGCAGGTTTATCTATTCAGGCAGATTCAATTTGGTTCTCCTTTAGAACCTTAAGAAAGAGCACAAAAAGTTCCCTTCCCTGTCTCAAGATGTTAGAAGCTCCCCTCATCCCTTTTGATTCTATCATTCTCTCCTGACTGGGGAGGAAGAAAAGAAACCTTGTAGGGACAAAAGAACTCATATTATGTAAGCTAGAGAAGTTTCTTATTCCCAAGTTGCAGGAAACTTTCTCACTGGAAAGTCTTAGGAGGGCCTATTTTTGAGCTAACTGTTCCATGTGACTCCCCAGTCTGCTCTATGTTAAGGGTTTACATCACTGACTTCCAAAGAGGATGTATCCAAAGAGCCTTGGACTGGAAATTTTTCTCCCGGTTCAAGTTCTGCCAAAATTATAAACATATAAATAAAAGAAAGAAAGAAAGATACAACATTCCCAATAATATATTAAACTTTCAAAAGGACAACTGGGGTTACTAGAATTGGGAAGGCAGAGGGGAGGGAAGAATAGGTAAAGGGCCGTGAGTAGCAATGATATTGTATATTATTGAATATAGTAATTATTCTGAAGTGAGCAAAAAAAAAAAAACAAAACAAAACACATTATGTGAATTGTAAGATTTCAGATATTTTAAGTTTTCTTCTGTACTGATTAATTTTAAATACTCTTTAAATTGATGAACTAGCTGGTTTGTTGTCGATATCTATATTTTAATGTTTAATCATGAGTTTTGTATTATTTTTGTCAATAGCAGTATGTCATGTCAACTCAGCCATAATTTTAAATCCTTTCATAATGTATTTATATGATTCATTTCTTTTCATTAATTTGTTTATAACGCAAAGACTATTTATTACTTATATTTTGCACCTCTTAGTGAATTTATGCTTTGGGTATATCCATTTGTTTTTTATTAGAAGTCACTTTTCAGTGTCAGAATATTATATAAGGGCCGGCCCGTGGCTCACTCGGTAGAGTGCGGTGCTGATAACACCAAGGCCCCGGGTTCGGATCCCATATACGGATGGCCGTTTCGCTCACTGGCTGAGTGTGGTGCTGACAACACCAAGTCAAGGGTTAAGATCCCCTTACCAGTCATCTTTTAAAAAAAAAAAAAAAAAAAAAAAAAGAATATTATATAATATCTGTTGATTTCATTAATAGACTATATTTTTGTTTCATTAAAAAAAGGAAAACAGGAGGCGTGCTGAACTAGATGGGCCTTACAGGCCCTTCCAGCTCTAAAAGTCTGTGAATCATAGGTAACTGAAAGGTTATTAGTTTTAAACCATCTTCTACAAACAAGTAGAAAACAGAAGAGCAGCGAAACAAGATGAAAGAGAGATATGGAAGAAAGTCGTGGTTCAATGCAGAGACTCATTGACTGGTACTTTGAGTCCTGAGACATGTCTGATCAATATTGAGGATGTATTTCTCTCCATTATGATCTTCCTCCACTCCTTACAGCCTCTCTTTTTTCCTTGGTTTTCACCAAGGAAAGGTTGTGAGCATCTAGCCTGAGTCCCATTTTAGCATGTAAGTGACAGCACTCAGTAAATAACTGTTGAATGCAGTATGCTTGTTAAAATATACCCAGACTCATATATTGTCTTTTCTTGCCTTTACCTCCTAAAACAAACTCTAAGCAACAGCTGCATCTTACTAGGCATGTTTTTTTGATACATTACAATGAGACACGGAACTTGTCTATCCTGGTCACTCCTGGATTCTCAGTATCTAGGTTAGTGCTTGTAGTAGACACTAGATATATATTTTTGAATGAATAAATATACAAATAAATAGCAAATTATGGTCATTAAAAAAAAATCTGCATTGTTTCAATAAAAGCAGTTGATTCCATGTGCTAAAACGCTGCTGCGAATGGATGAACTAGTTCTTGTAGCACACTTCATGAAAATATCTTCTGGGATTAAATTGTTTCTGATGCTACTATAACTCCTCCCAGAGCAGCATTAAGACAGGAAGAGCTGAGAGAGTTGGTGTAGACTCTAAGTAATTGACTGATCTCTCAGGCTAGTGAGAAGAGAACCAAAGATGCTGAGTCTGGAAAGAAATACAAAGGTGCTAGTAGAAGACGACAAAGCTGCTGAATGTTTCAGCTAAATGTACTTGGGAGGTAGAGGTGGTGGTGGCATAAGACACCCCTCAGTGTCCCATGGACATATGAAGATGGGGTTAAACTGGCTTTTTTCAGTTTCTTATGCACTGCTTAGCACCTCATCTACCACTTAGGAGAGTTGGAGATTTTCTTCCAGCTGAAACTCACATACTTTCAAAAATAAAAGAAAATACTATTTTGGAGAGCACTGACTTACAATTAAACTTACACAGTATCTAAGTTGATGAACGAGTTTGCAGTTAAGGTATATGATTACCCAGGAGATTCTCTGCCATGCCCCAATCGCCCATATGATCTTAATGATCACAGGCATGACACTGAAACAACCTCAAACATGCACTGCGTACAGGCAACTCCCCTGCTTTTTTAAAGATTGGGAATTCTATGAGGTGTTTCAACATGAGACCAAATCTTCCACTATGTACACTTACTATTTATATAAGGGAAAATTCAGAACTGTACTATACTTTCAGAACTGGGGAAGACCTCAAATGAAATGTTTACAAATATTTATTATGAGGTGGTTTCCAACTTGTTTTCTATCTTACATTCCATGGTATGGCTTTGCAATCACGCAGACTTGTGTTTGATTACTGGTTTTATAACTTGTTAACCGTATTATTTTGGGCAAATGGCTCAATGTCCCTGAGCCTCAGTTTCTTTTTTCATAAAGTAGGGATACACCCAACTTCACATATTTGATTTAAAGATCAAAGATAAGGCTGGCCAGTTAACTCGGTTGGTGAGAGCACAGCCTTATAACACTAAGGTCGTGGGTTCGGATCCCTGTACCAGCCAGCTGCAAAAAACAAAAACAAACAGAAAAGATTGGAGATAATATATGAAAAACATGACAACTGTTAGTAAACATTCAAGGAAGCCCATGTTAACCAGCTGTAACAAACTAACAATGTTCTTCAGGAAAACTATATTCTGATTTCCAAATGACTGATTTGCAAACAAACTGGTTATTTTACAACTTGTTTATGTTTGGGAGTTGCCTGTGTAGATATTTGAGGTCATTAGCATTGTGCCTACTTTCCTCCCTGCTTTTCCTTGTAAGAATTATGGCACCTTCTTCAATTTCGCTTTTTTTTTTTTTTTAAATCTTTCATGTGATCTATTATGTTGAAACACATAGTCTCTATGAAATTGCCATTTTTGCAAGTTAAAAATGTTCAAATATTAATAATTTCAAATAATTTCCCACTGGGATCTTTTCTTCTTTCCCCTCAAATTTCAGTTTCATGCACTGACTTATAATAAGGTTGGCATATCTCCAGACACATATATTTGCAAAGAGTCAAATTTGCAATGCCAGATTATATCAAGGAGCTAAAGCTTATTGAAGAGAATCTTTAGTAGGCTAGACACATTCATTTCAGGAGGAGCCAGAGGTGTCCTAACAGCAAATTCTAAGTTAGGAGTCTTAAGGTATGAATGCAATATAAACTATAGTAGAAAATGAAAACCTATGATCCATGGTTCTAACAGAGGTGGCAAATATTTGTACACGCTACCTGTAAGGCACCAAATAATACATGTCATTATTGCCATAAAACATGTTCCCCTCTTTTAGAATCTTGTATTTGGGTAAAGAAGTTAAAATTGTCATTACCACCTGTGTATGTATGTATAAATACATAAATTAATTCAAATTGTGATTTCTTTCCCTTTTTTATTTGTTGAAAAAAATCAGATAAGAACGATTAGCACAGAAAAATATAAGCAATTAATATTATAATTCTTTAATATACTGAATCAAACTAAATGTACTAAAAAGCAAATTTTAAAGTTTTTTCACTTCAACACAAATTTGTATTGTCACAAGTAATATGCTTCCTTTTTCTCCTTTAAATTCTGATTGCCCCATGCTTCCTGGAATTTAAGGCTGAAGTCTAAGGTATTTTAGCTGATTAGCTAACTGCTTACCACAAACACATGCAATTTCAACTAGCCTCTACAAACCATAGGCTCTTCTGAGTGCCTGCTTGGAGTGTTCCAGGTAGAAGGGAGAGTCTCTTATTGAAACCAGCACCAGTTATAGGACCTGGAAAGCATGCTAACAATGATTGCTCCATTGTTTCTCTCACCACAAGTCAGAAATTATTGCCAATATTTATATAATTCATTACAAAATTGATCTTAAAGTACAAACTCTCAAATATAAATTCTATTTTTAGAGTTCCAAAATCATTCTTGGTCTAAAAGCAAATTTCATCCAATGAGCAGATTTGTGTAAATTTTCAGTTAAACTTGTTAAAATAGAGACAACAGGGTAATAGTACAATTTGACGAGTAATTTCATAATTTTGGACTAGTACAAGGCGAAAATCTTCAAAAGATAAACAGTCTACGTAATACAATAGAAAAGATAAAGGTTTGACATTTATGAAAGTTCATGATATTGGATTTTTTCTGGTTAATTCTCTAATATCTAATATAAACAACAATAAATATTTAAAAACTTTAATAGCAAAGACTACTTGGAAGCCATTTCAGGGTTGACAATAAGTAGACTACATTCAAATGTAACACTAAAAACTGAGATAAACAAAGAAAACACATTTTTTCCCATAAATCTACTTTATAACTGTATATAATAGTTTAAACATCATAACATTAAAACGTAAAAAATAGTATCTGGCACATAAGTGACTTTATACCAAATAGCTCATAGTTCATAAGTAAGTCTTATAAAAGCACACGGCAGTTGGCAATGGACAGAGGTAATATTGTCTTTTTAAAGGCAGCTGGGAACAGGAAAAACATTTTAAGTGACAGTAAATACATGCACAGAACAGGCAGAGCAACTTCTATTTCAGAGGGCAGGAGCAGAAAGGTGAGTGAAAATGAAAACCAAAGCATCTTTGTTATAGTTAGCTACTAGTCATGGTATTGTTTGAAAACTAGCAGGAGAGCAATCTCTACCAAAACGAAGTATCAGAGAATGTGTTAGAGGTGGGGGGACCAGGAGGAATTGATCTAAATAAATCTTTTACGAAGACCACATTTACACAACTCTGTATCTCATAAATATGTATAATAAAAATAATAAAAAATAAATTTTTTAAAAAGGCCACATTCACATTTTTTGGTGGCTAAAAGGGAAAGGGCCTGGGAAAACACACCTTGGCTAGAAGATCAGAGCATGGTCTTGCATGCTGTAGGTGTATCTTAGCATCTGTCTGCATGGAAACCCTGGCTATAGGCTCTTCTCTCTTCGGCCTACAATATTCCAGCCACACTGAGCCACGGTGTTGCCCTGCAAATGCTCACTCTGAGCTTTGGCCAACTGTCCTTCCTCCATCCAACTGTTAGTCCCCTCATCTCTGCCCCCTTCAGAACTTAGCACAAATATCATTTCCTTCCAGAAGCCTTTTTGACTCTCCCAGTTGAAGTTAATCTCATAAAATTATAGGCTATTAGGGTGGCCAAAGATCTTAGAGATAGTGGTTCTACTTCCTCATTTTGTTGATGACTATGATATCAAATACCTTTGTTTCCTTCTTCTAGCGTACTGCCCTACCTTAACTGTAAATTGCTTAAGAACTGAGATAACATCCCATTAACCTGCTAACTTTGTGACACTTAGCACATGGCCATATACATGGCAGGTTACCTATGTACTACAAAGCAAATTTTAAAGATTTTTCATTTCAACACAAATTTGCATAATGTCATAAATAATATGCTTCCTTTTTCTTCTTTAAATTCTGATTGCTCCATGCTTCCTGGAATTTAAGACTGAAGTCTAAAGTATTTCAGCTGGTTAGGTAACTGCTAAACAAAACACATTTATTGAATTAAGCAAAAAGAAGTTAAATACAATACATCATGAAAACCTAGTTAATAGATGTCTTGTCTTGCGGTATTAGAGACGTCTGGTTTGGGAAAGATTAAAATATTAGGAAAACAGAAAATGCTGTTTCAAAAGTAGCTAGTGAATCCTCTTCCAAAACAAACTATTACAAATGAAACCCAGTTACCACCAAAATTCCGGGTGTCCTAAAGTTCCTAAATTACTTTACAAGCACATTTTCACTGCATCCTTCCAACTTCTTCATGTATAGTAAATAACTCAGATCTTGAGGTAGCCATTGCTACTAAATGCTAGAATCAGCATTATACTCCAGGTCTCCTGGCTTTTGTTCCAGTGAACCTTCTGCCACTCCGTACCATCTCCAGTAATGGGCAACAGTTCATTTCTGATCTATTTGGACAGCAAGAAAGTCTATGGCTCCAGATGCTTACAGTTCCTTCCATCTAGTCCCTGCTAATCAAAGTATGGTTTGTGGACAAGCCACATTGTCATTTCCTGGGAATGCTTTTGGAAATGAAAATCCTCAGACTCATCCCAAAATGTACATCTTAGCAAGATACCTGTGTTATTTGTACACCCATTGAATTTAAGGACTGTTCTCGACAATGGCGAGACTATATATTTAGTTTAGGCGCTGTTTGTATTTGAAATGAGGGAATAATTCTGAAGAGCAAAGAGAAACAGAATATCTTAAGTGAATGCTGCTTGCAAAGGAAAAATACCAAAAATGAAATATGTAGTATCTGGAAGTGATTTAAAGTAGAATATATCAAGGATTTTGTTACTAAGACATAATGCCAAAGAGGAAAGTGCATTTTAGTATTTTTGAAATACCTAAGCACCTTACATTTATTAAGTCATGCCTTGCATATCCTTATACTTTGCAAAAACATTTTTCATATGACAGTACATAGAAATTTACATACCTTGCCAAACAAATTTTGATGGAAAATTTAAGATCTTTGAAATATAATAATTATTTCTTAGGAAAAAAAAAAAACTACCTTCTCTATTACAATGAAGTTGTTACAATTTCTGATTCTCTTTAAAATTTAACTATCACTGTTCAATTATTTTGAAAGAAGAAATAAACCATGAAATAAATAAAAGGATAAAAAAAAGATAGTACATTTTCAATTCTTTTTGTTGACCCAGTACCTTCCTGTTCCTGAACAGTTAGTTGTGAATTAATGAGTTTCTTCTAGCGGTTTTGCAGGTATGAAGTCAGGAAATCCTGCAAAGTTTCGTGTAGAGGATTAAGATATCTGATTCTTATAAGTTTATCTCTGCTCTCAAGAGAACTGTGGAGAACTCAGATCCAGAAGCTCTGAGAGGCACTAACTGCAGAGTCACAGTGGAACTGCCCTTTTAACTCTTTCTCGGGGGATTTTGAAATATTCTGTGTATTTTTCATGTCCCAGATAGTTTTGAGTTTGTTTTTTTTCCAAATGAAGGACAATAATTTCATATCTGAATTCATGGTCATTTGGGCTTCATTCGGGGAAGATAATGTACTGAAACTTACTAAAAATATTAATAATATAATATTAAAAATACATGGACATGTGTAGGCTAAATTAAATGTTGGCTAAATGTTGGCTAATATCCAAGGGAAGAATAGTTGCCTAAATCATAAAAGGTTTCTGTTTACACTTCGATTCCCGAATGTAATGAGAAGATATTGGAGTGGGATGGAAATAGTTACTTTTGCTTCAGTGATTTGTACAAGTTTAACTAAAACCTTTAGTAAAATAAATTTTTTTAAAAAGCCAGTTACAGTGTCACAAATCTTGACAAAATTAGTTCAGTAAATAAAGAACACTGAATAAGAAGTCAAGAGAACTAGGTTCTGGTCCTACTTCAGTAACAATTAGTTGTGTAATCCAGGATAAATCATTAAATTACCCAGGCTCAGTTTTCTCATCTGTCTCACAAAATCCTGGGTGTGGAGGGTGGGAAATTACTTTACTAACCCTGGGAAATGAAAGCAGAATGAACCATGCAAAGCAGCCAGCACACAGGAGCCGGAGCCCTCTGTTGCCTTCACTAGCAATAGAGGCAGGACAACTAAGTTCTGAAATTAAAACGTGCAGTGAAAAAGAGCAGAAATAATCATCTGTTTCAATGAAAGGAGAATCACTGAGCAGAACATTACAGAGGAGCGATTTGAATGATGCCTTAAAATATTAATAGGATTCTAATAGAAAGAGAGAAGAAGCATTGTAAGAAACTTCAAGGCCCACAGAGGGTTGTAAAATTTTTATTTTGTCTGTCTGTAAGCACCAGCATAAATAAACACCACCATCACATATGTCATCACTCTGTAAAAAAAACAGTCAAAAACTTTCCAAGAAATGACAGCAGGCAACGTTCTGCTGGGATATTTGGTTTCATTTTCCAAAGCCACATATTAATGAATTGAGAAGTAAATTCAATAAATACTAATTAAAAATAATTCTATTTTATACTAAGGCTAAAATCTATTTTAAAAATCTTTCTTTTTTTTAGCAATAGGTCTTTTAAAATAAAGACAAAAAGTATTTTGTGTGTGTGTGTATGTTTGAATACTGAAACAACATAAACATCACCATTTCCAAAATTACCAAATAAACTCAATAGTATCCAGTATAACATGATTACACCTCATGATTACACCTGGTTTAATTACTCCCTTCTTGGAAACTTCTTTTTCCATTTCTTGTTTTGTATTTGTAGTTTCTGTCACCACTTCAAAGATGCTCCATTAATTCCACTTCTACCCTATAGGCTACAGGGAGGGACCAACCTATCAGTGGGACAGCGAGGATGGAGTGGCCGCAGAAGTGGCAATCCATCTTTAGGCAGGTATATTTGGGCCAGACTAACACTTAAGCAGACTGCTGAATGGTCACTGTTTAGTTGTAATCTATGTAATGAACTAAAATCAAAGCAAACTTGTAGACTATTACGGGAAAAAAATTTTTTTTAATTGATATAATGCAAATGAAGAAAGTAAACAAAAATATTTCAGTAACACAGTTTACTTATACATGTAAAAACACATGCACACAAACACAGTCATATTTATGAAATTAAAACTTCATAAGACAATACTTACCTTCAATGGAAGTGATATTCTCTGATATTATCGATTCCTTCTATTCTAACTTGCTTTTTGCTGAAAGTGTTGTTTGCAGCCAGTGGTATACTGAAACCACTCACGTCCACTTTCAAGAATAGGTTGTTAATTTTTCAAGGATTCTGAGAGCCATTTGACATTACATTAATAGTTTAGTATCAGTGATAAGGGAAGATTTTTTGTTATTTATATACCGTAAAATTTTTTTGAGAAAGAAATGAAGAAACAACAAACACAATAATATTTTGAACATTCAGAAAGAGAGAACAAAACTGTGGTTATTAGAGGAAGGAAAGGGGGAGGAAAAGGGGATTAGGGAGAAACTGGTTAATGGACACAAAGAATGAGTGTATTTTGTAATGATGAATATGCCAACTATCCTGATTAGATCATCACATATTGTACACAAATACTGATAGTCAACTCTGTACCCCACAAATATGTATAATCAATTATGTTTCAATAAAAAAAGTAAAGAAAATTTTTTGAGAGGCAGGTATTAAATATTTACTAGCACACTGCTGATCACTGATTTGCAGCCCACTAAAATCAATTTTACAAGTTATTAATGGGTCTCAATTTACAGTTAAAAGGACACTAAATAACATATACAAAGTTTCTAGTACCCAGAGCCCTCCCCATAAATATTTCTTTGCTTCCCCTCCCACTTCTCTATTATTCAAAAATATGTGTATACATACTAAGCAAAAAGGAATGATGAATTCAAAACAACTCTTTTTGGGTAGATATTGACATTTATTAAACATCAGCACATCAAATAGCGATACAAAGTGTGGATAAAGCCTAAGAAAGAAAGGAACGCACGGAATAGAATTCTACGACTAGTGAAACAGTTAAGATGATACATCAGTGAAAACTCGATGGAATCTGTGGCCTCAGTTACACATTTTTACATTTCTTCTTTTATTTTAAAAACGTTTCATCTCACAATTGTAAAATCTAGGAAAAGCTTCATCTCAGCTAACAAATTACTGCTTCCTAACAGAATAGGAGTTTTTGAAGTTATTTCCATATTCATTTATAATTTTTAGTTGTTGATCTTTCAAAATACATCTGATCAGACACCGAGGAGCAAAAGTTAAATGGAAACCTCACACAAAAGTGTGTGTGGTGAGAAGAGACAGCATCCCTCAAGCTCAGCTCATGGTTTGATCTGTTTCAAACAGGATAGAAGTTTTTGTGCGTCTTGTCTTCATTGCTGGTTTTTCTCTACCTTCTTATTTTTCTAACTATTCTTATTTTCTCTCTACCTGGAGGTAGTGGGTGTATGAAGGATTCTGAAGAGAATTGAAGGGAGTTTTGGTCCAAAGGGAAGATTCCTTTTTTTTTTTTTTTTTACTGAAATCTTAGAAACCAAGAGCTCTCCACACTAGCCGAAACACACACTTTAATCAACTTCCTTCTACTAAGTTCCAGTCCTTTTGCTTCAATTCACTCATACAGAATAAGTCTATTCCATTTCTTTTTGAGTAAACAAATTAGTATTATAGAAATGTGAGCTGAAAATTTTACCTCGCAAAATGTACTTAAGTGCTCTGCGAAACCAGGGATAGAAGAAACCATATATTAAGGGATTACACGAGGAGTTAAAATAGCCAAACCATGTCAAGGTGTCAAACAGAACTGCAGGAGTAGCGAAGTTCATAAAGGGATCTAATAAAATTGTGAAGAAACAGGGAAACCAACATAATAAGAAAATGCCCATCACTATTCCTAAAGTTTTGGCTGCTTTTTTATCTTTCCTCATTTGATTATTTTGATTTTCTGGCAAGTTGTTGATTGCACATGTGTGTTTTCTGGATACTGCAAAAATTTTGCCATAAATCCCTACCATCATAGACCCAGGGGTAAAGAAACCTGCCATAAACAAGGTGGTCCCCCAGAGCTTGTTGAACATCACTGGGCAGGAGCTGGAACAAGCAACCAAGAGGTCATAGCCTTCTATTCCATCAGCATAGGCCTCTGAGAAGACCACCCCGAATGCGAATGCTCCAGGGACTGACCAGCAAAGAAGTAGCAACCGCTTAATGACTGGAATTGTCATTTTGGTGGAATAATGTAAAGGGTAGCAGATAGCATAAAATCTATCAATGGCCACTGAGCAAAGATGGAAAATGGATGTTATGCTAAGCATCAGGTCAAAACTATAATGAATCTTGCAAAATGTGAGCCCGAAGTACCAGCAATTCTCCACTGATCTGATCATACTGTATGGCATGATGGTGAATCCCAGGAGGAAATCAGTGACTGCCATGGAGAGGATAAGGAAGTTCGTTGGTGTGTGAAGCTGCTTGAAGTAGGAAATGGAAATTATCATGGCAAGATTGCCAAATACTGTGATGAATATGGCTCCTGCCATAAACGAGTACATGGCAGTTCGGATAGCCAGTGAACTTTCGTTTTCTGGGCAAGATCCATTTCCATATTCAGAGCAATCAAATGTTTCCTTCAGAAAAGCAAGAACATATAAAATTTTGTCAGAAAATAAATAAAACATTTTATATTTTGTATCTGCTTTCATAGAATAACTCAAGAAAGACATGGAAGACTCAAGGAAGAGAGTTTATGCTGAAATTTTACTTATGATCTTTCCCATTCATTTACCTTAACTTTATTTGTAATTCTTAGTATTCTAACCTACTGGGTTTAAACAATTATTACTTATTTTATACTTTCTTCTATTCAAATTATACTACCATTATTTAGTAAGTTCTTACATTATGCCAAGGCCTGAAACTTTTTTAAAAAAGAAGAAAAAAGAAGTTCATTGTTGAACTAACTATAACTGATTCTCCTCATGAGCATAGGAAGAATAGACATCTATTAGGTAATACACGCAATTCTTCCTCAAATGAGTCTGAAATACATGATCAGATTTGATTTGATTGGGGTCTCCTGCCTTGTGGGATCAGGAGATTATTATCTGTAAATAGTTTCACTCATGTGTTCTATTATCTTCACCTTGCCTTTGATTTTTTTTTCATGCTAATATTTTTTAAAAGGGAAGAATCATTTAGAACCCCTAATTATCTGGTAGAGTCATGCTCTTCAGCAAATGAGGAAGCCTTGACACACATCGCACCTTTCAGAGCAGGTAGATCAGAGGTAGGCAGAGCCCAAAACTGGACTAGCCTTACTTGTTTGTAAAGAGCAAGTGCCCCTCACTGGTGTTTATCCTCAGAGCTACATGTGACTCACGACAGCCAGACAAGTTCTGGTGTGCGGGTCACACAGAGGGCTAGAGCAGGGGGTTAGGGAGCTTTAGGAAAGCAAGCCATTTCCATATAAGGAAAACATCAAGCACATGCCCTTCTTGTGTTGGCCCAGGGTGTTCATTTTTCATATAAAATTCTGCATTTTATTATCATTTGCATGCATATTTGGAATGTAACATGTTTGAGTTAGAATCATTTTTTTAAAAAAATGTACATTAGGGGGAAAAAGCACTACTACCTAAATGCAAAGCATAACTGTTAATATTGCAGAAAAGTCCTTGGCCTTCAACGACCTCACACATCTCAGACCTGACCAGCTACTAACAGATGAACCAATAAATTCTTAGCCTCTGTGATATAAGAGCACATCACAAATCAAGCAAGAAATATGTATTGAGTGCCCACAATATACAAAGCACAATGAAAGGAACAAGAAAGAAAAAATATAGCTCCTGGCTGCAGAGATTCTACAAAACAGCTGAAGAGACAAAACACATCAACACTTGCACACCTCACCTCAGATAAAAGCAACAGTGGCAATTAACTGCCGAAAGAGGGGTCTAAGCAAAGTGTACCACCAAAGAGCCAAAATGGATGCGATAATTTCAGGCTGGGCTAGACAAGAATGTTTCAGCAAGGTTCTGACTTTTGACGTGGGTCTCAGTGGTTGAGTAGAATTTGAACAGAAGAGAAAAAAGCCTCTTCGAAAGAAAAGGTAGGATGAAGAGACAACCCGAGGTTGTAAATGTTCTGGGACCTTCTAAAGGTGATCCTCAGGGATCTCTGAAACACAATAGAGAAAATAGGGGATTGGGGAGAAGAAAGGGTGAGAGAAGGAAGAATGTCTAGATTCACTGTTATTCCCCAAGCCAGTGTTCTCAGCCGGTATATAGTCTAAAGAGATTTCCCACTTGTTCTTAAATTTGGGTGGTGATTTAAAAAAAAAAATAAAGTAATTAAGTTAGCTATAGGAAAGTGAATGCAGATTTGAAATTAAGAGCTTTCTCCAATTGATTCCAGTGGTAAGTCCCAGGCAACTTTATCCTTCTTAACTTTTCTACTCTGGGTCCCTGAACAGAGAACTAGTCCCCACCTGTAGCGAACTCTGTGACAGGTCACATTTTAGAAATGGACTGAAGATGGAGGAAGGAGCCATTATTATTACATCTGCAACCTGGGTGATTACACACCACAAAATAGGAACACTACCAAACAACAGGTTTATTACTGAAAGGTTCCATCAAAACTTTTTATCCAAAAATTTCTAAAACATGTACAACAAAGTCTCAAACTGTATTCATTTTTAGCAGCTAAAATGAGGGTTTCTAATACGTGCATAGCATTTCATGCCTGTTCCTCTTAACATTCTTACAGAAAAAAAAGATAGGGAAAAACAAAAAGAGAAGCATTCCTCCCCCTGTTTTTCAGCTATTTGCCATTCCTTGTTAACCCATTGCTGACCAGTTAAGCATCACCACAGAAGAAAATACTGGGAGAAAACACAGTAATATGAAAAAGAAAGGAAGATTCTGATTGCCTTCAGTATGCTCATTAAAGAGCATGAGAGATCCAAAGGAAATTGTGTTGGTTTATTTTTAAATCACTAATTTTTAGGAAGTTAAGCTAAGAGAAATAACAAATATTTTCATTTTAATGAAAATGGCACATCCACATACAACATTCTTGTGCTAAAGGCAACTCCACCACAACGATACATCTTAAGATTTAATTGCAAAATTCTTTGTGTTCCTGGCTTAGTGACTTTGATATTATTAATCATCCTTCTATGCCACTTTTGTAAAAGTCATACTGAATCCTTCTAGGTCTCAGATCATGGGGTACTGTTCCCTTCCTTTTCAGCAGTCAGGAAATTTAATTAGCTCTAAGTACTAGAATCAAGTTTTTTGAAGCACATCATATGATGCCTAAGTTCCTATTTGTATGCCTCATACACCTGCCACTGAGACGGGAGGGGCACACTGGATGACTATTTGATGAGTTCATCAAACAATAGTCTAATATCCATTTAAATCCATCACCATTCTCCATTGTGTATTTGGCATAGTTCCTGCATGAAACATCTAACATCAGTGTAACCCGTTTACATCTTTTAGATTGATTACCTATGGGAAGCTAAACGCAAAAACAGTACCTTCAAAGCTATCCTCTTCAAGGGTCACTTTTTCTATTTTTAAACTTATTAATGTGAGCGTGTATGGCTGTGTGGATTGCCACAGAATTAAATGGAAAGTCTGACCCTTTCTCTGTTACTGTTATGTTTCTACAAGAAGCTCAAAAATTAAAAATTTCGAACATAATGAGTTATGTGCCCATTCAGCTTATAAATAAATACCACAACTAAACTTTATTCTAAACTTCAGGAGACCATGACCACAATGACAAAGAATTCCCTGATTTTTCTAATGTGATCTCATTTCTTTTTACCTTGTCATTAAATTTGATTAGTGCTTCATTATTAAATATTCCTCTGCATTAGTAACCACTTTTAAAACTTTTAAGGGACTTTACTACATTGCTTTTCCTGTTCATCATTCTTTTGGCTTTCCGTGCATCGTTTTGCCTTTACCTAAGCCACTGATTTCTTTCAGTTTTTCAATTTCTATCAAGTATTTAATATTAATTAGTCTTATTAAATAATATATATTAATAATATTAAATATATATTATTTATAATTAAATAATTATAAATTTTAAATTATAATTTATAATTTATAATTAAATAATAAATAATGTTATTATATTCTTATAATAATAGTAAATGGTAAATATAAATAATATTTATATTTAAAAAACATTAAATAATATTATATGAAATCATATAATATTATTTAATATGTTTATTTAATAACAAATATTAATATTAATGTTTATTTACATATTTAATATGCAAATAAATTTAAATATTAAATTTAATATTAAATAATTTATATGAAAATATTAAATAATATATATGAACAGGTTTAGCACAATGTCTGGTATGTAATAAGCATTATCAAAGGCTACTTTCCTTTTTGGAAATAAACACCACATTCAAGAATACATTTAACCAGAAAAGATTTCTCCTAAGAAAGTAAAGGAATGGGATTGTGTGTAAAAAGCTCAGGTAACTGTCTCAGTCCTCCTCTTCTCTTAGGTGAACACCTGTGATAAATAATTTACTCAGCCACTTATGATGAGGTAACCCTTTCTAGGATTCTAAATATTCTTCCTAGGAAAGATGTTGTACTGCCAAAAGGTAGTGCATTAAACTGTTCACATACTAAAATGGATCTGCCTATTATTACAAATTCATATGAAGTCCTACACCTTCTACAATGGTCCACATTCCTACATATTCTCCCTGCACATGACCAAAATGCAAAAAGGATGACCATGCACCAACAATGTTACTTCATATTAGCTTGACAGTTTACTTCTTAAAAACCTCAAGATAGAGAAAACACAGATCTTTCCTTTCTAATCCCTTCTGCACATACCTGTTGCCCTGTAGAAGTCGCCATTGTTAGCTCCTTTATTTCTTTGTTTCTTTTCTAATTTCTGTGCATGTTTATATGGAACTAGAGGACCTGAACTATTTGAACTGTGTTGTTATATAACTTAACAATTAATCTCAAGAGAATTGGATCTGAAAATGAAGGGAAAAAAAACCCTTGCCATTCTTAAGTTTAACAGCTAAATGAGCGTAAACCACTCCAGCATTCTCTCAGGAGTCTCTGCTTTCCTAAGTTTTTATCACCTACAGCACTGAAGGCCCTAAGTCCACTGTTACATAAAGGCTATAAAAGCAAACATGAACCATTGAGTCATAGGTGGTCCCACAGGACCCAATCCTAGCTACACATGGATGGATGGGATCAGTGGTTCAAGTAGAAAAATGAATGTGTCCTCCATCACTTTAGGAAGACCTGAGACTGTCATAGTCCATATTTTGTCTTACATTCCAATCACTAAGACACCTGACCACCCATTGTTTTTCTCTTTTTTTCTTTGCATAAATATGACCTAAAAACATATCTTGGGAGTTCCAGTCAAGATGGCAGAATAGACGGTCCCCAGCGTCACTCTCTCCCACAAATCAAGAAATTTACAATTATAAAAATGCAACATCAGCTAAACTGGGGCCTCTGGAGCTCAGAGGAAGAGGAGGAGAGACCTATAGAGCTCATGAAGGTGGGAGAAGCCATGAAGAGAGAAAGAAAAAACTGCTCTCAGCATTTCGGACTGCGACTGCTTTAAGGCTGGAGGGCGTGGAGCCAGAGCTGGCAGAAGCTGCAGCTGTGCCCTTCAGATGGAGTTACTTGGAGGCAGCAGGGGAGAAGAGGACTTTGGTGGCCCCCAGGACAGCAAGACCACTAATAGGTTTCCTGTGGACCCACACAGGAGTGAAGAGCCAGAACAACTGAAAAATGAGAGCCATTCAGAGTCCATTGAGTCAATGCAAGGGACCAGTGCAGGGCCCATCCCATGGGAAGTGTTTGGAGCACAGGAGGTGGGGGAAACAGTCCCACCAGGAGAACACTGGGACACAGCGAGGACAGCTGATTCACCTGCCAATCAGCACAGGACCACTCAGAGGAGACTGGTCAGGAATGCAGAATTACAGTTTGATGAAAAAACTCAGGCCCAGATCAGTTTCTAAACAACCCAGGTGCACCTAGTCTTTGGAGAGCTGGAAGTACCTATAAGGTCAACCATTAAACCCTGAGCTGCACAAAAAGCCTTTCATGGGGAAACAGCAGCAAAGTAGCAATTTAGCTCAACAACACAGCTCAAGTACTAGTTCCCACAGGAAGTTCCCCTGAGTTAAAAGTAAGCAAAGGACAAAAAATTAGTTCTGTCCTAGGCACACCACCAATGCCTTGGGCCCACCAGGGGACACGAAGCATGGAGCAGGACCCCCACCCACAACCACTCACACCGCCAGCACCTCGGGACCTGTCCAGAAACCCGAGGCTTGGAGCCAGGGACCAGACACAACTCTCACATCCAGGCACACTACCAATGCCTTGGGGTCCACCCAGGAGCCTGGGGCTAGCAGCTGGGGACCAGACCCCCTCCCGCAAACAGGCACACTGTGACAGCGCCTCAGGGTCCCAGACCCAAGGCATGGAGAAGAGGACCAGACCCTCCTCCCACACCCAGGCACACTGCACCAGCACCATGGGTCCTGCCTGGGGACCTGAGGTGTGGAGAAGGGGATCAGACCCCCCTCCCACAACCAGGCACACCACGCCAGCACGTTGGAGCTCATCTTGGGACCCAAGTCATGGAGCCAGTGATCAGATACTCTCCACAACCAGGCACACTGCTAGCACCAAGGAGCATGCCAAAAACATCACCTCCATGTTGGTGGCCCACCAAAGCCACCACAATAACCATGGCTGCCGCAAAAGCAGCTAGATGCCATGACCACCACGCAGATGGTCTGCCAACCAGTAGACTGCATTGACACAAGGAGAGTCACCAGCAGAGATAAAGAAAAGAAGAGGATGTCTCTCTCCACAAAGCCCATTCCAGAGTGACAGAAGAAGCATCTGCTCTATGATAATATTGGGGGACCTGATCACACCTCCCAGCATTGGACAGATCATCTAGGCAAATCCACAGAGTAACCATTATTCTTTCAGAAGGAGAGAAGAAATCTAGGGTAATTAGAGGGGGAAGAGGGGAGGGAGAAGGGAATGGGGAGAGATTAGACAAGGGGAATAAAGAATAATTATGATTTCTAACAATATATATGCTAATAATATTGATTTGATCAACATATCTCAATGTTGAACCCCAAAAGTATGTATAATCAATTTTGATTCAATAAAAATTAAAATAAATAAATAAATAAAATAAAATGAATGCTAGATTTTAAAAAAAAGTTATCTTTAAAAAAAATCACTTCCTAAAATAATAAAGCATTTGATGTATTGCAGAAATAAATAAATAAATAAATAAATAATAATCTCATCTACCCTCCCAGACCTGGAGAAATTGCAGAGCCGGAATCTCTTTATGTAACTCACATGATTATGCCAAAATCTTCGCAGACGCTGCTTGTTTAAATCTACTCATTTTGTTTAAGGGCCTACTATTTTGTTTGTGTTCTTTTGGAATGTGAAAAGTCATTTTGCACTGATGAGACTGACTTGGGAGGTAGAATACTCCCAAGTATTAAAAAACAGTACAACATTGGTCAGTAGAAGACACCAGGGTCCTGCTTGAATTATAATTATAGCTACTCTGGGTGATCTCAGGCGGCTGGGCCCAGGCCCACTGCATGAGCATGAGCTGTGCAGTCACGCGGGGAACTGACTGTTAAGGGCTCACTCTCGGTTTAGCGCTCTGCTATTGCCCTCTTGAAATTCTTAATAATATTCTAACAAGTAGCTCTGCATTCTCATTTTGCACTGGGCCCCACAAAAGACGTAGCTGGTCCTGCCTCAACTTCTCTTAGCAGCTCTCATTGAAGAAGAGAAGGAGGGGGGAAACCCTCTTTTCATTTCAGAGCATATTCATATTTGTATTATGGTATGATGGGAAACTGGACATGAAAATATCTTTAAAGAAAGTTTTACAAAATTAACACAGTTGTTTGCCGAGAAGGTAAAACTTAAATTTTTTAATAATTAGCAAAAGACATTGCTACTCTAAAGTTGCAGCAACTTCTTTCTCTTCTGGGAGAGACAAAAGTCATTTTGGACAAAATTTCTTGGCTCTGTAAAGAATTACTAAGCAATCTCTTTTAATTGTGTAAATGGGAGATGGTAGTTGGCAAAAGTTAGAACTTAAAAGGGGAGGGAATTCGAGGGTAAATTGGGTGGGGGACATAGAGAATAATCACAATTTGTGGTAATGGGCATGTTGATAGTATTGATCTGGCCATCACATCTTGGGCACAAGTGGTGACGTTCAGCTTTATAACCCATGAATATGCATAATCAATTGAAAAAAAAAAAGTTAAGAAAACTACATGGAGCAAAGGGAATAAATCTTGCCCCCTTCCCCTTCTGAAGCTCGCTGCTATTAGAATACGTCTAAGAAACTGAAATATACCATTTTAGGCCAGCTGACAAGAAAGGGCACTAGGGCTTTCCTAAGTAGGACAGACCATGACGGAGGACAGAAAGAGGACCAGTGATGCAGAGTCAAAACCAAAGCCTGGGAACAGTACCATATATAGCTGAGCCTGAAACAGTATATGGCTGGGCCTGGAAAACTCTTCTGAACCAGCCTCTATAAACCTGAGGGCAAGATTTAAGAATAACAGCTCTGTGGGAAAGTAAATGTAATGAACGCTAGCTCACTTGTCTTCTTTCTAAGCCCTTCGAAACTACAGCTTCCTCTCACAGTCTCCTTATCTCTACCACAGATAGACATAATAGCCAGAACGGTGTCACCAAACTGGACGAGTACCTATGTTCAACAGTGGCACCTTATGGCAGCCTGGGAGAGCTGAATCTTTGGATTCAATTCCAAGAGAATATAACCAAAAGAGAAGACCCAAAAGACAATTGGGAAACTGGCTAATTAATTTAAGTGCTAAAAGAGATGTTATTTTGTACCTTTGAGCTGGAGAAAAGGGATGTAATCACTAACATGTGTTCACATTTTTTAATGGAACTCAGGTGAGCAGAATTTAAATTAATTACAATTAATTATGCCAAGCATGTCTTGCTTTGTTGGTTTCTTCATAACACAATGAACACCCGTGACTGTGAACTAGATTGACGATAGATTACATACATCTATATGCTGCTTTTTGCCCACCACCCCAGTTAACTACCACCTTGAATTTTGTGTTTATAATTTTTTGTATTCATTTAATAGCTTTATATATATTTGTATAACTAAATCAAAATATTTTTGGTTTGTTTTTAGAGCACTATAAAATGGGTATCATGCTCTTTGTTGTCTCTTGGAATTTGTTTTGCTCTTTATGTTGTACATAGCTGCAATTCACTCATTTTGTTGCCATATAATAATCTGCTTTTCTTTTCTCCTATCAACAGTTATTTGGATTGTTTCCAGTTCTTTTGCTATTATGAACAGTGCTATTTTAAACATTCTAGTACAAGTCACCTGGAGTACATATTCAAGAGATTTTCTTGGAAATAGACATGAGAAAGTAATTGCAAAGTGAGAAAGAATATGAATATTCATCTTTACAAGACAAAAACAAATGAATTCCCAAATGACTGTACTAATTTACATTCTCACAGTCAAACTGTGGAAATTTTATTGACCTACATCCAATACATAGTGTTGTCAGGGTAAAATTTTGACAACTTAATGAGTGAAAAATAGTGTTTTATTACAGTCTTGATTTGCATTTTCCTGATTACCAATGAGGTAGAACATTTATTCATGTTTATTGTCCTTATATTTTTCTCCTTCAATAAAATGCTGTCATTTCTTTTGCACATTGTCCTTTTCTTCTTAAATTACAGAAATTACTTTTGTATCCTTAACCTTTTATCAGTTATGCATGTAGGAAGTATGTTTTCTCAGTGGATAGCTTGCATTTTCTTTTCCTTTCAGGCATTTTTTCTGAAAAACAAAAGTTCTTTCATATAGCTCAATTTATTAATCTTCTACATGTTTTTTTGTGATTTTATTTAAGAAGTCTTTCCCTACTTCAAAGTCAGAAAAATATCCATTCCTATTTTCTACTGAAAATTTTAGTTTTGCTTTTAACATTTAAGTTTTCAATCTATTTGGAATAATGTATAGTGTGAAGTAAGAATATAATTTAATTTTTGCATATAAACCATGTTTTTCCAGCTCCATTTATCGAGTAGACCCTCCTTTTGTCATGGATCTGCCATACAAATATGCCATATATCAAAGTCCATGTATATCTTTGAGCCCTCTATCTAATTCCATTTATTAATTGTTTAATGCTATACGAATACCACATTGCCTTAGTTACCATAGCCTCAAACTGACTCTTCATATTTAACAGACGAAGCCACCACTACAGCCACCTCTTCCTCCTTCTCCTCTTCCTCTCTTCCTAAAGTGTCCTGGCTATTTTTACTTTTTAAAACATCTATATTAATTAGCTTTCCAAGTTCCATAAATACTATATCGAATTTTGAGTGGATAGCATTAATACTCTTGTCTCTTCAATATTAAGTCTTCCTATCCATGAACTTGGACTA
This sequence comes from Cynocephalus volans, assembly GCF_027409185.1. Classification (NCBI taxonomy): domain Eukaryota; kingdom Metazoa; phylum Chordata; class Mammalia; order Dermoptera; family Cynocephalidae; genus Cynocephalus; species Cynocephalus volans. Next base: position 133,187,058 of record NC_084464.1, read on the forward strand.
GCTCCACATTTATTTGGTCTTTCTTAATACTCTTCAGTAAACTTTCTTAATACTGTACAAATAGGTCTTGCACATGTTTTAATGCTTTTATTGCTAGGGACATCATAATTTTTACTTGTGTCTTTTTAAATTATGTTTTCTATTTGCTTATTACTGATGCAGACATTCAATTGAATTTTTGTATATTGGTCCACTTTGTATCCAGGTAACTTGTTGAATTCTCCTATTATTTAAAAAATTTCTCTATAGATTCTTTTTGGTTTCCTATGTAATCAGTAATATCATCTGAAAATATTATAGCTTTATTTTCCCCTGTCCAATCCTTTAGGCCTTCAATTTTTGTTCTTAATATATTGTACTAATACCTTGGAATGATGTTGACTGAGGTATAATTATAAGATGATGAAACTGCTTTTTAAAAAAACTCACTTATACCTCTAATGACATTTAAAATCTTTTAGTGATATCATAGTTCAAAACTTTTTGGGAATTTCTTTCTGCCAGTCTCTATTTCAACCCCCACCCCCCAAATTAGCCTCTTTCATTCTAGCTTATGACCATTTCTAGAAAATACCACAGTTTATCACCCAGTCAAATCACTGAGACTTGGCTTGAAATGTCTCTTCCTGTTTCTGAAGTCTAATCCACATTAAAAATATTTTTAAAATATGTATTGACCATTTTAATCTGCAAAAAATGGGGTTAGTGTCAACTCACTCTGATAATGACTTCTTTCTTACTCCTCTGAATTACTAAAGCACTCACAGTGACAGCTCTCTTAGTCACTCATATGCTCCTTATTGAGATTTTTAGTTTCCACTGCACTGCTATACCTGGTTCTCACTTTATTTTTGCCCATATTCCTCCCTACTCCAGTCACACACTGAAAAGGTAGATTATTTTAAAATAACTTTTTATACCACAAAAATAGAGAGGAAATTATGGGAGAAAGGAAAAAAGGAATTAAAGAATTAAGAACAGAAGGGAAAGGAAGGGAGGGAGAAAGGAAGAAAAGAAATAAAGGAGGCATGGAAGGAGAGAGACATGCATGATATGACTCAAAGCTCTCCAATGGCGTTCCTTCTTAGAATAGCAAGAAAAGCCCTTACTTTGGCATAAAAGGCCTGAGTGGTCTGGCCCCTAGCCATCTATCTCACCTCAACTTCTACAATTCCTCTCCTTAAAAGAAAAAAAGAAAAGAAAAGAAAAAGATGAGATTTAATAGAAAAAATATCTAGCTATAAGCTGTTTTAAAGAGATGGATCTACAACATAAAAATATTAAAAAGTTGAAGGTAAAAAAGGGAAAAACATATACCAGACAAAACAAAAAAAAGTGTATGTAGTAGTATCAATATCATATGTGTCCTTTTCACTAGTAATGCTATTTTTTAATAATATAGGTTTGTTTTTTATATAAGAATATTAAAGCAAAAAACATTACTAGTAAAAGAGATATATAATAAAAGGGGTTCTATTTACCAAGATGATATAATATTCCTAAATTTAATAACAGAGTTTCCAAATATGTAAGGAAAAAATGGTTGAACTACAAGGAAAAACAGACAAAACCATAATCATTGTAGTAGATTTTAACATATGTCTATTAATAATTGATAGAATAAGTAGACTAAATATCAATAAGATTTTAAATAAACTAGACCTAACAGAAATATATATAACATTGTATGAAACAATGCAGAACACAGTCTTCTCAGACATAAATAAAGCATTTACAAAAATTGATGAATTATTAGGATATACAGTCTCAACTAATTCCAAAGGACTGAAATCATACATAGGTTCTCTGAGCACAAATCAATTAAGATAGAAATAGGTAACAAAAAAGTAACTAGAAAAACTTCTATCTTTGGATTTTAAAAAACATAACTTCTAAACAACTCACTGATTGAAGAAAGAATCAACATTAAATTAAATTTTAAACTAGACAATGAAAAATCTCTTAAGTCTTGAAAGAGGCAGCTAAAGCAGAACTGAGAGAGTTTATTTTCCCCTTAACTGCTCATATTAGAAAAGAAGAAAGTCTTAAAATGAACTAAATAACCATCTAAATTAAGAAATTAGAGGATTCTGGTCAAGAAGGCAGAATAGACAGTCCCTAGCATCACTCTCTGCCCCAAATCAACAAATTTACAGCTATAAAAAAGCAACAACAGCCAAGCTGGGGCCGCTAGAGCTCAGGGGAAGAGGGGGAGAGACCTATGGAGTGCATGAAGGCATGAGAAGCCATGATGAGAGAAAGAAAGAACCACTCCGACTGTTTTGAGAGAGCCCTGGCCATTTCCAGGCTGGAGCTGCTGAGCACATGGAGCAGGAGCTGGCAAAAGCCACAGCTGTGGCTTCAGATGGAGCCACAGATGTGGCTTGGGGGCAGCTGGGGAAAAGAGGGCCTTGATGGCCCCAGGCCAACAAAACCACTAAGAGGGTTCCCATGGACCCACATAGGAGCAAGGGGCCACAACAACTGAAAAAAAGGAGCCACTCAGAAGCCAGTGAGTCATCGCAAGGGACCAAAGCATGGCCCTTCCCATGCGAAGTGCTTGGAGCATGGGTGGTGGGGGAGACGGGCCCACCAGGAGAACACTGGGGCACAGCAAGGACAGCTGATCTGCCCCCAAATCAGCACAGGACCACTCAGAGGAGACTGGTCAGGAATATAAAATTGTAGGGAGTACAGTTTGCTGAAAAGACTCAGGCCCAGAGCAGAGTTTCTACACAACCCAGGCATACCAGATCAAACGAGACCCGGAAGTACCTATAAAGTCAACCATTAAAACCTGAGCTGCACGAAAAGCCTTCCCTAGGGAATCAGCAGCAAAGCAGCAACTTAGCTCAACCACAGGGCTCAAGTGATGGTCCCCACAGGAAATTCCCCCATTTTAGAAGTAAGCAAAGGACAACAAATTAGTTCTAGTGCAGAGTTTAAGTGGTGGAAATAATGAATAATCCAACACAGAAGTGGAAGAAAAAACAAAATATCCACAGACCAGAGAAAAAGTTTGATATTGACTAGTAAAGGTCTCACATCACCAAAGAACACCTATAAAATCTAGAAGGACCAGAAGTCACCTGGGATACCAAGCCAGAGAAGGGGGAAGGCTGAGGGTCTCACCATGGCCCCCGGACACCCACAACCAGCACAGCAATGATCACCGAGCTGCTGTGGGAAATGCCCTGGGCTCATTAGCTAGGGCTGTGGGGGACAAGGGCTTCAGCTACATCCCCCTGACATCTCCACCCAGCCCAGCAATGACCAAGCCACCACTGGAAGCCCCCTGGTCTCCCCTGAAGGAATGAGGGGTGCCACAGGCTTCAACTTCACCCTTTCTCCTTCCTCCTGCTCCCACCCTATTTACTTCCCCATTCGCCTATCCCTCTCATCCCTAACTGATTTGCAACAACATCATAGAATGTAAAAAAAAAAAAAAAAAACTAATAAATAAATAAACTTAAAAAAAAAGAAGTTAGGAAAAAAAAAAAAAAAACCAGTGTAATACCCAAAGAAATAGGACAAAAGAAAATTGGAGCAGTAATTGACACAGGAAAACAACATGCAATATAAAGAATCAGCAAAGCCTAGAATTTATTTTTAAAAGCTTGAGATAAACAGTTTGAGGCAGGGAAAGATAAACAATATTAAAAATTTTAAAGGTGGCATAACTACATATTTAACAAATATTACAAAGGTAGAAGAGCATGTGATGAACAATTTTTGCCAATAAATTTGATAACTTGTGTAAATGGACAAATTTCTAGAAAAAAATAATTAATGAAAACTGACTCAAGAAGAAGCGGAAGACAGTCTGTGGCTCTAAAGTGTGTATTTCTGTAACACAAATTAGCTCATACCCAGTTGGCACATAGGAGGATGTTTTCAGTATAATTCAGAATTATGTTGGTTCTTATGTCATTTTCTCCAATGCACTAATGTTTTGAAGTGACTATGCCAGACTTTCTCACAACTGAAGGAGCCTTCCTTCATCCTGTACATGAAAACCTTAACAGTCTTTCTAAACTACAAGTAGTGGCTGCTTTGGTGGCTCTGAAAACTGCTAGTTTCCAGCTTTCCACTATCTGGTGAAGCTGACAGTGTGCATGGAGAAGATGCAAAAGCATTTCTTCCTCTGTTTTTTTGGCTGATGATGAATGGCATGCCCTGTGTTAGATTTTTGTATTTTGATTTTGTTTTTTAAACTGATCTCTATCAGAAGCAAATACTCTAATGGACCCACAGTTTGAAGAAGTGTGAGGCCCAGGCTTCACAAGATTGACTAAGAAGCTGTAGTGGATTGAATTATGTCCCCTCAAAATTTACTGAAGCTTGAATTGTGTCCCCCAAGTTTTATGTGTTAGAAACTTAGCCCCCACTGTGGCTGTTAAGAGGGTGGGAAATCCTATTATGATAATTGAAAGGTGGAGCCTTGAAGAGGTGATTGGATTGTAGCACCCTGCAGTAGTGAATGCATTAAAAATGGTGGTCAGGGGCGTAGTTCTGTGGGCTTTAAAAGATGAGGAGTCTGTCTTTGTCTCTCTGCTCTCTCTGCCTCCACCATCTTGCAATGTGAGACCCCTGGGTCACTGTTGCTGCCACCAGATGTGTTCCTTGGGCTTTGGACTTCCCAGCCTAAGAAACTATAAGCAATAAAATTCATTTTCTTACAAATTACCCAGTTCCATGTATTTGGTTATAAGCAACAGGAATGAACTAATACAGAAGCTGGGTGCAAATCCAAAAGATAATTACTCTGCTAGTGTTTTTGTTAGGCTTATTATTGCTTTTGTTAGAGCCTTGGTTACAGAGCTACAGTCTACACAGCGCTTGGGTGGTCTACCATTAATCCTATTTTTCACATTAACTCCATTTTTCCTAGTGCACAACTTTAAGAACATTGGTTTTTAAGGCACCCACACATTATGTTAAACACAAAAACACCTGTGACTAGTCTGTGACCATTACAAATGAATTAATGGTTTCAAATGTCCCCCATAAATAAAACTGCATGTCAGGCACAGATCGTTTCAGTGGCAAGTTCTACTGAATATTCACAGACCAAATAATTCTTATCTTACACAAACTATTCGTGACACAGAAAATGGTCAATTTGCCAATTGATTTTATGAGGCTAGCATAAACTTGATACAAATCCTGACAAGGATCCACAGAATAGAAATATTAAAGTTTAATCTTACTCATAAACACAGAGGTAATTGTGTATAGACTCCTGAGTTATTTAAGAGGGAAAAAAGAGATTAATTATGCCTACATTGTTTTGCCCCAGGGATGAAAGCATGGGTTAATATTTTGACATTAGAACGTCACTTAGAATGATTTACCATAACATCAGATTGAGCAAACAATCATTTGATTATCTCAACAGACGTGTGGTAAAATTCAAAGCTATTTATGATAAAAGAGAAAAAAACTCTTAGCAAACTAGGAAAAAAGATAATTTCCTTAATCTGTTTTAACAATAATGGATGACAAGATCCACTAGAGAGAAAAAGGGAGACTATTTTCCAGGAAAGAAACAATCTGCGGATTGGGAAAATGCAATCTCCCAATTCCAAAGAAGGGAGGGGAAAGATGCAGTTTCTGTCTTGCAGGGTTAGCATTACCTACATATTCAGCAGGTTCAGGGAAGTACATGAATATTTATGAGGGAAGTCATGTACCAGGGCAATGAGTAAACATACATGGTAACAAACCTCGTGTGTTCATTTAGAGTGGAGATCTAGTATTAAAAGAAGGTAGAATTTGGCTCCTTACATCAAAAGGTAACTACAGGGCACAAAAGTCACTCTGTGCACAGACCAACAGACCGGCTAAAACTGGATGGGAGTTGGAGGGCTTAACAAGAGAAAACATTCGTGAGGCTGACCTTCTGTCCAATAGGAGCAACAATTAATCTGCAAGAACGGAGGAGGGTGTGGTCAATGACTTGCACCAGGTGGATTTGTTAAAGGTCAATATATAGAATTCTCCCAGCTGCAGCTGGATTTGATATTATCTTCCAGGAGCTGGCACAGGCCCTTGCCAGTGTAAAAAGGCAAGAGAAAAATTAACAAGGATTAGAAAGGAAGGAAAACAGTTATTATTGACAAATGATACAAATGTCTATATAAAATATCCAAAACATATACCTTTTTAGAATCGATAACAGAGTTAGCAAGTTTGCTAGTTAAAAATAATCAACACACAGAAACATATTGCTTTTCTATTTAACAATAAAGTATTTGAAGTTATAACTTTTAAAAAGTTTATCTTTATAACATAATAAAAAAATGTAAAGTAGCTTTAAAAATAGATGTGCAAGTTCTTCACGGAAAGTTTGAAATGTTATCAAAAGACATAAATTAGGACCTAAGTAAATGAAGAAATATGCCATATTCAGGGACTGGAAGAACCATCGTTGTAAAGGTGTAAATTTTTCCCAAACTGATCTGTAGATTTGATGCACTGACTATCAAAATCTCAAAGGATGTGTGTGTGTGTGTTATTTGACAGGTTGTCTCAAAAATTTATGAGGAATTACAACAAGTCACATAAACCTAAACTCTCCAGATGAAGAAATAAACAAAGAATAGAAGGAGATGAAAGAGAAAATGAAGTGAAGGAAATTTTCCTTTACCTGATTTCAAGACTTCATACGAAATTATAGTAATTAAGACAATAACGTATTGACAGAGGGATAAATAAATAGATCAATGGATATTTAAAGAGCCTAAAATTCATATATTTTCCCCTGTGTATATGGAAAAAATTTATTATATCACCAACAACAAGATTAATGGGGAATAGTTAGAATTTTCAATAAATGGTGCTAGGTCAACTGCTATGTAGAAAGAATAAATGAAATTGAATTGCATTTCACACAATACACATCAATTCCAGAATTAAGGTGAATTAAAAGCCTAAATGTGAAAGGCAAAACTATAAAATCTTAGAAAACAATATTGGGAAGTTTCTTTATGATTTTATAGTAGGGAAGAATTACTTGTCACAAAAAAGCACAAAACATAAAGAAAAAGATTGATATATTTGACTACATTAGGATGAAGAATTTATGTTTAGCAAAACTCATCATAAGAGAATGTAAAAATAAGCTACTAACCAGCAGAAGATATATGTTACAAAAGTAATTGACAAAGAGTTAGCAGGGATATGCAAAGAACTACAAATCAGTAAGAAAAATATTTAAAAAGATAATGTTATTTTTCCTAAACTGAGTGAAGGCTGCAAGGTTGCTCGTTGTGATTTTCATACCTAACATTTATACCTTACATATATTCTGTTACACATTCTATTCAATATTTATTAAAAACTACTTTTAAAACCACCTTTCTGTAGACAAAGCATCATAATGCAATGTCATTTGCACTGATAGAAATATGCCTGAATTGCTTTGGAAGACCAGAGAAGGAAGTACCTTCTTCCAGGCCTGAGGGGGGCGCTAGTAGGCAAGCTTCAGAAAAGAATTATGCTTGAAGAAAAGCTTCAACAAGTAAGCGAACAAGTCATGAAGAGCATACTGAACAGTAGGAAGAGATTGTTCAAAGCCTAGGAGTTATGAAAAGGGTCGGAGTTTTCCGGAAATTTAGCTAACTTGGTATGGCTGAAATGCAATATGCTTGTTCAAGAGGGGTAGAATATGCAGATAAAAAAGTAGGCAGGACAGGATCACAGAAGATCTTTTAGGCTAGCCAAGAAATCTGGACGTTATGGTGTAATCCATTAAATAATACATAACCATTTAAGGCTATTAAACAGCAGAAAGGCATTTGGGTTTTAGACGAATCAGTAGCTGCTGTGTGGAAAATGGGTGAGAGGGGTCAAGATTTGTGGGATTTATGCAGAGTCCATTGGAGGGAAGTTATGACTTTAATGAAGATGCATTGCCCAGACGTGATTAGACGTGGAGTGTAAGGAGAAGGGGGGGGTCAAGGTTCACTCCCAGATTTTCAGCTTGAGCAGTTGTAAGGATAGTAGTGTCATTCAACAGAGAACATAAGAGAACGTTGGATAATGGGATAATTTAGTTTAGTCTGGCACATACAGAATGTTGGGTGCCTACTGAAAAAAGATGCCCAATAGACAGACAAAAACACTAGTGTGTTTTATGCGAGTTGGACCAACAAGAAAAGAAATGAGAAGGCAGTAAGAGTATGATCTCAGCAATGACCTTCACAGTTTGCTATCTCAGTTAAACAGAAAGGGTGACATACAGTGCTGTGGTCTGAGCTCAAAATTGACAGGCAGGGATATATATTTTTAATTCCATCTCTACAACTATAAACCAGGTTGACAATGGTAAAGTGAATTGTAAAAAATAATGAGGATGAATCTAACTTATTGACCATGTGCTATGAACTATGTGCTGTACATTATTCAAACACTTGACAAATATAATGTCATTTCATTCCCAGAAAACCTCATTTTATTCCCATGACAATTCCAGAGGGATACAGAACACACTGGTCTTGTTCACACTGGTGTCCTTAGCAACTAGCTAACACAATGACTAGCATATAATAGATGCCCAATAAATACATGTTATGTGAATGAATACATGACTTAATGGATGAATTAATCTTGACAACTCTGAAAGTTATATATTACCCATTTTGAAAATGAGAAAACAGACATTTAAAGAGGTTTAGTAAGTTTCTTTCTGCTTTGAACCTTGCTGAGCAGCTAATAATAGCCAGTGTTTGAATACAAATTCAGGCCTTTATTTTCCAGGGTACATCACAAGCAATGATTGTGGCTTCCTTTCTTTGTGGTCAAACAAAAATTTTTGATGGCGGTAATAGAAGTGATAAAGAAGAGAATTCAGATGATTCAATGTCCCACCAAAGGAAATGACCATCATTTTTCACTTCACTTTTTTTTTTTTTTTTTACATAGAGCTAACCTATGATCTAGCTGTACATGTATTCTAGCATAGCATTGTGGTAATTCCACCTCTAGTCTACCATGTGGTAGTAAAACAGGCATTACTATGATGTTTCAATCTGTTGTGTTGTGTTTTATTTTACCGTTCCCAGTGATAAGAAAAATCAATTGATTATCTATGTGCTTTTCCTTATTCCCCGTACTTTTTACAATTTGCTGTGTATAGGAGAATATATGGACAAGATGAAAATTTTAAGCCATTTAAAAATAAAATTATCAACACATTTCAAGCATCTGAAATCACTGTTTGCAAACCCTTTTGTTTGTTAAAAGTAAAACCTTGAGAGAATTGCTAATAACAGTAATTAAATGTGTTGATTGGCTATTTCTCAATGCCTTCTGTGCTTTATTTACAGCTTGACACTTTCGAACTGCAATGTGGTTAATGTGAGCCCCTAGCCTAGAGACAAGTGTTAAGTAGCATTCCTTGAACTTTGCTATAATTTGCCAAACTTCTGAGTATATAGAGACCAGCGGGCATCATTAACACATCTGCTGTTTTGCGTTGGTCATGATGGGCAGTAATTTCACACTATAAGTCGCTGGGGAAGTAGCTGTGCTTAGTGGAGATAGGAAAATATTTATCAAGAACTTTATGTGAGGAACCAAATGCTTGGGGAATTCTTAGACTATTAAGCAAAGGCCAAGTGTAAATCTGAGAAAGAAAACTTCAGCTGATGCAAGAGAAGCAAAACAGAAATTTGTGCCTTAGTCTACCTTCTTATTTGATGTATATAAAAAACAAGGAGTCACCTATCTGGAAGACTCAGAAGTCTCAGGAAAGCCATCCAAATAACATCACACCCCAGCCCTGGTTGGCTGATACAAGAAAACTCTTAATTAAATACTCATTTTATTTGTCCCTTAAACAGCAATTTCAAATTTCAAAATTGTAAGTAAATCGCACACTTGGAATAAAAAGCTCCTCTGTCAAAAAGGAGAATGATATAGGGCAAGGGCAATGTTTTTCTTAGTAGTAAAAATTATTTTACTTGTGTTTGGCTGTTGTCTTTGTCATATGTTTCCACTGGATTGTGACTCTGGGTTCTTAGTAGTCCTTATGACTTTACTTTCTTCAGTGATGGGAGCTGACCAGATACCTCCCTGGTATGTTTCAAACCAACCATAAGACCATGTTGCCAAAAACACCTTTCTTGCTACTAGGGTTGGTAACAAGCTGTAATAGTGGATTTTGACATTTTATAAATAAAAATTTGGGGGGCAAACATAGGTTTGTCAAATAAGGTCATTTTTAAAAACTCTCCCTATTATTACTATATTTCCCCAAAAGAAAAGAACATCTAAATCCTGGAAATTTAGCAAGGACATAATCTTAGACAAAAGACAGTCTATTAAATTGAATACATTTTCCAATAAAAATAAAAATTCATTACATTGTTTTTATTTTCTCACACTACAGTGACCTATAACAAGTTAGTCATAGCTAACACTAATCCTCGAAGTGGGAGAAATTGGGAATCCCAAGTTAACTGTTGAGGTACCTTCAGTTTGAGAAAATGACATTAAAAAACCTAAATTACAAGAAATAACCTTAGAAATAATTTTTCCCTTGCTGGTTTAAAAATGTTACCTTTCTAATCAGTAATCTTTCCTCTCTCCCTTCCTTGAGCAAATGTTCATGGAGTGGCTGCCCTGGGCCAGGCTCTGTGGTGGGAGCTGGAAATGAATGGGGCCTGACCTAGGAGCTCACAAGTAGGGCTTTGGAGCTCAGTTTTAGATAAGCTGTAGTATTCATTACTCCCCTAAAATTTCACCCTCCTGTATAAATTGAAAAATGTAGATTTCCTTTTACTTAAAGATCAAAGTCAATGGTGCTTAGAAGAAATGTACTCATTCCAAAGACCCTGTGTTATTGGTTGAAAATGCAAATTTCTGAGTCTCAATCGAATCACCTCAAATTATTCAGTGCAGTTAGGGCTTCTAACATAGGCCTAGTTAAAAGGCCATAAGCCAAATCTAGTTAGTGGTTTTAGAACTTAGTTTTTAAAATCTTTTTTTATTAGTAAACAATCCACATTTACTGCCAAAATTAAACCTATATAGGCATGTATGTTTAGACTTGGCTGGGGATAAAACTATGAATCCCCATAGTTTCCCCAGAGTTGTCCTCACTTCTGAAATAGGGAAGAGGTTAGAGTTTATAGCCTGACAGACCTGGGCTCACATCCTGTCTCTAACTTTTGTTAGCTGTATCCTCTTGGACACCTTATTACTCTTTATTCATTTATTCACCTAAAAAAACATGCATAGAATAACTTCTCAGTGCCAGGTGTGGTGCTGAGTGCAGGAGTACAAAGGTGAATTAAACCACAGTGCCTAACTTCTGCAATTCACAGCCCAGTGGGGGCAGAGGGCCTTTCAACATAATCAGTAAGTGCTCTGACTGGGAAGTGAAGGAGATATTTTGCGAATTCAGAAAAAGACACCTACCTGGCCTATGGGGATTATAAATGGCTTCCTGGAGAGATAATCTTCAAAATAAGTCTTTTTAAATGAGTAAATGTCAACCAGTTACATTGGGAGAGTGGTCAGGAGGCATTTCAGTCACGTGGGTCAGCAATTGCAAAGGCACAAAGAATAGAAAGCACAAGAACTACAAAGAGAGCTGGGATTGGAACCAAGGCCTGTCTGGTTCTAAAGCCTGAGTAGTCCCTCATGTCAGGGTGCTTCAGACATTGCTCTGTACTAATGCCTTCAGGGGTTACACAAAGTTTTCATTCCATTTCATTAAACAGGTAGATAATAGATAGATGTTTGAAGATAGATATTAAATTATTTTTATAATATATAATTTATAATTGTAATATGTATATATTATATAAGTATAAATATAATTATTTATATAAATTATTTTATTGTGTATGCATACATATTATATAAATTATTTTTTAGAGAAATAAAAATCCCTAGTCTCTCAAATAACACATCACAGGCTAACAGATTACTGTATCATCAGATTACTTTTTTCTGCATAGACCTTGGAATAAGTCTTTTTCTGCTATCCTTTTGCATAACTGTAATTGGGAAATTTGCTAAAAAAGAGGATGCTGCAATTCTGCACTAGCTTTTTTTTTAAGCCAATATGTGATATCAGCCTATGTCAACTTCTCTGTGTGCAGTACCTTAGCACCACCAATAAAATCACGTGGAATAATACGAATAATGTATATTCACTCAGTGTTTTTCACTGAATGTATATTCACTGAGTGCAAGGGTCCATGCTAGGTAGTATCTCTTATCTAATAATAATCTACTGAGTTATGTAATATCGTTGTCCTTGTTTTGTAGGTAGTTAACTAAGTTTTAGAGTTTTAAGTAACATTGTCCAAATAACAGCTGGTACATATTGGAGCCAGAATTTAAACCCATGGCATCTGGCTCCCAAGCTTGCCTTCCTCACCATAGATCATGTTCTTGACATAAAGCCTGCATATCCACATTGTTTAAAAGCTCCCCAGGAACAGCCAGAGTTGAGAGACACTACTTTACCACATCACATTTTGAAAACATTGACCAACAAACAAATTTTAGAGTTTATCATATCAATTATTGCTTATCTAACTTGTACTTTATTAAGAGGATGCTTGCCATCAATAAATCAGTGTGAGTGGATTAACATTAAGCTCCTGTGTCACTTTAATTTGTTAATAAGTTAAGAACTCTTTTTTTAAAAAGATGCACTTTAAGCTGCTTTATTTCAGTAAATTACACTTAATTCTGAACTAGAAATAATGTATCATTGACTTTTACATAGGTTTAAACTGATGTTTCTGAACCATTTATTTAAAGCTGGTTTTAGCAGGTTTTCATATACACATTTAACATCAGAATTTCAGGAAAGTAGATAAAAGATTCACTGTAAGCTGCTTCATTTTAAGGAATTAAATGTAATTCTAAATTAAGAAGACCTTTTTAATCTGTGTGTCAATGATGTTTTCCTCCTATAAAAAATCAAAGACAGAAATGAATCTGGGGTTGATGTGACTAAGAACAGAACCAGCCTTGATGGAACGATCTAGCTGGAATGTTAGAGCAGCATAAATTCACTGGAGCTTAGAGGCTTAGGAAAGGGGTTTTATGAGGAGGAGGGGTGTGGAAAAGAAGGTGAGGACCTGTCAAAGTCAAATTCACTTTCTCTGAATATTTTTTACAGCTGACCATATACTCAATGAGCTATGTTGAAACACTTTGAAAAATGCATATGTATCTCATCTTTTTTAAGAAGAAGCAAGACAAAAATAAAATAAACAAGCAAAAAAGAAAATCTCAATATGATTCTCACATCATCTAGATTCTTTGAGTGGATATCTCAACTACTGGATAGCTATTTTATTGGTACATTTTATTGTCTGCTAAATTTAAAAATATAAATCATTCTTTATGTATTTTTGCACATTTAATGTTCAAGCTCTTGATGACAATGTACAACTAAACAGAAACTGTGGCTCACCAGAATCCACAATGGATTGGAGTTCATCTGGTTTGCCCTACTTTTTTAGTAAATATCTGCAACTCTCCAAAGATTGGATTATTGACTTCAAGAACCAAGTTTAAAATCAGGATGGAACTTCCAGTTCACTCTTAAGATGGCATTATTACTATCATTAATGAATCAGTTCCAACAAAGTTCCTTGCTAATACATTTTTTATCTGATCCTGAGTGAACATTTATATGAATATTTCTCTTTCACAGTAGAGTGGAAAACGAGGCTGTTCTGATTGGAAACTGTTTTGCCTCAGAGAAGGAGTGTCATGTTGTTGGAATTGCTTTCCCGCTGTTTACCATAATCTTGTCTATCAAGTTAAGTCCTTCCTGTGGATGCAAGCAAAAACTGTTTTCAGAGGGAACTCAGCAGAAGGCTATCTGGGGCTCATGAAATTCATAAGATGCTGAATAACTCAGTTGAGAAATGGACAGGCAGGCAGGAAGTTCCAGGAAGCAAGAACGCTGACAGTACCAACAGCAGTCTGGTCATGATCTTCCACATGCATGGCATGGAAACCCACGTGTTTTCATTGTTTTGTGCTAATGATTCTGCTAAAGATCACACTGTCTTTTCCCCATTGCTAAGGATTCAAATTCTAGAGAAAAACCTAAAAATTTTTGCTTGAGTTATCCCCTCGTCTGTTTAGTTGAAGAAGCAGGGGCTAGTCTGTCTCTTTCATGTAGTTCCAAGAGACTACAACTAGTTGGAATGAGAAAATTCTCAAAGCTAATTGGATTTCAAGAGGAAATGGACTCTAGATGACTGAAAAACAAAAATATCTCAGCATGAAGAAGTGGAAGCTAAGTAAATCTGAAAATATAGAAAGACAACGCAAGCCTTTCTTTCTGTTTTGCTGAGACGTTTGGTTATATCTTATTATGAATATTAAAAACAAAGCCTACAAAGAAAGAAAGGCTGTAAGTGCTTTAGTACTGAGTGAAAAATGTAGAATTATTTGAGTCATGAACTTGTCCCAAGAAAAATGTGGAATCAGTATTAAAGCCTGAATAGTAATTTAAGGTAAACGTAAGGCAAGGATGACTCTTACCACTATTATCAATATTGTTCTAGAAATTCTTCTTTTTTTTTTTTTTAAATATATTTTGTAAATATACAATGAGGTTGATTATTGTGGCCCATCACCGAAACCACCCTCCCTCCTCTCTCTCCTCCCTCCCACCCAACAATGTCCTTTCAGTTTGCTTTTCGTATCAACTTCAAGAAATTGTAGTTGTTATATCTTCTCCCGCCCCCGTTTTTTTTTTTTTTTTGGTGTGTGTGTGTGTGTGTGTGTGTGTGTGTGTGTGTGTGTGTGTGAATTTATTTATTTATTTTTAGCTCCCACCAATAAGTGAGAACATGTGGTATTTCTCTTTCTGTGCCTGACCTGTTTCACTTAATATAATTCTCTCGAGGTCCATCCATGTTGTTGCAAATGGCAGTATTTCATTCGTTTTTATAGCTGAGTAGTATTCCATTGTGTAGATATACCACATTTTCCATATCCACTCATCCGATGATGGACATTTGGGCTAGTTCCAACTCTTGGCTATTGTAAAGAGTGCTGCAATGAACATTGGGGAACAGGTATACCTTCGACTTTATGATTTCCATTCCTCTGGGTATATTCCCAACAGTGGAATAGCTGGGTCATATGGTAGATCTATCTGCAATTGTTTGAGGAACCTCCATACCATTTTCCATAGAGGCTGCACCATTTTGCAGTCCCACCAACAATGTATGAGAGTTCCTTTTTCTCCGCAACCTTGCCAGCATTTACTGTTCAGAGTCTTTTGGATTTTAGCCATCCTAACTGGGGTGAGATGGTATCTCAGTGTAGTTTTGATTTGCATTTCCCGGATGCTGAGTGATGTTGAGCATTTTTTCATATGTCTGTTGGCCATTTGTATATCTTCCTTAGAGAAATGCCTACTTAGCTCTTTTGCCCATTTTTTAATTGGGTTGCTTGTTTTCTTCTTGTAAAGTTGTTTGAGTTCCTTATATATTCTGGATATTAATCCTTTGTCAGATGTATATTTTGCAAATATTTTCTCCCACTCTGTTGGTTGTCTTTTAACTCTGTTAATTGTTTCTTTTGCTGTGCAGAAGCTTTTTAGTTTGATATAATCCTATTTGCTTATTTTTCCTTTGGTTGCCCATGCTTTTGGGGTCGTATTCATGAAGTCTGTGTCCAGTACTATTTCCTGAAGTGTTTCTCCTATGTTTTCTTTAAGAAGTTTTATTGTTTCAGGGTGTATATTTAAATCCTTAATCCATTTTGACTTGATTTTAGTATATGGTGAGAGGTATAGGTCTAGTTTCATTCTCCTGCATATGGATATCCAGTTCTCCCAGCACCATTTGCTGAAGAGGCAGTCCCTTCCCCAGTGAATAGGCATGGTGCCTTTGTCAAAGATCAGATGGCAGTAAGTGTGTGGGTTGATTTCTGGATGCTCTATTCTATTCCATTGATCAGTGTGTCTGTTTTTATGCCAGTACCATACTGTTTTGGTTATTATAGCTTTGTAGTACAGCTTAAAGTCAGGTAGTGATATGCCTCCAGCTTTATATTTTTTGCTCAGCATTGCTTTGGCTATGCATGGTCTTTTATTATTCCATATAAATGTCTGGATAGTTCTTTCCATTTCTGAGAAAAATGTCTTTGGAATTTTGATGGGAATTGCATTGAATTTGTATATCACTTTGGGTAGTATGGACATTTTCACTATGTTGATTCTTCCAATCCAAGAGCATGGGATATCTTTCCATCTTCTTGTATCCTCTCTAATTTCTCTCAGCAGTGGTTTGTAGTTCTCATGATAGAGATTTTTCACCTCCTTGGTTAACTCAATTCCTAAGTATTTTATTTTTTTAGTGGCTATTGTAAATGGGCAGACTTTCTTGATTTCTCGTTCTGCATGTTCACTATTGGAGAACAGAAATGCTACTGATTTTTGTGTGTTGATTTTGTATCCTGCTACTGTGTTGAAATCATTTATCACCTCCAAGAGTTTTTTTGTAGAGGTTTTAGGCTGTTTGATATATAGGATCATGTCATCTGCAAACAGGGACAGTTTGACTTCATCTTGTCCAATCTGGATGCCTTTTATTTCCTTCTCTTCTCTGATTGCTCAGGCTAGTACTTCCAACACTATTTTGAATAGGAGTGGTGAGAGTGGGCATCCTTGTCTAGTTCCTGTTCTTAAAGGAAAAGCTTTCAGCTTTTCCCCATTCAGGATGATATTGGCAGTGGGTTCGTCATATATGGCTTTAATTATGTTGAGATACTTTCCCTCTATATCTAACTTACAGAGGATCTTTGTCATGAATGAGTGGTGAATTTTACCAAATGCTTTTTCAGCATCTATAGAGATGATCATATGGTCCTTGTGTTTGACTTCATCAATACGGTGTATCACATTTATTGATT
This sequence comes from Cynocephalus volans, assembly GCF_027409185.1. Taxonomy (NCBI): domain Eukaryota; kingdom Metazoa; phylum Chordata; class Mammalia; order Dermoptera; family Cynocephalidae; genus Cynocephalus; species Cynocephalus volans. The sequence continues at coordinate 133,203,969 of NC_084464.1, forward strand.
TGTGTATGTTGAACCAACCTTGCATCCCTGGGATGAATCCCACTTGATCGTGGTGAATAATTTTTCGTATGTGTTGCTGTATTCTGTTTGCTAGTATTTTAGTGAGGATTTTTGCATCTATATTCATCAAGGATATTGGCCTGTAGTTTTCTTTTTTGGTTATATCTTTACCTGGTTTTGGTATCAGGATGATGTTTGCTTCATAGAATGAGTTTGGGAGATTTGCGTCTGTTTCAATCTTATGGAGTAGTTTGTAAAGAATCAGTGTCAATTCCTCTTTGAATGTTTGGTAAAATTCTGCTGTGAATCCATCTGGTCCTGGGCTTTTCTTTGTTGGGAGCCTTCTGATAACAGCTTCAATCTCCTTTATTGTTATTGGTCTGTTCAATTTTTCTATGTCTTCATGGTTCAGTTTTGGGAGCTTTGTGTATCCAGAAATTTATCCATTTCCTCCAGATTTTCAAATTTGTTGGCATATAGTTGTTTATAGTAGTCTCGAATGATTCCTTGTATTTCAGATGAATCAGTTGTAATATCGCCTTTTTCATTTCTAATTTTTGTTATTTGAGTCTTCTCTCTTCTTTTTTTTGTTAGCCATGCTAATGGTTTGTCAATTTTATTTATCTTTTCAAAAAACCAACTTTTTGATTCATTGATCTTTTGTATTGTTTTTTGGGTTTCAATTTCATTAAGTTCTGCTCTGATCTTAATGATTTCTTTCCGTCTGCTAACTTTAGGTTTGGATTGTTCTTGTTTTTCTAGTTCTCTAAGGTGAAGTGTTAGGTTGTTCACTTGCCATCATTCCATTCTTCTGAGGTGAGCATTTAATGCAATACATTTCCCCCTTAATACTGCTTTTGCAGTATCCCACAGGTTTTGGTATGATGTATCATTGTTTTCATTAGTTTCAATAAATTTTTTGATTTCCTGCTTGATTTCTTCTTGGACCCATATGTCATTAAGTAGAATGCTGTTTAATTTCCATGTGTTTGTATACTTTCCAGAGTTTCATTTGTTATTGATTTCTAGTTTTAATCCATTGTGGTCTGAGCAAATACATGGGATAATTCCAATTTTTTTGAATTTGTTGAGACTTGATTTGTGACCTAATATGTGATCTATCCAGGAGAATGATCCATGTGCTGATGAGAAGAATGAATATTCTGAGGTTGTTGGGTGGAATGTTCTGTAGATATCTGCCAATTCCAATTGGTCTAGAGTCTTGTTTAGATATTGTGTTTCTCTGCTGATTCTTTGCCCAGATGATCTGTCCAATATTGACAGTGGGGTGTTCAGGTCCCCTGCTATTATGGTATTAGTGTCTATTTCCTTCTTTAGGTCTAATAGAGTTTGTTTTATAAATCTGGCTGCTCCAACATTGGGTGCGTACATATTTATGATTGTTATGTCTTCTTGATGGATCAGTCCTTTTATCATTAAGTATTGTCCCTCATTGTCTCTTTTTATGGTTTTTAGTTTAATATCTACTTTGTCAGATATAAGAATAGCTACTCCAGCTCGTTTTTCTTTTCTGTTTGCATGGTAAATCTTTTTCCATCCTTTCACTCTTAGTCTATGTGAATCTTTATGGGTGAGGTGGGTCTCTTGTAGGCAGCATATAGTTGGGTCCTCCTTTTTAATCCAGTCAGCCAGTCCATGTCTTTTGATTGGGGAATTTAAGCCTTTTACATTAAGAGTTGTTATTGAAAGGTGTTGATTTATTCCTAGCATTTTCTTGGTTGTTTGGTTGTCTTAGGTGTCTTTTGTTCCTTGCTTTCTGATTTACTGTTTGGTTTCTGTGTTTGTTGGTTCCTTAGGTTGTAGATAGCGTTTTTGTTTGTTTGTTTTCTCTTCAGGAATGCTATTTTTAGTACACTAGTGGGTTTTGTTTTTACTTGGGTTTTTATGGCAGTGGTAGTAATTTTTCAGGAACCAAACCCTGTACTCCCTTGAGGATTTCTTGTAAGGGTGGTCGTGTGGTAGTGAACTCCTGCAGTTTTTGTTTGTGTGAGAAATATACAATTTGCCCTTCATTTCGGAAGGATAGCCTTGCAGGGTAGAGTATTCTTTTCTGGAAGTCTTTGTCTTTTAGTGTTTTGAATATATCATCTGATTCCTTTCTAGCTTTTAGTGTTTGTGATGAAAAGTCTGATGTTAGCCTGATTGCAGCTCCTTTATATGTGATTTGACGCTTCTCTCTTGCAGCTGTTAAGATTGTCTTTGAGTTTTGTCAGTTTGAGTATAACATGTCTTGGATAGGGCCTTTTTGGGTTGAATACGTTTGGAGATCGTTGAACTTCTTGGATCTGAAGATCTGTGATTTTTCCTATACCTGGGAAGTTTTCTGCCACTATTTTGTTGAATATGTTTTCAATGCAATCTCCGTTTTCCTCCCCTTCTGGGATACCCGTGACTCAGATATTTGAGTGCTTAAGGTTGTCTGATATCTCTCTTAGATTTTCTTCAATGTCTTTGATTCTTTTTTCTTTCTTTTTTTTTTTTTTTTGTCTGCTTGTGTTATTTCAAACAGCCCATCTTTAAGTTCAGAGGTTCTCTCTTCAACTTTGACAAGCCTGCTGGTTAAACTCTCCGTTGTGTTTTTTTATTTTGCTGAGTAACTTCTTCAGTTCCACATGTTCTGCTACATTTTTTTTCAGGACATTGATTTCCTTGTACATTTCCTCTTTCAGGTCCTGTATAGTTTTCCTCGTTTCATCATGATGTCTAGCTGAGTTTTCTTGTATCTCATTCAGTTTCCTTAGAATTATCACTCGAAATTCCTTGTCAGTCATTTCAAGGGCTTCCTGTTCTATAGGATCTAGAGTTTGAGATTTATTAACTTTTGGTGGTGTACTTTCTTGATTTTTTGTATTTCTGGTATCTTTTTTTTGATGTTTATTCATTGTGGCAGGGGGTTTCACAGTCCACCGGTTTGACACTATTGACTAAGGTGTTGCTGTGGTTGCCAATTTGGTATGGCTACCTCCGTGACTGCTCAGTTGGCCTCTAGTGCCTTGTGTGTGTGGTTGCCTCAGGTCTTGGGCCTCTCCGGGGAGCCACCTCTCTGGTCAGCTTGGACTCTGCTGGGCTGCTGGATCATGGGGCGGTACCGCATGGTGTGTGGTTTCTGCTGAGCTTCCACTTCCCGTGCAGGACTTCTCCCTGTTCCGTGCTCTCTGGCCCAGGCTGTTGGATCACGCAGTGGCGACCCCACAGGGTGTGTGGTTTCTGTCGAATCTTTGCCTCCCTAGCCAGATGTCTCCCTGCTCTGTGCGCACTGGGCTGGGCTGGGACGTGTCTTCTGCAACCCTTGTCTATCAGCTGGGCCTTCAAGACCCTGCTCGGCACCGCCTCACCCAGGAAGTCTACCAGGTTTCTGCTAGGTGCAGACAACCGGTCGCTCTGGGTGCCTTTGTAGAACTGTGTAGATCTTTCTCAGGACTTATCATCTTCCTCCTGGAATCGCGATTATTTGTGTACTTGTCTTATCTCCCACACCAGAGCATGAGCTCCTTGGGGGAGGAGCCTGCTGCACACAGTTCACCTTTGAATCCCTCCCGCACCGACTGAGTCCGGTGCCCGCCCGCAGTCAGCTCTCCGGCAGGTTCAAGCGAACTCGGGAACTCTCCGACCACAGTATTCCTAACCAGAAATCGGTTAGGCGTTTTTCTGAACTGGTGGCCGCAGAGATGGTATCTGCCTCCCAGTAACAGGAAGTCATCACCGTCCCTTTTTCGGCCACTGCCACCTCGGGCTGCTCAGTCTGTCCACTCACTCAGTTCCACGGCACGGCTCGGGTGCTCCCAGGAATCTTCTTTTGTGCCGGCCTGAAACCTCGAATCCTGAATAGGGCAGCTGGCCGCCTTCAGCGAGGCCCTGGCCTCGGGATCCTGGCAGCGTCAACAGCAGCCCCGGTACTGTGTTCCCTGTTTAGAGACTCGCTTTTGCAGCTAAGAAACAGTTCTTTTCCTGCTCCACACTTCAAAGCTGTTGCCTGTAAATAAGGCAGCCTCTCCTGCCAAGGGAAAAGTGGCAGTCAGCCCCCACGACCGGCCACCAGCAGTGGTTCTCCCTTACGAGATGGCAAGAGGAAGGTCCACAAGTTTCCCGGCTGCCTGAAGCCCAGTGGCTGCCTTTTCCACCTCAGCTACTCCGCGCCAACCGCTGCAGCCACCGCCATCTTAGGATCCCGACACCTTCATTTTGGACTCCTGTATTCCAGGACTGTGAGAGAATAAATTTCTGTTGTTTTACCACCAATTTTGTGGTAATTTCTTGTGGCAATCCTAGGCTACTAATACACCTAGTATCATTTTTGTGACTTCTGTCAGCAACTGTGGACTGTCTGTGTAAGATTTATTTAAATAGACATGTAGGCTCATTCCATCACAGAACACAAACTAAAACTGTTAGGTTATTTGAACTAAGCAGTATTTGAATTATATTTAAAATTTCACTGTAAGAATGATGGACTTTTTCTTACTATGAAATTTGAGTGTGCATGAATTCCATCAGTTAAGTTAGAAATCTTCTTAGGCTTCCTCCCCCCCGACTATTTCCCCCCTTTTCCTTCTTTCTTTCACTTATACTGTTGACATATTAAAGGAACCATGAAACACCCCATCGGCCACTTTGATAGAAATAATCTGCTTGCCCAGCTTAAAGAATACTAAACACCATTGTTTGTATGAGTATTTTTAAAAGTGTTATAATTTGTTCTTAAATAGATTTACTTGTTTAAATAAGTACCTTACGATGACATTGAGTTGAAAGCTTATCTAAGGATTTGGGCAAATGGTATTTTTGTTTCTTTTCATTCAGCTTTAAGAATTCACTAACTAAAAATGATTATTATCTGTACAAATTATGCAGATTGAATATACAACAGTAATATGGAAAGTTAATAAATCTTAATTTGATTACCTAGCTAAGCAAACAGTTCTGTGCAAATGATCTAGTCATCTAATATCTGAAAATGACATATGAATTAAAAATATATTGGTAGGAGTTATAGCTTAAAGTAGATCTGCCTAGCAGGGTAGGCGCTCACTGGTAGAGGGTCCCAACTTTTCAAAAGAAGGCCATCAGCAGTGATCCCATCATGCCCTCTGTCCCTGGTTCCATCAACCCCCCATCCCTAACTGCTCAGATTCTCATCCCCAGACTGTATGCATCTCCTAATCTAAATTTGCCTCCTGTATTAGTCAGTTTGTGTTGCTACAACAGAATTACCTGGGACTGGGTAGTTTATAAAGAACAGAGGTTTATTTGGCTTACGATTCTGGGACAGTTGCATCTGGCGTGGGCCTCAGGCTGCTTCTACTCATGGCAGAAAGTGGCAGGCAGCCAGTGGGTACAAGCAGATCACATGCCGAGAGGAAGCAAGAGAGAGAGAGAGAGGAGGTGCCAGGGTCCTATATATAACAAGCTTTCTTGGGAACTGATAGAGCGAGGACTCACTCATTAATCCCCCCTCCCCTAGGGAGAGCATTAATCCATTCACGAGGGATCCACCCCCATGACTCAATCAGTTTCCAACACTGCCACATTGGGGATCAAATTTCCACATGAGTTTTGGAGGGGACAACACATCCAAACTCCATCACCTCCCAATCTCCTCTTACTCCCCAACTCTTCCAAATGTGCCCTCTGAAACTCATGGTCATCATTCTACTTCTGCAAATTCTTTTCTAAATGTGCCCCTCTCTTTGTTCTAACTAAAATTGTCTCCCATCAGGATATGTCCTTCCCTGCAGCCTTGTCTATGGTGGCTGTTTTCTCTCCTACATCTCTGTACCCCTTCATCCTATATGACCTGAAGAAAGGGTAAGCGTCCTCTTGCACTCATTGCCATTAAAGATCACTGTCTCTCCTTCCTCCTAAATCCAACCCCTTGCAAGCTGCAAAGCTCACTGTTCAATCTACACTTCCTCCCGCTGCAGACATCTACAGACTTCCAGGTCATCTCTCTGTATTTCATGAAGATATTAGCTTCTGGCTTACTGTCACTCTCTCCATGCTACTTCTGCCAAAAGTCTGAGTAATTTTATTGTCCAACTAAATGATCCTTCTGGTAACAAACATTCAGTTCATCGATCCCTGTCTTCCAACAAGTGTGTAATTCCCTCCATCTTATCTCACACTTCCATGGTGATATCCCAGGACATCATTATCAATAACAAGGCCCTTCGAAATGATTAGTTCCACACATCCTGTCTTCCCAGCCCATTGCCACTAGTGTTCCTTTTGCAACAATTTTTCAATCCCTATGAAACACTCATTTTTTTTTTCTTACCACCTTTTCACTGCCCATTTACTCACGCCACCTGTTTATTCAGTGTAGATTCCAATATTTTCTGGCACTATTTTAAACTCTCTCCCAGTAACACACTTTCCTGGCTAAACCTGAACCCTGGTTGCATCCAGTTTTCCTCTCACTCCACCCCTACACACGTGCAACTGAATGCGGTGGAGAAAACACACACCGGTCTCGTTTTAAATTCATGACAAGTATGGACCATTAAAACTGCTCAAGAATCCTGTTGCATTTCCCTGTTACTTTCATTCCCCGCTCTGGGATGAAAATTTTACACCTCCTCCCAGCTTGAATCTCAGATACCTTCTCTCATGCTCACTCCCAGGAAATGACTTTGCATTCTGTTTCACTGCGATGCAATCAGAGAAGGCTCACACTCCCACCTCCACATGCCCCCACCAGCCTACATCTGTTCACATATTCGGCCCACCCTCTTATTACTGTAAGTTACTACAAATGAATTGACTCTCTGCCATCACAGGGCTCCTCTGCACTTGAGCCCGTACCCATCTCTTCATGTCTTCCTCTCTCCCTCGCATCTGCAGTGGTTCCTTTCTAAAAACATTCAGTAATCAAATACATAGTAATGTTTGCCAAATTAGAATAATTATTTTAACACACCTTTCCTTCCAATGGTCACCTATTTCTCCGTTTTACCAGAAAAAAAAAAAAACACCCTCTTTGAAAGAGTAATTTAAACTCCCTGTCTCCTACTCCTGTCTCCCCATCCTTCTGAATCCACTCTAATGAGACTTGTGTCATCAACACTGCATAAAAACAGTTCTTCACCAAGTTTTTCTGCATTCCTAATCTCAGCAGCAAATTCTCAGGACTCATCTTCTCGGATTGTCAGCCCCTTCTTGAAACAATTTCTTCGCTTGGCTCCAGATCTCCACCCTCTTTGGTTCTGCTCTCCCCCGACCCCCAGGCTGGTCTTTACCATCTTACTGGTTCTTTTTCATCTCACTGGCCCTAAGGCTCAGTCCTTGCTTCTCTTCTCTATTTATAACTACTCCTAGGTGGGTTCTTACTGGCTCATGGCTTTAAATTAATCTATATGCTGATGAGTCTTAAGTGAATACCTTCAGCCTTGCTCTCCCCCCTGCACTCTGAGCTAATATTTCCTGCTGTCTAGAGGATATTGCTGACGTGTCAACATGTCCAAACTGAAGACTCTGACCCCCCTTGTAATATGTGCCTAGCTCCTCCTCCCCATACATCTAGATGATGAAAACACTATCCTTGAAAATCCTCTTTCCAAAACTTTGAAGTAATTCTTGACCTTACAGTCAACAACATATCTAATCTATCAGTAAATTATCTTGGCTCTTTATTAAAAATATATCTAGAATCAGACCACTTCTCATCATTTCTACTATAACCATCCTGGTTCAAGCCACCAACAATTGCCAGATGATTCTATCAGCCTCCCAACTTCTCTTGTCTCCCCATAAAGAATAACCCCAAAACAGCAGCCTAAGTGATCACAGAATAGGTACTTTTTATGTAAATTCTTCCAAAATGGTGATGTGAGTCTCAAATATAAAAGGGCAGTGACACATATGGAGGAGCTAAAGAAAATAATGGCAATAATAATAATAAGTTGGACTTACAGAAGTAGAGAGTAGAACTGGGCTACTAGAGCTGGGAAAGAGGAGGGGGGAGGGGAAATAGTGAGAGGTTGGTTAATGGACACAAAATTACAGCCAGACAGGAAAAGTAAGTTCTATTGGTGTGCAGTCGTACTAGGCATCTATGATTAACAGTAATTCATTGTGTGTTGTCAAATGGTTAAAAGAGAGAAGCTTAAATGTTCTCATCACAGAGAAATGATAAATTTTTGCAATGATGAACTTGCTAAGTACATCACTGATTTGGTCACTATACATTGCATATATGTATTGAAATATAACTCTGTACCCCATAAAAATGTACAATCGATATGCTTCAATTAAATACAAAAATAAAAATAAATAAAAAATAAAAGGTCAGTGGCATAAAATATACTGCTAGTGCCAGTACTGTGACACTGGCTTCCACGTGCCCTGTCAGGGGCAGGAGACTAAGGAGAGTTGCATGATGATATGCTGCGTCTGTTCCTGCCTTGTGTTAAGACCACACTTCTGACAAAATGTCTCCTAGGACTTGATCTAATTCTACAGTGCTGTGTGTGGGGGTGGCATCCTGCCAATCAACAACCCACTTAGAGTCATCAAGCTTTGTAAACTTTCTACTATGGGTAACTATTTTAAAACAAGTGAGCTATTACCCATAGACAAGGCAGCAAAGAGAGATACCAACCTGGAATTCTGTGATTTGTTCAAGCTAGGTGATTTTTTTTCTTTGGTGTTCAGAGGACAGGTTCTGTGAAATAATTTTGTCCTTATAGGTGAAAAACTAAAAGATAAAAAGTGATTGAATATAAAATTTTTATTGGTAAAAGTGTAAACAAAACTCTTAAACTTTAAAGTATAATTATTTTTTAGGAAATTCAACCTTGCTGGACTAGAGACATACAAGAAGAAAGGGGCCGGCCTGTGGCTCACTCGAGAGGGTGCAACGCTAGTAGCGCCGAGGCCGCGGTTTGGATCCTATATAGGATCCTATATAGGGATGGCCGGTGCACTCACTGGCTGAGCATGGTGCAAGCCACACTGTGCTGAGGGTTGTGATCCCCTTACCAGTCCAAAAAAAAAAAAAAAAAGAATAAAGAAAGAAAAGAACAGAAAATTCCTGGTTTCTCCAAAGCTATATGTGTTACAAGATGAACTTGCTTATTTGTTTTCCCTCCCTTTTCCGTTTACTTTAGATTCTTGACTTCAGGATATAGCTCCTAAGCTAAGAAGGAGGAATCTAGTTCCCTCCTCACTACTCTCCCTTAAAAGGTGAGAATATAAACACATTCTATGGAAGATGTGGGGAGTACATTCAATAGCAGATGTTGAGCAGAGAAGAAATTAGGTCTGCTCACAGTCAGGTGTAAGAATTAGTAATAAAGTAAAAGAAGAGGAGGCCTTTAGTGTCCCTAAAAAAAAATCAATCATAGAGTCAGAGTAGTAGACCTGGAAGGTGTAAAGTGGGATGGGGTTGTGGGGGGAGTCAAAGCCTTCTGAAAACTAGCTGCAATCAGTGGCGACCAGATGAAGAGAGGCTGGGAGAGGCAGGGCTTGTACTGGCTTAGATGAAGAATTTCTCAGCATACCCAAACCCTACAAGAGAATATTACCCAAACTCCAAAGAAGATTGAGGGAGTGATCAAGATCCCTCGCCTCAATCTTTCCACAAGGAAACTGGCAGCCCTTCAAGGAAGTGATAGTACAACAGCCTGGAGTTGCAGTAGTGCAGAGCCTCCCACCAGGTGTATGTCCTTACCTGAATGCACACGCCAAACTGACATGCAGCAGTAGTCACCAGGCAGAAAATGTGGAGCAGTTAAGTTCCTGGGGATTCAAGGTAGGGGCTATTTGAGACCTTAAAGGAAACTAAGAATAAACAATTGTCCTTGACCCATATAGAAGCAGAACTCTCGAAGCCTAGTTGGTGTGTTTGGATTTCTGCTTTTTGTTTTGTTTTAAGTGACCGTTTTTCTTCTGTGTGGTGATTTTGTAGCTACCACATAATGCAAAATTGTAGATAGAGACACAGGACATTAGAATCCATGCAAAGATTTGACTTTTTGTTCTAAAGCTTTCTATGACTATTCTGTACTTGCTTTTTATAATAAATACTCTAAAGTATATTACCCTGATTGATTTGTGGGAAGGGATTTAAAAGTCTTATGAGCCCCAGTCATTGAACCACCACCAAGGACTCAGCAGCCTCCCTCTCGAGCCCCTGTGCTTCCCGTAGCTCCGTCCCCCACCCTGTCGGCCTTCCCCTGCCACTGCCTTCCACTGGCCATTTCCATGGAGGAAAAGGAATTGTATCATCTGTCTGTTATCCAGAACTTCCACTCTTTTGGCCCTTTTGCTGATGCAAGGAAGGGTGATGACCTGCTTCCTGTTGGCACTGAGGATTATATCCATATAAGAATTCAACAGAGAAATGGCAGGAAGACCCTTACTACTGTCCAAGGGATTGCTGATGATAATAATAAAAAGAAACTAGTGAAGGAGTTTAAGAAGAAATCTGTTTGCCATGGTACTGTAATTGAGCATCCAGAATATGGAGAAGTAATTCAGCTGCAGAGTAACCAGCGCAAGAACATACACCAGTTTCTTAAAGAGACTGGACTGGCCAAGGATGATCAGCTGAAGGTTCATGGGCTTTATGCACTTTAAGCACTTGTGGCTCAATGAAGCTAAAGCAAGGATTTCCTTGCAATGAGTAGAATTTCCCTTCTGTCCCTTGTCACAAGTTTAAAAACTTCACAGACTGTATGATGTAACCATTTGGGGTCTGCTTTTTACTTGGACTAGTGTAACTCCTTCATACTATAAACTGAAATGAGCCATGTTGTCCAGTCTTGAAGTCCCTCATTTAAACAGAGGTCAAGCAGTAGACACCTGGCAGTGTCCAGCCTGAAACAAAGCAATAGTGTGAGGTTTCAGCCAAGCCCAGAACCCCAAGGTAACAGATGGCTGTGTCTGGCCAGAAGAAGCTCCTGGACTCTCCCTCTGTAGAGGTCCCTGCCCCAAGAGAATGCCACACCTGAACAACCCCTGCATGAATCTGAGAGGAGAGGCGGGGGTAAGGCAGCAATGGCACTCTACCACTAGAGGGAGCCTTTGGGTGTAGAAGAAAGATCCCTAGTGTCTCCAATCTGACCAGGCCAGCAGAGCTTAGAGAGGCCACCTTCCCTCTACTGAGGTGATAGGACATCTGGCTTGCTACGAGGGTCTTCTTTTTGAGCAGAAACATCCTAGCTAAGGGATGTCCAAACACCAGAATGTGAGGCCAACCCTATATCAGAGTTGAATTTTTGACAAGGGAACAAATTGTAAGGTGTATCAGTCACGTGGCAAGCTGTAGAGCTTGCAACTTACTAGCAACAGCTGCCCACTGCCATATGAAATAACAAACTGGTTTTTGGTTTTTCTTTCCCTTCAGTTTCGATGTTATGTAATGTATTTAAACCCTTATTTAAACAAAAATTTGTTTTCAGAAGGGAAAAAAGGGGTCATATGAACCTAAAATTGCAACTAAACTTTGTTTTAACCCAAATATATTGTTGTTTCATGATTTCTTATTGATCCTAGATAATGTTGTAAAAATTGTATGGACCTACAGAAACTATTACACTTAAACTTTTGGTAAACTTTTAAAGTTTCAGATGGTTCTTGCCCAATCTGTGGCCATCGTTTAGAAAACACTGGCAGCCAATACAACTGGTTGAGTTTATGAAAGGTCACAAGTCTATAATACTTGAAGGAGATAAATAATTTAAAGTATCTAGGAAAAAAAGTCATACACACCAGATGAATCCGTTAAATAGTCCTCAGGTATAGAAAATGTTTGTTCAGAGACACTTGGTCCCTAACTGCTTTCTTCCTATATGTGAGACTGAAAACTTGCTGACTTTGCATTTGGTTCCAAAACCAAGAAACTATGAAATGTTTAACCATGCCTTCAAATGGAAGAACAGTTGTTAGAATAAGATCTTCTGAAAAGTTGTTTCAAAGCTCAACTAAAACAGCAGTGCGTAAAGCAAGACTGAACATTCAAAACTAGCAAGATCCTACCCTGGATGAGGGATGCCAGCTCTGCATCCCCATCAGATGGGGGATGAAACTGGGGAAATGAAAGTGCTGAAATTTGCTGATCGCTCCTGCTCTGCATGGCTGTCTTACTCTTTTACCTAATTAACAGCAACTGGTATGTACTTGTATTCGCAGATAACACAGTCCAGAATATAATTTTACAGTAGTTGTAGTTTCGTCTCTTCCTACAAATCCATAACCCCAAAGTAATGTATTTTCACAGGAACAAAAATAAGCTGACCTTAAACTTCTCAGAAACACTGAATCCCTTAATTAAATGGATCACTATATACAGAACAATGAGGTGAAAAGTTGGAAACCAGAGAAAGTTAAATGCAGGAAATGTGCCTTCATGTAACTGTGAAAGATGGTCTTACATATTCAAGGGCTCATAAAGTACGGCACCCATGTATCCTTCTTGAAAAAACAAATTACTTACAGAGAAGTATTAGTTGCTTAAGTAAGGTATAAGAATTAAGATATTAAGAACTGAGAAGCTGAGCCACAGAAGACTAATAATTAGTTGTATGTAAATCAAGCATCAAGTTGAGTTTAAAATAATTCTGGCAAATTTTATTTTGAAACTGAAATGCAGTTGATGAAGAGATACACCTTTATAAAACATCAAAAGTGAGGAAAGTCCTGGCATTAAAGAACTGGACTCAAGCATTGTAAACAGACCTGATAGTGAAAGGAAAACTTCTAGCCCAGAGACCCGGACAGCTGGATCTTCCCGGATGCCCCCAAATCCTAATCCTCTGATATGAGCCACCAGGAAAAGTGTGCAAGACATTTAAGAAAACACAGTAGCAGTATAGAGAAGGACTGAGTCCATTAGAAAAGGTGCCTACGATAGAGGCAAGAAAATGAGAACTTTGAACAAAATTTTAAAAAACACCCAAGAAGATAAAATTAGAATACAGAGAAAGGTCTGAAACCAAAAGAAATATCAGGCTTTTAAAATATTCATAAGCTCTTGCTTCCAGTTGCAATGTGATCTGCTTGTACCCACCGGCTGCCTGCCACTTTCCGCCATGAGTAGAAGCAGCCTGAGGCCAATGCCAGATGCAGCTGTCCCAGAATCATGAGAAAATAAAAAGTCAGCGATCTGAAATAGCTTACACATATTTACATATCTGTCTATTAAAGCAGATAATGCTTGATCGCCTGAGCCCTGCTCCCGAGAAGGGCGCTGCTTCCCCCCGGGGAGGGGGACAAAGACCCCCCACCACCGGCCCATGAGGATATTGCCGTGAAAGGCTCAGAGGCTGCAGCAGGAACCGGACTGGCACTGGAGCGGCGGAGGCAGCAGCAGCGGTACCACCTCCTCACCCGGTGGCGGCAGCAGTGGCGGCGGCAGCAGTGGCCCCTACTCAACCGAATATCAGGGCCTTCCAGACCCAGGCGCCCCAACAATATCTCCTCAAGCCAAAGCCCCAGGACCCCAAGGACTGCATTTGCACACCCTCCCACCCAACTCCTCCTCGGGATCTGACCTGACTGAAGGACATTTACCAGCCAGCTGCTCCCACCAACTCGCCCTAAGAGAGCCGGTCTGCCTGCTGTGTTCATCAGACTGCCCAGTGGAACAGAAGATACTCTGCTCATTCCATCTGATCTGTGGACTGTGAAACTCCCTGCCACAATGAATAAACATCAAAGAAAAGATACCAGAAATACAAAAAATCAAGAAAGTACACCACCAAAAGATAATAAATCTCAAGCTCTAGATCCTATAGAACAAGAAGCCCTTGAAATGACTGACAAGGAATTTCGAGTGATAATTCTAAGGAAACTGAATGAGATACAAGAAAACTCAGCTAGACATCATGATGAAAAGAGGAAAAGTATACAGGACCTGAAAGAGGAAATGTACAAGGAAATCAATGCCCTGAAAAAAAATGTAGCAGAACTTGCTGAACTGAAGAAGTTATTCAGCGAAATAAAAAACACAATGGAGAGTTTAACCAGCAGGCTTGTGGAAGTTGAAGAGAAACTTTGAACTTGAAAATGGGTTGTTTGAAATAACACAAGCAGACAAAAAAAAAAAAAAGAAAAAAAGAAAAAAGAATCAAAGGCATTGAATAAAATCTGAGAGAGGTATCAGACAACCTTAAGCGCTCAAATATCTGAGTCATGGGTATAACAGAAGGGGAGGAAAAGGGAGATTGCATTGAAAACATATTCAACAAAATAGTGGCAGAAAACTTCCCAGGTATAGAAAAAAATCACAGATCTTCAGATCCAAGAAGCTCAACGATCTCCAAACGTATTCAACCCAAAAAGGTCTTCTCCAAGACATGTTATAGTCAAATTGGCAAAACTCAGTGACAAAGACAGAATCTTAAAAGCTGCAAGGGCGAAGCGTCAAATTACCTATAAGGGAGCCCCAATCAGGCTAACATCAGGCTTTTCATCACAAACCCTAAAAGCCAGAAAGGAATGGGATGATATATTCAAAATACTAAAAGACAGAGATTGGAGCCAAGAATACTCTACCCTGCAAGGCTATCCTTCCAAAATGAAGGGCAAATAGTATATTTCTCAGACAAACAAAAACTGCGGGAGATCACCACCACACAACCAACCTTACAAGAAATTCTCAAGGGAGTACTGGGTTTGGTTCCTGAAAAATAACTACCACTGCCATAAAAACCCAAGAAAAATCTAAACCCACTAGTATAATAAAAATGGCATTCAAGAAGAGAAAACAAACAAACAAAAAGGCTATCTACAACCTAAGGAGCCAACAAACACAAAAAACAAACAGTAAATCAGAAAGCAAGGAACAAAAGACACCTAAGACAACCAAACGATAATCAATAAAATGCTAGGAATAAATCAACACCTTTCAATAACAACTCTTAATGTAAAAGGCTTAAGTTCCCCAATCAAAAGACATGAACTGGGTGACTGGATTAAAAAGGAGGACCCAACTATATGCTGCCTTCAAGAGAACCACCTCACCCATAGAGACTCACATAGACTAAGAGTGAAAGGATGGAAAAAGATTTACCATGCAAACAGAAAAGAAAAACGAGATGGAGTAGCTATTCTTATATCTGACAAAGTAGACTTTAAACTAAAAACCATAAAAAAGAGACAATGAGGGACACTACTTAATGATAAAAGGACTGATGCATAAAGAAGACATAACAATCATAAATATGTACGCACCCAATGTTGGTGCAGCCAGATTTATAAAACAAACTCTATTAGACCTAAAGAAGGAAATAGACACTAATACTATAATAGCAGGGGACCTGAACACCCCACTGTCAATATTGGACAAATCATCTAGGCAAAAAATCAGCAGAGAAACACAAGATCTAAACAATACTCTAGACCAATTGGAATTGGCAGATATCTACAGAACATTCCATCCAACAACCTCAGAATATTCATTCTTCTCATCAGCACATGGATCATTCTCCAGGATAGATCACATGTTAGGTCACAAATCAAGTCTCAGCAAATTCAAAAAAATTGGAATTATCCCATGTATTTTCTCAGACCACAATGGATTAAAACTAGAAATCAATAACAAACGAAATTCTGGAAACTATACAAACACATGGAAATTAAACAGCATTCTACTTAATGACATATGGGTCCAAGAAGAAATCAAGCAGGAAATCAAAAAATTTCTTGAAACTAATGAAAACAATGGTACATCATACCAAAACCTGTGGGATACTGCAAAAGCAGTATTAAGGGGGAAATTTATTGCATTAAATGCTCACCTCAGAAGAATGGAAAGATGGCAAGTGAACGACCTAACACTTCACCTTAAAGATCTAGGAAAACAAGAACAATCCAAACCTAAAGTTAGCAGACAGAAAGAAATCATTAAGATCAGAGCAGAACTGAATGAAATTGAAACTCAAAAAACAATACAAAAGATCAATGAATCAAAAAGTTGGTTTTTTGAAAAGATAAATAAAATTGACAAACCATTAGCATGGCTAACAAAAAAAAAATGAAGAGAGAAGATTCAAATAACAAAAATTAGAAATGAAAAAGGTGATATTACAACTGATTCATCTGAAATACAAGGAATCATTCGAGACTACTATAAACAACTATACGCCAACAAGTTTGAAAATCTGGAGGAAATGGATAAATTTCTGGACACACACAAGCTCCCAAAACTGAACCATGAAGATGTAGAAAATCTGAACAGACCAATAACAATAAAGGAGATTGAAGCTGTTATCAGAAGGCTCCCAACAAAGAAAAGCCCAGGACCAGATGGATTCACAGCAGAATTTTACCAAACATTCAAAGAGGAATTGACACCGATTCTTTACAAACTATTCCAAAAGATTGAAACAGATGCAAATCTCCCAAACTCATTCTATGAAGCAAACATCATCCTGATACCAAAACCTGGTAAAAACATAACCAAAAATGAAAACTACAGGCCGATATCCTTGATGAATATAGATGCAAAAATCCTCACTAAAATACTAGCAAACAGAATACAGCAACACATACGAAAAATTATTCACCACTATCAAGTGGGATTCATCCCAGGGATGCAAGGTTGGTTCAACATACGCAAATCAATAAATGTGATACACCATATTAATAAACTTAAACACAAGGACCATATGATCATCTCTATAGATGCTGAAAAAGCATTTGATAAAGTTCAGCACTCATTCATGATGAAGACACTCTATAAGTTAGGTATAGAGGGAAAGTATCTCAACATAATTAAAGCCATATATGCCAAACCCACTGCCAATATCATCCTGAATGGGAAAAGCTGAAAGCTTTTCCTTTAAGAACAGGAACTAGACAAGGATGCCCACTCTCACCACTCCTATTCAACATAGTGTTGGAAGTACTAGCCAGAGCAATCAGAGAAGAGAAGGAAATAAAGGGCATCCATATCCAAAAAGATGAAGTCAAACTGTCCCTGTTTGCAGATGACATGATCCTATATATCGAACAGCCTAAAGCCTCTACAAAAAAACTCTTGGAATTGATAAATGATTTCAGCACAGTAGCAGGATACAAAATCAGCACACAAAAATCAGTAGCATTTCTTTTTTCCAATAGTGAACATGCAGAACGAGAAATCAAGAAAGCCTGCCCATTTACAATAGCCACCAAAAAATAAAATACTTAGGAATTGAGTTAACCAAGGAGGTGAAAAATCTCTATAATGAGAACTACAAACCACTACTGAGAGAAATTAGAGAGGATACAAGAAGATGGAAAGATATCCCATGCTCTTGGATTGGAAGAATCAACATAGTGAAAATGTCCATACTACCCAAAGTGATCTCCAAATTCAATGCAATCCCCATCAAAATTCCAAAGACATTTTTCTCAGAAATGGAAAGAACTATCCAGACATTTATATGGAACAATAAAAGACCACGCATAGCCAAAGCAATGCTCAGCAAAAAAAATAAAGCTGGAGGCATAACACTACCTGACTTTAAGCTATACTACAAAGCTATAATAACCAAAACAGTATGGTACTGGCATAAAAACAGACACACTGATCAATGGAATAGAATACAGAATCCAGAAATCAAACCACACACCTACAGCCATCTGATCTTTGACAAAGGCACCGAGCCTATACACTGGGGAAGAGACTGCCTCTTTAGCAAATGGTGCTGGGAGAACTGGATATCAATATGCAGGAGAATGAAACTAGACCAATACCTTTCACCATACACTAAAGTCAACTCAAAATGGATTAAAGAATTAAACATACACCCTGAAATAATAAAACTTCTTAAAGAAAACATAGGAGAGACATTTGAGGAAATAGGACTGGACACAGACTTCATGAATACAACCCCAAAAGCATGGGCAACAAAAGGAAAAATAAACAAATAGGATTATATCAAACTAAAGAGCTTCTGCACAGCAAAAGAAACAATTAACAGAGTTAAAAGACAACCAACAGAGTGGGAGAAAATATTTGCAAAATATACATCTGACAAAGGATTAATATCCAGAATATACAAGGAACTCAAACAACTTTACAAGAAGAAAACAAGCAACACAATTAAAAAATGGGCAAAAGAGCTAAGTAGGCATTTTTCTAAGGAAGATATACAAATGGCCAACAGACATATGAAAAAATGCTCAACATCACTCAGCATCTGGGAAATGCAAATCAAAACTACACTGAGATACCATCTCACCCCAGTTAGGATGGCTAAAATCCAAAAGACTCTGAACGATAAATGCTGGCGAGGTTGCGGAGAAAAAGGAACTCTCATACATTGTTGGTGGGACTGCAAAATGGTGCAGCCTCTATGGAAAATGGTATGGAGGTTCCTCAAACAATTGCAGATAGATCTGCCATATGACCCAGCTATCCCACTGTTGGGAATATACCCAGAGGAATGGAAATCATCAAGTCGAAGGTATACCTGTTCCCCAATGTTCATCGCAGCACTCTTTACAATAGCCAAGAGTTGTAACCAGCCCAATTGTCCATCATCGGATGAGTGGATATAGAAAATGTGGTTTATCTACACAATGGAATACTACTCAGCTATAAAAACGAATGAAATACTGCCATTTGCAACAACATGGATGGACCTTGAGAGAATTATATTAAGTGAAACAAGTCAGGCACAGAAAGTGAAATACCACATGTTCTCACTTATTGGTGGGAGCTAAAAATAAATAAATAAATTCACACACACACACACACACACACACACACACACACACACACACACACACAAACCAGGGTGGGGGGGGGAAGAAGATATAACAACCACAATTACTTGAAGTTGATAGGACAAGCAAACAGAGGGGACATTGGTGGTGGGGAGGGGGGGAGGGAGGAGGGAGGGAGATTTTGGTAATGGGCCACAATAATCAACCACAATGTATATCAACAAAATAAAAAAAATAAAAAATAAAAAATTCATAAAGGAATTACAAAAGAGAATAATCACAACTGAAAACTGAATCATGGATCTGGTGGATAAAATGGAGGAAATACATATACTAAACTAAAATATAAAGAAATAGAAATCCACTCATTCTGTTTCAATAAATATTTATTGAATGCCTTCCCTCTGTCAGGCAATACTCTAGGTGCTGAGGAGACAGTGGTGAACAAAAGTAAGAAGAATCCCTGCCCTTGGGGAACTTTGATTCTATTGGGGAAACAAACAATAAACATAATAAATAAATAAAAGGTTAGAGTGCTATGGTTGCTAAGGAGAAAAAATAAAGCAGGGAAGAGAGATAGAAACTGTTTGGGGAGAGGACTGAAATTTAGTATAGGGTAGCCATGGAAGACTTACATGAGGAGACTCTGGATTAAACATCTAAAAAAAATGAAGCACTACCGTGTGGATGTCTGGAAGAAGAGTAATCCAGATAGAGGATTCAGCAAGTGCAAAGGCCCTGAGGCAGGAACATGCCTAGATTGTTCAAAAAACAGGAGGAGGCTGCACTGAACGAGGTAGTAGTAGAGGTTGCTAAGAATTTTAGCTTAGCCTTTGAGTGAGACAGGAAGCCGTTGGAGGTTTTAAACCCAGTGACATGATCTGACATGTTCTAACAGGATCACTCTGACTACTGCAGAGAGGCAGAGACGTAAGTAAGGAGATTGATGAGGGAGCTGCTGCCATGACCTGCTGAGAGATGATGGTGGTTTGGACCAGAATGGTCACTGTCAGTGTGTAGAGGAGTGGTCAAGTTTGGACATCTTTGGAAGACATAGCCAAGCAGGAATTCTAGACAGACTGATTATGGGTTTGGAGAAAGTTGTCAAGGGAAGTAAAAATTGATTTGAGCAGCCTGAAAGAGAGAGGTACCAGGTACTGAGATGGGGAAGATCGTGACTGGAGAAGGGCAAGAGATAGGAGACAGTCAGGAGCTCTGTTTTGCACTTTTGAGGTTGGAGCTCTGTGCAAAATAGCATGGCCTTTAGTACCTAGCTGCCTCCGTTCAAGTCCCAGCTCAGCCATTCATTGGTTCCATGGCCTTGGACGTGCTACCCAAGTTCTTGAGGCTGCAGTTTCCTCATGTGGGAACAAAAAATCTATCTCTGGGGGCTCTTATGAGGCTGGAATGAGTTAATTTTTATAAAGTGGCTACAATAGCATCCTGCACATAGTGTTTGTCAAATTAGTAAGTATCCGAGAGGAGTGTTAAGGGAAAAATAGAAGCACTGTAAAACTTTTTCAAGAATACGTATATATTTAAATCAATATTAAAAAATGCACTCTAGTGGGTCATTTTAAGCAGAGAGGTAGGAGAGAAAAAGTGATCTAGATGGAGATAAAATAAGAATATAAAGTAAAACATATAGAAGTTGTGTGTAATAGGGAATGGTCTGTGTTTTATTCACTGTTATAGCCCCAGGACCTGGAAAAATGCTTAGAGCATGTACTGAGCACAAAATGAATAAAAGATTAAACGAATGAGCAAATGAACTGAGGAGTTCATTAACTCATTTCTGTGCCCCCTGGAGCCAATAAAAATTAATGCTCATACACCTAGCCTGGTTCTGAATTCCAAAGATAAAGGAGAAAATCTTATAAGTATTCAGATATAAAAAACTGCTTATTTAAAAATGAAAGAGGATCAGGCTAACATAAGACTACTCATCTATAATTTTGGAAACCAGAAGGCAGTGGAGTAAGTTTAGAAACTATTAAGGAAATAGGATGGCAATTCAACAAGGTAAAGAGAAGGTAAAAGAAAGACAGTAAATATATACATTTACGACCACCTTCAGAGAAACTCTAGGAAATTCTATCAATGTAAAAATTAAATCAAAACAAAAATTTCTAAATAACAGGAGATGAAAAATAAAAGGAACAATAAGTAATATTCTCTAACTTAAGATTTATTTTAAATCAAAAAGGCGTATGATAATGTGACACAATGCAATGCCTGCTAAATAAAGATTTTGAGATTAAAAAAAAGTGAATTTTAAGGATACAATATTATCCTGGAACTTGAATTCTTAACTATCTCAATAACCCCCAGTTGCTGTCAGGTTTGATGAGGCGCTGGCAAGTTAAACTTGACTGGACCGCAAGAGGCATAGCTAAAATGTAAATGCTAACAGCATTTCTTAAAGTTCAAAATGCTCACATTGTTTGACCCAACAAATGTTCAGTGAAATAGTTTTTGTAACAGCAACAGCAGTAAAAGGTAAAATAGTCTGAACTCATATCAGTTATATATATATATATGTTTGATAAGATGTTAAATAAGATGAGTTGGTTCTTTTTATATAGACATATAGAAAGATATCCACAATATATTATCAAATAAAGAAAAAAACATTTTCAGAGTGTTTTAAAATACCATATATAGGAACACACATATATTTATGTTTGTATAAGCATACAAAATAGGTATGGAATGGTATATTTTAAATTCTCAACATTATTTACTCAGAGATGGTAAGATTGAAACGCAAAAAAAAAATTAAACAATAACAAAAAAAGAAATAATGTGAATTTTAGCAATATTTTTCCTGGGTGCTAAAATAATGGGTAAGTTTTACATTCTCCTCTATTTTTTCTACATATTTCAAGTTTCCTACTATGAGAATGTTTCACTTTCATAACCAGAAAAAAATTTTAATGAAATTAAATGTATTGTCTATGAATTAAGTTTCATTTATTTAAAAAAATACTATTGGTGAATAATTATTAATAAATTTATATTATTTGTGTTTCTTGTACTTGCATAATTCTTTACATAAGTTATTTATCCATTTTACCTCCATGTTAAAATTGCAATTTTGCTAAGTTTCTGAATTAAACCCAGATCCTGCTTTGGTTCTACTACACACATTTGGAAACAAAATTAGAAATGGACTTGATAATAATTTTTCTCCAAAAATATGTTTGCAGCCCTGTGATTTATCCAGTAATCTTTATTAAAATGCTAAAAATGTTTTTTTAAAAATACTTATCCGTAAAGGGGGGAAATGGCATTTCTAATTGTTTAAATCACTATTCTTGAGATGAGACATCATTTGAAGCCAACTGTCTCCATTGCAAAGAAACAGGAAATGTGGCAAAATACATTTGTTTGCTTGTACGTCAACACAGACCAAGAGATAAAGGAGAAAGTCAACCTCTAGCAATATTATGGTTAATAGACTACATGAAAATATTTCTGCTATTTTGATATGCATAAGGTAATACAAATCAGATAGAGATAATCAAAACTCAAAGATTCTTAAGTTAATTGATCTAATATATGGTACGTACGCACACACGCACACTCACGAGTGAGATTGTTTGTAAATGTGCCAGGATTTTTCCAACCAAATATATTTGTGCAAATAAGATTTCAGTTCTGTAGTTTAGTATACAGTAACAGTAAAATATATTTTAATTTCAAAACCTATTAAAATCTCTATGAAACCTCCTTATATTAAGTTAAAACAGGACAATGCAGGGCCACCCCTGTGGCTCACTAGGGAGAGTGTGGCGCTGGTTGTGCCGAGGCCGCGGGTTCAGATCCTATATAGGGATGGCCCGTGCACTCACTGGCTGAGCGTGGTGCAGACCACACCGTGCCAAGGGTTGCGATCCCCTTACCAGTCAGAAAAAAAAACCCAAAAAAACTAGCCAATGTACATAACATGGGAATTCCTTCTTCTTTTACAAGAGAAAGAGATAAAGAACAGGTTTTCAACTTTTCAAATTTCCTAGTTTTCCATAGATGACTTTTTAATAAAAGAGAAACATTTTCAAAAGCTTATGTAAAGCAAGCTATTTAAAACTATATAACTTTTTTGTTAGCTTCTCTTCCTAAAGCAGGTATTAAGTAACTAAATTACAAAGACCTTGTTAACCCTTGCACTAAATAATCCTAACTATTAATATATGAATAAATATCAAGCCTTTGTTAAGTCTCATTGTCTTCAGTGTTCTCCCTATAAAAGACTCTTCTAGGCCTCCAGGTTAGTCTCCAGGATTGGGTGTGGCTGTGCAGTGTATTCAGACCTACCTTCTTAGGAAAGAGTGGACAGAGCCACTGGATGACAGCAGGAACACCGCCTTAGGGCCAAGGCCACCTGCGTCAATCTGTACACCTGCTGCTGGTTAGAGCCACTGCTGGTCTATAATGGGTCACAGTTAACATAGACAGAATGATGTAAATATTAAAATCTGAAGAAGATAAGCCGATAATAAATCTTTCTGAAGCAAGCTGACATATGTTATCAAGAAGTATAACTGAGAGGTGCTTTTATTCTAAACAAGCATCAGGAAGCTAGTAGTGAGTAAGCTAAACAGAGAAGGTAAATATTACCATTACTTTAAAAATAGTTCCAAGCATGGGCCACTCCCAACCACAGTTGTGAGTGTTAACAACATATAAATAAAATCTCATGTCCATTAAAACTACCTTAGTTGCTCATTGGTTTGAAAGAAAAATACTCCTGTATTAGACATCTGTACAAAGGAAATAATTAGCTCTTAAAAAAAAACAACTCATTTTCATAACAGATAACTTGTACCCACCAAATAAATATTTTTAAAAATTATAATGTACTTAAACCCAATAACATCTTATAGTCTGAAAATACTTTAAAGCAATGGCTTCCAAACTTTTTTTAACTACAACATATAAGAAGAAATACAATTTATATCCTGATTTAATACACATGTAGGTATGCATCCATAACAAAAGCAAAAGTTTTCATTTCAAAACACCCTTACTTTGTTTAATTCACTCTGCTATTTTCTATTCTATTTCATTTTTAAAAATTAGTGGGATTTACAACCCAAGAATGTTACTAGCCACAATTAAAAAACACTGCCTTAGAAGTTATATGTCACATATTTTTCCCATCAGTTTTTTAATTCCTGTATATAAAACTTACAAAATGATCCTCTATACATGGAGCCAAAACTTTCAATGGAGCCAAATGTATAGCTTGAACAAATGCAGTTTCTCATTTATTTAATCTAATATTCTACAACAGGAAATCACAGGATTGCTATGATGGATTGATTATCAATTCTTCACCCTCCTAACATAACCCAGAGTACTTTCTTGGCCTTTCAATTTTATCTTTGTCGTTTGACTTGTTTTGGCCAAAAGAATGTGGACAGAAATAAAAATGTGCCAGTTCCGAACCTTAGTCGTACTTAGGAGAACATGTTTATAAATGCCCTTTGTCTCATCACCGGGAGGGGAACACACCCCAGCTAGCCCACTTGTTCAAGCAGGATGACAGACATGTGGAACACACTGGGACATGAAGATCTGTAGCATGTGGCAGAGCCACCCTAACTGACCCCACAGATTCATGAGCATAAATTCCTATTATTTTAAGCTATTGAGTTTGGGGGTGACTTGTTACATAGCATTATCATGGTAATAACTAACTGGGTCAATTATATTGACCTACAGTTATATTGATCTACTGCCCCATTCTTCCTTCCACCTTGGTATCACCAGTGAAACACTGACACCCCACAATGGGTCACCTATGATCTAAATAGCCATTTAGTCATAGCAAAAACAAAAAAGCATAAGGTGAAATTATCCTAAGTGAAATTGACCTTTGGCTAAGTGAATATAACTCCTACTTCAAGAATTTCTAGATATTAAGTGTCAGTTCAAGAAATAATACCAAAGTTCGGTTCTTATTAATAATATGTAGCAATTATCATTCATCTTCCTGAAAATGTGTCTAATGTTGCCTGAATCATGCATATATACCTGTCTTTCTGTGAATGTGTTTTCTTTGCAAGCAATACCTCATGTAATTGAGTTTATTAAGCTCTAGGAAATGAAGGAGCGCTTTGTTTATTATTCTCTCCCATGGTATAAAATAGTGCTTAGCAAACCCCAGATGCTGAATAAGTACTGGCTGACTGAATGATGCTGAATTACTGAAAAAATTAACTTCATTTTTAAAAGCTTTTAAGTTAAAGGATTACACTGATTTGAAATTCTCATAGTTCCACTGTGTTAATTACAAAACAACACTGGAAGTCAATTTTCTCTTCACTTTGTGTCCTGTTCTTTCACTGAATTTTCATATAACTTCATTAAGTTTATTTAATTAGATGATGATGGTTCTTCCTTCCAGGAATATATAGCTAATAGTGAGATAGGCACACAAACAGATATTTACAGTACAATAGAGGGGTTGCTAAATGGAAACATAAAGGCTGTGCTATGGCAGCACAGAGGAGGGGTCTGGAAACCCCTGTGGCAGCCAGGACAGGCTTCACTCATGAGGTCACATAAAAGCTGAATCTGCAAAGACAGCCTCAGGAGCCTTCACAAAACAGCTACGTTTAAAACAAAGACGTTTTATTTAATCTTAATAAACTAATTTTATAGTGAACAATTAAAATCCTTTAGTTAGTAACAATCATGTCTTTATTTTTTAAATTAAAACATAATTGATTATACATATTTGTGGGGTACAGAGTTGACTAACAGTATTTGTGTGCAATATAGGATGATCAAATCAGGGTTATCAGCATATTCATCATCACAAAACATAATTATTCTTTATGTCCATTACTCAATTTCTTCCTAACCCCCTTCCCCTCCCCCTTTCCCACCTCTGGTAACCACAGTTTTGTTCTCACCTTCTGAAAGTTTAATATATTATTGTGGTGGTGGTTTCTTTTATTGCTTGTTTCCTTCTTTCTTTTTTAGCTACCACTTATGAGTGAGGACATGTGGTATTTTTTGTGCCTGGTTTATTACATTTAACATAATTTTCCTCAAGTTTATCCATGCTGATGTGAATGACAGAATTTTGTTCTTTTTTATGGCCGAGTAGTATTTCATTGTGTATATTTACCACATTTTCCTTATCCAGTCATCCACTGATGGTCATTTAGGTTGGTTCCCTATCTTGGCTATAACAATCATGTTTTTAAATTTTAGTCTTATTTCAGAATCTTTTTTATCAACACAAGTGTACTGAGTGCTTATTGTGGGCATTCAAAATAAAGCTTCTTTCTCCTTTCTGTTAAAATATACAATGCACACACATGTGCACATAGGCACACACCTGAAAAAAAGCTAAATAAAATCTTGATTCCCACTATCCAAGCCCAATAAATTCCAAGCTAGTAATTTGCCTTCTCCCTGTGGTCTCATTTGCAAAGAATAAAATTAAAGTACCTTGATGTCTATTTGGGATAACTTAATGCCATTTTTATAAATGGTACGTTTTGTGGTTATGTTAATAAAATTTTCAAAATACGTCTTTCACAATTATTTATATGTGAATAATAATATTAATCCCAGTTTTGTTGACAACTTCTGTATGGCAGCATGTTGCCAAACTTCTATGAACATCAGCTTCCGAATTATAAAATGAAAGGTTGGTCATTTTCAGCTCCATCATTGAGTGGTTCTTAATGAAAGCATGATCCATGTCCCTGAACTTGCCTGCTGAGCTGAGGCTTGGGTGGGACACTCCTGCAGATATTGTGAGTTCCTTGAAGTCAGGGACTACATATGCTTTGTTCACTGTTATATAGCCCCAAGGCCTAGCACTTAGTAGCACAAAAGAGAAGTCAGAGCTTGTAGTATTGATTCAGAAAGCATCCGCCTAGTAGTAATAGAAGAGGATAAAGTGAAAGGACACTTCGAAAAGTTCATGAAAAGATTCACATTAGCTTTTAATTCTATTTTTCCATGAGCTTTTTAAAGTACCTTCATAAATCCTTGAAGAGAGAAAAGAAAGGGGAAGAAGATGAAACTGTGAGGAATGTCAGCACGTAAGTGAAAGATACTTTCAGGTGTTGGGAAGCTTAAAAAAAAAAAAGGCCCAGCATTTTCCAGAACTGAGCATTTTCTGAAATGGGACCTACATATGATCAGTCGGACAGCTCTATTCCTATTGTGGAGAAAGATGATACAACAATCTATCATGGCCTCCTGAAAAGTATTCCATAAAAAGATCAATTCCCTTTTCTCTGATTTTTAAATTATTTTTAGTGAGTGACCTATAAGTATTATTAGGTTACCCAAGCATCTTTATATCACGAAGCTACTGCTGTTCTAAAACGTTTATCCAGCTGGTTTAGTAGTAAGCAGTCAATTGCTTATGGAGTGCCCTATAGTATGTGAGGCCCTATATTGTATTGTCACATTTAATCTTCACACCAACCTACAGAGTCTGGAAACATTATTTTCATTTTTATTAAAAAGACTGATTCTCAAAACAGCTCAGGAATTTAGTCTCAAAACAAGTTGGAAAGCTAGGAATCGAATGCAGGCCTAACTATAAAGTTCTATTCCCTTGTGCTGACATTTTATTTCTCCATTTGTGTAAATGACTAGACTCATTCTGGTTTATAAAATTGTGTTTGGTGAGTTCAGTTCAAGTGGCTCAATTTCCAAGAGTCTGATTACTTGTGATGGAATTGGGAGAAACAAGTTTCTGAACTTGCAGTATGGAGAACAAAAAAGGACAAATAGACTTACAGAAGGCAACTTCGTACAATCTACATACTTCTTGACTACAAAGGTAGTACACTATATATTTTCTTAAATATCAAGCTATAATACAGTTCAACACAAATAACCATTATGATTACCAGAGAATACATAAGTACAGAACATGATAACCATGACTTTTATTAGCCATGCAAAAGACATGAAGCCATCCATGGTTCTGGAATTCAACAGCTACTGAGTCAGTTCACTATAATGAAAACTTCATACAGATACCTAATATATATAAAAAAAATTAGATTACTGGCACTTCTATCTAAGTATCTTAGCATATCTAGAACATTTATATCTAAATATCTCAGTATATTTGGAATATTCATATGTAAAGAGACTAACACAGTCCCTGGAACAGTAAATAATACTTACGTACATAAATAATGATATGGAATCTAAAAAGCAAAGTGGTACTTTAAAAATTGAATTCATTACAGAGCCCTGAGGACAGACCAAATATTAGCAGGTCTCATAAATCTCCTAAAACTTCTTTCAGAAAACAGGTTGGCTGATAAATAAAACCGCCTGATGCCAACAACTCTGAATCTTTTCAAGAATATTACAGGGTGGAGCTTTAGAGGATGGTGTATATATCTAGCCTTTGGCCACTACAAATAGAAGAATGGCATGACACCGAGGCACTCAGCTGACACATCCCTAATAAACTACATACACCTCGAACATTCTCATTGAGCTTGAATCTCTGACCCAGGTGTTATATTCCTGTGGACCTATAGAGGGCAGCCTTCTACAAATGTTTGTAGGATGGGAGTTTTTATACTGGGTCCCTCCTTCCAAGGGTCCCGGAATGGCGTGACCCAATATGAAGCAACTTTATCCCTCCACTTTTTTTTTTTTCTTCTTCTGGGGGGTGGGGGGAGAGATTGAAAGAAACTAGGGCGACAATTTCTAATAGTGGATTTCCCAGAGCGTGTCCCTCAGATCCTTCTCTGGCATCTTAGAACTCTTGAAGGCAGAACCTGAACACACTGCTTGTGTGGGCACAGCCGAAGCTTGGCCACTGCCGATCATAATAGGGGCGAATAATAAGTATGAAGAGGAGGAGGAGAGAAGAGGAGGGGGAAGAGGAGAGAAAAGGTAGGAAGAGGAAACACGGAAGGGGCAGGAGGGAGAGGAGGAAAGAACCTGTACCGACCCTGTACGAGTCACTGGGCTGAGGGCATTACTTGAAATCCCAAGTTTATTCTCACGGCAACTCTAAATAATAGGTACTGTTTTTAACCATCGTTTTTTAAAAAGGAAAGAACTGAAAATTAGATGTTACTACCAAAGGGCAGCAGTGGAATTTAATTCCTGATTTGCCTGACTTTAGAGATCTAGCTCCCAACCACTCCTAAGAATTTCGGGGAGGGGTCGTTTGACCAAAGTGTTTTCCCTTCTCTATAGGTGATTTCTACCTCAGACCCTCAAATTTCTATATAGGGAAAACTGAGGTGATTACATTAATGAGAATTTAATACCCAATTATGGATGGATTGGCAAAGAAATCTTAATTACATGCTAGGCAGATGATATAATATACTAATAGTAATTTTGAAACATTTTCAAATTAGTATTTGTAATTGTCTTAATCACTAAAAGTATTGCAATATATTTTTATCAGCAATCTCTGAAGATAACTTTCACATATATATTTCCATTAAAATTAATCATATGTGTGCACCTAGGGAGTTATTTTTAGGTTATCAGACTTTATTTTTTGCTGCTAATGCTTTTATAATTGATCTCTTCAACAACTGCTTTCCTAGTACTAGGTACACATGAAGGCAGGCTTTTCAAATAATTTTGCTCATATTGCAACAGCAAATAAACCCTCAGTTAATTGTCTTGGATGAAGCGAGATGAAATTTTACCATAGAAAGGAAAAATCTGCTGTTTCACAACCAATTTCATTAAACCAATGTTATATTCTGTTAAAACAGTATTTTGTGATGGTAGTATTTTTATAACTCAGTTCAAACTTTATTCAATCAACATGCCTACAATAAATATTATTTGTCCAATAATCTACCACTATACTGACAGCTGAACCCCATAAGCTTTGGCAGAGTTCAAAGTTCTAGAAAATATTAATGGCTAAATAGCTGTCCGTGCTGATAGCTTTTGCTGTATTTCTGTGTCTGGACTACCATATGGAACTGATTTCAAAATATAAAGATTAAAGGAAGCTCTCTCTTCTGTTAACACATTTTCATTGATCCTTCTAAACTTACTTCTCAAGGCTGAAAAATTCCCCTTCTATATGTTGACAGTATTCTTGCAATGTCTCAAGGAAACTTTTTTTTCTCCATGCCATGTCAACTGACATAATCAACTAACTTCAATCTTTGTTCCAGGATGTATATATGCTTTAATATTGATCGAGTACTTTCACCTTAGCACCCACCCTGCATTCTATCAAAGTCTGCAGCTAGTAAAGCTACAAGATTGATTTTGAAGAATGTGACATATCTTCCTGATAAAGGTAACAATGCAATTGAAATCTGACTTTAGTAATAGTTGAGCAACAAATCAGTGTCCAACACTTAAATGGGATTAACATTGAGTCCTCAGTAAGCCACAGTCTAGATAGCTTTGTAAGAAAATACTAGCAACCTAGAGTAGCAGAGAAAGCACTGGACATGAAGTTAAAAGGATCTTGGTTTGAGGATTTGATACATGTTAGTTAGAAAATTTGAATATGACACTTTGCTCTCTAATGAAAAAGGGAGAAAAAATGTGCTACCTTGTGAAACATAAGAAAAAGTATGTAAAAATATTTATAAACTATAAAGCACTACACACAAAATATCAATGATGCTTTTACATTCTCTGGGCAAGAAGATATAGGTAAAATCCAGATCCATGAAGAGGGAAGGAAACATAGAAACCTGATCTTAGCCTGTTCTTAAAGAGACTGGTGTTACTGTGCCTTGCAATTGGCAGGTATATGGATTGAGCTGACAACAAAATAAAGGGACAGAAGGCAAGGAATATAACAGTTACAGGTTGGAGAATAAGAGGATGGTAGCAGCAGCCCTGGTGCTCATGGCAGACATCAATCATGTATTGAGTGATTTCTGAATGCTAAAGTTGAAGAATGTAAGATACATGTCTTTGAGGAACTTTCATTCGATGATAGATATTACTAGCACTCACCAATATTGATGAATCTCTTCCTTTTCCTGGGCGTACATGGGAATTATACTTCCTACACCATTTAAATTTAACTTGGACATATGACTCACTTTGGCCAATAAAATATGAGTGGAAATGACATGTATCATTTGATGTAAGCATTTAAAAGGCAGTATGCATTTCCTCCATATTCTCTTATT
The DNA here is from genome assembly GCF_027409185.1 of Cynocephalus volans. Taxonomy (NCBI): domain Eukaryota; kingdom Metazoa; phylum Chordata; class Mammalia; order Dermoptera; family Cynocephalidae; genus Cynocephalus; species Cynocephalus volans. The sequence goes on from NC_084464.1 coordinate 133,234,784, forward strand.
TTTTTATTAACATATTCATTATTACAAATCATACTTATTCTTTACGCCCCATATCCAATTTCTCCCCATCCCCTTCTCCTCCCTAATAACCATAGATTTGTTCTCTCCTTCTGATAGACTAACTATTTCTCTGTTGATTTGTTGCCTATATGATCTTTCCAGTACTGAAGGAAATGTGTTCAGGTCCCCCACTATTACCGTATAGCAGATGCTTCTTCTATTACTCTGGAGTGTGCTTTGTGGAGAAAGAGGACCTCTTTTTTTTTTTGCGGGGGGTCTCCACTGGTGACTGTCCATGTGCCAATGCAGTTGAGTGTCTGGTGTGCCATCTGCATGTTGGCTGTGACTACTGCTATAGCAACTAGCTGCATTTGTGGCAGCCATGGCAACTGCAGTGGCTATGGTGGGCTACCCACGTGGAAATGGTGTTTTGGGTGTGCTCTTTACCTGGTTGCAGCTGGGTTTGGCTTCCCCTGGATCCATGCCTCAGGACCCTGGTGAGAACCTGGGGCAGCAGTGTCCCTGGTTGTGGCTAGGCCCCATATTCTCTTCTCATGCTCAAGAAATTATGGAAGTGTAGGCTGATAAGGAGTTGACACAGATAAAAACAAACAAACAAACAAACAAACAAAAGCCTGTAGTTCTGAGCTACAACATAAATGCTAGCTCCCTGGAGAGAACTCTGCATAAGCAAGGAATAAACTTTTGTTGTATTGAGCTATGAGACTTTTGGTATTATTTGTTATTGCATCATAACCTAGTCTATCTGCTGACTAATACATATTCTAAAGGGAAAGTAAGGCACAGTGAAGGAGTATATACATTTGAGGTAGAAGGAGCTGGACGTTTTATCCCAGTTCAACCACTTATTATTGGTTGATGTTGAATATATTACAGATAGTCCTTGACTTAGGATGGGGTTACATCCCAGTAAACCCATTGTAAATTGAAAATATAGAAAATGCATCTCGTGGACCTAACATAGAGAACATCATAGTTTAGCCTAGCCTACCTTAAACGTGCTCCCAACACTTATATTACCCTACTATTGGGCAAAATCATTTAACAGAAAGGCTATTTTACAATAAAGTGTTGAACATATCGTGTGTAATTTATTGTAGAGTACAGTATTGGTGGTTAGCCCTCATGACTGTGTGGCTGACTGGGAGCCATGGCTTGCTGCCACTGCCCAGCATCACAAGAGAGTATCTTACAGCACTTCAGTAGCTGCATATTACTTTTTGGGAAAAGATCAAAGTTAAAAATTCTAAGTACAGTTTCTACTGAATGAGTATCACTTTTGCACCATCATAAAGTCAAAAAATTATAAGTAGGGGACCATTTGTACTTAGCCTCTCTAAGCCTCAGTGTTATCCTTTTAGAATAAAATAAATAGTGTTTGCTTAACAGGATTGTTTTGTGTGAAAAGTTCCTGGTTTTAATAGATACTTAAAAGAACTCGTTATTGTTATTATATCTCAGCAATAATAAAATGTGCTTGGAATATTTTAGAAATAAACACAATGACTCTTGTCAGGGCCACTGTACATGCGTGGAAGAATGCACTGAGCAGGGGCTGAGGGGCTGTCCAGCATGGGAAAATAGCAGCCAGCCTTTGGGGACATGAGGGGTAGGGCATGCCCCGGATGCAGGATATTAGGGTGAGGGGGCCATGGAATCCTTCAGAAGCATTTTTCTATTTTACAATTGTTTAATTCTTTCCTTTTTTTTGGTTGCAATTTTGAATATTTTGCAAGATCAGGGGTTCCAGGCAAGTGGGAGCATCATTCTCTACAGTCAGCTGACACAGACACTTGACCCCCTCTCCAAAGACTGAATATTCTTGGAACCTGGAATGTCTATGTTGTTTTTATTTTCTTGAATTTTTATACAGATGTATTTATAGAGATATAAAGAATGTTTTCCCTCCCCTATTTTCTCCATCACCTTGAGAGTACTTTTAGCAAAGGAGAAAAAGACTATAGCAATATTTGGGGAGGTTTAGGATTTTTTAAGGAAAGAAATGAATGAGTTACAGCCCACATTTATCTTTCTTTCCCACCTCTGCTGGTTTCCTACGTCTCTGTTGGAGAACACTTTGAAGCTCTTCCATCATTGCAAAGATGCACTTAGTAAAGAATAAAGAAAAGGCGAAAAAGCTGGATGAAGAGAGTCACAGCCCGATGATCTCCCAGTCAGCATTCTTGGGTCCCACCTTATGGTAGAAAGCCCTTCCCTATGACAATTAGGATACAGGAAGTGTGTCACCACATTCCCAGGCTGCAAAGCTGCTCAGCTGGCCTTCTGTCCTTGTCCTAGTATCTGGGCTCCACTCACTCCAGAGGCCTGTCTCAGAACTGCATGCAGGGCCCCCATCAGTTCAGGTTAGCAGTTATCAGCAAACTACCAGACACCAGGTCCCCTTGAACCTGACACCATTCAGTTCCCTGTGAGGTAGGAGCGAGACCAGAGAAGTCTTGCTCTCACCAGCATTCATACTCAGGACAGGTTCAACTCTAATAAATGCAAGTTCTCTGAGGTTGAAACCAAAGCTCCCCATGCCTTCACACCTGGCCATTGAAATCGGACAAATATTGAGCAAGAAGAAAGAACAATGCAATGGCCAAGTGCTCCTGAGATGCCGGGAGGCTGGAGGAAAAGGAGATTGCCACCTGGGCTTCATTTGTTGAGCAGAAGTCAGCCCTCCACGTACAAGCCAGGTGCATTTCCTTGTAGGATGGCATTTTTGAGGACTGGCTTTTGAAGGGATGCACAGTTTGTTTCCTGTCTGATAGCACCACACCCAAACAAACCTTTCTGTCATAAGCACTTTTCTAGAACTATAAATACAGGTGACTCACATTTAAATCTGCATCTGTGTCCAAATATAGGTCTCCAAATGTGCTTTGGCCTGTGTCTGCAGTCACCAGTGTGTGAAAATATGTGTGTGTATGCACATGTGTGAGTGAGCACGTGTTCTTTTGCATTCCCATGTAAGAAACTTTGTCCAAAAAAATAAGTGTCATGTTTTCATTAGATTATAGAGAACTCTCATGGATTTTCCTCCCTTCCCCTCTTCTTTACTCTTTCCCTTTCAGCTCTGATTCATGTTAGACCTTATTTACTTTGTCATGTCCCGCTCCTTGGATTCATTAAGAACTTTGGCAAAATAGTACATCTTGATTGTCAAGAATACAAGCTTTTGTTTAAGTTTAATCTATAATTTATCATAATAAAAATGATATACACAATAGCAGCACTACACTGCAGCACTATTAATGTATAGATTGCTTTCCTCATATTTTAAGTTTTGGTGATAATTGTCTTCATATTTAAAGTGCTCTTTAGATTTATTAGGTCCCATATTTACTTACTATTTTTATCTACTAAGTTTCATATTAATCATGCCAACACCAAATAAGTAAGAATAATATTAGAACACAGATTTGCTTTTGCACTGTCTATATTTAAAGCAGTAATTCTATTGTGCACTACAGCATGCTGACTAAGTATTACTAGTGGACTTAAGATACTTTCCTCATCTAAACTTTTACTGTATTTTGGGGACAGTATGGGAGGAGTAAGAAGACAGTTTTCAGTATAAGAGCCAAATGATGTGTTTTAGAACAGCTTAGACATCTACGCGACTTTCCAGGTGACTTTTTTCAGTATTCCTCTTGATATTCAGAACACTGATTATTTGAGTCAGTTTTTCCCTCTTGTGTAATATATATTTTTGTAGATTATAAGGGGGAAAAACCCTTGCTTTAAAAAAAAAGTCAGTTAATTAAATATGGTGAGGTGTTTTTTTTGGTCTTCTTTGTGCCCGGTACTCAGCCAGTAAGTGCACCGGCCATTCCTATATAGGATCTGAACCCGCGGCAGGAGCGTCGCTGCGTTCCCAGTGCCGCACTCTCCCGAGTGCGCCACGGGCTTGGCCCTATGGTGATGTTTTTAAGATCCTTTTCCTTAGTGGTGTCACTTCATGAAGTAATGATCCTGGAACTTACGCTGCTTGTTCTCTATTACTTTTTGGTGTGTATTCCCTTATAAAGTATACTTCTCAAAAATAAATGCAAAAGTCGCTGGTGTATATCAAGAGGAATTGATTTTGCCACAAAGTGTAATTAAGCCAATCAATCAACTTGAATTTTACAAGAGACCAAAAGTAGAGGTTATTAAATAACAATGTAATTATACAAAGTAATTATAGAGTTCCTTGGCATAGTAATTTTCAAATATAAATATCGGTAGTGTATTCTGAAAGACATATCACATATAGCAAAAAGAAAAAAAAATCCCACTTTTTAAAATTCTATAGCAAACACACATATATATAAATATAAATACACATATTCACTTCAATAGCCAGCATCCAAAATGACCCATAATGATTCCCACCTCTTGATAGTCTCACTTTTGTGTGATTCCCTCCCACATTGTACCAGTGTTGGTCTGTGTGACCAATTGCACATGGCAGAAGTGATGCCACCTCTGTAATTAGGTTATAAAAGAACTCAGCTTCCATCCTAGGTTCTCTGTCTCTGTCTCTCATGTTCTTTCTCTCTCAAAATGATTACTCTGGGAGAAGCCAGTTGCCATTTTGTGACAATTTCAGGCGTCCTACAGAGAGGCCCATGGGGTGAGGAACAGAGGCCTTCAGCCAGCTGCCAGCAAGAAACTGACACCTGTCAACAACCATGTGAGTGAGCTTAGAAGCAGATTTCCTAGCCCCACCAGAGCCTTGAGATGACTGCAACCCTGGGGACAGGTTAGCTACAAGTACAGGATAGACCCTGAGCTAGAACAACCCTGCTAAGCCACTCCTGGATCCTGATCCCCAGAAACTTGGTAAGAGAATAAAGGTTTATTATTTTAAGATGTTCGTTTTGGAGTAATTTGTTATACCACCATGGGTAACTAATAAAGTTGTCAATGTTAAACAGAAAAAAAAAAAAAAGTAGGATTTTTTTGAAGTCTTTAATATTTCAAGCCTATCACTGACACATCAGCAAGTTTTCTGCTTTAAATTAAAATTATATGACAGTATTGAGGCTTGCCCTGATGATTCCTGTTCCTAGATACATGAGGAGCTTTCTTATTTTCTATTAGGTCTTGAAAAAGGATCAGTTAATGTCACCCAAAAGCATGAGATTACTTTTACTCAAATATTTTTTGGATGATGTAGTAGTTTTTAGGAAAAAGATCTGCCACAAAAAACTTTTATTTCAAAGTGCTGTGTTGCTGGCATGGATCACCGCTGCAAGTGCCCTGATCTCTTTGCAGAAGGGCATGTTTTGCACAGTATGAGATGCATATTAGTGCATGTGGATAGTCTATCAGGTAAGAGAGGTTTTTGACTCAAAAGATGTTCTTTGTTTCACTAATTTGTGCAATGTCAAGAGATTCTACTGTTATTGAAACAGAACATTTAATGCTAGATTAAATATATAATTTCAAAACTGTGACTTTCTAGTTTCCTAATTCCAGAGGATATTCAATGATCTGGTGGCTTCACTATCAATCCATCAGCAATTCTTCTCTAAGAGTGTCTACTGGAATCTGTGGACCCAGGCTAGCTGGAGAGGAAACCATTTTACTAGGAAATGATTTTGCCTCAAGCTTCAGATAATGGTGGAAAATAGAGGGGACAGGAAAGGGAGGGGAGATTAGACATTGTTTTCTACGGCTGCCATAACAAAGTACCACAGACTGGGTGATTTCAACAACAGAAATTTGTTTTCTCATGATTCTGGAGGCTGGAAGTCCTAGATCAAGATGACTGCAGGATTGGTTTTCTGAGGGCCTCTCTCCTTGGCTCATAGATAGTTGTCTTTCTCTGTGTCTTCACATGGTCTCCCCTCTATGCGTGTCTGTGTCCTAATTGCCTCTTCTTATATGAATAGTCATATTACATTAGGATCCACCCTAATGACCTCATTTTACCTTTATAAAGAGCCTATGTGCAAATATAGTCATGTTCTGAGGTACAAAGGTTTAGTACCCCCAGTATGAATTTTGTGGGGGCACTATTTAGCCCACAAGAGAAGTAAAATATATTGTTTAGGTAGATAACTAACAGAGAAAAAAGATTAAATCATTGAAAATCTTAAGCAGAACTGAATAAGAGATATTTGTTGTAATAGCAACAATGGATTTAGACTTCTTATAAGTGTATTTTATGATAGTTTTGATGTGCTTTTTTTAACTGTAATTTTTATTTCTTCTGTGCAAAACATTTGTGATACTCGTTTGATACAAACAGCCCAAATCTAAGAAAGACCAATGCTCAAATGCAGGTTTCTTTTAAAAAAATCTACTTTAATAGCTATATATTAAGCTTATATTATGTTATGTGTGTTTGGCTACATAAATGTATATTAGTAATTCATTTACACCAGAGACCGCAATTAGCAAAAATCCAGACCAATCCTTTTCTCATCCGTCATTTTTTAAATTATCCAAAATAAAATGGGAAATATAAATATTTTACCAATATACTGAATATACAATAGGTGTTATAACTATAAGCATTATTATTAGTGCCTGTGCCGTGAGGGCTGATCAAACATTTAATGCTCCATCCTTCTCATACCACCTCCCAAACAGAGTTGCTGTTAATACAGGTGCAGATATTGGCTTCAGGCTGAACAAGCGTCCATCACTTGATACCTATTTACAAGACAGAAAAGCAGACAGGGTGTTCCTTTAAGTTATATAATCCCACAAGACACTTTTAAAATTCAGTATAACTGGATGAAAAAACAATAAAAATACTGGCCAAATTCCGTTCTATTAGATATATTTGAAATATTGCAGAGTACAAGAAAAATTGGAGCTATTTAACTGGTACCAATTCATTTACTACTAGAATGCTTGCAATCAATATCTTATAATTTCCTTAGCTGAGACAGCATCCCATGTTTATAAACATAAAACAATAGACCTGGTAGTATGTAAGAGAGAAATCTAGTCCTTTCAGGTAAGATAAAAACTCCCCCAAATGATCAGAAACGATAGACTAAGGGGGGTTGAAATAAGCACCTATCGTCCCCGGTCACTCAGCCCCCACAGTCTCCTAACCATCTCATTCTGTTCCCTCACCCCACTGTTGTTTCTGCCAGGAAAGGGGAGAGAGTGCCAGGAAAAACCAGGGGAAGCCTGTGGCTGGGCAGAGCACATGCACAGCAAGAAATTATTTCTGGACTCTTAAAAAAAAACCCCAAAACAGTTATTGCTTCTTTGCCAACATCAGCAGCTGTCGAATTCTCTCTCCTTCAGCTTTTCCTTTTCTCCTTTTCTCCTATGGCCACACCAGGCTTTGACCTACACAATGACAGAGTGTCCTTTCAACTTCCTTAGGCTGTCACTCCCCAGTGATTTTCAGGGGCTTCCTCTGGTGGGACTGTCCTGAAATTATTCTTGTTGAATCTACTTCCTGTTCAACATACCTTGAACAGCCCAGCTCCTTCCCTATAGCTCCTTAAATAAGATATATTTCTTTATTCTCAAGAACACGATAGTTATTACAGTAAGAATTCTCAGGCAAGAAATTCAGCCTGCTCAGTGTCCTTCACAATCCCCAAGGATAATTTCACCCTCTCCAAGTGGAGATTTTTATATTTGTAAGTACTCATGTAGATTTTGATCTCAGAAAGTGCTTCTTCTTAAAATTGGCAATAGCATGTAAAGATTCTCACCTGAAATTCTCCAGGTGCAAGCTGAATTTCACTCAGCAACACCTCAGGGAACACATGCTGGGTTTCAAAAGTGCCACTGAGGGAGAACATCTCAAATGTGGTGGAAGCAGTTTCAACTGGGTCACCACAAGTGTTTAAGTCAGTCGTTGCACACTTCAACAGAGTGCAAATCTAGGGGAGTGACACAAATCAGTTAGTCATAAGAAAGTCGCAAGGGATGTGTTAATTCACCTGTATACTATATCAAAACATCACCTTGTACACTGTAAATATATATATGATTTTTATTTGTCAATTATACCGTAATAAAGCTGGGAGGGGATTTAAAAATAAAAAATAAAATAAATAAAATGCTAGCTGCTCTTAGGAAAAAAAAAGTCATAAGAAAGTTAATTGAAATACTCTCCTGACCTAGAAAAATGCCGTGCCACTTTGTATGGTAAATAATATTATTTTTTTATTAGATTAATCCAGTTTATTGCTGAATAACTAATGCAACTAGTAATAAAAATAAAGACTTCAGACTCCAGTACTTCTTGCAATTCACTGTTAAACAGATTAACCACGTACAGAAGCAATCAGATCTTTGGCCTATAGCCATGAACAACTATACCATCATTGCTGTCAAGTTAGCAATGCTTTTTATTATCAAGAATGTTCAAATTTTTAAAAAGTTTAAAATTTAGACACTAGTGTACTCTCTCTCTTACTGCCTTTTTCACACAATAAAAGACCTTTAGAGTTGTAACGAGCCCTAGAATTGATCTAGAGGCAACCCCTGTGATCTGGAAAAGTTATTTTACATCTGAACATGGACTAAACAGTTCTCAATTAGATTTTTCTTCCACTATATAACCTAGCTATTTGAATATAAAGTATATGAGTCATCTCACCATGCAGATGGAAAATTCTCAAAAGGAAGATCCATATTCACTTAACTCCATTTGTACCTCTTCAAAGCCACCTTCATTTCTTGCATGACTAAAGCATTAGCCTCTTACTGATCTCCCTGCTCCCATTTTTGCAGATGGAAGGCAAACACTTTAGGGCAAGTGTGTTATAACTTTCAGGTAAAGGTAGAATGAACATATGCTTCTGTTTTGTTCCCTTGAAATCCTACAAAAATCAATACTGATTTTTAAAATAAGACATAAACTCACAAGGAAAGGTGAACAGGAGAATAGAACACAGCATGGCTTTAGAAGCTAGTTGATGCAAAAGGTCGTAACCTATTTAGCAGACCTAAGAAAGCCACGTCCTAAACTGGCAGTGGGGAAAGCCAAGAATCAATGCTCCCTTACACTGCAGAGCACCACTAGGTACCGCAGAGCTGGGAGTAAGGTTGTGGTGGCTAAAGTAAGGAAAACTGTTGAAAAACTGTGAAGAATGCTTTAGGTAACTAAGTACCCAGCAGAGATGGGCAACTGACTCTCCCTTACTACTCCAGTAAAAGACTCATAACTTACTTCCACAGAGGTTAAAGCAATGTTCTTTAGATGGAAGTCTGAAAGGCATGGTTGAAGGGGATTACATGAATGAAGCAAACTGAATATTAGAAACATCTCCCTCCACCCCACCACCACTCCCTGCAAGGCCATTTCCCTCAGATAGTTCTCTAAATGCTGTCAGCAAGAGATTTATTCTTTAGGAATAACGTTACCAGATAAAATACACAACAGGACTCCTGTTTAAATTTGAAGTTCATATAAACAATGAATAAATTTCTAGTGTAACTACATCCCAAATATTAATATATATACTATGAGACATAGTTATACTAAAAATATATATATGTATATTTGAACTTCAAATTATCCAAGCATCCTGTATTTTTATTTGCTAAATTAGGCAACTATATTCAAGAAGGAAATTAGAAGAACCTTGAAACCTGGGAAAACTGACCATCCCAAGAGGAAGTCTCTAAAGATACTTACTTCAGGGGTTTCCTTAACAAAAGGTCCAGCTAGAGCTCTCCACCGTGAAGCTCAAAGTTAGCAAGTATCACCCATGTGCTCAGAAGTTTTAATTTTTGGTAATCTCCAAGCGTTCCCAGATACATTAGGAAACATAAAATAGATACGTAAGGAAAACATATAAAAGGAAAGAGACCAAAGCAAGCAGATAAAAGCAACTTAAAGAAAACAGAGAATATTCAGGGGGAAGATGCTTCAAGAAAATTTTACCTTAATCACCTCAGAGAGATAAGAGAAGATACTGCAAGTCTGAAACAATACCATCAACAAAACCAACAACAAAAGGAAAAAATATAAAAAGAGGGAAAAAAGACCTCTGGGAAATTTAAAACATATTAGCAAAAATAAAAGACTCAATGCAAGAGTTAGAAAATCAAGAGGAGGAAACCTCCCAGAAAGTAGAGAGTAAAAAGAAAGAGATGGAAAATAGCAGAAAAAATATTTTAAAACTTAGAGGACCAATCCAAGAGACTCAGGATCCCAATAGTAGGGATAAAGAGAGAAAAAGAAAATGGAAAGGAAGAAAATCTTTAAGGATTCTGGTCACACAGGGAATCAGGAATCAAAATAACTTTAGAATTCTCAGTGGCAATGCAAAAAGAGAAAATAATACCTTCACAATTCTGAAAGAAAATTATAACCACCTTTGAATTCTTTACTCAGAAAATACTTAACCAAATCTAAGAGAAGAGGCATTTTTTAAGACATGTAAATCTCAAAATTTAACTCTCCCACTAACAACAACAAAAAAGGCATAAACCAAAATCAAGAAAGATGAGGAACAGAAAACAGGAAATCCACCCAGAGGAGTGATAGAAGAAATCATGATGATGATCAAAGGAGACTCCAGGATGACATCTATATTGAATAGGCCATGGAGGAAAGCCAGTTCAGGTGAGAGCAGTGTGACTCAAGAAATAGTCATGTTGGAGGGTTGGCTCCAACGTAACAAAGGAGCAAATAAAGACAGGAGAATGACAGGGAATCAAAAACAAGACAAAAGCAAAGACAGAGAATTCCTAGGATGACAGTAAAGGAAGTCTCATGATGACAGCTGTGCAGAACAACCAGAGGAAAACCAGTACAGAGAAAGGTTATTTTTAACTAGGATTACCAGATGAAAATAACCTTTCCTTAGGGAAATTGTTCTGAGATGCTGTTGGAAGGTATGGAGAGTTTTAATAAAAAAGTCAAAGAAGGGCCGAGCCTGTGGCACACTCGGGAGGGTGCAGCGCTGGGAGCGCGGCGACGCTCCCAGTGGCCGCGGGTTCGGATCCTACATAGGAATGGCCGGTGCACTCACTGGCTGAGTGCCGGTCACGAAAAAGAAAAAAAAAAAAAAAAAAAAAAAAAAAAAAAAGTCAAAGAAAATAAAGTAAATTTTAAAAAGCAAGACAATGAATAACTTCAAGAAAAAATATGCAATCAATGCTGTACTCTGAATGACGTTTGCATAGTCATAACAACATAATTGATATACATAAATACCGATATACATAAAAGTCATATTGGAAGGATGGTAAACAGGACACAGGCAGGATGATATAGCAAAGCTAAATGTTCATCTACCAGAGTAGAAAATAAAAGATGATTAAAACTGCTGAATTTTTATACATAGAAATATTATTAGGAAATATGAATTGTATTGTAATTGAAAAAACGAGAAGTCAAAATTGCCACTGGGAAGGAGCACTAGGTAGATTATGGAAGGCACAACTCTTTTATAATATTTTTAGTGCTATTTATCTGCTTAACTGTGTACAGTTTTGATGAAGATAAATGAAAAGAGAAAGGAAAGAATTAATTGAGGCAATAAGAAGGGATAGAAAGTCTTACAATATGAGAAGAAATAAAAGGATAAAGAAATTGAATTAGGATGAAAATTTTTGAATAAAACATTGCAGTGTTATTCAGTAATATGATGAGTAAATTTCAGAAGAAATAGCTGAAAGATTTTGCCTCCAGAAAGGTGGACTGGGCAGATTAGGGAGGGAACGAGTGTTTCATAAGCCTCTAATCCTGTTTGCCTTCTTAATATATCCATGCATTACTTTGATTAAAATTAATGAGGAATGAAGCAATAGAACCAACCCAGGTGATAAGGCAGAATACCCGGTGCATGAGAAGTACTGAAGGAATAAAGGAATTGAATAAGGAGCTGTTTGTAATAGATCTGTGTCTATGTGAGTAAAACCTGGTGGTGTAGATCTGGTGATTAAAAGAAAAGGTTATACTTATCTTTATTAATAATAATAATAAGTTAACATTTATTTAGGACTTTCTACATACCAAACACATTTGTGTTTGAATACATTTATTTATTAAATCAAACTTCCCCAAAACCCTGTAAAGAATATATTACTATTTTTATCATTATTATCTTTTCTCCCAGTTCTAGGTTAGGTCCTCCAGTAATATGCTCTAATTGTGCACAGTACTTTCCTTTGCAGCATTTGTCACAACTAAAATTAAACACCAACTGATGGAGTTTGGATGTGTTGTCCCCTCCAAAACTCATGTGGAAATTTGATCCCCAACGTGGCAGTGTTGGAAACTGATTGAGTCATGGGGGCGGATCTCTCATGAATGGATTAATAATGCTCTCCCTGGGGGAGGGGGATTAATGAGTGAGTTCTCGCTCTATTAGTTCCCACGAGAGCTCGTTGCTTAAAAAGACCTTGGCACCTCCTCTCTCTCTCTCTTGCTTCCTCTCCCCATGGGATCTGCTTGTACCCGCTGGCTGCCTGCCACTTTCTGCCATGAGTAGAAGCAGTCTGAGGCCCGTGCCAGATGCAGCTGTCCCAGAATCGTAAGCCAAATAAACGTCTTTTCCTTATAAATTACCCAGTCTCAGGTAATTCTGTTATAGCAACACTAAACGGACTAAAACAGCAACTTTCTCAGTTTTCTGTTCTGTGCCTGTGTCCCCATTAAACTTAAGTTCTAGGAAGGCAGTGACTAGATTTGTCTTTTTCATTGTAATCTCCCCAGGCTCTTGCAAATGCCTGAACACAGCAAGCATTACAGAAATACTTAGTGAATGAAAATGAAGCCACACGTGATAGATGAGGACAGCTAGAGATTTAAAGAGGCTGAGGGGGTGGCCCGAGGCCAGGCAGCTGCTGTGTGGGGAAGCAGAGATTCACTCAGGATTTCTGACTGCAGAATCATGTTGTCAACACGTTACTTCAAGCTCCTGAGTTTAATTTCTGGTTTATAGCAGAGTTCTTATCCCTAATTCCTTCCATTGTTGGCGAATAGGTTTAACATTTTAAAAGACCAAAAGGCTGGTGATTTAGATAATTCTCATCTCAGTAGGAGAATATGGAGAGGACAGAGGGTGCAGAGAGTAATCTAAAGAGAAAAACTCCTATGTGCATGGGGAAAGGGCATGAACTTCTTTCATTTATTCATGGATTTACTCAATAATTCTTTAAAATACTTAGGCTTCTTCCTGTCCCACTCCCCTACAGCAACTGCTCCAAATCTTTATCTTCTTCAAGCTCTTCAAGTTGTTTTGCTCAAACTTTTACTACCCCCCACTTTATAAAATGCCACAATGTCCTTCTCTCCCCACTTCCTTCAAAGTCTTGCAAAGTATGCATATTCACTATCGGATGCTTGGCAAACCTGTGTGGCAAGATGGGGGTTTATTTTATCTTTACCTCTTTTTCTTTCACTTCTGTCTCTTGGTTAGCAAGTAGCTTCCGGTGATAACAGAGATTTTTTTTCTAGCACAATATGTCATCACAGTTAGACTATGAAAGATTATTGATATAATATGATACCATTATCCTCAATACCAAAATCCAAAATTCTCTGAAAACAAAGGATTTTTGTAAAACATTTGGCATTAAAACCTAGCATGAATTAACATAAGGCTATAACATATTTATTTAAACTATTTTGGGTGAATATTCCCATGTTTTACAGTAGATATATTAATATACTTGATTCTGGATGTTGACCCAGACTCTGTTGAGTAATGTCAGGCAATATGTGTTATTTCCTTTTTAAACTGGAAAATTCTAACTTCTACAACACGTGTGGTACCAGTGGTTTGGATAAGGGGGCACAGCCCAGCAATAACAGCAGAGAGTTTGATTTTACTTGACAGAGCTAATCTGTCTCCAAACACTAAGAAGGGACCTCCCACTACTCTTTTAGGTGGACCTAGACTCTGGGGGAGAGAGAAAGGTAGGACAAGACTGAGTGGGGGAGGAAGGGGGAAAAAAGGAGAAAAAGCGAAGATATTGGTATTTTGTGTTATGGCCAACATGTTTTACTTAAAAATTTATCACAAAAATAAACATACACTTATATTTCTCACATATATATATATATATATATATATATATATATCACAAATAAGTTGTGATATATAAAAAATATATCACAAATTTTTTAAAATTTAAAATTCTTATGTGGCAATATAATATCATGTATATATACATGCCACATATCTATGCCACATATCTAAATGCAATATATGTTAATAGGACATAATATATGGCAATATTTATATAGCAATAAATATTCTCCTACAACATAGTTTATTTAACTAATTACCAATTGTTGGACATTTTGTACCTGTATTCATGATACCATTTTTTCCCCCTTCCTCCAGCACCTTGGAGGACTGATTAGGAGTACTGATTCCAACTGTATATATTTTTATCCCTTTCTTCTTGTGTTTCTCTTTCTCTGAGGCCTACAAAGATAATCAAGGCTCTCCCATCTGTTGGAAAAACAAAAATAAAAATAAACCCTTTTCCTGACCATGGGTCTGTCTGGTACCTGTCTTGTTTTTGTTCTTCCTGCCACAGACAAGATTTTTGAAGAAAAAATATTCATTCATTCTCTCAATAACTTCCTTTCCCTTTGACTTCCCAACCCACTAGAACCTGTCTTTCACCCCACCATTCTGAGACCAGGAAATTAACACCAAAATTGTACTCATTAATGCCAATAATGGTAAATGTATTGCATAAATATGTCTGACAATTTCTTCCTTCTGAGAGTCTCGACTCTCTCAGCACCCTCAAGAGTTCTCTTCTTAAATTTCCTTTTTATTTCTCAATCGTATTTGCAGGTTCCTATTCTTCTGTCCATTTCCTGCCCCAAACACTGGAGCTCTAAAAGGTTCTGCTTTTAGTTCACTGTTTTTTATTGTCTGTACAGTCTCCTTTGCAATGTCATTCACTCTTGCAGTTTTAATCACCACCTGTGTCCTGTTGATTATCCAAACAGTATTTCTAAATCCAATCTCCCTTAAGCATCAGAACCACCTAGTCAACAGCCTATTGATGGCATCAGCAGAATGTCCCACAAGCACTTCACAACCAGCACATCCAAAACTGAACTCACCATCTCCCCCCTGCCACCCAATCTGCTCCTCCTCTTGTATCCTAATCTGTCAGAGGCATCTCATCCACCCAGCCCCTCTTGCCAGAAACCTGGTATACTTGAGACCCTTCATTCCACTTTCTGGTTCCATATCCAATTAGCCACTGAGATCAATTTTCTAAATATATCTTGACTCCATACCCTACCTTTATTCCTACAAGCAAAATCTTGGTCCAGGCCCCAATAAGACTATTTTGATAATTTAAGTAATCTTTTTGACCTTTGTTTCATTATCACAATGTAGCCAAAATGATCTACTCCAAAGCAGATCTGACCGCATCATTCCCTTGCTGAACACCTTCCACTAGCTGACCATCACTGCCAGAATAAATTCCCAATCTTAAGTACGCCAGGTAAGATCCTGCAGGATACGATGCTGCTTCCAGGTTTATCCCCCAGCAATCCCTGCTTCTCAGGTTATGCCTTAGTAGCCCTGACCTGCTTGCTTTTCCCTCCATGCCCTGCTCTTCCACGCTTCCACACCCTTGATCATGCCTCCACTCCACCTGGAATTCCCTCCCACTGAGGGAATGACAGCATCAGTTCTCGAAACTTCCCTGTATCCCCAAATTAGGCTAAGTTCAGCTCCTTAGTACTCCTACAGAAAAATGTGCCTTTTATGTTCTATCACATGCCAGCCTGTACCAAAATTATCTGTTCAAATGTCTTTCTCCCCTACTAGAGACTAAATTCCTCATAAGGAAGGTCTATACTTATTCATGTTCTTATCACTAGCACTGAATATTTACCTGGCGTATATTCGGTACTCAATAAATGTTTGTTAAAATGAACAAGTACTGGAAGAGTAATTATCATAGAACAAACAAAATATTATGTGATGGGCATATTTCCAGCACTCAAGGGGCTCTCAGTCTCAAACAAGTGTGTGAATGATATGACATAATGTGTCTTTGATAAAGTTAAGCATAGGATGCTCTGGGAGCACATAAAAGAGGTACCTAACCCAGCTGGAAAGGTGGGAGTGGTGCGGCAGGAAGGGTCAGGTAGCCTTCTTGGTAAAGATAACATCCAAAAAGTTCTGTGAAAGATGAGTAGGTGGAGCTCACCACAGACAGAGGAGAGAACCTGTGCGACATACCCAGAGGTTCTACAAAGGCTAGCAAATTGGAGGTGGGAAAACGTCTCAGTATTGCAGAAGCCCAGAGCACATGTGAGTAGAGGTGAGAGAAGAGGAAAGAGAGGAGGAAGTGACCACACACCAAGATCTTGTGAGCCTTTTATGTTAAGAAATTTGATTTGTCGATTAGGAATCAGTGAGGAATTTTAAGCAAGAGAGTGACATAATCACTAATGGCTTTATGTGAGTATTATAATTATAGTATAGGGAACGGACAGGATAAAGCTGACATGTCAACAGGAATCCCTGTTAAAAAGATATTACAATAATCTGGATGTAGTAGGATGGGGGCCAGACCAAGGAAGAGGAGAGCAGAAAAAGAGGAAGATGGAGCCTGCTTATTCTTAGGGGTTCCATCTCACCATGCTATCACAGCACCCCTTTATGTTGAGGGCTATGAGATATTTGAATCTTTGTAGCAATTCAACTGAACAATCCCAAAGGTCAACTCCAACTATCTCAGTATGTACTTAGTGTCAAGCTCTGTATTAAGTAAGATTGGCATTAGTGAATATATAGGGGAAATGGCTATGTTTGTTCAGAGAGGAGATAGCACAGGTATTCCATTATCCATTCAAATTATCTATAATTTGGATAATGTTAAATACTGGTACTGCAAATAGATGTTCTGCCTTTTCCAAACAGTTTAAAATTGGACTGACATCTAGGATTGCAAGATGTAGCAGATAAATTTAGTCTGCCCAGCTAAATTTGAATTTCAAATAAACAATTATTTTAGTGTATATATATATATCTCAAAAAGTGAGACACAGTTATGCTAAAAAATAATTTATTGTTTATCTGAAATTTAAATTTAACTGGTTGTCCATATTTCACCTGATAAGTCTTCTGACACCAAAACATTACCTGTAGGTAATAGCGTCCTTCAACAATATGCAGTCCATCAAATGCCCCTAGGGCATAAACTTCATCTGATCTCTTCTCAGACATCTTGTAGCTTAGATGACAGCAGAGATCTTTCTGACAAACGGTGTAATTTCCCATGGCTCCTGTGAGCTCCACGAAGGTGTATTCATCAAAAAAGAGAATGTTCTTAAATTCCTTGTTTCCCCTTGAGAGTGCTTCTATACTGCTGGCATAAGCAGTCCAATTTGCCACTACAGGGTGGTAAGGGTGGGAATCCAGTTGTGCAAGAAGGAGTTTTCCCTTCTCTGTCTTCATATCATAATGAAATGCTCTTGGAGAATCAGGTGCATAGATGCCACTTCCTGGAAGTAATAAGTTGGAGATACCATTTGAAATAGGAAGGTGAAAAGGGATTTCATTGTTCTTACTGTTATTTATATTCATATAAACATTTCACTCCCTCTCAGCTATGTATTTCATTAATTTCAGTAAAATATGTTGATAAGGACAGAGAGGTAAGAGGATATCCAATAAAGTATGATATAAACAACAGAAAGGGAGAGTTTCATGTAAGAAGTGATGAATTTAAAAAAAAGAAAAGAAAAAGTGTACATTGAAGTTGAATAAAACGAAATAAATTTACAAAACAATTTAGATTGAGATGATTCTACAGAGTGTCACCAACTAGATATTTAAAAAGTTAGGAGCTGGAAAACATTATATAAAGGAGTAGTACATGTTAGCTAGAAAAAAATGGTTTTTTTTTTTTCTTTTTTATTTACAACAAGCCTGTAAATCTTAACATGACATATTACCTGTCATGCTCTTTGAGGGATAATGTATGTTTGATGCAAGAAAATTGACACCCATGCCCATAGCCCACGCTGAGTGGAATTCAATAGCTGACAAAAGTGGCAAAACATTCATCCAAGCTGTTGGGAAGAGTATGGTGTCCACATGGAAATCTTTTACCAGGGTAACAGCAGGATCATGGAAGAGTATATCGAAGCACGTGAAAATGCCAAACCTTCCAAAGGTGGTGTTGAAAGTCACAACCTCAGGCTCCTTGGGTAAATTGAATTGATCTTCTCCCATGAAAAGATTTTGCTGTGATAAACAGAAGATGAAGGAAAAAAAACGCTTTTATGAAGTTGGCCTGGACATCACTGAGTCTGAAAAAGTACCCGCTCACACTTACTAGATAGATCCGATTTCATTTATGACCACTGTCTTCACAGAGGAAGAGTGGTGCATTAGAGAATCAGAGACTACTCCAGCTGAAAAAAATTTGGGGTTCAATCTCCATATTTTATAGATATGTACACAGGTATCCTTATATATTAAGACCCTCTTGAATCTTACAAGACATAGAAGTGAAATAGATAACTTTTGTTTGCCAGTAACAGTTAGCTCTTTCCTGTAAGCTAAGAACTTTGTTTACTCCTTTTTCCTCAAGACCAGCCCTATTTGGTAAGGAGTTCTTTATTCTAGTGTTGACCCATTGCTAGGGCATGTCTTTAAAAGGACACAATCCAAAAGGCAAAAGTATATTTCAATGCAGGTAGCTCTTGGTGAATCTCACACACTCCCAACAACACATTCCTGTGTTCCTAAGTGTGCAGGAAACTCCTTGAGTCTCTTTATAGGAACTTACCACACATGATCATTACTTTCTATGCTTTGTCTCTACTCTGCTTCTAAGGTACACATTATTATCAATGATAACAAATTTTTTCCTTCTTGCCACTTTAATTCATTAAGCATTCAATAATTATTTACAAATTAATTTTACCTTATGGTAGCGTGCCACAAGTTTTCCCTGAGAATCAAATACCACATCAGTGTTGTATTGGTAACGGCCATCAGGGGGACACTGTGGGTCACTGGTGTTGCAGGACTTCTTGTCCCCAATATTTGCTACAACGTAGATAGAGTTGTTCTTGGCCAGGCAGCTGAGTCTTTCTTGTACTGGGGTGTGGCCAAATCTGGTATATATTCAATAAAAGAGAAAAAAATTTTTAAATCAAGCTTAGCTTTTAATGAAATTCAGAATGATAGTCACCTGAACCCATTATTTAGTATACACAAAAATAAATTCTAAATAACAATATGTAGATAGAAGGATTAAGATTAGAAGGGAATTGAGAGGAAGCCTGTGCTTGTGGGTATTTGGTTATAGAAAACTACTCTAGGATAAGATTTCAGGCCGTGTATTTTTTTTTCTTCATAGCATTTATCATAATCTATAATCATATATTCACTTATGTATATATCTTATAATGCCTGCAGCATCCTATAGATATTATGGGGCAAAGACCCATATATCTGGTTTACTGAACCCATGACTCACAGAAAAGAGACATTAAAAAATATTTTCAATGAGTGAACCAAAATGTGGATGTAGGAGGATCCTGAGAAGATGGCAGAGCAGGAAGTACCAGTAACCCCCGCCTAAACAATTGCACTGGCAGAATCTGTCTCATGTAACTGTTTTGGAACTCTAGAGTATATCCAAAGGTTTGCAACTTCCAGGAAAAGGCTTGGGAACTAAATTGTGGTTAATTTCAGCCAATTTCAGGTCTTAGCTCAGCAGTGGCTACCTATCTCCCACACCCCAGCCTTGTGGCAGGTAGCCATGTATATTTCCTGGAGCAGTTTGCAGACAGCTTGTGAGCAAGGATGAGCAACAAAGACCCTATCTTCTAAATATCAGGGATCTGTGTCCTGATAGCTGATTGCTGTTTCTGATCATGGAGGTACAGACACAGAGCCAGGCAGCTATTGTTGTGTGTGTGTGTGTGTGTGTGTGTGTGTGTGTGTGTGTGTGTGTGTGTGTGCGTGTGCACGCACGCACACACACACACACACACCCACACACACCCTATTGTGGTAAGCCCTCCCACCTCTCTCTATGACTGAAGTGACTTCCAGGGGACTTAAAGGGCCAGTGCTTTTTTCTTTTTCTTTTCTTTCTCCTTTGGGGAGCCAGACACTTAAGGACTAAGACATACAAAAGAAACCAAATATACTAGAAAAATTAGAAAGTTACCACACATGCCCAGGAAAAGGTGTAGGCTCAAAAAGATCTGAGAAGACCTTAAGTTTATACCTCAAGCTGATTTCCAACACAGAAAAAGCCTACAACAGTCAAAAAAGAAAAACAAATAAATAAACACAGCAAACCCTGGGAAAGGAGGAGAATCTAATTTCCAGAATTACCACATAATAAGATTTAAGCACTCAGTTATAAGCAAAAAAATCACAAGGCATACAAAGAAACAGGAAAAATATGGCACATTCAAAGGGACAAAAATAAACCAACAGAAACCATTCCTGGATACAAAACTGTGTTGTCTACCCTAAATGAATCATTGTGTCGTATATGCATGTATTGAAACAACACACTATATACCCCACAAATATGTATGAGTAAATGTTAAAATATTTTGAATTTAAAAAGAAAAGAAATGGTTCCTGAGAAAGACCAAATGACAGACCTACTAGACACAGACTTTAAAACAATGGTCTTAAAGATATTCAAGGAAATAAACGAAACTATGGAGAAAGTCAAAAAAACAATTTATGAAGAAACTGGAAATATCAATAAAGAGATAGAAAAACCTAAAAAAAGAAAAGAAAAGAAATTTGAGCAGGCAGAAGAAGAAATCAGTGAACTTGAAGATAGGACCATTAAAATTATCTAGACTGGGGAAGAGAAAGAAAAAAGACTGAAGAAAAGTTAACAGAGCCTTAGGGACCTGTGCGATACCACCAAGTGGACCAACATATGCATTGCGGGAGTCCTAGAAGAGAGAAAGATTATTTGAAGAAATAATAGCTGAAAATTTCCCAAATTTGAAGAAAGACATAGATAAGAACATCCAAGAAGCTCAACAAACTCCAAATAAGTAAAACTCAGAGAGACCCACACCAAGACACATATAATCAAATTGTTGAAAGCCAAAGACTAAATAAGAATCTTGAAAGTCGTAAGACAAAAGTGTCTCATAACATACAAGTGATCCCCAATAAGATTATCAGCAGATTTTTCATCATAAACTTTGAAGGCCAGAAAGCATTGGGCTGATATACTAGACAGATGAAAGAAAAACAAAAAACTGTCAACCAAGAATCCTATGTGCAGCAGAACTGTCCTTCAAAAGTGAGGGAGAAATTTTAAGATATTCCTAGTTAAGCAAAAGCTGAGGGAATTTGTTACCATTAGATTTGCCTGGCAAGAAATGTTCAAGGGAGTCCTGCAAGGTGAAATAAAAGGAAATGATGAAATAAAGATCTCAGTAAAGGTAAATACATCAGCAAATATAAAGTCTAGCATTATTGCAACTTCAGTTTAGAACTTCACTTTTTGTTTTCTACATGATTTAAGAGACTAGTGCATTTAAAAAAAGCAATTATTAGTTTTAAAGCTAGTGTTGCTATAGCTTTGGTTTGTAAATCCATATTTTGTTTTCTACATAATTTAAGAGACTGACTCATAAAAAAATTTATTAGTCTATGTTTTGGGGCACACGATGTAAGAAAAAGTAAATTTGTGATATCAATAACTGAAAGAGATTGGGATCAGAGAAGAACAGGAGCAGAGTTTTGTATGTTGTTAAAGTTAAACTGGTATAAATTCAAATTAGAGTGTTATAATTTTAGGATGTTAAATATAATTCCCATGGTAACCACAAAGAAAATAGCTATTGAATATACACTAAAAGAAATGAGAAGGGAATTAAAATTTTTCTTTTTTTTTTTTTTTTTAAATTTTATTTTGTCGATATACATTGTAGCTGATTAATGCTCCCCATCACCAAAACCTCCCTCCCTTCTCCCTCCCCCCCTCCCCCCCAACCATGTCCTTTCTGTTTGTTTGTTGTATCAACTTCAAATAATTGTGGTTGTTATATCTTCTTCCCCCCCTCCCCGGTTTGTGTGTGTATGTGTGTATGTGTGTGTGTGAATTTATATATTAATTTTTAGCTCCCACCAATAAGTGAGAACATGTGGTATTTCTCTTTCTGTGCCTGACTTGTTTCACTTAATATAATTCTCTCGAGGTCCATCCATGTTGTTGCAAATGGCAGTATTTCATTCGTTTTTATAGCTGAGTAGTATTCCATTGTGTAGATGTACCACATTTTCCGTATCCACTCATCTGATGATGGGCATTTGGGCTGGTTCCAACTCTTGGCTATTGTAAAGAGTGCTGCGATGAACATTGGGGAACAGGTATACCTTCGACTTGATGATTTCCATTCCTCTGGGTATATTCCCAACAGTGGGATGGCTGGGTCGTATGGTAGATCTATTTGCAATTGTTTAAGGAACCTCCATACCATTTTCCATAGAGGCTGCACCATTTTGCAGTCCCACCAACAATGTATGAGAGTTCCTTTTTCTCCGCAGCCTCGCCAGCATTTATCGTTCATAGTCTTTTGGATTTTAGCCATCCTAACTGGGGTTAGATGGTATCTCAATGTGGTTTTGATTTGCATTTCCCGGATGCTGAGTGATGTTGAGCATTTTTTCATATGTCTGTTGGCCATTTGGATATCTTCCTTAGAGAAATGCCTACTTAGCTCTTTTGCCCATTTTTTAATTGGGTTGCTTGTTTTCTTCTTGTAAAGTTCTTTGAGTTCCTTATATATTCTGGATATTAATCCTTTGTCAGATGTATATTTTGCAAATATTTTCTCCCACTCTGTTGGTTGTCTTTTAACTCTTTTAATTGTTTCTTTTGCTGTGCAGAAGCTTTTTAGTTTGATATAATCCCATTTGTTTATTTTTCCTTTGGTTGCCCGTGCTTTTGGGGTCATATTCATGAAGTCTGTGCCCAGTCCTATTTCCTGAAGTGTTTCCCCTATGTTTTCTTTAAGAAGTTTTATTGTCTCAGGGTGTATATTTAAATCCTTAATCCATTTTGAGTTGATTTTAGTATACGGTGAGAGGTATGGATCTAGTTTCATTCTCCTGCATATCGATATCCAGTTATCCCAGCACCACTTGCTGAAGAGGCAGTCCCTTCCCCAGTGAATAGGCTTGGTGCCTTTGTCAAAGATCAGATGGCAGTAAGTGTGAGGGTTGATTTCTGGATTCTCTATTCTATTCCATTGGTCAGTGTGTCTGTTTTTATGCCAGTACCATACTGTTTTGGTTATTATAGCTTTGTAGTATAGCTTAAAGTCAGGTAGTGTTATGCCTCCAGCTTTATTTTTTTTGCTGAGCATTGCTTTGGCTATTCGTGGTCTTTTGTTGTTCCATATAAATGTCTGAATAGTTTTTTCCATTTCTGAGAAAAATGTCTTTGGAATTTTGATGGGGATTGCATTGAATTTGTATATCACTTTGGGTAGTATGGACATTTTCACTATGTTGATTCTTCCAATCCAAGAGCATGGAATATCTTTCCATCTTCTTGTATCCTCTCTAATTTCTCTCAGCAGTGGTTTGTAGTTCTCATTATAGAGATTTTTCACCTCCTTGGTTAACTCAATTCCTAAGTATTTTATTTTTTTGGTGGCTATTGTAAATGGGCAGGCTTTCTTGATTTCTCCTTCTGCATGTTCACTATTGGAGAAAAGAAATGCTACTGATTTTTGTGTGTTGATTTTGTATCCTGCTACTGTGCTGAAATCATTTATCAATTCCAACAGTTTTTTTGTAGAGGTTTTAGGCTGTTCGATATATAGGATCATGTCATCTGCAAACAGGGACAGTTTGACTTCATCTTTTCCAATCTGGATGCCCTTTATTTCCTTCTCTTCTCTGATTGCTCTGGCTAGTACTTCCAACACTATGTTGAATAGGAGTGGTGAGAGTGGGCATCCTTGTCTAGTGCCTGTTCTTAAAGGAAAAGCTTTCAGCTTTTCCCCATTCAGGATGATATTGGCAGTGGGTTTGGCATATATGGCTTTAATTATGTTGAGATACTTTCCCTCTATACCTAACTTATAGAGGGTCTTTGTCATGAATGAGTGCTGAACTTTATCAAATGCTTTTTCAGCATCTATAGAGATGATCATATGGTCCTTGTGTTTGAGTTTATTAATATGGTGTATCACATTTATTGATTTGCGTATGTTGAACCAACCTTGCATCCCTGGGATGAATCCCACTTGATCGTGATGAATAATTTTTCCTATGTGTTGCTGTATTCTGTTTGCTAGTATTTTAGTGAGGATTTTTGCATCTATATTCATCAAGGATATCGGCCTGTAGTTTTCTTTTTTGGTTATATCTTTACCTGGTTTTGGTATCAGGATGATGTTTGCTTCATAGAATGAGTTTGGGAGATTTGCGTCCGTTTCAATCTTTT
The DNA here is from genome assembly GCF_027409185.1 of Cynocephalus volans. NCBI lineage: Eukaryota > Metazoa > Chordata > Mammalia > Dermoptera > Cynocephalidae > Cynocephalus > Cynocephalus volans. The sequence goes on from NC_084464.1 coordinate 133,259,189, forward strand.
GGAATAGTTTGTAAAGAGTCGGTGTCAATTCCTCTTTGAATGTTTGGTAAAATTCTGCTGTGAATCCATCTGGTCCTGGGCTTTTCTTTGTTGGGAGCCTTCTGATAACAGCTTCAATCTCCTTTATTGTTATTGGTCTGTTCAAATTTTCTACGTCTTCACGGTTCAGTTTTGGGAGCTTGTGTGTGTCCAGAAATTTATCCATTTCCTCCAGATTTTCAAATTTGTTGGCGTATAGTTGTTTATAGTAGTCTCGAATGATTCCTTGTATTTCAGATGAATCAGTTGTAATATCGCCTTTTTCATTTCTAATTTTTGTTATTTGAGTCTTCTCTCTTCTTTTTTTTGTTAGCCATGCTAATGGTTTGTCAATTTTATTTATCTTTTCAAAAAACCAACTTTTTGATTCGTTGATCTTTTGAATTGTTTTTTGGTTTTCAATTTCATTAAGTTCTGCTCTGATCTTAATGATTTCTTTCCGTCTGCTAACTTTAGGTTTGGATTGTTCTTGTTTTTCTAGTTCTTTAAGGTGAAGTGTTAGGTTGTTCACTTGCCATCTTTCCATTCTTCTGAAGTGAGCATTTAATGCAATAAATTTTCCCCTCAATACTGCTTTTGCAGTATCCCACAGGTTTTGGTATGATGTATCATTGTTTTCATTAGTTTCAATAAACTTTTTGATTTCCTGCTTGATTTCTTCTTGGACCCATATGTCATTAAGTAGAATGCTGTTTAATTTCCATGTGTTTGTATAGTTTCCAGAGTTTTGTTTGTTATTAATTTCTAGTTTTAATCCATTGTGGTCTGAGAAGATACATGGGATAATTCCAATTTTTTTGAATTTATTGAGACTTGATTTGTGACCTAATATGTGATCTATCTTGGAGAATGATCCATGTGCTGATGAGAAGAATGAATATTCTGAGGTTGTTGGGTGGAATGTTCTGTAGATATCTGCCAATTCCAATTGGTCTAGAGTCTTGTTTAGATCTTGTGTTTCTCTACTGATTCTTTGCCTAGATGATCTGTCTAATATTGACAGTGGAGTGTTCAGGTCCCCTGCTATTATGGTATTAGTTTCTATTTCCTTCTTTAGGTCTAATAGAGTTTGTTTTATAAATCTGGCTGCTCCAACATTGGGTGCGTACATATTTATGATTGTTATGTCTTCTTGATGGATCAGTCCTTTTATCATTAAGTAGTGTCCCTCATTGTCTCTTTTTATGGTTTTTAGTTTAAAGTCTATTTTGTCAGATGTAAGCATAGCCACTCCAGCTCGTTTTTCTTTTCTGTTTGCATGGTAAATCTTTTTCCATCCTTTCACTCTTAGTCTGTGTGAATCTATATGGGTGAGGTGGGTCTCTTGTAGGCAGCATATAGTTGGGTCCTGCTTTTTGATCCAGTCAGCCAGTCTGTGTCTTTTAATTGGGGAATTTAAGCCTTTAACATTAAGAGTTGTTATTGAAAGGTGTTGATTTATTCTTAGCATTTTATTGGTTGTTTGGTTGTCTTAGGTGTCTTTTGTTCCTTGCTTTCTGATTTACTGTTTGGTTTCTTTGTTTGTTGGTTCCTTAGGTTGTAGATAGTGTTTTTGTTAGCTTGTTTTCTCTTCATGAATGCCATTTTTATTGTACTAGCGGGTTTAGATTTTTCTTAGGTTTTTATGGCAGTGGTAGTTATTTTTCAGGAACCAAACCCAGTACTCCCTTGAGGATTTCTTGTAAGGGTGGTCTTGTGGTAGTGAACTCCCGCAGTTTTTGTTTGTCTGAGAAATATACTATTTGCCCCTCATTTCGGAAGGATAGCCTTGCAGGGTAGAGTATTCTTGGCTGGCAACCTTTGTCTTTTAGTATTTTGAAAATATCATCCCATTCCTTTCTAGCTTTTAGGGTTTGTGATGAAAAGTCTGATGTTAACCTGATTGGGGCTCCCTTATAGGTGATTTGACGCTTCTCTCTTGCAGCTTTTAAGATTCTCTCTTTGTCTCTGAGTTTTGCCAATTTGACTATGACATGTCTTGGAGAAGGCCTTTTTGGGTTGAATACGTTTGGAGATCGTTGAGCTTCCTGGATCTGAAGATCTGTGATTTTTCCTATACCTGGGAAGTTTTCTGCCACTATTTTGTTGAATATGTTTTCAATGGAATCTCCATTTTCCTCCCCTTCTGGAATACCCATGACTCGGATATTTGAGCGCTTGAGGTTGTCTGATATCTCTCTCAGATTTTCTTCAATGTCCTTGATTCTTTTTTCTTTCTTTTTGTCTGCTTGTGTTATTTCAAACAGCCCATCTTCCAGTTCAGAGGTTCTCTCTTCAACTTCGACAAGCCTGCTGGTTAAACTCTCCGTTGTGTTTTTTATTTCGCTGAATAACTTCTTCAGTTCAGCAAGTTCTGCTACATTTTTTTTCAGGACATTGATTTCCTTGTATATTTCCTCTTTCAGATCCTGTATACTTTTCCTCATTTCATCATGATGTCTAGCTGACTTTTCTTGTATCTCATTCAGTTTCCTTAGAATTATCACTCGAAATTCCTTGTCAGTTATTTCAAGGGCTTCTTGTGCTATAGGATCTAGAGTATGAGATTTATTAACTTTTGGTGGTGTACTTTCTTGATTTTTTGTATTTCTGGTGTCTTTTTTTTGGTGTGTATTCATTGTGGCAGGGGGTTTCACAGTCCACCGGTTTAAGACTAATGACTAACTAGGATGTTGCTGTGGTTGCCAATTTGGTATGGCTCCCACCGTGACTGCTCAGTTGGCCTCTAGTGTCTTGTGTGTGTGGTTGCCTCGGGTCTTGGGCTTCTCCGGGGATCCACCTTTCTGGTCAGCTTGTACTTTGCTGGGCTGGTGGATCACGTACCACAGGGTGTGTGATCTCTGTTGAGCTTTCACTTTCTGTACAGGACTTCTCCCCGTTCCGTGTGCTCTGGCCCAGGCTGTTAGATCGTGCAGTGGCGACCCCACCGGGTGTGTGGTTTCTGTCGAGTCTCCGCCTCCCTGGCCGCACGTCTCCCCCCTCTGTGCACACTGTGCTGGGTTGGGGCGTGTCTTCTGCACCCCTCGCCTATCAGCTGGGCCTTCAAGACCCTGCTCAGCACCGCCTCGCCCAGGAAGTCTACCAGGTTTCTGCTAGGCACAGACGACCGGTCTCTCTGGGTGCCTTTGTAGCACTGTGTAGATCTTTCTCGGGTCTTGTTCACCTTTGTATCCCCCCGGTATAAACCGAGTCTAGTGCCCGCCTGCAGCCTGCTCTCCGGCAGGTTCAAGCGGACCTGGGAACTCTCCTACCACACTATTCCCAACCAGAAATTCGTTAGGCTTTTTTCCAAACTGGTGGTCGCAGAGATGGTATCTGCCTCCCAGTAACAGGAAGTTTACCGGGGCCGGAGTCCAGGGTGTGGTGGAGTGACAGTCGGCCCGCCCGTACTTCCTAGCCCTCCCAAAACTGGTCGGGACGCCCCACACCCCCAGCCCTGCTAGAGAACCGTGGAGAGAGTGGGAGAGGAGGTAGGCCCGCAGGGTCCGGAAAGCCCCGCGCCAGGCCAAGCAAATGGGCTCAGTGATGGCCGAGCAGGGCGGAGCTGCCCGCACCTGGGAAAATGGAGGCAGCACCGGGGTAGTGAGTGGCCTGGTGGTGCAGGCGGGGAGCCGCGTGGGCATCCACCCCCCGAACAGAGCTGTGCCAGGGATCACTCACAGTGCTGTGCCAGGTCGGGCGCTCGCTCTGTCTCTGGTTTGTTGCCTTCCGTGTTCTCGGCGCTGCCGTCTCGGGCTGTTCAGTCGCGGCGCCGCTCGGGCGCTCCCAGGAGTCTTCTTTAATGCTGGCCTGAAACCTCGAATCCTGGATAGGGCAGCTGGCCGCCTTCAGTGCGGCCCCAGCCTCCGGGATCCTGGCTGCATCCACAGCAGCCCTGGCGCCGTGTTCCCTGTTTCAAGACTCACTTTTGCAGCTAAGAATCAGTTCTTTTCCTGCTCCACACTTCAAAGCTGTTGCCTGTAAATGAGGCAGCCTCTCCTGCCGGGGGCAAAGTGGCGTTGAGCCCCCACGACCGGCCAGCAGCAGCAGTCCTCCCTTAAGAGATGGCCAGAGGAAGGTCCACAAGTTTCCCGGCTGCCTGAGGCCCAGTGGCCACCTTTTCCACCTCAGCTACTCCGCGCCAGCCGCCGCAGCCGCCGCCATCTTGAAAAACCCTTAAAATTTTTCATTATGAAAAGTCAACTAAATACAAAAGAGAGTAATGCAGAAAATGAGAGAAAAAGAAGCTATAAGCCATATAGAAAACATATAGCAAAATGACACAAGAAAGTCCCTCCTTACCAGTAATTAGTTTAAATGTAAATGGATTAAATTCTCCGATCAAAAGAGAAAGATTGGCAGAAGGATTAAAAAACATAATCCATTCAAGTTCTGATGCACTTAGGGGAAGAAAACAATGTAATTTAACTATATGCTGCCTACAGGAGACTCCCTTTATTGGTCAGAGTGGGGTGTTGTAATACCAAAGTCGAGGGTTCTGATTCCCATACTAGCCAGCCAGCAAAAAAAAATAGACTCCCTTTAGATCCAAATACATAAATAGGGTGAACATGAAAGGAAAGAAAAAGATATTCTATGCAAATAGTAATCAAAAGAGAGTAGGGGTGGCTATACTAATATCAGTCACGATAGACTTTAAATCAAAGAAGTTTACAAGAGACACAAAAGGACATTAAATATTAATATAAATACCTAGAATACATAGAGAGCTCCTAAAACTTAACAAAACAATCTGACTTAAAATGGGCAAAAGAGTTATTGCCATCTTAGCACAGTAGGTAGTATGTCAGTCTCATAAAATGCACAAAAGACTTAAATAGACATTTCTTTAAAGGTATGCAAATGGCCAGAAAGGACATAAAAAGATGTTCAACATCATTAATCATTAGATAAACACAAAGCAAAACCACAATGACTACCACCTTACATTAGGTTGGATACTATAAAAACAAAAGCAATAACAAAAACAAAAAACAAAATAGCAAGTGTGAGCAAGGATGTGGAGTCTATATCCAAAGAAGTGAAAAGCAGGGTCTCATACCCATGTTCATAGCAGCATTATTCACAATAACTAAAAGGTAAAAGCAACTCAACTGTTCATCTAAGGATGATGGATAAACAAAATACAATGGAATATTTTTCAGCCTTTAAAAGGAGTCCAAGAAGAAATTAAACAGTAAATCAAAAAATTTCTTGGACCTAATGAAAGTAAAGTCACATCATACCAAAACCTGTGGGATATAGCAAAAACAGTACTAAGAGGAAATTTTATTGCAATAAATGCTCACATCAAAAGAATAGAAAGATTTCAAATAAACAACCTAACTCTATGCCACAAAGAAGTAGGAAAACAAGAATCAAATCCCAAAATTAATAAATGGAAAGAAATAATTAAGGTAACATCAGAATTAAATGAAATAGAGACCCCCAAACTGATACAAAATATAAATGAAACAAAAAATTAATTTTTTGAGAAGATAAACAAGAGAGACAAACCATTTAGCTAGGCTAACTGAAAAAAAGAAGAGAGAAGACACAAATAACAAAAATCAGAAATGAAAAAGGAGACATTACCACTGATCTTCAGAAATACAAAGAATCATTAGAGACTAATATGAACAACTATACACTAACAAACCTGAAAACCTGGAGGAAATGAACAAATTTCTAGACACATACAAACTACCAGGACTTAAGCAAGAAGACATAAAAAACCTGAACAGACCAATAACAAGAAACAAGATTGAAACAGTAATCAGCAGTCTCCCAACAGAGAAAAGCCCAGGACTGGATGCCTTTACTGCTGAATTCTACCAAATCCATTAAAAAGGAATTAATACCAGTTCTCTTCAAACTATTCCAAAAAATTGAAACAGAGGCCAATCTCCCAAACTCATTCCATGAAGCCAGCATCACTCTGATACCAAAACCAGACAAAGACACAGCAAAGAAAGAAAACTACAGGCCAATATATCTGATGAACATTGACACAAAAATCCTCAACAAAATATTAGCAAACAGAAAGCAGCAACACTTAAAAAAATTATACACCATGATCAGATGGGATTCATCGCAGGGATGCAAGGATGGTTCATCATATGCAAGTCAATAAATGTGATACACCACATCAAAAAAATCAAGGACAAAAACCATATGATTATCTCAATAGATGCAGCAAAAGCATTTGACAAATTTTAAATCCCTTCATGGTAAAGACTCTCAGCAAATTAGGTACAGAAGGAAAATATCTCAACACAATAAAAGCCATATAAGACAAATCCACCACCAATATCATCTTGAATGGAGAAAAGCTGAAAACCTTTCCCTTAAGAACAGGAACAAGACAAACATGCTCACTCTCACCCCTCCTATTTAACATAGTATTGGAAGTACTGGCCAGAGCAATTAGGCAAGAGAAAGAAATAGAGAGCATGCAGATTGGAAAAGATGAAATCAAACTGTCCCTTTTTGCAGATGACATGATCCTATATATAGAAAAACCTAAAGACTCTACCAAAAAACTCTCAGAGCTGATAAGTGATTTCAGTAAAGTTGCAGTGTACAAAATCAACATGTAAAAATCAGGCAGTGTTTTTATACTTCAACAATGAACTAGCAGAAAAAGAAATCAAGAAAGCAAGCCCATTTACAATAGTCACCAAAAAAATAAAATACCTAGGAATCAATTTAATCAAGGAGGTGAAAGTTTGCTACAATCAGACTATTAATCACTGATGAAGGAAACTAAAGAGGACTTGAAAAGATAGAAAGACATTCCATGTTCATGGATTGGAAGAATTAACATTGTAAAAATGTCCATACATCCCAAAGCTATCTATAGGTTCAATGCAATCCCCATAAAAATACCAATGACATTCTTCACAGAAATAGGAAGGAAATACTAACACATGCTACAACATGGATGAACCTTGAGGACATTATGCAAAGTGAAATAAGCCAATTCCCAAAAGACAACTGTATGAGTGGACTTACATGAGGTATGTAGGTAGTCAAAGTTTAGGGGAAAAAGAAGTTGGAGGTAGCAAAATGGAAGTGTTGTCAGGCAACTACTTGGTCTGGTCAGAGCTGAGGTTCCCTTAGGGAAGAAAATGGAAAAGGAGAATTTAAAAGATGTATTTGGGGTCATAGGATATAGAATTTTGCACAAGAAGTTAAGATACCTATTACAAATTTAGTAAATGAAGAGATACTATGAAAGGCTTTGAGGACAGAAGTAACATGATTGGAATTTTCTTTGTAAAGATTAATAGAGCACTAAGTGTAGAATGTACTAGAATGGTGAGTGACTAAATGTAGAGGACTAATTGGGAAGCTGTTGCCATAGTTCAGATAAGAGGCAGCAAGTGTTGGCTAGGGCAGTGCCAGCCAATATGGAATAGTGAAAATACTAGAAGATTTGCTAATGTTTGATTTCTATATTCTTTATCAGTTTCCAGTAGTTGCCCCAATAAAGAAATTAAAATACAATTTTGAAAAGTGAGAGTGATCCAAGTCCAGTGAGCACGCGGGAGCCATGTCATTCACCCCTTGGGCCCTGAAAATGAAAGCGGTAGCCAAGGGCCTCAGCCCTACCCACTGCCACCATAGCACAACCAGGCTGATCATGGAGCTGGAACCAAAAGCCCCAGGGGCCCTGAGATGGGGGTCCCAGGGCCTTAGCCCCACCCCCCTTTCTCACTCCCCACCAACAACATCTTAGAGTATACTTGTAGACATGAGTGTTTCTACGGGGCGTGCAACTTATCTGCTCATGTCCTTCATCAAGTTTCTGCTTAGATTTTTCTAATTCACTTTTAAGAGTTTTTTTTTTTTTCATTAAGGACATTAATCTTTGTGTTAAATTTGTTCCTTATCAATTGACATTGAAATTAATAAATATATATATATTATTAAAAAAGAAAAGTGAGACCTTAGAATATTTAATATACAGCCATAGTTATCTCTATTGTACAACTCTGAGATGAGAAATGGTGTACTCTAGGTCATTGAAAACTACCTAAGAAGGCTGAGATATCTGTTAGATGAATGAAAATTTGGTGCTATCTTCTGGCAAATAGTAATGAAAAGCTCTCTTTAAATATCAAATCTTGGCCATTAGATCTACAAACAAATTTATACAATTAATATAAGCAAAATCATAGCAATCACCTACAAAACATATCCTTGAAAAAGATCAAGAGAGATAGGATAACACATCTAGAAAATCATTATTTTAACATATTTATAATAAAGAATGGCCACTTGATAGTTTTTCCCACATTTGTTTTGATTAAAATCTGAAATGCACAGATTTAAATACAACACACTGAACCATTTGAAACATATTTACCCCAAGACTTCTTAGTTATCTCAAGTAGATATATAAAATAGAAGCCTAGTGTTTTGGATTTCTGAGACAGTTCTGATTACAAACATACTTTCCTATTGTCTTTATTAATCTTGAAAGTGCACTATATTTTTTAATATATTTCTACTTAAGCTACATTTCTCAGACTGTTTTCTAGACACAGAAAATGCTCCAAAATTCTTTGTTAGATTACATGTCCTGATGTGGAGTTTTAAACTGCAGTTGACTTATGTGAGCCTGAAATCTGCTTGTGGTTTCATCCATATATTTGCTAAGTCCTTAATGTAGTAGGAGACAGAAGCGCTTTGACCTGGGAACAGAATAAGGAGGTGAAACAGAATAATTAAAATGCATTTTCTAGGGCCGACCCGTGGCTCACTTGGGAGAGTGTGGTGCTGATAACACCAAGGCCATGAGTTCGGATCCCTATATAGGGATGACTGGTTAGCTCACTTGGGAGAGTGTGGTGCTAACAACACCAAGTCAAGGGTTAAGATCCTCTTACCAGTCATCTTTAAAAAAAAATGCATTTTCTAAGACTGCTTTCAAAATGTTCAATCACTAGGTATAACAAAAATCATCAGTTATTGAAGAAGACATTACCAACTTAAAATAAGTATACCTTAAATATTCAACATGCACTGGGCATATGACCATGCTAGGCATGTGACCATCTGGGGAAAGGACATTCCAGGCAGAGCTGTCCAAATACAGAATGTAGGAAACACAGAAGTACCAGACACGGCTGCTGTGCTTAAAAAGCATTTAGTCTTGCTGGAGAAACAATGTATGCACACAAACCCCTAAAACAATAGTATAAATTAATATGTGCTCAAATATCAAAATACTTTTCCATATGGGCTAGCTAATTGGACAAGCCTTTTTTTAACTTATTAAACGAATGAATGACTCTTTTAATCTGTAAACCAGATCACCTTGATCATAGGTGCAGGCATTCACTGTAGTAAAAGATGCTACCTACACACTCACAAAGTAGAGTGCCTGGTACAAGAAGTAGTTAATGAAAAAAATGTTGAATAAATAGATTCATCATTGAGTTAGATTATTGGACATAGATTGTCTCTCAAGAAATCTGTGAGCTTTCTTCTATGGGTCAATGAAATCTTCTGAGCTAAATTATTTCTCTCTTAGCCTCCCGGAAACTCTCAGAGCTATACTTCATGTCAAATTGTAATGATCAGCTCACTACCATGATGCCTTGTAACAACTACTTCCTCTACTTTATTCATACGGCTTCTAGTTTGTCTTTATAACTAAACTGTCCTATTTTTTAATTATATTATATATAATAAAGAACTTCAAATCCTTCTAGAACCATGTGAAGTATAAATGCTAAATAAAAAAATTAAATTAAAAAGAGAAATGTAGGGCCAAAAAGGTGGGTGACTAAGAAAAGAATGCAATTGACTTTGTGGATATATCAAACATACTGAACAAGATGTGATATTGGACTGTCTGTGAGGAGGAAAAGAGCTTGACTCCTCTCTTTCCCTTAACATCCTACATCTAATCTTTCCGCAAAACCTGTCCATGAGACCTTCAAACTTGATTCAGAATCTGGCCACTTCTCAGTACCTAAACTTCTACCATCCTGGGCTAAGACATCATCTCTCTGCCTGTCCCGTCTTTTGTTGACCTAACCCCTAGAGTCTATTTTCTACATAGCTGCCAGAGTGACCCTCATAAAACTTAAGTCAGGGTATGTCACTTCTCTGCTCAAAACTCCCCAGTGGCTACCTTCTCCCTCAAGCAAAAAGTCATTACACTCCATGAAGCCTTTGCAATCAAGTTCCTCCCACCTATCTGCCTCCACCACAGACTTTGCTCCCCTCCCTCTTGTTACTTCAACCTCACTTACCTACTCATTGTTCCTAATATGCCAGACACAGACTCTGACTACAGGATCTTGGAACTTGGAATTCCCTTGGCCTGGGATATTCTTTTCTCAAAAACCCATATGACCTAGTCCCTCACTTCCTTCAGGTTTTTTCTGAAATGTCACTGTGAAGCCCTCTGATAACCTGTTAAAAATCTCAGCCCCATGCTTGCCACCAGAGTCACCTTCTCTGCTTTATTTTTCTCCAAAATACTTATCTCCATCTCATATCATAGATAGATGATAGATACATAGATAAAGATAAACAGCTAGATAGCTAGATGATTATCTTTTTTAAAAAATGTGCCAGGCTGGCCATCTAGCTCAGTTGGTTAATAAAGTGCTGATAACACCAAGGTCTGGGATTCAATACCTGTACCAGCCAGCTGCCAAGAAGTAAATAAACCAATAAAAATTTAAAATTTACCATCTCCCCACACTAGAATATAAACCTCAGGGAGACAGAGATTTTTAATCTATTTGGTTCACTCTCCTGCCCAGAACAGTGCCTGGATAAAATAGGTACTTAAAAAAATTATAGAAATGAATGAATTAAGACAAGAAATAGAGATGTCATTAGTTGATATAAAACATGAAGGTGCAACCAGGCTCCTCAAAACGGAACTGATGGGACATCTTTGTGGAGATATTCAGAAGAACCTTGGAAATTTGGTTCTAGGGAAGGCCATTCAGAAACAAATCAATTCAATTCACAATGGAAGTGACAATAGAGTTCTTACATTTTAGAAACTGAAGCTCTGGCATGGGAGATATGAGGAATACTTATGATACAATGAAACGTGAACAAAGGGAAATGATTAAGTGTGGAATATACTAAAAAGCCTATGTACTTAACAGGGCCTGGTTTTCCAAAGCCTTGCAGTTTCAAATATTGACCTTGCAAGGACTGGAAATTTCCCTCAGGCTATAAGTCTCTGTTGCAAGATAAGGATTGTCGCACAGCAGGTTGCTGGCTCAAAGACAGACTAGTTACTGGTTGTTTTGTAAAGATACTGAGAGATTGCTGTAAGATCACTTAATTGTCTACTGGAATGTCATCTGGCTTGTTTCACTGAAAGTTACCAGCCTATATTGTTAAACTATAACCCCACCTTTGTTCTCTTCCTGTAACTTCCTGGTCCGGAAAATAAATGCAGGAAGAGAACCCCAATTTGGCATTAGTTTCCCAAATGGAAGGGTTGGCTCTTGCTTGGGCATTGCCAGGGAGATTAACCACTTCAGGGCCTCTCACTGCTCAGTAGAGATGGGCTTTGAGTAATCCTTTGCATCTCCGTCACCCAGGGGAAGTGGGGTGACAAATCTGTGGGGGGCGAAGCAACGCAAAGCAACAATTAAGATAAATAATATTAAATTTTGTCAAAATTAGGCTATCTCTATAAGCAGTTACAGTAGTTAGTTGGTGTGGTGTTGAGAACATTTCTAAAAGATGACTCCTTTTAGCCATGGTGCATTGGGAAAGTAGTGTGTTAACCGACGAGATATTTTTTAGGTGTATAAGACACTGGTTTGCTTACGTTAAGATTAACAGTGCTGCCTTCATCGTACTTCATGTCTCTTTAGTCTAAACCTGATTTGAACTTACCCAGTTCTGCTCTATCACTTCCTCGGTTATCAGCTTAAACTTTAAGGATTTTAGTACATTAACTTCATCAGATATTTTATCAATGGGAAAGGAAAATTACTAATCCTAAACTGACATGAGACTCAATTTTGCCATTTGCTCACAGTTTTCAAATTACAGAGTTACACAGGCAGGTATTTTTCTGTTCAGTGGCAAGAAATCAAAGACAAGAGTTTAGATCTTGTTCTCTACTAACTAACCACCCCTGTGACCCTGTGCAAATTATGCTGTCAGCTTTCCAGATGCATTCTCTCCATGGAGAGATATTCACATTGAATGGGATGATATCTAAGCTACCTTTCAGCACTGATTTCTGGGATTTCATTATTCATATTCACTTTCCTAATATATATATCCATAGTAGATGAAAAATAAACTGTTTTAAAATAGAGTTGATAGTGCATCTATGCAATGATCCTCAACAAAGCTTTCCCAGGTAAAACAAGTTGAGGTTCATGACTGAATTTTTCACAATCTGTCTCTTTACCTGTTAGGATCATTACAGGGGATCCAGTTTACTTGAGGGTCTGGGATATCCTCCAAGTATGGGTAGAGAGTTTCCCTGGAGAAGTTCCAGCCGTAAATACCATCTTCTGGAGTCACAATAATATGTGCACCCTGTTAAAAATGTAGTTTAAGTAAAATATTTCTCAAATGGGAAAATAAAGACAGAACCTGCAAAAGGAACGGAGGAACTGAGTGGCTGAGTAACAACCACCTGGGCTTTCCCACCCCCCTTTTACTCTTATTCCTTTGTTTTCTATATTGTTATAATTTATTTTCTTTTCCCAAGCACTTTAATTTTCTCATCCTGCCATCATCATCTCTATATAATGTTTTCATTCTTTCATAAACATTAATATAAATTTTCAGGTCACTCACAGCTCTGCCACCTGTGGCAATTATTAACTATAAACCCAGCTCTTCCCAAAATCACCCCTCTCCCTGAACTTTGGGAGATGGCTGTGCCTGACACTGTCAGGATTGATTTATAAATCAAATTCTCTGTTTACCTCCTCCTCCGTTCCAGCCTTCCTTTCACCATACCCTGCAAGCATGATTCCTGCTCCTCAGAAGGGGGGCGAGGAGGTCACCCACTGGTTACCCGAGCTATGCCAAGCCTAGAAGCACTCCCTGAGCTAACCTGGGCACCTCTGCTATGGTCTTTTAGAAAATAGTTGTACTAAGAATGAAAAAGAACATCAGAACTCCTGATAACCTTTCCAACTTTAGTATATATAATACTATATATTGATAGATACATGTAATGTGTATGTATCCATGACTTTCATCACACTTCATATATCTTGGTTTATACCTAACCTGTGCATGTCTTATTTAAGCCATATTCATTCAAACCACACGTTTATAGTGTGTGATTAGCTTTAAACTTAACCCTTTATTCAACTCAAGGACTTACTATGCATTCACATATACCCTTCTATCTTTTAATTAAAACAAAGTACAAAGTACGCAATACACACTGGTAAGTAATTTGCAACTTAAGTTTAATTGTCTTCAGCTACAAACTTATCTTAAAACGTGCAAACTCTTGAAAGAACAAGAGTACACCAAGGCCACTCATGCTCTAAGAATAGCACCTGGTTCCTGACCCAATTATCCTCTGTTCTCCATCTGTAGCAGAAAAGAAGAACAAAATTGTTGAATTTAAAGCAAGTTCCTCAAAGGTCTATTGCTTCTTCATGATGACTGAACCGTTCTTTTCTTCACTTTGTTCTCACTGTCTGGGAAGTGTAATAGTGTCCTTGTACTAAAAATCAAGAGGAAAGTAGGATTCTAATTGTAAAACAAAGGTTCTTAGCTACCCTGAAATATATGTCATCCAAAAGTGTAATCCATCTGGACAGTGAGGTTGTCTCCTCAGACCCCATCCTTTTTCACAGAACCCAGCACACTGCAGAGATGGCAGAGATAGTACCTGCTTTGCTGCGGCCGTGATTGCTCCTTCCAAGACATCTAGATTCTGGCTCATTAATTCGAACGCCTCTTCACGAGACACTGGTGTTAGGGTGGCATTGGGCAATATCACTGCATGCTCATAAACAGCTGCAATGAAAGTATCCAGGGAGCTGGCTTTTAAGACACAGAAAGCTGAAATTGCCACATAAGCCAGCAACTGAGAAGTCATTGTTCCAAAGTCCAGTGACTGCTGCAAAACAGAGCCTGCCCTAAAATTTATAGAGAGAAAGCACAATAAATCACGTGGTTCTCAGAACTTAATACCTTAAAAATAAATTACAAAAGAAACATATGGCTTCACACCATTCTTAGACAACAAACACCCTCCCTTACTGTAGAGATTTGTGGGGATCCAGCAGGAATTGTGTGGGTATTAGTTTGCTAAGGTTGCCTAACAAAGAATCACAGACTGGGTGGTGTAAGCAACAAAAATGTATTGTCTCACAGTTCTGGAAGATAGAAGTCCCAGATGAAGTGTCAGCAGGGCTGGTTACTCCTGAGGGCTGTGAGGGGAGGGTCTGTTCCAGACTTCTCTCCTTGGCTTGTAGACGGCCGTCTTCTCCCTCCTCTTCAGACAATGTTCTCCCTGGTTGTGCGTCTGTGTCCAAATTTCCCCTTTTGATAAGAACACCAGTCATTAAATTTAGTGTCCACCCTACTCCAGTATGACCTCATCTTAACTAATTAGATCTCCATTATGACCTGATCTTAACTAATTAGCTCTGAAACGAGCCCATTTCCAAATAAAGTCACATATTGAGGTACTGGTGGTTAGGACTTCAACATATGAATTTATGGAATTCATATGTTAGAACTTCAACATATAGCAGTACATGTAATTTGAAGAATAAGTAGCTTTACAATTTTGAAATTATTATTACTATCATCATGTAAACATTTGAGCTCCACACTTTCACTGACTTTAGTTTCCTCAAAATAAGGAAGCCAGGATAAAGAGGAATACAAATGAGTTACTCATTATCTATTGCAATATAACGAATTATCCCAAAATTTAGTGGCTCCAAAAAGCAAACATACATTATCTCACATATTCTGTGAGTCAGGAATCTAGAGGCAACTTAGCTGGGTGCCTCTGGCCCAGGGTCTCTTTCAAAGGCTGCAACTGAGCTGCTACCAGGGCTACAGTTATCGCAAGTCTTGACTCAAGGAGGATTCATTTCCAAGCTCCAGACTCCTTCACATGACTGATGGCAGGCCTCAGGACCTCCTTACCTGCTACCCAGAGACTGGCGTTCCTAGCATCACCACAGGGGAGCTCATATGGTATCTGGATTCTCTCTGAGCCAGGGAGCAAGAGAACCCCCCCAAGATGGAAGCGACATTCTCTTTGTAATCTAATCTGGAAAGTGACACCTCATAGCTTTTGTTGTATTCTACCCATTAAAAGCATAGTCAGTAGTAGGTCCAGCCCACACTCCACGGGCGGGGATTACACAAGGGCATTAATGAAGCAGGAATCATCGAGGACTGCCTTAGAGGCTGCTTACAACAGAGGCAATGAGAGGGAAGTATAAAGAGCGAGAGGAAGTATGAAGAACAGCTAGAGACAGGCTGGCCGGTTAGCTCAGTGGGTTAGAGCGTGGTGTTATAACACCAAGATCAAAGGTTCGGATCCCCTTAACAGCCAGCCAATAACGAAAACAATAGCGATCCCCTTAACAGCCAGCCAGTAACGAAAACAATAGCTAAAGATGGAGTGAAAGAAAAATAATATAAAATGGAGAAAGAGCTTATAGGTTTTGATATGGAATAAGTAGGCAAATTTTGTTTCAGTTGTGAATAAGTATAATATTTACAGAATTAGTGTTTATGATTAGCTATTTTATTTTTAGGTATATTTGATTTTGAATGGTGTTTTTATAATTCAATTTGCAAATGAGCATGTCTGGGCTTTTTTACTTCAGTGATAGTAATAAATTTATTCTGGGATTACCAAAATAACCTAGAGGTGGCGGTTGCCCGGACCTCCTGAGTAAACACCAGCTCCCTCGGGCTGCTTGCTGGCCCTGAGGGACATTCCACGCCGAGTGGGTGGGGAAACTGCATGCCTTGCAAGTTCTAATTGTTACATAACACTTTCTAAAAGGAAGCTCTGACATAGAAGTTAAAACTGGAATGAATTCCTAAGGGGTTAGAAAATCACTTCTTTAACCTTCCTAGGTTGGAAATATTATATAAGAACCTCCCACTGAGTTTTCAAGTGCAACTTGTAAAGAGCTTGGCAGTCGTCTATCACATCCTCACAAGAAGAAAAAAACAATTGAACAATTAAAAATCAACAACTTTTCTTAGATGCGTCAGAGAATTGAGTCACAGGACAAACTGCTGCCCCCCAGATTGGAGAGACAGGCAAATACGGAGGACAAAAGCTTACCGGGAGCAGAGTCCACTCACTGCTGGAGCCAGTACCAGTAGGATCACTTAAACTGATTGATGAGTGGCTGGAGGCTCAGTGTAGACAACCTGGAGAGTTAAAACTCTAGGGGGAGGAGCGGAGCCCTCCCACTTTTGTGCTTTTTATTGCCAGGAGCGCTACCAGTTTCCCAGGGCAAATGGACAAAAATCAGGGCAAAAATCCCCCTCGTGCTTCTTGCAGGGAGAGGTGAAATACACTCATTTTGAAATATGCCCAGAGCATTCAATTCTATTCCTTTTTTTTTTTTTTAAAAAAAGCCTGTCCTCAAGAGATATCAGAGCCTAACCTCCCTTCCGGAAAGCTCCTTCTGCGGCGCCTGTCATCTTTGACGTGGGGGGAGGGGAAAATCCCAGCTCTAGTTTAGGCTTGTCCCAATTTAGGGTGGGAGAAAAGGGTGGATAAAAAAGGCTGAGAAGCACTTGTCAAGGTCACAGCGCAGGAGTACAGGCTCACTAAACGCCTGAGACTAAAGAATAGGACTATATAACTCTTTCCCTCCCCCTACATTACCACGACATGAATCTGGCACGCCTGGATTACCTTGCACATACCAGCCATGAGCGAGTGTAGAGACGAAATATTGCAGCTCTGGCCGTGCAGTATCATCAGTTGGCTCTAGAGCTAGGAGGCACCAACAGCTCTACCACAGTCCCTGAGCTGGGTCTCCTGATCCCTAATGCCACGTCACCTTTGATAAGCTACCTGCAGCCTGCCAAGTTCCACAAACTAAACCCTTCTGCTCGTAGACAGTAGAGACTGAGGAATTGTACCTAGCAACATGACTTTGAATGTAGAAAAAAGCCTGAAGTAATACCTCCAGACCCCTCCAACCCAACCTGCATGGATGGAGCAGATTTCATCTTGACAGGAAAATGTGACATCCCACTGCCTACGGTAGGGACAAGACCCACAATAGTCTGAACTTTGCTGACAGAGCAGTGATGACACAAATACAGGCGTTTTCCCCAAAAGGAACTTGGGAGCATGTCCTGCCTGGCTCAAGCAGACAGAACCAGAAACAAGGGGAAAGGAGGGGAAAACAAGGACTGAGTGGGCTGGGCACAGCCTCTCACCCTTCCCTTGGTGAGCTCTGAAGAGCCTTGTGCACACATATGTGTATCTGTGTGTGCACACGTGAGGGTGTGATAAAAGATTACTTGGCTCACTTGGGAGAGCGTGGTGCTGACAACACCAAGTCAAGGGTTAAGATCTCCTTACCAGTCATCTTTTAAAAAGAAAAATAAAAAAGATTACAAATTTGAATCTGTGTTACTACTAAATACTGTATATATATGCCTTTAGATTATATTTAATGGTTTCAACACCATGTCAATTCTATTATTGACATTAATCTAGCTGATAAAGTTGTTTACATTGTAAAAATATATTATTTTTGCCATAGGACTTAACAAAAGTATTTTCTCACTTATAATGTAGCCCCTATACGTTACCATGTGTCCTTAACTGGCACTCATGAATTTTTTTTTTTTTCTCACTGTGAGTTGATCTCTGCTGTATCAGAAATACTAATTGAAGCCATAATAGAGGCTTCTCTCTCCAAAGAAAGAGTTTAGATAAGGAAGACACAGCTGTGTGAGCAGAGTCTAGCAGAGATCCTCATTCATAGATCATATATGTAAAATCAGAAGTGGGGTGGGGGGAGGAGAGGCAAGAGGTCAAAGATAATAAAAAGCATGGGGTTTGAAAAGATGAGGGGTTGAACAACTTTAAAGGGGCAGCTCATTTGTTTTGTCATGTAGAATAAGAGCTGAGAAATGACCATATGGCTTGCTTTTGAAGTTCGTTCTAATAGAGAGAGGGGACAGAGGTTGGCTTACATAAGAGTGCATGAGGTGAGAGGTTGCAACATTGCCAGGGCCACCAGGGTGCATAACACAGCCTCCAAACAACTGTCTAGGGAGAGAAAGAAAGAAGACTAGCAGGAACCAATACTAGGCAATAAAGAGGGGCTCTGCCCACTTCCCACACAGAGAAATCCAGGGCACAGGTACAATTCTAGGATCTGAGTGTCATAACCCCTGGAAAAGAATCCAGGAAAAATGGGTGTGGGGAGACTAAAGGCATTTTCTGCTGCCCCAAATGTCTCTGCATTCTGGTATGGGCTTGAATTATACTGGGTGGGAGTAAACATCTAGGAAAAATCTAGAAATGCAGTTGTCATTATTTTTGTGGAGATAAGAGGTGTCTCCAAACTCGGCGATCCTCAACTCACCCCCCCCCCCCTGATCCCAGAGAACCCACCTGCGCTCATGAGTGTCTCTTCCCAGAGTTAATCAGTGACCAGTCAGAAAAAGTACTCCGAGAGCCAGGCAAATGGACCAAAGGTAGCTGGGTGAAAGGTGACAGGGCAGCCCTTTCTAAGGAAACACCCACCCTAACACAGATTGCAACAAATCTCTGAGTACTGCAAGGTGGCTTAACCAGGATTGGGTAGGTTTTAGGGTAGAATAATTTCAGAAAGAAACGAGGTGTGATCTAAAGGAGAAAATTCTTTTTTATTTTCATTCCAAGTATCAAACTTCCATACAAATAGACTGCAAGAGTCAAATAGGTTATGATAAGGAGATAATGTAATAATTTTAATTAGCTAAAAAGTTATTCACAATTACTTTACCGACCGGCTGCCCCCCTAAAAAACATAATTACTGAAGAAGATGCCCTTGTGCTCTGACTTCCTGTATCATAATTGACTGGAATCAAATACTTTCTGCATATTCAAGTTCTCCCTATATTTACAAATGAAGTATATTAGTTATTAGGGTCCTCCAGAGAAACAGAACCAATGGCATATATATATATGTACACATATACATATATAATATATATTATAAGATCAC
The DNA here is from genome assembly GCF_027409185.1 of Cynocephalus volans. Classification (NCBI taxonomy): domain Eukaryota; kingdom Metazoa; phylum Chordata; class Mammalia; order Dermoptera; family Cynocephalidae; genus Cynocephalus; species Cynocephalus volans. The sequence goes on from NC_084464.1 coordinate 133,278,410, forward strand.
ACAATTATGGAGGCTGAGAAATCCTACAATCTGCCATCTGCAAGCTATAGATGCAGGAAAGCCAGTGAGGTAATTCGAAGGCCTGAGAACCAGTGAGCTGGTGGTGTGGATAACAATCCAGGTATGAAGACCTGAGAACCAGGAGCACTGAGGACAGGAGATTTATGTCCCAGCTCAAGCAATCAGGCAGAAAATGAATTCAACCTTCCTCTGCTTTTTTGTTTCAATCAGGCCCTCAAGGGATTGGGTGATACCCACAGATGTTGGGGAGGGCCATCTCCTTTATTCAGTTCACTAATTCAACTGCTAATCTCTTCCAGAAATACTCTCACAGATACACACAGAAACAATGTTTAACCAACTATCAGGGCATCCCAGGGCTCAGTCAAACTGACATAAAATAAACCATCACATTTTGGAAACAACATTTGCATTTCTTAGAGTAGTTACTGCAAAAAAATTTTTCTAAGCCCTCCTCCCATTTAAATATAAGTTCCACTATACATATACATACTTATATATACTTAAATGCACATACATGGAAGACGAATGCAGCTTCCACAAATGACTTTGTGCTATACCACATATGCAAAATGTAAAATTTGCAGACACACCCATTGCTTTTCAAATTTTCTTAAATTTAATCATTGTTTCACTAACTTTATGACATCTCTTCTAAACAGACAACAAGGGCTTTCTTTTTTTTTCTCCCTCTCTGTGCCAGGCTAATCCCGAAAGGACCCTGGTGAAGAAGATCATTGCAATTTCCCAGGTCCCTGCCCTAAGCGTGGAGGGTCCTTCTCAAACACTCTTCCATACAGAGCCATAACTAAGACAGGCAAAGGGGCTCCACTTCGGCCCCTTAGACGTCCATCTCTTGAAACCTGATCAAAGAAAGCAAAGAATTAATTCCAATGCAGAGCCTGGTCTCCAGCACAGAGGTCTGCTCCAGCAACATCACTCCTAAAGCAGTGCAGAATAGCAAAAAGCACATAGTATACGGTGTCAAAAGACCCAGATTCATGTTTCAGGTCTAATCACAGAGGGACTTTGGGTGAAAGTGCAGCAAATAAATCTATTGCACAGATGTACAAATAAGATAGTGTATAAGAAAGTGTTCTTTAAACTAGGGAAACACTATACAAAGTATTAATTTATACTGTCATTACACTAACTTCTCAAAATAACATACCCATAAAATAATTTGTGGATGCATTATTTAATATACTTTACTTGAATCTTCCATACCTTGCAAAGGAAAGGAACATGAGTTGCCCTAATCAGCAGTCAATATCTTTATCTTAATTTCTCAATGTGTTCACTGTTGCCTTGGATCTCAACATCACATTTATGTAGGAAAATTCTCCATCACTGCCTCAAGACAATCTAGAACCACAACTTGTGTTTCATGTCATAGTTTCCGCATGTTTTTAAAGCATCTCTTGTAGAATGTGAGCCACGACCTTGCAATACTGTCTCATTGTTTAAAAAATTCTCTCTATGCCACTCTACCACATCTGTTCAAATAACTTTATCATCCTGAAAACCTCCTACCTCATAATGTCTTTCAGGGGCAAGCTGACTCCCACTTAGAATGAGCTGCGGGAAAACATAACTGGTTCCAAATGTGCCACTGAGGGAGAATTCTTCAAACTTGGTAAAAACTGACCCCACTGGCTGCCCACAAGTTCTCAGGTCAGTGGTTTGACACTTCAGTAATGTGCACACCTACGTAGGAAAAGAAAAGAGAAGTAGTCAGAAAACTCAGCTAAATAATACAATTTCAAAGAATAAAGGAATATTTAAGTTGCCTCAAACTTTTTTTTCAAACTGCAGGTTACAACTTATTAATGATTCATAAAATCAATTTAGTGGGTTAGGATTTGCTCTTTTTTAAAAAATAAAGCCAAATGGAATAGACTAGAATTTTAAAAATCAGAATGCATTGCGTATGATTGTAGCTATTTCTAATTCTAATTTGAATGATTTCATAAACTGTTTCAGTTAAATAACTCAGTCTCACATCCACTTAGGTATATTGTCATGAGGTAAAATATCCTTCTTACTCTGGACTTCAGTTGAAGATGGTTTGAAAAACACTGCTATAGGCCGATCCCGTGGCGCACTCGGGAGAGTGCAGCGCTGGGAGCGCGGCGACACTCCCGTCGCGGGTTCGGATCCTATATGGGACTGGCCGGTGCACTCACTGGCTGAGTGCTGGTCACGAAAAAGACCAAAAAAAAAAAAAAAAAAAAAAAAAGAAAAACACTGCTATAAAGTAACCTTATGAAAAAAGAGAATACACAGAAGTTGCATCTTTTTAAACTTGACCCTGGCCTGCTGAGAGTTAACAAAAGTGCTTTATATTTTTACCTTACATCCAAGAGAACTAATTCTGTTCTTTCTGGGACTGAACAAATAAAGTGCTTGGGGAGGGGCAAGGAATTCAATGATAAACATAACATTATACCAATTAACAGAATCCAACACAATTTTTAAAGAAAAGCAATGCTGACCTAAAAGAAAAACTAATAATAAGATCATTCTAACACATTTAAGCATTTCTACCTGTAAGTAATATTGGCCTTCTACTGTGTGCAGTCCATCAAAAGCACCTAGTGCATAGACCTCATCTGTTCGCTTCTCAGACATCTTGTAAGTCAAGTGACAACACAGGTCTTTCTGGCACACTGTGTAATTTCCTGTGTTTCTCTTAAGCTCGGTGAAGGTGAACTCATCAAAATAAATCAGCCCTGGAAAATGTGACTGCTCAGACGAGAATGGCTTCATACTTTCAGCATATGCACCCCAGTCAACAACTGCAGGATAGGTGGGTTCACGGCGAGGCCGAGACTTCAATTCTGAGAGCATCAGCTGACCACTCTCTGTTTCCATGTCATAGTGATATACCTTGACTGCTTCTGGGGCATAGATACCACTCCCTACAGGCAACAAGAAACACAAACATTGGTTTCAACTTTTTTATGGTGACAAACCAATAGATTTATTCCCGTGTGAAATTAAAGTTATTAAAGCATAAGCATTTTCAAAATAGTTTAAGAGACAGCTGTTACATTGCTATAAGGTCTGATTTGACTCCGTGTCCTCCATAAAGTATTGTTTGTACTGAAATTATCATTAGATGTGAAGGGCTTCTCTTTTTTTTCTTTTCTTTTTTTACTTTAATCATTTTTAAGCCAACTTAACAACAAATGAGAAAATTCCCCAAACATGAAGAATAATTTTAGCTCTCCACTGACCTACTGAATTTATTTGTGTTTGAGATTCTTCACCTGCATCAATGATTTACAAAGCAGTAAGGAGGGGAGCTTGCATTACTTTGAACATGGATATGATAAAGGATAAACTCTGAAAACCTGATTAAGTCTGAAGTGATTTTCTCATCTCAACAACAAGATATACTTCAATATTACTGATGGATGCTGGCTGAGAAGTTCCTTAGATCTGGCTTTGATTTTTATGTGACTTGACTTCTCTCTATCTCCAATTTCCCTTCATGTAAAACTGAGATAATAACTTTCACCTCCTTTGCTCACAAGGATGATGTTTCTCAAGCAGAAACTCATGCTACTATTAATTTTGTGATATTAGCATTAATAAGAAAATCATTAAAGAAAAATATGGCTTGAAAATCAATGAAGACTTCCTCAGACTGTCACTGCCAATTGGTGCATGACCAGCATGAGTTACCTGTCATGTGCATGCTGGTGTTGTGGGTATTTGCAGCAAGCAGATTGACTCCCATGGCTCTGGCCCATGCAGAATGGAATGGAACAGCCGAGAGAAGGGGCAGCGTGTTGTACCACGCTGTGGGGTAGATAACACTGTCGACTTGAAACTTGTCCACCACCACCACAGCTGGGTCATGAGAAAAAATGTCAAAGCAAGTGAAAATTCCAAACTTCCCAAAGGGAGTGTCAAAAGTCTCAACTTCTGATGTTTTGGGGAAATCAAATTGAATTTCAGGTGCAAAAAGATTGTACTGTTAACAAAAAGCAAAGAAAGGGAAAATTAATAAGAAAAGTGCTAAAGAGATGTGATCAATCCCCATAAAATCTTTCCTCCTATGTGCATTGACAAGTGTGTTTAAAACTGTTACACATAAATTTGCATAAATTGTGCTCACTATGGCATTATGTATGAGTTTTCTTACTGTGACATTAATCAATAAACTTCATTTTTCCACAACCAATTAATGAAATCATATCTACAAATGATAATTAAAATGTGAATATTTCTATCTTGAAATCACAGGTTGAAATCTCGAATCTTAAAATTTTCAGACTTTTTTTCCCTGTATTCTTTAAAAATCAACAGCACTGCCCATGTGACCTCTAACATATCTTCATAAAATAAACTTTGTTGGTTCCAGTCAAGATGGCGGAGTAGTCGGTTCCTGGTGTCGCTCTCTCCCACAGAGCGACCAATTTGCAGCTATTGAGGAGCAGTGACAGAGGACCCGAGATCTGCACTGGATCAGACGGGAGCCGCCGGCTGTGGGGTGCCAAATCAGGTTGTTCCCCATTCTGGAGAGAGACTTTAGAGCTTCTGGGCGCACACACCTCAAGCCTGCCAGGCCAGAGAAGGCAGGCAGGGTGGGACTTCTGGTCCAGTCAGTCCATCCCCACCTCTGAGAGTGACTTAACAGGCTCTGAGCCGCCACACCCGGAGCCAGCTGAGCCAGAGAAGGCAGGTGGGGCAGAACTTCTGGCCCAGGCTGTCCTGCCACTGGGAGAGACTTAGCTTCAAGCCTCCCACACCTTGAGCCAGCCCATCCAGAGAAGGCAGGCCAAGTGGGACTTCTGGCCCAGGCAGTCCTGCCACTGGGAGAGACTTAGCCTCAAGCCTCCCATACCTTGAGCCAGCCCATCCAGAGAAGGCAGGCTGAGTGGGACTTCTGGCCCAGGCAGTCCTGCCACTGGGAGAGACTTAGCCTCAAGCCTCCCATACCTTGAGCCAGCCCATCCAGAGAAAGCAGGCTGAGTGGGACTTCTGGCCCAGGCTGGTTTCTGCTGCCCAGAAGCAGCAGTCTCTTCAGGATCCAAGCCAGACATCAGGGTGAAACAAGTGGACTGTGATACCCCTGGCCACAATAACAAAACACCAAAGGAAAGATACCAGCAATATGAAAAATCAAGAAAGTACATCACCACCAAAGGAAATTAATAACTCTCAAGCACTAGATCCTATAGAACAGGAAGTCTTTGAAATGACAGACAAGGAATTTAGAGTAACTATTGCAAGGAAACTAGATGAGATACAAGAAAACTCAGTTAAACAACACAATGAAATGAGAAAAAATACACAGGATCTGAAAGAAGAAATGTACAAAGAAATCAATGCCTGGAAAAAGAATGTAACTGAGATTGTAGAGCTGAAGAATTCATTCAGTGAAATAAAAAGCACAACAGAGAGTTTAACCAGCAGACTTGAACAAGCAGAAGAGAGAATTTCTGACCTTGTAGAGAGGCTGTTTGAATTATCACAGGTAGACCAGATAAAAGAAAAAAGAGTCCAAAAAATTGAAGAGAATCTAAGAGAGACAACTGACAACCTTAAGTGCTCAAATATCCAAATCATGGGTATTCCAGAAGGGGAGTAAAAAGGAAGTGGCACTGAAAACATATTCAATGAAATAATAGCAGAAAATTTTCCAGGTATAGGGAAAGTCACAGATCTCCAGATTCAGAAAGCCCAAAGATCACCAAACACATTCAACCCAAAAAGGTCCTCTCCAAGACATGAGATAATCAAACTGACAAAACTCAAAGACAAAGGGAGAATCTTAAAAGCTGCAAGAGAGAAGCAGCAAGCCACCTAAAAGGGAGCCCCAATCAGAATAACATCAGACTTTTCATCAGAAACCCTAAAAGCCAGAAAAGAATGGGATGATATATTCACAACACTGAAGGACAAAAATTGCCAGCCAAGAATACTTTACCCAGCAGGGCTATCCTTCTGAAATAAAGGACAAATAGTATATTTCTCAAACAAAAACTATGGGAGTTCATTACCACACGACCAGCCTACAAGAAATTCTCAAGGAAGTACTGGGTTTGATACCACAAAAGCAATCATCACTGCCATGAATATGCAAGAAAGAACAATACCTACCAGCAAAACAAAAATGCTAACAAAAGAGAAAAAAAATAGTTTATCAGCCAAAGAAACCAACAAATACAGAAGACAAACAGAAAATTAGAAAGAAAGGAACAAAAGATACTTAAGACATCTAAACAAAAATCAGTAAAATGCTAGAGTAACTCAACACCTTTCGATAATAACTCTAAATGTAAAGGGATTAAATTCTCCACTCAAAAGACACAGACTGACTGACTGGATTAAAAAGATGGACCCAACAATATGCTGTCTTCAAGAGACTCACTTGGCCCGTAAAGACACACATAGACTAAGAGTGAAAGGATGGAAAAAGATATATCGTGAAAATAGAAATGAAAAACAAGCTGGAGTAGCTATTCTTATATCAGATAAAATAGACTTTAAACCAAAAACCATAAAAAGAGATAAAGAAGGCCATTATATAATGATAAAAGGATTTATTCAACTAGAAGACATAACAATCATAAATATATACACACCCAACATCAGAACAGCCAGATTTATAAAGCAAATGCTATAGACCTAAAGAATGAGATAGACACTAATACCATAATAGCAGGGGACCTGAACACTCACTCTCAATATTGGACAGATCATCTAGGCAAAAATAAGCAGAGAAACACAAGATCTAAACAATACTTTAAGCCAGATGGACTTGGCAGATATCTACAGAACACTCCATCCAACAACGTCATTCTTCTCATCAGCACATGGAACATTCTCCAGGATAAACCACATGTTAGGTCACAAAGCAAGTCTTAACAAATTCAAAAAAATTGGAATTATTCCATGTATTTTTTTCTGATCACATTGGGTTAAAATTAGAAATCAATAATAAACAAAACTCTGAAAATTATACAAACACATGGAAATTAAACAACATTCTACTTAATGACATGTGGGTCCAAGAAGAAATTAAACAGAAAATCAAAAAATTTCTTGAAACTAATGAAAATAATGACACATCTTACCAAACCCTGTGGGATACTGCAAAAGCTATATCTCGAAAAACAATACCAAAGATCAATGAAACAAAAGGTTGGTTTTTTGAAAAGATAAATTAAATCGACAAACCTTTAGCAAGATTAACTAAGAAAAGAAGAGAGAAGACCCAAATAACAAAAATTAGAAATGAAAAAGGTGACATTACAACTGAGACCTCAGAAATGCAAGGAATCATTTGAGACTACTATAAACATCTATATGCCAGCAAATTTGAAAATCTGGAGGAAATGGATAAATTTCTGGATGCATACAAATTACCAAAACTGAACCAAGAAGATATAGAATATCTGAACAGATCAATAGCAATAAAAGAGACTGAAGCTTTTATCAGAAGGTTCCCAACAAAGAAAAGCACAGGACCGGGTGGGTTCACTGCAGAGTTCTACCAAATCTTCAAAGAAGAACTGATACCAATTCTCTACAAACTGTTTCAAAAGATTGAAACAGAGACCATTCTCCCAAATTCATTCTATGAGGCAAACATTACCCTGATACCAAAACCAGAAAAAGATACATCAAAAATAGAAAACTACAGCCCAATATCGTTGATGAATATAGATGCAAAAATCCTCAATAAAATACTAGCTAACAGAATACAGCAACACATACAGAAAATTATACACCACGATTAAGTGCGATTCATCCTAGGGATGCAAGATTGGTTCAACATATGCAAATCAATAAATGTGATACACCACATTAATAAAAGCAAAGACAAAACCACATGATCATCTCTATTGATGCTGAAAAAGCATTTAACAAAATTCAACATCATTTCATGATAAAGACTCTCTACAAGTTAGGAATAGATGGAAAGTATCTCAGCATTATTAAAGTCATATATGTTAAGTCCACTGCCAATATCATCCTGAATGGGCAAAAGCTAAAAGCTTTTCCCTTAAAAAACAGGAACTATACAAGGATGCCCACTCTCACCACTCCTATTCAACATAGTATTGGAATTACTAGCCAGAGCAATCAGAGAAGAGAAGGAAATAAAGGGCATCCAGATTGGAAAGGATGAAGTCACGCTGTCCCTTTTTGTGGATGATATGATCCTATATATTGAACAGCCTAAAGCTTCTATAAAAAAAAAAACTCCTAGAGTTCATAAATGATTTCAGCAAAGTTGCAGGATACAAAATCAACACCCCAAAATCAGTAGCATTTCTATACTCCAACACTGAACATGCATAAAAAGAAATCAAGAAAGCTAACCCATTTACAATAGCCACCAAAAAAAAAAAAAAAATGCTTAGGAATAAAGCTGACCAAGGATGTGAAAAATCTCTACGAAGAGAACTATAAACCACTGTTGAGAGAAATTAAAGAGAACACAAGAAGATGGAAAGATACCCCATGCTCTTGGATTGGAAGAATTAACATTGTGAAAATGTCCATACTACCCAAAGTAGAGTTTCCTTGAGAAAAAGCTATAACAAAGGTCTATGAGAGCTGGAAGGATAGATGAACCTTTTGAACCTCTCAGGGACAGACGGCATTTGAAACAAGACCTATTCGTTCTAGGATATATATTTTTTCAGGTACATAAGCAAGGGAATCCCCCCACCTTTTTAAAAAGCCAATTTCAGTTAGGGCTTTGTTTCATTGCAATCAAAAAAAATCTTCATGGAATAATTGGTGGCTTAGTATGAAATGTTAACAAATTGGGCCAAAAAACTAACTCTGGTATTAAATTATAGATGAAACAAAGCATGTCTCCTTTCTCAGAGAATACTAAAGTCTTTGTGAAGTTATTATCACATTCATTTTAATATTCTGCCATATTCTGTTTTATAACTAAATCAAACTCAGAACTCTTTCATGGGATTAAAGTAAATTCCCTTTTCAACTAGAATATAACAATTAAGAGACACAGTTACAACAGTTCTCTCCCTAGTGTTCAACAAACAAACATACATACATACTACAAACAAGCAGAAGAAGTAAATCAAATTTAACTAAAGCACATGTAATTCTCACCTTATGGTAGCGTGCCACCAGCCTACCCTCAGAATCAAACACCACATCCGTGTTGTATTGGTAACGACCATCGGGAGGACATTGAGGGTCACTGGCATTGCATGGCTTCTTGTCCCCAATATTTGCCACAACATAGATGGAGTTGTCCTTGGCCAGGCAGCTGAGTCTTTCTTGCACTGGTGTGTAGCCAAACCTAATTTAACAGATATTGCCTCAAACTTATATTTTAGTGATTTCTAAAATACCAAAGAGATATTTTATTTGGCTGTTACCTGTAACACAATAACCCCTAGGTCAAGAATCAACAGAAAAGGGCCAAAAACTCAACGTGCAGCAGAGTGCTCATCTTTATGAAAGCTGACCTATTGAAATATGCCAGGCTCCAAACAGCAGTGCAAGACAGAAGCACAGAAAAGAGGGAAGGGGAAGAGGAGGAGGGGAAGAAGCAATGTTTTCTCTTATAAAGAACTCCCAGGAAGGTCAATGAAGGGCTCGAAATTTGGCAGAATCTTCTAATGGGGAGGACTGTTTCTGTAATTCAAGCCGTAATCTTACAAATTTGCTGATATGATGTGTGGCTGGAAGCACAAATGCCAGGTGGCAGTAAACAGTTGGTCCCATGTAGATCATCCTCTCTAGAGAACAAATGTGACATTATGTAGTGGGAATAGAAACAAACAAACAAGCACTTTGATGGCAGGCTTACTCTCCTCATCTGTCAGATGCACGTAACAGCTTCCTTTCTGCCTCACGGGCCTTCATGAAAAATCCTGAGATACGTACAGACATGAAATTGTTTTCAATGTAATGCCAAATCCATCCACGTTGGGGATATTTATCCTAGAAATAAGAAGGGAATGTGACAAGATGACAGCTGGCTTCAAAGATTTCAAGGGTTTAATTAGAAGGAGATGGATCATGTATGTGAACGTTCTATAGAGTACGGAATATAGATGAAAGGAAGTCATAAGCAGGAAGATTTCAGCAGAAAATAAGATAAAAACTTTTAACCAACCAGCCCAGACTGTCAAATAAATGGATTCACTAGTCACCGAAAATATCAGTGTAATACAGCACATCCAAGTCCTCAGAGTCCATTCAGTTAGCATGGCTTATTGGAAATGGTTATTTTAATTTCAGCCATCTAATTACCAATTATGAGACCTAAAAACTCCTTTCTTCTGCCTCATATTTAAAATGCAAATAGTGACACTTACTACGTAAAGTGAGTGAGATAATGTGCATAGTATACCAGGTACAGCTCCTGGGACCAAGTGAGTGCTTGATAAATTAAAAAATGGTTATTTTGGGTTTTGTACTTATACAAAGGCAACCCAAGGTAGTGACGGCTTTATTGCTTTCAGAGGTTGTTCAGATTCTCTCCATATCTTTCAGCCCCTCTGCTCTGATGTTGAGCTAATCTTTGAATAAAAAGGACAGATTAATAATCTACTGATTTAGATCTTTTTTTCCTTCGGAAAAACAGGGAAATACTATCAATATTCATATTCATTAAGATCTTCAACAAGTCTATCATGTACTTTGTTTAGTTTTTCTTTTCTTGGCCAAGTAATTCAGGTTCTTCAGTTTTTCTTATTAGTTTCTCATGAAAAAAGCCCATGGAAGTGCTTGACATTTTAGCATTCTAAATAGTATTTAAACACACAAGGATGACTACATGGCCCTCTGTTATTTCTTTCAGGGATAAATGTGACTAGGGAAGAAACTGTGACTTTCTATCCAATATTACCATTATATTAAATACTGGATTATCTCCTTTCTATAACACAGAAAGTTTGCCATTTGAATAAGTGTCTGTAAGACTGCATAATGTAAAAGTTTCACCAATCACTTACCTTCAATTTAAAGTAATTCATCTAAGGCTAATTATCAGGTTTATGAATATCTTTTCCCTAGGAAAATCAATTTTATCAGCCCTGCCAAACAGAGTATATTTTAGTATAAGCCTCTCGAATTACAGCAAATAATGATTCTTTTCTATTCTGGAAAAAGCCTTATAAGCAAGTAGATGTTGAGTCATAGTTACACGGTTTCTGTAAACACAGACCATGCAACATTTAGAGAATATTTTGCCAGCGGTGAAAATCCCAGGATAAGGCTTGATTCACATAGCAAAACTCGAATGTTGTAGCATTGGACTTGCCTTTCCAGTCAATATCATCTGGTCAGAATTATTAAAGAAGCTCCTCTTTTTGCACAATGCATGTAGTTCTAAACAGGTGCATGCAAATCTAAATTTGCAAATTAAATTACTTCTTTAATGCATCAGTTTCATCATTTAACTTAAGGAATTACATATGAACTTTTAAAAAGTATGTACTTTTTTTTTACAGTTACCTGCACCTAAAGTAATCTATTTCATAGATCTATCTTATTTATTATACATATTTCCTTTAAGAAAGTTATGCCTAAGCTACAGCTACTAATAATTACTAAAATTTCTCTAGGGACAGAAACCAAAGTTCAGACTCAGATCCTTCTGTTAAAAAAAAAAAAAAAGGTAGTAGTGACAGCTAACATTGGAGAGAGCACTACAGTGCACAGATTCCATGTGTATTTGACTTTTATGTCTACTCTGTAAGACACTTATGTCTACTCTGTGAGAGAAAATTTTGTTATCTCTGTGACAGAGTTTGGGTACGGTGTCCCCCACAAAGCTCATGTTGAACTCTGATCCCCAATGTATCAGCGTTTGGAGCTGTTTGGGTCATAGGTGATGGATCCCTTATGAATACATTAATACCCTCCCTTGGGAGGAGCAGGCAGTGAGCGAGTTCTCATTTTTTTAGTTCCTGTGAGAGCTGGTTGTTTAAAGGACCCTGGCATCTCCCCCCTCTCTCTCTTGCTTCCTCTCGCCTTGTGATCTTGCACCTGCAGGCTGCTCTGCCATTTTCCACCACAAGTAATAGCAGCCTGAGGCCTGTGCCAGATGCAGCTGTCCCAGAATCTTAAGCCAAATAAACTTCTGTTCTTTATAAATTACCCAGTTTCAAGTATTCTGTTATAGTGACATAAAAATAGACTAACACACTCTATTTTACAGATAAATAAACAGAAATGTCAAGCATTTAGGTTACATGCCCCACATCAATCAGCTAGGAGTTGGTAAAATGTGGTTTCAGAAACAATGCGTACTTTTTCAAGTCCTGTGTAATTTCCATTCACCATATTGATTACATTGTAAATGACAGTGATAGCAAAACTCTTTGGAAACATAGACTCTCTCATCTTTTTTAACATTCCTATGAGGAGGCAGGTATTTATGGATGAACCGACTTACTTGTATTTGGGAACATCGGTCCTAGATATTACAACTTTACCACATTATTGAAAGCCAATGAAATACATTTAATATAAATTTTGTATATAAACAGGCAATTCTTTAAAGAAAACTGCAACAAATAACTAAACAGTCATTATTATCTCAAGGCACTTGTCAAGCAAGAGACATGCCAGATGACACACATCATGAAACTTTAGAAGCATCTAAGTCCAATGCCATAGACTATTTGTCATCAAAATTACTACTCAGGCTTAGTGAACTTGCTACTGGTATTTTTCTATATCACAATGTTTTGTTCAAGAATTAAAGACATTACCTTTGAGGATCTCTACATGGAATCCAGTTCACTTCAGAGTCTGGTATATCCTCCAGATAAGGGTAAATGCTCTCCCTGGTGAATACCCAACCATAGATTCCATCTTCTGGTGTCACAATGATATGTGCACCCTGCTCAAAAGAAATAGGAGCGAGAAAGTTTCTTGAAAATTCCAAATACCCACACTTTTACCAAGTTGCAAATCTCCTTTTTAATGTCCCAGCCAGTACATAAAAGGCAATACCTGCTTGGCTGCCAGCTTGACTGCTTTCTCCAAAACATCTATATTCTTGTTCATCAGGAATAAAGCTTCTTCTTTTGAAACAGGTGTTTCTGTTCTGTTTGGTAAGATAACAGCATGCTCATACACTGCAGCAATAAAAGTATCCAGTGCACCAACACTCAGGACAAAGAGGGCAGAAATGGCCACACATTTTGGAAAATGTGATATAATCATTACTAAAATTTAGTGATCTTTGAAAAACAAACTCAGATTCTTATATTTTGTATAACTGGAAAAACTTTTACATTAAATCCCTGCCAGAGACTGCTGTTTATATTTTCTCATGAATGTATTGCACAACACAGCACTGAGAAAGGATGTTGTGCAAGAAAACTGACAGCCAGAAGTGCATAACTGCATTGACTCAAATGTGCAGTGCTATTGTTGACACTGTTCAGAGGAAAAGCCAACTCTAAAAGCAGAATTAACCAGCCTACCAGATGAATCCACTTCCATCCAAAACACGCTGGCAGTTGAACTCTATTCCTTTAATAAAATATATATTCTTGGTAAGCCCATACTTCCATTAATAGGGCCAATATTGAACTGTTCTAAAAGGGAGCCACAACAGCAACAATTTGTTGAGAATTTATATACATGGCTGTGACAGACACAAAACAGAGAGTAAGACAAGCCTTAGTTTTAACTGAGGTCGCAAAATGACACAGGAGGGGATATATATACATATGCTAAAGATTGGGCACAATTGTTCATGAAAGATATATACTTGCTAAAGATTGGGCACAATTTTTGCAGTATTAGAGGATATTGGCAGAAACCATGGTTGACAATTTCTCTTGGAAAAACTGCCTAATGGTCTGAAATATTGAAACTTTAGCTGAACACTTCATAATACATAGACAGATTATAACATGTGCTATGGACTGAATGCTCCCTGCCTTCCCCCTGCCCCCGCCAATCTCATTAAAGCTTAAATTGTGTCCTCCAAAGTTCCAGGTATTAGAAACTTGGCCTCCACTGTGGCTGTATTTAGAGGGTGGGAAATCCTACTATGATCATTGAAAGGTGGGGCCTTGAAGAGGCGATCACATTGTAAGGCCATGTCCTAGTTCATATGCAAGGTTCTGAAGGTTTTAAAATGAGAGCAAGTGAGAGTCTCTATCTTTTTGCTTCACTAAATTCACCATGTGATAACCGGAGTTTCTGTAGTCACCACCAGGACAAGGCCCTCACCAAATGTGTTCCCTGGACTTTGGACTTCCCAGACTCCAAAAATGTAAGCAATAGATATTGTTTCCTTATAAATTACCTAGTTCCATGTTTGAACATTGCAAATCTAACATTCTTTTTTTGTGTTGACATGCAGTTTACTTTGTTTATCTTCTACAGCGTAAAACAGTAACTCCAATCCTGCTTCCATATGACTATTAGATAATTCAAAGAACTCTAAATTCTCTCTTAATTCTTTTATTTTTTTTTTTTAGACATACCATCCTTCTAAGTTCCTTAAGAGCAGGGGCCACGTTACAATTCTCTGCTGCTCTTATGAAATTTTATACTGTGCTAAGCTCTGTAAATGTTTTCTGATTTGTTAAACTCAATTTCCTGCCCTAGTTTTGAATTGAAGCCCCCTATTTGAATACAAGTTGATTTAAAATGTAAAGAGTTTATTTTAAGGTTTAAATCTTCTGTTCTAGAATCATTAATGATGGTTCTCTCTCTCTTAGGATTCTTTCTTATTCTTATCTCTCACCTGATCTAGGGAAACTTGTAGGTTTTGAAGATGTGTGTCTTTTTTGTTTGGTTCAATCCTACAGTTCAACATCCCTCAGTTCCAATAACCTTTTCTATTATCCAAATATGTCTTCTCCCAGATCCCCTGGTGTGTTTTTATGTGTCTTCATGCCCTGAAATGATTTCCTTCAGACATAAATTCACTTCAGAAAAAATATCTGAGGACAAAAAGAAAACTTTGTAAGGACAGGTGTATTGCTTTGTGATGAGAAGAAGAAAAATATTTTTATATTTCGAGTTGAAATTCTAACTCTGGTCTTGGTTCACTTGACTTTCTGAATAGATCAGAAGGAAACACATGGGAATTCCCCTTCATTCTCCCAGTCCTTAATTCCAGAAAATGTACCCATTTTTTATTATGTTGAAATCAGAAGAAACTTGGATTCAATATCTTGTTACCAAATGTGGTTAGTAATGCCTTTGCTTCATACATGTATAAAGAATCAGGATGGCAGAAATAAATTATTTGAAACATGGTATTTGTGGGGTTTTTTGGTTTTCTTTTTTGTTTGTTTTTGTTTTTAATTTTTGTTTATAATCTAAATGACAGTTTGAAATTATTGTGGGGTTAGGAAGTTTAGAGTCTGATGTTTTGCATTAAAATAAATATAATTCTGCTTTAAATATGTAAGGGACAAATTTTTAAAGGGGAGAAAAGACTCTGGAAGAAAACCTCTAAGAATTATTGGCTCTCCCCAAGTGTTTATTTCCTATATTCATTGTAAAACCTCCTCTCCATTCCCGTCCTGACTATGTGAGAAAAAATTAGTCTTACAGACCATCCATTGGTTTCTCTGACCCCACTCCTCCCACCCTAAGCTGCAATCAATACTATAAACCATTTAAGTTTCCTTCACCATTGGTTTCATCAATTAAGATGTTATTCAAGTGTATATCAAATTAAGGCAGACACTCAGAGCCTTTCATCATTCCTGTTCTTAGCTAAAATCACTCTCCTTGCCACATTTTAACATGATCCTGGAATGATTCCTCACCAAATCCCACCCTTCTGGCTCAAGTTCCTTAACTCTCCAGTCCTGTTTCTACTCCTTTCTCTGAACTGTTAATACACTTATGGTCAGTAGTCACATTGTTGTTAATTGTCTTCCAATCCTTCCTCTGCCCTCTCTCCCCCACAGCAGATCCTTTTCTGCTTTATACGTTCAACTACTTTCTACCAACTGATAACTATTCTATATCTTTAGCTCCAACCTCCATCCTGAACTCCAGGACTGTTTATTCAACTCGATAGAAACCTCCACGCATTCCCACCAAGCATCAACCCACCTGCCAGCCTCCCCTCCCTTTACTGCAAATGACTGCCGTGCCCCTATCTAAGTCTATCCCCTATCCTTCTGTGCTGGATCCCGAGGACATTGCTCTAGAAGTTCTCTCTTAGTGCTTCAATTCTTCTCTCTCTGTTGGATACAATAAACTACAAATATCCTGTTATATTTCCTACCTTGAAAAGAAAAAACTCACAGTCTGACATCATCTTCCAGTTCCTCTCCCATCTCCCAGCTCCATTTTACAACAGAATTCCTACACAGGGTTGTGTATACTCCCTCTCTCAATTCTTTTCCTCTCAACAGGATTTTACCCCCTGACTTCACTGCCCTGTCAAGGTTACCGTTGATCTCCACATGACTAAATCCAATGGTCAATTCTCAGCTCCACCTTACTTGACATCTTAGCAGAATTTGACATGGCTGCCACTGTCGCATTCTTGATGCACTTTCTTCCCATAATCCCCTGGTTTTCCTTCCTCCTTTTTGGTTTTTGTATTTGTTTTGTTTTTGTGGGCTTCTTTTATTTTCCCCTGGTTCCTTCTCATCATTGCTGACTTCTAAACACCGGTATGCCGTAGGGCCCAATTCTTTTTTTTTTAAAATTTTATTTATTATTATTATTTTTTAAAAATTTTATTTTGTCAATATACAATGTGGTTGACTATCATGGCCCATTACTGAAACTTCCCTCCCTCCTCCCTCTCCCCCCTCCCACCCAACAATGTCCTTTCTGTTACGCTTGTCATGTCAACTTCAAGGAATTGTAATTGTTGTGTCTTCCCCCCCCCCCCGGTTTTTTTTTTTTGTGTGTGTGTGTGTGAATTTATTTATTTATTTTTAGCTCCCACCAATAAGTGAGAACATGTGGTATTTCTCTTTCTGTGCCTGACTTGTTTCACTTAATATAATTCTCTCAAGGTCCATCCATGTTGTTGCAAATGGCAGTATTTCATTCGTTTTTATAGCTGAGTAGTATTCCATTGTGTAGATATACCACATTTTCTGTATCCACTCATCCGATGATGGACATTTGGGCTGGTTCCAACTCTTGGCTATTGCAAAGAGTGCTGCGATGAACATTGGGGAATAGGTATACCTTCGACTTGATGATTTTCATTCCTCTGGGTATATTCCCAGCAGTGGGATAGCTGGGTCATATGGTAGATCTATCTGCAATTGTTTGAGGAACCTCCATACCATTTTCCATAGAGGCGGCACCATTTTGCAGTCCCACCAACTATGTACGAGAGTTCCTTTTTCTCCGCAACCTCGCCAGCATTTATTGTTCAGAGTCTTTTGGATTTTAGCCATCCTAACTGGGGTGAGATGGTATCTCAGTGTAGTTTTGATTTGCATTTCCCGGATGCTGAGTGATGTTGAGCATTTTTTCATATATCTGTTGGCCATTTGTATATCTTCCTTAGAGAAATGCCTACTTAGCTCTTTTGCCCATTTTTTAATTAGGTTGCTTGTTTTTTTCTTGTAAAGTTGTTTGAGTTCCTTATATATTTTGGATATTAATCCTTTGTCAGATGTATATTTTGCAAATATTTTCTCCCACTCTGTTGGTTGTCTTTTAATTCTGTTAATTGTTTCTTTTGCTGTGCAGAAGCTCTTTAGTTTGATATAATCCTATTTGTTTATTTTTCCTTTGGTTGCCCATGCTTTTGGGGTCATATTCATGAAGTCTGTGTCTAGTCCTACTTCCTGAAGTGTTTCTCCTATATTTTCTTTAAGAAGTTTTATTGTTTCAGGGTGTATATTTAATTCTTTAATCCATTTTGAGTTGACTTTAGTGTATGGTGAAAGGTATGGGTCTAGTTTCATTCTCCTGCATATCGATATCCAGTTCTCCTAGGGCCCAATTCTTGGAAGTCTTCTGTTCCTTTCTACACTGGCTCCCTAGGTGATTTCATCCATTTCACAACTTTAGATGCCACCTACATTATGATGACTCACACATTTCTATCTCTAGCTCAGACCTCTCTCCCCTGAGCTCCAGACTCTGGTGTTCAGCAACAGTCTACTCACAATCTCCACTTAGGTATATAAAGGCATCTCAAACCAACACAAACAAATCGGAACTTCTGACCTTCTCCTCCTGATGCTCTTTCACCTGGAGTCTTTCAGATCTCAGTTAATGGCTTCTCTAATCTTCTAGGTGTTCAGGCTCTTTCTCTTTCACCCTACGCGTATTCAATCAGGTGTTCTTTCACGACTACACTGTGGTCCAAGCCACCATCATCTCTAGCCTGGATTATTCCAAAATGCTCCCACCTGGTTTTTGTACTACTTCTTCTACTATTGCACAACAGCAGTTAGAAGATCCAGTAAAAATGGAAGACTAATTGTGTCAGTCGTTGCTCAAAACCTCTCAATGGCATCCTACTGTGCTCAGAGTAAAAGGCCAAGTTCTTTTTTTTTTTTTTCTGGGTTATGGAGAGTTTATTTTTAATTTATAAAGACAGTAATAACATGATTATATTTGTATTTTAGAAATATCATTGATAACAACATGGTTGCTGACTTTAAGGGGGAAAAAACCCTAGAGTCTGCCAAATGAATTAGATGTTGGCTGGATCACCCAGAGTTCACTTGTAGAAAATGTAACCCAATCACGGCATATGTCATTAATTTTATACTCTGAGAGCTAAAAATAGATTTAGGGTATCACAGTAATTTATGCCCATTTAAAAAACAGACTCGTTAAATAAAGTAATGGTCCTTGTTGGAAGAAATGACACCACCTGAGAGAAAAAGAACTGACAGACTTCATAGAAAATTATAGAAATATCACATTTCAGTCAGAAATTAGTACAACATTAAGCAAATTTGAATAAAAGCAAAAGGAGAATTGTGATGGTAGAATCAAAGGTATAATAAATGCTCCACAGCAATGCATAAATTCTATAATATAATAACTATAACTATAGTAAATATAAGTAAATAAATGAAATGTATTATGGACTGCAATATTCTCCTGCTGCTTTTATTAAAAATGACAGATCTAGGTAGAACACTTTAGCTTATGAAATAGAAAGCAACTGTGACTTTTATCATTGTGAGTTATCAAAACCAGAGTGAGTGAGCGTGTATGTGTATGTGTTAGTGCACGGTAGTGTCTTGGCAAAAGTGGCTTGGACATAAGGAGAGGTGCAGTGCATAAGAGGTGATAAGATAGAAAGTAAACCTCTTTCAATACATAAGAAGAGTAAAAAAGGAAGAAAAAAAATTTCTACAGGACATTGAATTATGCGAGCAGTTTAATGGATCCTGTTTGCTCTCAGATTGATCTTATTCACCACTGTTTAGAGTGGCTGCTGTACTCATTTGACAGTTATGGGAATAATTAGGTATTTTCTTTACTGATCTGGTTTAAAATGTCACACTGCTTGAAAGTTCCTGCAGCTTGTCAGATTGTGTCAATTCTCTTCATTTTTCTAGTGAAGAGAATAGAGCAGCCCTTTCTTTTTTTTTTTTTTTTTTTTTTTTTAAGTTTTATTTTGTCGATATACATTGTGGCTGATTATTGCTCCCCATCACCAAAACCTCCCTCCCTTCTCCCTCCCCCCCTCCCCCCCAACAATGTCAAAAGGCCAGGTTCTTACAATGCCTGCAGGGCCCACTAGGATCTGGCCTCTTATTACTTCTAACAACAACTCCTGCTACTCTTCCCTGAGTTCACTCAGCTCCAGGTGTGTTGACCTTTTTGCTCTTTCTCAAGCATGTTCCCAGGGGCTCTCCTGTCTCCACTACCATGAAAGGATGATTACAATTATCTTATTCTTGGCCATCTGCCTTTTGAATTTCCCTTTCCACTCTATCCTCCAAGTCACCGTCAAATTTATTTATTTATTTTAACTCTTTAGTCCCTCATGGCTACTTGAGTCTAAAACTTTTCAATGGGTCTCCCTCTCTCAGCTTTAGGATGAAGTCCAGACTTTGCTTGTGCTTCAGTCATTTGGCCCTTGCCTATCTCTCCAGTCTCATTTTTTTTACACTGTCTGTCCTGTCCTTCCTCCCTGCATTCTCCTCTTCCCCAATAAGTTGGATTCTGCTTGAAGCATGCTGTTCTTCTATGTCTTTGTATTCATGACTGACTCCACCTAGAATGCCTTGATTAATTCAGTCAGCTGGCCTATGACATTTTCCTAGCTTTCCAAGGTAGAATTGATCTATTCCTGGTCCTTGCATTGATCACAACACTAGCGTAATCTATGACTTTATTATATTAAATGAAAGGCTTGAAAATGCTTAGCACAGTGTGAGGCATATTCTAAATGCTCGGTATTTGGTTTCTATGACAATGAGTGGTAATGATGATGGTGTTGGTGACGCTCGGTCTCCTCCTCTATACTGAGATCTTTAAGAAACAGAACTTTTGTTTTATTCATCCTCACTGCCCAGCACTGGGCTTGCCTGACATCTAAGAGGCATCCCCGAAGTCTTCTAACTTCTTAAGATGCACAAAGAAATGCATACGAAGATGCTCAAAGAAGCTCTATTTATAATAGGAAATAATAGTAACAATAATTATAATAAACAAATAATCAGAAAAGTAGAAAATCTAAACATCTGTTGAACTGGACCAAAGCACAAATCCAGGTCCAGGGACAAATTATCATTAAAACTGATGACTCAGAATCAGCGAAGATTGCTTCTTGGTTCAGCTCATTACTGACAAATCACATAAGCACCACAGGGTATGCGTTCACGGATGTAAAAGGCCACCAAACCTGTGTTTTCACAGAGGCAGATGCTAAGTTCATGACTTTTGTAGCCATCGTGGAGTGAAGAACATACCGCCTCAGAGAAAGTCCCACAATGGGCAGGCTGCCTTTTACCTGATGGCTGGTTGAGAGATCACGACAACATGCCTGGGTGTCATGGTTGAATGCTTCTATGTTTTCTTTGTTAGAACATCATCTGTTTACCCATGATTTCCATACAGAAGGCCTGCCCATGCTCACCACATTCATCAGTAGGAGCTTGAACAAACAAATAATGCTTTAATCACTATCTCAGGCAAGAGGAAGCCAGGAAAACAGAATCCACACCAACTATTTTAAGAAAATTTAATGTAAAGATTTGGCTGACTAAGTGTTTGATGAATTAAGGGCAAAGAAGGAACACTGGAGTAATGCAGAGATAGTAACTGCAGGAAGCAGCTACCACTTCTAGTGTCAGCCAACAAAGAAGAAGACAGTGTGAGAAGCTAGAAACTTGCCAGAGGACCCTGTGGAGCTAAGGCTCAGACATCAAAGGAAGGGAGCTCTCCAGCTGCTGCCAACAGCTCAGATCATCAGAGGGCTCCCATGGAGCTGGAACTCAAACCTCTTGAGGTGCTACTATTTTGTTTGTTTGCTTGTTTTTGTAAAAAAAAGGTTTTCATGTTTATTTGTAATTATAACTTACATTACTCCAACAGAGAAGCCCCATTGCTGTGTTCTAATTGTTAGCCATTACACTCTACAAAAATAAACCCAAGCTTTTACAGTAACTTAATCTCTATTTAAAGGGTTTTAGTTACCAAGGTGCTTGTTTTCAACAAAATGTCCTGTCAATCAGAAGGACCTTGCAAAAGAGACTGGCTCATTTCCAGTGGATGAGGACACCAAAGTGTTCAGCCAGAGTCCAACACCGATTCACCCAGGGCAGAGGCTGACAGGGACAGGACAGGAGAGACAGGGGGATACCACAGGGGATTGTCCTGGGCTAAGACCCCCAAACTCAATGCCTGTGGAAGCCAGGCTCCTTGCGATAGCTATGGAGCTAAATTTCAGGTTTCCTTTTCAGTACTCTTGAGTCCTTCCAATCCACCCACCCTTTTCAGCACCTAATCTTGACAATGTCTCTCTGGACATGTCAGACTAATCTGGTTCATTATACAGCATGATCTGTGGAACACCCCCTTTCCCTGCCATTGGCCTCCCCGCTCTCATGCCCATCCCTGTGCTGGTTCCAGCACCCTTCTTGAGGAGGTACCGGTTGGTACTGGTACTTTTGAAAAAGAGCAATGATCCTGGTTCTGAGAGGGTGGGAAAAAAATGGAAACTAGAGGTAATTACTACTGGAACAAACTGCTGCTGCTAAGTACAATAACTAATTTCAGGAAGATGCCGATAGGTGAGCAAACAGGAGCAGGTCCCTTTCTTCTTCCAACTTTCAGTATCCCTCTAGTGAACCCTATTGGCAGAACTTCACAGGAATCCAGCCGGCAAAGGAAAAACATGTTTGCCTAGTCCCAGTGGTGGCATCACAAAGAAGGTGGCTGGGTGAGAGACCATTACAGCATGCCTGTGTCCACATCGCATCACGGTGGAATGCTTCTACATTTTCTTTGTTAGAACATCATTTGTTTACCCAAGGATTAGGGTGAGTTTGGAGCTGAGGGACCAGAGCTTAATAATCAGCACATCCATAAAACTGTGCACCATACAACAGGGAAAATGGAGGATATAGAGCAATGCTTATTCACGTGGGTTAAGTTCAGAGTGCTGAGTATAAACATAGAAAATATGAAGAATATGTATAATTTACCATATATACAAATTTCAAAAACATGCAAAATAGCACTAAATAGGGACATGTACATATGTAGTAAAGTACCAAGAAGCCATGGGAACGATCCATGAAAATCTTAGGACAGTGATGTCCTGACTGTGAAGGAGACAAAGAAAGGGGGAAAATTCAATGGAGGGGAGTGGGGCACAAGAGGCTTCTGCTCTGTTCCTGATGTCTTATTGCATAAGCTGGGCAGTGGGTACGTGAGCGAGTGTGTTATGCAATCACCTATAAGTTTCTGTGTGTCAGAAACATTTGCATTAATTTTTAAAAAATAACTTGGGATATGCATTTGTTTTTTCATAAGGGAATGCTTCATAAGGAAACTCCACCAGGCTTTGATATTTCTAAATCTGAGTCAGGCTCTTCCTTTTGGTCCAGTACAGCTTCCCTCCTCTCTTTAACTCCGTAGGACAAAAGCTATGCATTGTCCTCTATGGAGCTACTGCTGCCCACCCCGTTTTTTGAGGTTATAATGACCAATACTAGCAGAGGAGTGGTACCAAGCCTTTAAAACAGCCCCCTCCTGAAGAAAAGCAGGAAGGCCCTTTGCATTTAGAGGTTGTGAGCAACTCACTATGTGGAATTGGATCAGGGTGATAAACAAGGAAGTGCATATGTCCAAGTGACGGTAACCCAACTCTAAGCAATTGAGTAAACAAAATGACACCCCTTGGCTCACAGAACTGGAAAGTCCAGTAGAATACTGGTTTTACCTGGCTGGATCCAGGTGCTTAAATGATGTCTTCATTGCTCACTGGCTCTGATCTCTTTTGTCCTAAACCTTGGACATAGACTCTTTCCAATTTGCCTTGAAGTTGGCTCCTAGGGGCCCCAGATTTAATCGTCTCTTGTGCCCTCACAGAAGAGAATGCTTCTCTTCCAGTTGTTCAATCGAAAGTCCCAGGGAGGACTCTCACTGACCTGTCTTCAGACATGTGCTCAGCCCTGCAGTTCTTGGGCCCAGCAAGTCTGGTCTGTGATTGGCAGACCTGGGCCATACACACACCCTGGAGCCAGGAGGCATGATCCCCAACCAAACCACATGTAATGAGTTGCCTTTGAGAAAGAAGGGGAGAGGAATCCTGGCAGAGAGAAACAACAGACACTGCAGGAAGCTATAAAAGTTTCCGATCAGCCGTAAAAAAGAATGAGATTGTACCATTTGCAGCAACGTGGATGAGACTGGAGAAAATTATTCTAAGTGAAACAACCCAGGTGCAGAAAGAGAAATACCACATGTTCTTACTTATAACTGGGAGCTGAATCCATAAGTAAACAAATGAACAACAAAAAGAGACAGAGAGAAAGAAAGAAACAACAATTACAGCAACACGTTGAACTTTTGGAAAACCAAAGTGGAAAAGGGGAGGGGACGGGGAGGGAGGGGGACTAATGAGGAATTGGTCAACAGAGACAAAGAATGACTATGTATTGTAATGACGAATAAGCTAACTATACTGATCTAACCACCACACATTCTACACAATTATCAAAAATCAGCATTGCACCCCATAGGTATGCACATTAAAAAAAAAAGTTTGAGTATAACTCCTGACTCCCTTGATCATTTTTACCTTCTTTCTGGGAGAATCAACTCAATGAAGGCAGAACAACTCTCATTTTGAAGATCCTCAGGCTCCTTAATGTCTATTGTCCTTATACCTTTTTCATTTCTTCTTACATCTTTTGTTCTTCCACTTAACTTCTTATGCTATTACTCTATCACCTTTTCCAATACATCTGGATTCCTTCCAAATCAGTGATATGTTTATGAGGCACAAGTTGGGACTTTACAATAAGGCACATGTCTGACCTCCAACTACATGCTTCCTACTTCTTTTTTTGTATGGTTGATTGTATGTTCATATTACACGTCTCCCAGCAGGAGTGATTGTAACAATTTCTTACATGTCATCTCCAAATGACAATGCTCTCACTAATTCACCAATAATACTCCACATATCACTAAGATGCTTAAATTTAAATCGATCCATGGTCATATTGGAGGTGTGATCTGAACAATAAAAGATTTTTATTTCACCCAGTAGGATCTACAGAATTATCATGTCCCAAATACAGAGCCAACACCCATTCTGGGCAGTGCCTCTTTTTCTCTGTTCTTAGCCATTTTTTCAGTTCATTCAAGCACTATTTTTCCAGACACTGAGCTATACATTAGAAATACATCAAAGATGAGTAAACATGATTTCTGTCCTGAAGAAGCTCAGTTTAGTGGTAAATATATCAAATGTGATGATTTTTCCAAGAATGAAGTGTAAGGGCTCCTCAGGGCACAAAAGCAGCTGTTTTCCACTTGTCTGTAGGCAGTATTGTTTCTTAGATGCATGCCGGGGTTTTGAGTCAGTTGGGATGAGGTCAAATAATAAGTTAGTAAGTAGTTCTCTACTTATTGGTTGTTTTGACCTTCGAGAACTCATTGATCCCTGAACTTTAGTGTCCTTGTCTGTAAAATAAGGTTACTAATACCAATGCCATGAGGGTTGTAAGAATTTATAATGGATATAAATTCTTGTAGAAATAAAATATTTTAGGTTTTTCTTTAAAATATACCATTTCCTATATTTTAAATTAAATCTTAGATTTCTTTAGCTCTGCCTTTTCTGATTCAGTTCTAGCAAATGGAACCTTATCTGTAACCGTGAAGTTGCTATTGTCAACCTCTTAATTATAGGTAAGGGCAGGCTAAATACAGGTGAATAAAGTGATGAAAACCCTAACAACAAAACCATTGAAATATATCTACTAAGGTAGGATGCCAAAAACATTGCAAGTAAAATCCTGTTCGATAATTGGTAACCAGGGAGTGTCCTCATAAAGTTGTCTATGAAAACCCCCATTTAAGCCTTCTGGACTTCAGATATGTCTGTTATGTCTTCTTTTAACATATAAACACTTTTTGGCGCACTAGCCATCATGGATAACTATATTTGAAATTTGTACTTCTAATTCTAAAAGACATATAAAGTTATCATTTTTCTTTATCATAAAAAAGAGTATTGTTCTCCTTTTCTGCCTCTTTTTTCTTTGTTCATAAATGGTAAAAAAAAAAAAAAAATCAGTGACTCTGCTAGGGACCTTATCATCAAACAATGCATATGAGTCTTATAATTAGCAATTTCCCAGAATGTTTTCATTATTTATTAATTATGATATCAAAAATTTCAATTATAATGTATAATAACCTTAGTATAAGAAATCCTGAGTCTCCAGCTAATGGACTGAAATTCAAGAGTTCAGTAGGAATAGATGAAGGGTACAGTATTTTGGAAAAAATTAACTTTTGGAGATGCAAAATGAGAAGTGCATAGAGGAGCAGAAAAGCAAAGGCTTATAACTGATCAAAGCTGTCACCAGGGTTGTTCAATTCACATTTACATAAAATAAATGTAATAAATGTGTTCAATTTACCTTTACATAAAATAAGATGTCATAAGACTCTTAAAAACAAGTACATTGAAATTGTCCATTTCACCCTCACTATTTTTCTCTTTTGACTTATCTTCAAGTGGCCTGAAAATTTTCTAAGAAGATGGTGAAATATCTTCTTTCCCATTCCAAGTACTTTCTGTCTCCAGCTGCATGCTCAAGAAATCCTCCATGGTTGTCACTGTTTCTACATCCAATTGTCTTTGCAGGAATGCCTTTATTAGAAGTAGCTGTGGTCGACTGAGAGTGCATGCATGTGTGTGTGTATGTGTGTGTGTGTGATAACCATATTTACCTAAGCAGACATCCACCTTCGAGTTTCTTTTAGAATATTATCATCTGTCTAGGAGAGATTGTCAGAATAAACAGAATTTAGGAAAGAGGTCAAAAAGAAAGAATGTCACTGGAAATCACATGTGTAGACAAAATGAGCTAATACCACGAGAACAGGTCAAAATGCAAAGAAAGAATAAGAGCAGAAAGTAGGGGCAGTGGTAATTTCAGGGTAGGCTGTGAGTATATTACAGATAATATCTAGAGCATTGTTTACTGCCTCCAGAGAGAACCACAGGGGATGTGAGAACTAACACAAAATTTGAAAGTGAGACAAAAGATGGTTGGTTATCGGTGAAACCGGACTTTGACGTTAGACTAAAAACTAGAGAGCTTTTCCCTCAGATGCATTTCCCTAAATTAAGACCAAATCAGACTATGCTTAGGTTGTCTGGTAAAATAAAATTTGCATGTGAAACAACTGTGGACAGATGGGTTAAAATGTTGCGGTGCAAGCAATTTTACAATTGAGCCTAAGTGCTCTTTATTTCCTTTGGAACTTGATGCTTTCATTTTTTGTTTTTTAATGAATTGAGGCTCAGCTGAAAGCTCTAAGCTTGAATCAAAGGAAAAACTGTCCCTTAGATTCTTTTAGAAGCTCCTTCCTTGTACCTTACTCAAACCAATGGGTTTAAGGTCAGCTGCAGACTTCCAGTCAACACCTAAACTTCTGCAAGTGAAACATCATTGCTCAAGAGTCTCAACAGGAACAGCAAAACAACTACACAACATCTGACTTCCTCAAACAAAACTCAGCAAATCTGAAATGTTCCATATTTTATGAAAAGACAGAAGAACACACATTTTGGTGATTATGTTATTTGGACTATATATATAGATGTATATTCATCACAGCTTTAAAATTATGATCTTTGATGTTTCAATGTTGGACACAGGAAACACATATGTGCCGGAGACCAGCTCCAGTTGAGTTGGGGGTCCTTGAAAAAGGGATGAGGAGACGGCAAAAATAACAAACACAGGCAGAGACCTCGGTTCCTTTGAAGCACGTTCTCACCCTGCGGGCTGTCAGCGCTGTCGCAGCCAAAGCAGCTAAAGCAGCTGAAGCAGCCTTCAGACTGAAAACAGCATTTTTATTTGTTACACAACACGGGGGGCTTAATGTGGGCATTTTAACTACATAAACCTTTAAAATTATTAAACCAATAGTTAAACGGAAACTTTTCTTAAAATTACGTCAATTCTCATAAAACTAATAATCCACAAGGTTAAATAAAACTCGGTGGTCAGCCAGTTCTTTCTGGTGATTGTATCTGTTGTGGTCAATTAGTCCGTGACTCGCTGTTCTTGACGTTTCTCACCATTTTGTTTCTTTTCTTCTTGCCCTCGTATTAACCTTAAACTTATTACTACCAGCAAGCATAAATTATATGTCTGACTCAAAATTGAGACGGCAGCGATTGCGGTTTCAAAATGTTAAACAAACCTTATATATATTTTTAACTTTGATTTAATGATTCTCATATTTCTATAGGCATGAACCTATTGTTCATTTGGAAAAGGAATAAAGGATATTTGAACAGCTTTATCATGCATGTACTTAATATAGTGGCTGTGTGGCCCAATGTAAAGTGTCAAAGTGCACAGCACCATCTCTCACAAAACCAGGTGCATTCTAAATTCTATCTATAATCTTTATTTTTAGGAGGGAAAGTTGTGCATCCCAATATCTTACTAAGATGTTTTTATTTAACTTAGGACACCAATGAGTAACAGGGTTTCTACGCATACTTTCTCATAAACTTAATTTTTTCTATAGTATCTTTTTCCATTAATTCCAACCATTCTCTTACCATTAATGTAATCCCCTGTAAATGACGTTTGCCAACTTAAGTCATATTTAGGACGGCCCCTAGGAGGGTACCAAATTTTTCCTTTTCCCATTTTATAATCCTTATAACCATTTACCCAGATGGTGGGTAGAGGATGGGGATTTCTATTGTTTATTAATTTCTTTGGTAAAAACAATTGCTCATGGCTATTCATAAGGTGTTTTTAAAATATCCGTTGGTGTAATAAATTGACTCGAAAGGGACAATTTGGAATTGTTCAATCTTCCCGGATCTTTTGTGGGATAATCTAATTTTATGACAACAACTGTTTGTGTGTCCTTTTTTGCATCTTTTGGAAACTCAGGAAACTGCCACACTGACCAAAACATCAAAAGAGAAAGCAAAAGCAGCACCACTATACCAAGGCGGAGATCTTTACAGTGAAAGCAAGTGCTGGTAGCCGTGGCCCTGCCAGCAGCTCTCCCTCCGGGGCCTTGCCAACTTGGAAAGGGCAGCCCAAGCTATTCTTTTCAAGACCCCGCCTTGGCATGGACCACGCCACATATGCTCTTCTCAAAATTAAACACAAAACATGTTTCACTTCCATATTCCTTCTCTTAATAGTTCCACTAGATTATAGAAGTAGTCTTAATTTCTCGTGCATTTTAGTAGAATATTCAAATTGAATCCATAAGTAGATTTATGACAATATATAAAAACAAAACCTAAATGCCTCAATTGTGATTTTTTAATGTAAGAATGTTAGACTTAAGGCTGGCTGGTTAGCTCAGTTGGGTAGAGCATGGTGCTGATAACACCAAGGTCAAGCATTTGCATCCCCATAATGTACAGCCACACACACACACACACACACACACACACACACACACACACACACACACACACACACACACACACACACACAAGTTGGACTTACAAATAATTTTGGAGATAAAAATCAGAAAAAAAATCTGAAAATTAGAAGTCATCTTTTTAATTTTAGTAATATCTGTAGTAAATGATCACTAGCAGATGCACTATTATACTTCAAGTAGTATGGTATATATGTGTCTTGAAAAAAGTAGACTGCCTGATATTGAAAATAGTATTACCATTAACAGTCATAGTCTTTGAGTTATGGGATTTGTGCCTGTTAAATCATACCATAGTCTTCCAGTGGGGCTATGAATGCACTGGGCCAGGTCTTTTTCAATATAAATGTGGAATATATATCATTTCTTCTAGCACATCTCCAAACAACTTTCATTGTTAAGATAAATTTCAACATTGCCATCTGATTAGAAAGCAAAATTTCACCTAATCATTAGCACAGAAAACTAGGTGAGTTCAAATTGTCTTTAATGTGAAAGGAAATTCAGTCATAAACTTCTCAATTTCCATCATCACTGTTCTCTTCATGGGCATGGCTATTTTTACAATGGCCCTGCAACTCCTCACTTTCTGTCTTCTCACACAAAAAAGCACACATGAGGTCTTACAGCAGATAAAGCTGGAGCTGGGGTTTGATTCTCATTTATCTTACTTGTACACCCATGCTCTTTCCATTACACTACACTGCAACATTTCAGAGTAGCCAAAAAAAGGACAAAATTACTATACTACTTTGAAATAATCCTTGATGAGAAAAATATATATTTAGGAATCATCAGTCTATACTACTGAGATAGCTCTTCAAAGTTTCTTAGTAAACTTGGGAACCTGATAAACATATTTAGCAAAATATATGATACAAAAATGAATGTGATAAAGAGATGTCTTATACCATTACAACATTTTGCCAAGTTACAACCATTAATAATGTGGATATTAGTAGGTAAGTTACTGCTGAATTGCTGGTCCCACATGACTTGTAAAACGAGTCCTTTGTGTACCACCTCCCAAACAGTGACACTGTTAGAATAGGCCCAGATGGTCCATTTTTGTTTACCAAACGCCCATCTTTTATCACCTAAAGAAAAGAAGGGAAAAGTACAGTCAGCTTTATTAAAATATACATTGCAAGCAAACTAATGATTTTGAAACCATCCCAGATATAAAGGTTGATCAAATTGCTCCTGCTTGGGGAGGGAGGAATAGGCTTGGCAGGTTATTTTATATTTAATGAAAATTAGAGCAATTCAAGAGGGCCCAAAATTTGAGTTTTAGCAGTTGAATGTAACTGTTAATGAAAAGTCAAAATCATCAGGAATTAGAGAGGTATATATCACACTCTTCCCTCAAGAAGCTTCAAAGTTAGTTGTGAAACTGAGCAGATTCTAAACATGAAGAGAGAAATCAGTATATTAGTATATTAGAGAGGGAAACAGATATGTGCTTAGGAGGTCTGAGAAGGGACAAGCTGGTCTACTTCCCAGAATGGGACAAAACATGCCATAGAAGGAGCAGTTAGTCATTTCTTCCTGGAGCTGCATGGCAGATGACATTGTGGGAAGTGGAAATCAAA
The DNA here is from genome assembly GCF_027409185.1 of Cynocephalus volans. Classification (NCBI taxonomy): domain Eukaryota; kingdom Metazoa; phylum Chordata; class Mammalia; order Dermoptera; family Cynocephalidae; genus Cynocephalus; species Cynocephalus volans. Next base: position 133,309,090 of record NC_084464.1, read on the forward strand.
GCAGCAAAGACTCATTCTGAGGCAGAAGTGCCTGTGACAAGTATAGGCAACCTGTTTTCTCACTCCAAGTTGGTTAGAGCCAGTGGTATGCTGGAGCCAGTGGTGTACGGACTCATGAGAACAGGTATTAAACTTCCAGGAACTTTGGCAGCTGGTTGTTAAACAGAGCCATCCTTGAAATTGATTGTGATAGGAATGTTTACTCCACAAAAATTGGCATATGGCACAAACCAGAGCTTTTTCTTTTCTTTCTCAGAAAAGAGAGCGGGTTGTTAAAATTTACAGCACACCACTGGCTAGAGTTGACGACTAATGAAGAAGCGAATAAGCCCTATGATCAGAGGAAGGTGGGGCTCAGATTCTGAACGCCTTAAATGACCAGCTCTATCCTGAAACCACAGAGGATTCTCTGTAAGGTAGTATTGTATACAACGCAGTTGAACAAGAATAGAAGGAAACACAGACAGATGGACAATAGATAGAATGAGAATAAAAGAAAATGAACCCATTAATAGATCTGCAACATAAGCAGCACCACTTTAGACAAGCCCAACTACAAAATGGCCCCGCCCTCCTCCTCCCGCCCTCCCTCCCCTTTATGAGAAGCCTCCTGACTTAAACAGAAACCCCTTTTGCTTCCGCAAGGATGCAGTTCTCCACCCCGATCCACATTAGCATCATGACCCTCCTTGATGGTATCAGCCAGTCCTTGGCGCACTATATAAGCTCTACCACCCCCACACCTGGTGCTGTCCCCTTTTCAGGGCAGCCCTGGGCTGCCTGCTACTTTGAGTACAGTTCAGCAGATTTTTTTCCTTTAATAAAGCTTGAATGGTACCCAGCATCTCGGTTCACTTTCTTTCACCCATCTGTTGTGGAAACGACAGTATGGGTAGACTGTATGGGTAGTGAAGAAATTGGAAATTGGGCAAACAGATACTTTATAATTAGAAGAACAAAATAACTAAATACCCTAAAGGATAACTGTGCTTCACTGTTCACAGAGTGTCTTCATGTGAATTAGCATATTTCATTGTCATCAAAATAACCAGTAAGGTGTTCTCTCCATTTTGCAGCTAAGTTAATCAGAAAAGTGTCAGAGATGGTTAAGTCCTGTGAGTAGAGGACCAAGTACCACTACAAGGTTGGTACTTGGTGCTAGTCCTTCCTATAACATTGTCTTCCCAGCCACATGTGGTCCCATGGCCTGAGGATTCAGAAAGGAGTTAGAGGAGATTTTATTTTTTCAGCAGAAAGAACTTTTGATGCATCTACAAGTATGTTTTATGTTTGGACTTGCATAAGTAGACAGGAGTGTGGAAACCTTTTTTTTTGTCAGTATAATTAGTTTGCATGAAAGGAGGATTGACCTTGGCAAATTGGAAGGCAGTGAGTAGATTAGTAGCATGGTAACAATCAGTAAGTAAAGTTTCATGCTGTCACTTAACTATACTCAGTAGATCAGGCCAGCTGCAGCAGATTAAAAAGAGGATATCATGCTCCTTATTTTTAGAGTATAGAGGACAAACAAAAAAAATTAAGTGAAAGAGTGGGATAATAGTTCTATTCAATAAATTTTCTGTATAATTGCACTGTGGCTTAATTAAATTATAGATAATGAATGTGACAGAGTTCAAAGGTAAATTAAAATATTTTGAAAATCCCATGGGAAAGCAAAATATTTTGTTTGGAATAATACCAAAACCTCCAATATATGGTTACATGTCACTTAACAATGGGGATACTGTCTGAGAAATGTGTCATTGTGTGAACATCATAGAGTGTATACCTAGATGGTATATCATACTACACACCTAGATTGTATGGTACAGTCTATTGCTCCTAGGCTACAAACCTATGCAGCATGTTACTGTACTGAATACTGTAAACAATTATAACACAATGTTAAGTGCTAGTATTTGTGTATATAAACATCTGAACATATGAAAGTACAGTGAAAATATGGTGTAAAAGATAAAAAATGGTCATATATGTGGTCTGTAATTGACTGAAACATTGTTTTGTGGCACATGATTGTCATTTTAAATATGGGGTTTCTTTTGAACATGTAGTGGGTGTGTGGAATTTCACAAAGGAGAGAGAAGATAGGAGATTACAGTTTTCCATATTCTTCACGATAGTCTTTCCTAAATATGACTGCCCCAGATGTGCTGATGATGACTTTCTGATTATACAAGCATGTAATGCCTTTGTTGGTACTACAGAGTAGACTCCCTGGCCATAGATGACTGATTAGAGTTGGACACATAATCCCAGGAAAACTCATAAATATGCTTGATTGAGTCCATTTCATTTTCACTCAAGAGAATATAAACTAAGATACCAGAGAATGTTAATATTGAGTATTAGAGCGAAGTTTCCTGCATCTTGAGGCTCATGTCCAGGTAAAGACAAGATGGTCCAATATTATCACATTGTATAAACATCATTTTACAAGTATTAGTTAATACAATCATATGAGAGAAAGATTTATTCTCTTTATAGGAATTCAAGATAGGAAGTTAAAATATCATTATTTACAGATGATATGACTGAAAATAAATTTGTCTAAATTTGCCTTGTTACCGTTGTGAACTAATCCCAGACATCAACAACTCTTTTCCTGACCTGGAAACAAAGATTGTGAACATATATTTCCCGCAATTATTTAGTTTCCTTAAGGTGTAAATGTACTCAGTGGCTTTGGGAGCTAGAGTTTTTAGGCTTATAGGGATTGAGCAAGACATTAATAGGCTAGCCACCTGCTTCAGCTCTAGGGATTCCATGATCAACTAGTCAGTGTTACAGATTTCTGCAAGTCATACAATTCTGATATTCTGACTACTGCTTTAAGTCTGCTGTCCATTTTGATAACTATATCTACTTGGTCTTTGGAGGTTCATTGCCACCACTTGGTCTCCATGGGCTTGGGATTCCATCACCATCATTGCATTCAGAGATCCCCATTTAATTGTAGCAGCTTCCACGGTAATTTCTGATGCGTAGATGGGCCTACAGCAGAACACTTCAAGGATGTCAGGGTCCTTTCACAGATTTATTTCTTGTAGCTATGGTGAAGGGCATATCCTCTGAACTCTCCTGCACTGAGTGAGCCTGTCTTAAATAAATCCACTCAAGCATTTCAATTCACCTAAGTATTTGTATACCTTTCTTGACAGTAGACCAAGGAAATTCTGACATATTGTCTTCAGTTGGTATAGGCAGTATTTGGGTCCATATTTGTCAACCAACCAAAAAATCTGTTAGAGCTATTCCAAGCCCCTTGAACTAAAACTCTGAATCCAGAATGTCTGCTTAGTCAGCTCATATCAATACATTCACCCCAATTTGACTCTACATTCCTTCCACATTGGTATCACATAATTGGGATCCAATTCCACAGATATTCTTCAGGTTTCTGTTAATATGGACTGGCAAAGTCATCCAACTCTTCTGGCTTGTGTTGGGCCTCCCCATGGGTCACACTATGTATATCAACCTTCTGGGCCTGCTCGGACCTGAGTCTGATCATACATCTAGCAGCAAGGAGAAGTGTTAGGATAGGTCCTGAGGAGGATCAGCACTACACTGTGAGGCAAATATGGCAGGAGAGGCCATCAGAGGGTCTTCAGGCAAAGCAGAAACAGCTGCCTCTAACAGCAGAAAAGGCTTGAGCCAATTTAGGACTTTGAGGTACCCAGTTTCATCAAAATAAGCCTATATGTCACTGTCCTAATTTTAAAGATCCCATCTAAATTGATGATAGGATTTAACAAAAGAGACCCTGGGAAACTGGGAATTGAATTTGCTTTGGAATCCAAAGCAGGTATATACAGTTTTCAGAAACTAAGTACTGTGGCTATAGACAGTAAGAGGTTCTTTCAATGTATTCATAGATGCTTTCAGGTCCCTCATATGGACCTTGAGCTAGGAATTTAAAGCCTCTTGAATTCATTCCCCCCCAAGTTCTCCAGAGCAGTTAAAAGTAACTAACCAATCCATTATACTCCTCATTTTTGTTAAAATGTTGTAAGGCAGGAAATCCTTGGTCACACAGAGCCTTGTCTTCTGTAGGCACTTGATTCCAGTTATCTACAGATGAGAATTTGAGTAGACGTTTGCACCTGTATGCCATGGACTACCAGTTTCCTCTCTACCACTGGAAACAGGGTCATTGATGCTTTTAAATATAATTATATCGGAGAACCAAGTATAGGAAACCCAGAACCAGCTTAGAAATATCCTCTTAAGATTCAGTTTCTCCGGAACATAGTTCTTTGATCATTATGTGATGTCTTTCTCCATTTCTTAAAGTAGTATTTGTCATGAATTCTACATTGTCTGCTATGTATATAACAGCAGCTGCTTTTTTATGCTTACTATTTGTATAGCATATCTTTTTAAATACTTTTTTTCCAAACGTTTTGACTGTTTAAATATAAAGTGTCTCCTGTAGGCAGCGTACAGATGGGATTGCTTTTTTAATGCAGTCTGACAATCTTGCCCGTTAGTTGTAGTGTTTAATACATTACATCTAACGTAATTTTTTATATATATTTGGGTTTAATTCTATTATCTTGCTCTTTATTTTTCATTTGTTCCTTTTGTATTTTGTTTGTTTCTCCTTTCCTGACTTATTTGGGCTAATTAAACACTTTTAGTTTCTATTAATTGTTTTCTATTGACTTCTTAACTATGGAGAAATATATTTATGGATTAGCAGACTCAATACTTAAGATGTCCAATCCTTCAATGACATTAAGAAAATATATAAACCCTAAATATGTATGCCCCTAATTACAGAGCATCTATATTCACAAACCATAAATGACAAAACTAAAAAGAGAAATAAACAAATTTACCATCCTGATAAGTATTTCAGTATATCTCTCTCCATAACTGATTTATAAACTCAATTTTCTACCAAGAAAAATTCCACGGGTTTTTTTTCTTTTTTGGCAGAAATTGGCATGGTGATTCTAAAAGTTGTATGAAACATCAGAAGACATAGACTGGCCTGAAAAATTTTCAATAGGACAACAAAGTGGAAAACTTATATAATCTGATGTCAAGTCTTACTGTAAAGCTTCAGTTAAGACAGTGAGGCATTTGGACTAAACATAGATATATAAACTAACGGAATAGAATAGAGAGCCCAGAAATAGGCCCACACGTAAATAGTTGATTGGTTTTTGGTAAAGGAACAAACATCATTTACTGGAGAAAGAATAGTCAAGAAACACTGCTAGAGTTGCTGAATATCCATATACTACCACTACTGCTACTACTACTAAACCTCAAACCCTTCCTAACAACATATGTAAAATTAATATGAAATGAATCATAGACCTAACCATAAGAACTAAAATTACAAAAATTCTAGAAGGAACATGGAAGAAAACAGTTCTGACATTAGGTTTGGCAAAGGCTTCTTACATAAAAAACAAAGGCACTAATTATAAAAGAAAAGTTGGATTTTATGAAAATTAAAATCTTTTACTTATCAAAAACACTATTAAGAAATTAAATGTAAATATTCATAGCATATATCTGGAAAGACTTATACCCAGACAACTCAATAATAAAAAAACTTAAAACCCAATAAAAAATGGGCAAAAATGTCTATGGATGTTTCACCAAAATGGATTCATTAGTGGCCAATAACAACATTAAAAGATGCTCAGCAACATTAGTCATCAATTTAAAAACATGAGATACTATTACAAACCCCATAGAATGGATAAAATAAAAAGAAATGGTAATACCAAGTGTTGAAGAGGACCTGCTGCAATTGGAATACTCATAGATTGCTGATGGGAATATAAAATGGTGCACTTACTTTAAAAGACAGTTTGTAGTTTCTTATATAGCTAAAAATTTGCTTCCCATATGATCCACCCATTCTGCTTCAGGTATTTACCCAAAAGAAATGAAAACATGTGTCTATGCAAATAATTATATATGATTTTTCATAGCAACACTATTAAATAACTATCCCAAACTGAACACTGTCCAAATGTCTAGCAACAGGTATATGAGTAAAATAAGTGTGGCATATTCATACAATTGAATACTACTTAACAATAACAAGAAATGGACTACTAATATACCCAGTAACGGGTGAATCTCACAGACATTGAGCTGAGTGAAAGAAGCTGGTTGCAGAAGAGTACATACTGTATGACTCTATTCACATGTGATTTTTAGAGCAGGCAAAACTAATCTGAAGTGATAGAACTGAGATCACTGGTTGCCTAAAGCAGGAGAGGGGAAGTGGGGGTGAAATTGACTGCAAAGGGCAAGAGAAAATTTCTGGAGTGTTGGAAATATTCTATGTCTTGATTACGGTGGTGGTTACATGGGTGGATACATTTGTCAAAAGTCATTTATCTGTACACTTTAAAAGTGAGAAATTTTCAAATAAATTATACCTCAATGCAAAAAAGCTGATTTTAAAAAATGGCTTGAAGTCATTCATTAGAAAAATCTTTTGAAAGCCTAAAATGATTTCTGCTCTAGAGTTCTAAGAGGAAAAGGAAATTTGTCAAAGATAAAATAGAAACATATATTGGAATCGCCACATTCCAAAGATTCTTTCTACATTTTATTTCTTTAGTATCTTCCCAACAGTTCCCATTAAAAACAACCGTGAAAACCTTAGAAAGAACTACTTTTTATTTGTATTTACACCTCACGTATTTCCACGAGGAAAACATCTTGTACACTACTCCTACAATTTTCAAATCAGAATTATTAAAACCAAAACTGCAATATTCTAGGTTTTAACATATGACTGCATTTTATTTCTTCAACACAAATCAACATTGGAAGGGATAGAGAGTTTATCTGAAAGAGTTTTAATGACAGTCAACAGCAGAATCATTAATAAGTAGTTCTCACAATAATGAAAAGACAATCTGCAATATGACTTTTCAATTCTGTACAAAGGTTTATAAGGACGAGTATTATTTTCATTTCTATTTTATGGAAGTTCAAATGCCAGCAGCAAATTAGAAGGGTACAGACTTGTTTTTGGCATAAACATAATAGTTATTTAAAAATTTCTAACTTTCTACACCTTGCATTGTGGGGATTCAATCTTAGGGTATTTGGGTATTTTGAATTATTCAGGTATTTTCTTCAGGGGAAAGAGTGTTTGGGTCATTAACATATCTTTGTTAAATTAGGAAAAGAACACTAATAAAAGGTGAAATTCAAATATACATTGCATAGCAGACCATAACTCCTTGAAGACAAACACTACTCAAATATGAGGAACTAGGCAATACAGAGTAATATTTTTTAAATTAAAATAAACAGCATTTTATGTAATTATGAAAATTGATTTTTTTTATGTATTAGGAAGTAAGGAATTTTAAGAGATGAGGATATGAATCACTTTCTAAACGTGCAAATAAAAATTTGTAGGTACAAACAAAAAGGGACAAAATGTACTGACAATTATTGTCATATTTTATTCATTTTTTTGAAAACTTGAAAATTGGAATCACAGAGTTGGCCATAGCAGATGATGGTTTTTCCAGGTATCAAAATGTTGACCCAGGAGTGGTTTTGACCCTTCCTGGAGCTGTCCAACTGTGCTCCCAGAACCTGAATGGATCCTGTGTCAAGGCTCCCTACTCACCAGGCCCCTGCCTGATTCTGTGCGCAGTGATTGGCTTTGGGGCTGTACTGACTGTATTTGGAAACCTCTTGGTGACGATTTCAGTTCTTTATTTCAACCAGCCACAATCTGCAGCCAACTTTTTGACAGCCTCTTTGGAGGGTGCTGACTTCTTGGTGGGAACGATGACCATGGTCTTCAGCACAGTGATGTCTGTGGAGAGCGGCTGCTACTTTGACGAGAGCTACTGTAAATCGCACTCTTGTTTCCATGTGTCATTCTGTTATGTTTCTTTGCGTTTTAATCTCCATCAATAAATACATCGCTGTCACTGACCCTCTGATCTATCCAACCAGGTTCACTGCTTCTGTTCTGGCACATGTACTGCCTTCTTCTGGCTTCTTTCCATGATTTAAACATGTACTCTTCTTTGCACAGGTGCAAATGAAGCCAAGCTGGAGGAAGTAGTAAGTTCCGTCACCTGTGTGGGAGCCGTCAAATTGCAGGGAATCGAAGTTGGGTATTGGTAAATGTTCTATTTCTTTTCATACCCATGTTTGTGATGATAATGTTTACTCCAAATTTTCCCTCATCATTAAACAACAGGCTACAAAAATTGAAATTATGACAATAAGACCGGGAAATCATCAGACAGCTGCAAAGACAGCGGCCAAGAGAGACAGAAAAGTAGCAAAAATGCTAGGAATTGCAGTGATAGCATTTCTGATTTCATGGTTGCCATACTTCATTGATACAGCCACTGATGCCTTTGTGGGTTTCATCACACTCACGTATACTCATGAAATATTAGTTTGGTTTGCTTACTATAACTCAGCAATGAATCCCTCGATTTATGTTTTTTCTTATCCTTGGTTTTAAAAAGCCATCAAACTAATTGTCACTGGCAAAGTCTTGAGAGAGAATTCCTCAACAATAAACTTATATTCTGAGTAGCTTCTTGCTTTAGATTGGGGGAATTAAAAATAGATTCACAATGGACACCTTGTGGGGAGATAAAATTGAACATAAATGTTCTGTATTAGTCTATGTTCTGTCGCTGATAACAGAATATCTGAAAGCAAGTAATTTATAAGGGAACAAAATTCATTTCTTACAGTTTTGGAGGCTGTGAAGTCCATGGTCCAGCGGATGCATCTAGTGAGAGCCTTCTTCTGGGTGAGAACTCTCTACAGAGTCCTGAAGCTGTGCTGGGTATCACATTGCAAGGATGACAAGAGCTAGAGAGCTAACCTTGTCACTCACTCTCCTTATAAAGCCATCAGAATCATGCCCATGACAACCCATTCAACTATCAACCCTTCACTGCATGAATGGATCGATCTATCCAAGAAGGCACAGTCCTCATGATCCAATCACTTCTTTTTTTTTTTTTTTTTTTTTTTGTGGTCTTCTTCTTTTTTTTTTTTTTTTTAAATTTTATTTTGTCGATATACATTGTAGCTGATTATTGCTCCCCATCACCAAAACCTCCCTCCCTTCTCCCTCCCCCCCTCCCCCCCAACAATGTCCTTTCTGTTTGCTTGTTGTATCAACTTCAAATAATTGTGGTTGTTATATCTTCTCCCCCCCCCCCCCGGTTTGTGTGTGTGTGTGTGTATGTGTGTGTGTGAATTTATATATTAATTTTTAGCTCCCTCCAATAAGTGAGAACATGTGGTATTTCTCTTTCTGTGCCTGACTTGTTTCACTTAATATAATTCTCTCAAGGTCCATCCATGTTGTTGCAAATGGCAGTATTTCATTCGTTTTTATAGCTGAGTAGTATTCCATTGTGTAGATGTACCACATTTTCCGTATCCACTCATCTGATGATGGGCATTTGGGCTGGTTCCAACTCTTGGCTATTGTAAAGAGTGCTGCAATGAACATTGGGGAACAGGTATACCTTCGACTTGATGATTTCCATTCCTCTGGGTATATTCCCAACAGTGGGATGGCTGGGTCGTATGGTAGATCTATTTGCAATTGTTTAAGGAACCTCCATACCATTTTCCATAGAGGCTGCACCATTTTGCAGTCCCACCAACAATGTATGAGAGTTCCTTTTTCTCCGCAGCCTCGCCAATCACTTCTTAAAGGCCCCACCTTCTACCACCATATTGGGGGTTAAGTTCCAACATAAGCTGGGGTGGGGGGGCATTCAAACCACAGAAATAAATGTGCAAGATCATGTAATGAAAATAATTTAATTGTGCTTCAACTTTGACCCAAACACTTAAATTCAGGTGCAAAGATCTTTGATAAATATAATATTAAAACCAAATTGTAATGGAACAGCCTTGGAGCCAGAAATGCCTGGATTTCAATACCAACTCTGCCATTTAATACCGTGATCTTGGGCTGCTTAGTTCTCTCTCATCTTCACTGTATTTCTCTGGTTAATAACCCTTTCCTTGTAAGTATTTCTGAGAAAATTTAAAAGAATCTATATAAAGGACCTAGTATATTTTTGTTATTATCAATCTTGGCTTTATTACTTCATATTAGTTTTTTCCCTGGATTTATCTTCTCTCTGTTCATTTGTAATATTTTTCTAATAAAATGTAAATGGAAATAAGAAACTTAGAGGGCTGCCTCTTTGCTCAGAGAGAGCCAGCGAGTGAGTCTGCACTGTCTGGTGTTCAGATTTGTGGGTCCAAAAATGTGACTTTAGAGTCAGAAAAAATAAATCAAGAGATAGATCTCTTAACTATAATATCAATTCAATTACTTACAAAAGAAAACTTGTAATAAATGTCATAAATAACATTCATTCATATTGTGGGTTTCTTCCTGATAAGTAAGAAACTTCCTGAGTAAGCGTGCCCATAAAAATCACATTAAAGTTCAGAAATTTTATAAGTTCTCATATGTTTAAAGCAAGGGTTTAAGATTGCCATTCATTATCTTACTTAATTTCGACATTAACTTATTATTCACTTAATTTATGCATTGTTCCAAAAACTATTTACATTTGTCCTCTTTGCACTTGGCAGACACTTTGGACTTTAAGCCTTTGATTTTTCTTTATCCCAGAAGAAACTTTCTCTAGTAAAAGCAATATCTTGCTTGCATCATTTTCTTTCCTTTGCTCTCTTGTTTGGTCTTTCTGGGACTTAGAATTTCTCTCTGGCTCTACTGGGAAAAACAGCTCTTACCTCTTTGGCAATCTTCCATTGTGTGTGTTTTGGGTTCTGTTTTTGTCTACTCTGGTTTTGCAATCAATTTGATCTTATCTACTTTTTATCTTTCATATATATGAGGGTATGTTAAAAAGTTACTGGAAAGAATAAAAATAAAAGATAATACGAATCTTTCCATGAACTTTTTGAAATACCCTTGGACTTTGGGGGCATTTTAACGGGATTTCAGGAATAAGAAAGGTAAAACTCTGTGCTCAGTTAGCTTCACGGAGCTGATCTTCAGATGGTCTGTATCAATTCAACAATTCCAAATGTTAAAATGTTGAAATGCTTAAATACTTATTACTAAATATCTGTTGCCCTAATTCTCTGTACAACCTCCCCTGGCTTCTCTTCCCAGACCTCCCAAGATTTCTCATGATCCCAAACCTGAAAGACCAATGCAAGGATAAGGAGGGCATGTCAAGTGTTTGCTCTACCTCTCAGAGTAGCATTCTGTCTGGTTAGTCATTGCCCACATCTTGCTTGGACAGCATTATAGTGTTTGAATATGAAATTCAAAAATTGACCCAAAAATCAATTGGTCACAATTTGAAGAAAACTTCATCAAGAATAAGTACTTTTTTTTGATCATGTAAGTTCAAATAGGGGCAATTTAAGAATATACTCAAATATACTAAAAGATTGTTTATTATTTACTGTTTAATAAATGAATGAGATATCTCAAAATGGATGGTAGAATGGTGTGAAGTATTCTTCAAATTATTCAGGGAAAGCGTAAGGAATGGAGCTCTAGCCATCAGATTCATTCTTCCCTCTAGTTGTATGGTGCACCCTGACTCATCAAATATGTCACTAGTTATGGGACAGTCTAAACTCAGTACATCACAAACACAAAATGGCCTTTCCATTTCACCTCCTCACAACATGCAACCTGCTCTTTCACTCTCCCTTCCCATTTTTAAATAGCATGCTGGGCAGATTACATAGCTTTCCTCTCAGGTTCTAGGATTTAAAAGTTCATTCAAAAGTCCATTCTAATTCAGATTGAAACTCATACACAGTAGAGCACTCGTATCTTTCCTGCTGGTGCCATCCAGGCCTAGGTCTTGGGACTTAGAGGGGGAGGAGTATAGTCTGCTTCTTCATTCTTCCTCTGCTCTTATTTTCCTCCTGTAACCCCATTCATCCTCCAGGGTAGAGCAGGAATGGCAAAAGGAGAATATTGGAAATGAAACAAAAGTTTTTCTCATGCTTAATACTGTTACAGTCTTGGAGGACAAAGTTTCCAATATGATAGGAGTCTAAATACAGGCCCTGTGATAAGGTACATGCATAACTTTTTTGAAGGGAAGCCTGTCCCCCATATAGTTCCCTGATATGGGTGAGCCACTCCAGGGGATCTCCTTCTACTCCTGTTTAGAATCTGTCCGTGACAGAAAACCTTCAAGGCTTTTCCTTCTGGGATCACTTGGTCCAGGGGACCACTCCTTTGGAGATGGTATTGGTAAGATGATTCAAGATTTTGTCCCTGTTCAGTTTTGCTTAGTCAATAGTCTTATTGGCTTGTCCCGTATTCATGTTGGACAGAGGGAAAGTAGAATTGGAGAGAGATGGATGGGAGGAGAAGTAGACTGACAGAGGAGAAGCCTAAAGTGTCACCACTTCAGGTGGCAAAGATGCATGAAATTCACATGGCCTAGAGAAACATGAGAGGTAGTCAGGATTAGCCCGTCTGGTAGGTACCCACTCACAGTGCACCTAGAATCTGTGACACATCACACAAGAGGTAAAGTGAATGTTAAAAGAGGTCAAATGAGCACTGATCACAAGAGCCAAGGCCCTGGAGAATGGGTTTGCCTCCTGCAGAGTTCACTGAAGAATTCAGGCATGCACTACGTAAGACAGACATTATTTGGAGGATCAATACACAGAAGTCATGATCACCAAGTGAAAGCTACCAGCAATCTAAATTTGATATAAAATTATTTTGTTCTTTTTCTTCTGCTGTCTCCTTCTCCCCATAAAATAGAAACAGAAAAGGAGGGTGAGATGAAAAGAGAAAAAGCAGGTACAGCCTTTCCCTAAAAACTAGCCTTGTAAGCTTACACCTGGTTAGCACTGGGGCAGGGAGGAGGGGACACTCAAGTTGATATAGATTGAAGTTTTCAACTGGAGTAGACCAAAATTGAAGTTTTGTACACTCCAAGTGACTGGACAAGTATGAGTTCTGCCTGAGATATAACTTAGAGATGAAATGGGGAGATGTACTGGAGAACGTTTGGAGGCTGTGATTGAAAAACATAAATAATATTGTTTTTCACCCTATTTGAAGTATTCCATAAGCAGTTAGCATATATTTCTATGAAATACTGGGCAAATGCAAAGGAATTATATTATGAATCAAGTTGAGTACTGACTCAGTTGTACACTAACTTGAAGAATTGATTAGACTGTTACTTAGATAAATTGATTGCATGTAACCAAAGCCCAGTGCTCTTTATTTACAGTTTAGCACTTTGACCATCCTTTGAGTTTATTAATCCAAAGAGGCAAGAGTACTAAACATTTCTCTCTCCTTCTCATTAACAAACTTTGGAGTTTGGACACTGCACAGACCACAGCGCATCATTATCACATCTTTCTCTCACCTTGGAAATAATGAAGAATTTTTCACACTCTCAGTCATTGGGGATAAGGTTTACTTAGAGGACTTTTGTTTTATGAATGTCTTTAAGGAGTTCACAACCTGCAGACTAAAGGCAAAGGGTAGAAATGAGACTGAAACTTTAGCTGATGCAAGATGATCAACTGTTTGCCTCCAAGTCCTGCCCTGGGTGTTAGAATAACAAACTCCTGGGAAATAGAACTTCTGATTAATCTTGACTTCACCTTTTGCAAAACCATTTGCTGAAGATGGCCTATAAGGCACACTGGAAGAGACACATATGTGTATGAATTTCAGAGGCCTTAGGAAAAGCCTCCCATTAAAATCTCAATCTACCACTGGGCTAGGTGCCCATTTGTAACTAACCTCAAACATGAAAGTATAAATTAACCTAAATCTCTTTAATAAGTTTAGATAGTATAATAAAAACAAGAATATTTTAAATTCTAGGAATATTGAAGTAACATTTTGTTCTTTGTTCTGCCCTGTTTTTAAGGTACCCCTTTGCCTCACCTTTGTGTTATTGTGCTGACTGTACTACCAGAAATGATTGTCTTTCACTTTTGTAACACTCATCACAACTTGAAATCATATATCCATTTCTCTATTTACTTGTTTGTTTTCCTCTCAAGACCACAAGTGTCATGAGGATAGAGTTCACATCTGTTTAGTTCATTACTTTATACCCAGCTATTGACATTCAATAAATATATTTGAATAGATAAATCATTTAATGAATAAATCTCAGAATGATGGGGGTAGACATAAAGTTATATCTCCACTCAAAATAGCAGGTATCACTTGATACTTTTTTATTGCCTAGAACAATGGTTTCAATGGTGGAAGGGGAGTGGTTGATTTTGCCCCCAGAGGATATTTGGCAAAGTGTGGAAACATTTTGATTGTCATAGCTGGAAGGATTTTCCTGGCATCTAGTAGCAGAGATGCTGCTAAATGCCATATGACATACAGGACAGCTTCCCATATTGAAGAATTCTCTGAACTCAAATGTCAGTAGTGCTTTAGTTGAGAAAGCCTGTTGTAGGGTTTTGCCTATAAGCAATTGACATCATTTCATAGAATCAGACACTCAGAAAATATTAGGAGGAATCTGAAAGAATATTTAATTAGGAATAAGATGGCCAGATGGATGAATAATACTTATCACTCTTTATAACTTGAAAAACAAACTCACAAATATCTCTAAGTTCTCAGCCTTGCACTGGAAAGTCTTGAACTCTTCTTTAGGAAGGCTGAATAATGCTTTTCCTCGCTCTGCAGTATTCCACATTTCAGGGTTGGGAATGTTACCAAGGAATCTGTTCCCATTTTCCAGCTTCCTGCTCATTATTACTTTTTTGACTTTTTTTTTTTTTTTTTTTTAGCACTGGAAGCAGAAATGCCAATCATCAGAAACTACAAACGAATGTATAATGAGAGGGTTCACTGTCCACTTGTCACGTGATGGAGAGACATTGCAGATGTGCTCCCGGTGACAATGTCTTGAGAAGAAGACTGATCTCCTTTCTACCGGCACCTCAGAAAAGATGGTGCATCTTTAATGCTTTTATGTAACAGATTTTATCAATCTCAAGTTGCCCTGACTGCACATAACATTCTCTGCATGTTGGTAGCCAAGGCAGATGCAAAAGTGATTCTTAACAGGAGACAAAGAGCCAGGTGTTGACTCTCACTGCTCATACCCTATTATATCTTTATAACAAAAATCCAATAAGGTGGCTAATTCATGACTGGAACAGGGGAATAGTTCAAGTCTATACACTAAGAAAAAAGAAATCTTTGGCCTAAAATACATAATGGTAATCAAATTTCATATAGAAAGTTGTTTTGTAGAATAATGTTTCCAGTGATCACTGTTGAAAATAATCTTACTAGTTCACACCTTGCACTATAGGGATTCCATCGAGGGATTTTCTCGATGATGGCATTTATTTAGCTGAGAGGACTGCCTACTTTATGCAGTAATGCAGGACGGACAACATGGAGATAACACTACAGAATGTGATCCTTCAACTCCATGATTATGTCCCATATCAGTGACTGTTGCAGAGAGGAACTCTAGAGGTAAAAGTAAAATACAAGAAGATATTTATGGCTAAAAGGAAATTTTATCAAATTAAGGACGTGAGGCATTTGTTAATTGAAATCAATTACCAATAATCTTGTGCAATATAATTTTTGCTGTATTTTATTTTGATACAGAAAATATTTGAAATTTGTAATAAAAATGTAAAATGAAAACTTATATTCTAGATAATATCTGGTGGATTTATGTTTTTTCCCAAGAGCAGTGAAAATTAAAATCCTATATTCTTTACATAATCAAGAAGGACAAAGCCTCTCCATATATAACCACCAGCATGGTGAGCAGCAGCTCGCCCCCACCTGCAGCCGAGCAGCTCTGCTACGAGAACGTGAACGGCTCCTGCGTGAAAACTCCCTACGCGTCGGGGCCCCGGGTCATTCTGTATGCAGTGTTTGGCTTTGGGACTGTGCTGGCCGTGCTTGGAAACCTCCTGGTGATCATTTCAATCCTTCATTTCAGGCAGCTGCACTCTCCAACCAATTTCCTCATCGCCTCTCTGGCCTGTGCTGACTTTTTGGTGGGTGTGACCGTGATGCCCTTCAGCATGGTCAGGACCGTGGAGAGCTGCTGGTACTTTGGGGAAAGTTTCTGTACTTTCCACACATGCTTTGATACGGCATTTTGTTATTCTTCTCTCTTCCACCTGTGCTTCATCTCCGTCGACAGGTACATCGCTGTTACAGACCCTCTGGTCTATCCTACCAAGTTCACGGTGCGTGTGTCAGGAATTTGCATCAGCATCTCCTGGATCCTGCCCCTGGTGTACAGCGGTGCCGTGTTCTACACGGGTGCCTATGATGATGGGCTGGAGGAATTATCCAGTGCCCTCAACTGTGTAGGAGGATGTCAGACAGTTGTAAATCAAAACTGGGTGTTAATAGATTTTCTATCCTTCCTTATACCTACACTTGTTATGATAATTCTCTATGGTAATATTTTTCTTGTGGCTAAAAAACAGGCTAAAAAGATTGAAAATACTGGCTGCAAAACAGAATCATCTTCAGAAAGTTACAAAGCCAGAGTGGCCAAAAGAGAGAGAAAAGCAGCTAAAACCCTAGGGGTCACAGTGACAGCATTTATGATTTCTTGGTTACCATATAGTATTGATTCATTAATTGATGCCTTTATGGGCTTTATAACCCCTGCCTATATTTACGAGATTTGTTGTTGGTGTGCTTATTATAACTCAGCCATGAATCCTTTGATTTATGCTGTATTTTACCCATGGTTTAGGAAAGCCATAAAAGTTATTGCGAGTGGTCAGGTTTTAAAGAACAGTTCAGCAACCATGAATTTATTCTCTGAACAGATGTAAGCAATTGGATTGAGGAAGTTGAATATATCTTTAAGATTATCAAGTGAAATAAGTCTTAAAAAATCAAGTGAGATTATTGAATTGAATGGCAAATCAATTACTTTTCAAATTAAATAAGATAAATCGATGTTTTTCAACCTTAAGATGTGAACTTCCCTGTCACTTCTCCAAAAATATTTACTTGACCAATAAATATTAACTCCCAATTTGTTAACGGCTTCAAATCTCAGCATACACCTCTCCTTGCAAATAAGTCCCTCCTTCCGTTTCCTCTTTTAACCCACTGACTTTTCCCTGTGTTCTGGTATGTCACCTGAAAATATCTTTGTTCTTTGATTCCCTTTCCTCTTTTCCTTACAAAACTTTCTACTCTTTCCCAGTCAGCTGAAAATTTCATCTGTGAATAGCCTTCACCAGGTTCTTGCTTTCTTTTGCTTTACTTATTTTACCAAGGGAGCCTCGTTGGTAGCTGTTTCATCTATTCAGTGTTGGGAGAGATCGCATAGTGGGGTGGGGGTGAAGGGCAATTTACAAATGTAGACATCATCTTGACCAGGTTGTTGTGATTGTCAAACAAATTACTGCTATCCTATATTATTATTTCCTCCCCCAGACTAGGAATCAGAAACCACTCTGCTTCCCAGAATGATGTTAGAGCAATTATTGGCTGTTCTTTTTGCTACTGCTCAAACCTCTTGGAAATAGTTGATATAAATAGCACCCTGGGTTACACTATTCTCCTTATACACATTGACTATTGTTCATCTAAGGAAAATCTCCTTCAAGTGCTCTCTTTTATTTTCTATGTTTTTCTATAATAAAGCTTAATTACAAGAGAGCATTTGCAAGGAGGGGCTAGGGAGAAATTGGTGAAGAGCCACAAAAACTGTTTACATTGTGTAATGATAAAATAAAAAATAAATAAATAAAAGAAGAATTTTTGCAGGAGGGAAAGGATGGAAAGGGATTTTCAGGGCAAGTGAATAGCATGAGCAAAGAAACTGAGAAAGTCATGGAGTGTTCAGGAAATACAGAGATAAAACAACTAAAAACCACCAAAGGAGTGGTCACCCTTTAAACCTTCCCAGTGTTGGTATCTAAACCCCTCCACTTCTGTGTCTACCTGCCTCTCCTGGGCATCTTCCATTGGGATTTGGAGGCATTCTTACCTCCACCCCTCTGCTCAGGTTTTGACTCTTATAATTGGCATTGTCTTCTAGGCCAACATTTCCTAAATAAGGTTTTATAAAACAGTCATCACATAAAGTGCTCCAAGGAAAAAGTTTCTTTATCACCAATGTTTTGGAACTGCTGCATACTGTATACTGCTCTTGGATAATACTATATGTTGGCATATTAAAGACTCTGAGAAGGCCTCTTATAACAAAATCCTGTCTAATTTTGTTTAGATATGCATCCAAAAGTTCGCTTAACCATTTTGGGGGTCAGGAGGTTGAATAACAGGACTATTGTCCAAGGAAAACATTTAGGAAACACTGGTCTATATCATTGATTTGGTATTTATCAAATGTATTCTTTATTTTGTATTGGTCTTTTGGCCTCTTTACATACAATCCACTAAGTTCAATTTATATTTCTAAAGGGTAGAGATGGTTTTCCAACCCATCGTATAAAAATAA
Source organism: Cynocephalus volans (assembly GCF_027409185.1). Taxonomy (NCBI): domain Eukaryota; kingdom Metazoa; phylum Chordata; class Mammalia; order Dermoptera; family Cynocephalidae; genus Cynocephalus; species Cynocephalus volans. Next base: position 133,327,587 of record NC_084464.1, read on the forward strand.
GTAGGCACTCATGACACTTGTTGTCAATTATGATATATAAGATAAATTATATGACATATAAAACATGATAAATTATCTTACTTTGAAGGAGGGAGAGGATGCTGAAGGCTGAAGAATCTGAGAAGGTTCCATGAAGAATATAAGCTGAGCAGTGGAGCATTAGTTTAAATAGAAAAAAAATAGAAAGGGAATTTCTAGGCAGAGTAAATATTTTATGAAATGTATAAAGTTAGTGGCACATCAAACACAACTGAGCACAAAAAAAGGAAAGTCAGATAGACTAGACTAGTCTGCCTAAAGCAGAGCATTTGGGTAGGAGAGTCACAATCAATCAATCTGTCAATCAAGATATTATTTAGGCCCTATATCTGAACTATCCAATATGGTAGGCATTAGCAACATGTAGTTATTGAGGACTTGAAATGTGGCTAGACTGAATTGAGATAATCTGTATGTAGAGGATATATATCATATTTCAAAGACAATACAAATAAAAGAATGTAAGTTGTCTCCTTTTTTATATTGATTACATGTTGAAATTATCAATTTTGGATATATTGGATTAAATACATATATTATAAAGTAATTTATCTTTTCTCTTTTTACTTTTTAAATGTGGCTACAAGAAAAAATTAAAATTACATATGTGGTTCACATTATATTTCTATTGAACAGCATTGCTCTATAGAATATAAAAATGCATCATTAGATTTGATTCTAGCCCTCCCGGGCTTAAAAATCAGGATAGGGAGACAACATATAACATAAAAAATTAAGTAAAAATTACGTGAGCTATGGCAAAAGTTAAATAATAGTGCTTTAGTAATTGATTTGTAACAACATACACTGTTAATCATATATCCTGCCCATTTTACAGATGAGGAAACTGGGTCTCAGAGAGTAAATTGCATGAGATTTTACAGCTAGTAAAAAACACTTTGCCTTACTTTGAACCCAGATCATCTGAATTCTAAGCCCAAATTCATTCTTCTACGTGGAAATGAGAGTTTAGGACAAAGAAGAAAGGATATTACAAAGGAGTAAAATTAAATAAATGCTACAAATAAGAAGACATTTAGCATTTAGGGTTTACCCTGTAAGTCAGTGGTTCTTGATAATTTTTAGATCATAGTCACTTTGAAGTATACTGAAATCTATGTGTCTTCTCTCCCCCAAAATGCACATCATCACATATACATGATATTTAGAGTACTGTTCTAGGGGTTCCCAAATCCTTGAGGTCAATTATAGATCACAGATACACTGCTCCCAAGTCAGACATTGGCTAGACTTGGCTGAGGTAAAAGCAACCTCAACAACCTCTGTGGCTTAGCACAGCAAACATTTATTTCTTGCTCTTTTGAAGTCCACTGTGGATTTGGGGCACTATCCAAAGCTTCAAGAAGGCAAGAAATTCACTTGCAAGCACGATGAGTGGCAGGTCCCAGACACCACTGAAAGATTAGGCTAAGGAGTATTTAGAAGTGACAGAATGTAATAGGTAGTGGAGCTGTGCAGAGTTCTTCTCTCTCCTGAGACTTTAATATATAAATATGTCAATGCCATGGACATTTACTATTAAGCTAGGAAGCAGGTGATCTAAATTAGGCTGAGTGAGCTGTCACACTTTGCAGAAGAGTCTCCCTCAGGATGAGGTAGAGCAGTTTGAAAACTGGGGGAGAGACAAAGAGGTGTGAGGGCTGTAGTAGAAATCGGTTTCAGGCCAGGGTGACAAGTGCCATGGTAGGAGCAGAACATGAACTACCTGGGATCCATGGAAAAGAGTAGAGGGAAGATCTGGGGAGTTTTTACCTCCTAATGCCTGGTCCTAAAAAACTCATAAAGGAGCATGGAGAAATTTTCCCTGGGTTGAGTTGGGGCAGCGACAGGCCAGTGAAATGGATTCCCATTACTTAAATGTATGGTGACTGGAGTCAAGCCCCTCTACAATTGTTACCTGTGATACTCATTGTTCCTCAAGCTGGTGTTATCCAGGAAACTGGTCTTACATACCCAACCATTGAAATGACTCCCTTCTCGAAATTCTGCTTTCTTTAGTGTTGATTAGTAGGTGTGCTGTGCTTTCAGGCTAAACTCACATTTTTTTCAAGCTATAATTGCAGATGTGTAATGGTAAGTGAAGAGAATTCAGTCATCAGTAAGTCAGGAGCATATGGGAATATATGGCCTCAAGAGTACCGCTTTTAATGTTATTGATAGTGAAACCATAAGATCTTGGATTTAATACAAGAGAAGTAAATTCTAGATGCTTGTAGTAGGCAGATCAATGGCTCTCCCAAAGATATTCTTGTCCTAATCCCCAGAACCTGTTAATATGTTATCTTACATAGCCTAAGGGACTTTGCTGGTGTGATTCAATTAAGGATCTTGAGATGTGAAGATTACCCTGGATTATCAATGTGGGCTCAATGTAATCACAGGTTCCAGTGAGGGAATGAAGGAGACAGGAGAGATAGAGTCAGAGGAGATGGGATGATGGAAGCAGAGGTCAGAGTGATACGGCCACAAGCCAAGGAATGCAGGCAGCTTCTAGAAGCTGGAAAAGGCAAGGAACAGGTTCTCCCTGAGAGCCTCCAGAAGGAACACAGCCTATCTGACACCTTGATCTTAGCACTGTAAAACCCATTTCAGACTTCTGACCTCAAGAATTGTATAATAATAAATTTGTTTCACTTTAAACCACTAACTTTGCAGTAATGTGTTGCTTTATCAACAGGAAACTAAACGCAGTGCCTTTGCTACTATCCATCTTTTAGCTAGAATGGATTAAGGTCTGTCCCATTTCCATCCCTGACATGCTGACATATCTGGGATCCTTAATAGGGTCTGTTGCTATAACCCTCCTAGAAATCAAGAAAATAAATATCGGGTTCATAAATTGCCATGAGTCCAGAGCAAGAAAATATAGAGAAATACAATCACAATATAGTACTTCAAAACAGCACACCTCTAGTGAAAAGACTAAAAGATATAAAATGTTGGTCCCAGTTTTCTCTAGAAGGTGGGAGTTACAGAAATTTTTTCCCTTCTCTGTGCTTTTTGTTATTTTCAAAATTATACACATATGCAGTGAATTGTTATTTTTATAAATAAGAGAACTTTTTTTCTTTTTATTTACTTCTGCAGATTGGTGGTTTTCTTTGGTGCTAAGCTTTGTTTTCTTTCTCTTTCTCTTTTACGTATCTGCTGTAATTTCCTCTTTTGTGGTTACCTTGGGGCTAAAGAAGAGTCTTTTAGTTATAACTTATTTTACTTTATTTTATTTTTATTTTGTTTTGGGTGGGGGGAGCTGGCTGGCATGGGATCCAAACCCTTGATCTTGGTGTTACAACATCGTTGCTCTAACCAATTTGGCTAACCAGCCAGCCCTAATAGTTGTAACTTATTTTAAAAAGAAAAATAGAGAAAGCAAAACCACATCATCTGTATTATCTCAAATACATTAAATTATTCAACTCTGTAAACATTAACCATGTTTAAGAAGTTCCTACCTAGGTGAATCCTTCAAATTTTGCTTCTGGGAAAGAGGCGGGCAGAGTCCTAGAGAGCCCATAGGCACTGTAGAAGGGCACAGATGGTTCAGATCTCTGCTCTGTTCCTTGCTGACTCTGTGCATTAGGACAACATTCTTAACCTATCTGAACCTTGCCACTTTGCAGAGATTTTTTTTAAGTAAATATTCAAGTTCAGTAAAGGTCGTTTTTGTTTTTTAAATAAGTGGTTGGTAATTTTTATACTGCTTCTGCAGTTGAAAATATATTTTTCTATTCTTTCTACCTGTTTGGAAGCTAACTGTTCTTAAAACCCAGTTCAAATGCCGCTCCTCTAATTCTTTGTGAATGTGGCAGTTTATGGAGAGCACTTACCGTGTGCCGAGCACTGTGACAATCATTTTATTTTCATTATTATCTCTCCTCATCTACAAAACACTGTGGAATAGGTATTATTATCTCCATTTTACAGATGAGAAAACTGGAGCTCAGGGGAGGTAAGTAATTTGCCTCAGGAAATTACAGGAAAAGGAAGGGGTTAAATCTGAAATTGGCCAGGCCTGACTCCTCAGCTCTTGTTCTTGAATACTGATCCCTCCAAAAACTATCGACACTCTGTCTGATTCCTGTAGCTCTTTGCTGTACCTTCACTGAGAACTGATCTTACTCTGCCATGTTTGCTCTTATTTGTAGTTATTTCTGTCCCTTTGGACTGAAAGCTTTTTGAGTGCAGTGTTGATATTTCAGGAATTTTGGATACAACAGACTTTAGCATAATACTCAGCTAATAGGTTCTCCATCACTGATAGTTGAGAGGCTGAAAAGATGTCACATTTAAAGTATATGAAGTAATATTGCAGTCTTCAGGCCGGAGGAAGTTAGTCAGGGCCATATCCTTTGGACCTTTGGCAACATATCTAAGACCTGCAGAACTTCTGGGTTTTCTGTTCAGGGAACAGACCTGAAGGAGAAATCTCAGCCCCTTTAGGTGAGAAGAATTGAATTGGCATATAGGAAAATGTTTTTGAGAAAGCCTGCTTGTGAATTCAAATTATTCCAGGATACTGATGTTACATCTCATAACACACTAAGCTGATGTCAAAATGTGGAAATAGAGAAAGATCATTTTTGACATTGGCATGTACTCAATGTTGAGTTAAGAGTGGGACAGAAACTCTGAATAGCCAGAGGGCAGCATGTGACAGTCACTGGAATTTTGCCTATATTAGTCAACTTTCCAGCCTAATAAACAAACTATCAATGGTTTATAACAATAAATGTTTATTTTTTTGCTTTTGCTTATGTTATGAACCACAGGATGGCTGTCGTTCTGCTTCCTGCCACAGGTTAGCAGCAGGTCGGGTCTTCGTGTCTTCGTGTCTTCTTGTTCTGGGACCCAGACTGAAGAAGCAGATCCTACTGAGATAATCTGTTCTCATGGCAGAAGGCGGGAGTGCAAGAACAGGGCTGAAGCATGCAATAACATTTAAAACTTCAGTTTGAATGTGGCAAGTGTCACATCGGCCCATATTGCATTAATCAAAGCAAGTGACATGGCAAAGCCCAATATCGGTGAATCTGAGACACCTGCTCCTTACAAAGGGGTAGGGAGTTGGGGAAACTACAGTGAGAGAGAAGCATAAAATAAAGGTGGAAAGTGTAGAAGACAAACCTCTCAGTGGCAGCATGTGATAGGTGCCCAGGGTCAGCACTGAGGATGTTGAATCCCTTCTCTTTGGGTATTGAAGTCTTCCCCTATACTTCAAACTTTGCAGCCATAAGAGTTCCAGAGACAACGTGTGCAAACTGTAAAACTCTGCATAGGAGAGGGGACCTTATTCTCTCACTCACTTTGTAGGTTGCTGCTAGTGTGACCTCTTGATTCTTTTGCTGCCTATAAGACTAACTTTACGGAACAGAGCTATTCAGAAGTAATACAAAAGGGGCTCTTGCTATGGAAATTGTCTTGCTCAGAACCCTTGTCCATAAATACAGTATATAGGCCATATATTTGTACTCATACACATATACACTCACACACACACATCTATTTAAACTCACACGCATATATACATACATACTCTGGTGTATTACGTATTCACACATTCTGCCCTCTGGGGTGAACTGTAACATAGTTTGACTAAGTTGCATGAAAACAATATAATTAAGTTGATAGATGTTTAGAGAAAAAAATAATGGTCAGGTTCATACAAAACAAGAAGGATCCATCCCGGAATTTGAAACTATGCTGATATATTTTGTGGAAAAGACCAAAAAAAAAAAAAAAAAAAATCTAAACAAGTACAAATACAAGAAGAAATGATTGTACTTGTCAATTTTTCTAAGATAAGTCTTATCAGGCTTCAGCCTATCAGTAGTTGGTGGTGAGGTCTGACTGTCACTGCCTGTTGTGACTGTTCACATCTGATCATAAAGCTGTCATGCTCAGAAGGGCACCCTGGTGTTCACACTTAAGGGAGATTTAAAAACCAGGGTATCCATGAACTTATACGGGAAAAATATTCTATCTTTATATTCACTAACCTCTACCCAAAATTTTAGCACTTCCTTCCATTTTAAATATAGGCAAAAACCACAGTGATATTAGCACTACCTCCGATTTCTATCACAAAAAAAAAGAGAATATTTTCATATCACAGTACAGTTGTTGCAGATGTGCAATTTCATTTTTGCTCATCACAACTTTGAAATTATAATGATTTTATTATGTCTGCCAGAGGATCTTGTTATTTGATGCTTTCAGGCAGAAGCACACATAATATTATATTACAAACTTGGCTACTTCTAAGATATTTTGATAATTATATTTCAATATAATTATTTTCCTTTATAATCCTATTTTTTCTTATTAAATTATCTGCTTAAAAATCTTACTCTGAGATGTAGTCCATGGCCTTTACCAGAGTGTCAAAGGGGTCCATGGCACAAAAAAATTAAGAATACTTGACTTAAATGTAGTTAATTCCCACTCAACAAGAGAGAGTGAGTAAAAGTTATTATCCCAGAACAGTAAAGTATCACCATGAACATTCTGCTCATATCTCAGGGAAATGCTACCGAACGCAGGTTTTCATTTGTTCAAGGGCCTGAGCAGACGTGCTGGGTGCAACAGATTTGCTTCTTACATCCTGTTATCATGTAAAAGATGATGAAGGAGCTGAGCTTCAAATCCTGGGGTCAGGTGCCTCACCCATTCGCCCATCAGCTCATGCTCCCGCTTGTGGGGTCTGCCACAAGAATGAGTCTTGTTCTTATTCCTCTCTGGCTCATTGGTGATATCAGCATTGTACCATGACACTCATGTCCTTGTGTTCCTATGGTTCACTGGAAACTGAGGTTTCCTACCTGCTTTGTAATGTTAGTCCTACTTGCAGGTTTATTAGCTGTCCAGTTTCTTCCAATATCTCAGAGATTTAGTGGATAGGTTAACAGCTCTCAAGTAAGAAGACCAAGGTAGATTATGGAATCTCTGCCTGCCTCATCTGTAACATAAGGTTGACAATCTCCACCTTGCAGGATTTATGGGCATTGAGATGCAGATCATTCTAGGTTCTCAGTAAATGTTAGTCCTTTTCCTTTCCATCCTTCCCTTCTCTTCATCATGGAGGCCTACCTGGCTAAGCGTAGCCTTCTCCACCTAACAGAAAACAATAAGATGTGCAAGACGCAGAATCACTTCCTGCTTCTATGAAAGTGACTAATACACAGAGTTTTACCTTGTGAAGCAACTGGGTGTTCTAACTTTCAGGTGAAGACCACCATGCCCAGTGGACTGGGACTACAGGTGATTTACTTTTAGAAAGGTAAGAGAGAAATACACTTTTGAAAGAAATCACTAGCTTACATGTTGTAAATCATATTTATGTTTATATCCAAGACACAGCATTCCTAGCTTCTTAACATCTCAAAATTATATACACTTGTACTAGGATAATTTTAACTGTAATTCATTTGTAATTTAATTATTCAATCATGCATAAGAGTTAATGGGGAAAAAAGAACAATTACTTCCAAAGAAAAATTAAGCATTCAAAATACATAGAAAAATATTTTTACAGCAAATAATTTTTAAAACAAAATAAGGAGAAAAGTTTGGGGTCAATAGAGGTTTTCTCTCTAGAAAAAAATATATAATTACTTATATATTTTATATATACATACATATAAGGAGTAAACCCATGTCAGCTAACTTCATAGCCAAAATAAGACTTTTAATTCTTTAAATAATAATAATAACAAAGATTGTTATTGACATGTGAATGGTTATTTTAAGTAATTTGCTTAATGGCTGATTCTTGATGAGTGTTGACATTTCAGCTGTTTTTGAAATACATCCACTCATTCATTGTCTAAGTTTATTTATTGGAATTAATATATCTTTATCTGTGTCTATATCTACACCTATCTAGGCATCTGTACTACAGAGATTTCAAACTAATTTACAAAGAAGTTTTTCAAATAAGTAATTCTTAATTTGAAAAAAAATTCAGTAAGAAATATGGAAGTAAAGGGGCTAGTCTTTTAGGAAAATGTTCGGGAAGAAAACTGAAGCAAGCAAGAAGTACATAAAAGGTGTTGTTACCTTTACTGGTAATAGCTGATGAGAAACACTTGGTTCAATTTTCAGCAGGTGTGTGGCACAGACACTTGTTTTTCTGAAGAAAACCATGTACTGGTGATCCTGGAAAGAGGTAGGTCTAACTTGTGTGATAAAAACTTAAAGGAGAAAATATTAGAATGGTAAGATGTGGATAATTATCACAACAAAATATTCCACACATTGTTAAGGTTCAATTACATTTTTTTTTAAAAAAAGAAAATACTCCTTGAAGATATAGTGCATTTACTTGGTGATCACTAAAATGGACAAATCTGGCTTACAAATCTGGGCTTCAAGGATACACAAATTCTAAAATGAACATTTTGAAAAGGAGACATTCCAAATATTCTATGATTATGAAATGTGAAGTAAATTATGATTCAAACAAGGTTTCCCAAATTTAGATTATGCAATATTTTAACTTAAGGATCACTTAGAAAGGAAATAGTAGAAAACCCTAATTTTCTAGATGAAAAAACTCTGTGGCAGGGGAAGGATGATTCAAAGATTGCTGAAGTCTCACCCAACTGCTGCTATGTGGCAAAACCAGAGTGAGAACTCAAGATCCAGACCTCAGTGCTATCTTCCTTCTTCCTCTACATCTTAGTTGTTTCAAAGAAGTGATGAATTAGGAGCCAAATATTTGCAGGTGTTACGGTTTATCCAATGAATATTTGGATGACTTCTATGTTTTACTATAGAAACATTGAAGGGAGTGCTTTACCTCTTTCCAAATTAAGAAACTTGTATTTCTCCTCCATTTAAACCATGCTGCCCTGGAAGTTGCCTACAGCCTTTGGCCACAGCACCACTCACCCTTGCCTGCATTTGGTAGAAGGATCATTCTTGGTACAAATCAATAGCGGGTGTTTGTGGTAAGAAGATCTCCCGACTCAGGATGAGTTTCAGTGCCTTCCTGAACCACCGATAGGAAAAGACATAGATGATGGGGTTGCAGGCTGAGTTGAAGTAAGCAAACCAGATAAAGATGTCAAAGACCAGTGGTGGTGTGATAAAGTTAAGGAGGCTGTCAACCAGTGTGTCTATGGTGAAGGGAAGCCAACACAAGAGGTATATTCCCACAGCAATGCCCAAGGTCTTAGCAGCTTTTCTCTCACGTTTGGCAGCCCCAGCCAAGCTTTTGCTTAAAGTGCTGATCTGCTGAGCCTGCCTGGTAGCAACCACAAAGATCTTCACATACAAGCTGATCATGATGAGGCAGGGGAAAAAGAACACAGGGAAGTTTAGCCAGCCCCAAAACTTATTGAACAGCAGCTGGCAACTGCCCACGCAAGGCATCTCTTCCAGCCACTGGCTGAGCCCTGTCTCTACAAAATCTGTGTAGAGGAAGAAGGCAGTATAAGTTGCAGGCACCCCCCACCCTGCCAGGATGTACCTGAGGGCCACTCTGACTGTGAACTTGGACGGATAGAGCAGGGGATCACAGATGGCACAGTGGCGGTCAATGGAAATGAAACAGAGATGGAAGATGGAGGTGAGGCAGAAGAGGGTGTCCAGGTAGGTATGTAGGCGACAGAGGAAGTCCCCGAAGAACCAGCAGCTCTCCACTGAGCGAATGGTGCTGATGGGCAGCACCAGCAGACCCAGTAACATGTCAGCCAGAGCCAGGGAAAGCAGCAAGAAGTTGGTGGGATTGTGGAGCGCTTTGAAGTAGGACACAGCAAACACCACGAACAAATTCCCTAGGACTGTAACCAGCATGCCTGCTGCACAGGCCAGGTAGATTACCAGCTGGGTGCCCAGAGGATGGACTGTCCTGGGGCAAGACCCATTTACCTGGTAGCAGAACGCCGCAGGGTGTTCTTCAGCACCTTGGACGAGGACAGCTCTCATTTACAGTTTCTGCTTTGCTCCTCTCTCTGAGAACTGGCCACTTTCTCCAGCAACAACAACAAAAAATTCTTTGCTGAACAATCAGAGAGTGAGATCAAAAGGGGAAAACTAAAGACAATTTAGAACCTAGTACTAATTCCCTGATTACTGAATCAAATGTGCCCTGAAAATCAAATGTAGCACGAAATTCAAGATTTTACAAAAGTTACTTCTGCTAGCCCTGGTTTGTGTAATTAGGTATTTTGAAATGAGTGTAGCCATATGCATAAGGAAAGACAAGAAGGACGTAAGCAAAATGTTCTCACAAAGAAAAACCAATATCTTTTGGTAGGTAGTATAAAATTAAGAATGTTCCATTTTAAGTTACTTGTCAAATGTAAAAAGAGATTTAAAGCGATGAGTCTGAACCAAGTGACAAATTAATTCTTGTTAATAAGTCATTACTTGGGGAAGGAGTAAATTCTAGCTCCTCCCTTTAAGATTTACATAAGTTGATATTAAAATCAGCAGATGAAGGTCTTTAATTACATGTCAACTTTTCCCAAGAGAAGAATTTAGCAGGGAAATAATTAAAAGATTGGAAAATCGCCCTGTTTTAGTTTTGCATGCTGCATATTTTCTAAAGATAACACACAGTGTTTACACATTTTGGAATAAATAACTATCTGATATGAAAAAGTATTTTATTTATCTTAACACTAGTCTGTGAACTATTAAACAAGTTCTAATAAGTTGAAGTCAAGGTTTCTAAGCTACTTACACAGGTTGGAATCGGAATCACATCATGGGAAGAAGTCTTTCTTGTAGCAGGTGGAAATAAGGAACGTAGAGTTCTCTTCTATCAGCAGAGGACAGATGTGCAATCGGTTAATGATTTATACTCTCAGTGGAAGCTACTCCTCTGTGTGGCATGATACAGAGAGCAGTGGAGGAGTATCAAGGGACTAGTTTGTACTATACACAAGTCTCAGTTGTTTAAGTTTCATTCTCAATACAGGATCACTTACTCTGACAATAATAAGAGATAAAATTCTAAGACACTGTGTTTTTTTTCCTCACCATTTCTGAGATAATCACAAAGACATTCTTGTCTGTGGATAGTTGCTATATATTTTATTTTATTTCTAGTGAGTTCCATATATCTCTTCCACTTTAGGATTATTCGTGTACATTTCTCTCAACATGAGAAATAGTTGAGAATAATTGATCATGAGCCCTTTGGTTTGAGGAGGTTTGTGACCCACACACAAGATTCATCATGATGTTCTTTTTAAGCTCTGTGACTTGTGATGATTTTATAGCAGCCCTTGTTTACTTTTGGTCCCCCATCAAGTATAATCTTCATGAGAGGCGGTACTATGTCTTCTTTACCACTATAACCCGATTCCTACCACAGTGCCTGGTATATGTTAGTCACACAGGAAACATATACTGAATGTAATTGATTATGCCCTAGATAAGTTGATATTGTAAAAATGCTATGAGTAAATCACTCAATAGTGTGACCTTAATCAGCAGTTTTTCTCCTACCATCCAGGTACCAAATCTGTTATGAGACATGAGGAGCGACCCAATTTAGAAGCTGTGCTGCTGCTCTGGGAGAGGTTGTGTCAGCCATGAGGGCCTGTGGCCCCCAGAGGTAGCACAAGAGTAGTGGGATCCAGGAAGGGGTTTCAAAAGAGCAAGGAGGAAGCACACAGAGGATGGCGGTGAGACTCAGGGAGAGGGCATTGGCCTGGAGGTCAGGATGCCAGGATTTGTGAACTTGGTTCATCTGACTGACTTCTATGGCCTTGAACCATTCTTGGCTCCAGTGTCTTCATCTTATCTTTCCTAGTCTCATTTCCCACTTTTTCTTTTCTTTTTTTTTTTTTAATTTGCTTTTTTAAAAATTTGAACTTGGTCGTGTTTCTTTCTTTTGTATGCATTTACATAAGCCATTCTTAAATCCTTTTTAGAACAGGGGGCGGAGGTGGGAGTGATACGTATCCTATAGTTATAATGAATCCTTGGAACCAGCAGTATCAACTCAAGGAATGTATTCCAGGGAAATGACCACACCAGGACATATGGTGTATGCTAAAAGAAATTCTATGAAACACTGTTAATAGTAATGGAAAATGTAAATAACCTGAATGTTTTTATCAGAGGATGGATTAAACAAACTATGTACAATTCATGCGATAAGATATTTTGCAGTCACTGAAATTAATGACATAGTTCTGTCGCTATTAACCAATATATTCACGACATATTACTGAGTAAAAAAGACAGACATCAAGAAAACAGGTAAGCAAAATTGAACATGTACAGCTTTATGGGTCCATGTCTACAAGGAGATAGAGAACTGACAGTGGCTGACTCTGGTTGGTTTTAGTTGTCTTTGTTGTACCTATTTGCAGTACATGAAGTTTTTCTTTTATTCTTCATTATAAGCATGTTAAAAAGCATAATTTTTACCAAAGGGCAAAAGGGTCTTTATTTCCACTCCAAGAAAGAAGAATGAGTCTTAAGTGTGCTCAGAAATTGAGCCTTGTCCCAGGTCCCTTTGCCAGTTAATTTACCTGCTTTGTAATGTTAGCTGTGGACAAAATTCACCCTAGGAGTACCCCAGACTACTGACCAAAAAATAGTCCCAAATCATACCTCTTCCTAATTTTGAATGCACTTATGTATATTAGGGGAAAATTTGGTATTTGTAAGGATTTGAGAAGATTTCATAGAATATTAGAGATTATTACTTAATTATCATTTATGGTTAGGAGTGCTACTATCAAATTATAGAAACCAAATTTGTTTTCAGATTTGCTGCAACTTTAACAAAATCGATTATAAGAGACTCTGAAATAATTATGATAACCTGAAATTGTGAAGCCGGATGGAAGTGTTATTAGTAAAAACTCAAACTTTTATACCTGACTCAGGTTCAGAAATTAGCTTGCTATAGCATATTGTCTCTGGATAGCCTTTGCCTGCCTTTGAGAGAAATTAGGCCAGAATAGTTCTTGGTTCGTCATAATCTGTCTTTTGAGTCATTCACACAGACTTTACATTTCCAATTAGAACTATAAATAACATTTAAACATGATAAAAACCTATTAGCAAAATTTCTGAATGAAAATAAAAAGTTTTACATCTATTATTTAACCCAATCCTTTGTTACATACTTTAGAAGACCTACTAGGCCTTTACAACTTTTATTCCATTTTTATAAGGCTCTGTGGAAAAATCTTACCTCTTGAAGAACTGACTTTTAAGAGAAAAAATTAATAGTGTTAAGAATTTATTGGATGTCATCTGTTTGCAAAGCCCACTGATCCCCACTACAAAAGAGAAAGCAATTATTGTTCTTGTTTTGTAAATTAGGCCGTGAAGGCCTAGAAAGGCAAAGTAAATTGCCCAAGGTCATTCACTGAGGTATTAGTCACGCTGGGGCTCAGGTCTGTCCTACTCCAAAACCCATGCCCTCTCCACTGTATTATAGCTCAAAAAGATGCAAGTTTTGAAAAACTACCTTTCCATCTTTGCAACAATTTTATTCCCTCTTGTCAACAAATAGCTTCTGGTGCCCCAGGATCTTGTTAGTTGAGCAAGAAAGGGAAGAGGAATTCATTGAGAAGAAATGATGGGATTTGGAAAGCATAATTTTGAGGTGATGGACCGAGGAGTAAAAGACAAACACAAGGAATTAGACAATCAATCTGTTTGAGAACTGGAGATTCAAGTATCATTTTTATACACTGTTAACTATAAAATAATGGGGATTAAAAAAAATAATCTTTTCCTGACCAACACAGACTGAGGGGCAAGATTGGGCTGCTTTCACGAAATGGACCCCACAATATCTCCTTAAGTGAGACCACTAGACAGACTGTCCAGGATGCCAGTTCCTATTCCTGGATCTTTTCTTCCATTCTCCTTCCTCTAAACAAGCAATGTCTGTTATCCCAAAGGCCATCCAAGGGCCCACATGGATTATTTTTATCAGTGTGCAATAAGAGACTCATGCAGTTAACACAAGTCACATGTAGTCACTTCCTAGCTTGGCAATAGTCCTGGAAAGGTAGTATTGTATTTATTATATATTATATTTACACCAAGTTGTTTAGTTTGCATCTTTTCATTCATACATCTATCAGAACCAAAACATTATGATTTGGTAGGGAGAAAAGTTAAAATCCAGTATTAGTAATTTTTATCTATTTTAATGCCTCCCACTCACTGCGTGGGTGAAGTCGAGCCTCTCAGCAGGGTACACAGGTGGCCACACCCAGCTCCTGACAGCCTTGTGGCTTCACCTCCCATGTTGCATGGCTGAACTAATTCTATTCCTACAAAAATATCCTGCTTTCCCTTTGCTCATTTGTTTCCTGTGATGAATTGTGCTGTGTCAACTTAAGCTGAGAACTGCATTTCCCCAGAGCTCCTTCTGGATCTAATTCCAGGATGGAAGAACATGTGAGATTTGGAAAGCAGAAGAGAAGCTGCAGCCTTTATTCTGAAGGTGTTTGCAGGCAGATACTATGACAGACAGACATAGATACCTGACAGGTTGCAACTCAGCCTCACTTCTCTCCCCTCTGCCCCCAGAAATTCTTTCTAACTGCTTGTACTGCTGAGCAACAGTGGTCCCAGGTTCACCATCAAGTTCGTGGATAAGGACCACGGAGCAGCAGCTAACCAGAGGCAATAGCTCACTCCAGACTTCTCCAGAAGCTCCATCTTTGTGCTCCCATTTCAGTGGCTGGAAGTGTTGCTCCATCCTGTTCCCTCACACTACTCTTCAGGAAGTTGGCTTAAACCCCTTCTCTGATGTTCCAAGTCCACTTCCGAAGCTTTTTCCCCAACTCTAGTAGAAGGTCTGGTTCCCTTACTGAACGTGGTGATACATGCCTTAGGCCTAAAATGCAGGCAGTCTCCTCTATATTCCAGACTGGGCTAAATGTTCCTCCTCCATGCTCCTGTGTCTTCCCGTGTCAGACTCTTTGTAACACACGCTATGCTGCAGTGTAACTGAGTGGCTATGCTCTCCTATTAAATCAGGGTTTGAGTTTTATTCATCTCTGAACCACAAGCATTCAAAGCAGTACTTGGTACATAGTAGGTACTCAATAAATGTTTATTGAACTGAGTATCTTTTAATAGAGATGACAAGGTGTCTATAGCAGTCATGATCTTCCTGAGATAATGGCTACTCTGTTCAACCTGGATGAGTCCTGGAAAGAGGTAAGTTGGGTTAGGATAATAATGGAGCACTTCACTTCTCCTTGGACTGGCCTAGGAAGAGCGTGTGGAGCTGTTGTGAGAAACAATTGGGCTAATATTCATGGATGCCCTTTGGAAATTGTAAAAGTTCTTCATTAACATAAGGCCTCATTATGACTGCAAAAGAAGCTTCTACTGGCTCTTTGATTTCTCCTCTATTTAGCTCTGTTCTAGTGGGTGAATGAAAATCCTGGTATATAAGAAGAATCACCCTGTAGCCTCAGACCCTAGTTCCTTGATATTGTCACTTATTTGTTGTTATTTTCAGGATCAAATGAGAAAATGAGTATGTGTTGAATGAATGGCTGTCCTTCCTATTCAGTCTCCCAGATTCCACAGTCCCTAGGTCCTTGTTGAATTCCCAAAGAGGAAGGGAAGCTCACCATGGAAAGTGAATTGTAAGCTGTTCCTGTCATCATAAGGTGGTCTACTGCCCCGTAGAGACTGGGAATGATATCTAACTTGACCTGAAGCCTCCTGTTCCTTTGACTCTTCAAAAAGAAGGGGTATCTTGGCCTCTGAATGTTGCCTTCAGGATTAGGGCAAAGGAAATATCCTAAAGGATTAAATTACTACAATCAGAAGAGAATAAACCAGCATTCTGCTAAGCATCTCAGAACCCAATTTTTATTTAAAATATTGTCCTGTGATAATAAGAGTAATTCACCGAAATATCTCAGTACCTAAAAATGCTATAATTTAAATTATCAACTTACAAATACTGACCTTGGGAAGCTACAAATGTCGAACTGAACACATAGATCAAGAGAATACTAGGAATTCCCAGCTACATACAGATGTTATTAGAGGCATTTTGGAGTATTGAGTAATTTCTCAATAGTACACTGGAACAAGGGCAGATTCAAAAATGCAAAAATGTTCATAGAAACATTAAGAATTTATGTACATGAACATTAGAAACCTCAGTTCAAGATGCCCTCTATGGAGGCATGATGTCATTTGACTAGGTCAGAGGATGAAGAGAGTTTGGCTAACCAAATATTCTGATATTGCTGCAAGAATTAATATGCAATAAAGTACACGTAACATTAAACCTATGGTAATAGTAATATGTTTTCTCTTTGCAACCTCAACATTAAACCTATGGTAATAATGACATGTTTTCTCTTAAAGTTGTTATTATAAGAAGCAACCTATTTCCTGTAAAAATTGGCAAAGGTTGATAAATTAATTTCTCCAGACACATATATGTATAGGTCCTAAGTTTGTGGGTATATTCTCCTGGGTTGGAAGTGTCCTTCTAGCTAACATCTCCATTTAACAAATTTCCCCAAGAATCTGTCAATCCCTAAAATAGTCAAGAAGTTTTCTACATGACCAAACTTTTCTATAAAGCACTTGCACTATTGAAGTATTAGGGAAAGGAAGGACTTAGTTTTTGTCTTCAGGAAATTCACTATGGGGCTATGGTAACTACATGCTGGGTACTGCAAATGTTTCTTCTGACCCTGTCCCCAAGTTCCCCAATACAACATTGTACACATGTCATCAAGACCCATGAGAACCAAGCCAGACACTGTGAAAAAAAAAAAAGAATAATATCAGGACGTAGTCTCTCACACAAGAAGCTTGTAGTCTAGATGAGGAAACAACACACCTGTGCACAATGGCTCTGGTATAAAGCAGGTGTCAGGAGAGAAGGGTTTGGGGATGGTGGGGTGGGCATAGAAAGAAGATGTTGAGCATGTTGAGTTTGAGATCTTGGTGGAGTTTTCAAAAAGATATTCCACTGGTAGTAAGAAATAAGGGGCTAGAACTTTGAGGAAAAGGTAGGGCTGAAGATAAATATATTTGAGAACAATAGAGGTGGTAATTGAAGCTGTGAGATTAGATCAGAACAGGGTTTCTCAACCATGGCATTATTGAAGTTTGGGGCCAGATGACCCCTTATTGTAAGGGCCTGCCCTACGCATAGTAGGATGTTTAGCAACATTCTTGGCCTCTACCTTCCTGATGTCAGTTGCATGTCCCATACAGGGTAACAATGAAAAATATCTCCAGACATCGTTCAATGATGTCAAGGAGCAAAATTGCCACTGGTTGGGAGAACCACAGGACTAGAGAGACAGAAATATGGTGTAAAAGATGAAAAGAAGATTGTAAAAGTGACAAAATTTGGTGATATAAGTTTATGAGGTAGGAGGAAGAAGAGAAAGATGAAAAGTACACGGAGAAGAGACATTCATTGAGGTGATAGATGGTATCCTAAAACTCTGCGGAGGGGAAAGGATGTTGGTTTTGTGGATGAACCTCAACCTTGGTGAATAATGAGTATATACACATGCATGCACATCTCTATATGTATACACACAGGTTGCATATAAACATAGATCAAAATTATGTGTTGGGAGAAAGAATATTTTCCTAAACTCTTTCTTTATTCATTCTTCTCATTTAATAACAGTCCAATTTTATCAAATACTGAGGAACTCACATTAATTTTTTCTGAAAAGTGGTTTAAGTCAGAACCAATAAAATTAGAACTACAACTATCCACTTCCTTTCCCCCTTCTCTGTCACTCACATGCTTCATAACTTGGGCTTCCAGGATACTCAAGCCCTCTCCCACTCCCCTAATAAGCAGGAACAATCTTAAGAAAGATACAGATAAACTCAGTTATATGTGGCTGTCGGTGATCATAAGACCCACTGTGTCTTCTCATTTGATATTTACAAATTGAAGTGATAAAATCTCTATTTAAGACAGAGGAGTGAAATTCTATGTCTGCAATTTTAGAAATTCAAAAATCAGCAAGACTTGGGAAAGTTTCTTTTTATTGGCGATGCCTTCTCCAGAAGCCCAGAAATGAGTCAGTCTGGTAGCTTGGTATACCAGAAAGCTGGATGTATTACTCTTACTTTAGGTGTCCATTATATCATCTAGAAGCTTCTACTCAACTAGTCCATCCATGCCCCCTACCACTGCAAAGAAGGAGCATACAAGATTCCCCACCAGAAAAGAATTGTAGTGAAAGAGATACATTGCCTAAGTATGTGAGGGAAACAGGCTTAGGGTGGAAGAGTCAGGGTGGAAGATCATTCCTGTGACAATCATCCACAATGCCTTGCGAAACCAAGGATAAAACATGCCGTATATAATGGGATTAAAAGTGGAATTAAAATAACCCAGCCAGAGGAAGACATTGTACAAATCTTCAGGAGTTGTAAAATTAATGAAGGGGTCTGTGATTGTCAAGACAAAGAAGGGCAACCAGCACAACACAAACACCCCCATGACTATGCTCAAAGTCTTGGTGGCCTTGCTTTCATGTTTGGATGATGCCTTTATTTTGCTTTCTGGCCTAGCCAGTTTCTTCCTAGGACCAATGCCAATTTGCTTAGCATGCTTCCTGGCTACTGCGTAAATGTGTATGTAAATCCCCACCATCACTGTCCCAGGCAGAAAGAATGCTATAAAGGAGGCCAGCAACCCCCAGAGCTTGTTAAATATCAACAAACACAAACCCATGCAGTCAATGGCCACAACAAAATCTTCTGCACCAATGATGTTTAATTCTGAGAATACCAGGCCAAAGGCAAAAATGATGGGAATGGACCAACTGAGAAATAGAAAGACCTCTATGACAGGGATAGTCATTTTGGTGACATAATGCAAAGGGTCACAAACAGCATAGTAGCGGTCAACTGAGATGAAGCAGAGGTGAAAGATGGAGGTGGTGCAGAGCATGATGTCACAGCAGCTGTGGATTTTGCAAAAGATGTCTCCAAAGTACCAGCAGGACTCGATGGACCTGATCATACTGAAGGGCATGACCACGCAGCTCAGCAAAAAATCAGTGGTGGCCATGGAGAGGATCAGGAAGTTGGTTGGGGAGTGGAGCTGCTTGAAGTGGGTGATGGAAATGATCACAACCATGTTGCCCAGCATGGTCATCACTATTGCCCCAATCATGACCACGTACATGGCACAGACACTTGGCACAGATCTCACATTTCTAGGGCATGAATTGTTAACCAAATCAAAGCAAAATTGTACTTCTGGAGGGTTCTGAAGGTCTGGTGAATTCATCATCTTTGTCTTGGGGGGACTATGAGTCTTTTTCAAAAGTACTGTGTTCCTCTCCTTTCTGTAAAAGAAAGAAGAAAAACAGTAAAAATCATTGGCAAGGCCACTTGTTCCAGAAGCTCAGCGAGCCTGTATTTCTAAAGCAAGTTTAAACACCCTACTGCCCAGGAGCACTACTTTCCAAACCTTCATATGCATATGAATTACCTAGGGATCTTTTTAAAACCCAGGTTCTGATTCTGGGGTAAGAGCTGAAAGTCTGCATTTCTCACAAGCTCTCAAGAGATGCCAATGCTGTTAGTCCACAGACCTCTCCTTGAATAGGAAAGGTCCAAAGAAAACAGAATTGATATTCAGTCACCCAGCATCTAAGTAACACACATAAATGCACGTTCCGCTCTCACTAATGTGTAGACTTTACTCAGGATTCCAAATCCATAGGCAGACCAAGAATTTTTTCTGTCTACTTAAATTAGCCTATTTTCTGGATAGAAGCCCCTCAAGAATTGTCAAGAGCTGTGGAACTATTACTTAATGTTTAGCTTAAACAATAATTATGTTCTGAAGATCATGTTGCTGCTTTTATTTTTTAATTTCTTTGTAGGCAATTGCAGATGCTTTGGACCTTGCCACTTATTACATACTGTTCAATTAGAGAAGCTTTTCTCTCTCCACCGGGAAGAACATAGTTTTTAGAATTCAGAGGATTATTATGGCAAACTAAAAATGCTAAAGGATACAAGGTTATACATGAATAATCTCAAAAGGAGGGGGGGGGGAATACCGCAAATGACAGATTCTATAAATCTTGTGGGTTATGAAAACAATTTCATTTAGTAACTGCATTCATAAATTCAAATTAAGGGTGAGATCCTCTTGTCCATAGATTTCAAGTCTTACATTGGTAACAAAGGTGACATATATGAGTGCTCATTGTTTAACCTATCATTTTGCGTATCATTTATGCTGTTGTCCTTATAATGTAAAAATAATAGGAATGACTCACCCAGAGTACGACATAAACTTGACTTGTTTTTCCAGTGCTTGGGCTGGATGTATAATTCTGATAGCCAATTGCAAGCTTTTGAGAGATCTAAGGCCAGTTCAGAGAAGTAGACTTTGGCCTGAGAACAGGCTAAAACTCACTGGTCCATTGGGAAAATGAACCCACAAGCACATCCTCACCAGACTTCTTGAAAAAGACATTAATGAGAATACAAGAACCTTGAAAATAATATTTCCACATTTACTACAATAGCTCAGCAATTATTTTCAATGCTGGTATATTATTTGAAACCATTATGGCACATTTTATTTTCTCCATATATAGTAATTTAATTTCTCAGATTAGCACTTTTCTTTAGATATTTTTTGTTGTACCAACCAAATATCATGCAATTAAGGTAAACTTGAGAAAACAAACCAGAGAGAAGTAAAACGTTAGGACAGAGACTTATTTAGCTCCTTTATAAAGTACAAATTATCCATCAGAACACACAGCACAAAATATCTGATTACTTCTCACTCTGGTTCCTAAGCTCTAAGTGACTGAAAATAATAAAATCTTAAACACCTAATTACCTTATTTAATAAGTTAACTCTATCCTGACTTTTATCTTCTTTGCTTTTGTGATTTACAAAATTTCTTTCACTCTTTTAAAATTCTTTTAAAAATTATCTTAAAAGTAGCTAACAGTTATCACAAAATTACTTAAGCATTTGTCACTAGAGATCCGCAGTCATAGCATTTCCCATACAAAATAATACACTCCTCAGTACTTCACTGTATGATTTTTGAAGTTTTAAGCTTCATTTTTGGAAACCTAATCCTTGAAAGAATTGAAAAAATTTAGCCTCCCAAATTTATAAAGTGAATTTCTGTCTTTTTTTTTTTTTGAAGACATGGAATAAAACAACATCTAGGAATTAGTGATACTTTCTCATGTTTGTTGCATAGTTACATATATTAGGGAAGTAGTTAAATATTTAAGTGTTAGATTAAGACAATAGGATAGAGTAAGACACACACACATTTATTTTAAAAACTATTACATGGGTGAGTTGTTAAGGTAACGTCAGAGATAAGAATAATTTTAAACTCCTATATTAAGCTCTTGGCCAAAAATTACAAAAAGAAGTAAGCAAATACAAATATGACTGCTGGCTTACTGCTTTGGGAAAGGAAAGTTGTTATAAAGTTGCATGGAGTTGGGGTTTTGTAAGTTATTTAAAAATCAACAGAATAGAGATTCCCTTCTTTTGGTGATTTACCTGCAAAATAGATCCATTCAGTAATTTTTTAATACAATAAAATAAAGTTAAACCCTCTATGGCATCTCATCTTTAACATGGGACATTATCATTGTAACTTTTTCTCATTTCACCAATAACATTTTCCCAAGCATCAGCAACATAGGACTAAATTAATTACAAAATTGCAAACAATCACCTAAGGAAAGCATATAAAATTATTTATTTCTTCCAGGAGGTAGAAAAAAACATGCACTAACAATTCTGGAGAAGAGCAAGGATTGTATAGTTTTTTTCGTTCAAATTTAATTCTTTAAGAGAAAAAATGCCAGACTAATGAGTCAGACACAAGGACTCTAAACAATGATTTGGAAAATGTAAAATTTCCCCAAAATTTTGATGAAAAATGAAAAAGGAGTTATGTAACATTTTTTCCTCAAGTATTAAATGCCTAAAAGAGTATTAACGTATATGTATTTTCCTTAAATAATAAGAGAAAAATATTCAACAACTCAAAAATGTAATGTAAATAAGTGGAAAAGAATAGGAGAGGAACTGCTTTATCCAGGCATGATTTTGTTCCTTTCACTGGCTACACAGCCCAAACAGTTCATTTCTGGGACTATTTCTGTGAAAATAATGAATTTATCTTACTTTGATATATCTCACACATACAATAATTTCTTAGGAATAGGAGATTATTTGTGAATTATATTTGAGAAGGATCTTCTCTAGGTCTTCCTATCATTGCCTCTTTAAAATCTTAGTGATTTATTTTTAAATGACACAGTTTTCTTTTTATAGATCAGTATTTTAAGTGTGGTCACTTTCAACATAAAAAAAAGAAAAGCAAACAAACAAAGAAAAAATTAATGTATCTGATTTTTTTCTCTCCTAGTGTATTCTCATCTGGGTTACCAGAGCATGTTTGGCTGATGAGGTGATCTGGGGGTAAAAGCACTGAAAGGTGGATGACCTGTTGTTCTATGGTTTCTTACCAGGCAATGAGCATTGTTGTCCTTCCTCTACTCCCCACTCATTTCCCTCTAGAAAAGGCACTCAGGCCCCACTCGTAGGGAGGCTCCTGGCAGCCTGTGCTGTCACCGGTATTTATGCACAAAATGTGCCTCTTGAGGCTGCACTCCCATGTCCTGTGTTTGACAAATGTGTGCTCACACAGCCTTCACTGTGCTGCCAGCAAACAGATCTAAGTCACCAGAGAATTGGCTCCAGGAGGGTGATCAGTTCTGTGCTATCATCACTATGACTCTGGAGGGACCACATGGACTAGCCCCACCCAAGGCCAAAGGCAGGGAAGAACAAAAAAATGAAAAGAAGGAAAAAAGGAGGGAAGAAAGAAAGGAAAAGATTTAGTTCAAATCCAACAAATGCTCACTTCACTTATTACCAAATGCTAGATAATGTTCTCAAACAGTGAATTCTTTAATCCTTAGTGAAATGTTGACTTGTTTATATCTTTTCCTTCTGGAGTCATGCACAAGTCAGTGGTATTCCTTCATATTGCAGCTCTCTAAGTCTGTTGTTTTCCAAATAAAGGTCCTAGTCCATACAAAAAAGCAAAAAGAACAATGTTTCCAAACAACCACTTGAAAAATGAAAACTTCCATCACCATGTGGGTATTTTCATGGCCACAGGAGAAGGTATTTCCAGTAGTGTGCATTGGTCTCCTACACTGAGCTTCAAGATACTTACTGATACACACCCAGGAAGAAATATGTATGCGGATATTTATTGAAACACTATTAGTTACAGCAAAAGATTAGATACAGTAGGGATCTAGTTAAATGAATTATGATACTTCCAAACAATGAAACATTCTGCAGACTTTTTTTTTTTTTTTTCTTCAAGAAGGACTGATTTGGTTTATTTTTTTTTTATTTTTATTTTATCGATATACATTGTGGCTGATTATTGCTCCCCATCACCAAAACCTCGCTCCCTCTTCCCTACCCCGCTACCCCCCAATAATGTCCTTTCTGTTTGCTTGTCGTAACAACTTCAAGTAGTTGTGGTTGTTATATCTTCTCCCCCCCCCCCGGTTTGTGTGTGTGTGTGTGAATTTATATATTAATTTTTAGCTCCCTCCAATAAGTGAGAACATGTGGTATTTCTCTTTCTGTGCCTGACTTGTTTCACTTAATATAATTCTCTCAAGGTCCATCCATGTTGTTGCAAATGGCAGTATTTCATTCGCTTTTATAGCTGAGTAGTATTCCATTGTGTAGATGTACCACATTTTCCGTATCCACTCATCTGATGATGGACATTTGGGCTGGTTCCAACTCTTGGCTATTGTAAAGAGTGCTGCGATGAACATTGGGGAACAGGTATACCTTCGACTTGATGATTTCCATTCCTCTGGGTATATTCCCAACAGTGAGATAGCTGGGTCGTATGGTAGATCTATCTGCAATGGTTTGAGGAACCTCCATACCATTTTCCACAGAGGCTGCACCATTTTGCAGTCCCACCAACAATGTATGAGAGTTCCTTTTTCTCCGCAACCTCGCCAGCATTTATTGTTCAGAGTCTTTTGGATTTTAGCCATCCTAACTGGGGTTAGATGGTATCTCAATGTGGTTTTGATTTGCATTTCCCGGATGCTGAGTGATGTTGAGCATTTTTTCATATGTCTGTTGGCCATTTGGATATCTTCCTTAGGGAAATGCCTGCTTAGCTCTTTTGCCCATTTTTTAATTGGGTTGCTTGTTTTCTTCTTGTAAAGTTGTTTGAGTTCCTTATATATTCTGGATATTAATCCTTTGTCAGATGTATATTTTGCAAATATTTTCTCCCACTCTGTTGGTTGTCTTTTAACTCTGTTAGTTGTTTCTTTTGCTGTGCAGAAGCTTTTTAGTTTGATATAATCCCATTTATTTATTTTTCCTTTGGTTCCGTGCTTTTGGGGACGTATTCATGAAGTCTGTGCCCAGTCCTATTTTCTGAAGTGTTTCTCCTATGTTTTCTTTAAGAAGTTTTATTGTTTCAGAAGTTTTATTGTTTTATTGTATATTTAAATCCTTAATCCATTTTGAGTTAATTTTAGTATACGGTGAGAGGTATGGATCTAGTTTCATTCTCCTGCATATGGATATCCAGTTATCCCAGCACCATTTGCTGAAGAGGCAGTCCCTTCCCCAGTGAATAGGCTTGGTGCCTTTGTCAAAGATCAGATGGCAGTAAGCGTGTGGGTTGATTTCTGGATTCTCTATTCTATTCCATTGATCAGTGTGTCTGTTTTTATGCCAGTACCATATTGTTTTGGTTATTATAGCTTTGTAGTATAGCTTAAAGTCAGGTAGTGTTATGCCTCCAGCTTTATTTTTTTTGCTCAGCATTGCTTTGGCTATGCGTGGTCTTTTATTGTTCCATATAAATGTCTGGATAGTTTTTTCCATTTCTGAGAAAAATGTCTTTGGAATTTTGATGAGGATTGCATTGAATTTGTATATCACTTTGGGTAGTATGGACATTTTCACTATGTTAATTCTTCCAATCCAAGAGCATGGGATATCTTTCCATCTTCTTTTATCCTCTCTAATTTCTCTCAGCAGTGGTTTGTAGTTCTCATGATAGAGATTTTTCACCTCCTTGGTTAACTCAATTCCTAAGTATTTTATTTTTTTGGTGGCTCTTGTAAATGAGCAGACTTTCTTGATTTCTCGTTCTGCATGTTCACTATTGGAGAATAGAAATGCTACTGATTTTGGGGTGCTGATTTTGTATCCTGCTACTGTGCTGAAATCTTTTGTCACCTCCAAGAGTTTTTTTGTAGAGGCTTTAGGCTGTTCGATATATAGGATCATGTCATCTGCAAACAGGGACAGTTTGACTTCATCTTTTTGGATATGGATGCCCTTTATTTCCTTCTCTTCTCTGATTGCTCTGGCTAGTACTTCCAACACTATGTTGAATAGGAGTGGTGAGAGTGGGCATCCTTGTCTAGTTCCTGTTCTTAAAGGAAAAGCTTTCAGCTTTTCCCCATTCAGGATGATATTGGCAGTGGGTTTGGCATATATGGCTTTAATTATGTTGAGATACTTTCCCTCTATACCTAACTTATAGAGGGTCTTTGTCATGAATGAGTGCTGAACTTTATTGAATGCTTTTTCAGCATCTATAGAGATGATCATATGGTCCTTGTGTTTGAGTTTATTAATATGGTGTATCACATTTATTGATTTGCGTATGTTGAACCAACCTTGCATCCCTGGGATGAATCCCACTTGATCGTGATGAATAATTTTACGTATGTGTTGCTGTATTCTGTTTGCTAGTATTTTAGTGAGGATTTTTGCATCTATATTCATCAAGGATATCGGCCTGTAGTTTTCTTTTTTGGTTATATCTTTACCTGGTTTTGGTATCAGGATGATGTTTGCTTCATAGAATGAGTTTGGGAGATTTGCGTCCGTTTCAATCTTTTGGAATAGTTTGTAAAGAATCGGTGTCAATTCCTCTTTGAATGTTTGGTAAAATTCTGCTGTGAATCCATCTGGTCCTGGGCTTTTCTTTGTTGGGAGCCTTCTGATACCAGCTTCAATCTCCTTTATTGTTATTGGTCTGTTCAAATTTTCTATGTCTTCATGGTTCAGTTTTGGGAGCTTGTGTGTGTCCAGAAATTTATCCATTTCCTCCAGATTTTCAAATTTGTTGGCGTATAGTTGTTTATAGTAGTCTCGGATGATTCCTTGTATTTCAGATGAATCAGTTGTAATATCGCCTTTTTCATTTCTAATTTTTGTTATTTGAGTCTTCTCTCTTCTTTTTTTTGTTAGCCATGCTAATGGTTTGTCAATTTTATTTATCTTTTCAAAAAACCAACTTTTTGATTCGTTGATTTTTTGAATTGTTTTTTGGTTTTCAATTTCATTCAGTTCTGCTCTGATCTTATTGATTTCTTTCCATCTGCTAACTTTAGGTTTGGATTGTTCTTGTTTTTCTAGTTCTTTAAGGTGAAGTGTTAGGTTGTTCACTTGCCATCTTTCCATTCTTCTGAAGTGAGCGTTTAATGCAATAAATTTTCCCCTCAATACTGCTTTTGCAGTATCCCACAGGTTTTGGTATGATGTATCATTGTTTTCATTAGTTTCAAGAAATTTTTTGATTTCCTGCTTGATTTCTTCTTGGACCCATATGTCATTAAGTAGAATGCTGTTTAATTTCCATGTGTTTGTATAGTTTCCAGAGGTTCGTTTGTTATTAATTTCTAGTTTTAATCCATTCTGGTCTGAGAAGATACATGGGATAATTGCAATTTTTTTGAATTTATTGAGACTTAATTTATGACCTAATATGTGATCTATCCTGGAGAATGATCCATGTGCTGATGAGAAGAATGAATATTCTGAGGTTGTTGGGTGGAATGTTCTGTAGATATCTGCCAATTCCAATTGGTCTAGAGTCTTGTTTAGATCTTGTGTTTCTCTACTGATTCTTTGCCTAGATGATCTGTCTAATATTGACAGTGGGGTGTTCAGGTCCCCTGCTATTATGGTATTAGTGTCTATTTCCTTCTTTAGGTCTAATAGAGTTTGTTTTATAAATCTGGCTGCTCCAACATTGGGTGCGTACAAATTAATGATTGTTATGTCTTCTTGATGGATCAGTCCTTTTATCATTAAGTAGTGTCCCTCATTGTCTCTTTTTATGGTTTTTAGTTTAAAGTCTATTTTGTCCGATATAAGAATAGCTACTTCAGCTTGTTTTTCTTTTCGGTTTGCATGGTAAATCTTTTTCCATCCTTTCACTCTTAGTCTGTGTGAATCTTTATGGGTGAGGTGGGTCTCTTATAGGCAGCATATAGTTGGGTCCTCCTTTTTGATCCAATCAGCCAGTCTGTGTCTTTTGATTGGGGAATTTAAGCCTTTTACATTAAGAGTTGTTATTGAAAGGTGTTGGTTTATTCCTAGCATTTTATTGGTTGTTTGGTTGTCTTAGGTGTCTTTTGTTCCTTGCTTTCTGATTTACTGTTTGTTTTCTGTGTTTGTTGGTTCCTTAGGTTGTAGATAGCATTTTTGTTTGCTTGTTTTCTCTTCATGAATGCCATTTTTATTATACTAGTGCGTATTGATTTTTCTTGGGTTTTTTATGGCAGTGGTAGTTATTTTTCAGGAACCAAACCCAGTACTCGCTTGAGGATTTCTTGTAAGGGTGGTCGTGTGGTAGTGAACTCCCACAGTTTTTGTTTGTCTGAGAAATATACTATTTGCCCTTCATTTCGGAAGGATAGCCTTGCAGGGTAGAGTATTCTTGGCTGGCAATCTTTGTCTTTTAGCATTTTGAATATATCATCCCATTCCTTTCTAGCTTTTAGGGTTTGTGATGAGAAGTCTGATGTTAGCCTGATTGCGGCTCCCTTATAGGTGATTTGACGCCTCTCTCTTGCAGCTTTTAAGATTCTGTCTTTGTCACTGAGTTTTGCCAATTTGACTATGACATGTCTTGGAGAAGGCTTTTTTGGGTTGAATACGTTTGGAGATCGTTGAGCTTCCTGGATCTGAAGATCTGTGACTTTTCCTATACCTGGGAAGTTTTCTGCCACTATTTTTTTGAATATGTTTTCAATGGAATCTCCATTTTCCTCCCAGTCTGGAATACCCATGACTCGGATATTTGAGCGCTTAAGGTTGTCTGATATCTCTCTCAGATTTTCTTCCATGTCCTTGATTCTTTTTTCTTTCTTTTTGTCCGCTTGTGTTATTTCAAACAGCCCATCTTCAAGTTCAGAGGTTCTCTCTTCAACTTCGACAAGCCTGCTGGTTAAACTCTCCGTTGTGTTTTTTATTTCCCTGAATAGCTTCTTCAGTTCAGCAAGTTCTGCTATATTTTTTTTCAGGACATTGATTTCTTTGTACATTTCCTCTTTCAGATCCTGTATACTTTTTCTCATTTCATCATGATGTCTAGCTGTGTTTTCTTGTATCTCATTCAGTTTCCTTAGAATTATCACTTGAAATTCCTTGTCAGTCATTTCAAGGGCTTCTTGTTCTATAGGATCTAGAGTTTGAGATTTATTAACTTTTGGTGGTGTACTTTCTTGATTTTTTGTATTTCTGGTATCTTTTTTTTGATGTTTATTCATTGTGGCAAGGGGTTTCACAGTCCACCGGTTTGAGACTAATGACTAACTAGGATGTTGCTGTGGCTGCCAATTTCGTATGGCTGCCTCCGTGGCTGCTCAGTTGGCCTCTAGTGCCTTGTGTGTGTGGTTGCCTCAGGTCTTGGGCTTCTCCGTGGAGCCACCTTTCTGATCAGCTTGGACTCTGCTGGGCTGCTGGATCACGTACCACAGGGTGTGTGATCTCTGTTGAGCTTTCACTTCCTGTGCAGGACTTCTCCCTGTTCCGTGTGCTCTGGCCCAGGCTGTTGGATCGTGCAGCGGTGACCCCACCGGGTGTGTGGTTTCTGTCGAGTCTCCGCCTCCCTGGCCGCACGTCTCCCCCCTCTGTGAGCACTGTGCTGGGCTGGGGCGTGTCTTCTGCACCCTTCGTCTATCAGCTGGGCCTTCAAGACCCTGCTCAGCACCGCCTCGCCCAGGAAGTCTACCAGGTTTCTGCTAGGCACAGACGACCGGTCGCTCTGGGTGCCTTTGTAGCACTGTGTAGATCTTTCTCGGGTCTTGTTCACCTTTGTATCCCCCCGGTATAAACTGAGTCTAGCACCCGCCTGCAGCCAGCTCTCCAGCAGGTTCAAGCGGACCTGGGAACTCTCCTACCACACTATTCCCAACCAGAAATTCGTTAGGCTTTTTTACGAACTGGTGGCCACAGAGATGGTATCTGCCTCCCAGTAACAGGAAGTTTACCGGGGCGGGGTCCAGGGTGTGGTTGAGTGACAGTCGGCCCGTACTTCCTTGCTCTCCCGACACTGGCCGGGGACGTCCCCCGCCACCAGCCCCGCCAGAGAACCGCGGAGGGAGTGGGAGGGGAGGCCGGTCCGCAGGCTCCGGAAAGCCCCGCGCCGGGGCAAGCAAGTGGGAAGGCTCAGTGGCGGCTGAGCCGGGCGGAGCTGCCAGCACCTGGGAAAATGGAGGCAGCCCCGGGGCAGTGAGTGGCCCCCCAAACAGGGCTGGTCCAGGGGTCACTCACAGTGCTGTGCCAGGTCGGGTGCTCGCTCTCTGTCTCTGGTTTGCCGCCTTCCCTGTTCTCGGCCGCTGCCGCCTCAGGCTGTTCAGTCGCGGCGTGGCTCAGGCGCTCCCAGGAATCTTCTTTAATGCCGGCCTGAAACCTCGAATCCTGAATAGGGCAGCTGGCCGCCTTCAGCGCGGCCCTGACCCCCGGGATCCTGGCTGCATCCACAGCAGCCCTGGCGCCGTGTTCCCTGTTTCGAGACTCGCTTTTGCAGCTAAGAAACAGTTCTTTTCCTGCTCCACACTTCAAAGCTGTTGCCTGTAAATGAGGCAGCCTCTCCTGCCGGGGGCAAAGTGGCAGTCACCCCCCACGAACGGCCACCAGCAACAGTCGTCCCTTAAGAGATGGCAAGAGGAAGGTCCACAAGTTTCCCGGCTGCCTGAGGCCCAGTGTCCGCCTTTTCCACCTCAGCTACTCCGTGCCAACCGCCGCAGCCACCGCCATCTTGAAACCTCCCTCTGCAGACTTTTTGTCGTTTTTGTCGTTTTTTTTTTTTTTTTTTTCGTGACCGGCACTCAGCCAGTGAGTGCACCGGTCAGTCCTATATAGGATCCGAACCCGCGGCGGGAGCGTCGCCGCGCTCCCAGCGCAGCACTCTACCAAGTGCGCCACGGGCTCGGCCCAGACTTTTTGGAAAATTAGGCAGATCTACGTTTTTATGAAGATGGAATGAATCTCTAAGACATAAAATGGTGTGAAAGAATCAAGCTGCAGAACAGCATGTGTAGTGTTTTGCCATTTTTTAAAGGTGTGTGGGAACAAAATGTACATACATACTTCTTTATGTGTGTGCCTGTTCCTGTGTATCTTTAAGAAGTGTCTGCCTGTGAGGAAGATGTCTTCCAGAGATCAAAAATTAGAAGGTGACTTACTTTTTAGTGTGTGGACTTTGGTTCCTTTTGAATTTTGAATTGTTAGCTTTCTTTAAAAAAATAAATTTTATTTTTATTTTAATAAGAGCTTATTTGGGTGCTGGCCGTTTAGCTCACTTGGGAGATCATGGTGCTGGTAATATTAAAGTCAAGCGTTTGATCCCTGTACTGGCCAGCTGCCAAAGGAAAAAAAAAAGAAAGAAAAAGAATAAAAACTTATTTAATTTAACTTAATTTAATGAAAACTTTAGCTATAGGGAGAGTCTGAAGAACTTTTATCTTTATGTTTGTGATGGCTTTCAATTAGATATAGAAATGACAAAATACAAGTAAAAACATGGAACATTTTGGAGCTGTAAGACCTGTAGAATTAGAAGGAAAAAAAAAAAAAGAAAAGAAAAAAGATGATGTCACCAAAAAGATAAGTACTAATCAGAAGGGTTTAGGGTTATGGATTTAAAAAAAATGCTTTGTTTGTTTTCATAGAGACTAAAGTGAAGAGCAGAGTGTATGTGGATTAAAGAGCTCATAAAGCTGAAAGCAGACAACCTCATGGAGATGTTTCAGATAATAAGTCAGTGAGAAGTGTGTCCTGCTCCAGTTCCACAACAGTGGGAGGTAGGAAAATCATAAACTGAGCACAGAAAAGCAACTCTCAGTAACAAATGTAATGATGTCAAATTAGTACTCTACTTTATTCCAAAGAATGTATGGGCAATCAAAACCAATTTTTTTAAAGTATAAATCTAAGGATATCTGCATGGGTAGGAATACATTGTGTGCATGTGATCTAAAAAAAAGAAATCAAACTCTTAGTATTAAGACAGCTTGTATTCAGTTTAAAGATAATCTTTGTGTATTTGTTATTTTTAATATTTGTAATGTTTAAAAGAATTTAGCATGTTAGAGTATTTACTACAATAGCTTTGTGATTCCCACGTAGAATGTATTATTAAATAATTGATTTAGATGTGATTTTTTTCAGTTGAAAGGCACAAAAGAAGTTTGCTAGGTTTATAAATGATATTACAATTTTTAAGAATCTTACAATTCACCATATTTGTAAGTTATTAAATTTACAAGTTATTTAAGTATTGAGGAAGTTTTTATGTATTAATCTGACAAATTATCAAAAAGGGGAACTTGAACATTTTAATTTGATAAATATGTCAAACTAAGTAACAGAGAGGGAGACTTTCTAAAAGAAAATGATATTTATTTGGGAGTAGCATTGCAATGGAAATAAGCATGCCATAGTAAACTATGTGCATATTCAGGGAGGTTGAGGCAAAAAAAATTTTTAAAAGCAAACTGAGGAGGATTACATAAGCTGTTTTGAATCAATTATCCTTGGCTACAAAGGTAGCATCGGTCCAAGGCTGGACAGGAAGTTGTTGGACAAATATATTTGCAGAAGTATTTTCTGTGTAAAGTTACGCTGGCCTTAGTGCAAAGTTGTAGTTTTGCAGAGTCTTTTGTGATAGTTTTGTTATCAGGCATACATGAACGAGAAGCCTCTCTTTATGGCCATCCCTGGCTCCTTTTTGTCAGGACTTGACACAAGTGACTCCATTTTGATTGTGACAACTTTCATAAATACAGATAAAATATTAAGGTAATTCAATTAACAAGGCTGTAAATGTCCCCTTAAAAGTTCTTGTTAAAAGTTGCTAAGTGTATAAATAGAATAACTTCTATTCTATTTATGTTATAATTTATAATTTAAATGAAGTTTATAAATTATAAATTAATTAAAAGTTATAAGTTAAATAACATTTTAAGGAAGAGTTACGTTTTTCAATATTATTTTATAAATGGAATACTTATTCTATTTTTTTTTTTTTTTAAAAGATGACCGGTAAGGGGATCTTAACCCTTGACTTGATGTTGTCAGCACCACACTCTCCAAGTGAGCCATGGGCTTGCCCGGAATATTAATTTTAAAAGCTGAAATTACCTTGAAGAATCTTTTCTATATGCAGAAAGGACACCAGAAATCTCAAGCTGACAGACTTAAAAATAGATCTTAAAAATAAAAAGAAGTTTGCCAAGTGGGGAAGGAGGGCAAGAAGCACCCAAACAGGGCAAACAGGGGTGAGTGATTTATTGGCGGGCAATGATTCATTCAGAGGAGTGTGGAGCCAAGAAGAGTGATCAAATGTGGAAATACAAAGAAAGACCAAGTCAGGCTGGTTTAGAACTCGATGCCTTTGGTAGGAATTTCAAAACTTTAACTCAGAGCAATGCAAAGCTACATTCGTCAGGTGTCCATCAGGAAAAAGATGGCACAATCAACCTGGATGATTAAGGAGAGTTTAATAAAAGGACTGTTTTCAAAGGTGTGTTTGGGCAGCTGGTTTAAGGAAACCAGAAAGAAACAGTCTAGTTCCCAGAAGCATTGTAGCAAGAAACTACGACCCTCGCTAGACCAGAAGTGGCAAGGAGAGGGGCAGTCACAGGAATCCCTGTGACTCCAGAGGGACTCCAGAGGGCCTTTCTTGGAGGAACACAGCCAGCTCCGAGGTGATTTGGCAGAAAGGTTGCCTGGGATAAGTACCCTGATTTCACCTTCCTTCCACCCTCTGATCACCTGCAGGTGCTTCCCATTGGTAAAATGCCACTGGGAAAGTGCAGGCAGGAGAGCTCCTTAATCCAGCCTGTGCTGATCAGCCTGCTGCACAGAGTGGGTAGAGAACTCAGGGCACACAGAAGGGATCTAGCGTTGAAACTATCTAAGAAATTTTAGAGGAAAGTGTTAACATCAGATAACTGTGCAGAGTAGATTGGAAAGCTGTAAAACCGGAGGCAAGAAGACTAGTTAACATGGATGGGAAGGGATGCATATATTACAGATTACATGAAAATACTTCATGGCTATCAATTATGCCTTTATTAGGCACATTTGTTTTTTTCCTAACAAGCAGAGGGAATGGGAGATAGTTCTTACTGACTCATACTGCCCTTCGAGACATAAGTTGAGCCAGGGTGATTTTCCATGGTTGGATCTAGAACAAAGAGAATCTAGGTATTGGGAGAGAAGGGTTTAGAACAGAGACAGGAAAACCCCAAAATTAAAATTTCCTATCTCGAAGTTTGACATAATGCTGACCTTGGATTCAGGAAGAGAGGAAAAAATCTACCTCCTTTTGCTCCTCTTCTCCTTCCCATAACATAGTCCAGGTATGAGGGGCTGGGGACATGGTCATTACCTGCGCTCATGTACTTCCCAATAGATGAAATAAAAGAAGCGTTCTGTTTGTCTCAATGTTCCACAGAAAAATCACTGGAAGGACTTACACCAAATGTTAATGATCTGTCTTAAATTACAGGCATAGTGGTGTGGATGAAATTTGTTTGGCGGGGTCCTAGGGAGACCTTCAGAGAAAGTGGTTGAAACAAGTACAAGGAGAGGCCTGTGATTGCTGGCTGGTGGTGTAGACATAACATGCAGGTTAAGATTCCAGAAACACGGGAAATAGGAGGTCAGTGCAAATATAAACCACTAAGTGAAAAATCCTAAGGGCAAAAGCTCAAATTGCATATGATTCTTAATCAACCTGCTTCTCCTCTCGGCAACTCTTTTTAGTGAGCTTTAGGGTGTCAGGAAATAACTGAGTAGTTTATATAATGATGGTTAACGATTCTCCCAAGCCAAATATTAAGGTGGACTGCTGGTTGACAATAAAGGCCAACCTGAAGTCACACTTCTTCCATAGATCCACAGGTCACAATGATCTTCTCTTTCTGAATTCCTAGAGAGGAATCAGATTAGAATCAAAATAATTAACACTTCATGTTCTTATATATTATTCTTATATTGGTCTTTAATTGTCCCGTGTATGTAAATCTAGGCCAACCTATTCTGAACTGCTTTGTATATTTCTTTTGCACATTTTCCACCACTCAGAGGTGAATGTAAAATGAAATTTAATAGTATGATATTTGCAGTGATCTGAGGATGGAAGGTATGTGCTGCCGGTCAAAGTAATGACAATCTCCTTTTCAATATCACTTTCATAATGGTTTTTTATTAATGTACTTCAGGAAACAGATTTGCAGTTTCTGAATGGGAGCTAAATATTTTTCCTGTCACTATGTACCTAAGAGCATTCCGAAACCATGGATAAAAAAAGCCATGAATGAGAGGGTTGCAAGTGGAGTTGAAGTACCCAAGCCACACTAAGAGATCAAGTACTATTAAGGGAGTGGAGTAGTTTAAATATGGGTCAATCAAAACAGCAAGAAAACAAGGCAACCAGCAAGCTAGAAACACCCCCATGATGATACCCAGGGTCTTAGCTGCTTTCCTGTCCTTTTTCTTAGATAGGTTTTTTTTCACTTCCTTCTTTATGTTTTCAGGCATATTACTGATGACTCGAGCATGTCGTTTGGAAACGATAAAGATTTTGCCATAAATACCAACCATGATGGAGCCGGGAGTCAAGAAACACGTAGTGAACAATATTGTCCCCCAAAATTTGTTGAAAGTAAGTGCACAGAAATTGAAGCAAGCAACAAGAATCTCATAGCTCTGCATACCAGAAACATTGGCCTCAGACAGAATTAAACCAAAAGAAAAAAGAGCTGGGGCGGACCAGCAAAATGCCAGCAGTCGCTTTATCATGGAGGTTGTCATTGTGGTTGTGTAGTGTAAAGGGTAACACACAGCATAAAATCGATCAATAGCAATGGAGCAGAGGTGGAAAATGGAGGTCAGGCTCAGCATCATGTCAAAACTTGCATGGAATTTACAAAAGCCATTCCCAAAATACCAGCAGCTCTCCACTGATCGCACCATACTGTATGGCATAATGACGAAACCCAGCAGAAAGTCCGTGGTTGCCATGGAAAGGATCAGAAAGTTTGTGGGAGAGTGGAGCTGTTTGAAATGTGATATAGAAATCATTATAACCAAGTTTCCAAAGATTGTGATAACCATGGCTCCAGTCATAACCAAATACATTACCACTCGGACATGAGAAGGGCGATTGGTGGGAGGACAGGATTTATTTCCAAATTTTGCACAACTGGATAAGTCTTTGGGAATATAAGTTAGATCCATAGTGCTTTATCACTTCAAATTCTTTTCCAGGAGGATGCTAATGGTTCTTCTCTTCTTAAAATGATTCCAGTAAATTTCAGTGCCTAAGAATATAATAAAGCTCAAAGTCATCTGTTAGTTTACTTCAATTGTAATTTATTTAAATACTTAAAATGGTATCAACTGTGTTTGCTTTCTGAGTTATTTTCTGCATTAGAAGAATAAAAAATTTCAACAGCTTATTCTTTTTGAGGTTATTCTATTCTGTTATCTTCCTGGGTTATTTGTCTATCCATTCATTTATTCAACATGGGTTTATCTATTGACTGCTCTATTCTTGGCAATGTATTAGATGACTTTCATGGGTGTTTGGTCAGTTTTCACTCTGAGCAGCCACTTTCCTAGAAACTCTTTTGAACTACAAGAAGCTAACATCTCTTTCACCATAAAAATACTTGATACACAAAAGCTAAGTGAAATCACTGTGTTTCTTTACGCATTCTTTCAATAACTAGAAATCTTCATTTGTAAAAAGCATATTGCTTTTAATAATAAAAGGTATATTGCTGTTGGAATATACAGTACCATGTTCCTATGGGCTAAACCATGGACCTGGGTCAAGGATTCATACCTTCTCTACTTTCTATGCCCTTCCTCTCCTCTCCTCTGTCCTCTTCTCTTCACTTTCCTTTTCTGTATTTCTTGAGTCCTACAGCTTATCTGAGATCCTAACTAGTGGAGCCATGTCATATGCTCTATCCTTAAATGACCCATAAGGATTACAAATCTCACAGTCACAGACCTAGCCACTCAAATTTCAGGTGATTCCTATTGGTCACAGTGGGTTGAATAAGACAGGATGAACAAATTATATAAATCCAAATTTCAATAAATTATTATACCTGCTTCGCTATCTACTTTGGGATATACAGCACCCTGAAAATCCACTCACCAGTAGGCTCTAAAGAAGCTTGACACTGTGCCTACAACGAAGTATTGTCTACTTAGTGAGCTACAGAAACACGGGCCGAGTCTTGAATGGATTAGACACAAGAGACACTCTGAATCTATATTGGATTCTCCCAAGCCATAAAGATTCAACTGCGGTGTACATTTAGCAGGTTTATCTATTCAGGCAGATTCAATTTGGTTCTCCTTTAGAACCTTAAGAAAGAGCACAAAAAGGTCCCTTCCCTGTCTCAAGATGTTAGAAGCTCCCCTCATCCCTTTTGATTCTATCATTCTCTCCTGACTGGGGAGGAAGAAAAGAAACCTTGTAGGGACAAAAGAACTCATATTATGTAAGCTAGAGAAGTTTCTTATTCCCAAGTTGCAGGAAACTTTCTCACTGGAAAGTCTTAGGAGGGCCTATTTTTGAGCTAACTGTTCCATGTGACTCCCCAGTCTGCTCTATGTTAAGGGTTTACATCACTGACTTCCAAAGAGGATGTATCCAAAGAGCCTTGGACTGGAAATTTTTCTCCTGGTTCAAGTTCTGCCAAAATTATAAACATATAAATAAAAGAAAGAAAGAAAGATACAACATTCCCAATAATATATTAAACTTTCAAAAGGACAACTGGGGTTACTAGAATTGGGAAGGCAGAGGGGAGGGAAGAATAGGTAAAGGGCCGTGAGTAGCAATGATATTGTATATTATTGAATATAGTAATTATTCTGAAGTGAGCAAAAAACAAAACAAAACAAAACAAAACACATTATGTGAATTGTAAGATTTCAG
This sequence comes from Cynocephalus volans, assembly GCF_027409185.1. Lineage (NCBI taxonomy): Eukaryota > Metazoa > Chordata > Mammalia > Dermoptera > Cynocephalidae > Cynocephalus > Cynocephalus volans. The sequence goes on from NC_084464.1 coordinate 133,364,945, forward strand.
ATATTTTAAGTTTTCTTCTGTACTGATTAATTTTAAATACTCTTTAAATTGATGAACTAGCTGGTTTGTTGTCGATATCTATATTTTAATGTTTAATCATGAGTTTTGTATTATTTTTGTCAATAGCAGTATGTCATGTCAACTCAGCCATAATTTTAAATCCTTTCATAATGTATTTATATGATTCATTTCTTTTCATTAATTTGTTTATAACGCAAAGACTATTTATTACTTATATTTTGCACCTCTTAGTGAATTTATGCTTTGGGTATATCCATTTGTTTTTTATTAGAAGTCACTTTTCAGTGTCAGAATATTATATAAGGGCCGGCCCGTGGCTCACTCGGTAGAGTGCGGTGCTGATAACACCAAGGCCCCGGGTTCGGATCCCATATATGGATGGCCGGTTCGCTCACTGGCTGAGTGTGGTGCTGACAACACCAAGTCAAGGGTTAAGATCCCCTTACCAGTCATCTTTTAAAAAAAAAAAAAGAAAGAAAAAAAAAGAATATTATATAATATCTGTTGATTTCATTAATAGACTATATTTTTGTTTCATTAAAAAAAGGAAAACAGGAGGCGTGCTGAACTAGATGGGCCTTACAGGCCCTTCCAGCTCTAAAAGTCTGTGAATCATAGGTAACTGAAAGGTTATTAGTTTTAAACCATCTTCTACAAACAAGTAGAAAACAGAAGAGCAGCGAAACAAGATGAAAGAGAGATATGGAAGAAAGTCGTGGTTCAATGCAGAGACTCATTGACTGGTACTTTGAGTCCTGAGACATGTCTGATCAATATTGAGGATGTATTTCTCTCCATTATGATCTTCCTCCACTCCTTACAGCCTCTCTTTTTTCCTTGGTTTTCACCAAGGAAAGGTTGTGAGCATCTAGCCTGAGTCCCATTTTAGCATGTAAGTGACAGCACTCAGTAAATAACTGTTGAATGCAGTATGCTTGTTAAAATATACCCAGACTCATATATTGTCTTTTCTTGCCTTTACCTCCTAAAACAAACTCTAAGCAACAGCTGCATCTTACTAGGCATGTTTTTTTGATACATTACAATGAGACACGGAACTTGTCTATCCTGGTCACTCCTGGATTCTCAGTATCTAGGTTAGTGCTTGTAGTAGACACTAGATATATATTTTTGAATGAATAAATATACAAATAAATAGCAAATTATGGTCATTAAAAAAAAATCTGCATTGTTTCAATAAAAGCAGTTGATTCCATGTGCTAAAACGCTGCTGCGAATGGATGAACTAGTTCTTGTAGCACACTTCATGAAAATATCTTCTGGGATTAAATTGTTTCTGATGCTACTATAACTCCTCCCACAGCAGCATTAAGACAGGAAGAGCTGAGAGAGTTGGTGTAGACTCTGAGTAATTGACTGATCTCTCAGGCTAGTGAGAAGAGAACCAAAGATGCTGAGTCTGGAAAGAAATACAAAGGTGCTAGTAGAAGACGACAAAGCTGCTGAATGTTTCAGCTAAATGTACTTGGGAGGTAGAGGTGGTGGTGGCATAAGACACCCCTCAGTGTCCCATGGACATATGAAGATGGGGTTAAACTGGCTTTTTTCAGTTTCTTATGCACTGCTTAGCACCTCATCTACCACTTAGGAGAGTTGGAGATTTTCTTCCAGCTGAAACTCACATACTTTCAAAAATAAAAGAAAATACTATTTTGGAGAGCACCGACTTACAATTAAACTTACACAGTATCTAAGTTGATGAACGTGTTTGCAGTTAAGGTATATGACTACCCAGGAGATTCTCTGCCATGCCCCAATCGCCTATATGATCTTAATGATCACAGGCATGACACCGAAACAACCTCAAACATGCACTGCGTACAGGCAGCTCCCCCGCTTTTTTAAAGATTGGGAATTCTATGAGGTGTTTCAACATGAGACCAAATCTTCCACTATGCACACTTACTGTTTATATAAGGGAAAATTCAGAACTGTACTATACTTTCAGAACTGGGGAAGACCTCAAATGAAATGTTTACAAATATTTATTATGAGGTGGTTTCCAACTTGTTTTCTATCTTACATTCCATGGTATGGCTTTGCAATCACGCAGACTTGTGTTTGATTACTGGTTTTATAACTTGTTAACCGTATTATTTTGGGCAAATGGCTCAATGTCCCTGAGCCTCAGTTTCTTTTTTCATAAAGTAGGGATACACCCAACTTCACATATTTGATTTAAAGATCAAAGATAAGGCTGGCCAGTTAACTCGGTTGGTGAGAGCACAGCCTTATAACACTAAGGTCGTGGGTTCGGATCCCTGTACCAGCCAGCTGCAAAAAACAAAAACAAACAGAAAAGATTGGAGATAATATATGAAAAACATGACAACTGTTAGTAAACATTCAAGGAAGCCCATGTTAACCAGCTGTAACAAACTAACAATGTTCTTCAGGAAAACTATATTCTGATTTCCAAATGACTGATTTGCAAACAAACTGGTTATTTTACAACTTGTTTATGTTTGGGAGTTGCCTGTGTAGATATTTGAGGTCATTAGCATTGTGCCTACTTTCCTCCCTGCTTTTCCTTGTAAGAATTATGGCACCTTCTTCAATTTCGCTTTTTTTTTTTTTTTTAAATCTTTCATGTGATCTATTATGTTGAAACACATAGTCTCTATGAAATTGCCATTTTTGCAAGTTAAAAATGTTCAAATATTAATAATTTCAAATAATTTCCCACTGGGATCTTTTCTTCTTTCCCCTCAAATTTCAGTTTCATGCACTGACTTATAATAAGGTTGGCATATCTCCAGACACATATATTTGCAAAGAGTCAAATTTGCAATGCCAGATTATATCAAGGAGCTAAAGCTTATTGAAGAGAATCTTTAGTAGGCTAGACACATTCATTTCAGGAGGAGCCAGAGGTGTCCTAACAGCAAATTCTAAGTTAGGAGTCTTAAGGTATGAATGCAATATAAACTATAGTAGAAAATGAAAACCTATGATCCATGGTTCTAACAGAGGTGGCAAATATTTGTACACGCTACCTGTAAGGCACCAAATAATACATGTCATTATTGCCATAAAACATGTTCCCCTCTTTTAGAATCTTGTATTTGGGTAAAGAAGTTAAAATTGTCATTACCACCTGTGTATGTATGTATAAATACATAAATTAATTCAAATTGTGATTTCTTTCCCTTTTTTATTTGTTGAAAAAAATCAGATAAGAACGATTAGCACAGAAAAATATAAGCAATTAATATTATAATTCTTTAATATACTGAATCAAACTAAATGTACTAAAAAGCAAATTTTAAAGTTTTTTCACTTCAACACAAATTTGTATTGTCACAAGTAATATGCTTCCTTTTTCTCCTTTAAATTCTGATTGCCCCATGCTTCCTGGAATTTAAGGCTGAAGTCTAAGGTATTTTAGCTGATTAGCTAACTGCTTACCACAAACACATGCAATTTCAACTAGCCTCTACAAACCATAGGCTCTTCTGAGTGCCTGCTTGGAGTGTTCCAGGTAGAAGGGAGAGTCTCTTATTGAAACCAGCACCAGTTATAGGACCTGGAAAGCATGCTAACAATGATTGCTCCATTGTTTCTCTCACCACAAGTCAGAAATTATTGCCAATATTTATATAATTCATTACAAAATTGATCTTAAAGTACAAACTCTCAAATATAAATTCTATTTTTAGAGTTCCAAAATCATTCTTGGTCTAAAAGCAAATTTCATCCAATGATCAGATTTGTGTAAATTTTCAGTTAAACTTGTTAAAATAGAGACAACAGGGTAATAGTACAATTTGACGAGTAATTTCATAATTTTGGACTAGTACAAGGCGAAAATCTTCAAAAGATAAACAGTCTACGTAATACAATAGAAAAGATAAAGGTTTGACATTTATGAAAGTTCATGATATTGGATTTTTTCTGGTTAATTCTCTAATATCTAATATAAACAACAATAAATATTTAAAAACTTTAATAGCAAAGACTACTTGGAAGCCATTTCAGGGTTGACAATAAGTAGACTACATTCAAATGTAACACTAAAAACTGAGATAAACAAAGAAAACACATTTTTTCCCATAAATCTACTTTATAACTGTATATAATAGTTTAAACATCATAACATTAAAACGTAAAAAATAGTATCTGGCATGTAAGTGACTTTATACCAAATAGCTCATAGTTCATAAGTAAGTCTTATAAAAGCACACGGCAGTTGGCAATGGACAGAGGTAATATTGTCTTTTTAAAGGCAGCTGGGAACAGGAAAAACATTTTAAGTGACAGTAAATACATGCACAGAACAGGCAGAGCAACTTCTATTTCAGAGGGCAGGAGCAGAAAGGTGAGTGAAAATGAAAACCAAAGCATCTTTGTTATAGTTAGCTACTAGTCATGGTATTGTTTGAAAACTAGCAGGAGAGCAATCTCTACCAAAACGAAGTATCAGAGAATGTGTTAGAGGTGGGGGGACCAGGAGGAATTGATCTAAATAAATCTTTTACGAAGACCACATTTACACAACTCTGTATCTCATAAATATGTATAATAAAAATAATAAAAAATAAATTTTTTAAAAAGGCCACATTCACATTTTTTGGTGGCTAAAAGGGAAAGGGCCTGGGAAAACACACCTTGGCTAGAAGATCAGAGCATGGTCTTGCATGCTGTAGGTGTATCTTAGCATCTGTCTGCATGGAAACCCTGGCTATAGGCTCTTCTCTCTTCGGCCTACAATATTCCAGCCACACTGAGCCACGGTGTTGCCCTGCAAATGCTCACTCTGAGCTTTGGCCAACTGTCCTTCCTCCATCCAACTGTTAGTCCCCTCATCTCTGCCCCCTTCAGAACTTAGCACAAATATCATTTCCTTCCAGAAGCCTTTTTGACTCTCCCAGTTGAAGTTAATCTCATAAAATTATAGGCTATTAGGGTGGCCAAAGATCTTAGAAATAGTGGTTCTACTTCCTCATTTCGTTGATGACTATGATATCAAATACCTTTGTTTCCTTCTTCTAGCGTACTGCCCTACCTTAACTGTAAATTGCTTAAGAACTGAGATAACATCCCATTAACCTGCTAACTTTGTGACACTTAGCACATGGCCATATACATGGCAGGTTAACTATGTACTACAAAGCAAATTTTAAAGATTTTTCATTTCAACACAAATTTGCATAATGTCATAAATAATATGCTTCCTTTTTCTTCTTTAAATTCTGATTGCTCCATGCTTCCTGGAATTTAAGACTGAAGTCTAAAGTATTTCAGCTGGTTAGGTAACTGCTAAACAAAACACATTTATTGAATTAAGCAAAAAGAAGTTAAATACAATACATCATGAAAACCTAGTTAATAGATGTCTTGTCTTGCGGTATTAGAGACGTCTGGTTTGGGAAAGATTAAAATATTAGGAAAACAGAAAATGCTGTTTCAAAAGTAGCTAGTGAATCCTCTTCCAAAACAAACTATTACAAATGAAACCCAGTTACCACCAAAATTCCGGGTGTCCTAAAGTTCCTAAATTACTTTACAAGCACATTTTCACTGCATCCTTCCAACTTCTTCATGTATAGTAAATAACTCAGATCTTGAGGTAGCCATTGCTACTAAATGCTAGAATCAGCATTATACTCCTGGCTTTTGTTCCAGTGAACCTTCTGCCACTCCGTACCATCTCCAGTAATGGGCAACAGTTCATTTCTGATCTATTTGGACAGCAAGAAAGTCTATGGCTCCAGATGCTTACAGTTCCTTCCATCTAGTCCCTGCTAATCAAAGTATGGTTTGTGGACAAGCCACATTGTCATTTCCTGGGAATGCTTTTGGAAATGAAAATCCTCAGACTCATCCCAAAATGTACATCTTAGCAAGATACCTGTGTTATTTGTACACCCATTGAATTTAAGGACTGTTCTCGACAATGGCGAGACTATATATTTAGTTTAGGCGCTGTTTGTATTTGAAATGAGGGAATAATTCTGAAGAGCAAAGAGAAACAGAATATCTTAAGTGAATGCTGCTTGCAAAGGAAAAATACCAAAAATGAAATATGTAGTATCTGGAAGTGATTTAAAGTAGAATATATCAAGGATTTTGTTACTAAGACATAATGCCAAAGAGGAAAGTGCATTTTAGTATTTTTGAAATACCTAAGCACCTTACATTTATTAAGTCATGCCTTGCATATCCTTATACTTTGCAAAAACATTTTTCATATGACAGTACATAGAAATTTACATACCTTGCCAAACAAATTTTGATGGAAAATTTAAGATCTTTGAAATATAATAATTATTTCTTAGGAAAAAAAAAAAACTACCTTCTCTATTACAATGAAGTTGTTACAATTTCTGATTCTCTTTAAAATTTAACTATCACTGTTCAATTATTTTGAAAGAAGAAATAAACCATGAAATAAATAAAAGGATAAAAAAAAGATAGTACATTTTCAATTCTTTTTGTTGACCCAGTACCTTCCTGTTCCTGAACAGTTAGTTGTGAATTAATGAGTTTCTTCTAGTGGTTTTGCAGGTATGATGTCAGGAAATCCTGCAAAGTTTCGTGTAGAGGATTAAGATATCTGATTCTTATAAGTTTATCTCTGCTCTCAAGAGAACTGTGGAGAACTCAGATCCAGAAGCTCTGAGAGGCACTAACTGCAGAGTCACAGTGGAACTGCCCTTTTAACTCTTTCTCAGGGGATTTTGAAATATTCTGTGTATTTTTCATGTCCCAGATAGTTTTGAGTTTGTTTTTTTTCCAAATGAAGGACAATAATTTCATATCTGAATTCATGGTCATTTGGGCTTCATTCGGGGAAGATAATGTACTGAAACTTACTAAAAATATTAATAATATAATATTAAAAATACATGGACATGTGTAGGCTAAATTAAATGTTGGCTAAATGTTGGCTAATAGCCAAGGGAAGAATAGTTGCCTAAATCATAAAAGGTTTCTGTTTACACTTCGATTCCCGAATGTAATGAGAAGATATTGGAGTGGGATGGAAATAGTTACTTTTGCTTCAGTGATTTGTACAAGTTTAACTAAAACCTTTAGTAAAATAAATTTTTTTAAAAAGCCAGTTACAGTGTCACAAATCTTGACAAAATTAGTTCAGTAAATAAAGAACACTGAATAAGAAGTCAAGAGAACTAGGTTCTGGTCCTACTTCAGTAACAATTAGTTGTGTAATCCAGGATAAATCATTAAATTACCCAGGCTCAGTTTTCTCATCTGTCTCACAAAATCCTGGGTGTGGAGGGTGGGAAATTACTTTACTAACCCTGGGAAATGAAAGCAGAATGAACCATGCAAAGCAGCCAGCACACAGGAGCCGGAGCCCTCTGTTGCCTTCACTAGCAATAGAGGCAGGACAACTAAGTTCTGAAATTAAAACGTGCAGTGAAAAAGAGCAGAAATAATCATCTGTTTCAATGAAAGGAGAATCACTGAGCAGAACATTACAGAGGAGCGATTTGAATGATGCCTTAAAATATTAATAGGATTCTAATAGAAAGAGAGAAGAAGCATTGTAAGAAACTTCAAGGCCCACAGAGGGTTGTAAAATTTTTATTTTGTCTGTCTGTAAGCACCAGCATAAATAAACACCACCATCACATATGTCATCACTCTGTAAAAAAAACAGTCAAAAACTTTCCAAGAAATGACAGCAGGCAACGTCCTGCTGGGATATTTGGTTTCATTTTCCAAAGCCACATATTAATGAATTGAGAAGTAAATTCAATAAATACTAATTAAAAATAATTCTATTTTATACTAAGGCTAAAATCTATTTTAAAAATCTTTCTTTTTTTTAGCAATAGGTCTTTTAAAATAAAGACAAAAAGTATTTTGTGTGTGTGTGTATGTTTGAATACTGAAACAACATAAACATCACCATTTCCAAAATTACCAAATAAACTCAATAGTATCCAGTATAACATGATTACACCTCGTGATTACACCTGGTTTAATTACTCCCTTCTTGGAAACTTCTTTTTCCATTTCTTGTTTTGTATTTGTAGTTTCTGTCACCACTTCAAAGATGCTCCATTAATTCCACTTCTACCCTATAGGCTACAGGGAGGGACCAACCTATCAGTGGGACAGCGAGGATGGAGTGGCCGCAGAAGTGGCAATCCATCTTTAGGCAGGTATATTTGGGCCAGACTAACACTTAAGCAGACTGCTGAATGGTCACTGTTTAGTTGTAATCTATGTAATGAACTAAAATCAAAGCAAACTTGTAGACTATTACGGGAAAAAAATTTTTTTTAATTGATATAATGCAAATGAAGAAAGTAAACAAAAATATTTCAGTAACACAGTTTACTTATTATACATGTAAAAACACATGCACACAAACACAGTCATATTTATGAAATTAAAACTTCATAAGACAATACTTACCTTCAATGGAAGTGATATTCTCTGATATTATCGATTCCTTCTATTCTAACTTGCTTTTTGCTGAAAGTGTTGTTTGCAGCCAGTGGTATACTGAAACCACTCACGTCCACTTTCAAGAATAGGTTGTTAATTTTTCAAGGATTCTGAGAGCCATTTGACATTACATTAATAGTTTAGTATCAGTGATAAGGGAAGATTTTTTGTTATTTATATACCGTAAAATTTTTTTGAGAAAGAAATGAAGAAACAACAAACACAATAATATTTTGAACATTCAGAAAGAGAGAACAAAACTGTGGTTATTAGAGGAAGGAAAGGGGGAGGAAAAGGGGATTAGGGAGAAACTGGTTAATGGACACAAAGAATGAGTGTATTTTGTAATGATGAATATGCCAACTATCCTGATTAGATCATCACATATTGTACACAAATACTGATAGTCAACTCTGTACCCCACAAATATGTATAATCAATTATGTTTCAATAAAAAAAGTAAAGAAAATTTTTTGAGAGGCAGGTATTAAATATTTACTAGCACACTGCTGATCACTGATTTGCAGCCCACTAAAATCAATTTTACAAGTTATTAATGGGTCTCAATTTACAGTTAAAAGGACACTAAATAACATATACAAAGTTTCTAGTACCCAGAGCCCTCCCCATAAATATTTCTTTGCTTCCCCTCCCACTTCTCTATTATTCAAAAATATGTGTATACATACTAAGCAAAAAGGAATGATGAATTCAAAACAACTCTTTTTGGGTAGATATTGACATTTATTAAACATCAGCACATCAAATAGCGATACAAAGTGTGGATAAAGCCTAAGAAAGAAAGGAACGCACGGAATAGAATTCTACGACTAGTGAAACAGTTAAGATGATACATCAGTGAAAACTCGATGGAATCTGTGGCCTCAGTTACACATTTTTACATTTCTTCTTTTATTTTAAAAACGTTTCATCTCACAATTGTAAAATCTAGGAAAAGCTTCATCTCAGCTAACAAATTACTGCTTCCTAACAGAATAGGAGTTTTTGAAGTTATTTCCATATTCATTTATAATTTTTAGTTGTTGATCTTTCAAAATACATCTGATCAGACACCGAGGAGCAAAAGTTAAATGGAAACCTCACACAAAAGTGTGTGTGGTGAGAAGAGACAGCATCCCTCAAGCTCAGCTCATGGTTTGATCTGTTTCAAACAGGATAGAAGTTTTTGTGCGTCTTGTCTTCATTGCTGGTTTTTCTCTACCTTCTTATTTTTCTAACTATTCTTATTTTCTCTCTACCTGGAGGTAGTGGGTGTATGAAGGATTCTGAAGAGAATTGAAGGGAGTTTTGGTCCAAAGGGAAGATTCCTTTTTTTTTTTTTTTTTTTTTTACTGAAATCTTAGAAACCAAGAGCTCTCCACACTAGCCGAAACACACACTTTAATCAACTTCCTTCTACTAAGTTCCAGTCCTTTTGCTTCAATTCACTCATACAGAATAAGTCTATTCCATTTCTTTTTGAGTAAACAAATTAGTATTATAGAAATGTGAGCTGAAAATTTTACCTCGCAAAATGTACTTAAGTGCTCTGCGAAACCAGGGATAGAAGAAACCATATATTAAGGGATTACACGAGGAGTTAAAATAGCCAAACCATGTCAAGGTGTCAAACAGAACTGCAGGAGTAGCGAAGTTCATAAAGGGATCTAATAAAATTGTGAAGAAACAGGGAAACCAACATAATAAGAAAATGCCCATCACTATTCCTAAAGTTTTGGCTGCTTTTTTATCTTTCCTCATTTGATTATTTTGATTTTCTGGCAAGTTGTTGATTGCACATGCGTGTTTTCTGGATACTGCAAAAATTTTGCCATAAATCCCTACCATCATAGACCCAGGGGTAAAGAAACCTGCCATAAACAAGGTGGTCCCCCAGAGCTTGTTGAACATCACTGGGCAGGAGCTGGAACAAGCAACCAAGAGGTCATAGCCTTCTATTCCATCAGCATAGGCCTCTGAGAAGACCACCCCGAATGCGAATGCTCCAGGGACTGACCAGCAAAGAAGTAGCAACCGCTTAATGACTGGAATTGTCATTTTGGTGGAATAATGTAAAGGGTAGCAGATAGCATAAAATCTATCAATGGCCACTGAGCAAAGATGGAAAATGGATGTTATGCTAAGCATCAGGTCAAAACTATAATGAATCTTGCAAAATGTGAGCCCGAAGTACCAGCAATTCTCCACTGATCTGATCATACTGTATGGCATGATGGTGAATCCCAGGAGGAAATCAGTGACTGCCATGGAGAGGATAAGGAAGTTCGTTGGTGTGTGAAGCTGCTTGAAGTAGGAAATGGAAATTATCATGGCAAGATTGCCAAATACTGTGATGAATATGGCTCCTGCCATAAACGAGTACATGGCAGTTCGGATAGCCAGTGACCTTTCGTTTTCTGGGCAAGATCCATTTCCATATTCAGAGCAATCAAATGTTTCCTTCAGAAAAGCAAGAACATATAAAATTTTGTCAGAAAATAAATAAAACATTTTATATTTTGTATCTGCTTTCATAGAATAACTCAAGAAAGACATGGAAGACTCAAGGAAGAGAGTTTATGCTGAAATTTTACTTATGATCTTTCCCATTCATTTACCTTAACTTTATTTGTAATTCTTAGTATTCTAACCTACTGGGTTTAAACAATTATTACTTATTTTATACTTTCTTCTATTCAAATTATACTACCATTATTTAGTAAGTTCTTACACTATGCCAAGGCCTGAAACTTTTTTAAAAAAGAAGAAAAAAAGTTCATTGTTGAACTAACTATAACTGATTCTCCTCATGAGCATAGGAAGAATAGACATCTATTAGGTAATACACGCAATTCTTCCTCAAATGAGTCTGAAATACATGATCAGATTTGATTTGATTGGGGTCTCCTGCCTTGTGGGATCAGGAGATTATTATCTGTAAATAGTTTCACTCATGTGTTCTATTATCTTCACCTTGCCTTTGATTTTTTTTTCATGCTAATATTTTTTAAAAGGGAAGAATCATTTAGAACCCCTAATTATCTGGTAGAGTCATGCTCTTCAGCAAATGAGGAAGCCTTGACACACATCGCACCTTTCAGAGCAGGTAGATCAGAGGTAGGCAGAGCCCAAAACTGGACTAGCCTTACTTGTTTGTAAAGAGCAAGTGCCCCTCACTGGTGTTTATCCTCAGAGCTACATGTGACTCACGACAGCCAGACAAGTTCTGGTGTGCGGGTCACACAGAGGGCTAGAGCAGGGGGTTAGGGAGCTTTAGGAAAGCAAGCCATTTCCATACAAGGAAAACATCAAGCACATGCCCTTCTTGTGTTGGCCCAGGGTGTTCATTTTTCATATAAAATTCTGCATTTTATTATCATTTGCATGCATATTTGGAATGTAACATGTTTGAGTTAGAATCATTTTTTAAAAAAAATGTACATTAGGGGGAAAAAGCACTACCTAAATGCAAAGCATAACTGTTAATATTGCAGAAAAGTCCTTGGCCTTCAACGACCTCACACATCTCAGACCTGACCAGCTACTAACAGATGAACCAATAAATTCTTAGCCTCTGTGATATAAGAGCACATCACAAATCAAGCAAGAAATATGTATTGAGTGCCCACAATATACAAAGCACAATGAAAGGAACAAGAAAGAAAAAATATAGCTCCTGGCTGCAGAGATTCTACAAAACAGCTGAAGAGACAAAACACATCAACACTTGCACACCTCACCTCAGATAAAAGCAACAGTGGCAATTAACTGCCGAAAGAGGGGTCTAAGCAAAGTGTACCACCAAAGAGCCAAAATGGATGCGATAATTTCAGGCTGGGCTAGACAAGAATGTTTCAGCAAGGTTCTGACTTTTGACGTGGGTCTCAGTGGTTGAGTAGAATTTGAACAGAAGAGAAAAAAGCCTCTTCGAAAGAAAAGGTAGGATGAAGAGACAACCCGAGGTTGTAAATGTTCTGGGACCTTCTAAAGGTGATCCTCAGGGATCTCTGAAACACAATAGAGAAAATAGGGGATTGGGGAGAAGAAAGGGTGAGAGAAGGAAGAATGTCTAGATTCACTGTTATTCCCCAAGCCAGTGTTCTCAGCCGGTATATAGTCTAAAGAGATTTCCCACTTGTTCTTAAATTTGGGTGGTGATTTAAAAAAAAAAATAAAGTAATTAAGTTAGCTATAGGAAAGTGAATGCAGATTTGAAATTAAGAGCTTTCTCCAATTGATTCCAGTGGTAAGTCCCAGGCAACTTTATCCTTCTTAACTTTTCTACTCTGGGTCCCTGAACAGAGAACTAGTCCCCACCTGTAGCGAACTCTGTGACAGGTCACATTTTAGAAATGGACTGAAGATGGAGGAAGGAGCCATTATTATTACATCTGCAACCTGGGTGATTACACACCACAAAATAGGAACACTACCAAACAACAGGTTTATTCCTGAAAGGTTCCATCAAAACTTTTTATCCAAAAATTTCTAAAACATGTACAACAAAGTCTCAAACTGTATTCATTTTTAGCAGCTAAAATGAGGGTTTCTAATACGTGCATAGCATTTCATGCCTGTTCCTCTTAACATTCTTACAGAAAAAAAAGATAGGGAAAAACAAAAAGAGAAGCATTCCTCCCCCTGTTTTTCAGCTATTTGCCATTCCTTGTTAACCCATTGCTGACCAGTTAAGCATCACCACAGAAGAAAATACTGGGAGAAAACACAGTAATATGAAAAAGAAAGGAAGATTCTGATTGCCTTCAGTATGCTCATTAAAGAGCATGAGAGATCCAAAGGAAATTGTGTTGGTTTATTTTTAAATCACTAATTTTTAGGAAGTTAAGCTAAGAGAAATAACAAATATTTTCATTTTAATGAAAATGGCACATCCACATACAACATTCTTGTGCTAAAGGCAACTCCACCACAATGATACATCTTAAGATTTAATTGCAAAATTCTTTGTGTTCCTGGCTTAGTGACTTTGATATTATTAATCATCCTTCTATGCCACTTTTGTAAAAGTCATACTGAATCCTTCTAGGTCTCAGATCATGGGGTACTGTTCCCTTCCTTTTCAGCAGTCAGGAAATTTAATTAGCTCTAAGTACTAGAATCAAGTTTTTTGAAGCACATCATATGATGCCTAAGTTCCTATTTGTATGCCTCATACACCTGCCACTGAGACGGGAGGGGCACACTGGATGACTATTTGATGAGTTCATCAAACAATAGTCTAATATCCATTTAAATCCATCACCATTCTCCATTGTGTATTTGGCATAGTTCCTGCATGAAACATCTAACATCAGTGTAACCCGTTTACATCTTTTAGATTGACTACCTATGGGAAGCTAAACGCAAAAACAGTACCTTCAAAGCTATCCTCTTCAAGGGTCACTTTTTCTATTTTTAAACTTATTAATGTGAGCGTGTATGGCTGTGTGGATTGCCACAGAATTAAATGGAAAGTCTGACCCTTTCTCTGTTACTGTTATGTTTCTACAAGAAGCTCAAAAATTAAAAATTTCGAACATAATGAGTTATGTGCCCATTCAGCTTATAAATAAATACCACAACTAAACTTTATTCTAAACTTCAGGAGACCATGACCACAATGACAAAGAATTCCCTGATTTTTCTAATGTGATCTCATTTCTTTTTACCTTGTCATTAAATTTGATTAGTGCTTCATTATTAAATATTCCTCTGCATTAGTAACCACTTTTAAAACTTTTAAGGGACTTTACTACATTGCTTTTCCTGTTCATCATTCTTTTGGCTTTCCGTGCATCGTTTTGCCTTTACCTAAGCCACTGATTTCTTTCAGTTTTTCAATTTCTATCAAGTATTTAATATTAATTAGTCTTATTAAATAATATATATTAATAATATTAAATATATATTATTTATAATTAAATAATTATAAATTTTAAATTATAATTTATAATTTATAATTAAATAATAAATAATGTTATTATATTCTTATAATAATAGTAAATGGTAAATATAAATAATATTTATATTTAAAAAACATTAAATAATATTATATGAAATCATATAATATTATTTAATATGTTTATTTAATAACAAATATTAATATTAATGTTTATTTACATATTTAATATGCAAATAAATTTAAATATTAAATTTAATATTAAATAATTTATATGAAAATATTAAATAATATATATGAACAGGTTTAGCACAATGTCTGGTATGTAATAAGCATTATCAAAGGCTACTTTCCTTTTTGGAAATAAACACCACATTCAAGAATACATTTAACCAGAAAAGATTTCTCCTAAGAAAGTAAAGGAATGGGATTGTGTGTAAAAAGCGCAGGTAACTGTCTCAGTCCTCCTCTTCTCTTAGGTGAACACCTGTGATAAATAATTTACTCAGCCACTTATGATGAGGTAACCCTTTCTAGGATTCTAAATATTCTTCCTAGGAAAGATGTTGTACTGCCAAAAGGTAGTGCATTAAACTGTTCACGTACTAAAATGGATCTGCCTATTATTACAAATTCATATGAAGTCCTACACCTTCTACAATGGTCCACATTCCTACATATTCTCCCTGCACATGACCAAAATGCAAAAAGGATGACCATGCACCAACAATGTTACTTCATATTAGCTTGACAGTTTACTTCTTAAAAACCTCAAGATAGAGAAAACACAGATCTTTCCTTTCTAATCCCTTCTGCACATACCTGTTGCCCTGTAGAAGTTGCCATTGTTAGCTCCTTTATTTCTTTGTTTCTTTTCTAATTTCTGTGCATGTTTATATGGAACTAGAGGACCTGAACTATTTGAACTGTGTTGTTATATAACTTAACAATTAATCTCAAGAGAATTGGATCTGAAAATGAAGGGAAAAAAAACCCTTGCCATTCTTAAGTTTAACAGCTAAATGAGCGTAAACCACTCCAGCATTCTCTCAGGAGTCTCTGCTTTCCTAAGTTTTTATCACCTACAGCACTGAAGGCCCTAAGTCCACTGTTACATAAAGGCTATAAAAGCAAACATGAACCATTGAGTCATAGGTGGTCCCACAGGACCCAATCCTAGCTACACATGGATGGATGGGATCAGTGGTTCAAGTAGAAAAATGAATGTGTCCTCCATCACTTTAGGAAGACCTGAGACTGTCATAGTCCATATTTTGTCTTACATTCCAATCACTAAGACACCTGACCACCCATTGTTTTTCTCTTTTTTTCTTTGCATAAATATGACCTAAAAACATATCTTGGGAGTTCCAGTCAAGATGGCAGAATAGACGGTCCCCAGCGTCACTCTCTCCCACAAATCAAACAATTTACAATTATAAAAATGCAACATCAGCTAAACTGGGGCCTCTGGAGCTCAGAGGAAGAGGAGGAGAGACCTATAGAGCTCATGAAGGTGGGAGAAGCCATGAAGAGAGAAAGAAAAAACTGCTCTCAGCATTTCGGACTGCGACTGCTTTAAGGCTGGAGGGCGTGGAGCCAGAGCTGGCAGAAGCTGCAGCTGTGCCCTTCAGATGGAGTTACTTGGAGGCAGCAGGGGAGAAGAGGACTTTGGTGGCCCCCAGGACAGCAAGACCACTAATAGGTTTCCTGTGGACCCACACAGGAGTGAAGAGCCAGAACAACTGAAAAACGAGAGCCATTCAGAGTCCATTGAGTCAATGCAAGGGACCAGTGCAGGGCCCATCCCATGGGAAGTGTTTGGAGCACAGGAGGTGGGGGAAACAGTCCCACCAGGAGAACACTGGGACACAGCGAGGACAGCTGATTCACCTGCCAATCAGCACAGGACCACTCAGAGGAGACTGGTCAGGAATGCAGAATTACAGTTTGATGAAAAAACTCAGGCCCAGATCAGTTTCTAAACAACCCAGGTGCACCTAGTCTTTGGAGAGCTGGAAGTACCTATAAGGTCAACCATTAAACCCTGAGCTGCACAAAAAGCCTTTCATGGGGAAACAGCAGCAAAGCAGCAATTTAGCTCAACAACACAGCTCAAGTACTTGTTCCCACAGGAAGTTCCCCTGAGTTAAAAGTAAGCAAAGGACAAAAAATTAGTTCTGTCCTAGGCACACCACCAATGCCTTGGGCCCACCAGGGGACACGAAGCATGGAGCAGGACCCCCACCCACAACCACTCACACCGCCAGCACCTCGGGACCTGTCCAGAAACCCGAGGCTTGGAGCCAGGGACCAGACACAACTCTCACATCCAGGCACACTACCAATGCCTTGGGGTCCACCCAGGAGCCTGGGGCTAGCAGCTGGGGACCAGACCCCCTCCCGCAAACAGGCACACTGTGACAGCGCCTCAGGGTCCCAGACCCAAGGCATGGAGAAGAGGACCAGACCCTCCTCCCACACCCAGGCACACTGCGCCAGCACCATGGGTCCTGCCTGGGGACCTGAGGTGTGGAGAAGGGGATCAGACCCCCCTCCCACAACCAGGCACACCACGCCAGCACGTTGGAGCTCATCTTGGGACCCAAGTCATGGAGCCAGTGATCAGATACTCTCCACAACCAGGCACACTGCTAGCACCAAGGAGCATGCCAAAAACATCACCTCCATGTTGGTGGCCCACCAAAGCCACCACAATAACCATGGCTGCCGCAAAAGCAGCTAGATGCCATGACCACCACGCAGATGGTCTGCCAACCACTAGACTGCATTGACACAAGGAGAGTCACCAGCAGAGATAAAGAAAAGAAGAGGATGTCTCTCTCCACAAAGCCCATTCCAGAGTGACAGAAGAAGCATCTGCTCTATGATAATATTGGGGGACCTGATCACACCTCCCAGCATTGGACAGATCATCTAGGCAACAAATCCACAGAGTAACCATTATTCTTTCAGAAGGAGAGAAGAAATCTAGGGTAATTAGAGGGGGAAGAGGGGAGGGAGAAGGGAATGGGGAGAGATTAGACAAGGGGAATAAAGAATAATTATGATTTCTAACAATATATATGCTAATAATATTGATTTGATCAACATATCTCAATGTTGAACCCCAAAAGTATGTATAATCAATTTTGATTCAATAAAAATTAAAATAAATAAATAAATAAATAAAATGAATGCTAGATTAAAAAAAAAAGTTATCTTTAAAAAAAATCACTTCCTAAAATAATAAAGCATTTGATGTATTGCAGAAATAAATAAATAAATAAATAATAATAATCTCATCTACCCTCCCAGACCTGGAGAAATTGCAGAGCCGGAATCTCTTTATGTAACTCACATGATTATGCCAAAATCTTCGCAGACGCTGCTTGTTTAAATCTACTCATTTTGTTTAAGGGCCTACTATTTTGTTTGTGTTCTTTTGGAATGTGAAAAGTCATTTTGCACTGATGAGACTGACTTGGGAGGTAGAATACTCCCAAGTATTAAAAAACAGTACAACATTGGTCACTAGAAGACACCAGGGTCCTGCTTGAATTATAATTGTAGCTACTCTGGGTGATCTCAGGCGGCTGGGCCCAGGCCCACTGCATGAGCATGAGCTGTGCAGTCACGCGGGGAACTGACTGTTAAGGGCTCACTCTCGGTTTAGCGCTCTGCTATTGCCCTCTTGAAATTCTTAATAATATTCTAACAAGTAGCTCTGCATTCTCATTTTGCACTGGGCCCCACAAAAGACGTAGCTGGTCCTGCCTCAACTTCTCTTAGCAGCTCTCATTGAAGAAGAGAAGGAGAGGGGAAACCCTCTTTTCATTTCAGAGCATATTCATATTTGTATTATGGTATGATGGGAAACTGGACATGAAAATATCTTTAAAGAAAGTTTTACAAAATTAACACAGTTGTTTGCCGAGAAGGTAAAACTTAAATTTTTTAATAATTAGCAAAAGACATTGCTACTCTAAAGTTGCAGCAACTTCTTTCTCTTCTGGGAGAGACAAAAGTCATTTTGGACAAAATTTCTTGGCTCTGTAAAGAATTACTAAGCAATCTCTTTTAATTGTGTAAATGGGAGATGGTAGTTGGCAAAAGTTAGAACTTAAAAGGGGAGGGAGTTCGAGGATAAATTGGGTGGGGGACATAGAGAATAATCACAATTTGTGGTAATGGGCATGTTGATAGTATTGATCTGGCCATCACATCTTGGGCACAAGTGGTGACGTTCAGCTTTATAACCCATGAATATGCATAATCAATTGAAAAAAAAAAAAGTTAAGAAAACTACATGGAGCAAAGGGAATAAATCTTGCCCCCTTCCCCTTCTGAAGCTCGCTGCTATTAGAATACGTCTAAGAAACTGAAATATACCATTTTAGGCCAGCTGACAAGAAAGGGCACTAGGGCTTTCCTAAGTAGGACAGACCATGACGGAGGACAGAAAGAGGACCAGTGATGCAGAGTCAAAACCAAAGCCTGGGAACAGTACCATATATAGCTGAGCCTGAAACAGTATATGGCTGGGCCTGGAAAACTCTTCTGAACCAGCCTCTATAAACCTGAGGGCAAGATTTAAGAATAACAGCTCTGTGGGAAAGTAAATGTAATGAACGCTAGCTCATTTGTCTTCTTTCTAAGCCCTTCGAAACTACAGCTTCCTCTCACAGTCTCCTTATCTCTACCACAGATAGACATAATAGCCAGAACCGTGTCACCAAACTGGACGAGTACCTATGTTCAACAGTGGCACCTTATGGCAGCCTGGGAGAGCTGAATCTTTGGATTCAATTCCAAGAGAATATAACCAAAAGAGAAGACCCAAAGGACAATTGGGAAACTGGCTAATTAATTTAAGTGCTAAAAGAGATGTTATTTTGTACCTTTGAGCTGGAGAAAAGGGATGTAATCACTAACATGTGTTCACATTTTTTAATGGAACTCAGGTGAGCAGAATTTAAATTAATTACAATTAATTATGCCAAGCATGTCTTGCTTTGTTGGTTTCTTCATAACACAATGAACACCCGTGACTGTGAACTAGATTGACGATAGATTACATACATCTATATGCTGCTTTTTGCCCACCACCCCAGTTAACTACCACCTTGAATTTTGTGTTTATAATTTTTTGTATTCATTTAATAGCTTTATATATATTTGTATAACTAAATCAAAATATTTTTGGTTTGTTTTTAGAGCACTATAAAATGGGTATCATGCTCTTTGTTGTCTCTTGGAATTTGTTTTGCTCTTTATGTTGTACATAGCTGCAATTCACTCATTTTGTTGCCATATAATAATCTGCTTTTCTTTTCTCCTATCAACAGTTATTTGGATTGTTTCCAGTTCTTTTGCTATTATGAACAGTGCTATTTTAAACATTCTAGTACAAGTCACCTGGAGTACATATTCAAGAGATTTTCTTGGAAATAGACATGAGAAAGTAATTGCAAAGTGAGAAAGAATATGAATATTCATCTTTACAAGACAAAAACAAATGAATTCCCAAATGACTGTACTAATTTACATTCTCACAGTCAAACTGTGGAAATTTTATTGACCTACATCCAATACATAGTGTTGTCAGGGTAAAATTTTGACAACTTAATGAGTGAAAAATAGTGTTTTATTACAGTCTTGATTTGCATTTTCCTGATTACCAATGAGGTAGAACATTTATTCATGTTTATTGTCCTTATATTTTTCTCCTTCAATAAAATGCTGTCATTTCTTTTGCACATTGTCCTTTTCTTCTTAAATTACAGAAATTACTTTTGTATCCTTAACCTTTTATCAGTTATGCATGTAGGAAGTATGTTTTCTCAGTGGATAGCTTGCATTTTCTTTTCCTTTCAGGCATTTTTTCTGAAAAACAAAAGTTCTTCCATATAGCTCAATTTATTAATCTTCTACATGTTTTTTTGTGATTTTATTTAAGAAGTCTTTCCCTACTTCAAAGTCAGAAAAATATCCATTCCTATTTTCTACTGAAAATTTTAGTTTTGCTTTTAACATTTAAGTTTTCAATCTATTTGGAATAATGTATAGTGTGAAGTAAGAATATAATTTAATTTTTGCATATAAACCATGTTTTTCCAGCTCCATTTATCGAGTAGACCCTCCTTTTGTCATGGATCTGCCATACAAATATGCCATATATCAAAGTCCATGTATATCTTTGAGCCCTCTATCTAATTCCATTTATTAATTGTTTAATGCTATACGAATACCACATTGCCTTAGTTACCATAGCCTCAAACTGACTCTTCATATTTAACAGACGAAGCCACCACTACAGCCACCTCTTCCTCCTTCTCCTCTTCCTCTCTTCCTAAAGTGTCCTGGCTATTTTTGCTTTTTAAAACATCTATATTAATTAGCTTTCCAAGTTCCATAAATACTATATCGAATTTTGAGTGGATAGCATTAATACTCTTGTCTCTTCAATATTAAGTCTTCCTATCCATGAACTTGGACTAGCTCCACATTTATTTGGTCTTTCTTAATACTCTTCAGTAAACTTTCTTAATACTGTACAAATAGGTCTTGCACATGTTTTAATGCTTTTATTGCTAGGGACATCATAATTTTTACTTGTGTCTTTTTAAATTATGTTTTCTATTTGCTTATTACTGGTGCAGACATTCAATTGAATTTTTGTATATTGGTCCACTTTGTATCCAGGTAACTTGTTGAATTCTCCTATTATTTAAAAAATTTCTCTATAGATTCTTTTTGGTTTCCTATGTAATCAGTAATATCATCTGAAAATATTATAGCTTTATTTTCCCCTGTCCAATCCTTTAGGCCTTCAATTTTTGTTCTTAATATATTGTACTAATACCTTGGAATGATGTTGACTGAGGTATAATTATAAGATGATGAAACTGCTTTTTAAAAAACTCACTTATACCTCTAATGACATTTAAAATCTTTTAGTGATATCATAGTTCAAAACTTTTTGGGAATTTCTTTCTGCCAGTCTCTATTTCAACCCCCACCCCCCAAATTAGCCTCTTTCATTCTAGCTTATGACCATTTCTAGAAAATACCACAGTTTATCACCCAGTCAAATCACTGAGACTTGGCTTGAAATGTCTCTTCCTGTTTCTGAAGTCTAATCCACATTAAAAATATTTTTAAAATATGTATTGACCATTTTAATCTGCAAAAAATGGGGTTAGTGTCAACTCACTCTGATAATGACTTCTTTCTTACTCCTCTGAATTACTAAAGCACTCACAGTGACAGCTCTCTTAGTCACTCATATGCTCCTTATTGAGATTTTTAGTTTCCACTGCACTGCTATACCTGGTTCTCACTTTATTTTTGCCCATATTCCTCCCTACTTCAGTCACACACTGAAAAGGTAGATTATTTTAAATAACTTTTTATACCACAAAAATAGAGAGGAAATTATGGGAGAAAGGAAAAAAGGAATTAAAGAATTAAGAAAAGAAGGGAAAGGAAGGGAGGGAGAAAGGAAGAAAAGAAATAAAGGAGGCATGGAAGGAGAGAGACATGCATGATATGACTCAAAGCTCTCCAATGGCGTTCCTTCTTAGAATAGCAAGGAAAGCCCTTACTTTGGCATAAAAGGCCTGAGTGGTCTGGCCCCTAGCCATCTATCTCACCTCAACTTCTACAATTCCTCTCCTTAAAAGAAAAAAAGAAAAGAAAAGAAAAAGATGAGATTTAATAGAAAAAATATCTAGCTATAAGCTGTTTTAAAGAGATGGATCTACAGCATAAAAATATTAAAAAGTTGAAGGTAAAAAAGGGAAAAACATATACCAGACAAAACAAAAAAAAGTGTATGTAGTAGTATCAATATCATATGTGTCCTTTTCACTAGTAATGCTATTTTTTAATAATATAGGTTTGTTTTTTATATAAGAATATTAAAGCAAAAAACATTACTAGTAAAAGAGATATATAATAAAAGGGGTTCTATTTACCAAGATGATATAATATTCCTAAATTTAATAACAGAGTTTCCAAATATGTAAGGAAAAAATGGTTGAACTACAAGGAAAAACAGACAAAACCATAATCATTGTAGTAGATTTTAACATATGTCTATTAATAATTGATAGAATAAGTAGACTAAATATCAATAAGATTTTAAATAAACTAGACCTAACAGAAATATATATAACATTGTATGAAACAATGCAGAACACAGTCTTCTCAGACATAAATAAAGCATTTACAAAAATTGATGAATTATTAGGATATACAGTCTCAACTAATTCCAAAGGACTGAAATCATACATAGGTTCTCTGAGCACAAATCAATTAAGATAGAAATAGGTAACAAAAAAGTAACTAGAAAAACTTCTATCTTTGGATTTTAAAAAACATAACTTCTAAACAACTCACTGATTGAAGAAAGAATCAACATTAAATTAAATTTTAAACTAGACAATGAAAAATCTCTTAAGTCTTGAAAGAGGCAGCTAAAGCAGAACTGAGAGAGTTTATTTTCCCCTTAACTGCTCATATTAGAAAAGAAGAAAGTCTTAAAATGAACTAAATAACCATCTAAATTAAGAAATTAGAGGATTCTGGTCAAGAAGGCAGAATAGACAGTCCCTAGCATCACTCTCTGCCCCAAATCAACAAATTTACAGCTATAAAAAAGCAACAACAGCCAAGCTGGGGCCGCTAGAGCTCAGGGGAAGAGGGGGAGAGACCTATGGAGTGCATGAAGGCATGAGAAGCCATGATGAGAGAAAGAAAGAACCACTCCGACTGTTTTGAGAGAGCCCTGGCCATTTCCAGGCTGGAGCTGCTGAGCACATGGAGCAGGAGCTGGCAAAAGCCACAGCTGTGGCTTCAGATGGAGCCACAGATGTGGCTTGGGGGCAGCTGGGGAAAAGAGGGCCTTGATGGCCCCAGGCCAACAAAACCACTAAGAGGGTTCCCATGGACCCACATAGGAGCAAGGGGCCACAACAACTGAAAAAAAGGAGCCACTCAGAAGCCAGTGAGTCATCGCAAGGGACCAAAGCATGGCCCTTCCCATGCGAAGTGCTTGGAGCATGGGTGGTGGGGGAGACGGGCCCACCAGGAGAACACTGGGGCACAGCAAGGACAGCTGATCTGCCCCCAAATCAGCACAGGACCACTCAGAGGAGACTGGTCAGGAATATAAAATTGTAGGGAGTACAGTTTGCTGAAAAGACTCAGGCCCAGAGCAGAGTTTCTACACAACCCAGGCATACCAGATCAAACGAGACCCGGAAGTACCTATAAAGTCAACCATTAAAACCTGAGCTGCACGAAAAGCCTTCCCTAGGGAATCAGCAGCAAAGCAGCAACTTAGCTCAACCACAGGGCTCAAGTGATGGTCCCCACAGGAAGTTCCCCCATTTTAGAAGTAAGCAAAGGACAACAAATTAGTTCTAGTGCAGAGTTTAAGTGGTGGAAATAATGAATAATCCAACACAGAAGTGGAAGAAAAAACAAAATATCCACAGACCAGAGAAAAAGTTTGATATTGACTAGTAAAGGTCTCACATCACCAAAGAACACCTATAAAATCTAGAAGGACCAGAAGTCACCTGGGATACCAAGCCAGAGAAGGGGGAAGGCTGAGGGTCTCACCATGGCCCCCGGACACCCACAACCAGCACAGCAATGATCACCGAGCTGCTGTGGGAAATGCCCTGGGCTCATTAGCTAGGGCTGTGGGGGACAAGGGCTTCAGCTACATCCCCCTGACATCTCCACCCAGCCCAGCAATGACCAAGCCACCACTGGAAGCCCCCTGGTCTCCCCTGAAGGAATGAGGGGTGCCACAGGCTTCAACTTCACCCTTTCTCCTTCCTCCTGCTCCCACCCTATTTACTTCCCCATTCGCCTATCCCTCTCATCCCTAACTGATTTGCAACAACATCATAGAATGTAAAAAAAAAAAAAAAAACTAATAAATAAATAAACTTAAAAAAAAGAAGTTAGGAAAAAAAAAAAAAAACCAGTGTAATACCCAAAGAAACAGGACAAAAGAAAATTGGAGCAGTAATTGACACAGGAAAACAACATGCAATATAAAGAATCAGCAAAGCCTAGAATTTATTTTTAAAAGCTTGAGATAAACAGTTTGAGGCAGGGAAAGATAAACAATATTAAAAATTTTAAAGGTGGCATAACTACATATTTAACAAATATTACAAAGGTAGAAGAGCATGTGATGAACAATTTTGGCCAATAAATTTGATAACTTGTGTAAATGGACAAATTTCTAGAAAAAAATAATTAATGAAAACTGACTCAAGAAGAAGCGGAAGACAGTCTGTGGCTCTAAAGTGTGTATTTCTGTAACACAAATTAGCTCATATCCAGTTGGCACATAGGAGGATGTTTTCAGTATAATTCAGAATTATGTTGGTTCTTATGTCATTTTCTCCAATGCACTAATGTTTTGAAGTGACTATGCCAGACTTTCTCACAACTGAAGGAGCCTTCCTTCATCCTGTACATGAAAACCTTAACAGTCTTTCTAAACTACAAGTAGTGGCTGCTTTGGTGGCTCTGAAAACTGCTAGTTTCCAGCTTTCCACTATCTGGTGAAGCTGACAGTGTGCATGGAGAAGATGCAAAAGCATTTCTTCCTCTGTTTTTTTGGCTGATGATGAATGGCATGCCCTGTGTTAGATTTTTGTATTTTGATTTTGTTTTTTAAACTGATCTCTATCAGAAGCAAATACTCTAATGGACCCACAGTTTGAAGAAGTGTGAGGCCCAGGCTTCACAAGATTGACTAAGAAGCTGTAGTGGATTGAATTATGTCCCCTCAAAATTTACTGAAGCTTGAATTGTGTCCCCCAAGTTTTATGTGTTAGAAACTTAGCCCCCACTGTGGCTGTTAAGAGGGTGGGAAATCCTATTATGATAATTGAAAGGTGGAGCCTTGAAGAGGTGATTGGATTGTAGCACCCTGCAGTAGTGAATGCATTAAAAATGGTGGTCAGGGGCGTAGTTCTGTGGGCTTTAAAAGATGAGGAGTCTGTCTTTGTCTCTCTGCTCTCTCTGCCTCCACCATCTTGCAATGTGAGACCCCTGGGTCACTGTTGCTGCCACCAGATGTGTTCCTTGGGCTTTGGACTTCCCAGCCTAAGAAACTATAAGCAATAAAATTCATTTTCTTACAAATTACCCAGTTCCATGTATTTGGTTATAAGCAACAGGAATGAACTAATACAGAAGCTGGGTGCAAATCCAAAAGATAATTACTCTGCTAGTGTTTTTGTTAGGCTTATTATTGCTTTTGTTAGAGCCTTGGTTACAGAGCTACAGTCTACACAGCGCTTGGGTGGTCTACCATTAATCCTATTTTTCACATTAACTCCATTTTTCCTAGTGCACAACTTTAAGAACATTGGTTTTTAAGGCACCCACACATTATGTTAAACACAAAAACACCTGTGACTAGTCTGTGACCATTACAAATGAATTAATGGTTTCAAATGTCCCCCATAAATAAAACTGCATGTCAGGCACAGATCGTTTCAGTGGCAAGTTCTACTGAATATTCACAGACCAAATAATTCTTATCTTACACAAACTATTCGTGACACAGAAAATGGTCAATTTGCCAATTGATTTTATGAGGCTAGCATAAACTTGATACAAATCCTGACAAGGATCCACAGAATAGAAATATTAAAGTTTAATCTTACTCATAAACACAGAGGTAATTGTGTATAGACTCCTGAGTTATTTAAGAGGGAAAAAAGAGATTAATTATGCCTACATTGTTTTGCCCCAGGGATGAAAGCATGGGTTAATATTTTGACATTAGAACGTCACTTAGAATGATTTACCATAACATCAGATTGAGCAAACAATCATTTGATTATCTCAACAGACGTGTGGTAAAATTCAAAGCTATTTATGATAAAAGAGAAAAAAACTCTTAGCAAACTAGGAAAAAAGATAATTTCCTTAATCTGTTTTAACAATAATGGATGACAAGATCCACTAGAGAGAAAAAGGGAGACTATTTTCCAGGAAAGAAACAATCTGCGGATTGGGAAAATGCAATCTCCCAATTCCAAAGAAGGGAGGGGAAAGATGCAGTTTCTGTCTTGCAGGGTTAGCATTACCTACATATTCAGCAGGTTCAGGGAAGTACATGAATATTTATGAGGGAAGTCATGTACCAGGGCAATGAGTAAACATACATGGTAACAAACCTCGTGTGTTCATTTAGAGTGGAGATCTAGTATTAAAAGAAGGTAGAATTTGGCTCCTTACATCAAAAGGTAACTACAGGGCACAAAAGTCACTCTGTGCACAGACCAACAGACCGGCTAAAACTGGATGGGAGTTGGAGGGCTTAACAAGAGAAAACATTCGTGAGGCTGACCTTCTGTCCAATAGGAGCAACAATTAATCTGCAAGAACGGAGGAGGGTGTGGTCAATGACTTGCACCAGGTGGATTTGTTAAAGGTCAATATATAGAATTCTCCCAGCTGCAGCTGGATTTGATATTATCTTCCAGGAGCTGGCACAGGCCCTTGCCAGTGTAAAAAGGCAAGAGAAAAATTAACAAGGATTAGAAAGGAAGGAAAACAGTTATTATTGACAAATGATACAAATGTCTATATAAAATATCCAAAACATATACCTTTTTAGAATCGATAACAGAGTTAGCAAGTTTGCTAGTTAAAAATAATCAACACACAGAAACATATTGCTTTTCTATTTAACAATAAAGTATTTGAAATTATAACTTTTAAAAAGTTTATCTTTATAACATAATAAAAAAATGTAAAGTAGCTTTAAAAATAGATGTGCAAGTTCTTCACGGAAAGTTTGAAATGTTATCAAAAGACATAAATTAGGACCTAAGTAAATGAAGAAATATGCCATATTCAGGGACTGGAAGAACCATCGTTGTAAAGGTGTAAATTTTTCCCAAACTGATCTGTAGATTTGATGCACTGACTATCAAAATCTCAAAGGATGTGTGTGTGTGTGTTATTTGACAGGTTGTCTCAAAAATTTATGAGGAATTACAACAAGTCACATAAACCTAAACTCTCCAGATGAAGAAATAAACAAAGAATAGAAGGAGATGAAAGAGAAAATGAAGTGAAGGAAATTTTCCTTTACCTGATTTCAAGACTTCATACGAAATTATAGTAATTAAGACAATAACGTATTGACAGAGGGATAAATAAATAGATCAATGGATATTTAAAGAGCCTAAAATTCATATATTTTCCCTTGTGTATATGGAAAAAATTTATTATATCACCAACAACAAGATTAATGGGGAATAGTTAGAATTTTCAATAAATGGTGCTAGGTCAACTGCTATGTAGAAAGAATAAATGAAATTGAATTGCATTTCACACAATACACATCAATTCCAGAATTAAGGTGAATTAAAAGCCTAAATGTGAAAGGCAAAACTATAAAATCTTAGAAAACAATATTGGGAAGTTTCTTTATGATTTTATAGTAGGGAAGAATTACTTGTCACAAAAAAGCACAAAACATAAAGAAAAAGATTGATATATTTGACTACATTAGGATGAAGAATTTATGTTTAGCAAAACTCATCATAAGAGAATGTAAAAATAAGCTACTAACCAGCAGAAGATATATGTTACAAAAGTAATTGACAAAGAGTTAGCAGGGATATGCAAAGAACTACAAATCAGTAAGAAAAATATTTAAAAAGATAATGTTATTTTTCCTAAACTGAGTGAAGGCTGCAAGGTTGCTCGTTGTGATTTTCATACCTAACATTTATACCTTACATATATTCTGTTACACATTCTATTCAATATTTATTAAAAACTACTTTTAAAACCACCTTTCTGTAGACAAAGCATCATAATGCAATGTCATTTGCACTGATAGAAATATGCCTGAATTGCTTTGGAAGACCAGAGAAGGAAGTACCTTCTTCCAGGCCTGAGGGGGGCGCTAGTAGGCAAGCTTCAGAAAAGAATTATGCTTGAAGAAAAGCTTCAACAAGTAAGCGAACAAGTCATGAAGAGCATACTGAACAGTAGGAAGAGATTGTTCAAAGCCTAGGAGTTATGAAAAGGGTCGGAGTTTTCCGGAAATTTAGCTAACTTGGTATGGCTGAAATGCAATATGCTTGTTCAAGAGGGGTAGAATATGCAGATAAAAAAGTAGGCAGGACAGGATCACAGAAGATCTTTTAGGCTAGCCAAGAAATCTGGACGTTATGGTGTAATCCATTAAATAATACATAACCATTTAAGGCTATTAAACAGCAGAAAGGCATTTGGGTTTTAGATGAATCAGTAGCTGCTGTGTGGAAAATGGGTGAGAGGGGTCAAGATTTGTGGGATTTATGCAGAGTCCATTGGAGGGAAGTTATGACTTTAATGAAGATGCATTGCCCAGACGTGATTAGACGTGGAGTGTAAGGAGAAGGGGGGGGTCAAGGTTCACTCCCAGATTTTCAGCTTGAGCAGTTGTAAGGATAGTAGTGTCATTCAACAGAGAACATAAGAGAACGTTGGATAATGGGATAATTTAGTTTAGTCTGGCACATACAGAATGTTGGGTGCCTACTGAAAAAAGATGCCCAATAGACAGACAAAAACACTAGTGTGTTTTATGCGAGTTGGACCAACAAGAAAAGAAATGAGGAGAAGGCAGTAAGAGTATGATCTCAGCAATGACCTTCACAGTTTGCTATCTCAGTTAAACAGAAAGGGTGACATACAGTGCTGTGGTCTGAGCTCAAAATTGACAGGCAGGGATATATATTTTTAATTCCATCTCTACAACTATAAACCAGGTTGACAATGGTAAAGTGAATTGTAAAAAATAATGAGGATGAATCTAACTTATTGACCATGTGCTATGAACTATGTGCTGTACATTATTCAAACACTTGACAAATATAATGTCATTTCATTCCCAGAAAACCTCATTTTATTCCCATGACAATTCCAGAGGGATACAGAACACACTAGTCTTGTTCACACTGGTGTCCTTAGCAACTAGCTAACACAATGACTAGCATATAATAGATGCCCAATAAATACATGTTATGTGAATGAATACATGACTTAATGGATGAATTAATCTTGACAACTCTGAAAGTTATATATTACCCATTTTGAAAATGAGAAAACAGACATTTAAAGAGGTTTAGTAAGTTTCTTTCTGCTTTGAACCTTGCTGAGCAGCTAATAATAGCCAGTGTTTGAATACAAATTCAGGCCTTTATTTTCCAGGGTACATCACAAGCAATGATTGTGGCTTCCTTTCTTTGTGGTCAAACAAAAATTTTTGATGGCGGTAATAGAAGTGATAAAGAAGAGAATTCAGATGATTCAATGTCCCACCAAAGGAAATGACCATCATTTTTCACTTCACTTTTTTTTTTTTTTTTTACATAGAGCTAACCTATGATCTAGCTGTACATGTATTCTAGCATAGCATTGTGGTAATTCCACCTCTAGTCTACCATGTGGTAGTAAAACAGGCATTACTATGATGTTTCAATCTGTTGTGTTGTGTTTTATTTTACCGTTCCCAGTGATAAGAAAAATCAATTGATTTTCTATGTGCTTTTCCTTTTACAATTTGCTGTGTATAGGAGAATATATGGACAAGATGAAAATTTTAAGCCATTTAAAAATAAAATTATCAACACATTTCAAGCATCTGAAATCACTGTTTGCAAACCCTTTTGTTTGTTAAAAGTAAAACCTTGAGAGAATTGCTAATAACAGTAATTAAATGTGTTGATTGGCTATTTCTCAATGCCTTCTGTGCTTTATTTACAGCTTGACACTTTCGAACTGCAATGTGGTTAATGTGAGCCCCTAGCCTAGAGACAAGTGTTAAGTAGCATTCCTTGAACTTTGCTATAATTTGCCAAACTTCTGAGTATATAGAGACCAGCGGGCATCATTAACACATCTGCTGTTTTGCGTTGGTCATGATGGGCAGTAATTTCACACTATAAGTCGCTGGGGAAGTAGCTGTGCTTAGTGGAGATAGGAAAATATTTATCAAGAACTTTATGTGAGGAACCAAATGCTTGGGGAATTCTTAGACTATTAAGCAAAGGCCAAGTGTAAATCTGAGAAAGAAAACTTCAGCTGATGCAAGAGAAGCAAAACAGAAATTTGTGCCTTAGTCTACCTTCTTATTTGATGTATATAAAAAACAAGGAGTCACCTATCTGGAAGACTCAGAAGTCTCAGGAAAGCCATCCAAATAACATCACACCCCAGCCCTGGTTGGCTGATACAAGAAAACTCTTAATTAAATACTCATTTTATTTGTCCCTTAAACAGCAATTTCAAATTTCAAAATTGTAAGTAAATCGCACACTTGGAATAAAAAGCTCCTCTGTCAAAAAGGAGAATGATATAGGGCAAGGGCAATGTTTTTCTTAGTAGTAAAAATTATTTTACTTGTGTTTGGCTGTTGTCTTTGTCATATGTTTCCACTGGATTGTGACTCTGGGTTCTTAGTAGTCCTTATGACTTTACTTTCTTCAGTGATGGGAGCTGACCAGATACCTCCCTGGTATGTTTCAAACCAACCATAAGACCATGTTGCCAAAAACACCTTTCTTGCTACTAGGGTTGCTAACAAGCTGTAATAGTGGATTTTGACATTTTATAAATAAAAATTTGGGGGGCAAACATAGGTTTGTCAAATAAGGTCATTTTTAAAAACTCTCCCTATTATTACTATATTTCCCCAAAAGAAAAGAACATCTAAATCCTGGAAATTTAGCAAGGACATAATCTTAGACAAAAGACAGTCTATTAAATTGAATACATTTTCCAATAAAAATAAAAATTCATTACATTGTTTTTATTTTCTCACACTACAGTGACCTATAACAAGTTAGTCATAGCTAACACTAATCCTCGAAGTGGGAGAAATTGGGAATCCCAAGTTAACTGTTGAGGTACCTTCAGTTTGAGAAAATGACATTAAAAAACCTAAATTACAAGAAATAACCTTAGAAATAATTTTTCCCTTGCTGGTTTAAAAATGTTACCTTTCTAATCAGTAATCTTTCCTCTCTCCCTTCCTTGAGCAAATGTTCTTGGAGTGGCTGCCCTGGGCCAGGCTCTGTGGTGGGAGCTGGAAATGAATGGTGCCTGACCTAGGAGCTCACAAGTAGGGCTTTGGAGCTCAGTTTTAGATAAGCTGTAGTATTCATTACTCCCCTAAAATTTCACCCTCCTGTATAAATTGAAAAATGTAGATTTCCTTTTACTTAAAGATCAAAGTCAATGGTGCTTAGAAGAAATGTACTCATTCCAAAGACCCTGTGTTATTGGTTGAAAATGCAAATTTCTGAGTCTCAATCGAATCACCTCAAATTATTCAGTGCAGTTAGGGCTTCTAACATAGGCCTAGTTAAAAGGCCATAAGCCAAATCTAGTTAGTGGTTTTAGAACTTAGTTTTTAAAATCTTTTTTTATTAGTAAACAATCCACATTTACTGCCAAAATTAAACCTATATAGGCATGTATGTTTAGACTTGGCTGGGGATAAAACTATGAATCCCCATAGTTTCCCCAGAGTTGTCCTCACTTCTGAAATAGGGAAGAGGTTAGAGTTTATAGCCTGACCGACCTGGGCTCACATCCTGTCTCTAACTTTTGTTAGCTGTATCCTCTTGGACACCTTATTACTCTTTATTCATTTATTCACCTAAAAAAACATGCATAGAATAACTTCTCAGTGCCAGTGCTGAGTGCAGGAGTGGTGCTGAGTGCAGGAGTACAAAGATGAATCAAACCACAGTGCCTAACTTCTGCAATTCACAGCCCAGTGGGGGCAGAGGGCCTTTCCACATAATCAGTAAGTGCTCTGACTGGGAAGTGAAGGAGATATTTTGCGAATTCAGAAAAAGACACCTACCTGGCCTATGGGGATTATAAATGGCTTCCTGGAGAGATAATCTTCAAAATAAGTCTTTTTAAATGAGTAAATGTCAACCAGTTACATTGGGAGAGTGGTCAGGAGGCATTTCAGGCACGTGGGTCAGCAATTGCAAAGGCACAAAGAATAGAAAGCACAAGAACTACAAAGAGAGCTGGGATTGGAACCAAGGCCTGTCTGGTTCTAAAGCCTGAGTAGTCCCTCATGTCAGGGTGCTTCAGACATTGCTCTGTACTAATGCCTTCAGGGGTTACACAAAGTTTTCATTCCATTTCATTAAACAGGTAGATAATAGATAGATGTTTGAAGATAGATATCAAATTATTTTTATAATATATAATTTATAATTGGAATATGTATATATTATATAAGTATAAATATAATTATTTATATAAAATATTTTATTGTGTATGCATACATATTATATAAATTATTTTTTAGAGAAATAAAAATCCCTAGTCTCTCAAATAACACATCACAGGCTAACAGATTACTGTATCATCAGATTACTTTTTTCTGCATAGACCTTGGAATAAGTCTTTTTCTGCTATCCTTTTGCATAACTGTAATTGGGAAATTTGCTAAAAAAGAGGATGCTGCAATTCTGCACTAGCTTTTTTTTTAAGCCAATATGTGATATCAGCCTATGTCAACTTCTCTGTGTGCAGTACCTTAGCACCACCAATAAAATGATGTGGAATAATACGAATAATGTATATTCACTCAGTGTTTTTCACTGAATGTATATTCACTGAGTGCAAGGGCCCATGCTAGGTAGTATCTCTTATCTAATAATCAATAATCTACTGAGTTATGTAATATCGTTGTCCTTATTTTGTAGGTAGTTAACTAAGTTTTAGAGTTTTAAGTAACATTGTCCAAATAACAGCTGGTACATATTGGAGCCAGAATTTAAACCCATGGCATCTGGCTCCCAAGCTTGCCTTCCTCACCATAGATCATGTTCTTGACATAAAGCCTGCATATCCACATTGTTTAAAAGCTCCCCAGGAACAGCCAGAGTTGAGAGACACTACTTTACCACATCACATTTTGAAAACATTGACCAACAAACAAATTTTAGAGTTTATCATATCAATTATTGCTTATCTAACTTGTACTTTATTAAGAGGATGCTTGCCATCAATAAATCAGTGAGTGGATTAACATTAAGCTCCTGTGTCACTTTAATTTGTTAATAAGTTAAGAACTCTTTTTTTAAAAAGATGCACTTTAAGCTGCTTTATTTCAGTAAATTACACTTAATTCTGAACTAGAAATAATGTATCATTGACTTTTACATAGGTTTAAACTGATGTTTCTGAACCATTTATTTAAAGCTGGTTTTAGCAGGTTTTCATATACACATTTAACATCAGAATTTCAGGAAAGTAGATAAAAGATTCACTGTAAGCTGCTTCATTTTAAGGAATTAAATGTAATTCTAAATTAAAAAGACCCTTTTAATCTGTGTGTCAATGATGTTTTCCTCCTATAAAAAATCAAAGACAGAAATGAATCTGGGGTTGATGTGACTAAGAACAGAACCAGCCTTGATGGAACGATCTAGCTGGAATGTTAGAGCAGCATAAATTCACTGGAGCTTAGAGGCTTAGGAAAGGGGTTTTATGAGGAGGAGGGGTGTGGAAAAGAAGGTGAGGACCTGTCAAAGTCAAATTCACTTTCTCTGAATATTTTTTACAGCTGACCATATACTCAATGAGCTATGTTGAAACACTTTGAAAAATGCATATGTATCTCATCTTTTTTAAGAAGAAGCAAGACAAAAATAAAATAAACAAGCAAAAAAGAAAATCTCAATATGATTCTCACATCATCTAGATTCTTTGAGTGGATATCTCAACTACTGGATAGCTATTTTATTGGTACATTTTATTGTCTGCTAAATTTAAAAATATAAATCATTCTTTATGTATTTTTGCACATTTAATGTTCAAGCTCTTGATGACAATGTACAACTAAACAGAAACTGTGGCTCACCAGAATCCACAATGGATTGGAGTTCATCTGGTTTGCCCTACTTTTTTAGTAAATATCTGCAACTCTCCAAAGATTGGATTATTGACTTCAAGAACCAAGTTTAAAATCAGGATGGAACTTCCAGTTCACTCTTAAGATGGCATTATTACTATCATTAATGAATCAGTTCCAACAAAGTTCCTTGCTAATACATTTTTTATCTGATCCTGAGTGAACATTTATATGAATATTTCTCTTTCACAGTAGAGTGGAAAACGAGGCTATTCTGATTGGAAACTGTTTTGCCTCAGAGAAGGAGTGTCATGTTGTTGGAATTGCTTTCCCGCTGTTTACCATAATCTTGTCTATCAAGTTAAGTCCTTCCTGTGGATGCAAGCAAAAACTGTTTTCAGAGGGAACTCAGCAGAAGGCTATCTGGGGCTCATGAAATTCATAAGATGCTGAATAACTCAGTTGAGAAATGGACAGGCAGGCAGGAAGTTCCAGGAAGCAAGAACGCTGATAGTACCAACAGCAGTCTGGTCATGATCTTCCACATGCATGGCATGGAAACCCACGTGTTTTCATTGTTTTGTGCTAATGATTCTGCTAAAGATCACACTGTCTTTTCCCCATTGCTAAGGATTCAAATTCTAGAGAAAGACCTAAAGATTTTTGCTTGAGTTATCCCCTCGTCTGTTTAGTTGAAGAAGCAGGGGCTAGTCTCTTTCATGTAGTTCCAAGAGACTACAACTAGTTGGAATGAGAAAATTCTCAAAGCTAATTGGATTTCAAGAGGAAATGGACTCTAGATGACTGAAAAACAAAAATATCTCAGCATGAAGAAGTGGAAGCTAAGTAAATCTGAAAATATAGAAAGACAACGCAAGCCTTTCTTTCTGTTTTGCTGAGACGTTTGGTTATATCTTATTATGAATATTAAAAACAAAGCCTACAAAGAAAGAAAGGCTGTAAGTGCTTTAGTACTGAGTGAAAAATGTAGAATTATTTGAGTCATGAACTTGTCCCAAGAAAAATGTGGAATCAGTATTAAAGCCTGAATAGTAATTTAAGGTAAACGTAAGGCAAGGATGACTCTTACCACTATTATCAATATTGTTCTAGAAATTCTTCTTTTTTTTTTTTTTAAATATATTTTGTAAATATACAATGAGGTTGATTATTGTGGCCCATCACCAAAACCACCCTCCCTCCTCTCTCTCCTCCCTCCCACCCAACAATGTCCTTTCAGTTTGCTTTTCGTATCAACTTCAAGAAATTGTAGTTGTTATATCTTCGCCCGCCCCCGTTTTTTTTTTTTTTTTTTTTTTTTGGTGTGTGTGTGTGTGTGTGTGAATTTATTTATTTATTTTTAGCTCCCACCAATAAGTGAGAACATGTAGTATTTCTCTTTCTGTGCCTGACCTGTTTCACTTAATATAATTCTCTCAAGGTCCATCCATGTTGTTGCAAATGGAAGTATTTCATTCGTTTTTATAGCTGAGTAGTATTCCATTGTGTAGATGAACCACATTTTCCGTATCCACTCATCCGATGATGGACATTTGGGCTAGTTCCAACTCTTGGCTATTGTAAAGAGTGCTGCAATGAACATTGGGGAACAGGTATACCTTCGACTTGATGATTTCCATTCCTCTGGGTATATTCCCAACAGTGGAATAGCTGGGTCATATGGTAGATCTATCTGCAATTGTTTGAGGAACCTCCATACCATTTTCCATAGAGGCTGCACCATTTTGCAGTCCCACCAACAATGTATGAGAGTTCCTTTTTCTCCGCAACCTCGCCAGCATTTACTGTTCAGAGTCTTTTGGATTTTAGCCATCCTAACTGGGGTGAGATGGTATCTCAGTGTAGTTTTGATTTGCATTTCCCGGATGCTGAGTGATGTTGAGCATTTTTTCATATGTCTGTTGGCCATTTGTATATCTTCCTTAGAGAAATGCCTACTTAGCTCTTTTGCCCATTTTTTAATTGGGTTGCTTGTTTTCTTCTTGTAAAGTTGTTTGAGTTCCTTATATATTCTGGATATTAATCCTTTGTCAGATGTATATTTTGCAAATATTTTCTCCCACTCTGTTGGTTGTCTTTTAACTCTGTTAATTGTTTCTTTTGCTGTGCAGAAGCTTTTTAGTTTGATATAATCCTATTTGCTTATTTTTCCTTTGGTTGCCCATGCTTTTGGGGTCGTATTCATGAAGTCTGTGTCCAGTACTATTTCCTGAAGTGTTTCTCCTATGTTTTCTTTAAGAAGTTTTATTGTTTCAGGGTGTATATTTAAATCCTTAATCCATTTTGACTTGATTTTAGTATATGGTGAGAGGTATAGGTCTAGTTTCATTCTCCTGCATATGGATATCCAGTTCTCCCAGCACCATTTGCTGAAGAGGCAGTCCCTTCCCCAGTGAATAGGCATGGTGCCTTTGTCAAAGATCAGATGGCAGTAAGTGTGTGGGTTGATTTCTGGATGCTCTATTCTATTCCATTGATCAGTGTGTCTGTTTTTATGCCAGTACCATACTGTTTTGGTTATTATAGCTTTGTAGTACAGCTTAAAGTAGGGTAGTGATATGCCTCCAGCTTTATATTTTTTGCTCAGCATTGCTTTGGCTATGCATGGTCTTTTATTATTCCATATAAATGTCTGGATAGTTCTTTCCATTTCTGAGAAAAATGTCTTTGGAATTTTGATGGGAATTGCATTGAATTTGTATATCACTTTGGGTAGTATGGACATTTTCACTATGTTGATTCTTCCAATCCAAGAGCATGGGATATCTTTCCATCTTCTTGTATCCTCTCTAATTTCTCTCAGCAGTGGTTTGTAGTTCTCATGATAGAGATTTTTCACCTCCTTGGTTAACTCAATTCCTAAGTATTTTATTTTTTTAGTGGCTATTGTAAATGGGCAGACTTTCTTGATTTCTCGTTCTGCATGTTCACTATTGGAGAACAGAAATGCTACTGATTTTTGTGTGTTGATTTTGTATCCTGCTACTGTGTTGAAATCATTTATCACCTCCAAGAGTTTTTTTGTAGAGGTTTTAGGCTGTTTGATATATAGGATCATGTCATCTGCAAACAGGGACAGTTTGACTTCATCTTGTCCAATCTGGATGTCTTTTATTTCCTTCTCTTCTCTGATTGCTCAGGCTAGTACTTCCAACACTATTTTGAATAGGAGTGGTGAGAGTGGGCATCCTTGTCTAGTTCCTGTTCTTAAAGGAAAAGCTTTCAGCTTTTCCCCATTCAGGATGATATTGGCAGTGGGTTCGTCATATATGGCTTTAATTATGTTGAGATACTTTCCCTCTATATCTAACTTACAGAGGATCTTTGTCATGAATGAGTGGTGAATTTTACCAAATGCTTTTTCAGCATCTATAGAGATGATCATATGGTCCTTGTGTTTGACTTCATTAATACAGTGTATCACATTTATTGATTTGTGTATGTTGAACCAACCTTGCATCCCTGGGATGAATCCCACTTGATCGTGGTGAATAATTTTTCGTATGTGTTGCTGTATTCTGTTTGCTAGTATTTTAGTGAGGATTTGTGCATCTATATTCATCAAGGATATTGGCCTGTAGTTTTCTTTTTTGGTTATATCTTTACCTGGTTTTGGTATCAGGATGATGTTTGCTTCATAGAATGAGTTTGGGAGATTTGCGTCTGTTTCAATCTTATGGAGTAGTTTGTAAAGAATCAGTGTCAATTCCTCTTTGAATGTTTGGTAAAATTCTGCTGTGAATCCATCTGGTCCTGGGCTTTTCTTTGTTGGGAGCCTTCTGATAACAGCTTCAATCTCCTTTATTGTTATTGGTCTGTTCAATTTTTCTATGTCTTCATGGTTCAGTTTTGGGAGCTTTGTGTATCCAGAAATTTATCCATTTCCTCCAGATTTTCAAATTTGTTGGCATATAGTTGTTTATAGTAGTCTCGAATGATTCCTTGTATTTCATATGAATCAGTTGTAATATCGCCTTTTTCATTTCTAATTTTTGTTATTTGAGTCTTCTCTCTTCTTTTTTTTGTTAGCCATGCTAATGGTTTGTCAATTTTATTTATCTTTTCAAAAAACCAACTTTTTGATTCATTGATCTTTTGTATTGTTTTTTGGGTTTCAATTTCATTAAGTTCTGCTCTGATCTTAATGATTTCTTTCCGTCTGCTAACTTTAGGTTTGGATTGTTCTTGTTTTTCCAGTTCTCTAAGGTGAAGTATTAGGTTGTTCACTTGCCATCATTCCATTCTTCTGAGGTGAGCATTTAATGCAATACATTTCCCCCTTAATACTGCTTTTGCAGTATCCCACAGGTTTTGGTATGATGTATCATTGTTTTCATTAGTTTCAAGAAATTTTTTGATTTCCTGCTTGATTTCTTCTTGGACCCATATGTCATTAAGTAGAATGCTGTTTAATTTCCATGTGTTTGTATACTTTCCAGAGTTTCATTTGTTATTGATTTCTAGTTTTAATCCATTGTGGTCTGAGCAAATACATGGGATAATTCCAATTTTTTTGAATTTGTTGAGACTTGATTTGTGACCTAATATGTGATCTATCCAGGAGAATGATCCATGTGCTGATGAGAATGAATATTCTGAGGTTGTTGGGTGGAATGTTCTGTAGATATCTGCCAATTCCAATTGGTCTAGAGTCTTGTTTAGATATTGTGTTTCTCTGCTGATTCTTTGCCCAGATGATCTGTCCAATATTGACAGTGGGGTGTTCAGGTCCCCTGCTATTATGGTATTAGTGTCTATTTCCTTCTTTAGGTCTAATAGAGTTTGTTTTATAAATCTGGCTGCTCCAACATTGGGTGCGTACATATTTATGATTGTTATGTCTTCTTGATGCATCAGTCCTTTTATCATTAAGTATTGTCCCTCATTGTCTCTTTTTATGGTTTTTAGTTTAAAGTCTACTTTGTCAGATATAAGCATAGCTACTCCAGCTCGTTTTTCTTTTCTGTTTGCATGGTAAATCTTTTTCCATCCTTTCACTCTTAGTCTATGTGAATCTTTATGGGTGAGGTGGGTCTCTTGTAGGCAGCATATAGTTGGGTCCTCCTTTTTAATCCAGTCACCCAGTTCATGTCTTTTGATTGGGGAACTTAAGCCTTTTACATTAAGAGTTGTTATTGAAAGGTGTTGATTTATTCCTAGCATTTTCTTGGTTGTTTGGTTGTCTTAGGTGTCTTTTGTTCCTTGCTTTCTGATTTAGTGTTTGGTTTCTGTGTTTGTTGGTTCCTTAGGTTGTAGATAGCGTTTTTGTTTGTTTGTTTTCTCTTCGGGAATGCTATTTTTAGTACACTAGTGGGTTTTGTTTTTACTTGGGTTTTTATGGCAGTGGTAGTAATTTTTCAGGAACCAAACCCTGTACTCCCTTGAGGATTTCTTGTAAGGGTGGTCTTGTGGTAGTGAACTCCTGCAGTTTTTGTTTGTGTGAGAAATATACAATTTGCCCTTCATTTCGGAAGGATAGCCTTGCAGGGTAGAGTATTCTTTTCTGGAAGTCTTTGTCTTTTAGTGTTTTGAAT
Source organism: Cynocephalus volans (assembly GCF_027409185.1). Classification (NCBI taxonomy): domain Eukaryota; kingdom Metazoa; phylum Chordata; class Mammalia; order Dermoptera; family Cynocephalidae; genus Cynocephalus; species Cynocephalus volans. The sequence goes on from NC_084464.1 coordinate 133,404,798, forward strand.
ATATCATCTGATTCCTTTCTAGCTTTTAGTGTTTGTGATGAAAAGTCTGATGTTAGCCTGATTGCAGCTCCTTTATATGTGATTTGACGCTTCTCTCTTGCAGCTTTTAAGATTGTCTCTGAGTTTTGTCAGTTTGAGTATAACATGTCTTGGATAGGGCCTTTTTGGGTTGAATACGTTTGGAGATCGTTGAACTTCTTGGATCTGAAGATCTGTGATTTTTCCTATACCTGGGAAGTTTTCTGCCACTATTTTGTTGAATATGTTTTCAATGCAATCTCCGTTTTCCTCCCCTTCTGGGATACCCATGACTCAGATATTTGAGTGCTTAAGGTTGTCTGATATCTCTCTCAGATTTTCTTCAATGTCTTTGATTCTTTTTTCTTTCTTTTTTTTTTTTTTGTCTGCTTGTGTTATTTCAAACAGCCCATCTTTAAGTTCAGAGGTTCTCTCTTCAACTTTGACAAGCCTGCTGGTTAATAAACTCTCCGTTGTGTTTTTTTATTTTGCTGAGTAACTTCTTCAGTTCCACATGTTCTGCTACATTTTTTTTCAGGACATTGATTTCCTTGTACATTTCCTCTTTCAGGTCCTGTATAGTTTTCCTCGTTTCATCATGATGTCTAGCTGAGTTTTCTTGTATCTCATTCAGTTTCCTTAGAATTATCACTCGAAATTCCTTGTCAGTCATTTCAAGGGCTTCCTGTTCTATAGGATCTAGAGTTTGAGATTTATTAACTTTTGGTGGTGTACTTTCTTGATTTTTTGTATTTCTGGTATCTTTTTTTTGATGTTTATTCATTGTGGCAGGGGGTTTCACAGTCCACCGGTTTGACACTATTGACTAAGGTGTTGCTGTGGTTGCCAATTTGGTATGGCTCTCTCCGTGACTGCTCAGTTGGCCTCTAGTGCCTTGTGTGTGTGGTTGCCTCAGGTCTTGGGCCTCTCCGGGGAGCCACCTCTCTGGTCAGCTTGGACTCTGCTGGGCTGCTGGATCATGGGGCGGTACCGCATGGTGTGTGGTTTCTGCTGAGCTTCCACTTCCCGTGCAGGACTTCTCCCTGTTCCGTGCTCTCTGGCCCAGGCTGTTGGATCACGCAGTGGTGACCCCACAGGGTGTGTGGTTTCTGTCGAATCTTTGCCTCCCTAGCCAGATGTCTCCCTGCTCTGTGCGCACTGGGCTGGGCTGGGACGTGTCTTCTGCAACCCTTGTCTATCAGCTGGGCCTTCAAGACCCTGCTCGGCACCGCCTCACCCAGGAAGTCTACCAGGTTTCTGCTAGGTGCAGACAACCGGTCACTCTGGGTGCCTTTGTAGAACTGTGTAGATCTTTCTCAGGACTTATCATCTTCCTCCTGGAATCGCGATTATTTGTGTACTTGTCTTATCTCCCACACCAGAGCATGAGCTCCTTGGGAGAGGAGCCTGCTGCACACAGTTCACCTTTGAATCCCTCCCGCACCGACTGAGTCCGGTGCCCGCCCGCAGTCAGCTCTCCGGCAGGTTCAAGCGAACTCGGGAACTCTCCGACCACAGTATTCCTAACCAGAAATCGGTTAGGCGTTTTTCTGAACTGGTGGCCGCAGAGATGGTATCTGCCTCCCAGTAACAGGAAGTCATCACCGTCCCTTTTTCGGCCACCGCCACCTCGGGCTGCTCAGTCTGTCCACTCACTCAGTTCCACGGCACGGCTCGGGTGCTCCCAGGAATCTTCTTTTGTGCCGGCCTGAAACCTCGAATCCTGAATAGGGCAGCTGGCCGCCTTCAGCGAGGCCCTGGCCTCGGGATCCTGGCAGCGTCAACAGCAGCCCCGGTACCGTGTTCCCTGTTTAGAGACTCGCTTTTGCAGCTAAGAAACAGTTCTTTTCCTGCTCCACACTTCAAAGCTGTTGCCTGTAAATAAGGCAGCCTCTCCTGCCAAGGGAAAAGTGGCAGTCAGCCCCCACGACCGGCCACCAGCAGTGGTTCTCCCTTACGAGATGGCAAGAGGAAGGTCCACAAGTTTCCCGGCTGCCTGAAGCCCAGTGGCCGCCTTTTCCACCTCAGCTACTCCGCGCCAACCGCCGCAGCCACCGCCATCTTAGGATCCCGACACCTTCATTTTGGACTCCTGTATTCCAGGACTGTGAGAGAATAAATTTCTGTTGTTTTACCACCAATTTTGTGGTAATTTCTTGTGGCAATCCTAGGCTACTAATACACCTAGTATCATTTTTGTGACTTCTGTCAGCAACTGTGGACCGTCTGTGTAAGATTTATTTAAATAGACATGTAGGCTCATTCCATCACAGAACACAAACTAAAACTGTTAGGTTATTTGAACTAAGCAGTATTTGAATTATATTTAAAATTTCACTGTAAGAATGATGGACTTTTTCTTACTATGAAATTTGAGTGTGCATGAATTCCATCAGTTAAGTTAGAAATCTTCTTAGGCTTCCTCCCCCCCGACTATTTCCCCCCTTTTCCTTCTTTCTTTCACTTATACTGTTGACATATTAAAGGAACCATGAAACACCCCATCGGCCACTTTGATAGAAATAATCTGCTTGCCCAGCTTAAAGAATACTAAACACCATTGTTTGTATGAGTATTTTTAAAAGTGTTATAATTTGTTCTTAAATAGATTTACTTGTTTAAATAAGTACCTTACGATGACATTGAGTTGAAAAGCTTATCTAAGGATTTGGGCAAATGGTATTTTTGTTTCTTTTCATTCAGCTTTAAGAATTCACTAACTAAAAATGATTATTATCTGTACAAATTATGCAGATTGAATATACAACAGTAATATGGAAAGTTAATAAATCTTAATTTGATTACCTAGCTAAGCAAACAGTTCTGTGCAAATGATCTAGTCATCTAATATCTGAAAATGACATATGAATTAAAAATATATTGGTAGGAGTCATAGCTTAAAGTAGATCTGCCTAGCAGGGTAGGCGCTCACTGGTAGAGGGTCCCAACTTTTCAAAAGAAGGCCATCAGCAGTGATCCCATCATGCCCTCTGTCCCTGGTTCCATCAACCCCCCATCCCTAACTGCTCAGATTCTCATCCCCAGACTGTATGCATCTCCTAATCTAAATTTGCCTCCTGTATTAGTCAGTTTGTGTTGCTACAACAGAATTACCTGGGACTGGGTAGTTTATAAAGAACAGAGGTTTATTTGGCTTACGATTCTGGGACAGCTGCATCTGGCATGGGCCTCAGGCTGCTTCTACTCATGGCAGAAAGTGGCAGGCAGCCGGTGGGTACAAGCAGATCACATGCCGAGAGGAAGCAAGAGAGAGAGAGAGAGGAGGTGCCAGGGTCCTATATATAACAAGCTTTCTTGGGAACTGATAGAGCGAGAACTCACTCATTAATCCCCCCTCCCCTAGGGAGAGCATTAATCCATTCACGAGGGATCCACCCCCATGACTCAATCAGTTTCCAACACTGCCACATTGGGGATCAAATTTCCACATGAGTTTTGGAGGGGACAACACATCCAAACTCCATCACCTCCCAATCTCCTCTTACTCCCCAACTCTTCCAAATGTGCCCTCTGAAACTCATGGTCATCATTCTACTTCTGCAAATTCTTTTCTAAATGTGCCCCTCTCTTTGTTCTAACTAAAATTGTCTCCCATCAGGATATGTCCTTCCCTGCAGCCTTGTCTATGGTGGCTGTTTTCTCTCCTACATCTCTGTACCCCTTCATCCTCTATGACCTGGAGAAAGGGTAAGCGTCCTCTTGCACTCATTGCCATTAAAGATCACTGTCTCTCCTTCCTCCTAAACTCCAACCCCTTGCAAGCTGCAAAGCTCACTGTTCAATCTACACTTCCTCCCGCTGCAGACATCTACAGACTCCCAGGTCATCTCTCTGTATTTCATGAAGATATTAGCTTCTGGCTTACTGTCACTCTCTCCATGCTACTTCTGCCAAAAGTCTGAGTAATTTTATTGTCCGACTAAATGATCCTTCTGGTAACAAACATTCAGTTCATCGATCCCTGTCTTCCAACAAGTGTGTAATTCCCTCCATCTTATCTCACACTTCCATGGTGATATCCCAGGACATCATTATCAATAACAAGGCCCTTCGAAATGATTAGTTCCACACATCCTGTCTTCCCAGCCCATTGCCACTAGTGTTCCTTTTGCAACAATTTTTCAATCCCTATGAAACACTCATTTTTTTTTCTTACCACCTTTTCACTGCCCATTTACTCACGCCACCTGTTTATTCAGTGTAGATTCCAATATTTTCTGGCACTATTTTAAACTCTCTCCCAGTAACACACTTTCCTGGCTAAACCTGAACCCTGGTTGCATCCAGTTTTCCTCTCACTCCACCCCTACACACGTGCAACTGAATGCGGTGGAGAAAACACACACTGGTCTCGTTTTAAATTCATGACAAGTATGGACCATTAAAACTGCTCAAGAATCCTGTTGCATTTCCCTGTTACTTTCATTCCCCGCTCTGGGATGAAAATTTTACACCTCCTCCCAGCTTGAATCTCAGATACCTTCTCTCATGCTCACTCCCAGGAAATGACTTTGCATTCTGTTTCACTGTGATGCAATCAGAGAAGGCCCACACTCCCACCTCCACATGCCCCCACCAGCCTACATCTGTTCACCCTCTTATTCGGCCCACCCTCTTATTACTGTAAGTTACTACAAATGAATTGACTCTCTGCCATCACAGGGCTCCTCTGCACTTGAGCCCGTACCCATCTCTTCATGTCTTCCTCTCTCCCTCGCATCTGCAGTGGTTCCTTTCTAAAAACATTCAGTAATCAAATACATAGTAATGTTTGCCAAATTAGAATAATTATTTTAACACACCTTTCCTTCCAATGGTCACCTATTTCTCCGTTTTACCAGAAAAAAAAAAAAAACACCCTCTTTGAAAGAGTAATTTAAACTCCCTGTCTCCTACTCCTGTCTCCCCATCCTTCTGAATCCACTCTAATGAGACTTGTGTCATCAACACTGCATAAAAACAGTTCTTCACCAAGTTTTTCTGCATTCCTAATCCCAGCAGCAAATTCTCAGGACTCATCTTCTCGGATTGTCAGCCCCTTCTTGAAACAATTTCTTCGCTTGGCTCCAGATCTCCACCCTCTTTAGTTCTGCTCTCCCCCGACCCCCAGGCTGGTCTTTACCATCTTACTGGTTCTTTTTCATCTCACTGGCCCTAAGGCTCAGTCCTTGCTTCTCTTCTCTATTTATAACTACTCCTAGGTGGGTTCTTACTGGCTCATGGCTTTAAATTAATCTATATGCTGATGAGTCTTAAGTGAATACCTTCAGCCTTGCTCTCCCCCCTGCACTCTGAGCTAATATTTCCTGCTGTCTAGAGGATATTGCTGACATGTCAACATGTCCAAACTGAAGCCTCTGACCCCCCTTGTAATATGTGCCTAGCTCCTCCTCCCCATACATCTAGATGATGAAAACACTATCCTTGAAATTCCTCTTTCCAAAACTTTGAAGTAATTCTTGACCTTACAGTCAACAACATATCTAATCTATCAGTAAATTATCTTGGCTCTTAATTAAAAATATATCTAGAATCAGACCACTTCTCATCATTTCTACTATAACCATCCTGGTTCAAGCCACCAACAATTGCCAGATGATTCTATCAGCCTCCCAACTTCTCTTGTCTCCCCATAAAGAATAACCCCAAAACAGCAGTCTAAGTGATCACAGAATAGGTACTTTTTATGTAAATTCTTCCAAAATGGTGATGTGAGTCTCAAATATAAAACGGCAGTGACACATATGGAGGAGCTAAAGAAAATAATGGCAATAATAATAATAAGTTGGACTTACAGAAGTAGAGAGTAGAACTGGGCTACTAGAGCTGGGAAAGAGGAGGGGGGAGGGGAAATAGTGAGAGGTTGGTTAATGGACACAAAATTACAGCCAGACAGGAAAAGTAAGTTCTATTGGTGTGCAGTCGTGCTAGGCATCTATAATTAACAGTAATTCATTGTGTGTTGTCAAATGGTTAAAAGAGAGAAGCTTAAATGTTCTCATCACAGAGAAATGATAAATTTTTGCAATGATGAACTTGCTAAGTACATCACTGATTTGGTCACTATACATTGCATATATGTATTGAAATATAACTCTGTACCCCATAAAAATGTACAATCGATATGCTTCAATTAAATACAAAAATAAAAATAAATAAAAAATAAAAGGTCAGTGGCATAAAATATACTGCTAGTGCCAGTACTGTGACACTGGCTTCCACGTGCCCTGTCAGGGGCAGGAGACTAAGGAGAGTTGCATGATGATATGCTGCGTCTGTTCCTGCCTTGTGTTAAGACCACACTTCTGACAAAATGTCTCTTAGGACTTGATCTAATCCTACAGTGCTGTGTGTGGGGGTGGCATCCTGCCAATCAACAACCCACTTAGAGTCATCAAGCTTTGTAAACTTTCTACTATGGGTAACTATTTTAAAACAAGTGAGCTATTACCCATAGACAAGGCAGCAAAGAGAGATACCAACCTGGAATTCTGTGATTTGTTCAAGCTAGGTGATTTTTTTTCATTGGTGTTCAGAGGACAGGTTCTGTGAAATAATTTTGTCCTTATAGGTGAAAAACTAAAAGATAAAAAGTGATTGAATATAAAATTTTTATTGGTAAAAGTGTAAACAAAGCTCTTAAACTTTAAAGTATAATTATTTTTTAGGAAATTCAACCTTGCTGGACTAGAGACATACAAGAAGAAAGGGGCCGGCCTGTGGCTCACTCGAGAGGGTGCAGCGCTAGTAGCGCCGAGGCCGCGGTTTGGATCCTATATAGGATCCTATATAGGGATGGCCGGTGCACTCACTGGCTGAGCATGGTGCAAGCCACACTGTGCTGAGGGTTGTGATCCCCTTACCAGTCCAAAAAAAAAAAAAGAGAATAAAGAAAGAAAAGAACAGAAAATTCCTGGTTTCTCCAAAGCTATATGTGTTACAAGATGAACTTGCTTATTTGTTTTCCCTCCCTTTTCCGTTTACTTTAGATTCTTGACTTCAGGATATAGCTCCTAAGCTAAGAAGGAGGAATCTAGTTCCCTCTTCACTACTCTCCCTTAAAAGGTGAGAATATAAACACATTCTATGGAAGATGTGGGGAGTACATTCAATAGCAGATGTTGAGCAGAGAAGAAATTAGGTCTGCTCACAGTCAGGTGTAAGAATTAGTAATAAAGTAAAAGAAGAGGAGGCCTTTAGTGTCCCTAAAAAAAATCAATCATAGAGTCAGAGTAGTAGACCTGGAAGGTGTAAAGTGGGATGGGGTTGTGGGGGGAGTCAAAGCCTTCTGAAAACTAGCTGCAATCAGTGGCGACCAGATGAAGAGAGGCTGGGAGAGGCAGGGCTTGTACTGGCTTAGATGAAGAATTTCTCAGCATACCCAAACCCTACAAGAGAATATTACCCAAACTCCAAAGAAGATTGAGGGAGTGATCAAGATCCCTCGCCTCAATCTTTCCACAAGGAAACTGGCAGCCCTTCAAGGAAGTGATAGTACAACAGCCTGGAGTTGCAGTAGTGCAGAGCCTCCCACCAGGTGTATGTCCTTACCTGAATGCACACGCCAAACTGACATGCAGCAGTAGTCACCAGGCAGAAAATGTGGAGCAGTTAAATTCCTGGGGATTCAAGGTAGGGGCTATTTGAGACCTTAAAGGAAACTAAGAATAAACAATAGTCCTTGACCCATATAGAAGCAGAACTCTCGAAGCCTGGTTGGTGTGTTTGGATTTCTGCTTTTTGTTTTGTTTTAAGTGACCATTTTTCTTCTGTGTGGTGATTTTGTAGCTACCACATAATGCAAAATTGTATATAGAGACACAGGACATTAGAATCCATGCAAAGATTTGACTTTTTGTTCTAAAGCTTTCTATGACTATTCTGTACTTGCTTTTTATAATAAATACTCTAAAGTATATTACCCTGATTGATTTGTGGGAAGGGATTTAAAAGTCTTATGAGCCCCAGTCATTGAACCACCACCAAGGACTCAGCAGCCTCCCTCTCGAGCCCCTGTGCTTCCCGTAGCTCCGTCCCCCACCCTGTCGGCCTTCCCCTGCCACTGCCTTCCACTGGCCATTTCCATGGAGGAAAAGGAATTGTATCATCTGTCTGTTATCCAGAACTTCCACTCTTTTGGCCCCTTTGCTGATGCAAGGAAGGGTGATGACCTGCTTCCTGTTGGCACTGAGGATTATATCTATATAAGAATTCAACAAAGAAATGGCAGGAAGACCCTTACTACTGTCCAAGGGATTGCTGATGATAATAATAAAAAGAAACTAGTGAAGGAGTTTAAGAAGAAATCTGTTTGCCATGGTACTGTAATTGAGCATCCAGAATATGGAGAAGTAATTCAGCTGCAGAGTAACCAGCGCAAGAACATACACCAGTTTCTTAAAGAGACTGGACTGGCCAAGGATGATCAGCTGAAGGTTCATGGGCTTTATGCACTTTAAGCACTTGTGGCTCAATGAAGCTTAAGCAAGGATTTCCTTGCAATGAGTAGAATTTCCCTTCTGTCCCTTGTCACAAGTTTAAAAACTTCACAGACTGTATGATGTAACCATTTGGGGTCTGCTTTTTACTTGGACTAGTGTAACTCCTTCATACTATAAACTGAAATGAGCCATGTTGTCCAGTCTTGAAGTCCCTCATTTAAACAGAGGTCAAGCAGTAGGCACCTGGCAGTGTCCAGCCTGAAACAAAGCAATAGTGTGAGGTTTCAGCCAAGCCCAGAACCCCAAGGTAACAGATGGCTGTGTCTGGCCAGAAGAAGCTCCTGGACTCTCCCTCTGTAGAGGTCCCTGCCCCAAGAGAATGCCACACCTGAACAACCCCTGCATGAATCTGAGAGGAGAGGCGGGGGTAAGGCAGCAATGGCACTCTACCACTAGAGGGAGCCTTTGGGTGTAGAAGAAAGATCCCTAGTGTCTCCAATCTGACCAGGCCAGCAGAGCTTAGAGAGGCCACCTTCCCTCTACTGAGGTGATAGGACATCTGGCTTGCTACGAGGGTCTTCTTTTTGAGCAGAAACATCCTAGCTAAGGGATGTCCAAACACCAGAATGTGAGGCCAACCCTATATCAGAGTTGAATTTTTGACAAGGGAACAAATTGTAAGGTGTATCAGTCATGTGGCAAGCTGTAGAGCTTGCAACTTACTAGCAACAGCTGCCCACTGCCATATGAAATAACAAACTGGTTTTTGGTTTTTCTTTCCCTTCAGTTTCGATGTTATGTAATGTATTTAAACCCTTATTTAAACAAAAATTTGTTTTCAGAAGGGAAAAAAGGGGTCATATGAACCTAAAATTGCAACTAAACTTTGTTTTAACCCAAATATATTGTTGTTTCATGATTTCTTATTGATCCTAGATAATGTTGTAAAAATTGTATGGACCTACAGAAACTATTACACTTAAACTTTTGGTAAACTTTTAAAGTTTCAGATGGTTCTTGCCCAATCTGTGGCCATCGTTTAGAAAACACTGGCAGCCAATACAACTGGTTGAGTTTATGAAAGGTCACAAGTCTATAATACTTGAAGGAGATAAATAATTTAAAGTATCTAGAAAAAAAGTCATACACACTAGATGAATCCGTTAAATAGTCCTCAGGTATAGAAAATGTTTGTTCAGAGACACTTGGTCCCTAACTGCTTTCTTCCTATATGTGAGACTGAAAACTTGCTGACTTTGCATTTGGTTCCAAAACCAAGAAACTATGAAATGTTTAACCATGCCTTCAAATGGAAGAACAGTTGTTAGAATAAGATCTTCTGAAAAGTTGTTTCAAAGCTCAACTAAAACAGCAGTGCGTAAAGCAAGACTGAACATTCAAAACTAGCAAGATCCTACCCTGGATGAGGGATGCCAGCTCTGCATCCCCATCAGATGGGGGATGAAACTGGGGAAATGAAAGTGCTGAAATTTGCTGATCGCTCCTGCTCTGCATGGCTGTCTTACTCTTTTACCTAATTAACAGCAACTGGTATGTACTTGTATTCGCAGATAACACAGTCCAGAATATAACTTTACAGTAGTTGTAGTTTCGTCTCTTCCTACAAATCCATAACCCCAAAGTAATGTATTTTCACAGGAACAAAAATAAGCTGACCTTAAACTTCTCAGAAACACTGAATCCCTTAATTAAATGGATCACTATATACAGAACAATGAGGTGAAAAGTTGGAAACCAGAGAAAGTTAAATGCAGGAAATGTGCCTTCATGTAACTGTGAAAGATGGGCTCATAAAGTACGGCACCCATGTATCCTTCTTGAAAAAACAAATTACTTACAGAGAAGTATTAGTTGCTTAAGTAAGGTATAAGAATTAAGATATTAAGAACTGAGAAGCTGAGCCACAGAAGACTAATAATTAGTTGTATGTAAATCAAGCATCAAGTTGAGTTTAAAATAATTCTGGCAAATTTTATTTTGAAACTGAAATGCAGTTGATGAAGAGATACACCTTTATAAAAAATCAAAAGTGAGGAAAGTCCTGGCATTAAAGAACTGGACTCAAGCATTGTAAACAGACCTGATAGTGAAAGGAAAACTTCTAGCCCAGAGACCTGGACAGCTGGATCTTCCCGGATGCCCCCAAATCCTAATCCTCTGATATGAGCCACCAGGAAAAGTGTGCAAGACATTTAAGAAAACACAGTAGCAGTATAGAGAAGGACTGAGTCCATTAGAAAAGGTGCCTACGATAGAGGCAAGAAAATGAGAACTTTGAACAAAATTTTAAAAAACACCCAAGAAGATAAAATTAGAATACAGAGAAAGGTCTGAAACCAAAAGAAATATCAGGCTTTTAAAATATTCATAAGCTCTTGCTTCCAGTTGCAATGTGATCTGCTTGTACCCACCAGCTGCCTGCCACTTTCCGCCATGAGTAGAAGCAGCCTGAGGCCAATGCCAGATGCAGCTGTCCCAGAATCATGAGAAAATAAAAAGTCAGCGATCTGAAATAGCTTACACATATTTACATATCTGTCTATTAAAGCAGATAATTCTTGATCGCCTGAGCCCTGCTCCCGAGAAGGGCGCCCCTTCCCCCCGGGGAGGGGGACAAAGACCCCCCACCACCGGCCCATGAGGATATTGCCGTGAAAGGCTCAGAGGCTGCAGCAGGAACCGGACCGGCACTGGAGCGGCGGAGGCAGCAGCAGCGGTACCACCTCCTCACCCGGTGGCGGCAGCAGTGGCGGCGGCAGCAGTGGCCCCTACTCAACCGAATATCAGGGCCTTCCAGACCCAGGCGCCCCAACAATATCTCCTCAAGCCAAAGCCCCAGGACCCCAAGGACTGCATTTGCACACCCTCCCACCCAACTCCTCCTCGGGATCTGACCTGACTGAAGGACATTTACCAGCCAGCTGCTCCCACCAACTTGCCCTAAGAGAGCCGGTCTGCCTGCTGTGTTCATCAGACTGCCCAGTGGAACAGAAGATACTCTGCTCATTCCATCTGATCTGTGGACTGTGAAACTCCCTGCCGCAATGAATAAACATCAAAGAAAAGATACCAGAAATATAAAAAATCAAGAAAGTACACCACCAAAAGATAATAAATCTCAAGCTCTAGATCCTATAGAACAAGAAGCCCTTGAAATGACTGACAAGGAATTTCGAGTGATAATTCTAAGGAAACTGAATGAGATACAAGAAAACTCAGCTAGACATCATGATGAAAAGAGGAAAACTATACAGGACCTGAAAGAGGAAATGTACAAGGAAATCAATGCCCTGAAAAAAAATGTAGCAGAACTTGCTGAACTGAAGAAGTTATTCAGCGAAATAAAAAACACAATGGAGAGTTTAACCAGCAGGCTTGTGGAAGTTGAAGAGAGAACCTTTGAACTTGAAAATGGGTTGTTTGAAATAACACAAGCAGACAAAAAAAAAAAAAAAAGAAAAAGAAAAAAGAATCAAAGGCATTGAAGAAAATCTGAGAGAGATATCAGACAACCTTAAGCGCTCAAATATCCGAGTCATGGGTATAACAGAAGGGGAGGAAAAGGGAGATTGCATTGAAAACATATTCAACAAAATAGTGGCAGAAAACTTCCCAGGTATAGAAAAAATCACAGATCTTCAGATCCAAGAAGCTCAACGATCTCCAAATGTATTCAACCCAAAAAGGTCTTCTCCAAGACATGTTATAGTCAAATTGGCAAAACTCAGTGACAAAGACAGAATCTTAAAAGCTGCAAGAGCGAAGCATCAAATTACCTATAAGGGAGCCCCAATCAGGCTAACATCAGACTTTTCATCACAAACCCTAAAAGCCAGAAAGGAATGGGATGATATATTCAAAATACTAAAAGACAGAGATTGGAGCCAAGAATACTCTACCCTGCAAGGCTATCCTTCTGAAATGAAGGACAAATAGTATATTTCTCAGACAAACAAAAACTGCGGGAGATCACTACCACACAACCAACCTTACAAGAAATTCTCAAGGGAGTACTGGGATTGGTTCCTGAAAAATAACTACCACTGCCATAAAAACCCAAGAAAAATCTAAACCCACTAGTATAATAAAAATGGCATTCAAGAAGAGAAAACAAACAAACAAAAAGGCTATCTACAACCTAAGGAGCCAACAAACACAAAAAACAAACAGTAAATCAGAAAGCAAGGAACAAAAGACACCTAAGACAACCAAACAACAATCAATAAAATGCTAGGAATAAATCAACACCTTTCAATAACAACTCTTAATGTAAAAGGCTTAAGTTCCCCAATCAAAAGACATGAACTGGGTGACTGGATTAAAAAGGAGGACCCAACTATATGCTGCCTTCAAGAGAACCACCTCACCCATAGAGACTCACATAGACTAAGAGTGAAAGGATGGGAAAAGATTTACCATGCAAACAGAAAAGAAAAACGAGCTGGAGTAGCTATTCTTATATCTGACAAAGTCGACTTTAAACTAAAAACCACAAAAAAGAGACAATGAGGGACACTACTTAATAATAAAAGGACTGATGCATCAAGAAAACATAACAATCATAAATATGTACGCACCCAATGTTGGAGCAGCCAGATTTATAAAACAAACTCTATTAGACCTAAAGAATGAAATAGACACTAATACTATAATAGCAGGGGACCTGAACACCCCACTGTCAATATTGGACAGATCATCTAGGCAAAAAATCGGCAGAGAAACCCAAGATCTAAACAATACTCTAGACCAATTGGAATTGGCAGATATCTACAGAACATTCCACCCAACAACCTCAGAATATTCATTCTTCTCATCAGCACATGGATCATTCTCCAGGATAGATCACATGTTAGGTCACAAATCAAGTCTCAACAAATTCAAAAAAATTGGAATTATCCCATGTATTTTCTCAGACCACAATGGATTAAAACTAGAAATCAATAACAAACGAAATTCTGGAAACTATACAAACACATGGAAATTAAACAGCATTCTACTTAATGACATATGGGTCCAAGAAGAAATCAAGCAGGAAATCAAAAAATTTATTGAAACTAATGAAAATAATGATACATCATACCAAAACCTGTGGGATACTGCAAAAGCAGTATTAAGGGGGAAATTTATTGCATTAAATACTCACCTCAGAAGAATGGAAAAATGGCAAGTGAACAACCTAACACTTTACATTAAAGATCTAGGAAAACAAGAACAATCCAAACCTAAAGTTAGCAGACAGAAAGAAATCATTAAGATCAGAGCAGAACTTAATGAAATTGAAACCCAAAAAACAATACAAAAGATCAACGAATCAAAAAGTTGGTTTTTTGAAAAGATAAATAAAATTGACAAACCATTAGCATGGCTAACAAAAAAAAAAAGGAGAGCGAAGATTCAAATAACAAAAATTAGAAATGAAAAAGGTGATATTACAACTGATTCATCTGAAATACAAGGAATCATTCGAGACTACTATAAACAACTATACGCCAACAAGTTTGAAAATCTGGAGGAAATGGATAAATTTCTGGACACACACAAGCTCCCAAAACTGAACCATGAAGATGTAGAAAATCTGAACAGACCAATAACAATAAAGGAGATTGAAGCTGTTATCAGAAGGCTCCCAACAAAGAAAAGCCCAGGACCAGATGGATTCACAGCAGAATTTTACCAAACATTCAAAGAGGAATTTTCACCGATTCTTTACAAACTATTCCAAAAGATTGAAACAGATGCAAATCTCCCAAACTCATTCTATGAAGCAAACATCATCCTGATACCAAAACCAGGTAAAAATATAACCAAAAAAAGAAAACTACAGGCCGATATCCTTGATGAATATAGATGCAAAAATCCTCACTAAAATACTAGCAAACAGAATACAGCAACACATACGTAAAATTATTCACCACGATCAAGTGGGATTCATCCCAGGGATGCAAGGTTGGTTCAACATACGCAAATCAATAAATGTGATACACCATATTAATAAACTCAAACACAAGGACCATATGATCATCTCTATAGATGCTGAAAAAGCATTTGATAAAATTCAACACTCATTCATGATGAAGACACTCTATAAGTTAGGTATAGACTGAAAGTATCTGAACATAATTAAAGCCATATATGACAAACCCACTGCCAATATCATCCTGAATGGCAAAAGCTGAAAGCTTTTCCTTTAAGAACAGGAACTAGACAAGGATGCCCACTCTCACCACTCCTATTCAACATAGTGTTGGAAGTACTAGCCAGAGCAATCAGAGAAGAGAAGGAAATAAAGAGCATCCAGATTGGAAAAGATGAAGTCAAACTGTCCCTGTCTGCAGATGACATGATCCTATATATCGAACAGCCTAAAACCTCTACAAAAAAACTGTTGGAATTGATAAATGATTTCAGCACAGTAGCAGGATACAAAATCAGCACTCAAAAATCAGTAGCATTTCTGTTCTCCAATAGTGAACATGCAAAACGAGAAATCAAGAAAGACTGTCCATTTACAATAGCCACCAGAAAAATAAAATACTTAGGAATTGAGTTAACCAAGGAGGTGAAAAATCTCTATAATGAGAACTACAAACCACTGCTGAGAGAAATTAGAGAGGATACAAGAAGATGGAAAGATATCCCATGCTCTTGGATTGGAAGAATCAACATAGTGAAAATGTCCATACTACCCAAGTGATATACAAATTCAATGCAATTCCCATCAAAATTCCAAAGACATTTTTCTCAGAAATGGAAAGAACTATCCAGACATTTATATGGAATAATAAAAGACCATGCATAGCCAAAGCAATGCTGAGCAAAAAAAATAAAGCTGGAGGCATAACACTACCTGACTTTAAGCTATACTACAAAGCTATAATAACCAAAACAGTATGGTACTGGCATAAAAACAGACACACTGATCAATGGAATAGAATAGAGAATCCAGAAATCAATCCACACACCTACAGCCATCTGATCTTTGACAAAGGCACCGAGCCTATACACTGGGGAAGAGACTGCCTCTTTAGCAAATGGTGCTGGGAGAACTGGATATCAATATGCAGGAGAATGAAACTAGACCCATACCTTTCACCATACACTAAAGTCAACTCAAAATGGATTAAAGAATTAAACATACACCCTGAAACAATAAAACTTCTTAAAGAAAACATAGGAGAGACATTTGAGGAAATAGGACTGGACACAGACTTCATGAATACAACCCCAAAAGCATGGGCAACCAAAGGAAAAATAAACAAATAGGATTATATCAAACTAAAGAGCTTCTGCACAGCAAAAGAAACAATTAACAGAGTTAAAAGACAACCAACAGAGTGGGAGAAAATATTTGCAAAATATACATCTGACAAAGGATTAATATCCAGAATATACAAGGAACTCAAACAACTTTACAAGAAAAAAACAAGCAACCTAATTAAAAAATGGGCGAAAGAGCTAAGTAGGCATTTCTCTAAGGAAGATATACAAATGGCCAACAGACATATGAAAAAATGCTCAACATCACTCAGCATCCGGGAAATGCAAATCAAAACTACACTGAGATACGATCTCACCCCCGTTAGAATGGCTAAAATCCAAAAGACTCTGAACGATAAATGCTGGCGAGGTTGTGGAGAAAAAGGAACTCTCATACTCTGTTGGTGGGACTGCAAAATGGTGCAGCCTCTATGGAAAATGGTATGGAGGTTCCTCAAACAATTGCAGATAGATCTGCCATATGACCCAGCTATCCCACTGCTGGGAATATACCCAGAGGAATGGAAATCATCAAATCGAAGGTATACCTGTTCCCCAATGTTCATCGCAGCACTCTTTGCAATAGCCAAGAGTTGGAACCAGCCCAATTGTCCATCATTGGATGAGTGGATATAGAAAATGTGGTTTATCTACACAATGGAATACTACTCAGCTATAAAAACGAATGAAATACTGCTATTTGCAACAACATGGATGGACCTTGAGAGAATTATATTAAGTGAAACAAGTCAGGCACAGAAAGTGAAATACCACATGTTCTCACTTATTGGTGGGAGCTAAAAATAAATAAATAAATTCACACACACACACACACACACACACACACACACACACACACACACACACACACACACACACACACACACACACATACACACACAAACCGGGGTGGGGCGGGAAGAAGATATAACAACCACAATTACTTGAAGTTGATAGGACAAGCAAACAGAGGGGACATTGTTGGCGGGGAGGGGGGGAGGGAGGAGGGAGGGAGATTTTGGTAATGGGCCACAATAATCAACCACAATGTATATCAACAAAATAAAAAAAAATAAAAAATAAAAAATTCATATAGGAATTACAAAAGAGAATAATCACAACTGAAAACTGAATCATGGATCTGGTGGATAAAATGGAGGAAATACATATACTAAACTAAAATATAAAGAAATAGAAATCCACTCATTCTGTTTCAATAAATATTTATTGAATGCCTTCCCTCTGTCAGGCAATACTCTAGGTGCTGAGGAGACAGTGGTGAACAAAAGGAAGAAGAATCCCTGCCCTTGGGGAACTTTGATTCTATTGGGGAAACAAACAATAAACATAATAAATAAATAAAAGGTTAGAGTGCAATGGTTGCTAAGGAGAAAAAATAAAGCAGGGAAGAGAGATAGAAACTGTTTGGGGAGAGGACTGAAATTTAGTATAGGGTAGCCATGGAAGACTTACATGAGGAGACTCTGGATTAAACATCTAAAAAAAATGAAGCACTACCGTGTGGATATCTGGAAGAAGAGTAATCCAGATAGAGGATTCAGCAAGTGCAAAGGCCCTGAGGCAGGAACATGCCTAGATTGTTCAAAAAACAGGAGGAGGCTGCACTGAACGAGGTAGTAGCAGAGGTTGCTAAGAATTTTAGCTTAGCCTTTGAGTGAGACAGGAAGCCATTGGAGGTTTTAAACCCAGTGACATGATCTGACATGTTCTAACAGGATCACTCTGACTACTGCAGAGAGGCAGAGACGTAAGTAAGGAGATTGATGAGGGAGCTGCTGCCATGACCTGCTGAGAGATGATGGTGGTTTGGACCAGAATGGTCACTGTCAGTGTGTAGAGGAGTGGTTAAGTTTGGACATCTTTGGAAGACATAGCCAAGCAGGAATTCTAGACAGACTGATTATGGGTTTGGAGAAAGTTGTCAAGGGAAGTAAAAATTGATTTGAGCAGCCTGAAAGAGAGAGGTACCAGGTACTGAGATGGGGAAGATCGTGACTGGAGAAGGGCAAGAGATAGGAGACAGTCAGGAGCTCTGTTTTGCACTTTTGAGGTTGGAGCTCTGTGCAAAATAGCATGGCCTTTAGTACCTAGCTGCCTCCGTTCAAGTCCCAGCTCAGCCATTCATTGGTTCCATGGCCTTGGACATGCTACCCAAGTTCTTGAGGCTGCAGTTTCCTCATGTGGGAACAAAAAATCTATCTCTGGGGGCTCTTATGAGGCTGGAATGAGTTAATTTTTATAAAGTGGCTACAATAGCATCTTGCACATAGTGTTTGTCAAATTAGTAAGTATCTGAGAGGAGTGTTAAGGGAAAAATAGAAGCACTGTAAAACTTTTTCAAGAATACGTATATATTTAAATCAATATTAAAAAATGCACTCTAGTGGGTCATTTTAAGCAGAGAGGTAGGAGAGAAAAAGTGATCTAGATGGAGATAAAATAAGAATATAAAGTAAAACATATAGAAGTTGTGTGTAATAGGGAATGGTCTGTGTTTTATTCACTGTTATAGCCCCAGGACCTGGAAAAATGCTTAGAGCATGTACTGAGCACAAAATGAATAAAAGATTAAACGAATGAACAAATGAACTGAGGAGTTCATTAACTCATTTCTGTGCCCCCTGGAGCCAATAAAAATTAATGCTCGTACACCTAGCCTGGTTCTGAATTCCAAAGATAAAGGAGAAAATCTTATAAGTATTCAGATATAAAAAGCTGCTTATTTAAAAATGAAAGAGGATCAGGCTAACATAAGACTACTCATCTATAATTTTGGAAACCAGAAGGCAGTGGAGTAAGTTTAGAAACTATTAAGGAAATAGGATGGCAATTCAACAAGGTAAAGAGAAGGTAAAAGAAAGACAGTAAATATATACATTTACGACCACCTTCAGAGAAACTCTAGGAAATTCTATCAATGTAAAAATTAAATCAAAACAAAAATTTCTAAATATCAGGAGATGAAAAATAAAAGGAACAGTAAGTAATATTCTCTAACTTAAGATTTATTTTAAATCAAAAAGGCGTATGATAATGTGACACAATGCAATGCCTGCTAAATAAAGACTTTGAGATTAAAAAAAGTGAATTTTAAGGATACAATATTATCCTGGAACTTGAATTCTTAACTATCTCAATAACCCCCAGTTGCTGTCAGGTTTGATGAGGCACTGGCAAGTTAAACTTGACTGGACCGCAAGAGGCATAGCTAAAATGTAAATGCTAACAGCATTTCTTAAAGTTCAAAATGCTCACATTGTTTGACCCAACAAATGTTCAGTGAAATAGTTTTTGTAACAGCAACAGCAGTAAAAGGTAAAATAGTCTGAACTCATATCAGTTATATATATATATGTTCGATAAGATGTTAAATAAGATGAGTTGGTTCTTTTTATATAGACATATAGAAAGATATCCACAATATATTATCAAATAAAGAAAAAAACATTTTCAGAGTGTTTTAAAATACCATATATAGGAACACACATATATTTATGTTTGTATAAGCATACAAAATAGGTATGGAATGGTATATTTTAAATTCTCAACATTATTTACTCAGAGATGGTAAGATTGAAACTCAAAAAAAAAATTAAACAATAACAAAAAAAGAAATAATGTGAATTTTAGCAATATTTTTCCTGGGTGCTAAAATAATGGGTAAGTTTTACATTCTCCTCTATTTTTTCTACATATTTCAAGTTTCCTACTATGAGAATGTTTGACTTCCATAACCAGAAAAAAATTTTAATGAAATTAAATGTATTGTCTATGAATTAAGTTTCATTTATTTAAAAAAATACTATTGGTGAATAATTATTAATAAATTTATATTATTTGTGTTTCTTGTACTTGCATAATTCTTTACATAAGTTATTTATCCATTTTACCTCCATATTAAAATTGCAATTTTGCTAAGTTTCTGAATTAAACCCAGATCCTGCTTTGGTTCTACTACACACATTTGGAAACAAAATTAGAAATGGACTTGATAATAATTTTTCTCCAAAAATATGTTTGCAGCCCTGTGATTTATCCAGTAATCTTTATTAAAATGCTAAAAATGTTTTTTAAAAATACTTATCCGTAAAGGGGGGAAATGGCATTTCTAATTGTTTAAATCACTATTCTTGAGATGAGACATCATTTGAAGCCAACTGTCTCCATTGCAAAGAAACAGGAAATGTGGCAAAATACATTTGTTTGCTTGTACGTCAACACAGACCAAGAGATAAAGGAGAAAGTCAACCTCTAGCAATATTATGGTTAATAGACTACATGAAAATATTTCTGCTATTTTGATATGCATAAGGTAATACAAATCAGATAGAGATAATCAAAACTCAAAGATTCTTAAGTTAATTGATCTAATATATGGTACGTACGCACACACGCACACTCACGAGTGAGATTGTTTGTAAATGTGCCAGGATTTTTCCAACCAAATATATTTGTGCAAATAAGATTTCAGTTCTGTAGTTTAGTATACAGTAACAGTAAAATATATTTTAATTTCAAAACCTATTAAAATCTCTATGAAACCTCCTTATATTAAGTTAAAACAGGACAATGCAGGGCCACCCCTGTGGCTCACTAGGGAGAGTGTGGCGCTGGTTGTGCCGAGGCCGCGGGTTCAGATCCTATATAGGGATGGCCCGTGCACTCACTGGCTGAGCGTGGTGCAGACCACACCGTGCCAAGGGTTGCGATCCCCTTACCAGTCAGAAAAAAAAAACCCAAAAAACTAGCCAATGTACATAACATGGGAATTCCTTCTTCTTTTACAAGAGAAAGATAAAGAAGAGGTATTCAACTTTTCAAATTTCCTAGTTTTCCATAGATGACTTTTTAATAAAAGAGAAACATTTTCAAAACCTTATGTAAAGCAAGCTATTTAAAACTATATAACTTTTTTGTTAGCTTCTCTTCCTAAAGCAGGTATTAAGTAACTAAATTACAAAAACCTTGTTAACCCTTAAATAATCCTAACTATTAATATATGAATAAATATCAAGCCTTTGTTAAGTCTCATTGTCTTCAGTGTTCTCCCTATAAAAGACTCCTCTAGGCCTCCAGGTTAGTCTCCAGGATTGGGTGTGGCTGTGCAGTGTATTCAGACCTACCTTCTTAGGAAAGAGTGGACAGAGCCACTGGATGACAGCAGGAACACCGCCTTAGGGCCAAGGCCACCTGCGTCAATCTGTACACCTGCTGCTGGTTAGAGCCACTGCTGGTCTATAATGGGTCACAGTTAACATAGACAGAATGATGTAAATATTAAAATCTGAAGAAGATAAGCCGATAATAAATCTTTCTGAAACAAGCTGACAGTATGTTATCAAGAAGTATAACTGAGAGGTGCTTTTATTCTAAACAAGCATCAGGAAGCTAGTAGTGAGTAAGCTAAACAGAGAAGGTAAATATTACCATTACTTTAAAAATAGTTCCAAGCATGGGCCACTCCCAACCACAGTTGTGAGTGTTAACAACATATAAATAAAATCTCATGTCCGTTAAAACTACCTTAGTTGCTCATTGGTTTGAAAGAAAAATACTCCTGTATTAGACATCTGTACAAAGGAAATAATTAGTTCTTAAAAAAACAACTCATTTTCATAACAGATAACTTGTACCCACCAAATAAATATTTTTAAAAATTATAATGTACTTAAACCCAATAACATCTTATAGTCTGAAAATACTTTAAAGCAATGGCTTCCAAACTTTTTTTAACTACAACATATAAGAAGAAATACAATTTATATCCTGATTTAATACACATGTAGGTATGCATCCATAACAAAAGCAAAAGTTTTCATTTCAAAACACCCTTACTTTGTTTAATTCACTCTGATATTTTCTATTCTATTTCATTTTTTAAAATTAGTGGGATTTACAACCCAAGAATGTTACTAGCCACAATTAAAAAACACTGCCTTAGAAGTTATATGTCACATATTTTTCCCATCAGTTTTTTAATTCCTGTATATAAAACTTACAAAATGACCCTCTATACGTGGAGCCAAAACTTTCAATGGAGCCAAATGTATAGCTTGAACAAATGCAGTTTCTCATTTATTTAATCTATTATTCTACAACAGGAAATCACAGGATTGCTATGATTGATTGATTATCAATTCTTCACCCTCCTAACATAACCCAAAGTACTTTCTTGGCCTTTCAATTTTATCTTTGTCGTTTGACTTGTTTTGGCCAAAAGAATGTGGACAGAAATAAAAATGTGCCAGTTCCGAACCTTAGTCGTACTTAGGAGAACATGTTTATAAATGCCCTTTGTCTCATCACCGGGAGGGGAACACACCCCAGCTAGCCCACTTGTTCAAGCAGGATGACAGACATGTGGAACACACTGGGACATGAAGATCTGTAGCATGTGGCAGAACCACCCTAACTGACCCCACAGATTCATGAGCATAAATTCCTATTATTTTAAGCTATTGAGTTTGGGGGTGACTTGTTACATAGCATTATCATGGTAATAACTAACTGGGTCAATTATATTGACCTACAGTTATATTGATCTACTGCCCCATTCTTCCTTCCACCTTGGTATCACCAGTGAAACACTGACACCCCACAATGGGTCACCTATGATCTAAATAGCCATTTAGTCATAGCAAAAACAAAAAAGCATAAGGTGAAATTATCCTAAGTGAAATTGACCTTTGGCTAAGTGAATATAACTCCTACTTCAAGAATTTCTAGATATTAAGTGTCAGTTCAAGAAATAATACCAAAGTTCGGTTCTTATTAATAATATGTAGCAATTATCATTCATCTTCCTGAAAATGTGTCTAATGTTGCCTGAATCATGCATATATACCTGTCTTTCTGTGAATGTGTTTTCTTTGCAAGCAATACCTCATGTAATTGAGTTTATTAAGCTCTAGGAAATGAAGGATCGCTTTGTTTATTATTCTCTCCCATGGTATAAAATAGTGCTTAGCAAACCCCAGATGCTGAATAAGTACTGGCTGACTGAATGATGCTGAATTACTGAAAAAATTAACTTCATTTTTAAAAGCTTTTAAGTTAAAGGATTACACTGATTTGAAATTCTCATAGTTCCACTGTGTTAATTACAAAACAACACTGGAAGTCAATTTTCTCTTCACTTTGTGTCCTGTTCTTTCACTGAATTTTCATATAACTTCATTAAGTTTATTTAATTAGATGATGATGGTTCTTCCTTCCAGGAATATATAGCTAATAGTGAGATAGGCACACAAACAGATATTTACAGTACAATAGAGGGGTTGCTAAATGGAAACATAAAGGCTGTGCTATGGCAGCACAGAGGAGGGGTCTGGAAACCCCTGTGGCAGCCAGGACAGGCTTCACTCATGAGGTCACATAAAAGCTGAATCTGCAAAGACAGCCTCAGGAGCCTTCACAAAACAGCTACGTTTAAAACAAAGACGTTTTATTTAATCTTAATAAACTAATTTTATAGTGAACAATTAAAATCCTTTAGTTAGTAACAATCATGTCTTTATTTTTTAAATTAAAACATAATTGATTATACATATTTGTGGGGTACAGAGTTGACTAACAGTATTTGTGTGCAATATAGGATGATCAAATCAGGGTTATCAGCATATTCATCATCACAAAACATAATTATTCTTTATGTCCATTACTCAATTTCTTCCTAACCCCCTTCCCCTCCCCCTTTCCCACCTCTGGTAACCACAGTTTTGTTCTCACCTTCTGAAAGTTTAATATATTATTGTGGTGGTGGTTTCTTTTATTGCTTGTTTCCTTCTTTCTTTTTTAGCTACCACTTATGAGTGAGGACATGTGGTATTTTTTGTGCCTGGTTTATTACATTTAACATAATTTTCCTCAAGTTTATCCATGCTGATGTGAATGACAGAATTTTGTTCTTTTTTATGGCCGAGTAGTATTTCATTGTGTATATTTACCACATTTTCCTTATCCAGTCATCCACTGATGGTCATTTAGGTTGGTTCCCTATCTTGGCTATAACAATCATGTTTTTAAATTTTAGTCTTATTTCAGAATCTTTTTTATCAACACAAGTGTACTGAGTGCTTATTGTGGGCATTCAAAATAAAGCTTCTTTCTCCTTTCTGTTAAAATATACAATGCACACACATGTGCACATAGGCACACACCTGAAAAAAAGCTAAATAAAATCTTGATTCCCACTATCCAAGCCCAATAAATTCCAAGCTAGTAATTTGCCTTCTCCCTGTGGTCTCATTTGCAAAGAATAAAATTAAAGTACCTTGATGTCTATTTGGGATAACTTAATGCCATTTTTATAAATGGTACGTTTTGTGGTTATGTTAATAAAATTTTCAAAATACGTCTTTCACAATTATTTATATGTGAATAATAATATTAATCCCAGTTTTGTTGACAACTTCTGTATGGCAGCATGTTGCCAAACTTCTATGAACATCAGCTTCCGAATTATAAAATGAAAGGTTGGTCATTTTCAGCTCCATCATTGAGTGGTTCTTAATGAAAGCATGATCCATGTCCCTGAACTTGCCTGCTGAGCTGAGGCTTGGGTGGGACACTCCTGCAGATATTGTGAGTTCCTTGAAGTCAGGGACTACATATGCTTTGTTCACTGTTATATAGCCCCAAGGCCTAGCACTTAGTAGCACAAAAGAGAAGTCAGAGCTTGTAGTATTGATTCAGAAAGCATCCGCCTAGTAGTAATAGAAGAGGATAAAGTGAAAGGACACTTCGAAAAGTTCATGAAAAGATTCACATTAGCTTTTAATTCTATTTTTCCATGAGCTTTTTAAAGTACCTTCATAAATCCTTGAAGAGAGAAAAGAAAGGGGAAGAAGATGAAACTGTGAGGAATGTCAGCACGTAAGTGAAAGATACTTTCAGGTGTTGGGAAGCTTAAAAAAAAAAAAGGCCCAGCATTTTCCAGAACTGAGCATTTTCTGAAATGGGACCTACATATGATCAGTCGGACAGCTCTATTCCTATTGTGGAGAAAGATGATACAACAATCTATCATGGCCTCCTGAAAAGTATTCCATAAAAAGATCAATTCCCTTTTCTCTGATTTTTAAATTATTTTTAGTGAGTGACCTATAAGTATTATTAGGTTACCCAAGCATCTTTATATCACGAAGCTACTGCTGTTCTAAAACGTTTATCCAGCTGGTTTAGTAGTAAGCAGTCAATTGCTTATGGAGTGCCCTATAGTATGTGAGGCCCTATATTGTATTGTCACATTTAATCTTCACACCAACCTACAGAGTCTGGAAACATTATTTTCATTTTTATTAAAAAGACTGATTCTCAAAACAGCTCAGGAATTTAGTCTCAAAACAAGTTGGAAAGCTAGGAATCGAATGCAGGCCTAACTATAAAGTTCTATTCCCTTGTGCTGACATTTTATTTCTCCATTTGTGTAAATGACTAGACTCATTCTGGTTTATAAAATTGTGTTTGGTGAGTTCAGTTCAAGTGGCTCAATTTCCAAGAGTCTGATTACTTGTGATGGAATTGGGAGAAACAAGTTTCTGAACTTGCAGTATGGAGAACAAAAAAGGACAAATAGACTTACAGAAGGCAACTTCGTACAATCTACATACTTCTTGACTACAAAGGTAGTACACTATATATTTTCTTAAATATCAAGCTATAATACAGTTCAACACAAATAACCATTATGATTACCAGAGAATACATAAGTACAGAACATGATAACCATGACTTTTATTAGCCATGCAAAAGACATGAAGCCATCCATGGTTCTGGAATTCAACAGCTACTGAGTCAGTTCACTATAATGAAAACTTCATACAGATACCTAATATATATAAAAAAAATTAGATTACTGGCACTTCTATCTAAGTATCTTAGCATATCTAGAACATTTATATCTAAATATCTCAGTATATTTGGAATATTCATATGTAAAGAGACTAACACAGTCCCTGGAACAGTAAATAATACTTACGTACATAAATAATGATATGGAATCTAAAAAGCAAAGTGGTACTTTAAAAATTGAATTCATTACAGAGCCCTGAGGACAGACCAAATATTAGCAGGTCTCATAAATCTCCTAAAACTTCTTTCAGAAAACAGGTTGGCTGATAAATAAAACCGCCTGATGCCAACAACTCTGAATCTTTTCAAGAATATTACAGGGTGGAGCTTTAGAGGATGGTGTATATATCTAGCCTTTGGCCACTACAAATAGAAGAATGGCATGACACCGAGGCACTCAGCTGACACATCCCTAATAAACTACATACACCTCGAACATTCTCATTGAGCTTGAATCTCTGACCCAGGTGTTATATTCCTGTGGACCTATAGAGGGCAGCCTTCTACAAATGTTTGTAGGATGGGAGTTTTTATACTGGGTCCCTCCTTCCAAGGGTCCCGGAATGGCGTGACCCAATATGAAGCAACTTTATCCCTCCACTTTTTTTTTTTTCTTCTTCTGGGGGGTGGGGGGAGAGATTGAAAGAAACTAGGGCGACAATTTCTAATAGTGGATTTCCCAGAGCGTGTCCCTCAGATCCTTCTCTGGCATCTTAGAACTCTTGAAGGCAGAACCTGAACACACTGCTTGTGTGGGCACAGCCGAAGCTTGGCCACTGCCGATCATAATAGGGGCGAATAATAAGTATGAAGAGGAGGAGGAGAGAAGAGGAGGGGGAAGAGGAGAGAAAAGGTAGGAAGAGGAAACACGGAAGGGGCAGGAGGGAGAGGAGGAAAGAACCTGTACCGACCCTGTACGAGTCACTGGGCTGAGGGCATTACTTGAAATCCCAAGTTTATTCTCACGGCAACTCTAAATAATAGGTACTGTTTTTAACCATCGTTTTTTAAAAAGGAAAGAACTGAAAATTAGATGTTACTACCAAAGGGCAGCAGTGGAATTTAATTCCTGATTTGCCTGACTTTAGAGATCTAGCTCCCAACCACTCCTAAGAATTTCGGGGAGGGGTCGTTTGACCAAAGTGTTTTCCCTTCTCTATAGGTGATTTCTACCTCAGACCCTCAAATTTCTATATAGGGAAAACTGAGGTGATTACATTAATGAGAATTTAATACCCAATTATGGATGGATTGGCAAAGACATCTTAATTACATGCTAGGCAGATGATATAATATACTAATAGTAATTTTGAAACATTTTCAAATTAGTATTTGTAATTGTCTTAATCACTAAAAGTATTGCAATATATTTTTATCAGCAATCTCTGAAGATAACTTTCACATATATATTTCCATTAAAATTAATCATATGTGTGCACCTAGGGAGTTATTTTTAGGTTATCAGACTTTATTTTTTGCTGCTAATGCTTTTATAATTGATCTCTTCAACAACTGCTTTCCTAGTACTAGGTACACATGAAGGCAGGCTTTTCAAATAATTTTGCTCATATTGCAACAGCAAATAAACCCTCAGTTAATTGTCTTGGATGAAGCGAGATGAAATTTTACCATAGAAAGGAAAAATCTGCTGTTTCACAACCAATTTCATTAAACCAATGTTATATTCTGTTAAAACAGTATTTTGTGATGGTAGTATTTTTATAACTCAGTTCAAACTTTATTCAATCAACATGCCTACAATAAATATTATTTGTCCAATAATCTACCACTATACTGACAGCTGAACCCCATAAGCTTTGGCAGAGTTCAAAGTTCTAGAAAATATTAATGGCTAAATAGCTGTCCGTGCTGATAGCTTTTGCTGTATTTCTGTGTCTGGACTACCATATGGAACTGATTTCAAAATATAAAGATTAAAGGAAGCTCTCTCTTCTGTTAACACATTTTCATTGATCCTTCTAAACTTACTTCTCAAGGCTGAAAAATTCCCCTTCTATATGTTGACAGTATTCTTGCAATGTCTCAAGGAAACTTTTTTTTCTCCATGCCATGTCAACTGACATAATCAACTAACTTCAATCTTTGTTCCAGGATGTATATATGCTTTAATATTGATCGAGTACTTTCACCTTAGCACCCACCCTGCATTCTATCAAAGTCTGCAGCTAGTAAAGCTACAAGATTGATTTTGAAGAATGTGACATATCTTCCTGATAAAGGTAACAATGCAATTGAAATCTGACTTTAGTAATAGTTGAGCAACAAATCAGTGTCCAACACTTAAATGGGATTAACATTGAGTCCTCAGTAAGCCACAGTCTAGATAGCTTTGTAAGAAAATACTAGCAACCTAGAGTAGCAGAGAAAGCACTGGACATGAAGTTAAAAGGATCTTGGTTTGAGGATTTGATACATGTTAGTTAGAAAATTTGAATATGACACTTTGCTCTCTAATGAAAAAGGGAGAAAAAATGTGCTACCTTGTGAAACATAAGAAAAAGTATGTAAAAATATTTATAAACTATAAAGCACTACACACAAAATATCAATGATGCTTTTACATTCTCTGGGCAAGAAGATATAGGTAAAATCCAGATCCATGAAGAGGGAAGGAAACATAGAAACCTGATCTTAGCCTGTTCTTAAAGAGACTGGTGTTACTGTGCCTTGCAATTGGCAGGTATATGGATTGAGCTGACAACAAAATAAAGGGACAGAAGGCAAGGAATATAACAGTTACAGGTTGGAGAATAAGAGGATGGTAGCAGCAGCCCTGGTGCTCATGGCAGACATCAATCATGTATTGAGTGATTTCTGAATGCTAAAGTTGAAGAATGTAAGATACATGTCTTTGAGGAACTTTCATTCGATGATAGATATTACTAGCACTCACCAATATTGATGAATCTCTTCCTTTTCCTGGGCGTACATGGGAATTATACTTCCTACACCATTTAAATTTAACTTGGACATATGACTCACTTTGGCCAATAAAATATGAGTGGAAATGACATGTATCATTTGATGTAAGCATTTAAAAGGCAGTATGCATTTCCTCCATATTCTCTTATTTTTTTATTAACATATTCATTATTACAAATCATACTTATTCTTTACGCCCCATATCCAATTTCTCCCCATCCCCTTCTCCTCCCTAATAACCATAGATTTGTTCTCTCCTTCTGATAGACTAACTATTTCTCTGTTGATTTGTTGCCTATATGATCTTTCCAGTACTGAAGGAAATGTGTTCAGGTCCCCCACTATTACCGTATAGCAGATGCTTCTTCTATTACTCTGGAGTGTGCTTTGTGGAGAAAGAGGACCTCTTTTTTTTTTTGCGGGGGGTCTCCACTGGTGACTGTCCATGTGCCAATGCAGTTGAGTGTCTGGTGTGCCATCTGCATGTTGGCTGTGACTACTGCTATAGCAACTAGCTGCATTTGTGGCAGCCATGGCAACTGCAGTGGCTATGGTGGGCTACCCACGTGGAAATGGTGTTTTGGGTGTGCTCTTTACCTGGTTGCAGCTGGGTTTGGCTTCCCCTGGATCCATGCCTCAGGACCCTGGTGAGAACCTGGGGCAGCAGTGTCCCTGGTTGTGGCTAGGCCCCATATTCTCTTCTCATGCTCAAGAAATTATGGAAGTGTAGGCTGATAAGGAGTTGACACAGATAAAAACAAACAAACAAACAAACAAACAAAAGCCTGTAGTTCTGAGCTACAACATAAATGCTAGCTCCCTGGAGAGAACTCTGCATAAGCAAGGAATAAACTTTTGTTGTATTGAGCTATGAGACTTTTGGTATTATTTGTTATTGCATCATAACCTAGTCTATCTGCTGACTAATACATATTCTAAAGGGAAAGTAAGGCACAGTGAAGGAGTATATACATTTGAGGTAGAAGGAGCTGGACGTTTTATCCCAGTTCAACCACTTATTATTGGTTGATGTTGAATATATTACAGATAGTCCTTGACTTAGGATGGGGTTACATCCCAGTAAACCCATTGTAAATTGAAAATATAGAAAATGCATCTCGTGGACCTAACATAGAGAACATCATAGTTTAGCCTAGCCTACCTTAAACGTGCTCCCAACACTTATATTACCCTACTATTGGGCAAAATCATTTAACAGAAAGGCTATTTTACAATAAAGTGTTGAACATATCGTGTGTAATTTATTGTAGAGTACAGTATTGGTGGTTAGCCCTCATGACTGTGTGGCTGACTGGGAGCCATGGCTTGCTGCCACTGCCCAGCATCACAAGAGAGTATCTTACAGCACTTCAGTAGCTGCATATTACTTTTTGGGAAAAGATCAAAGTTAAAAATTCTAAGTACAGTTTCTACTGAATGAGTATCACTTTTGCACCATCATAAAGTCAAAAAATTATAAGTAGGGGACCATTTGTACTTAGCCTCTCTAAGCCTCAGTGTTATCCTTTTAGAATAAAATAAATAGTGTTTGCTTAACAGGATTGTTTTGTGTGAAAAGTTCCTGGTTTTAATAGATACTTAAAAGAACTCGTTATTGTTATTATATCTCAGCAATAATAAAATGTGCTTGGAATATTTTAGAAATAAACACAATGACTCTTGTCAGGGCCACTGTACATGCGTGGAAGAATGCACTGAGCAGGGGCTGAGGGGCTGTCCAGCATGGGAAAATAGCAGCCAGCCTTTGGGGACATGAGGGGTAGGGCATGCCCCGGATGCAGGATATTAGGGTGAGGGGGCCATGGAATCCTTCAGAAGCATTTTTCTATTTTACAATTGTTTAATTCTTTCCTTTTTTTTGGTTGCAATTTTGAATATTTTGCAAGATCAGGGGTTCCAGGCAAGTGGGAGCATCATTCTCTACAGTCAGCTGACACAGACACTTGACCCCCTCTCCAAAGACTGAATATTCTTGGAACCTGGAATGTCTATGTTGTTTTTATTTTCTTGAATTTTTATACAGATGTATTTATAGAGATATAAAGAATGTTTTCCCTCCCCTATTTTCTCCATCACCTTGAGAGTACTTTTAGCAAAGGAGAAAAAGACTATAGCAATATTTGGGGAGGTTTAGGATTTTTTAAGGAAAGAAATGAATGAGTTACAGCCCACATTTATCTTTCTTTCCCACCTCTGCTGGTTTCCTACGTCTCTGTTGGAGAACACTTTGAAGCTCTTCCATCATTGCAAAGATGCACTTAGTAAAGAATAAAGAAAAGGCGAAAAAGCTGGATGAAGAGAGTCACAGCCCGATGATCTCCCAGTCAGCATTCTTGGGTCCCACCTTATGGTAGAAAGCCCTTCCCTGTGACAATTAGGATACAGGAAGTGTGTCACCACATTCCCAGGCTGCAAAGCTGCTCAGCTGGCCTTCTGTCCTTGTCCTAGTATCTGGGCTCCACTCACTCCAGAGGCCTGTCTCAGAACTGCATGCAGGGCCCCCATCAGTTCAGGTTAGCAGTTATCAGCAAACTACCAGACACCAGGTCCCCTTGAACCTGACACCATTCAGTTCCCTGTGAGGTAGGAGCGAGACCAGAGAAGTCTTGCTCTCACCAGCATTCATACTCAGGACAGGTTCAACTCTAATAAATGCAAGTTCTCTGAGGTTGAAACCAAAGCTCCCCATGCCTTCACACCTGGCCATTGAAATCGGACAAATATTGAGCAAGAAGAAAGAACAATGCAACGGCCAAGTGCTCCTGAGATGCCGGGAGGCTGGAGGAAAAGGAGATTGCCACCTGGGCTTCATTTGTTGAGCAGAAGTCAGCCCTCCACGTACAAGCCAGGTGCATTTCCTTGTAGGATGGCATTTTTGAGGACTGGCTTTTGAAGGGATGCACAGTTTGTTTCCTGTCTGATAGCACCACACCCAAACAAACCTTTCTGTCATAAGCACTTTTCTAGAACTATAAATACAGGTGACTCACATTTAAATCTGCATCTGTGTCCAAATATAGGTCTCCAAATGTGCTTTGGCCTGTGTCTGCAGTCACCAGTGTGTGAAAATATGTGTGTGTATGCACATGTGTGAGTGAGCACGTGTTCTTTTGCATTCCCATGTAAGAAACTTTGTCCAAAAAAATAAGTGTCATGTTTTCATTAGATTATAGAGAACTCTCATGGATTTTCCTCCCTTCCCCTCTTCTTTACTCTTTCCCTTTCAGCTCTGATTCATGTTAGACCTTATTTACTTTGTCATGTCCCGCTCCTTGGATTCATTAAGAACTTTGGCAAAATAGTACATCTTGATTGTCAAGAATACAAGCTTTTGTTTAAGTTTAATCTATAATTTATCATAATAAAAATGATATACACAATAGCAGCACTACACTGCAGCACTATTAATGTATAGATTGCTTTCCTCATATTTTAAGTTTTGGTGATAATTGTCTTCATATTTAAAGTGCTCTTTAGATTTATTAGGTCCCATATTTACTTACTATTTTTATCTACTAAGTTTCATATTAATCATGCCAACACCAAATAAGTAAGAATAATATTAGAACACAGATTTGCTTTTGCACTGTCTATATTTAAAGCAGTAATTCTATTGTGCACTACAGCATGCTGACTAAGTATTACTAGTGGACTTAAGATACTTTCCTCATCTAAACTTTTACTGTATTTTGGGGACAGTATGGGAGGAGTAAGAAGACAGTTTTCAGTATAAGAGCCAAATGATGTGTTTTAGAACAGCTTAGACATCTACGCGACTTTCCAGGTGACTTTTTTCAGTATTCCTCTTGATATTCAGAACACTGATTATTTGAGTCAGTTTTTCCCTCTTGTGTAATATATATTTTTGTAGATTATAAGGGGGAAAAACCCTTGCTTTAAAAAAAAAGTCAGTTAATTAAATATGGTGAGGTGTTTTTTTTGGTCTTCTTTGTGCCCGGTACTCAGCCAGTAAGTGCACCGGCCATTCCTATATAGGATCTGAACCCGCGGCAGGAGCGTCGCTGCGTTCCCAGTGCCGCACTCTCCCGAGTGCGCCACGGGCTTGGCCCTATGGTGATGTTTTTAAGATCCTTTTCCTTAGTGGTGTCACTTCATGAAGTAATGATCCTGGAACTTACGCTGCTTGTTCTCTATTACTTTTTGGTGTGTATTCCCTTATAAAGTATACTTCTCAAAAATAAATGCAAAAGTCGCTGGTGTATATCAAGAGGAATTGATTTTGCCACAAAGTGTAATTAAGCCAATCAATCAACTTGAATTTTACAAGAGACCAAAAGTAGAGGTTATTAAATAACAATGTAATTATACAAAGTAATTATAGAGTTCCTTGGCATAGTAATTTTCAAATATAAATATCGGTAGTGTATTCTGAAAGACATATCACATATAGCAAAAAGAAAAAAAAATCCCACTTTTTAAAATTCTATAGCAAACACACATATATATAAATATAAATACACATATTCACTTCAATAGCCAGCATCCAAAATGACCCATAATGATTCCCACCTCTTGATAGTCTCACTTTTGTGTGATTCCCTCCCACATTGTACCAGTGTTGGTCTGTGTGACCAATTGCACATGGCAGAAGTGATGCCACCTCTGTAATTAGGTTATAAAAGAACTCAGCTTCCATCCTAGGTTCTCTGTCTCTGTCTCTCATGTTCTTTCTCTCTCAAAATGATTACTCTGGGAGAAGCCAGTTGCCATTTTGTGACAATTTCAGGCGTCCTACAGAGAGGCCCATGGGGTGAGGAACAGAGGCCTTCAGCCAGCTGCCAGCAAGAAACTGACACCTGTCAACAACCATGTGAGTGAGCTTAGAAGCAGATTTCCTAGCCCCACCAGAGCCTTGAGATGACTGCAACCCTGGGGACAGGTTAGCTACAAGTACAGGATAGACCCTGAGCTAGAACAACCCTGCTAAGCCACTCCTGGATCCTGATCCCCAGAAACTTGGTAAGAGAATAAAGGTTTATTATTTTAAGATGTTCGTTTTGGAGTAATTTGTTATACCACCATGGGTAACTAATAAAGTTGTCAATGTTAAACAGAAAAAAAAAAAAAGTAGGATTTTTTTGAAGTCTTTAATATTTCAAGCCTATCACTGACACATCAGCAAGTTTTCTGCTTTAAATTAAAATTATATGACAGTATTGAGGCTTGCCCTGATGATTCCTGTTCCTAGATACATGAGGAGCTTTCTTATTTTCTATTAGGTCTTGAAAAAGGATCAGTTAATGTCACCCAAAAGCATGAGATTACTTTTACTCAAATATTTTTTGGATGATGTAGTAGTTTTTAGGAAAAAGATCTGCCACAAAAAACTTTTATTTCAAAGTGCTGTGTTGCTGGCATGGATCACCGCTGCAAGTGCCCTGATCTCTTTGCAGAAGGGCATGTTTTGCACAGTATGAGATGCATATTAGTGCATGTGGATAGTCTATCAGGTAAGAGAGGTTTTTGACTCAAAAGATGTTCTTTGTTTCACTAATTTGTGCAATGTCAAGAGATTCTACTGTTATTGAAACAGAACATTTAATGCTAGATTAAATATATAATTTCAAAACTGTGACTTTCTAGTTTCCTAATTCCAGAGGATATTCAATGATCTGGTGGCTTCACTATCAATCCATCAGCAATTCTTCTCTAAGAGTGTCTACTGGAATCTGTGGACCCAGGCTAGCTGGAGAGGAAACCATTTTACTAGGAAATGATTTTGCCTCAAGCTTCAGATAATGGTGGAAAATAGAGGGGACAGGAAAGGGAGGGGAGATTAGACATTGTTTTCTACGGCTGCCATAACAAAGTACCACAGACTGGGTGATTTCAACAACAGAAATTTGTTTTCTCATGATTCTGGAGGCTGGAAGTCCTAGATCAAGATGACTGCAGGATTGGTTTTCTGAGGGCCTCTCTCCTTGGCTCATAGATAGTTGTCTTTCTCTGTGTCTTCACATGGTCTCCCCTCTATGCGTGTCTGTGTCCTAATTGCCTCTTCTTATATGAATAGTCATATTACATTAGGATCCACCCTAATGACCTCATTTTACCTTTATAAAGAGCCTATGTGCAAATATAGTCATGTTCTGAGGTACAAAGGTTTAGTACCCCCAGTATGAATTTTGTGGGGGCACTATTTAGCCCACAAGAGAAGTAAAATATATTGTTTAGGTAGATAACTAACAGAGAAAAAAGATTAAATCATTGAAAATCTTAAGCAGAACTGAATAAGAGATATTTGTTGTAATAGCAACAATGGATTTAGACTTCTTATAAGTGTATTTTATGATAGTTTTGATGTGCTTTTTTTAACTGTAATTTTTATTTCTTCTGTGCAAAACATTTGTGATACTCGTTTGATACAAACAGCCCAAATCTAAGAAAGACCAATGCTCAAATGCAGGTTTCTTTTAAAAAAATCTACTTTAATAGCTATATATTAAGCTTATATTATGTTATGTGTGTTTGGCTACATAAATGTATATTAGTAATTCATTTACACCAGAGACCGCAATTAGCAAAAATCCAGACCAATCCTTTTCTCATCCGTCATTTTTTAAATTATCCAAAATAAAATGGGAAATATAAATATTTTACCAATATACTGAATATACAATAGGTGTTATAACTATAAGCATTATTATTAGTGCCTGTGCCGTGAGGGCTGATCAAACATTTAATGCTCCATCCTTCTCATACCACCTCCCAAACAGAGTTGCTGTTAATACAGGTGCAGATATTGGCTTCAGGCTGAACAAGCGTCCATCACTTGATACCTATTTACAAGACAGAAAAGCAGACAGGGTGTTCCTTTAAGTTATATAATCCCACAAGACACTTTTAAAATTCAGTATAACTGGATGAAAAAACAATAAAAATACTGGCCAAATTCCGTTCTATTAGATATATTTGAAATATTGCAGAGTACAAGAAAAATTGGAGCTATTTAACTGGTACCAATTCATTTACTACTAGAATGCTTGCAATCAATATCTTATAATTTCCTTAGCTGAGACAGCATCCCATGTTTATAAACATAAAACAATAGACCTGGTAGTATGTAAGAGAGAAATCTAGTCCTTTCAGGTAAGATAAAAACTCCCCCAAATGATCAGAAACGATAGACTAAGGGGGGTTGAAATAAGCACCTATCGTCCCCGGTCACTCAGCCCCCACAGTCTCCTAACCATCTCATTCTGTTCCCTCACCCCACTGTTGTTTCTGCCAGGAAAGGGGAGAGAGTGCCAGGAAAAACCAGGGGAAGCCTGTGGCTGGGCAGAGCACATGCACAGCAAGAAATTATTTCTGGACTCTTAAAAAAAAACCCCAAAACAGTTATTGCTTCTTTGCCAACATCAGCAGCTGTCGAATTCTCTCTCCTTCAGCTTTTCCTTTTCTCCTTTTCTCCTATGGCCACACCAGGCTTTGACCTACACAATGACAGAGTGTCCTTTCAACTTCCTTAGGCTGTCACTCCCCAGTGATTTTCAGGGGCTTCCTCTGGTGGGACTGTCCTGAAATTATTCTCGTTGAATCTACTTCCTGTTCAACATACCTTGAACAGCCCAGCTCCTTCCCTATAGCTCCTTAAATAAGATATATTTCTTTATTCTCAAGAACACAATAATTATTACAGTAAGAATTCTCAGGCAAGAAATTCAGCCTGCTCAGTGTCCTTCACAATCCCCAAGGATAATTTCACCCTCTCCAAGTGGAGATTTTTATATTTGTAAGTCTCATGTAGATTTTGATCTCAGAAAGTGCTTCTTCTTAAAATTGGCAATAGCATGTAAAGATTCTCACCTGAAATTCTCCAGGTGCAAGCTGAATTTCACTCAGCAACACCTCAGGGAACACATGCTGGGTTTCAAAAGTGCCACTGAGGGAGAACATCTCAAATGTGGTGGAAGCAGTTTCAACTGGGTCACCACAAGTGTTTAAGTCAGTCGTTGCACACTTCAACAGAGTGCAAATCTAGGGGAGTGACACAAATCAGTTAGTTATAAGAAAGTCGCAAGGGATGTGTTAATTCACCTGTATACTATATCAAAACATCACCTTGTACACTGTAAATATATATATGATTTTTATTTGTCAATTATACCATAATAAAGCTGGGAGGGGATTTAAAAATAAAAAATAAAATAAATAAAATGCTAGCTGCTCTTAGGAAAAAAAAAGTCATAAGAAAGTTAATTGAAATACTCTCCTGACCTAGAAAAATGCCGTGCCACTTTGTATGGTAAATAATATTATTTTTTTATTAGATTAATCCAGTTTATTGCTGAATAACTAATGCAACTAGTAATAAAAATAAAGACTTCAGACTCCAGTACTTCTTGCAATTCACTGTTAAACAGATTAACCACGTACAGAAGCAATCAGATCTTTGGCCTATAGCCATGAACAACTATACCATAATTGCTGTCAAGTTAGCAATGCTTTTTATTATCAAGAATGTTCAAATTTTTAAAAAGTTCAAAATTTAGACACTAGTGTACTCTCTCTCTTACTGCCTTTTTCACACAATAAAAGACCTTTAGAGTTGTAACGAGCCCTAGAATTGATCTAGAGGCAACCCCTGTGATCTGGAAAAGTTATTTTACATCTGAACATGGACTAAACAGTTCTCAATTAGATTTTTCTTCCACTATATAACCTAGCTATTTGAATATAAAGTATATGAGTCATCTCACCATGCAGATGGAAAATTCTCAAAAGGAAGATCCATATTCACTTAACTCCATTTGTACCTCTTCAAAGCCACCTTCATTTCTTGCATGACTAAAGCATTAGCCTCTTACTGATCTCCCTGCTCCCATTTTTGCAGATGGAAGGCAAACACTTTAGGGCAAGTGTGTTATAACTTTCAGGTAAAGGTAGAATGAACATATGCTTCTGTTTTGTTCCCTTGAAATCCTACAAAAATCAATACTGATTTTTAAAATAAGACATAAACTCACAAGGAAAGGTGAACAGGAGAATAGAACACAGCATGGCTTTAGAAGCTAGTTGATGCAAAAGGTCGTAACCTATTTAGCAGACCTAAGAAAGCCACGTCCTAAACTGGCAGTGGGGAAAGCCAAGAATCAATGCTCCCTTACACTGCAGAGCACCACTAGGTACCGCAGAGCTGGGAGTAAGGTTGTGGTGGCTAAAGTAAGGAAAACTGTTGAAAAACTGTGAAGAATGCTTTAGGTAACTAAGTACCCAGCAGAGATGGGCAACTGACTCTCCCTTACTACTCCAGTAAAAGACTCATAACTTACTTCCACAGAGGTTAAAGCAATGTTCTTTAGATGGAAGTCTGAAAGGCATGGTTGAAGGGGATTACATGAATGAAGCAAACTGAATATTAGAAACATCTCCCTCCACCCCACCACCACTCCCTGCAAGGCCATTTCCCTCAGATAGTTCTCTAAATGCTGTCAGCAAGAGATTTATTCTTTAGGAATAACGTTACCAGATAAAATACACAACAGGACTCCTGTTTAAATTTGAAGTTCATATAA
The DNA here is from genome assembly GCF_027409185.1 of Cynocephalus volans. Taxonomy (NCBI): domain Eukaryota; kingdom Metazoa; phylum Chordata; class Mammalia; order Dermoptera; family Cynocephalidae; genus Cynocephalus; species Cynocephalus volans. The sequence continues at coordinate 133,442,929 of NC_084464.1, forward strand.
ACAATGAATAAATTTCTAGTGTAACTACATCCCAAATATTAATATATATACTATGAGACATAGTTATACTAAAAATATATATATGTATATTTGAACTTCAAATTATCCAAGCATCCTGTATTTTTATTTGCTAAATTAGGCAACTATATTCAAGAAGGAAATTAGAAGAACCTTGAAACCTGGGAAAACTGACCATCCCAAGAGGAAGTCTCTAAAGATACTTACTTCAGGGGTTTCCTTAACAAAAGGTCCAGCTAGAGCTCTCCACCGTGAAGCTCAAAGTTAGCAAGTATCACCCACACGCTCAGAAGTTTTAATTTTTGGTAATCTCCAAGCGTTCCCAGATACATTAGGAAACATAAAATAGATACGTAAGGAAAACATATAAAAGGAAAGAGACCAAAGCAAGCAGATAAAAGCAACTTAAAGAAAACAGAGAATATTCAGGGGGAAGATGCTTCAAGAAAATTTTACCTTAATCACCTCAGAGAGATAAGAGAAGATACTGCAAGTCTGAAACAATACCATCAACAAAACCAACAACAAAAGGAAAAAATATAAAAAGAGGGAAAAAAGACCTCTGGGAAATTTAAAACATATTAGCAAAAATAAAAGACTCAATGCAAGAGTTAGAAAATCAAGAGGAGGAAACCTCCCAGAAAGTAGAGAGTAAAAAGAAAGAGATGGAAAATAGCAGAAAAAATATTTTAAAACTTAGAGGACCAATCCAAGAGACTCAGGATCCCAATAGTAGGGATAAAGAGAGAAAAAGAAAATGGAAAGGAAGAAAATCTTTAAGGATTCTGGTCACACAGGGAATCAGGAATCAAAATAACTTTAGAATTCTCAGTGGCAATGCAAAAAGAGAAAATAATACCTTCACAATTCTGAAAGAAAATTATAACCACCTTTGAATTCTTTACTCAGAAAATACTTAACCAAATCTAAGAGAAGAGGCATTTTTTAAGACATGTAAATCTCAAAATTTAACTCTCCCACTAACAACAACAAAAAAGGCATAAACCAAAATCAAGAAAGATGAGGAACAGAAAACAGGAAATCCACCCAGAGGAGTGATAGAAGAAATCATGATGATGATCAAAGGAGACTCCAGGATGACATCTATATTGAATAGGCCATGGAGGAAAGCCAGTTCAGGTGAGAGCAGTGTGACTCAAGAAATAGTCATGTTGGAGGGTTGGCTCCAACGTAACAAAGGAGCAAATAAAGACAGGAGAATGACAGGGAATCAAAAACAAGACAAAAGCAAAGACAGAGAATTCCTAGGATGACAGTAAAGGAAGTCTCATGATGACAGCTGTGCAGAACAACCAGAGGAAAACCAGTACAGAGAAAGGTTATTTTTAACTAGGATTACCAGATGAAAATAACCTTTCCTTAGGGAAATTGTTCTGAGATGCTGTTGGAAGGTATGGAGAGTTTTAATAAAAAAGTCAAAGAAGGGCCGAGCCTGTGGCACACTCGGGAGGGTGCAGCGCTGGGAGCGCGGCGACGCTCCCAGTGGCCGCGGGTTCGGATCCTACATAGGAATGGCCGGTGCACTCACTGGCTGAGTGCCGGTCACGAAAAAGAAAAAAAAAAAAAAAAGTCAAAGAAAATAAAGTAAATTTTAAAAAGCAAGACAATGAATAACTTCAAGAAAAAATATGCAATCAATGCTGTACTCTGAATGACGTTTGCATAGTCATAACAACATAATTGATATACATAAATACCGATATACATAAAAGTCATATTGGAAGGATGGTAAACAGGACACAGGCAGGATGATATAGCAAAGTTAAATGTTCATCTACCAGAGTAGAAAATAAAAGATGATTAAAACTGCTGAATTTTTATACATAGAAATATTATTAGGAAATATGAATTGTATTGTAATTGAAAAAACGAGAAGTCAAAATTGCCACTGGGAAGGAGCACTAGGTAGATTATGGAAGGCACAACTCTTTTATAATATTTTTAGTGCTATTTATCTGCTTAACTGTGTACAGTTTTGATGAAGATAAATGAAAAGAGAAAGGAAAGAATTAATTGAGGCAATAAGAAGGGATAGAAAGTCTTACAATATGAGAAGAAATAAAAGGATAAAGAAATTGAATTAGGATGAAAATTTTTGAATAAAACATTGCAGTGTTATTCAGTAATATGATGAGTAAATTTCAGAAGAAATAGCTGAAAGATTTTGCCTCCAGAAAGGTGGACTGGGCAGATTAGGGAGGGAACGAGTGTTTCATAAGCCTCTAATCCTGTTTGCCTTCTTAATATATCCATGCATTACTTTGATTAAAATTAATGAGGAATGAAGCGATAGAACCAACCCAGGTGATAAGGCAGAATACCCGGTGCATGAGAAGTACTGAAGGAATAAAGGAATTGAATAAGGAGCTGTTTGTAATAGATCTGTGTCTATGTGAGTAAAACCTGGTGGTGTAGATCTGGTGATTAAAAGAAAAGGTTATACTTATCTTTATTAATAATAATAATAAGTTAACATTTATTTAGGACTTTCTACATACCAAACACATTTGTGTTTGAATACATTTATTTATTAAATCAAACTTCCCCAAAACCCTGTAAAGAATATATTACTATTTTTATCATTATTATCTTTTCTCCCAGTTCTAGGTTAGGTCCTCCAGTAATATGCTCTAATTGTGCACAGTACTTTCCTTTGCAGCATTTGTCACAACTAAAATTAAACACCAACTGATGGAGTTTGGATGTGTTGTCCCCTCCAAAACTCATGTGGAAATTTGATCCCCAACGTGGCAGTGTTGGAAACTGATTGAGTCATGGGGGCGGATCTCTCATGAATGGATTAATAATGCTCTCCCTGGGGGAGGGGGATTAATGAGTGAGTTCTCGCTCTATTAGTTCCCACGAGAGCTCGTTGCTTAAAAAGACCTTGGCACCTCCTCTCTCTCTCTCTTGCTTCCTCTCCCCATGGGATCTGCTTGTACCCGCTGGCTGCCTGCCACTTTCTGCCATGAGTAGAAGCAGTCTGAGGCCCGTGCCAGATGCAGCTGTCCCAGAATCGTAAGCCAAATAAACGTCTTTTCCTTATAAATTACCCAGTCTCAGGTAATTCTGTTATAGCAACACTAAACGGACTAAAACAGCAACTTTCTCAGTTTTCTGTTCTGTGCCTGTGTCCCCATTAAACTTAAGTTCTAGGAAGGCAGTGACTAGATTTGTCTTTTTCATTGTAATCTCCCCAGGCTCTTGCAAATGCCTGAACACAGCAAGCATTACAGAAATACTTAGTGAATGAAAATGAAGCCACACGTGATAGATGAGGACAGCTAGAGATTTAAAGAGGCTGAGGGGGTGGCCCGAGGCCAGGCAGCTGCTGTGTGGGGAAGCAGAGATTCACTCAGGATTTCTGACTGCAGAATCATGTTGTCAACACATTACTTCAAGCTCCTGAGTTTAATTTCTGGTTTATAGCAGAGTTCTTATCCCTAATTCCTTCCATTGTTGGCGAATAGGTTTAACATTTTAAAAGACCAAAAGGCTGGTGATTTAGATAATTCTCATCTCAGTAGGAGAATATGGAGAGGACAGAGGGTGCAGAGAGTAATCTAAAGAGAAAAACTCCTATGTGCATGGGGAAAGGGCATGAACTTCTTTCATTTATTCATGGATTTACTCAATAATTCTTTAAAATACTTAGGCTTCTTCCTGTCCCACTCCCCTACAGCAACTGCTCCAAATCTTTACCTTCTTCAAGCTCTTCAAGTTGTTTTGCTCAAACTTTTACTACCCCCCACTTTATAAAATGCCACAATGTCCTTCTCTCCCCACTTCCTTCAAAGTCTTGCAAAGTATGCATATTCACTATCGGATGCTTGGCAAACCTGTGTGGCAAGATGGGGGTTTATTTTATCTTTACCTCTTTTTCTTTCACTTCTGTCTCTTGGTTAGCAAGTAGCTTCCGGTGATAACAGAGATTTTTTTTCTAGCACAATATGTCATCACAGTTAGACTATGAAAGATTATTGATATAATATGATACCATTATCCTCAATACCAAAATCCAAAATTCTCTGAAAACAAAGGATTTTTGTAAAACATTTGGCATTAAAACCTAGCATGAATTAACATAAGGCTATAACATATTTATTTAAACTATTTTGGGTGAATATTCCCATGTTTTACAGTAGATATATTAATATACTTGATTCTGGATGTTGACCCAGACTCTGTTGAGTAATGTCAGGCAATATGTGTTATTTCCTTTTTAAACTGGAAAATTCTAACTTCTACAACACGTGTGGTACCAGTGGTTTGGATAAGGGGGCACAGCCCAGCAATAACAGCAGAGAGTTTGATTTTACTTGACAGAGCTAATCTGTCTCCAAACACTAAGAAGGGACCTCCCACTACTCTTTTAGGTGGACCTAGACTCTGGGGGAGAGAGAAAGGTAGGACAAGACTGAGTGGGGGAGGAAGGGGGAAAAAAGGAGAAAAAGCGAAGATATTGGTATTTTGTGTTATGGCCAACATGTTTTACTTAAAAATTTATCACAAAAATAAACATACACTTATATTTCTCACATATATATATATATATATATATATATATATATATCACAAATAAGTTGTGATATATAAAAAATATATCACAAATTTTTTAAAATTTAAAATTCTTATGTGGCAATATAATATCATGTATATATACATGCCACATATCTATGCCACATATCTAAATGCAATATATGTTAATAGGACATAATATATGGCAATATTTATATAGCAATAAATATTCTCCTACAACATAGTTTATTTAACTAATTACCAATTGTTGGACATTTTGTACCTGTATTCATGATACCATTTTTTCCCCCTTCCTCCAGCACCTTGGAGGACTGATTAGGAGTACTGATTCCAACTGTATATATTTTTATCCCTTTCTTCTTGTGTTTCTCTTTCTCTGAGGCCTACAAAGATAATCAAGGCTCTCCCATCTGTTGGAAAAACAAAAATAAAAATAAACCCTTTTCCTGACCATGGGTCTGTCTGGTACCTGTCTTGTTTTTGTTCTTCCTGCCACAGACAAGATTTTTGAAGAAAAAATATTCATTCATTCTCTCAATAACTTCCTTTCCCTTTGACTTCCCAACCCACTAGAACCTGTCTTTCACCCCACCATTCTGAGACCAGGAAATTAACACCAAAATTGTACTCATTAATGCCAATAATGGTAAATGTATTGCATAAATATGTCTGACAATTTCTTCCTTCTGAGAGTCTCGACTCTCTCAGCACCCTCAAGAGTTCTCTTCTTAAATTTCCTTTTTATTTCTCAATCGTATTTGCAGGTTCCTATTCTTCTGTCCATTTCCTGCCCCAAACACTGGAGCTCTAAAAGGTTCTGCTTTTAGTTCACTGTTTTTTATTGTCTGTACAGTCTCCTTTGCAATGTCATTCACTCTTGCAGTTTTAATCACCACCTGTGTCCTGTTGATTATCCAAACAGTATTTCTAAATCCAATCTCCCTTAAGCATCAGAACCACCTAGTCAACAGCCTATTGATGGCATCAGCAGAATGTCCCACAAGCACTTCACAACCAGCACATCCAAAACTGAACTCACCATCTCCCCCCTGCCACCCAATCTGCTCCTCCTCTTGTATCCTAATCTGTCAGAGGCATCTCATCCACCCAGCCCCTCTTGCCAGAAACCTGGTATACTTGAGACCCTTCATTCCACTTTCTGGTTCCATATCCAATTAGCCACTGAGATCAATTTTCTAAATATATCTTGACTCCATACCCTACCTTTATTCCTACAAGCAAAATCTTGGTCCAGGCCCCAATAAGACTATTTTGATAATTTAAGTAATCTTTTTGACCTTTGTTTCATTATCACAATGTAGCCAAAATGATCTACTCCAAAGCAGATCTGACCGCATCATTCCCTTGCTGAACACCTTCCACTAGCTGACCATCACTGCCAGAATAAATTCCCAATCTTAAGTACGCCAGGTAAGATCCTGCAGGATACGATGCTGCTTCCAGGTTTATCCCCCAGCAATCCCTGCTTCTCAGGTTATGCCTTAGTAGCCCTGACCTGCTTGCTTTTCCCTCCATGCCCTGCTCTTCCACGCTTCCACACCCTTGATCATGCCTCCACTCCACCTGGAATTCCCTCCCACTGAGGGAATGACAGCATCAGTTCTCGAAACTTCCCTGTATCCCCAAATTAGGCTAAGTTCAGCTCCTTAGTACTCCTACAGAAAAATGTGCCTTTTATGTTCTATCACATGCCAGCCTGTACCAAAATTATCTGTTCAAATGTCTTTCTCCCCTACTAGAGACTAAATTCCTCATAAGGAAGGTCTATACTTATTCATGTTCTTATCACTAGCACTGAATATTTACCTGGCGTATATTCGGTACTCAATAAATGTTTGTTAAAATGAACAAGTACTGGAAGAGTAATTATCATAGAACAAACAAAATATTATGTGATGGGCATATTTCCAGCACTCAAGGGGCTCTCAGTCTCAAACAAGTGTGTGAATGATATGACATAATGTGTCTTTGATAAAGTTAAGCATAGGATGCTCTGGGAGCACATAAAAGAGGTACCTAACCCAGCTGGAAAGGTGGGAGTGGTGCGGCAGGAAGGGTCAGGTAGCCTTCTTGGTAAAGATAACATCCAAAAAGTTCTGTGAAAGATGAGTAGGTGGAGCTCACCACAGACAGAGGAGAGAACCTGTGCGACATACCCAGAGGTTCTACAAAGGCTAGCAAATTGGAGGTGGGAAAACGTCTCAGTATTGCAGAAGCCCAGAGCACATGTGAGTAGAGGTGAGAGAAGAGGAAAGAGAGGAGGAAGTGACCACACACCAAGATCTTGTGAGCCTTTTATGTTAAGAAATTTGATTTGTCGATTAGGAATCAGTGAGGAATTTTAAGCAAGAGAGTGACATAATCACTAATGGCTTTATGTGAGTATTATAATTATAGTATAGGGAACGGACAGGATAAAGCTGACATGTCAACAGGAATCCCTGTTAAAAAGATATTACAATAATCTGGATGTAGTAGGATGGGGGCCAGACCAAGGAAGAGGAGAGCAGAAAAAGAGGAAGATGGAGCCTGCTTATTCTTAGGGGTTCCATCTCACCATGCTATCACAGCACCCCTTTATGTTGAGGGCTATGAGATATTTGAATCTTTGTAGCAATTCAACTGAACAATCCCAAAGGTCAACTCCAACTATCTCAGTATGTACTTAGTGTCAAGCTCTGTATTAAGTAAGATTGGCATTAGTGAATATATAGGGGAAATGGCTATGTTTGTTCAGAGAGGAGATAGCACAGGTATTCCATTATCCATTCAAATTATCTATAATTTGGATAATGTTAAATACTGGTACTGCAAATAGATGTTCTGCCTTTTCCAAACAGTTTAAAATTGGACTGACATCTAGGATTGCAAGATGTAGCAGATAAATTTAGTCTGCCCAGCTAAATTTGAATTTCAAATAAACAATTATTTTAGTGTATATATATATATCTCAAAAAGTGAGACACAGTTATGCTAAAAAATAATTTATTGTTTATCTGAAATTTAAATTTAACTGGTTGTCCATATTTCACCTGATAAGTCTTCTGACACCAAAACATTACCTGTAGGTAATAGCGTCCTTCAACAATATGCAGTCCATCAAATGCCCCTAGGGCATAAACTTCATCTGATCTCTTCTCAGACATCTTGTAGCTTAGATGACAGCAGAGATCTTTCTGACAAACGGTGTAATTTCCCATGGCTCCTGTGAGCTCCACGAAGGTGTATTCATCAAAAAAGAGAATGTTCTTAAATTCCTTGTTTCCCCTTGAGAGTGCTTCTATACTGCTGGCATAAGCAGTCCAATTTGCCACTACAGGGTGGTAAGGGTGGGAATCCAGTTGTGCAAGAAGGAGTTTTCCCTTCTCTGTCTTCATATCATAATGAAATGCTCTTGGAGAATCAGGTGCATAGATGCCACTTCCTGGAAGTAATAAGTTGGAGATACCATTTGAAATAGGAAGGTGAAAAGGGATTTCATTGTTCTTACTGTTATTTATATTCATATAAACATTTCACTCCCTCTCAGCTATGTATTTCATTAATTTCAGTAAAATATGTTGATAAGGACAGAGAGGTAAGAGGATATCCAATAAAGTATGATATAAACAACAGAAAGGGAGAGTTTCATGTAAGAAGTGATGAATTTAAAAAAAAGAAAAGAAAAAGTGTACATTGAAGTTGAATAAAACGAAATAAATTTACAAAACAATTTAGATTGAGATGATTCTACAGAGTGTCACCAACTAGATATTTAAAAAGTTAGGAGCTGGAAAACATTATATAAAGGAGTAGTACATGTTAGCTAGAAAAAAATGGTTTTTTTTTTTTCTTTTTTATTTACAACAAGCCTGTAAATCTTAACGATGACATATTACCTGTCATGCTCTTTGAGGGATAATGTATGTTTGATGCAAGAAAATTGACACCCATGCCCATAGCCCACGCTGAGTGGAATTCAATAGCTGACAAAAGTGGCAAAACATTCATCCAAGCTGTTGGGAAGAGTATGGTGTCCACATGGAAATCTTTTACCAGGGTAACAGCAGGATCATGGAAGAGTATATCGAAGCACGTGAAAATGCCAAACCTTCCAAAGGTGGTGTTGAAAGTCACAACCTCAGGCTCCTTGGGTAAATTGAATTGATCTTCTCCCATGAAAAGATTTTGCTGTGATAAACAGAAGATGAAGGAAAAAAAACGCTTTTATGAAGTTGGCCTGGACATCACTGAGTCTGAAAAAGTACCCGCTCACACTTACTAGATAGATCCGATTTCATTTATGACCACTGTCTTCACAGAGGAAGAGTGGTGCATTAGAGAATCAGAGACTACTCCAGCTGAAAAAAATTTGGGGTTCAATCTCCATATTTTATAGATATGTACACAGGTATCCTTATATATTAAGACCCTCTTGAATCTTACAAGACATAGAAGTGAAATAGATAACTTTTGTTTGCCAGTAACAGTTAGCTCTTTCCTGTAAGCTAAGAACTTTGTTTACTCCTTTTTCCTCAAGACCAGCCCTATTTGGTAAGGAGTTCTTTATTCTAGTGTTGACCCATTGCTAGGGCATGTCTTTAAAAGGACACAATCCAAAAGGCAAAAGTATATTTCAATGCAGGTAGCTCTTGGTGAATCTCACACACTCCCAACAACACATTCCTGTGTTCCTAAGTGTGCAGGAAACTCCTTGAGTCTCTTTATAGGAACTTACCACACATGATCATTACTTTCTATGCTTTGTCTCTACTCTGCTTCTAAGGTACACATTATTATCAATGATAACAAATTTTTTCCTTCTTGCCACTTTAATTCATTAAGCATTCAATAATTATTTACAAATTAATTTTACCTTATGGTAGCGTGCCACAAGTTTTCCCTGAGAATCAAATACCACATCAGTGTTGTATTGGTAACGGCCATCAGGGGGACACTGTGGGTCACTGGTGTTGCAGGACTTCTTGTCCCCAATATTTGCTACAACGTAGATAGAGTTGTTCTTGGCCAGGCAGCTGAGTCTTTCTTGTACTGGGGTGTGGCCAAATCTGGTATATATTCAATAAAAGAGAAAAAAATTTTTAAATCAAGCTTAGCTTTTAATGAAATTCAGAATGATAGTCACCTGAACCCATTATTTAGTATACACAAAAATAAATTCTAAATAACAATATGTAGATAGAAGGATTAAGATTAGAAGGGAATTGAGAGGAAGCCTGTGCTTGTGGGTATTTGGTTATAGAAAACTACTCTAGGATAAGATTTCAGGCCGTGTATTTTTTTTTCTTCATAGCATTTATCATAATCTATAATCATATATTCACTTATGTATATATCTTATAATGCCTGCAGCATCCTATAGATATTATGGGGCAAAGACCCATATATCTGGTTTACTGAACCCATGACTCACAGAAAAGAGACATTAAAAAATATTTTCAATGAGTGAACCAAAATGTGGATGTAGGAGGATCCTGAGAAGATGGCAGAGCAGGAAGTACCAGTAACCCCCGCCTAAACAATTGCACTGGCAGAATCTGTCTCATGTAACTGTTTTGGAACTCTAGAGTATATCCAAAGGTTTGCAACTTCCAGGAAAAGGCTTGGGAACTAAATTGTGGTTAATTTCAGCCAATTTCAGGTCTTAGCTCAGCAGTGGCTACCTATCTCCCACACCCCAGCCTTGTGGCAGGTAGCCATGTATATTTCCTGGAGCAGTTTGCAGACAGCTTGTGAGCAAGGATGAGCAACAAAGACCCTATCTTCTAAATATCAGGGATCTGTGTCCTGATAGCTGATTGCTGTTTCTGATCATGGAGGTACAGACACAGAGCCAGGCAGCTATTGTTGTGTGTGTGTGTGTGTGTGTGTGTGTGTGTGTGTGTGTGTGTGTGTGTGTGCGTGTGCACGCACGCACACACACACACACACACCCACACACACCCTATTGTGGTAAGCCCTCCCACCTCTCTCTATGACTGAAGTGACTTCCAGGGGACTTAAAGGGCCAGTGCTTTTTTCTTTTTCTTTTCTTTCTCCTTTGGGGAGCCAGACACTTAAGGACTAAGACATACAAAAGAAACCAAATATACTAGAAAAATTAGAAAGTTACCACACATGCCCAGGAAAAGGTGTAGGCTCAAAAAGATCTGAGAAGACCTTAAGTTTATACCTCAAGCTGATTTCCAACACAGAAAAAGCCTACAACAGTCAAAAAAGAAAAACAAATAAATAAACACAGCAAACCCTGGGAAAGGAGGAGAATCTAATTTCCAGAATTACCACATAATAAGATTTAAGCACTCAGTTATAAGCAAAAAAATCACAAGGCATACAAAGAAACAGGAAAAATATGGCACATTCAAAGGGACAAAAATAAACCAACAGAAACCATTCCTGGATACAAAACTGTGTTGTCTACCCTAAATGAATCATTGTGTCGTATATGCATGTATTGAAACAACACACTATATACCCCACAAATATGTATGAGTAAATGTTAAAATATTTTGAATTTAAAAAGAAAAGAAATGGTTCCTGAGAAAGACCAAATGACAGACCTACTAGACACAGACTTTAAAACAATGGTCTTAAAGATATTCAAGGAAATAAACGAAACTATGGAGAAAGTCAAAAAAACAATTTATGAAGAAACTGGAAATATCAATAAAGAGATAGAAAAACCTAAAAAAAGAAAAGAAAAGAAATTTGAGCAGGCAGAAGAAGAAATCAGTGAACTTGAAGATAGGACCATTAAAATTATCTAGACTGGGGAAGAGAAAGAAAAAAGACTGAAGAAAAGTTAACAGAGCCTTAGGGACCTGTGCGATACCACCAAGTGGACCAACATATGCATTGCGGGAGTCCTAGAAGAGAGAAAGATTATTTGAAGAAATAATAGCTGAAAATTTCCCAAATTTGAAGAAAGACATAGATAAGAACATCCAAGAAGCTCAACAAACTCCAAATAAGTAAAACTCAGAGAGACCCACACCAAGACACATATAATCAAATTGTTGAAAGCCAAAGACTAAATAAGAATCTTGAAAGTCGTAAGACAAAAGTGTCTCATAACATACAAGTGATCCCCAATAAGATTATCAGCAGATTTTTCATCATAAACTTTGAAGGCCAGAAAGCATTGGGCTGATATACTAGACAGATGAAAGAAAAACAAAAAACTGTCAACCAAGAATCCTATGTGCAGCAGAACTGTCCTTCAAAAGTGAGGGAGAAATTTTAAGATATTCCTAGTTAAGCAAAAGCTGAGGGAATTTGTTACCATTAGATTTGCCTGGCAAGAAATGTTCAAGGGAGTCCTGCAAGGTGAAATAAAAGGAAATGATGAAATAAAGATCTCAGTAAAGGTAAATACATCAGCAAATATAAAGTCTAGCATTATTGCAACTTCAGTTTAGAACTTCACTTTTTGTTTTCTACATGATTTAAGAGACTAGTGCATTTAAAAAAAGCAATTATTAGTTTTAAAGCTAGTGTTGCTATAGCTTTGGTTTGTAAATCCATATTTTGTTTTCTACATAATTTAAGAGACTGACTCATAAAAAAATTTATTAGTCTATGTTTTGGGGCACACGATGTAAGAAAAAGTAAATTTGTGATATCAATAACTGAAAGAGATTGGGATCAGAGAAGAACAGGAGCAGAGTTTTGTATGTTGTTAAAGTTAAACTGGTATAAATTCAAATTAGAGTGTTATAATTTTAGGATGTTAAATATAATTCCCATGGTAACCACAAAGAAAATAGCTATTGAATATACACTAAAAGAAATGAGAAGGGAATTAAAATTTTTCTTTTTTTTTTTTTTTTTTTAAATTTTATTTTGTCGATATACATTGTAGCTGATTAATGCTCCCCATCACCAAAACCTCCCTCCCTTCTCCCTCCCCCCCTCCCCCCCAACCATGTCCTTTCTGTTTGTTTGTTGTATCAACTTCAAATAATTGTGGTTGTTATATCTTCTTCCCCCCCTCCCCGGTTTGTGTGTGTATGTGTGTATGTGTGTGTGTGAATTTATATATTAATTTTTAGCTCCCACCAATAAGTGAGAACATGTGGTATTTCTCTTTCTGTGCCTGACTTGTTTCACTTAATATAATTCTCTCGAGGTCCATCCATGTTGTTGCAAATGGCAGTATTTCATTCGTTTTTATAGCTGAGTAGTATTCCATTGTGTAGATGTACCACATTTTCCGTATCCACTCATCTGATGATGGGCATTTGGGCTGGTTCCAACTCTTGGCTATTGTAAAGAGTGCTGCGATGAACATTGGGGAACAGGTATACCTTCGACTTGATGATTTCCATTCCTCTGGGTATATTCCCAACAGTGGGATGGCTGGGTCGTATGGTAGATCTATTTGCAATTGTTTAAGGAACCTCCATACCATTTTCCATAGAGGCTGCACCATTTTGCAGTCCCACCAACAATGTATGAGAGTTCCTTTTTCTCCGCAGCCTCGCCAGCATTTATCGTTCATAGTCTTTTGGATTTTAGCCATCCTAACTGGGGTTAGATGGTATCTCAATGTGGTTTTGATTTGCATTTCCCGGATGCTGAGTGATGTTGAGCATTTTTTCATATGTCTGTTGGCCATTTGGATATCTTCCTTAGAGAAATGCCTACTTAGCTCTTTTGCCCATTTTTTAATTGGGTTGCTTGTTTTCTTCTTGTAAAGTTCTTTGAGTTCCTTATATATTCTGGATATTAATCCTTTGTCAGATGTATATTTTGCAAATATTTTCTCCCACTCTGTTGGTTGTCTTTTAACTCTTTTAATTGTTTCTTTTGCTGTGCAGAAGCTTTTTAGTTTGATATAATCCCATTTGTTTATTTTTCCTTTGGTTGCCCGTGCTTTTGGGGTCATATTCATGAAGTCTGTGCGCAGTCCTATTTCCTGAAGTGTTTCCCCTATGTTTTCTTTAGGAAGTTTTATTGTCTCAGGGTGTATATTTAAATCCTTAATCCATTTTGAGTTGATTTTAGTATACGGTGAGAGGTATGGATCTAGTTTCATTCTCCTGCATATCGATATCCAGTTATCCCAGCACCACTTGCTGAAGAGGCAGTCCCTTCCCCAGTGAATAGGCTTGGTGCCTTTGTCAAAGATCAGATGGCAGTAAGTGTGAGGGTTGATTTCTGGATTCTCTATTCTATTCCATTGGTCAGTGTGTCTGTTTTTATGCCAGTACCATACTGTTTTGGTTATTATAGCTTTGTAGTATAGCTTAAAGTCAGGTAGTGTTATGCCTCCAGCTTTATTTTTTTTGCTGAGCATTGCTTTGGCTATTCGTGGTCTTTTGTTGTTCCATATAAATGTCTGAATAGTTTTTTCCATTTCTGAGAAAAATGTCTTTGGAATTTTGATGGGGATTGCATTGAATTTGTATATCACTTTGGGTAGTATGGACATTTTCACTATGTTGATTCTTCCAATCCAAGAGCATGGAATATCTTTCCATCTTCTTGTATCCTCTCTAATTTCTCTCAGCAGTGGTTTGTAGTTCTCATTATAGAGATTTTTCACCTCCTTGGTTAACTCAATTCCTAAGTATTTTATTTTTTTGGTGGCTATTGTAAATGGGCAGGCTTTCTTGATTTCTCCTTCTGCATGTTCACTATTGGAGAAAAGAAATGCTACTGATTTTTGTGTGTTGATTTTGTATCCTGCTACTGTGCTGAAATCATTTATCAATTCCAACAGTTTTTTTGTAGAGGTTTTAGGCTGTTCGATATATAGGATCATGTCATCTGCAAACAGGGACAGTTTGACTTCATCTTTTCCAATCTGGATGCCCTTTATTTCCTTCTCTTCTCTGATTGCTCTGGCTAGTACTTCCAACACTATGTTGAATAGGAGTGGTGAGAGTGGGCATCCTTGTCTAGTGCCTGTTCTTAAAGGAAAAGCTTTCAGCTTTTCCCCATTCAGGATGATATTGGCAGTGGGTTTGGCATATATGGCTTTAATTATGTTGAGATACTTTCCCTCTATACCTAACTTATAGAGGGTCTTTGTCATGAATGAGTGCTGAACTTTATCAAATGCTTTTTCAGCATCTATAGAGATGATCATATGGTCCTTGTGTTTGAGTTTATTAATATGGTGTATCACATTTATTGATTTGCGTATGTTGAACCAACCTTGCATCCCTGGGATGAATCCCACTTGATCGTGATGAATAATTTTTCCTATGTGTTGCTGTATTCTGTTTGCTAGTATTTTAGTGAGGATTTTTGCATCTATATTCATCAAGGATATCGGCCTGTAGTTTTCTTTTTTGGTTATATCTTTACCTGGTTTTGGTATCAGGATGATGTTTGCTTCATAGAATGAGTTTGGGAGATTTGCGTCCGTTTCAATCTTTTGGAATAGTTTGTAAAGAGTCGGTGTCAATTCCTCTTTGAATGTTTGGTAAAATTCTGCTGTGAATCCATCTGGTCCTGGGCTTTTCTTTGTTGGGAGCCTTCTGATAACAGCTTCAATCTCCTTTATTGTTATTGGTCTGTTCAAATTTTCTACGTCTTCACGGTTCAGTTTTGGGAGCTTGTGTGTGTCCAGAAATTTATCCATTTCCTCCAGATTTTCAAATTTGTTGGCGTATAGTTGTTTATAGTAGTCTCGAATGATTCCTTGTATTTCAGATGAATCAGTTGTAATATCGCCTTTTTCATTTCTAATTTTTGTTATTTGAGTCTTCTCTCTTCTTTTTTTTGTTAGCCATGCTAATGGTTTGTCAATTTTATTTATCTTTTCAAAAAACCAACTTTTTGATTCGTTGATCTTTTGAATTGTTTTTTGGTTTTCAATTTCATTAAGTTCTGCTCTGATCTTAATGATTTCTTTCCGTCTGCTAACTTTAGGTTTGGATTGTTCTTGTTTTTCTAGTTCTTTAAGGTGAAGTGTTAGGTTGTTCACTTGCCATCTTTCCATTCTTCTGAAGTGAGCATTTAATGCAATAAATTTTCCCCTCAATACTGCTTTTGCAGTATCCCACAGGTTTTGGTATGATGTATCATTGTTTTCATTAGTTTCAATAAACTTTTTGATTTCCTGCTTGATTTCTTCTTGGACCCATATGTCATTAAGTAGAATGCTGTTTAATTTCCATGTGTTTGTATAGTTTCCAGAGTTTTGTTTGTTATTAATTTCTAGTTTTAATCCATTGTGGTCTGAGAAGATACATGGGATAATTCCAATTTTTTTGAATTTATTGAGACTTGATTTGTGACCTAATATGTGATCTATCTTGGAGAATGATCCATGTGCTGATGAGAAGAATGAATATTCTGAGGTTGTTGGGTGGAATGTTCTGTAGATATCTGCCAATTCCAATTGGTCTAGAGTCTTGTTTAGATCTTGTGTTTCTCTACTGATTCTTTGCCTAGATGATCTGTCTAATATTGACAGTGGAGTGTTCAGGTCCCCTGCTATTATGGTATTAGTTTCTATTTCCTTCTTTAGGTCTAATAGAGTTTGTTTTATAAATCTGGCTGCTCCAACATTGGGTGCGTACATATTTATGATTGTTATGTCTTCTTGATGGATCAGTCCTTTTATCATTAAGTAGTGTCCCTCATTGTCTCTTTTTATGGTTTTTAGTTTAAAGTCTATTTTGTCAGATGTAAGCATAGCCACTCCAGCTCGTTTTTCTTTTCTGTTTGCATGGTAAATCTTTTTCCATCCTTTCACTCTTAGTCTGTGTGAATCTATATGGGTGAGGTGGGTCTCTTGTAGGCAGCATATAGTTGGGTCCTGCTTTTTGATCCAGTCAGCCAGTCTGTGTCTTTTAATTGGGGAATTTAAGCCTTTAACATTAAGAGTTGTTATTGAAAGGTGTTGATTTATTCTTAGCATTTTATTGGTTGTTTGGTTGTCTTAGGTGTCTTTTGTTCCTTGCTTTCTGATTTACTGTTTGGTTTCTTTGTTTGTTGGTTCCTTAGGTTGTAGATAGTGTTTTTGTTAGCTTGTTTTCTCTTCATGAATGCCATTTTTATTGTACTAGCGGGTTTAGATTTTTCTTAGGTTTTTATGGCAGTGGTAGTTATTTTTCAGGAACCAAACCCAGTACTCCCTTGAGGATTTCTTGTAAGGGTGGTCTTGTGGTAGTGAACTCCCGCAGTTTTTGTTTGTCTGAGAAATATACTATTTGCCCCTCATTTCGGAAGGATAGCCTTGCAGGGTAGAGTATTCTTGGCTGGCAACCTTTGTCTTTTAGTATTTTGAAAATATCATCCCATTCCTTTCTAGCTTTTAGGGTTTGTGATGAAAAGTCTGATGTTAACCTGATTGGGGCTCCCTTATAGGTGATTTGACGCTTCTCTCTTGCAGCTTTTAAGATTCTCTCTTTGTCTCTGAGTTTTGCCAATTTGACTATGACATGTCTTGGAGAAGGCCTTTTTGGGTTGAATACGTTTGGAGATCGTTGAGCTTCCTGGATCTGAAGATCTGTGATTTTTCCTATACCTGGGAAGTTTTCTGCCACTATTTTGTTGAATATGTTTTCAATGGAATCTCCATTTTCCTCCCCTTCTGGAATACCCATGACTCGGATATTTGAGCGCTTGAGGTTGTCTGATATCTCTCTCAGATTTTCTTCAATGTCCTTGATTCTTTTTTCTTTCTTTTTGTCTGCTTGTGTTATTTCAAACAGCCCATCTTCCAGTTCAGAGGTTCTCTCTTCAACTTCGACAAGCCTGCTGGTTAAACTCTCCGTTGTGTTTTTTATTTCGCTGAATAACTTCTTCAGTTCAGCAAGTTCTGCTACATTTTTTTTCAGGACATTGATTTCCTTGTATATTTCCTCTTTCAGATCCTGTATACTTTTCCTCATTTCATCATGATGTCTAGCTGACTTTTCTTGTATCTCATTCAGTTTCCTTAGAATTATCACTCGAAATTCCTTGTCAGTTATTTCAAGGGCTTCTTGTGCTATAGGATCTAGAGTATGAGATTTATTAACTTTTGGTGGTGTACTTTCTTGATTTTTTGTATTTCTGGTGTCTTTTTTTTGGTGTTTATTCATTGTGGCAGGGGGTTTCACAGTCCACCGGTTTAAGACTAATGACTAACTAGGATGTTGCTGTGGTTGCCAATTTGGTATGGCTCCCACCGTGACTGCTCAGTTGGCCTCTAGTGTCTTGTGTGTGTGGTTGCCTCGGGTCTTGGGCTTCTCCGGGGATCCACCTTTCTGGTCAGCTTGTACTTTGCTGGGCTGGTGGATCACGTACCACAGGGTGTGTGATCTCTGTTGAGCTTTCACTTTCTGTACAGGACTTCTCCCCGTTCCATGTGCTCTGGCCCAGGCTGTTAGATCGTGCAGTGGCGACCCCACCGGGTGTGTGGTTTCTGTCGAGTCTCCGCCTCCCTGGCCGCACGTCTCCCCCCTCTGTGCACACTGTGCTGGGTTGGGGCGTGTCTTCTGCACCCCTCGCCTATCAGCTGGGCCTTCAAGACCCTGCTCAGCACCGCCTCGCCCAGGAAGTCTACCAGGTTTCTGCTAGGCACAAACGACCGGTCTCTCTGGGTGCCTTTGTAGCACTGTGTAGATCTTTCTCGGGTCTTGTTCACCTTTGTATCCCCCCGGTATAAACCGAGTCTAGTGCCCGCCTGCAGCCTGCTCTCCGGCAGGTTCAAGCGGACCTGGGAACTCTCCTACCACACTATTCCCAACCAGAAATTCGTTAGGCTTTTTTCCAAACTGGTGGTCGCAGAGATGGTATCTGCCTCCCAGTAACAGGAAGTTTACCGGGGCCGGAGTCCAGGGTGTGGTGGAGTGACAGTCGGCCCGCCCGTACTTCCTAGCCCTCCCAAAACTGGTCGGGACGCCCCACACCCCCAGCCCTGCTAGAGAACCGTGGAGAGAGTGGGAGAGGAGGTAGGCCCGCAGGGTCCGGAAAGCCCCGCGCCAGGCCAAGCAAATGGGCTCAGTGATGGCCGAGCAGGGCGGAGCTGCCCGCACCTGGGAAAATGGAGGCAGCACCGGGGTAGTGAGTGGCCTGGTGGTGCAGGCGGGGAGCCGCGTGGGCATCCACCCCCCGAACAGAGCTGTGCCAGGGATCACTCACAGTGCTGTGCCAGGTCGGGCGCTCGCTCTGTCTCTGGTTTGTTGCCTTCCGTGTTCTCGGCGCTGCCGTCTCGGGCTGTTCAGTCGCGGCGCCGCTCGGGCGCTCCCAGGAGTCTTCTTTAATGCTGGCCTGAAACCTCGAATCCTGGATAGGGCAGCTGGCCGCCTTCAGTGCGGCCCCAGCCTCCGGGATCCTGGCTGCATCCACAGCAGCCCTGGCGCCGTGTTCCCTGTTTCAAGACTCACTTTTGCAGCTAAGAATCAGTTCTTTTCCTGCTCCACACTTCAAAGCTGTTGCCTGTAAATGAGGCAGCCTCTCCTGCCGGGGGCAAAGTGGCGTTGAGCCCCCACGACCGGCCAGCAGCAGCAGTCCTCCCTTAAGAGATGGCCAGAGGAAGGTCCACAAGTTTCCCGGCTGCCTGAGGCCCAGTGGCCACCTTTTCCACCTCAGCTACTCCGCGCCAGCCGCCGCAGCCGCCGCCATCTTGAAAAACCCTTAAAATTTTTCATTATGAAAAATCAACTAAATACAAAAGAGAGTAATGCAGAAAATGAGAGAAAAAGAAGCTATAAGCCATATAGAAAACATATAGCAAAATGACACAAGAAAGTCCCTCCTTACCAGTAATTAGTTTAAATGTAAATGGATTAAATTCTCCGATCAAAAGAGAAAGATTGGCAGAAGGATTAAAAAACATAATCCATTCAAGTTCTGATGCACTTAGGGGAAGAAAACAATGTAATTTAACTATATGCTGCCTACAGGAGACTCCCTTTATTGGTCAGAGTGGGGTGTTGTAATACCAAAGTCGAGGGTTCTGATTCCCATACTAGCCAGCCAGCAAAAAAAAATAGACTCCCTTTAGATCCAAATACATAAATAGGGTGAACATGAAAGGAAAGAAAAAGATATTCTATGCAAATAGTAATCAAAAGAGAGTAGGGGTGGCTATACTAATATCAGTCACGATAGACTTTAAATCAAAGAAGTTTACAAGAGACACAAAAGGACATTAAATATTAATATAAATACCTAGAATACATAGAGAGCTCCTAAAACTTAACAAAACAATCTGACTTAAAATGGGCAAAAGAGTTATTGCCATCTTAGCACAGTAGGTAGTATGTCAGTCTCATAAAATGCACAAAAGACTTAAATAGACATTTCTTTAAAGGTATGCAAATGGCCAGAAAGGACATAAAAAGATGTTCAACATCATTAATCATTAGATAAACACAAAGCAAAACCACAATGACTACCACCTTACATTAGGTTGGATACTATAAAAACAAAAGCAATAACAAAAACAAAAAACAAAATAGCAAGTGTGAGCAAGGATGTGGAGTCTATATCCAAAGAAGTGAAAAGCAGGGTCTCATACCCATGTTCATAGCAGCATTATTCACAATAACTAAAAGGTAAAAGCAACTCAACTGTTCATCTAAGGATGATGGATAAACAAAATACAATGGAATATTTTTCAGCCTTTAAAAGGAGTCCAAGAAGAAATTAAACAGTAAATCAAAAAATTTCTTGGACCTAATGAAAGTAAAGTCACATCATACCAAAACCTGTGGGATATAGCAAAAACAGTACTAAGAGGAAATTTTATTGCAATAAATGCTCACATCAAAAGAATAGAAAGATTTCAAATAAACAACCTAACTCTATGCCACAAAGAAGTAGGAAAACAAGAATCAAATCCCAAAATTAATAAATGGAAAGAAATAATTAAGGTAACATCAGAATTAAATGAAATAGAGACCCCCAAACTGATACAAAATATAAATGAAACAAAAAATTAATTTTTTGAGAAGATAAACAAGAGAGACAAACCATTTAGCTAGGCTAACTGAAAAAAAGAAGAGAGAAGACACAAATAACAAAAATCAGAAATGAAAAAGGAGACATTACCACTGATCTTCAGAAATACAAAGAATCATTAGAGACTAATATGAACAACTATACACTAACAAACCTGAAAACCTGGAGGAAATGAACAAATTTCTAGACACATACAAACTACCAGGACTTAAGCAAGAAGACATAAAAAACCTGAACAGACCAATAACAAGAAACAAGATTGAAACAGTAATCAGCAGTCTCCCAACAGAGAAAAGCCCAGGACTGGATGCCTTTACTGCTGAATTCTACCAAATCCATTAAAAAGGAATTAATACCAGTTCTCTTCAAACTATTCCAAAAAATTGAAACAGAGGCCAATCTCCCAAACTCATTCCATGAAGCCAGCATCACTCTGATACCAAAACCAGACAAAGACACAGCAAAGAAAGAAAACTACAGGCCAATATATCTGATGAACATTGACACAAAAATCCTCAACAAAATATTAGCAAACAGAAAGCAGCAACACTTAAAAAAATTATACACCATGATCAGATGGGATTCATCGCAGGGATGCAAGGATGGTTCATCATATGCAAGTCAATAAATGTGATACACCACATCAAAAAAATCAAGGACAAAAACCATATGATTATCTCAATAGATGCAGCAAAAGCATTTGACAAATTTTAAATCCCTTCATGGTAAAGACTCTCAGCAAATTAGGTACAGAAGGAAAATATCTCAACACAATAAAAGCCATATAAGACAAATCCACCACCAATATCATCTTGAATGGAGAAAAGCTGAAAACCTTTCCCTTAAGAACAGGAACAAGACAAACATGCTCACTCTCACCCCTCCTATTTAACATAGTATTGGAAGTACTGGCCAGAGCAATTAGGCAAGAGAAAGAAATAGAGAGCATGCAGATTGGAAAAGATGAAATCAAACTGTCCCTTTTTGCAGATGACATGATCCTATATATAGAAAAACCTAAAGACTCTACCAAAAAACTCTCAGAGCTGATAAGTGATTTCAGTAAAGTTGCAGTGTACAAAATCAACATGTAAAAATCAGGCAGTGTTTTTATACTTCAACAATGAACTAGCAGAAAAAGAAATCAAGAAAGCAAGCCCATTTACAATAGTCACCAAAAAAATAAAATACCTAGGAATCAATTTAATCAAGGAGGTGAAAGTTTGCTACAATCAGACTATTAATCACTGATGAAGGAAACTAAAGAGGACTTGAAAAGATAGAAAGACATTCCATGTTCATGGATTGGAAGAATTAACATTGTAAAAATGTCCATACATCCCAAAGCTATCTATAGGTTCAATGCAATCCCCATAAAAATACCAATGACATTCTTCACAGAAATAGGAAGGAAATACTAACACATGCTACAACATGGATGAACCTTGAGGACATTATGCAAAGTGAAATAAGCCAATTCCCAAAAGACAACTGTATGAGTGGACTTACATGAGGTATGTAGGTAGTCAAAGTTTAGGGGAAAAAGAAGTTGGAGGTAGCAAAATGGAAGTGTTGTCAGGCAACTACTTGGTCTGGTCAGAGCTGAGGTTCCCTTAGGGAAGAAAATGGAAAAGGAGAATTTAAAAGATGTATTTGGGGTCATAGGATATAGAATTTTGCACAAGAAGTTAAGATACCTATTACAAATTTAGTAAATGAAGAGATACTATGAAAGGCTTTGAGGACAGAAGTAACATGATTGGAATTTTCTTTGTAAAGATTAATAGAGCACTAAGTGTAGAATGTACTAGAATGGTGAGTGACTAAATGTAGAGGACTAATTGGGAAGCTGTTGCCATAGTTCAGATAAGAGGCAGCAAGTGTTGGCTAGGGCAGTGCCAGCCAATATGGAATAGTGAAAATACTAGAAGATTTGCTAATGTTTGATTTCTATATTCTTTATCAGTTTCCAGTAGTTGCCCCAATAAAGAAATTAAAATACAATTTTGAAAAGTGAGAGTGATCCAAGTCCAGTGAGCACGCGGGAGCCATGTCATTCACCCCTTGGGCCCTGAAAATGAAAGCGGTAGCCAAGGGCCTCAGCCCTACCCACTGCCACCATAGCACAACCAGGCTGATCATGGAGCTGGAACCAAAAGCCCCAGGGGCCCTGAGATGGGGGTCCCAGGGCCTTAGCCCCACCCCCCTTTCTCACTCCCCACCAACAACATCTTAGAGTATACTTGTAGACATGAGTGTTTCTACGGGGCGTGCAACTTATCTGCTCATGTCCTTCATCAAGTTTCTGCTTAGATTTTTCTAATTCACTTTTAAGAGTTTTTTTTTTTTTCATTAAGGACATTAATCTTTGTGTTAAATTTGTTCCTTATCAATTGACATTGAAATTAATAAATATATATATATTATTAAAAAAGAAAAGTGAGACCTTAGAATATTTAATATACAGCCATAGTTATCTCTATTGTACAACTCTGAGATGAGAAATGGTGTACTCTAGGTCATTGAAAACTACCTAAGAAGGCTGAGATATCTGTTAGATGAATGAAAATTTGGTGCTATCTTCTGGCAAATAGTAATGAAAAGCTCTCTTTAAATATCAAATCTTGGCCATTAGATCTACAAACAAATTTATACAATTAATATAAGCAAAATCATAGCAATCACCTACAAAACATATCCTTGAAAAAGATCAAGAGAGATAGGATAACACATCTAGAAAATCATTATTTTAACATATTTATAATAAAGAATGGCCACTTGATAGTTTTTCCCACATTTGTTTTGATTAAAATCTGAAATGCACAGATTTAAATACAACACACTGAACCATTTGAAACATATTTACCCCAAGACTTCTTAGTTATCTCAAGTAGATATATAAAATAGAAGCCTAGTGTTTTGGATTTCTGAGACAGTTCTGATTACAAACATACTTTCCTATTGTCTTTATTAATCTTGAAAGTGCACTATATTTTTTAATATATTTCTACTTAAGCTACATTTCTCAGACTGTTTTCTAGACACAGAAAATGCTCCAAAATTCTTTGTTAGATTACATGTCCTGATGTGGAGTTTTAAACTGCAGTTGACTTATGTGAGCCTGAAATCTGCTTGTGGTTTCATCCATATATTTGCTAAGTCCTTAATGTAGTAGGAGACAGAAGCGCTTTGACCTGGGAACAGAATAAGGAGGTGAAACAGAATAATTAAAATGCATTTTCTAGGGCCGACCCGTGGCTCACTTGGGAGAGTGTGGTGCTGATAACACCAAGGCCATGAGTTCGGATCCCTATATAGGGATGACTGGTTAGCTCACTTGGGAGAGTGTGGTGCTAACAACACCAAGTCAAGGGTTAAGATCCTCTTACCAGTCATCTTTAAAAAAAAATGCATTTTCTAAGACTGCTTTCAAAATGTTCAATCACTAGGTATAACAAAAATCATCAGTTATTGAAGAAGACATTACCAACTTAAAATAAGTATACCTTAAATATTCAACATGCACTGGGCATATGACCATGCTAGGCATGTGACCATCTGGGGAAAGGACATTCCAGGCAGAGCTGTCCAAATACAGAATGTAGGAAACACAGAAGTACCAGACACGGCTGCTGTGCTTAAAAAGCATTTAGTCTTGCTGGAGAAACAATGTATGCACACAAACCCCTAAAACAATAGTATAAATTAATATGTGCTCAAATATCAAAATACTTTTCCATATGGGCTAGCTAATTGGACAAGCCTTTTTTTAACTTATTAAACGAATGAATGACTCTTTTAATCTGTAAACCAGATCACCTTGATCATAGGTGCAGGCATTCACTGTAGTAAAAGATGCTACCTACACACTCACAAAGTAGAGTGCCTGGTACAAGAAGTAGTTAATGAAAAAAATGTTGAATAAATAGATTCATCATTGAGTTAGATTATTGGACATAGATTGTCTCTCAAGAAATCTGTGAGCTTTCTTCTATGGGTCAATGAAATCTTCTGAGCTAAATTATTTCTCTCTTAGCCTCCCGGAAACTCTCAGAGCTATACTTCATGTCAAATTGTAATGATCAGCTCACTACCATGATGCCTTGTAACAACTACTTCCTCTACTTTATTCATACGGCTTCTAGTTTGTCTTTATAACTAAACTGTCCTATTTTTTAATTATATTATATATAATAAAGAACTTCAAATCCTTCTAGAACCATGTGAAGTATAAATGCTAAATAAAAAAATTAAATTAAAAAGAGAAATGTAGGGCCAAAAAGGTGGGTGACTAAGAAAAGAATGCAATTGACTTTGTGGATATATCAAACATACTGAACAAGATGTGATATTGGACTGTCTGTGAGGAGGAAAAGAGCTTGACTCCTCTCTTTCCCTTAACATCCTACATCTAATCTTTCCGCAAAACCTGTCCATGAGACCTTCAAACTTGATTCAGAATCTGGCCACTTCTCAGTACCTAAACTTCTACCATCCTGGGCTAAGACATCATCTCTCTGCCTGTCCCGTCTTTTGTTGACCTAACCCCTAGAGTCTATTTTCTACATAGCTGCCAGAGTGACCCTCATAAAACTTAAGTCAGGGTATGTCACTTCTCTGCTCAAAACTCCCCAGTGGCTACCTTCTCCCTCAAGCAAAAAGTCATTACACTCCATGAAGCCTTTGCAATCAAGTTCCTCCCACCTATCTGCCTCCACCACAGACTTTGCTCCCCTCCCTCTTGTTACTTCAACCTCACTTACCTACTCATTGTTCCTAATATGCCAGACACAGACTCTGACTACAGGATCTTGGAACTTGGAATTCCCTTGGCCTGGGATATTCTTTTCTCAAAAACCCATATGACCTAGTCCCTCACTTCCTTCAGGTTTTTTCTGAAATGTCACTGTGAAGCCCTCTGATAACCTGTTAAAAATCTCAGCCCCATGCTTGCCACCAGAGTCACCTTCTCTGCTTTATTTTTCTCCAAAATACTTATCTCCATCTCATATCATAGATAGATGATAGATACATAGATAAAGATAAACAGCTAGATAGCTAGATGATTATCTTTTTTAAAAAATGTGCCAGGCTGGCCATCTAGCTCAGTTGGTTAATAAAGTGCTGATAACACCAAGGTCTGGGATTCAATACCTGTACCAGCCAGCTGCCAAGAAGTAAATAAACCAATAAAAATTTAAAATTTACCATCTCCCCACACTAGAATATAAACCTCAGGGAGACAGAGATTTTTAATCTATTTGGTTCACTCTCCTGCCCAGAACAGTGCCTGGATAAAATAGGTACTTAAAAAAATTATAGAAATGAATGAATTAAGACAAGAAATAGAGATGTCATTAGTTGATATAAAACATGAAGGTGCAACCAGGCTCCTCAAAACGGAACTGATGGGACATCTTTGTGGAGATATTCAGAAGAACCTTGGAAATTTGGTTCTAGGGAAGGCCATTCAGAAACAAATCAATTCAATTCACAATGGAAGTGACAATAGAGTTCTTACATTTTAGAAACTGAAGCTCTGGCATGGGAGATATGAGGAATACTTATGATACAATGAAACGTGAACAAAGGGAAATGATTAAGTGTGGAATATACTAAAAAGCCTATGTACTTAACAGGGCCTGGTTTTCCAAAGCCTTGCAGTTTCAAATATTGACCTTGCAAGGACTGGAAATTTCCCTCAGGCTATAAGTCTCTGTTGCAAGATAAGGATTGTCGCACAGCAGGTTGCTGGCTCAAAGACAGACTAGTTACTGGTTGTTTTGTAAAGATACTGAGAGATTGCTGTAAGATCACTTAATTGTCTACTGGAATGTCATCTGGCTTGTTTCACTGAAAGTTACCAGCCTATATTGTTAAACTATAACCCCACCTTTGTTCTCTTCCTGTAACTTCCTGGTCCGGAAAATAAATGCAGGAAGAGAACCCCAATTTGGCATTAGTTTCCCAAATGGAAGGGTTGGCTCTTGCTTGGGCATTGCCAGGGAGATTAACCACTTCAGGGCCTCTCACTGCTCAGTAGAGATGGGCTTTGAGTAATCCTTTGCATCTCCGTCACCCAGGGGAAGTGGGGTGACAAATCTGTGGGGGGCGAAGCAACGCAAAGCAACAATTAAGATAAATAATATTAAATTTTGTCAAAATTAGGCTATCTCTATAAGCAGTTACAGTAGTTAGTTGGTGTGGTGTTGAGAACATTTCTAAAAGATGACTCCTTTTAGCCATGGTGCATTGGGAAAGTAGTGTGTTAACCGACGAGATATTTTTTAGGTGTATAAGACACTGGTTTGCTTACGTTAAGATTAACAGTGCTGCCTTCATCGTACTTCATGTCTCTTTAGTCTAAACCTGATTTGAACTTACCCAGTTCTGCTCTATCACTTCCTCGGTTATCAGCTTAAACTTTAAGGATTTTAGTACATTAACTTCATCAGATATTTTATCAATGGGAAAGGAAAATTACTAATCCTAAACTGACATGAGACTCAATTTTGCCATTTGCTCACAGTTTTCAAATTACAGAGTTACACAGGCAGGTATTTTTCTGTTCAGTGGCAAGAAATCAAAGACAAGAGTTTAGATCTTGTTCTCTACTAACTAACCACCCCTGTGACCCTGTGCAAATTATGCTGTCAGCTTTCCAGATGCATTCTCTCCATGGAGAGATATTCACATTGAATGGGATGATATCTAAGCTACCTTTCAGCACTGATTTCTGGGATTTCATTATTCATATTCACTTTCCTAATATATATATCCATAGTAGATGAAAAATAAACTGTTTTAAAATAGAGTTGATAGTGCATCTATGCAATGATCCTCAACAAAGCTTTCCCAGGTAAAACAAGTTGAGGTTCATGACTGAATTTTTCACAATCTGTCTCTTTACCTGTTAGGATCATTACAGGGGATCCAGTTTACTTGAGGGTCTGGGATATCCTCCAAGTATGGGTAGAGAGTTTCCCTGGAGAAGTTCCAGCCGTAAATACCATCTTCTGGAGTCACAATAATATGTGCACCCTGTTAAAAATGTAGTTTAAGTAAAATATTTCTCAAATGGGAAAATAAAGACAGAACCTGCAAAAGGAACGGAGGAACTGAGTGGCTGAGTAACAACCACCTGGGCTTTCCCACCCCCCTTTTACTCTTATTCCTTTGTTTTCTATATTGTTATAATTTATTTTCTTTTCCCAAGCACTTTAATTTTCTCATCCTGCCATCATCATCTCTATATAATGTTTTCATTCTTTCATAAACATTAATATAAATTTTCAGGTCACTCACAGCTCTGCCACCTGTGGCAATTATTAACTATAAACCCAGCTCTTCCCAAAATCACCCCTCTCCCTGAACTTTGGGAGATGGCTGTGCCTGACACTGTCAGGATTGATTTATAAATCAAATTCTCTGTTTACCTCCTCCTCCGTTCCAGCCTTCCTTTCACCATACCCTGCAAGCATGATTCCTGCTCCTCAGAAGGGGGGCGAGGAGGTCACCCACTGGTTACCCGAGCTATGCCAAGCCTAGAAGCACTCCCTGAGCTAACCTGGGCACCTCTGCTATGGTCTTTTAGAAAATAGTTGTACTAAGAATGAAAAAGAACATCAGAACTCCTGATAACCTTTCCAACTTTAGTATATATAATACTATATATTGATAGATACATGTAATGTGTATGTATCCATGACTTTCATCACACTTCATATATCTTGGTTTATACCTAACCTGTGCATGTCTTATTTAAGCCATATTCATTCAAACCACACGTTTATAGTGTGTGATTAGCTTTAAACTTAACCCTTTATTCAACTCAAGGACTTACTATGCATTCACATATACCCTTCTATCTTTTAATTAAAACAAAGTACAAAGTACGCAATACACACTGGTAAGTAATTTGCAACTTAAGTTTAATTGTCTTCAGCTACAAACTTATCTTAAAACGTGCAAACTCTTGAAAGAACAAGAGTACACCAAGGCCACTCATGCTCTAAGAATAGCACCTGGTTCCTGACCCAATTATCCTCTGTTCTCCATCTGTAGCAGAAAAGAAGAACAAAATTGTTGAATTTAAAGCAAGTTCCTCAAAGGTCTATTGCTTCTTCATGATGACTGAACCGTTCTTTTCTTCACTTTGTTCTCACTGTCTGGGAAGTGTAATAGTGTCCTTGTACTAAAAATCAAGAGGAAAGTAGGATTCTAATTGTAAAACAAAGGTTCTTAGCTACCCTGAAATATATGTCATCCAAAAGTGTAATCCATCTGGACAGTGAGGTTGTCTCCTCAGACCCCATCCTTTTTCACAGAACCCAGCACACTGCAGAGATGGCAGAGATAGTACCTGCTTTGCTGCGGCCGTGATTGCTCCTTCCAAGACATCTAGATTCTGGCTCATTAATTCGAACGCCTCTTCACGAGACACTGGTGTTAGGGTGGCATTGGGCAATATCACTGCATGCTCATAAACAGCTGCAATGAAAGTATCCAGGGAGCTGGCTTTTAAGACACAGAAAGCTGAAATTGCCACATAAGCCAGCAACTGAGAAGTCATTGTTCCAAAGTCCAGTGACTGCTGCAAAACAGAGCCTGCCCTAAAATTTATAGAGAGAAAGCACAATAAATCACGTGGTTCTCAGAACTTAATACCTTAAAAATAAATTACAAAAGAAACATATGGCTTCACACCATTCTTAGACAACAAACACCCTCCCTTACTGTAGAGATTTGTGGGGATCCAGCAGGAATTGTGTGGGTATTAGTTTGCTAAGGTTGCCTAACAAAGAATCACAGACTGGGTGGTGTAAGCAACAAAAATGTATTGTCTCACAGTTCTGGAAGATAGAAGTCCCAGATGAAGTGTCAGCAGGGCTGGTTACTCCTGAGGGCTGTGAGGGGAGGGTCTGTTCCAGACTTCTCTCCTTGGCTTGTAGACGGCCGTCTTCTCCCTCCTCTTCAGACAATGTTCTCCCTGGTTGTGCGTCTGTGTCCAAATTTCCCCTTTTGATAAGAACACCAGTCATTAAATTTAGTGTCCACCCTACTCCAGTATGACCTCATCTTAACTAATTAGATCTCCATTATGACCTGATCTTAACTAATTAGCTCTGAAACGAGCCCATTTCCAAATAAAGTCACATATTGAGGTACTGGTGGTTAGGACTTCAACATATGAATTTATGGAATTCATATGTTAGAACTTCAACATATAGCAGTACATGTAATTTGAAGAATAAGTAGCTTTACAATTTTGAAATTATTATTACTATCATCATGTAAACATTTGAGCTCCACACTTTCACTGACTTTAGTTTCCTCAAAATAAGGAAGCCAGGATAAAGAGGAATACAAATGAGTTACTCATTATCTATTGCAATATAACGAATTATCCCAAAATTTAGTGGCTCCAAAAAGCAAACATACATTATCTCACATATTCTGTGAGTCAGGAATCTAGAGGCAACTTAGCTGGGTGCCTCTGGCCCAGGGTCTCTTTCAAAGGCTGCAACTGAGCTGCTACCAGGGCTACAGTTATCGCAAGTCTTGACTCAAGGAGGATTCATTTCCAAGCTCCAGACTCCTTCACATGACTGATGGCAGGCCTCAGGACCTCCTTACCTGCTACCCAGAGACTGGCGTTCCTAGCATCACCACAGGGGAGCTCATATGGTATCTGGATTCTCTCTGAGCCAGGGAGCAAGAGAACCCCCCCAAGATGGAAGCGACATTCTCTTTGTAATCTAATCTGGAAAGTGACACCTCATAGCTTTTGTTGTATTCTACCCATTAAAAGCATAGTCAGTAGTAGGTCCAGCCCACACTCCACGGGCGGGGATTACACAAGGGCATTAATGAAGCAGGAATCATCGAGGACTGCCTTAGAGGCTGCTTACAACAGAGGCAATGAGAGGGAAGTATAAAGAGCGAGAGGAAGTATGAAGAACAGCTAGAGACAGGCTGGCCGGTTAGCTCAGTGGGTTAGAGCGTGGTGTTATAACACCAAGATCAAAGGTTCGGATCCCCTTAACAGCCAGCCAATAACGAAAACAATAGCGATCCCCTTAACAGCCAGCCAGTAACGAAAACAATAGCTAAAGATGGAGTGAAAGAAAAATAATATAAAATGGAGAAAGAGCTTATAGGTTTTGATATGGAATAAGTAGGCAAATTTTGTTTCAGTTGTGAATAAGTATAATATTTACAGAATTAGTGTTTATGATTAGCTATTTTATTTTTAGGTATATTTGATTTTGAATGGTGTTTTTATAATTCAATTTGCAAATGAGCATGTCTGGGCTTTTTTACTTCAGTGATAGTAATAAATTTATTCTGGGATTACCAAAATAACCTAGAGGTGGCGGTTGCCCGGACCTCCTGAGTAAACACCAGCTCCCTCGGGCTGCTTGCTGGCCCTGAGGGACATTCCACGCCGAGTGGGTGGGGAAACTGCATGCCTTGCAAGTTCTAATTGTTACATAACACTTTCTAAAAGGAAGCTCTGACATAGAAGTTAAAACTGGAATGAATTCCTAAGGGGTTAGAAAATCACTTCTTTAACCTTCCTAGGTTGGAAATATTATATAAGAACCTCCCACTGAGTTTTCAAGTGCAACTTGTAAAGAGCTTGGCAGTCGTCTATCACATCCTCACAAGAAGAAAAAAACAATTGAACAATTAAAAATCAACAACTTTTCTTAGATGCGTCAGAGAATTGAGTCACAGGACAAACTGCTGCCCCCCAGATTGGAGAGACAGGCAAATACGGAGGACAAAAGCTTACCGGGAGCAGAGTCCACTCACTGCTGGAGCCAGTACCAGTAGGATCACTTAAACTGATTGATGAGTGGCTGGAGGCTCAGTGTAGACAACCTGGAGAGTTAAAACTCTAGGGGGAGGAGCGGAGCCCTCCCACTTTTGTGCTTTTTATTGCCAGGAGCGCTACCAGTTTCCCAGGGCAAATGGACAAAAATCAGGGCAAAAATCCCCCTCGTGCTTCTTGCAGGGAGAGGTGAAATACACTCATTTTGAAATATGCCCAGAGCATTCAATTCTATTCCTTTTTTTTTTTTTTAAAAAAAGCCTGTCCTCAAGAGATATCAGAGCCTAACCTCCCTTCCGGAAAGCTCCTTCTGCGGCGCCTGTCATCTTTGACGTGGGGGGAGGGGAAAATCCCAGCTCTAGTTTAGGCTTGTCCCAATTTAGGGTGGGAGAAAAGGGTGGATAAAAAAGGCTGAGAAGCACTTGTCAAGGTCACAGCGCAGGAGTACAGGCTCACTAAACGCCTGAGACTAAAGAATAGGACTATATAACTCTTTCCCTCCCCCTACATTACCACGACATGAATCTGGCACGCCTGGATTACCTTGCACATACCAGCCATGAGCGAGTGTAGAGACGAAATATTGCAGCTCTGGCCGTGCAGTATCATCAGTTGGCTCTAGAGCTAGGAGGCACCAACAGCTCTACCACAGTCCCTGAGCTGGGTCTCCTGATCCCTAATGCCACGTCACCTTTGATAAGCTACCTGCAGCCTGCCAAGTTCCACAAACTAAACCCTTCTGCTCGTAGACAGTAGAGACTGAGGAATTGTACCTAGCAACATGACTTTGAATGTAGAAAAAAGCCTGAAGTAATACCTCCAGACCCCTCCAACCCAACCTGCATGGATGGAGCAGATTTCATCTTGACAGGAAAATGTGACATCCCACTGCCTACGGTAGGGACAAGACCCACAATAGTCTGAACTTTGCTGACAGAGCAGTGATGACACAAATACAGGCGTTTTCCCCAAAAGGAACTTGGGAGCATGTCCTGCCTGGCTCAAGCAGACAGAACCAGAAACAAGGGGAAAGGAGGGGAAAACAAGGACTGAGTGGGCTGGGCACAGCCTCTCACCCTTCCCTTGGTGAGCTCTGAAGAGCCTTGTGCACACATATGTGTATCTGTGTGTGCACACGTGAGGGTGTGATAAAAGATTACTTGGCTCACTTGGGAGAGCGTGGTGCTGACAACACCAAGTCAAGGGTTAAGATCTCCTTACCAGTCATCTTTTAAAAAGAAAAATAAAAAAGATTACAAATTTGAATCTGTGTTACTACTAAATACTGTATATATATGCCTTTAGATTATATTTAATGGTTTCAACACCATGTCAATTCTATTATTGACATTAATCTAGCTGATAAAGTTGTTTACATTGTAAAAATATATTATTTTTGCCATAGGACTTAACAAAAGTATTTTCTCACTTATAATGTAGCCCCTATACGTTACCATGTGTCCTTAACTGGCACTCATGAATTTTTTTTTTTTTCTCACTGTGAGTTGATCTCTGCTGTATCAGAAATACTAATTGAAGCCATAATAGAGGCTTCTCTCTCCAAAGAAAGAGTTTAGATAAGGAAGACACAGCTGTGTGAGCAGAGTCTAGCAGAGATCCTCATTCATAGATCATATATGTAAAATCAGAAGTGGGGTGGGGGGAGGAGAGGCAAGAGGTCAAAGATAATAAAAAGCATGGGGTTTGAAAAGATGAGGGGTTGAACAACTTTAAAGGGGCAGCTCATTTGTTTTGTCATGTAGAATAAGAGCTGAGAAATGACCATATGGCTTGCTTTTGAAGTTCGTTCTAATAGAGAGAGGGGACAGAGGTTGGCTTACATAAGAGTGCATGAGGTGAGAGGTTGCAACATTGCCAGGGCCACCAGGGTGCATAACACAGCCTCCAAACAACTGTCTAGGGAGAGAAAGAAAGAAGACTAGCAGGAACCAATACTAGGCAATAAAGAGGGGCTCTGCCCACTTCCCACACAGAGAAATCCAGGGCACAGGTACAATTCTAGGATCTGAGTGTCATAACCCCTGGAAAAGAATCCAGGAAAAATGGGTGTGGGGAGACTAAAGGCATTTTCTGCTGCCCCAAATGTCTCTGCATTCTGGTATGGGCTTGAATTATACTGGGTGGGAGTAAACATCTAGGAAAAATCTAGAAATGCAGTTGTCATTATTTTTGTGGAGATAAGAGGTGTCTCCAAACTCGGCGATCCTCAACTCACCCCCCCCCCCCTGATCCCAGAGAACCCACCTGCGCTCATGAGTGTCTCTTCCCAGAGTTAATCAGTGACCAGTCAGAAAAAGTACTCCGAGAGCCAGGCAAATGGACCAAAGGTAGCTGGGTGAAAGGTGACAGGGCAGCCCTTTCTAAGGAAACACCCACCCTAACACAGATTGCAACAAATCTCTGAGTACTGCAAGGTGGCTTAACCAGGATTGGGTAGGTTTTAGGGTAGAATAATTTCAGAAAGAAACGAGGTGTGATCTAAAGGAGAAAATTCTTTTTTATTTTCATTCCAAGTATCAAACTTCCATACAAATAGACTGCAAGAGTCAAATAGGTTATGATAAGGAGATAATGTAATAATTTTAATTAGCTAAAAAGTTATTCACAATTACTTTACCGACCGGCTGCCCCCCTAAAAAACATAATTACTGAAGAAGATGCCCTTGTGCTCTGACTTCCTGTATCATAATTGACTGGAATCAAATACTTTCTGCATATTCAAGTTCTCCCTATATTTACAAATGAAGTATATTAGTTATTAGGGTCCTCCAGAGAAACAGAACCAATGGCATATATATATATGTACACATATACATATATAATATATATTATAAGATCACACAATTATGGAGGCTGAGAAATCCTACAATCTGCCATCTGCAAGCTATAGATGCAGGAAAGCCAGTGAGGTAATTCGAAGGCCTGAGAACCAGTGAGCTGGTGGTGTGGATAACAATCCAGGTATGAAGACCTGAGAACCAGGAGCACTGAGGACAGGAGATTTATGTCCCAGCTCAAGCAATCAGGCAGAAAATGAATTCAACCTTCCTCTGCTTTTTTGTTTCAATCAGGCCCTCAAGGGATTGGGTGATACCCACAGATGTTGGGGAGGGCCATCTCCTTTATTCAGTTCACTAATTCAACTGCTAATCTCTTCCAGAAATACTCTCACAGATACACACAGAAACAATGTTTAACCAACTATCAGGGCATCCCAGGGCTCAGTCAAACTGACATAAAATAAACCATCACATTTTGGAAACAACATTTGCATTTCTTAGAGTAGTTACTGCAA
Source organism: Cynocephalus volans (assembly GCF_027409185.1). Lineage (NCBI taxonomy): Eukaryota > Metazoa > Chordata > Mammalia > Dermoptera > Cynocephalidae > Cynocephalus > Cynocephalus volans. The sequence continues at coordinate 133,477,590 of NC_084464.1, forward strand.
AAAAATTTTTCTAAGCCCTCCTCCCATTTAAATATAAGTTCCACTATACATATACATACTTATATATACTTAAATGCACATACATGGAAGACGAATGCAGCTTCCACAAATGACTTTGTGCTATACCACATATGCAAAATGTAAAATTTGCAGACACACCCATTGCTTTTCAAATTTTCTTAAATTTAATCATTGTTTCACTAACTTTATGACATCTCTTCTAAACAGACAACAAGGGCTTTCTTTTTTTTTCTCCCTCTCTGTGCCAGGCTAATCCCGAAAGGACCCTGGTGAAGAAGATCATTGCAATTTCCCAGGTCCCTGCCCTAAGCGTGGAGGGTCCTTCTCAAACACTCTTCCATACAGAGCCATAACTAAGACAGGCAAAGGGGCTCCACTTCGGCCCCTTAGACGTCCATCTCTTGAAACCTGATCAAAGAAAGCAAAGAATTAATTCCAATGCAGAGCCTGGTCTCCAGCACAGAGGTCTGCTCCAGCAACATCACTCCTAAAGCAGTGCAGAATAGCAAAAAGCACATAGTATACGGTGTCAAAAGACCCAGATTCATGTTTCAGGTCTAATCACAGAGGGACTTTGGGTGAAAGTGCAGCAAATAAATCTATTGCACAGATGTACAAATAAGATAGTGTATAAGAAAGTGTTCTTTAAACTAGGGAAACACTATACAAAGTATTAATTTATACTGTCATTACACTAACTTCTCAAAATAACATACCCATAAAATAATTTGTGGATGCATTATTTAATATACTTTACTTGAATCTTCCATACCTTGCAAAGGAAAGGAACATGAGTTGCCCTAATCAGCAGTCAATATCTTTATCTTAATTTCTCAATGTGTTCACTGTTGCCTTGGATCTCAACATCACATTTATGTAGGAAAATTCTCCATCACTGCCTCAAGACAATCTAGAACCACAACTTGTGTTTCATGTCATAGTTTCCGCATGTTTTTAAAGCATCTCTTGTAGAATGTGAGCCACGACCTTGCAATACTGTCTCATTGTTTAAAAAATTCTCTCTATGCCACTCTACCACATCTGTTCAAATAACTTTATCATCCTGAAAACCTCCTACCTCATAATGTCTTTCAGGGGCAAGCTGACTCCCACTTAGAATGAGCTGCGGGAAAACATAACTGGTTCCAAATGTGCCACTGAGGGAGAATTCTTCAAACTTGGTAAAAACTGACCCCACTGGCTGCCCACAAGTTCTCAGGTCAGTGGTTTGACACTTCAGTAATGTGCACACCTACGTAGGAAAAGAAAAGAGAAGTAGTCAGAAAACTCAGCTAAATAATACAATTTCAAAGAATAAAGGAATATTTAAGTTGCCTCAAACTTTTTTTTCAAACTGCAGGTTACAACTTATTAATGATTCATAAAATCAATTTAGTGGGTTAGGATTTGCTCTTTTTTAAAAAATAAAGCCAAATGGAATAGACTAGAATTTTAAAAATCAGAATGCATTGCGTATGATTGTAGCTATTTCTAATTCTAATTTGAATGATTTCATAAACTGTTTCAGTTAAATAACTCAGTCTCACATCCACTTAGGTATATTGTCATGAGGTAAAATATCCTTCTTACTCTGGACTTCAGTTGAAGATGGTTTGAAAAACACTGCTATAGGCCGATCCCGTGGCGCACTCGGGAGAGTGCAGCGCTGGGAGCGCGGCGACACTCCCGTCGCGGGTTCGGATCCTATATGGGACTGGCCGGTGCACTCACTGGCTGAGTGCTGGTCACGAAAAAGACCAAAAAAAAAAAAAAAAAAAAAAAGAAAAACACTGCTATAAAGTAACCTTATGAAAAAAGAGAATACACAGAAGTTGCATCTTTTTAAACTTGACCCTGGCCTGCTGAGAGTTAACAAAAGTGCTTTATATTTTTACCTTACATCCAAGAGAACTAATTCTGTTCTTTCTGGGACTGAACAAATAAAGTGCTTGGGGAGGGGCAAGGAATTCAATGATAAACATAACATTATACCAATTAACAGAATCCAACACAATTTTTAAAGAAAAGCAATGCTGACCTAAAAGAAAAACTAATAATAAGATCATTCTAACACATTTAAGCATTTCTACCTGTAAGTAATATTGGCCTTCTACTGTGTGCAGTCCATCAAAAGCACCTAGTGCATAGACCTCATCTGTTCGCTTCTCAGACATCTTGTAAGTCAAGTGACAACACAGGTCTTTCTGGCACACTGTGTAATTTCCTGTGTTTCTCTTAAGCTCGGTGAAGGTGAACTCATCAAAATAAATCAGCCCTGGAAAATGTGACTGCTCAGACGAGAATGGCTTCATACTTTCAGCATATGCACCCCAGTCAACAACTGCAGGATAGGTGGGTTCACGGCGAGGCCGAGACTTCAATTCTGAGAGCATCAGCTGACCACTCTCTGTTTCCATGTCATAGTGATATACCTTGACTGCTTCTGGGGCATAGATACCACTCCCTACAGGCAACAAGAAACACAAACATTGGTTTCAACTTTTTTATGGTGACAAACCAATAGATTTATTCCCGTGTGAAATTAAAGTTATTAAAGCATAAGCATTTTCAAAATAGTTTAAGAGACAGCTGTTACATTGCTATAAGGTCTGATTTGACTCCGTGTCCTCCATAAAGTATTGTTTGTACTGAAATTATCATTAGATGTGAAGGGCTTCTCTTTTTTTTCTTTTCTTTTTTTACTTTAATCATTTTTAAGCCAACTTAACAACAAATGAGAAAATTCCCCAAACATGAAGAATAATTTTAGCTCTCCACTGACCTACTGAATTTATTTGTGTTTGAGATTCTTCACCTGCATCAATGATTTACAAAGCAGTAAGGAGGGGAGCTTGCATTACTTTGAACATGGATATGATAAAGGATAAACTCTGAAAACCTGATTAAGTCTGAAGTGATTTTCTCATCTCAACAACAAGATATACTTCAATATTACTGATGGATGCTGGCTGAGAAGTTCCTTAGATCTGGCTTTGATTTTTATGTGACTTGACTTCTCTCTATCTCCAATTTCCCTTCATGTAAAACTGAGATAATAACTTTCACCTCCTTTGCTCACAAGGATGATGTTTCTCAAGCAGAAACTCATGCTACTATTAATTTTGTGATATTAGCATTAATAAGAAAATCATTAAAGAAAAATATGGCTTGAAAATCAATGAAGACTTCCTCAGACTGTCACTGCCAATTGGTGCATGACCAGCATGAGTTACCTGTCATGTGCATGCTGGTGTTGTGGGTATTTGCAGCAAGCAGATTGACTCCCATGGCTCTGGCCCATGCAGAATGGAATGGAACAGCCGAGAGAAGGGGCAGCGTGTTGTACCACGCTGTGGGGTAGATAACACTGTCGACTTGAAACTTGTCCACCACCACCACAGCTGGGTCATGAGAAAAAATGTCAAAGCAAGTGAAAATTCCAAACTTCCCAAAGGGAGTGTCAAAAGTCTCAACTTCTGATGTTTTGGGGAAATCAAATTGAATTTCAGGTGCAAAAAGATTGTACTGTTAACAAAAAGCAAAGAAAGGGAAAATTAATAAGAAAAGTGCTAAAGAGATGTGATCAATCCCCATAAAATCTTTCCTCCTATGTGCATTGACAAGTGTGTTTAAAACTGTTACACATAAATTTGCATAAATTGTGCTCACTATGGCATTATGTATGAGTTTTCTTACTGTGACATTAATCAATAAACTTCATTTTTCCACAACCAATTAATGAAATCATATCTACAAATGATAATTAAAATGTGAATATTTCTATCTTGAAATCACAGGTTGAAATCTCGAATCTTAAAATTTTCAGACTTTTTTTCCCTGTATTCTTTAAAAATCAACAGCACTGCCCATGTGACCTCTAACATATCTTCATAAAATAAACTTTGTTGGTTCCAGTCAAGATGGCGGAGTAGTCGGTTCCTGGTGTCGCTCTCTCCCACAGAGCGACCAATTTGCAGCTATTGAGGAGCAGTGACAGAGGACCCGAGATCTGCACTGGAGCAGACGGGAGCCGCCGGCTGTGGGGTGCCAAATCAGGTTGTTCCCCATTCTGGAGAGAGACTTTAGAGCTTCTGGGCGCACACACCTCAAGCCTGCCAGGCCAGAGAAGGCAGGCAGGGTGGGACTTCTGGCCCAGTCAGTCCATCCCCACCTCTGAGAGTGACTTAACAGGCTCTGAGCCACCACACCCGGAGCCAGCTGAGCCAGAGAAGGCAGGTGGGGCAGAACTTCTGGCCCAGGCTGTCCTGCCACTGGGAGAGACTTAGCTTCAAGCCTCCCACACCTTGAGCCAGCCCATCCAGAGAAGGCAGGCCAAGTGGGACTTCTGGCCCAGGCAGTCCTGCCACTGGGAGAGACTTAGCCTCAAGCCTCCCATACCTTGAGCCAGCCCATCCAGAGAAGGCAGGCTGAGTGGGACTTCTGGCCCAGGCTAGTTTCTGCTGCCCAGAAGCAGCAGTCTCTTCAGGATCCAAGCCAGACATCAGGGTGAAACAAGTGGACTGTGATACCCCTGGCCACAATAACAAAACACCAAAGGAAAGATACCAGCAATATGAAAAATCAAGAAAGTACATCACCACCAAAGGAAATTAATAACTCTCAAGCACTAGATCCTATAGAACAGGAAGTCTTTGAAATGACAGACAAGGAATTTAGAGTAACTATTGCAAGGAAACTAGATGAGATACAAGAAAACTCAGTTAAACAACACAATGAAATGAGAAAAAATACACAGGATCTGAAAGAAGAAATGTACAAAGAAATCAATGCCTGGAAAAAGAATGTAACTGAGATTGTAGAGCTGAAGAATTCATTCAGTGAAATAAAAAGCACAACAGAGAGTTTAACCAGCAGACTTGAACAAGCAGAAGAGGGAATTTCTGACCTTGTAGAGAGGCTGTTTGAATTATCACAGGTAGACCAGATAAAAGAAAAAAGAGTCCAAAAAATTGAAGAGAATCTGAGAGAGACAACTGACAACCTTAAGTGCTCAAATATCCAAATCATGGGTATTCCAGAAGGGGAGTAAAAAGGAAGTGGCACTGAAAACATATTCAATGAAATAATAGCAGAAAATTTTCCAGGTATAGGGAAAGTCACAGATCTCCAGATTCAGAAAGCCCAAAGATCACCAAACACATTCAACCCAAAAAGGTCCTCTCCAAGACATGAGATAATCAAACTGACAAAACTCAAAGACAAAGGGAGAATCTTAAAAGCTGCAAGAGAGAAGCAGCAAGCCACCTAAAAGGGAGCCCCAATCAGAATAACATCAGACTTTTCATCAGAAACCCTAAAAGCCAGAAAAGAATGGGATGATATATTCACAACACTGAAGGACAAAAATTGCCAGCCAAGAATACTTTACCCAGCAGGGCTATCCTTCTGAAATAAAGGACAAATAGTATATTTCTCAAACAAAAACTATGGGAGCTCATTACCACATGACCAGCCTACAAGAAATTCTCAAGGAAGTACTGGGTTTGATACCACAAAAGCAATCATCACTGCCATGAATATGCAAGAAAGAACAATACCTACCAGCAAAACAAAAATGCTAACAAAAGAGAAAAAAATAGTTTATCAGCCAAAGAAACCAACAAATACAGAAGACAAACAGAAAATTAGAAAGAAAGGAACAAAAGATACTTAAGACATCTAAACAAAAATCAGTAAAATGCTAGAGTAACTCAACACCTTTCGATAATAACTCTAAATGTAAAGGGATTAAATTCTCCACTCAAAAGACACAGACTGACTGACTGGATTAAAAAGATGGACCCAACAATATGCTGTCTTCAAGAGACTCACTTGGCCCGTAAAGACACACATAGACTAAGAGTGAAAGGATGGAAAAAGATATATCGTGAAAATAGAAATGAAAAACAAGCTGGAGTAGCTATTCTTATATCAGATAAAATAGACTTTAAACCAAAAACCATAAAAAGAGATAAAGAAGGCCATTATATAATGATAAAAGGATTTATTCAACTAGAAGACATAACAATCATAAATATATACACACCCAACATCAGAACAGCCAGATTTATAAAGCAAATGCTATAGACCTAAAGAATGAGATAGACACTAATACCATAATAGCAGGGGACCTGAACACTCACTCTCAATATTGGACAGATCATCTAGGCAAAAAAAAGCAGAGAAACACAAGATCTAAACAATACTTTAAGCCAGATGGACTTGGCAGATATCTACAGAACACTCCATCCAACAACGTCATTCTTCTCATCAGCACATGGAACATTCTCCAGGATAAACCACATGTTAGGTCACAAAGCAAGTCTTAACAAATTCAAAAAAATTGGAATTATTCCATGTATTTTTTTCTGATCACATTGGGTTAAAATTAGAAATCAATAATAAACAAAACTCTGAAAATTATACAAACACATGGAAATTAAACAACATTCTACTTAATGACATGTGGGTCCAAGAAGAAATTAAACAGGAAATCAAAAAATTTCTTGAAACTAATGAAAATAATGACACATCTTACCAAACCCTGTGGGATACTGCAAAAGCTATATCTCGAAAAACAATACCAAAGATCAATGAAACAAAAGGTTGGTTTTTTGAAAAGATAAATTAAATCGACAAACCTTTAGCAAGATTAACTAAGAAAAGAAGAGAGAAGACCCAAATAACAAAAATTAGAAATGAAAAAGGTGACATTACAACTGAGACCTCAGAAATGCAAGGAATCATTTGAGACTACTATAAACATCTATATGCCAGCAAATTTGAAAATCTGGAGGAAATGGATAAATTTCTGGATGCATACAAATTACCAAAACTGAACCAAGAAGATATAGAATATCTGAACAGATCAATAGCAATAAAAGAGACTGAAGCTTTTATCAGAAGGTTCCCAACAAAGAAAAGCACAGGACCGGGTGGGTTCACTGCAGAGTTCTACCAAATCTTCAAAGAAGAACTGATACCAATTCTCTACAAACTGTTTCAAAAGATTGAAACAGAGACCATTCTCCCAAATTCATTCTATGAGGCAAACATTACCCTGATACCAAAACCAGAAAAAGATACATCAAAAATAGAAAACTACAGCCCAATATCTTTGATGAATATAGATGCAAAAATCCTCAATAAAATACTAGCTAACAGAATACAGCAACACATACAGAAAATTATACACCACGATTAAGTGCGATTCATCCCAGGGATGCAAGATTGGTTCAACATATGCAAATCAATAAATGTGATACACCACATTAATAAAAGCAAAGACAAAACCACATGATCATCTCTATTGATGCTGAAAAAGCATTTAACAAAATTCAACATCATTTCATGATAAAGAATCTCTACAAGTTAGGAATAGATGGAAAGTATCTCAGCATTATTAAAGTCATATATGATAAGTCCACTGCCAATATCATCCTTAATGGGCAAAAGCTAAAAGCTTTTCCCTTAAAAAACAGGAACTATACAAGGATGCCCACTCTCACCACTCCTATTCAACATAGTATTGGAATTACTAGCCAGAGCAATCAGAGAAGAGAAGGAAATAAAGGGCATCCAGATTGGAAAGGATGAAGTCACGCTGTCCCTTTTTGTGGATGATATGATCCTATATATTGAACAGCCTAAAGCTTCTATAAAAAAAAAAAACTCCTAGAGTTCATAAATGATTTCAGCAAAGTTGCAGGATACAAAATCAACACCCCAAAATCAGTAGCATTTCTATACTCCAACACTGAACATGCATAAAAAGAAATCAAGAAAGCTAACCCATTTACAATAGCCACCAAAAAAAAAAAAAAAAAATGCTTAGGAATAAAGCTGACCAAGGATGTGAAAAATCTCTACGAAGAGAACTATAAACCACTGTTGAGAGAAATTAAAGAGAACACAAGAAGATGGAAAGATACCCCATGCTCTTGGATTGGAAGAATTAACATTGTGAAAATGTCCATACTACCCAAAGTAGAGTTTCCTTGAGAAAAAGCTATAACAAAGGTCTATGAGAGCTGGAAGGATAGATGAACCTTTTGAACCTCTCAGGGACAGACGGCATTTGAAACAAGACCTATTCGTTCTAGGATATATATTTTTTCAGGTACATAAGCAAGGGAATCCCCCCACCTTTTTAAAAAGCCAATTTCAGTTAGGGCTTTGTTTCATTGCAATCAAAAAAAATCTTCATGGAATAATTGGTGGCTTAGTATGAAATGTTAACAAATTGGGCCAAAAAACTAACTCTGGTATTAAATTATAGATGAAACAAAGCATGTCTCCTTTCTCAGAGAATACTAAAGTCTTTGTGAAGTTATTATCACATTCATTTTAATATTCTGCCATATTCTGTTTTATAACTAAATCAAACTCAGAACTCTTTCATGGGATTAAAGTAAATCCCCTTTTCAACTAGAATATAACAATTAAGAGACACAGTTACAACAGTTCTCTCCCTAGTGTTCAACAAACAAACATACATACATACTACAAACAAGCAGAAGAAGTAAATCAAGTTTAACTAAAGCACATGTAATTCTCACCTTATGGTAGCGTGCCACCAGCCTACCCTCAGAATCAAACACCACATCCGTGTTGTATTGGTAACGACCATCAGGAGGACATTGAGGGTCACTGGCATTGCATGGCTTCTTGTCCCCAATATTTGCCACAACATAGATGGAGTTGTCCTTGGCCAGGCAGCTGAGTCTTTCTTGCACTGGTGTGTAGCCAAACCTAATTTAACAGATATTGCCTCAAACTTATATTTTAGTGATTTCTAAAATACCAAAGAGATATTTTATTTGGCTGTTACCTGTAACACAATAACCCCTAGGTCAAGAATGAACAGAAAAGGGCCAAAAACTCAACGTGCAGCAGAGTGCTCATCTTTATGAAAGCTGACCTATTGAAATATGCCAGGCTCCAAACAGCAGTGCAAGACAGAAGCACAGAAAAGAGGGAAGGGGAAGAGGAGGAGGGGAAGAAGCAATGTTTTCTCTTATAAAGAACTCCCAGGAAGGTCAATGAAGGGCTCGAAATTTGGCAGAATCTTCTAATGGGGAGGACTGTTTCTGTAATTCAAGCCGTAATCTTACAAATTTGCTGATATGATGTGTGGCTGGAAGCACAAATGCCAGGTGGCAGTAAACAGTTGGTCCCATGTAGATCATCCTCTCTAGAGAACAAACGTGACATTATGTAGTGGGAATAGAAACAAACAAACAAGCACTTTGATGGCAGGCTTACTCTCCTCATCTGTCAGATGCACGTAACAGCTTCCTTTCTGCCTCATGGGCCTTCATGAAAAATCCTGAGATACGTACAGACATGAAATTGTTTTCAATGTAATGCCAAATCCATCCACGTTGGGGATATTTATCCTAGAAATAAGAAGGGAATGTGACAAGATGACAGCTGGCTTCAAAGATTTCAAGGGTTTAATTAGAAGGAGATGGATCATGTATGTGAACGTTCTATAGAGTACGGAATATAGATGAAAGGAAGTCATAAGCAGGAAGATTTCAGCAGAAAATAAGATAAAAACTTTTAACCAACCAGCCCAGACTGTCAAATAAATGGATTCACTAGTCACCAAAAATATCAGTGTAATACAGCACATCCAAGTCCTCAGAGTCCATTCAGTTAGCATGGCTTATTGGAAATGGTTATTTTAATTTCAGCCATCTAATTACCAATTATGAGACCTAAAAACTCCTTTCTTCTGCCTCATATCTAAAATGCAAATAGTGACACTTACTACGTAAAGTGAGTGAGATAATGTGCATAGTATACCAGGTACAGCTCCTGGGACCAAGTGAGTGCTTGATAAATTAAAAAATGGTTATTTTGGGTTTTGTACTTATACAAAGGCAACCCAAGGTAGTGACGGCTTTATTGCTTTCAGAGGTTGTTCAGATTCTCTCCATATCTTTCAGCCCCTCTGCTCTGATGTTGAGCTAATCTTTGAATAAAAAGGACAGATTAATAATCTACTGACTTAGATCTTTTTTTCCTTCGGAAAAACAGGGAAATACTATCAATATTCATATTCATTAAGATCTTCAACAAGTCTATCATGTACTTTGTTTAGTTTTTCTTTTCTTGGCCAAGTAATTCAGGTTCTTCAGTTTTTCTTATTAGTTTCTCATGAAAAAAGGCCATGGAAGTGCTTGACATGTCAGCATTCTAAGTAGTATTTAAACACACAAGGATGACTACATGGCCCTCTGTTATCTCTTTCAGGGATAAATGTGACTAGGGAAGAAACTGTGACTTTCTATCCAATATTACCATTATATTAAATACTGGATTATCTCCTTTCTATAACACAGAAAGTTTGCCATTTGAATAAGTGTCTGTAAGACTGCATAATGTAAAAGTTTCACCAATCACTTACCTTCAATTTAAAGTAATTCATCTAAGGCTAATTATCAGGTTTATGAATATCTTTTCCCTAGGAAAATCAATTTTATCAGCCCTGCCAAACAGAGTATATTTTAGTATAAGCCTCTCGAATTACAGCAAATAATGATTCTTTTCTATTCTGGAAAAAGCCTTATAAGCAAGTAGATGTTGAGTCATAGTTACACGGTTTCTGTAAACACAGACCATGCAACATTTAGAGAATATTTTGCCAGCGGTGAAAATCCCAGGATAAGGCTTGACTCACATAGCAAAACTCGAATGTTGTAGCATTGGACTTGCCTTTCCAGTCAATATCATCTGGTCAGAATTATTAAAGAAGCTCCTCTTTTTGCACAATGCATGTAGTTCTAAACAGGTGCATGCAAATCTAAATTTGCAAATTAAATTACTTTTTTAATGCATCAATTTCACCATTTAACTTAAGGAATTACATATGAACTTTTAAAAAGTATGTACTTTTTTTTTATAGTTACCTGCACCTAAAGTAATCTATTTCATAGATCTATCTTATTTATTATACATATTTTCTTTAAGAAAGTTATGCCTAAGCTACAGCTACTAATAATTACTAAAATTTCTCTAGGGACAGAAACCAAAGTTCAGACTCAGATCCTTCTGTTAAAAAAAAAAAAAGGTAGTAGTGACAGCTAACATTGGAGAGAGCACTACAGTGCACAGATTCCATGTGTATTTGACTTTTATGTCTACTCTGTAAGACACTTATATCTACTCTGTGAGAGAAAATTTTGTTATCTCTGTGACAGAGTTTGGGTACAGTGTCCCCCACAAAGCTCATGTTGAACTCTGATCCCCAATGTATCAGCGTTTGGAGCTGTTTGGGTCATAGGTGATGGATCCCTTATGAATAGATTAATACCCTCCCTTGGGAGGAGCAGGCAGTGAGCGAGTTCTCATTTTTTTAGTTCCTGTGAGAGCTGGTTGTTTAAAGGACCCTGGCATCTCCCCCCTCTCTCTCTTGCTTCCTCTCGCCTTGTGATCTTGCACCTGCAGGCTGCTCTGCCATTTTCCACCACAAGTAATAGCAGCCTGAGGCCTGCGCCAGATGCAGCTGTCCCAGAATCTTAAGCCAAATAAACTTCTGTTCTTTATAAATTACCCAGTTTCAAGTATTCTGTTATAGTGACATAAAAATAGACTAACACACTCTATTTTACAGATAAATAAACAGAAATGTCAAGCATTTAGGTTACATGCCCCACATCACTCAGCTAGGAGTTGGTAAAATGTGGTTTCAGAAACAATGCGTACTTTTTCAAGTCCTGTGTAATTTCCATTCACCATATTGATTACATTGTAAATGACAGTGATAGCAAAGCTCTTTGGAAACATAGACTCTCTCATCTTTTTTAACATTCCTATGAGGAGGCAGGTATTTATGGATGAACCGACTTACTTGTATTTGGGAACATCGGTCCTAGATATTACAAATTTACCACATTATTGAAACCCAATGAAATACATTTAATTTAAATTTTGTATATAAACAGGCAATTCTTTAAAGAAAACTGCAACAAATAACTAAACAGGCGTTATTATCTCAAGGCACTTGTCAAGCAAGAGACATGCCAGATGACACACATCATGAAACTTTAGAAGCATCTAAGTCCAATGCCATAGACTATTTGTCATCAAAATTACTACTCAGGCTTAGTGAACTTGCTACTGGTATTTTTCTATATCACAATGTTTTGTTCAAGAATTAAAGACATTACCTTTGAGGATCTCTACATGGAATCCAGTTCACTTCAGAGTCTGGTATATCCTCCAGATAAGGGTAAATGCTCTCCCTGGTGAATACCCAACCATAGATTCCATCTTCTGGTGTCACAATGATATGTGCACCCTGCTCAAAAGAAATAGGAGCGAGAAAGTTTCTTGAAAATTCCAAATACCCACACTTTTACCAAGTTGCAAATCTCCTTTTTAATGTCCCAGCCAGTACATAAAAGGCAATACCTGCTTGGCTGCCAGCTTGACTGCTTTCTCCAAAACATCTATATTCTTGTTCATCAGGAATAAAGCTTCTTCTTTTGAAACAGGTGTTTCTGTTCTGTTTGGTAAGATAACAGCATGCTCATACACTGCAGCAATAAAAGTATCCAGTGCACCAACACTCAGGACAAAGAGGGCAGAAATGGCCACACATTTTGGAAAATGTGATATAATCATTACTGAAATTTAGTGATCTTTGAAAAACAAACTCAGATTCTTATATTTTGTATAACTGGAAAAACTTTTACATTAAATCCCTGCCAGAGACTGCTGTTTATATTTTCTCATGAATGTATTGCACAACACAGCACTGAGAAAGGATGTTGTGCAAGAAAACTGACAGCCAGAAGTGCATAACTGCATTGACTCAAATGTGCAGTGCTATTGTTGACACTGTTCAGAGGAAAAGCCAACTCTAAAAGCAGAATTAACCAGCCTACCAGATGAATCCACTTCCATCCAAAACACGCTGGCAGTTGAACTCTATTCCTTTAATAAAATATATATTCTTGGTAAGCCCATACTTCCATTAATAGGGCCAATATTGAACTGTTCTAAAAGGGAGCCACAACAGCAACAATTTGTTGAGAATTTATATACATGGCTGTGACAGACACAAAACAGAGTGTAAGACAAGCCTTAGTTTTAACTGAGGTCGCAAAATGACACAGGAGGGGATATATATACATATGCTAAAGATTGGGCACAATTGTTCATGAAAGATATATACTTGCTAAAGATTGGGCACAATTTTTGCAGTATTAGAGGATATTGGCAGAAACCATGGTTGACAATTTCTCTTGGAAAAACTGCCTAATGGTCTGAAATATTGAAACTTTAGCTGAACACTTCATAATACATAGACAGATTATAACATGTGCTATGGACTGGATGCTCCCCGCCTTCCCCCTGCCCCCGCCAATCTCATTAAAGCTTAAATTGTGTCCTCCAAAGTTCCAGGTATTAGAAACTTGGCCTCCACTGTGGCTGTATTTAGAGGGTGGGAAATCCTACTATGATCATTGAAAGGTGGGGCCTTGAAGAGGCGATTACATTGTAAGGCCATGTCCTAGTTCATATGCAAGGTTCTGAAGGTTTTAAAATGAGAGCAAGTGAGAGTCTCTATCTTTTTGCTTCACTAAATTCACCATGTGATAACCGGAGTTTCTGTAGTCACCACCAGGACAAGGCCCTCACGAAATGTGTTCCCTGGACTTTGGACTTCCCAGACTCCAAAAATGTAAGCAATAGATATTGTTTCCTTATAAATTACCTAGTTCCATGTTTGAACATTGCAAACCTAACATTCTTTTTTTGTGTTGACATGCAGTTTACTTTGTTTATCTTCTACAGCGTAAAACAGTAACTCCAATCCTGCTTCCATATGACTATTAGATAATTCAAAGAACTCTAAATTCTCTCTTAATTCTTTTATTTTTTTTTTTAGACATACCATCCTTCTAAGTTCCTTAAGAGCAGGGGCCACGTTACAATTCTCTGCTGCTCTTATGAAATTTTATACTGTGCTAAGCTCTGTAAATGTTTTCTGATTTGTTAAACTCAATTTCCTGCCCTAGTTTTGAATTGAAGCCCCCTATTTGAATACAAGTTGATTTAAAATGTAAAGAGTTTATTTTAAGGTTTAAATCTTCTGTTCTAGAATCATTAATGCTGGTTCTCTCTCTCTTAGGATTCTTTCTAATTCTTATCTCTCACCTGATCTAGGGAAACTTGTAGGTTTTGAAGATGTGTGTCTTTTTTGTTTGGTTCAATCCTACAGTTCAACATCCCTCAGTTCCAATAACCTTTTCTATTATCCAAATATGTCTTCTCCCAGATCCCCTGGTGTGTTTTTATGTGTCTTCATGCCCTGAAATGATTTCCTTCAGACATAAATTCACTTCAGAAAAAATATCTGAGGACAAAAAGAAAACTTTGTAAGGACAGGTGTATTGCTTTGTGATGAGAAGAAGAAAAATATTTTTATATTTCGAGTTGAAATTCTAACTCTGGTCTTGGTTCACTTGACTTTCTGAATAGATCAGAAGGAAACACATGGGAATTCCCCCTTCATTCTCCCAGTCCTTAATTTCAGAAAATGTACCCATTTTTTATTATGTTGAAATCAGAAGAAACTTGGATTCAATATCTTGTTACCAAATGTGGTTAGTAATGCCTTTGCTTCATACATGTATAAAGAATCAGGATTGCAGAAATAAATTATTTGAAACATGGTATTTGTGGGGTTTTTTGGTTTTCTTTTTTGTTTGTTTTTGTTTTTAATTTTTGTTTATAATCTAAATGACAGTTTGAAATTATTGTGGGGTTAGGAAGTTTAGAGTCTGATGTTTTGCATTAAAATAAATATAATTCTGCTTTAAATATGTAAGGGACAAATTTTTAAAGGGGAGAAAAGACTCTGGAAGAAAACCTCTAAGAATTATTGGCTCTCCCCAAGTGTTTATTTCCTATATTCATTGTAAAACCTCCTCTCCATTCCCGTCCTGACTATGTGAGAAAAAATTAGTCTTACAGACCATCCATTGGTTTCTCTGACCCCACTCCTCCCACCCTAAGCTGCAATCAATACTATAAACCATTTAAGTTTCCTTCACCATTGGTTTCATCAATTAAGATGTTATTCAAGTGTATATCAAATTAAGGCAGACACTCAGAGCCTTTCATCATTCCTGTTCTTAGCTAAAATCACTCTCCTTGCCGCATTTTAACGTGATCCTGGAATGATTCCTCACCAAATCCCACCCTTCTGGCTCAAGTTCCTTACCTCTCCAGTCCTGTTTCTACTCCTTTCTCTGAACTGTTAATACACTTATGGTCAGTAGTCACATTGTTGTTAATTGTCTTCCCATCCTTCCTCTGCCCTCTCTCCCCCACAGCAGATCCTTTTCTGCTTTATACGTTCAACTACTTTCTACCAACTGATAACTATTCTATATCTTTAGCTCCAACCTCCATCCTGAACTCCAGGACTGTTTATTCAACTCAATAGAAAACTCCACGCATTCCCACCAAGCATCAACCCACCTGCCAGCCTCTGGACTATAAACTGCCTCCCCTTCCTTTACTGCAAATGACTGCCGTGCCCCTATCTAAGTCTATCCCCTATCCTTCTGTGCTGGATCCCGAGGACATTGCTCTAGAAGTTCTCTCTTAGTGCTTCAATTCTTCTCTCTCTGTTGGATACAATAAACTACAAATATCCTGTTATATTTCCTACCTTGAAAAGAAAAAACTCACAGTCTGACATCATCTTCCAGTTCCTCTCCCATCTCCCAGCTCCATTTTACAACAGAATTCCTACACAGGGTTGTGTATACTCCCTCTCTCAATTCTTTTCCTCTCAACAGGATTTTACCCCCTGACTTCACTGCCCTGTCAAGGTTACCGTTGATCTCCACATGACTAAATCCAATGGTCAATTCTCAGCTCCACCTTACTTGACATCTTAGCAGAATTTGACATGGCTGCCACTGTCGCATTCTTGATGCACTTTCTTCCCATAATCCCCTGGTTTTCCTTCCTCCTTTTTGGTTTTTGTATTTGTTTTGTTTTTGTGGGCTTCTTTTATTTTCCCCTGGTTCCTTCTCATCATTGCTGACTTCTAAACACCGGTATGCCGTAGGGCCCAATTCTTTTTTTTTTTTAAATTTTATTTATTATTATTATTTTTTAAAAATTTTATTTTGTCAATATACAATGTGGTTGACTATCATGGCTCATTACCGAAACTTCCCTCCCTCCTCCCTCTCCCCCCTCCCACCCAACAATGTCCTTTCTGTTACGCTTGTCATGTCAACTTCAAGGAATTGTAATTGTTGTGTCTTCCCCCCCCCCCCGGTTTTTTTTTTTGTGTGTGTGTGTGTGTGAATTTATTTATTTATTTTTAGCTCCCACCAATAAGTGAGAACATGTGGTATTTCTCTTTCTGTGCCTGACTTGTTTCACTTAATATAATTCTCTCAAGGTCCATCCATGTTGTTGCAAATGGCAGTATTTCATTCGTTTTTATAGCTGAGTAGTATTCCATTGTGTAGATATACCACATTTTCTGTATCCACTCATCCGATGATGGACATTTGGGCTGGTTCCAACTCTTGGCTATTGCAAAGAGTGCTGCGATGAACATTGGGGAATAGGTATACCTTCGACTTGATGATTTTCATTCCTCTGGGTATATTCCCAGCAGTGGGATAGCTGGGTCATATGGCAGATCTATCTGCAATTGTTTGAGGAACCTCCATACCATTTTCCATAGAGGCGGCACCATTTTGCAGTCCCACCAACTATGTACGAGAGTTCCTTTTTCTCCGCAACCTCGCCAGCATTTATTGTTCAGAGTCTTTTGGATTTTAGCCATCCTAACTGGGGTGAGATGGTATCTCAGTGTAGTTTTGATTTGCATTTCCCGGATGCTGAGTGATGTTGAGCATTTTTTCATATATCTGTTGGCCATTTGTATATCTTCCTTAGAGAAATGCCTACTTAGCTCTTTTGCCCATTTTTTAATTAGGTTGCTTGTTTTTTTCTTGTAAAGTTGTTTGAGTTCCTTATATATTTTGGATATTAATCCTTTGTCAGATGTATATTTTGCAAATATTTTCTCCCACTCTGTTGGTTGTCTTTTAATTCTGTTAATTGTTTCTTTTGCTGTGCAGAAGCTCTTTAGTTTGATATAATCCTATTTGTTTATTTTTCCTTTGGTTGCCCATGCTTTTGGGGTCATATTCATGAAGTCTGTGTCTAGTCCTACTTCCTGAAGTGTTTCTCCTATATTTTCTTTAAGAAGTTTTATTGTTTCAGGGTGTATATTTAATTCTTTAATCCATTTTGAGTTGACTTTAGTGTATGGTGAAAGGTATGGGTCTAGTTTCATTCTCCTGCATATCGATATCCAGTTCTCCTAGGACCCAATTCTTGGAAGTCTTCTGTTCCTTTCTACACTGGCTCCCTAGGTGATTTCATCCATTTCACAACTTTAGATGCCACCTACATTATGATGACTCACACATTTCTATCTCTAGCTCAGACCTCTCTCCCCTGAGCTCCAGACTCTGGTGTTCAGCAACAGTCTACTCACAATCTCCACTTAGGTATATAAAGGCATATCAAACCAACACAAACAAATCGGAACTTCTGACCTTCTCCTCCTGATGCTCTTTCACCTGGAGTCTTTCAGATCTCAGTTAATGGCTTCTCTAATCTTCTAGGTGTTCAGGCTCTTTGTCTTTCACCCTACGCGTATTCAATCAGGTGTTCTTTCACGACTACACTGTGGTCCAAGCCACCATCATCTCTAGCCTGGATTATTCCAAAATGCTCCCACCTGGTTTTTGTACTACTTCTTCTACTATTGCACAACAGCAGTTAGAAGATCCAGTAAAAATGGAAGACTAATTGTGTCAGTCGTTGCTCAAAACCTCTCAATGGCATCCTACTGTGCTCAGAGTAAAAGGCCAAGTTCTTTTTTTTTTTTTTTTTTTTCTGGGTTATGGAGAGTTTATTTTTAATTTATAAAGACAGTAATAACATGATTATATTTGTATTTTAGAAATATCATTGATAACAACATGGTTGCTGACTTTAAGGGGGAAAAAACCCTAGAGTCTGCCAAATGAATTAGATGTTGGCTGGATCACCCAGAGTTCACTTGTAGAAAATGTAACACAATCACGGCATATGTCATTAATTTTATACTATGAGAGCTAAAAATAGATTTAGGGTATCACAGTAATTTATGCCCATTTAAAAAACAGACTCGTTAAATAAAGTAATGGTCCTTGTTGGAAGAAATGACACCACCTGAGAGAAAAAGAACTGACAGACTTCATAGAAAATTATAGAAATATCACATTTCAGTCAGAAATTAGTACAACATTAAGCAAATTTGAATAAAAGCAAAAGGAGAATTGTGATGGTAGAATCAAAGGTATAATAAATGCTCCACAGCAATGCATAAATTCTATAATATAATAACTATAACTATAGTAAATATAAGTAAATAAATGAAATGTATTACGTACTGCAATATTCTCCTGCTGCTTTTATTAAAAATGACAGATCTAGGTAGAACACTTTAGCTTATGAAATAGAAAGCAACTGTGACTTTTATCATTGTGAGTTATCAAAACCAGAGTGAGTGAGCGTGTATGTGTATGTGTTAGTGCACGGTAGTGTCTTGGCAAAAGTGGCTTGGACATAAAGAGAGGTGCAGTGCATAAGAGGTGATAAGATAGAAAGTAAACCTCTTTCAATACATAAGAAGAGTAAAAAAGGAAGAAAAAAAATTTCTACAGGACATTGAATTATGCGAGCAGTTTAATGGATCCTGTTTGCTCTCAGATTGATCTTATTCACCACTGTTTAGAGTGGCTGCTGTACTCATTTGACAGTTATGGGAATAATTAGGTATTTTCTTTACTGATCTGGTTTAAAATGTCACACTGCTTGAAAGTTCCTGCAGCTTGTCAGATTGTGTTAATTCTCTTCATTTTTCTAGTGAAGAGAATAGAGCAGCCCTTTCTTTTTTTTTTTTTTTTTTTTTTTTTTAAGTTTTATTTTGTCGATATACATTGTGGCTGATTATTGCTCCCCATCACCAAAACCTCCCTCCCTTCTCCCTCCCCCCCTCCCCCCCAACAATGTCAAAAGGCCAGGTTCTTACAATGCCTGCAGGGCCCACTAGGATCTGGCCTCTTATTACTTCTAACAACAACTCCTGCTACTCTTCCCTGAGTTCACTCAGCTCCAGGTGTGTTGACCTTTTTGCTCTTTCTCAAGCATGTTCCCAGGGGCTCTCCTGTCTCCACTACCATGAAAGGATGATTACAATTATCTTATTCTTGGCCATCTGCCTTTTGAATTTCCCTTTCCACTCTATCCTCCAAGTCACCGTCAAATTAATTTATTTATTTTAACTCTTTAGTCCCTCATGGCTACTTGAGTCTAAAACTTTTCAATGGGTCTCCCTCTCTCAGCTTTAGGATGAAGTCCAGACTTTGCTTGTGCTTCAGTCATTTGGCCCTTGCCTATCTCTCCAGTCTCATTTTTTTTACACTATCTGTCCTGTCCTTCCTCCCTGCATTCTCCTCTTCCCCAATAAGTTGGATTCTGCTTGAAGCATGCTGTTCTTCTATGTCTTTGTATTCATGACTGACTCCACCTAGAATGCCTTGATTAATTTAGTCAGCTGGCCTATGACATTTTCCTAGCTTTCCAAGGTAGAATTGATCTATTCCTGGTCCTTGCATTGATCACAACACTAGCGTAATCTATGACTTTATTATATTAAATGAAAGGCTTGAAAATGCTTAGCACAGTGTGAGGCATATTCTAAATGCTTGGTATTTGGTTTCTATGACAATGAGTGGTAATGATGATGGTGTTGGTGACGCTCGGTCTCCTCCTCTATACTGAGATCTTTAAGAAACAGAACTTTTGTTTTATTCATCCTCACTGCCCAGCACTGGGCTTGCCTGTCATATAAGAGGCATCCCCGAAGTCTTCTAACTTCTTAAGATGCACAAAGAAATGCATACGAAGATGCTCAAAGAAGCTCTATTTATAATAGGAAATAATAGTAACAATAATTATAATAAACAAATAATCAGAAAAGTAGAAAATCTAAACATCTGTTGAACTGGACCAAAGCACAAATCCAGGTCCAGGGACAAATTATCATTAAAACTGATGACTCAGAATCAGCGAAGATTGCTTCTTGGTTCAGCTCATTACTGACAAATCACATAAGCACCACAGGGTATGCGTTCACGGATGTAAAAGGCCACCAAACCTGTGTTTTCACAGAGGCAGATGCTAAGTTCATGACTTTTGTAGCCATCGTGGAGTGAAGAACATACCGCCTCAGAGAAAGTCCCACAATGGGCAGGCTGCCTTTTACCTGATGGCTGGTTGAGCGATCACGACAACATGCCTGGGTGTCATGGTTGAATGCTTCTATGTTTTCTTTGTTAGAACATCATCTGTTTACCCATGATTTCCATACAGAAGGCCTGCCCATGCTCACCACATTCATCAGTAGGAGCTTGAACAAACAAATAATGCTTTAATCACTATCTCAGGCAAGAGGAAGCCAGGAAAACAGAATCCACACCAACTATTTTAAGAAAATTTAATGTAAAGATTTGGCTGACTAAGTGTTTGATGAATTAAGGGCAAAGAAGGAACACTGGAGTAATGCAGAGATAGTAACTGCAGGAAGCAGCTACCACTTCTAGTGTCAGCCAACAAAGAAGAAGACAGTGTGAGAAGCTAGAAACTTGCCAGAGGACCCTGTGGAGCTAAGGCTCAGACATCAAAGGAAGGGAGCTCTCCAGCTGCTGCCAACAGCTCAGATCATCAGAGGGCTCCCATGGAGCTGGAACTCAAACCTCTTGAGGTGCTACTATTTTGTTTGTTTGCTTGTTTTTGTAAAAAAAAGGTTTTCATGTTTATTTGTAATTATAACTTACATTACTCCAACAGAGAAGCCCCATTGCTGTGTTCTAATTGTTAGCCATTACACTCTACAAAAATAAACCCAAGCTTTTACAGTAACTTAATCTCTATTTAAAGGGTTTTAGTTACCAAGGTGCTTGTTTTCAACAAAATGTCCTGTCAATCAGAAGGACCTTGCAAAAGAGACTGGCTCATTTCCAGTGGATGAGGACACCAAAGTGTTCAGCCAGAGTCCAACACCGATTCACCCGGGGCAGAGGCTGACAGGGACAGGACAGGAGAGACAGGGGGATACCACAGGGGATTGTCCTGGGCTAAGACCCCCAAACTCAATGCCTGTGGAAGCCAGGCTCCTTGCGATAGCTATGGAGCTAAATTTCAGGTTTCCTTTTCAGTACTCTTGAGTCCTTCCAATCCACCCACCCTTTTCAGCACCTAATCTTGACAATGTCTCTCTGGACATGTCAGACTAATCTGGTTCATTATACAGCATGATCTGTGGAACACCCCCTTTCCCTGCCATTGGCCTTCCCGCTCTCATGCCCATCCCTGTGCTGGTTCCAGCACCCTTCTTGAGGAGGTACCGGTTGGTACTGGTACTTTTGAAAAAGAGCAATGATCCTGGTTCTGAGAGGGTGGGAAAAAAATGGAAACTAGAGGTAATTACTACTGGAACAAACTGCTGCTGTGCTAAGTACAATAACTAATTTCAGGAAGATGCCGATAGGTGAGCAAACAGGAGCAGGTCCCTTTCCTCTTCCAACTTTCAGTATCCCTCTAGTGAACCCTATTGGCAGAACTTCACAGGAATCCAGCTGGCAAAGGAAAAACATGTTTG
Organism: Cynocephalus volans; assembly: GCF_027409185.1. Taxonomy (NCBI): domain Eukaryota; kingdom Metazoa; phylum Chordata; class Mammalia; order Dermoptera; family Cynocephalidae; genus Cynocephalus; species Cynocephalus volans. The sequence continues at coordinate 133,499,380 of NC_084464.1, forward strand.
CCTAGTCCCAGTGGTGGCATCACAAAGAAGGTGGCTGGGTGAGAGACCATTACAGCTTGCCTGTGTCCACATCGCATCACGGTGGAATGCTTCTACATTTTCTTTGTTAGAACATCATTTGTTTACCCAAGGATTAGGGTGAGTTTGGAGCTGAGGGACCAGAGCTTAATAATCAGCACATCCATAAAACTGTGCACCATACAACAGGGAAAATGGAGGATATAGAGCAATGCTTATTCACGTGGGTTAAGTTCAGAGTGCTGAGTATAAACATAGAAAATATGAAGAATATGTATAATTTACCATATATACAAATTTCAAAAACATGCAAAATAGCACTAAATAGGGACATGTACATATGTAGTAAAGTACCAAGAAGCCATGGGAACGATCCATGAAAATCTTAGGACCGTGATGTCCTGACTGTGAAGGAGACAAAGAAAGGGGGAAAATTCAATGGAGGGGAGTGGGGCACAAGAGGCTTCTGCTCTGTTCCTGATGTCTTATTGCATAAGCTGGGCAGTGGGTACGTGAGCGAGTGTGTTATGCAATCACCTATATGTTTCTGTGTGTCAGAAACATTTGCATTAATTTTTTAAAAATAACTTGGGATATGCATTTGTTTTTTCATAAGGGAATGCTTCATAAGGAAACTCCACCAGGCTTTGATATTTCTAAATCTGAGTCAGGCTCTTCCTTTTGGTCCAGTACAGCTTCCCTCCTCTCTTTAACTCCATAGGACAAAAGCTATGCATTGTCCTCTATGGAGCTACTGCTGCCCACCCCGTTTTTTGAGGTTATAATGACCAATACTAGCAGAGGAGTGGTACCAAGCCTTTAAAACAGCCCCCTCCTGAAGAAAAGCAGGAAGGCCCTTTGCATTTAGAGGTTGTGAGCAACTCACTATGTGGAATTGGATCAGGGTGATAAACAAGGAAGTGCATATGTCCAAGTGACGGTAACCCAACTCTAAGCAATTGAGTAAACAAAATGACACCCCTTGGCTCACAGAACTGGAAAGTCCAGTAGAATACTGGTTTTACCTGGCTGGATCCAGGTGCTTAAATGATGTCTTCATTGCTCACTGGCTCTGATCTCTTTTGTCCTAAACCTTGGACATAGACTCTTTCCAATTTGCCTTGAAGTTGGCTCCTAGGGGCCCCAGATTTAATCGTCTCTTGTGCCCTCACAGAAGAGAATGCTTCTCTTCCAGTTGTTCAATCGAAAGTCCCAGGGAGGACTCTCACTGACCTGTCTTCAGACATGTGCTCAGCCCTGCAGTTCTTGGGCCCAGCAAGTCTGGTCTGTGATTGGCAGACCTGGGCCATACACACACCCTGGAGCCAGGAGGCATGATCCCCAACCAAACCACATGTAATGAGTTGCCTTTGAGAAAGAAGAGGAGAGGAATCCTGGCAGAGAGAAACAACAGACACTGCAGGAAGCTATAAAAGTTTCCGATCAGCCGTAAAAAAGAATGAGATTGTACCATTTGCAGCAACGTGGATGAGACTGGAGAAAATTATTCTAAGTGAAACAACCCAGGTGCAGAAAGAGAAATACCACATGTTCTTACTTATAACTGGGAGATGAATCCATAAGTAAACAAATGAACAACAAAAAGAGACAGAGAGAAAGAAAGAAACAACAATTACAGCAACACGTTGAACTTTTGGAAAACCAAAGTGGAAAAGGGGAGGGGACGGGGAGGGAGGGGGACTAATGAGGAATTGGTCAACAGAGACAAAGAATGACTATGTATTGTAATGACGAATAAGCTAACTATACTGATCTAACCACCGCACATTCTACACAATTATCAAAAATCAGCATTGCACCCCATAGGTATGCACATTAAAAAAAAAAGTTTGAGTATAACTCCTGACTCCCTTGATCATTTTTACCTTCTTTCTGGGAGAATCAACTCAATGAAGGCAGAACAACTCTCATTTTGAAGATCCTCAGGCTCCTTAATGTCTATTGTCCTTATACCTTTTTCATTTCTTCTTACATCTTTTGTTCTTCCACTTAACTTCTTATGCTATTACTCTATCACCTTTTCCAATACATCTGGATTCCTTCCAAATCAGTGATATGTTTATGAGGCACAAGTTGGGACTTTACAATAAGGCACATGTCTGACCTCCAACTACATGCTTCCTACTTCTTTTTTTGTATGGTTGATAGTATGTTCATATTACACGTCTCCCAGCAGGAGTGATTGTAACAATTTCTTACATGTCATCTCCAAATGACAATGCTCTCACTAATTCACCAATAATACTCCACATATCACTAAGATGCTTAAATTTAAATCGATCCATGGTCATATTGGAGGTGTGATCTGAACAATAAAAGATTTTTATTTCACCCAGTAGGATCTACAGAATTATCATGTCCCAAATACAGAGCCAACACCCATTCTGGGCAGTGCCTCTTTTTCTCTGTTCTTAGCCATTTTTTCAGTTCATTCAAGCACTATTTTTCCAGACACTGAGCTATACATTAGAAATACATCAAAGATGAGTAAACATGATTTCTGTCCTGAAGAAGCTCAGTTTAGTGGTAAATATATCAAATGTGATGATTTTTCCAAGAATGAAGTGTAAGGGCTCCTCAGGGCACAAAAGCAGCTGTTTTCCACTTGTCTGTAGGCAGTATTGTTTCTTAGATGCATGCCGGGGTTTTGAGTCAGTTGGGATGAGGTCAAATAATAAGTTAGTAAGTAGTTCTCTACTTATTGGTTGTTTTGACCTTCGAGAACTCATTGATCCCTGAACTTTAGTGTCCTTGTCTGTAAAATAAGGTTACTAATACCAATGCCATGAGGGTTGTAAGAATTTATAATGGATATAAATTCTTGTAGAAATAAAATATTTTAGGTTTTTCTTTAAAATATACCATTTCCTATATTTTAAATTAAATCTTAGATTTCTTTAGCTCTGCCTTTTCTGATTCAGTTCTAGCAAATGGAACCTTATCTGTAACCGTGAAGTTGCTATTGTCAACCTCTTAATTATAGGTAAGGGCAGGCTAAATACAGGTGAATAAAGTGATGAAAACCCTAACAACAAAACCATTGAAATATATCTACTAAGGTAGGATGCCAAAAACATTGCAAGTAAAATCCTGTTCGATAATTGGTAACCAGGGAGTGTCCTCATAAAGTTGTCTATGAAAACACCCATTTAAGCCTTCTGGACTTCAGATATGTCTGTTATGTCTTCTTTTAACATATAAACACTTTTTGGCTCACTAGCCATCATGGATAACTATATTTGAAATTTGTACTTCTAATTCTAAAAGACATATAAAGTTATCATTTTTCTTTATCATAAAAAAGAGTATTGTTCTCCTTTTCTGCCTCTTTTTTCTTTGTTCATAAATGGTAAAAAAAAAAAAAAAAAAAAATCAGTGACTCTGCTAGGGACCTTATCATCAAACAATGCATATGAGTCTTATAATTAGCAATTTCCCAGAATGTTTTCATTATTTATTAATTATGATATCAAAAATTTCAATTATAATGTATAATAACCTTAGTATAAGAAATCCTGAGTCTCCAGCTAATGGACTGAAATTCAAGAGTTCAGTAGGAATAGATGAAGGGTACAGTATTTTGGAAAAAATTAACTTTTGGAGATGCAAAATGAGAAGTGCATAGAGGAGCAGAAAAGCAAAGGCTTATAACTGATCAAAGCTGTCACCAGGGTTGTTCAATTCACATTTACATAAAATAAATGTAATAAATGTGTTCAATTTACCTTTACATAAAATAAGATGTCATAAGACTCTTAAAAACAAGTACATTGAAATTGTCCATTTCACCCTCACTATTTTTCTCTTTTGACTTATCTTCAAGTGGCCTGAAAATTTTCTAAGAAGATGTTGAAATATCTTCTTTCCCATTCCAAGTACTTTCTGTCTCCAGCTGCATGCTCAAGAAATCCTCCATGGTTGTCACTGTTTCTACATCCAATTGTCTTTGCAGGAATGCCTTTATTAGAAGTAGCTGCGGTCGACTGAGAGTGCATGCATGTGTGTGTGTATGTGTGTGTGTGTGATAACCATATTTACCTAAGCAGACATCCACCTTCGAGTTTCTTTTAGAATATTATCATCTGTCTAGGAGAGATTGTCAGAATAAACAGAATTTAGGAAAGAGGTCAAAAAGAAAGAATGTCACTGGAAATCACATGTGTAGACAAAATGAGCTAATACCACGAGAACAGGTCAAAATGCAAAGAAAGAATAAGAGCAGAAAGTAGGGGCAGTGGTAATTTCAGGGTAGGCTGTGAGTATATTACAGATAATATCTAGAGCATTGTTTACTGCCTCCAGAGAGAACCACAGGGGATGTGAGAACTAACACAAAATTTGAAAGTGAGACAAAAAATGGTTGGTTATCGGTGAAACCGGACTTTGACGTTAGACTAAAAACTAGAGAGCTTTTCCCTCAGATGCATTTCCCTAAATTAAGACCAAATCAGACTATGCTTAGGTTGTCTGGTAAAATAAAATTTGCATGTGAAACAACTGTGGACAGATGGGTTAAAATGTTGCGGTGCAAGCAATTTTACAATTGAGCCTAAGTGCTCTTTATTTCCTTTGGAACTTGATGCTTTCATTTTTTGTTTTTTAATGAATTGAGGCTCAGCTGAAAGCTCTAAGCTTGAATCAAAGGAAAAACTGTCCCTTAGATTCTTTTAGAAGCTCCTTCCTTGTACCTTACTCAAACCAATGGGTTTAAGGTCAGCTGCAGACTTCCAGTCAACACCTAAACTTCTGCAAGTGAAACATCATTGCTCAAGAGTCTCAACAGGAACAGCAAAACAACTACACAACATCTGACTTCCTCAAACAAAACTCAGCAAATCTGAAATGTTCCATATTTTATGAAAAGACAGAAGAACACACATTTTGGTGATTATGTTATTTGGACTATATATATAGATGTATATTCATCACAGCTTTAAAATTATGATCTTTGATGTTTCAATGTTGGACACAGGAAACACATATGTGCCGGAGACCAGCTCCAGTCGAGTTGGGGGTCCTTGAAAAAGGGATGAGGAGACGGCAAAAATAGCAAACACAGGCAGAGACCTCGGTTCCTTTGAAGCACGTTCTCACCCTGCGGGCTGTCAGCGCTGTCGCAGCCAAAGCAGCTAAAGCAGCTGAAGCAGCCTTCAGACTGAAAACAGCATTTTTATTTGTTACACAACACGGGGGGCTTAATGTGGGCATTTTAACTACATAAACCTTTAAAATTATTAAACCAATAGTTAAACGGAAACTTTTCTTAAAATTACGTCAATTCTCATAAAACTAATAATCCACAAGGTTAAATAAAACTCGGTGGTCAGCCAGTTCTTTCTGGTGATTGTATCTGTTGTGGTCAATTAGTCCGTGACTCGCTGTTCTTGACGTTTCTCACCATTTTGTTTCTTTTCTTCTTGCCCTCGTATTAACCTTAAACTTATTACTACCAGCAAGCATAAATTATATGTCTGACTCAAAATTGAGACGGCAGCGATTGCGGTTTCAAAATGTTAAACAAACCTTATATATATTTTTAACTTTGATTTAATGATTCTCATATTTCTATAGGCATGAACCTATTGTTCATTTGGAAAAGGAATAAAGGATATTTGAACAGCTTTATCATGCATGTACTTAATATAGTGGCTGTGTGGCCCAATGTAAAGTGTCAAAGTGCACAGCACCATCTCTCACAAAACCAGGTGCATTCTAAATTCTATCTATAATCTTTATTTTTAGGAGGGAAAGTTGTGCATCCCAATATCTTACTAAGATGTTTTTATTTAACTTAGGACACCAATGAGTAACAGGGTTTCTACGCATACTTTCTCATAAACTTAATTTTTTCTATAGTATCTTTTTCCATTAATTCCAACCATTCTCTTACCATTAATGTAATCCCCTGTAAATGACGTTTGCCAACTTAAGTCATATTTAGGACGGCCCCTAGGAGGGTACCAAATTTTTCCTTTTCCCATTTTATAATCCTTATAACCATTTACCCAGATGGTGGGTAGAGGATGGGGATTTCTATTGTTTATTAATTTCTTTGGTAAAAACAATTGCTCATGGCTATTCATAAGGTGTTTTTAAAATATCCGTTGGTGTAATAAATTGACTCGAAAGGGACAATTTGGAATTGTTCAATCTTCCCGGATCTTTTGTGGGATAATCTAATTTTATGACAACAACTGTTTGTGTGTCCTTTTTTGCATCTTTTGGAAGCTCAGGAAACTGCCACGCTGACCAAAACATCAAAAGAGAAAGCAAAAGCAGCACCACTATACCAAGGCGGAGATCTTTACAGTGAAAGCAAGTGCTGGTAGCCGTGGCCCTGCCAGCAGCTCTCCCTCCGGGGCCTTGCCAACTTGGAAAGGGCAGCCCAAGCTATTCTTTTCAAGACCCCGCCTTGGCATGGACCACGCCACATATGCTCTTCTCAAAATTAAACACAAAACATGTTTCACTTCCATATTCCTTCTCTTAATAGTTCCACTAGATTATAGAAGTAGTCTTAATTTCTCGTGCATTTTAGTAGAATATTCAAATTGAATCCATAAGTAGATTTATGACAATATATAAAAACAAAACCTAAATGCCTCAATTGTGATTTTTTAATGTAAGAATGTTAGACTTAAGGCTGGCTGGTTAGCTCAGTTGGGTAGAGCATGGTGCTGATAACACCAAGGTCAAGCATTTGCACCCCCATAATGTACAGCCACACACACACACACACACACACACACACACACACACACACACACACAAGTTGGACTTACAAATAATTTTGGAGATAAAAATCAGAAAAAAAATCTGAAAATTAGAAGTCATCTTTTTAATTTTAGTAATATCTGTAGTAAATGATCACTAGCAGATGCACTATTATACTTCAAGTAGTATGGTATATATGTGTCTTGAAAAAAGTAGACTGCCTGATATTGAAAATAGTATTACCATTAACAGTCATAGTCTTTGAGTTATGGGATTTGTGCCTGTTAAATCATACCATAGTCTTCCAGTGGGGCTATGAATGCACTGGGCCAGGTCTTTTTCAATATAAATGTGGAATATATATCATTTCTTCTAGCACATCTCCAAACAACTTTCATTGTTAAGATAAATTTCAACATTGCCATCTGATTAGAAAGCAAAATTTCACCTAATCATTAGCACAGAAAACTAGGTGAGTTCAAATTGTCTTTAATGTGAAAGGAAATTCAGTCATAAACTTCTCAATTTCCATCATCACTGTTCTCTTCATGGGCATGGCTATTTTTACAATGGCCCTGCAACTCCTCACTTTCTGTCTTCTCACACAAAAAAGCACACATGAGGTCTTACAGCAGATAAAGCTGGAGCTGGGGTTTGATTCTCATTTATCTTACTTGTACACCCATGCTCTTTCCATTACACTACACTGCAACATTTCAGAGTAGCCAAAAAAAGGACAAAATTACTATACTACTTTGAAATAATCCTTGATGAGAAAAATATGTATTTAGGAATCATCAGTCTATACTACTGAGATAGCTCTTCAAAGTTTCTTAGTAAACTTGGGAACCTGATAAACATATTTAGCAAAATATATGATACAAAAATGAATGTGATAAAGAGATGTCTTATACCATTACAACATTTTGCCAAGTTACAACCATTAATAATGTGGATATTAGTAGGTAAGTTACTGCTGAATTGCTGGTCCCACATGACTTGTAAAACGAGTCCTTTGTGTACCACCTCCCAAACAGTGACACTGTTAGAATAGGCCCAGATGGTCCATTTTTGTTTACCAAACGCCCATCTTTTATCACCTAAAGAAAAGAAGGGAAAAGTACAGTCAGCTTTATTAAAATATACATTGCAAGCAAACTAATGATTTTGAAACCATCCCAGATATAAAGGTTGATCAAATTGCTCCTGCTTGGGGAGGGAGGAATAGGCTTGGCAGGTTATTTTATATTTAATGAAAATTAGAGCAATTCAAGAGGGCCCAAAATTTGAGTTTTAGCAGTTGAATGTAACTGTTAATGAAAAGTCAAAATCATCAGGAATTAGAGAGGTATATATCACACTCTTCCCTCAAGAAGCTTCAAAGTTAGTTGTGAAACTGAGCAGATTCTAAACATGAAGAGAGAAATCAGTATATTAGTATATTAGAGAGGGAAACAGATATGTGCTTCGGAGGTCTGAGAAGGGACAAGCTGGTCTACTTCCCAGAATGGGACAAAACATGCCATAGAAGGAGCAGTTAGTCATTTCTTCCTGGAGCTGCATGGCAGATGACATTGTGGGAAGTGGAAATCAAAGCAGCAAAGACTCATTCTGAGGCAGAAGTGCCTGTGACAAGTATAGGCAACCTGTTTTCTCACTCCAAGTTGGTTAGAGCCAGTGGTATGCTGGAGCCAGTGGTGTACGGACTCATGAGAACAGGTATTAAACTTCCAGGAACTTTGGCAGCTGGTTGTTAAACAGAGCCATCCTTGAAATTGATTGTGATAGGAATGTTTACTCCACAAAAATTGGCATATGCCACAAACCAGAGCTTTTTCTTTTCTTTCTCAGAAAAGAGAGCGGGTTGTTAAAATTTACAGCACACCACTGGCTAGAGTTGACGACTAATGAAGAAGCGAATAAGCCCTATGATCAGAGGAAGGTGGGGCTCAGATTCTGAACGCCTTAAATGACCAGCTCTATCCTGAAACCACAGAGGATTCTCTGTAAGGTAGTATTGTATACAACGCAGTTGAACAAGAATAGAAGGAAACACAGACAGATGGACAATAGATAGAATGAGAATAAAAGAAAATGAACCCATTAATAGATCTGCAACATAAGCAGCACCACTTTAGACAAGCCCAACTACAAAATGGCCCCGCCCTCCCTCCCCTTTATGAGAAGCCTCCTGACTTAAACAGAAACCCCTTTTGCTTCCGCAAGGATGCAGTTCTCCACCCGGATCCACATTAGCATCATGACCCTCCTTGATGGTATCAGCCAGTCCTTGGCGCACTATATAAGCTCTACCACCCCCACACCTGGTGCTGTCCCCTTTTCAGGGCAGCCCTGGGCTGCCTGCTACTTTGAGTACAGTTCAGCAGATTTTTTTCCTTTAATAAAGCTTGAATGGTACCCAGCATCTCGGTTCACTTTCTTTCACCCATCTGTTGTGGAAACGACAGTATGGGTAGACTGTATGGGTAGTGAAGAAATTGGAAATTGGGCAAACAGATACTTTATAATTAGAAGAACAAAATAACTAAATACCCTAAAGGATAACTGTGCTTCACTGTTCACAGAGTGTCTTCATGTGAATTAGCATATTTCATTGTCATCAAAATAACCAGTAAGGTGTTCTCTCCATTTTGCAGCTAAGTTAATCAATCTTAAATAATAGGTTAGTCCTCTCTTTTATCTAGAAAATTCAGACATTATGTAACTTTCCCAAGGTCACATAACTAGTTAATTGCAGAAACCAGACTCTGCCAGGGGTTCTGATGATGCCCAAGGTGCTAAAGCAAGACCTTTCCATATTTGGGGGCATGGTCAGTAACACTCTGCCCTTTTAGAATAAAGCTAGGTGGTCAAGGGGAAAGGGTACACAATTAAGTGTGTTGAAATCTCTGCAACAGTGATTCTCTAAGACAATGTGTAAATATTTGCAGAACTGGGGAAATACTCAAGAAGACATTGTGAGCACAACTGATATAAAAACTTGTCATCTACAATATTTTAAATGGTCTTTCTAAAAATAATATGTTAACAGAGGTCAAGGTCTCTAGAAAAGAAGAACTAAAAAAATCAAGAATCGGTCACTGTTTATTTGGCCCTTTTTGAGGAAGGTAGGTGCCTTAATTCTAGATGGTCTTTAGGTCAGCAGCTCTAAAGAAGGGAAACACATTGCCTCAGGCTACTGTGGCTTCCTGGAAATCATTTCTGTGAATGCCCAACCCCATTTGTTTTAATTCTGTACTCACAAAACAAACTTCAGATCCATAGTTTGGACTTGAGAACATTTGCCAATGGAGAGCCTTCTTGAGAGGACAGTTCATTATTCTCCAGCTAAGTAAATCTATTTTAAAAAATAATATGTTGATCTTCTTTTGTGAGTTCCATTCCTTAGAACCTGATGAACTTCAGGGAAAGTCACGCCATAGAGAATCTACACTTGTGAAGTGAAAACCAGCATGCTGACCTCCCTCTAAGGAATTGCTATACCAAAGACCCTGCCTGCAGGCAGCCAAATGCCTCTTTGATATCTTTTTGGTGTAACACAATCTATCTCATTTTCTAAGAGGAAATATCTATTTTCTCTTTCTGCAAATGAGCAGATGAGACAAGATTCAAATGATAATTAATACAGTAAGAGCCTAATTTAAAGGATAGGGCTATCCCTACTTTCTCTCCTTTCTTCCACTTAAGAATAAAAGGCCAGTGCCCTCAGAAGGGTGACAGCATGACAAGTTCTGAGAAATGATAAGAGTTGGGACCTACAAATACGATACAGTTAAGCACTTACACATTTACTCTCTTGTATCATCCTCTAACTTTTCCCAACTGCCCGAAACCATTTGGGATGAAAATTTTAAAATAAAAAAAGAAGGTAGCTATGGACTAATTTCATTATGCTCTCCAACTGCTCACAAACTATCACCATCTAACTTCTTCAAATACTGATGTGGCTCAGAGTGACAGTAAAATGGCATTTCTGGCTTTAGACCTTTAGTGCTCAGTCCAATTCTGGAACAATTCTTCAAAGAGATAGATTTTTATGAGTATGTGATATGGGAAAGTGTCCAAGTAGAATCTTGAAAATCTGACTTTGTGTGCAGTTTAAATGGGGGCTTACAGGGTACCTTTCACCTATACTGCCAGCTCCTGCTCCTTCCTGAGTGTACCTGTGTGGCTCTGCTTTCCCTTCCCTCATTTCCTTGAAGTGAACCCAGATACTTTCAATTCATCTATGCTTATTTATGACAGTCCAGGCACATTTTAACTTCTGGATTTTAGCTCCAGGCTCCTCACTTCAGATCTGATCTTGATTTTCTGTACTTGGCAGTGAAGCTTGTATTCCAGACTCAATTAGTTTGTGAGATTCTACCGAACTGGGCTCTGTGGTGGCCAAGCTCTCCTGTTCTCTGGGTTTCTCAGCCTGAAGGGTGCACCATATGTTAAACTGTCAGTTTCACAGATTAAATATTTTTATAAATATGATATATTCCAATCAGCAGACACAGATGACCATAAGCAATCTGCAATCTTGAAGATTTCCTTGCTTGATGCCTTGGATGAGTTAACTTAGATCCTATTTTCCTTTTACAGAACATGCAATGATTTTATCCTAGTTACTGAAATCCTGCCTCTGTTTGCTACAACTCAGAGAAAACATTAACATTTAAACCAGTGGAGTATGTGTATGCACGTGTGCACGTGTCAGGTACTACTAGCAGATATAAACCTGCAGAGTCATAACACTAATTTGAGACTAGCTTAATGTGTGAATTAATTGGTTATAGTCACTATAATTTGTGAAGTAAATATCTGATTTTCTGTCTACATCCACATGTGACAAAAGGAAATCAAAAATCTATAAACAAACATTCTTCAATGAATGGGGCCTTGGGCTCATAGGTTTTAGGTATGTTATTGTGTTATTCCAATGAAGTGTCATCATTTTAGAATTAGTTGCTATACATTACAAAAATAGCCACAAAATTTCCCCCTCCTTTATCCGTGCCCTTTTGCAATATGATTTTACAGCTCTTCCCATGGAGAGATCTGCATTGATTATTTTTCTACCGCTTGACTCTACATTGCTCATGAGGCTTACTGTGTTCCATGAGACATTTGCAAACATGATGCAAGCAGAAACTTGAAAAGAACATGCCCATTGTGGCTTTTCCTCTTGATGCTCTTGACCTCACTCAACTAACACATGAACAAGGCCAGATTTGCTGAAAGATGAGAGAACACCCGGAGAGATGGCTCCAATCATCCCAGCTGTCCAAGACAAGACAGCCCCAACCAACACACTATCTAAAGACAGACACAATGAGTGCAGCCAACATTAACTGAGCCCACTCAGAGCACAAAAACAGCCCAACTACACCCACTTCAAGTTGCCAACCCACAAAATCAGGGCTAAATAAATGGCTATTGTTTAAAGCCATTAAGTTTGAGGAAGTTTGTTATCTGCAGAAGTATGGATACCATTGCTATAGCCTGTTTTACTTGGCTTCAGAGAACACATAAAATGAAAATACTCTTAAAATCCTCTTACTTCAAATTTTCCAGGTGACAGATGAATTTTAGTAAGTAGCACTTCAGGAAAAACATATTCTGTCCCAAATGTGCCACTGAGGGAGAACATTTCAAATCTTGTAGAAGCAGTTTCTACTGGCCGTCCACAAGTTGTCAAATTAGTAGTTTTGCACTTCAGCATTGTGCATACCTGTGTGGGACAGATACAGATAAAATACAACACCTTACATCTAAGTTACTTTTATTAGAACCGTCGACTTAATTTTTTAACCATACCGAGGCAAAATTTTCTTTCTCTGTAAAGGAATTTGGATCATTTTTCTTATAATTACGTGGTTTATTGGAACTGGCAAGTGATTTGAGAACCAATCCATTTCCTGGATACAAATGGATTGAAAGAAAGAAGTCGGTTTAGAATTAGGCTCAAACCATTAGTTTGGTATGTCAGATGATGGCATCGAGCCCAAGGAAGGGGAGGTCTTTGGGCAACAGGAGTACTAAAGCTGAAAAGATAATTAAAAGTTTGACCACCCCTGCACCACACCTCTTTTTTTCGTATTCTTTTCTTTAGAAGAAGACAGTGGGACATGGAATATAATAAGAAAATACAAATTTATAGCCAACACTCTATAAAAAGTTTGCATCTTTAAAATTTGTTATTTGAAGGTAATAAAAAGACTAGTGCATCTGATTAGAAGAGAAACTACGACAAAATGGTATTCTTATTCATTGTTCACGTGACAAGTGAAAATAAGACTGTTTATATTCAGGTAAGTCGTCAAATGTCGTCAAGTAAGATTCCTTCTTGAAGTTCACCACAATATGCAAAGTAGTTCATCAGTCAAATAGAAAGTCATCATGGTCTGGTTAACAATTTTTTTTAGATGTGCTCAAAGCGAGCAATCAAATTAGACTTAATTCTCATTGCAAATAACTTATTAACCCCAGTGGGGTGTGTGTGTTTGTGTGTGATACTGTCAATGCATGCAGTCATGCCAAGAAAAGCACTTGGTTTCCTGGAATAAATATGAAAAGTTAACCTGGAATGTTCTGACACCTAAACACTCCCTTTCACTTGAGCTGAGATTACCTGCCAATACTCTCTTCTCCTTCGGCCATGCAATCCTGTAAAAGCTCCTAGAACATACACTTCATTCTCTTCTTGTTTTAACATTCTGTAGCTTAAATGACAACAGAGCTCTTTTTGACAGACTGTAAGATTTCCTGCATATTCAGCAAGTTCTGTGAAGTTGAACCCATCCCGGGAAATAAATCCCCCGAAAGTGTTTTTCTGTACTGGGAATGGTTTGATGGCCGTAGCGTAGGCACTCCAGTTCATGGTTGTTGAGTCAGCAGAAGAGACTCGGGGATGTGAATCGACCTCCGAAAAGAGGAGCTTTCCCAACTCAGTTTCCATGTCATAATGGTAAACTTTAGGAGAGCTTGGTGCATAGATACCACTCCCTGTGAATGGAAGACAAGTCTTTTTAAAACAACAACACAAAAAACCCATACTGCCAATTTCCCCACCAGAATTGGTCATGTGATCATGTTACCATATTAGTCACAATGAGAAAGCAAACAGGCTTCTAGTTATACAGCACACCTAACTTCTTCTCTTATTCTCTGTTGGAAGAGATTAAAACAGATGTTCAATTGTCTCATTTCAAATAAACGTTGAACATATAGCATTATTTATTAGCATTATGGAAAATTAAGCCAAATATAAAAATCTTTGTATTCAGGAGACCCTGAAAGGCAAGGAAAGGTAATGAAAAATTCTCTTCTGTTTTCCCACTGTGGTTATTTTCAAATATGAACAAAAAATTTTCAGTACCCCTCTCTTCAATAAGTGGATCTAATCACTGTCCCCCTTAAGAGTGTGCTCTGGACTTAATGACTCAGTTTTTTTTTTTTTTTTGGTGGCTGGCCAGTAAGGGGACCTCAACCCATGACCTTGGTGTTATAAGGTGCATTCAAGCCAACTGAGCTAACAGGTTAGCCCAACTTTTTTTTTTTTTATTGACTCATTTCTAATGAATAGAACATGGTAGAAATAAGTGATGGTGGTGACTAGATATAAACAGCAATGTGGCTTTCTCTCTCTGTCTCTCATCACTTAATCTGGGGGAAATCAGCTGCCATGTCATGAGACTACGTCATGTAGCACTAACGAGAGAAAAGTGGCAAGGAATGGAGGCCTCCTGCCAACAGCCACTGAGGAACTGAGGGCTCCTGCCGATAGCCATGTGAGTGAGCGATCCTGGAAGCAGACTCACCAGCCCAGTCAAGCCTTCGGGTGACTGCTAGCCCAGCCAACAATCTGATGCAAACTGAAGAGACAGTCTGAGCCAGAACCACCAACTAAGCTGTTCCCAATTTCCTGACCAACAAACTGCTAGATAATAAATTTTTGTTGTTTCAAGACACATGTACTTTTAACTTTAAGGGTAATTTACCATACAGCAGCAAATAAAGAATACACTTTTCTGCCTTTGCCAGTTTAGAGCATATCTCTGCTTAGTTCCCTGCTTGGCCAGTTACTAGCTGGGTAGGTAGCTTTTGGCAAGTTACTTGTATTCTCTGTCTCTCAGTTTTCTAATCTGTAAGTTGGGATGTTAATACCCACCACACAGAGCTATTCTAATAATTAAATGAAGTAATACACATAAAGGATTTAGCACAACCTAGCTATTATAATCAAGCATTAGCTTTTCTTTTTTTGTGAAAGAATGTCAAACATAGTGAGGACTCTAAACAAAAAAGCAAAAAATTAAGACAGGTCATATCTGAAGTATTAGTTTTCCTGTATTTAGAAGTACAAGCTGTAAACCTCATGTGGTCATGAATTACCTGTCATGTTTTTCCTGATATGATGTATGTTGGCCACAAGAAGATTAACTCCCATTCCCATTGCCCAAGCCGAATGGAATTCAATAGCTGTCAAAAGAGGCAAAACATTCATCCAAGCTGTGGGAAACAGTATGGTGTCCACGTGGAAATCCTTCACCAGAGTAACAGCAGGATCATGGAAGAGTATATCAAAGCATGTGAAAATGCCAAACCTTCCAAAGGTGGTGTTGAAAGTTACCAACTCCAGCTTTTCAGGGACATCAAACTGAGGCTCATGGTAGAGGTGATACTACAATAAATACATAGAATAAAAGTAGTAAAGGCTGGTTTATTGAAGAGATAACTAGTAAAAACCCTCCAAAGTTAGTAACAGATTTGGCTCTGGTCAATGGCAAGAAATCTAGAAAGTGAATGGATCTGGCAATGGTAAATCAATTTCCAAGGAATCTGTGGAGGAATAAGCAACATATGTTCATAGCATCTCACTGTCTTCTCTTCTCTCTCTCTCTTTCTATCTCTCTCCCCCTGACCAATTAAGAGCTAAATACCTCCCTATAAACCCCAAAGACTATGAGCTTCTTTAAAGCTGAATACATGCATTATTCTTCTTTGAATCCCTGATATCTAGAAACATAGTAGGTGCTAAATAAATATTTGTGAGTCAGATAAGAGATGCCACCTCCCTCTTTATAATGTCCCATCCAAAGTAATCTCCAGGGACTCTTTTACCCAGCTTTCAAAATCACTGTTAAAAAGAATGTTTTATTTAATTTTCCCTGATTCTTTCCAGGTAAACTTGAAAAACTAACTTAGTCTAATATAATAATCAGGGTCAACAGTTGATAAAATGGTCTGTCACATAGGGAATGCAGAGGGTTGGGAAAGAGACTCTTAAAACCTCTCTAAATTTATTTTCTGTCTAAAAATATAAAAGAAATTGAACTTTACTAGCATTTTAAGAATTGATAAATGAAGCAACAAAGGTACTCTTATTAGGTCCATATGTCAGAGGTCATGGGTCATGAATGGTCCCTGAGGTACCCTGAGGGATGAGTGAGAGCCCTTGAACATAGAATGACAGCAGGCTCCTCACTGGCTTGTCCACATTCAGTGCATACCACCATCCTGCAGTGTACTTGGACGTGGTTATGTGGATTGCCCAACAATGCCACCCCTGTTAACTAAATTAGCTTTTACAGAATGCAACAGCTTAAAACAATTCTTGAAAGGAAAATGCATTGAAAGATAATACTAATAATACAAACAGTCTCCCAAACAAGAAAATGGAAGACCTGATATTTCTGTTCCCAGTATGATATACATTTTGAGGAGAAAATGAAGGTTCAATTACATACAAAAAGTTCTCAAAACCCACAAATTTTTTTTAAAAAAATTGTTTTGAATTTTTGTATTTATTTATAAATACACAAATTTTTAAATATGCATATATTGAGGACTCGTGTTAAAAAATGTCTCCACTAGGGGTATGTAGTCAAAATCATTTGGAAGCCATTGGTTTAATATCCCTCCTCTTAATTAATATTTATATTTTAACTGGGACTTGTAGGAGATAATTTCTCTACTCAAAACTTGCTTGGCCACATAGGGCCGGCCCGTGGCTCACTTGGGAGAGTGTGGTGCTGTCAACATCCAGTAAAAATATGCTTGGCCACAATTTAAAATGCTTCAAAAAAGCATGGGAAGGACAAGGAACATTCATACAGCCTGTACATCACATATCTATTTAAAAGGCCAACCTCTCTCTCCACCCAGTTTGGTATAAAATTAGACTGAAGGGTTATTTCACTCTTTTTTCATTTCAGAGTTCAAAGTAAAAAGTTTATGATTTGACCTTAAATCTACAAAAGGGTAATTAAATCAACTAGGGTATATAAGATATACCTTATTGATTTGATAGAAAATTAACTTATGTGAAACCAATTTATACAATTTTAAAATGTCTTTATACCATTTCAGCACTAAATGGCATCCACATTACAGTCACCTTAGTATACTTTGCATCAATATTAATGTATACAATGTATTCATATATACAAAAAAATATATCTCTAGTAACCACAGCTTGTAACTAGAGATGGAAAAGGGGAAGGGGAGAGAGAGGGGGACTAATGAGGAATTGGTCAATGGACACAAAGAATGCGTATTGTAATGATGAATAAGCTAACTATCCTGATCTAACCACCACACATTCTACACAGTTACTGAAAATCAACGTTGTACCCCACATGTATGTATAATCAATTATCTAAAAATAAAAATAAAATAAATAAAACCTGAAAAAAAAAGAAAGAACATTCACATGGAAAAATTGTCAAACAAGCATAGCCAGAAGCATACTTAATAAAGAGCGCTATGGGATACTATTTGTCCTACTAAATTAAAGCACATCCCCCCACACAAAAATTATCTCAATTCTGGACCATTACAACACTTTTCTAACAGTCTCTGTCTACAATTTTCCAGATTAGTTTTTCTCTAAAATGTCATTTTCTTCATTGCTCGTGTTCACAAAAAAATCTCTAATAAATCATATTATACAGCGAATAAAGCTCAAACTCCTAACCACAGCATTCACTTCTCTCATGTCAGGCTCCTTTTTACATACCCTCCCTCTCTCTTACCTTATGGTAACGTGCCACCAGTTTTCCCTCTGTATCATATACCACATTGGTATTGTATTGATAATAGCCATTAGAAGGACATGCGGAGTCATGGGAACTGCATAGCTTTTTGTCCCCAATATTCGCCAAGACATAGATAGAGTTGTTCTTGGCCAGGCAGCTGAGTCTTGTTTGTATTGGCGTGCGGCCAAATCTAAATCAAATTTTAATTAAGACATGTCAGTTTTAACCAGTATTTTAGTCACTTCATACAGAGACAATAACAACAGTAGGAGCCTAAGTGTAACTGAAGTTAATCTAAAAACTACTCATAAAAGAATCATATTTAAAAAGCCACAGATTATACTTAAACTTGATGAATATTTTCTACACCATATCTTTTGCTCCAGCGATTCATTATTCAGTCTCCTGCATCGTCAATTGTCTTGTCTCTAATGGATTGTTCCATCAACACAAAATATGCTCTACTACCTCTATATTTCAGAAAATTAAAATAAAAACCTCTCTTGACCCTTTATACCCTTCCAAATAACGCTTCAGTTCTCAGCTCCCATCTTATGGTAAAATTCCTTGGAAGAGGTGATCATCTTTCTGTCCCCAGCTTCTCCTCTCCCATTCTCTTTCGAATCACTCCAATGAACTTTCATCTCTATCATCCCGACTGTGACGAACGCCAACAATGACCTTCACATCTTACCTGACCTCATCTTACTTGACTCGTCTGCAGCAGTTGGCACAGTTAATGACACCCTCCTCCTGGAAACACTGCACTCCTTACTGGACCCACCCTCTCATGCTCCTACTCATTGGTTGCTTTTCTGTTTCCTTTGCTGGTTCCTTCTCATCTCCCAGGAGTCTAAGATTGGAATTTCCCAGAGCTCAAGCCTTATGCCTATTCTCTTCTTTAACTCACTCCATAGGTGAACTCATCATGGTATTAAAAACCAATTATATGCTGACTCCTGATTTTCTATCTTTCAACCTAACCTTGTCCTTTCATGCCAGACTTGTATATTTAACTGCCAGGTTGACATCTCCATCTGAATGTCTAAGGGGCAGCACAAACTTAAGATGCACAAAATTGAATTCCTGATTTCCATCCCAGACATACTGTTTCTTCAGTGCGATCTGCATCTGTAAAGGGCAATCCCATTCCCCGCGTTGAATTAACCATAACTGTATTGGGTGATGATGCAAAGTTTGTTACTTGCATTCTGGCGTTATGAAAGAGGTGTTTGCTAACCACATAGAATAAACCCTTTCCCCAACCTTCACTAGTTTCCATAGCTACTGTGACCTTTCACTCTTTCACAAATTGCAACACGTTATTTTTAACAGAAAATGCAGAACTCAATCCTGCCGTGAGATGAAAAACAACTCTCAAAACTTCTATATAGAAAAACTGTCCAGCCATTTGCCTCTCATCTTGCACAAAAGAAAGTGTCTCCCAAACCCCATAAGAGCATTAACTTAGAACAGGAAAGATGGGAAGATGGACATGTCCATCGTCATGTAAACGGGTAGTCTACTCTGAGTGCACTCAATCTCTCTAGAGCTATGAAAAGCCATTTCCTGATACCCTTCTATAAACTGCAGAATCATCAGGAGTGCCTTTAAAAAGTGTGGTATCTATCATCCTCCAGCAAGAACATAACAAAAGAATGTTTACTAAACTTAATTTGAGGTAAAAGAGTGAGAGAAAGGGTGAGAAGATAAAAGAGTGAACAATGAGAGAGAAAAAGATTGTGAAAGAGTGAGAGAACTATCACTGCAATAGAGAAGTGTGTAGTCTGTACCTAAACAAATCATCTTCAAGTCCTAATAGACAGTAGGATTTAT
The DNA here is from genome assembly GCF_027409185.1 of Cynocephalus volans. Taxonomy (NCBI): domain Eukaryota; kingdom Metazoa; phylum Chordata; class Mammalia; order Dermoptera; family Cynocephalidae; genus Cynocephalus; species Cynocephalus volans. Next base: position 133,519,014 of record NC_084464.1, read on the forward strand.
AAATTCAGTATTTACTTATGTATATTAAATATTTTATATTAGAAGTTAACCTTTTCCTGGGAAAATTAACTTTATGAGACTAGGAAAATGCAGTTTCAAAGCATAAGGTCTTATGATTCACTAGAAAGTACACAGTGAGGTCTTTGTGCCTGAGAAGCAAACTCTGGGGCAAAGAGACTCTATGAAATTGAAATATGGTCCCTTCAACAGAGACCTTGGACTATTTTCTTAACACAACCCACTGTCCACTTCAGAAATTGAGTTACTTTTGTATTTGTGAGATCCTCTTCTTTTAATTTTCCTTGTAATAAATACTGTTTACAAATTTTCCCCAAATTTAATAAAGATCTTCAATCATAAAAAATTGTTAAATGGTCTAAGTACAGTTTTTAAAAATCTAACAAATGCCGAGATAAACATAACCATAACATACATCACATATTTGATAATTCTGTATTAATCATTTCACTCTGGCAAACATGCACATTTTAGAGAATTACAGCATTTTTGCACAAACAACTACGATAGTTAAAATACCTGTGGGGGTCTTTACATGGAATCCAGTTCACCTGAGGGTCTGGGATATCTTCCAGATAAGGGAAAATGGTTTCCCTGGTAAATTCCCACCCATAAAGTGCATCTTCTGGAGTCACAATAATTCGAGCATTCTGTTCAAAACAAGTCAAATATAAATTATTTTTCCACGTACAACAAAGAGTCTTCAACACAGCAGTTTTCCACCAGCTCCCATGTCACCCCCACAAATTATGATTAGCAGAAAGAAAAGACTACCTGCTCAGCTGCCTGCTTAATTGCTCTCTCCAGAATATCTATATTTTTGTTCATGAGAAGCAAAGCATCATCCTGAGAAACAGTTATTTCTGTTTTATTTGGCAAGATGACAGCATGTTCATACACTGCAGCTATAAATGTGTCCAGAGCACCGACATGGAAGGTAATCAAGGTAAAAATTGCCACAGAGGTCAGAAAAGAGGAAGTGGTCATGGCCAAGGTGTAGTAGTTTCTGAAAGTAAAAGTAACGTTCATGTAGAATTTATAGAGGCGAGAACATTTACATAACATATGACTGCCAGCTACTGGGGTTTTATTTTACAATCTTATGAACACACTATGCCTGACCCCTTCTGAGGGAAAAAATGTTGCAGTTCAATGAATACAATCAGACAGTATTTCAAGGATTGAACAACATGTGTATTGATAAGATTTAATGTCAAATTTCAGAAAAAAAAATTCAAATATAGTATAATTCTACCTTTTATTAATGAAAAGAAATTAGTAATTTAACTCATGTAAAATCATACCACAACAAACATTTTATATATTAAAAAAATCAACCACAATTCTTTTGTTGTCCTGTTGAGCGATTTATATCATGTTTATTATTAGAAGAGAAGAAAATTTCTAAAATATTTACTTCTAGGAAAATGCACCACAGAACAACATTGAGAACAAAATTCACCCAAATTGGCACCTGATACACATGTTAAAGACTGAGAACACATGCTCAATAGAAGCAGGAGTTTGCTGTCTGGTGTGATCCCTGCTGTATCCTTAGTGCTCAAAGCACTGATCCCCCAGGCTCTGTTCCCTTGGGTGAGGCCAGAGGAGAAACTGAGACCTCAGCCCAGGGGCCCAAGGACTCAGGGGAACCGAGTTTCTTTCCTTATTTCTCCCTTCCTTCTTTCCATCCCTTCCTCTTTCCCTTCATTCCTTTTCCCTCCCTCCTTTCATTCTTTCTTTCCTTCCACCCCTCCCTTCCTTTCTTCCCTTTTTCCTTTTTTTCTTTCTTTCCTTCATGGGAGGTAGATACCAGAGAAGGGAAAGTATCTAAGACCGGTGATAATAAAGATCATCTCTGTTATATAACAGAGATAAAATATAAATTTCATTTTTGTTAGAGGCAAATAGCCACATAAATGACTTAAAAAACAACAAATATAGTACGTGCCTCTAGTGCCCTCCTACGACATCTATGGTCTCCCTTCTCCAGTCTCAATCCCGCCATGTCAAGGCTTTGTTTTATTTTATCTGGGCCTCTGGGTAAAAGTCACTCAATGTTTTTAGACAACATAGAAAAGTAGATAAAAATATTTAATTCATTCTGTTCTCCCACTCATATTAAGATAAATTCTTGTTAAGGATGAGGTCTAAGGGCTATAAATAAGATCTATTCATATTTTCTGTAAAAAAATGGGTTCGGATCCTATATAGGGATGGCCGGTGCGCTCACTGGCTGAGTACCAGTCACCAAAAAGACAAAAAAAAAAAAAAAATGAACACCATAAGAAGCCACAGGTAAATTTGATAAGTGCTATATGAATATTTAATTAGCAAATCTAGTAAATACAACTATGCTCTTCCATCTCTATCAGTATAATTTGGATCATGATCTATCTTCATGTGATTTAATATCACCAATTAGTAATATCTCATTATCTTTTTTGCTTGGAAGTCATCAGGTAAGCTGATGAAGAGGACCTAGCAGTCTTTACCTTTGGGGGTAAGAACAGGGACAATTATATCTGTCTTTCACATCTTAGTGTCCCCAAATTTCCTGTATGTTTTTCTCTGTTTGTGCCTGTAAAAGACAGAAATGGCATTGATTAGAGTTTTGTTTTTGTTTTGTTTTCTTTTCTTTTCTTTTGGCTGAAGGAGAAAGGGGAAATGACTCCTGATATAAAGTCAAGATGACCAAGTTTCCCTTTTTCTCTTTGCAGCATTTCAAAATCATCTTGTAGAAACAGAAAATCTGAGTAAATAAAGGTAATTGAATAGAAGAATCCAAAGTTAGTAAATGACTTAGCAATTTAAACATATGAAGATCCTTGAGATGTAAAGAAAAACATTTGCCACAGAGGCCACTGATATTGTCTTAAGTATTCAGAAGTAAAAGACAAAATTTAGGACTCAGACTTCAAGAGTAGGAATATTTGTATTCACAAACATGATTGATGAAGTAAGGCTTAACTTCTTTTGTTTGGCTAGTTATAATGTAAGGTAAGGTTACTTTGCTACAGGGAACATTGATTAATTATAATTTACTGCTAAAAAAGCCTACTTCCTAATTTACCATTTTGTGATTACAAGGTTAAAGGTGAAAAGTTAAAATTGATTAAGAATTACTTGGTCAAAGAGTCACTGTTAAAAGTAGTCAGAGCTCAAATGTTTGTTTCTAATTGTGAATTTGATCACCTCTTAGAATAGTATTCAGTTGGGCTAAGTTTTAAGTCTGAAATTTTAAAATCTCACTTTTTCCACTTTTCCAATTGTCAGAAGTGCAGAGGTATGCTTTGGGTTTTGCACTTTGCTTCTTTGAACTTGTGTTTCTCATCTAAAAGTTCAGGTAAGCATACCTGCTCTATCTCCTTCACAAGGTTATTCTGAGACTCAAAGACACATGAAAGGCCTCTGTAAGATTATGAGGGGGATGACAATAATAAACAAAAATGGGTGACAATTTAGTAATGTAACAATACTAATTGCTTAATATTATTTCCCTGCTAGGCCCACAGAACCACTATTGTACAATTAAACACTTCTAGTCTATTTGAGGTACTGTGCTTGAGAACTGCTGGGGCTGGAAGAGGATGTGACAAGGTACCTGGGCACCAACTCCTGGATCATGCCAAGCCAGGCATGGCAGACAAACTTCAGTGGGGTGGCAGAGGCAAAGCGAGGACACCAAGGAATTAACTCAGCCACAGGAAGGAGAGGAGACGCTCTTGGCTCTAACATAGCCTGCTGGACTTCCTGGTCTGCTACCTTTCCCAGAAACAAAATGACAAGTGACCTGAGAAATGAAGAGTTGGAAATAGCACATATAATTATTGAGAGCATTCTCACAGGCAGCATTTACAGTTGTAGAGACATGCATTTAGAAAAGTGTTAGTCTGTGGGGCCTAAGATAACTACTCATAGCCTCTGCTGGGGGAAGCCCTACAATTCTCTGGATCCCATGTGCTTTCTTCTTCCCAAGACCTGTACTCCTCCAGCCACCCCTGACAACTTTCTGTTTCGGTTTCACTTTGGGGGCTGGCCCTATCTTCTGGGGTAACAGATCAAGTAGAAACAACAAGCTGTTTTTCCTCTGCTCTCACACCGCAAACACGTGGTGGGTTTTTCCCCACAAACCAAGCGAACAATCAGTTCTGCAGCAGACACCAGCTGGGTGTCCTTCAGTTCAATTCTGACACTATCTCCCTGGAGATTACCACTAGATCCTGCAGGTGAGGGGTTCAGTCCCACAAGACTGCCTCCCACTTTCTATGCCAATCACAAGCCCCAGGTTGTTTTGCCTGTGCTTCAGACTGACCAACTATCAATTGGAGTTCCCAAGACCTCCTCCTTAGGATTGATTCATTTGTTAGAGCAGCTCACAGAACTCAGGAAAACACATTTACCGGTTTATTATAAGGGATATTACAAAGGATACAGATGAAGAGATGCACAGGGCAAGGTATGGGGGAATGAGTGCACAGTTTCCACGCCCTCTCCAGGTGCTCCAACCTCCAGGAACCTCCACATGTTCAGCTATCTGGAAGTTTTCCAAATCCTGTCCTTTTGGGTTTTTATGGAAGTTCATTACACAGGCAGTGAAGCATTAACAACTGTGTAGATAAGACTGGACAAAAAGGGTATGATCTAATACTAATGGACTGGGTGGGGAAACCCAGCAAGGCCTGTTTGTTCAGATTCTTCTTGGCCTCTCTGTGTGGCTTTTCTTCCTTCAGGGTATGGGGCAGGACCCCCTCTGAAATGGGGATCTTATCAGAACAAACAAGGTAGGTCAAAGCATTTCTTTATAGCCAGTTCCAAAATAGAAAGGCAGGGGAAGATTAGAATAGTTTCTATGGCCTGCCTTGTGGAGAAAAAAAAGCAGGTGAAAGGGCAGGAGAAGGTCAGAGAGAGACTGTTTCCTGAGGCCTGCTTCTGAGGCCTAAAGCACAATGCTTGTTGTTTTAGTCACTTACGAAACAGGAGCTATGAAAGTTATGAGTCAAGAATGGTAGGCAAAAATATATACCCTCCCTCTCTCTCTCTCTCTATATATATACGTATGTATGTATCAAAATATCACAGAGAGCAACCCCAGCAGCAGCTGGTCTGAGGACTCTGCACCCTTAGGCACTGGGAGAGGGAGTATTTGTTTTATACTAGTCCAGCAAGTCTGATTTCTGGGCTTTTCTTTCAAGCAGCCATAGGGGCCGGGTGAAGGCCAGGTGGAATGACCTGACTTCTACTGAATAGTGACCAAATTGAGCAGAAGTACCAGAGCAATAGAAGCAGGGCGTTCTCTAGCAAGGCTTTAGTTGAATCTTATGTTCATGTCATATTTTCTCCTTAACACATTATTCTTTTACTGTTACACAGATCCCACTCTAGACCTTTCCTCAAGGTGGAAAGAACTACTTATGTGTGGTCCTCCATCTAGTTATGATGGCTTTTTTTCTCACTATAGTTATGAGAGTCATGGCGGTTTCTGGAATGGTTAACATGGACTTGGACTCTGAAGCCAGAGTGTGACTATGAGCAAGTTATGTGTCCTCTAAGTCCCTCAGCTTCCCTGATCTGCAAAGTGGTAATATGTGCTGAATAATTTTTGCTATTATTATTATTACTACTGTCTTATTCTCATGAGATGGAGACCCTATAGCGAGGTCCACGCCCAGTGTAGCTTTGACCCAGGTCATTAACTCTCCCTGGTCAGATGTCCACCTGTTCTTGACTACTATCTTGTTGAAAGAATGTCAACAGATCCACTTTCTCTATTTTCTCATTCTTCTGTCTGTCTCCACAAAGTTTTTCATGTTTCTTCTCTTCCAGGTCAACCTGATCTGAATGATTTCTACTGAAATTATTAACTTAAGTTCCATTTCTACTAGCTAATCTTGACAGCTTTTCCTCCACCTGTAAACTGTACCAAGATTCTCACTCTGATCAGAAGCTCTCACTCCACCTATTTCATGCATCATTCTATTTCAAAAAAAAAAATCACACGCACACAAAAATCTTGCCAAGAAATTGGATCACTCATACATTGCTGTTGGGAATGTAAAATAGTACAGCCGCTCCGGTAAACAGCTTGGCAGTTCTTTAAAAAACGAATCACGGCCCCACCTCCTTACCCTCCCTGGACTGCAGCAAAGCAGGGAGGTGGATGACGTCATAGCGCCTCCTTTAAACTCTGGATCTCTCTCTGCTCTGGGGGAAAATGGTGTCTGTGGGGAATTTAGAGGCCCTAGTGCGGGAAGAAATTATGAGTTGTTTCTTCAGTTTCTTATAGGCTGTGCCACTGACCAAAGTGATTATATGCAAAAAACAGAGAAGAAAAGCTGAAATCTTGCCTTTGTTTGGATTAAAAACCCAGAATGCGAGTCTTATGCCACAGTTTTGCTGAATGGAATTCATTTATATGGAGGATCAATTAATGTGCGGTATCATTTGGGAATTCTCACTCTTCTGAATCAACTAACCAAAGTTCTGAGCGCCGTGTTGAGATAAATTCTCACAGCTATAGGAATGAAGAAGCTGTTGGCGGATCTTCCTTTTCCATGTGGTTCTTTCCAATTAACAAGGCTGCTTTACCTCAAAGATGTTTTTCATTTCAGAAGATGCAGTAGCAAGGGTTAGCTGGTTAGCTCAGTTGGTTAGAGCATGGTGCTGGTAACATACCTGTACCAGCCAGCAGCCAAAGAAAATGAAAATAGAAAAGATGTAGTAGTAAGCATGCAATCCATTGCTGTACATCCTTACTCTATGGGATGATGGCCCGCCCACTTTCTAATGCACATCCTCATTTTCCTCACTAAATCATGTTCCAGATCTAGAGGCTGCGCCCAGCTCACCAACAACCAAGCAACTCAGATTTTTATCAGTAAATAAAAGAGGCAAACACAAACAAGTAATAATGGTAGTGGAACAGAAAACAACAGAGAAAACACACAGAGCCAAAAGTTCTGAAAGTATAAGAAGAAAACGTGTTAGTAGTATGTTCAAATGCAAGATTTATCTACACTGGTTTTAATTCTCTTAAAAGAAAAAAAAAAACTTACCTGTATTTATCCAACAACTGATTTTATGGCTGTAATTTTTGAAATATGTAATTAAGTGACAACTGATTTGGTATTTGGTTTTTGTCTTGAATGACAAAAATTTACAAATCATATAATGTACTCCTTTTTGTATTTGTCATACTATTGCTGACCCATTATTTTAGTACTGATGATGAGGCTGCAGTAAACTATGTCAAAAGTCATTACTCAATACCATGCTTCCCCAGACTGTCCCCTATAACACTCAACTATAAATAGGCTGGGATTAGACGTGGAGCTGTGGATTTCTGAAAGAAACTAGTTATAAGTTCTTAATGAAGACCGAATACACAAGCTTTAGTTTCCTTTGTTAATACCAAGATACCATTTTATTTTTTCCGTCTACATATGTTGTTTTTGAGTCTGACTCTTCTGTGGATTTATTTCATAAAACAAGAACACATGACAGCAATACTAAAGGAAAGATGACAATCATGGGACTAGTCTTTGGATCATTCCTTTTTGACATGATGATAAATAGAGATACCTGCTTCTTTACCTCTCAGTCATTAATTGCATTTAATGAAAATTAGTTGGCTATGTCAGTATTTATTATTCATCTCTTTTGCCAGCTAGGTTTGAGTGCATATATGTAACATATTTAAATCTTGATAATTTAATAAACAAATATAATGATATTTCATTAGTGTATGATATTTAATATTTATTGTCAAAAACAAGTTTCCTATCAAAAATAAATGAGTTTTTTGGGGGGGAGGGGGAATTAATTTGGCAACTACCATACAACCCAGCAGTTGTATCCTGAGCATTTATTTATCCCAGAGAAATGAAGGCTTATGTTCCCACAAAAACTTGTTCATGAGTGTTCATAACAGTTGTATTTGTCATAACCATAAACTGGATACAATCTATATGTCCTTCATCGAGCAAACAATTAAACAAGATGTCATATATCCATACCATGGAATAGTATTCAGAGAGATAAAGAAATGAGCTATTAATACATGCAAAAATGTGGATGGATCTCAAGGGCATTACATCTAGTGAAAAAAGCCAATCCTAAAAGGTTATATATTATATGATTCCAGTTATACAACATTTCTTGGAATGACCAGATTATAGAAATGGAGAACAGACTAGTGATTGTGGCTATTAAATGGCAACATGATGGATGTGGTAATGGGAATGTTCTGTATCCTGGTTAAGATATTGTACTATAGTTTTGCAGGATGTTACCATTGGGAAAAACCAGGGTACCCAGGATCTCTGTGTATTATTTCTTACAACTGCATGTGAATCAACAATTATCTCAATATTTTTAAAGTTTGATTTTTAAAAAATTATCCGTGATCTATATATATCCTTTTAATTTTTCTTCTGGGTTGATTTGTGTATCATATATATATATATTTTCATAGGTTGCAATATGATCTTAACATAAAATATAACTTTTTAAATTATTAATACATTCTATATTCAGCTACATAAAATATTAATTCTCATTTTTAAAAAGGATTCTTCTAAGCTGGGTACTTTTGTTACATTTGGAAGACTACAAATATATGAAAATATAAACATATACACAGAGATTTCCTTCGATAGTTTTGACTTACCTTTTGGTTTCATTGTTCAGTGTTCTTTCCTCTATCTTTTCTCATATTTCTAAACTTTTTTTGTCATTTATCTTTATACTTGCAAAATCATAAAATGAGGAAGGGGTAAAGTTGGTTTTGTCCAAAGCGACTTTGCCAGTATCCGTGGCACGTATTGAGAGCAACGTGCTAGGAATGGAATAAAGTTCTCTGGCCAGAAAGCTTGGAATCTTTGCGTTGACCTTGAACTCTCAACGGCCGAGGTCAACCGTGTCGGTAACGGTCAGAGGCTGGCCATCCAGAGTGATGCCCAGATGCCCGTGCGACCCCCGTGCTTACTGGCGGCCCCGCGCAAGCTGGCACCGAGAGGCGCAAAGCACCGTAGCGGGGTCGGGAAGATGTCTCTCAGGGGAGGGGAACGACAGGCCATTTGTGCTCCTCATGCACTGGACCACCTTCTGGAGGTCCGAGGGCCAAAGGGCTTGAGGGAACAGGAAAATGAAGAGTCCATGAAACATACGGACATCCAATCCTGACGATCAGTGCAAACGGTCCTCCCCAACCCTTGGCATTGTCGTCCTTTAAGCTTTCATTTTGGTGGTGGGAGCGGGCATCCATCATGGTTTTAATTTGCCCCTTCAGGATCTGTTTTGCTCCTATTCTTCCCCATCTCACTAAGAGGCACGGCCATCCACCCTCTCCCTCAAGCCAAAACCTAGGAGTCATCCTAGTTCTCCTGCGACATCACCCAGTCCTGTTGGTTCCACTTCCAAATACACCCTTCGGTTTCCATCTCCACTGCCACATCCCTGCTCCACACCGTTACTGTCTCTCTCAACGCTTCAAAGTTCTCCCTCCATCCCTATTCTCCAGCTTCCCCACTCACCGTTTACATGCAGACATGATGAACTTCCCAGACTGTGAATCAGATTCTGGCCTCACCCATTTAAAAACTGGCTCCTCTCTACCTCCCAAAGTGCCTCTAATTATTAGATTCCAGTCAGTGGGCCATGATCTCATCTTTGACCACGTCAAGCTCTTTTGCACATGTTGTGGTCTGCCCTCCCTTTCACACCTGCTGTGTGGTCCACTCTCCCATCAGAATGAATGAATGTCAGTCTCATTCTTACCCCTTCAGATCTCAGCTCAAAAGTCTCACCTCCATGGAGAGGCCTTATCTAAATTAAGCCCAATCCCAGCAAGTTACTCACATCACCATGTTTTTTTCCTTCATAGCATTTCTGTAAGATAATTAGAAATTCTGATATTTATTGTTTGTTCCTTCCACTGATATAAATTACACAAAGGCAGAGATTATGTTTACCTCGGTCAGAGCTGAATCCCTAGCACCCAGCACACTGTCAGTCCAGAGAAGGCATTCAAAAGATATTTTCGAATGAATAAATAGATAAAACCATTTCTTCTTCTAAAAAACAAAAAAGTAAATTGGCCACAATGCCATGAAAACAGATAAGGAGGTATAAGACGTGCGTAACCGATGTGTTCACGTCAAACCATCACACAGATTTTACATGAGGTTGGAGGAAGCACTTCTCTAACTAACATGCATTTGTGTGCTGGGGGAGGGAGTGGGGTGGGAGAGGTCATCTGTAGGGATGGGATATACTACCATGAGGAGGAAAAAAATATATATACATAACAGAAAAACTAAAACACAGCAACATTAAGAGAAATGAATAATATTATACCAAATAATGTTTATAAATCCAGAATATAATTGAAAGTAGATTACAAAACTGGAGATTGTAAGTACTATTGTTCTTATACCTTTTGCACAAAGAAAATTTTTAGAAAAACTTAAGGCCAGGGAATGCTATAGAGTTTTTGCATGGCAGGCAGAAATTTTGTCTTTTGAACAAGAACAAAAGTCTCAGGACACAGAGATAGTATATCTTTTAAAAACTGATTTAATAGTAAGTATTCTGTATATTTAATAGGAGTCATCTTTATATATTTTAAACATGTTAAGTCGATGCATTTCTTTCCCTGTTAATAAAAAAAGGTACAGAATAAAAAGTAAACAGAGGAAACAGGAGAACTAAACAGAGTCAATAACAATATCTTCACGGACAAGTTTGGTCACTTAAAAACACAAACTTTTTCTGGTTTTCAACCACTCTTCACAAACTAAATGTTTCAGATATGGCTGGTCAGCAGGCCAGCTTTTCAGGACATTAAGCGCAGCCCATCACAGGATCATCCAAAAAATACATTGATACTTCCAGGATGCTGGTGTGGACTTCATGGAGTTCTGTGCATAAAATTAAGAAAGCCCTTCCAACAGTGATGTTCAAGGCCAGGACCATCCATCTCCCAATCGTGTAGCCATCCAGGATTCATAAGGCTAGATTTCATTAGGCAAGAGAACAGTTCGCTCCTCCTCTGAGCTAAGGATGTTTTGAGGTTTAGATCTACATTGAGGGACAGAAGAGGAAAATCTCAATATTTCTCATCTTGAAAGAAAACTCTAATATCTACATCTCTACCCAACTAACTCCTTAAAAGTGTCTACCAAGTGATGAGCCTCAGAGTGCCCAGAAAACTGCTAACTGGAAGAACAGATTTAAAATGGTATTTCTTTTACATTCCCACAGGCTGACTTTGAAAGGGAGAAAAAAGCCCAAAAGTTGATCATACCTTCTTCTTCTCCTTGAGTGCTCCAGTAAATAAAACAAGCCCATCGCTAATCCCTTTAACACAATTAGAGGTATAGGTTAATGTAAATCCTCCAAGTCAAATTCTTCCACACATATAAAGAAAATGAAAGTCAAAGACTGGTTATACTCACACTTATTAGAGCCCACAGACCTTGTATTGCTGCTGCCCATTCAAAACCAATTTTCTCAAGCAGAAATCCACCCAGTGTTGGTCCTATAAAAGCACTAACAATGGAAAGAAAAAGAGTATTAAAGAGTGTAAAAAATAATTACTTCATAAAAGCCACATGATCTCTCAATCATAGGTCTTCTTTGAATTGGAACTATGAGTACTAAACAAAAAAAAATCCCAAATTCCTGAGCATTGGGAATTTAAACAATTCTAAAATTATAACTTCTTCTGAAAAGTTGGTGGCTTACATAAAAATAGAAGACATGACATGCATTCAAAAGAATTTTTATATTATTCTATTCTCAGTATTTGCATCTAACATAACTCAATTAAATATGTACTTATTGACTATATACTACATTGCTAGCATACTGTTATAGTTCTGGTATATGTTCTGGTATAGAAGATAAAAACAGATGAATGAATAAATAAATAAATTTTAAAAATCTGGGACATGTTTCTGTTAAAAAAACACAAGTATCACTTAAATAAGACAAACTATTGGGACCATTTTGATTAGATATTAAAACTGTTGGTATAACCACTGATTTTGGAGTCAGAGGGTGTGGATTAGAAATCTGGCTCTGATAAACTCCAGATATACTATCTGTCTTTGAAAATTTATCTGACCTCTCGATGTCTGTTTCTTCATCTGTAAAATGGGAATAGTATTTTCTGTCTTGCAGGTGTGAATAAATTCAATGACTACTCACCCAACTGACCACATTGCACTAAAAAGACCTGAGACAAGTCCCAATGTACTTAATCCTTCTTCGAATCCATTTTCACTGCAAAGAGAGACATGAGTGTATCCATTACTAAAAGGAAAACCCATGTGAAAGAAAAAATTGCGTGACACATAAATTAAGATAAACCAAGGATAATCTGGATAAAACCAACAGCAAGAACACTCCACTTCTAAGACAAAAAGGGAATCTAATTTGAAAGAATTTGTATAGTTAAATTTACTCCATGGTTTTCTAAAACTAATTTTATTTTATACATACATATATATATATATATATATATATAAAGACATGATATTAATCATGACCTATTTGCATTAAATGCTCACAAAAATATATAATTAAGAAATTCTTAAAATGAGATAAAGATGTAAAAAGAACAATGGGCAACTTTTAGAAAACACAAAGCCAGCTCCTTCTTCCTATGAGAAACACTGAACTGACCCAGCACAGCCATAGTATTTAGTGTTCTTCATTATCATGCCCATTAAACAAAAGAATGATGGCCAAATGACATATGCCTGGTCACTCTATGCTCTTGTATGGATTTCTCCCATGAAAGAGGAATACTAATGCCTTTCCATTTTGCTTTGGCTTCTCAAAATTACACATCTACTGAGGCATAAACCAAACCAAGCATCTATCCACAACTTATTTTACCTATTATTGTATTAATATTACTATATATTATTATTTATATTATTTCGTTATTATTTATACTATTTATATCACACCATTTATATGCTATGAAATAACAAAGATTTAATATTGGGAAAAAATATCCAACATCCTACAAAATTGGGAAATTCAAGAAAGCCTGTGATGCTCACCGCTACTCACAAGACAGCTCTTCAAGCAATGGAAGTAACTTACTATGCACAACTGAGAATCTCTGGGAAAGTTGGAATCACACTCATTCCAGCAGAGATGCCGCTTACCACTAAAGCTAGTACCAACAGCCAGAGCTGACTGCAAAAGAATTGTAGAAAAAACAGAAACAAAAAATTAGCATTTTAAGAGATGCAAATGCTAATGCTAAGGAGGGCAGGGTCCCAGAGAAGTTAGTTTAACAGATTAGGTGACTAGTCTCATTCTCATTCCAATCTGATTTCATTTCATTCAGTGAGAACACCCTTTAGCTCCTTATATTTTGGGGGGGGAAAAACCCAATTCGTCCTGATAGCTCAATCTCTTTGGTCACTTCATATAATATCTGGAGCCAGCTTGCCTTCTCACCATACGAAATCCTTTTACGACTGGCTAAAGTGTCAATACTAATACTGTTCCTCCAATCACTTGGCTTTGAAATTCAATTGACTAAAAAATGACATAGAAGGAGAGGGGTAAAGGAAGAGACAAGAATCTACTACTTGTTCCAGGTTGGGCAGTATGCCAGTTACTTAACATACATCATCCTGTTTAATCCTTGTGATATAAATACTATTGTAGGCTCCTTTTTGCAGACAAGAAAACTGAGGCTCCTGGAAGTTAAGTGACTTGCCCCAGTTCACACTACCAGTAAGTGGCAAAGACAAAATGCCAAGTCTGAGGGACTCTGAAATCCCTCTCTCCATGATATGTCTTATCCCAGAAGTAACCTGAAAATGTCTAAGAAGCTCACTTTATTTAGCAAATAAACTACATTTAGAAAGCTTTAATGAGGAACTACTACATATTAAGGATGATACAAAACAAAAAAAGGTTTGGTCCCTAAGGAGCAAGGAGGAAGAATAAAACACACACACACACACACACACACACACACACACACACACACACACACACACACACACACACACACACACACACACACACTGATTTTTTTCCCCTAAGAACTATCGACACACACACACACACACACACACACACACACACACACACACACACACACACACACACACTGATTTTTTTCCCCTAAGAACTATCGACTATAAAGGTTGGTAGCAAAAAATACTATTTTTAAAATAAAGAACAAACAAGTACACAATTGACACAGAGGGAGAATAAGCATTTTTCTCTTTTGATACAGATTTTATGCATTCCTATTTGCTTGTACCACTGCTAGGTTCCAATAAGGTAAAATACTGTCAGTCTAACAAATAACTCAGTAGAGTCCTAAATCAAAGTAATTATTTAAATATTAAGCCTCAAGATATTAATCCATCCCAGTATTACATCAAAATTTTTTAGAATAATTCTTAATGCTGTTTGGCCAAAAATACAGATGAACAAAAAAAATTACCTTTTAATGTGCAAGACAGGGACAGGTCCTAAGAGCATGTAGCACCCTGCTGTAATTAAGTTTCCAAAAACCAGAAGCCATTTCCTTAGATGCTGGTAAAGAGAAAGAGAGTCTAAAGAAATTCTTAGAGGTAAAGACCCTGCATAATCAAACAATATAAAAAATCATTAAAGAACACAAGTCAGGATATCCAAAAATTCAAACGTATTAAAGAAAATAAAACTTTACATTTAAGAAAAACTAAGTAGATGATAAACTCAAAAGCAAGGACAATATAACACAAAATAGGGAATGGGCAAAGAGAAAGTTATTCCTGGGAAAGGGAGTTTACTGCAGATTTTGCATGTGATGAACTATTCCAAATATAACAATTTAAAGAGCAGTTACCATGAGGAGCCCACTAAGTAGTTACAATAACTAGAAAAATCACATTATTTACAAAGTACCTGCTATAGACTGAATGCTTTTGTCCTCCCAAAATTCATGTTAAATACACGTTAAATCAATGTGATGGTGTTAGGAGGTGTACCTGTGGGTGGTAATTAGGTCATGAAGGTGGAGCCCTTAGGAATGAGATTAGTGCCCTTATAAAAGGGGCCTCAGAGGGCTCTCTTGCCTCTTCTGCCATGTGAGGTTACAGTGAAAAGGCAGCCACGTATGAACAAGGAATCTGGCCCACACCAGACACCAAATCTGCTGGCACTTTGACCTTGGCCTTCCGCCCTTCAGAACTATGAAAGATAAATTTCTATTGTTTATCAGCCCCCAAGTTTATGGTATTTTGTTATAGCAGTCTGAACAGACTAAGATGGTAACCAATAAAATCATCCCTTATAAACTACTTGAATCAGGTTAAAAATTACAGGAGTACAATATCTGTTCAGTTATATAAGACTATGTCTTAAAGCTTCGAACACTGTTTTAAGATACTTGCTTTTTGTCACCTAGGTTACTAAGTAATCCCCACGTTATTTATTTTATTTTATTTTGGTGGCTAGCTAGTATCAGGATCTGAACCCTTGACCCCTCAGTGTTATACCACTGTGCTCTAACCAACTAAGCTAACCGGCCAGTCCAGTCCCTACATTATTTAGGTCTTGATAAATATATATGCAAATCTAATGAACAGAGAAATGCAAAAAATAAGCACTAAAGCCATAGAAGTTTGGGATCCGGCTAATGCTACTAGTACTGTATGCTAGTCATTTGGACTGAATGATTTAGACCAAGTTAAAAGAGAATAAAAGGAATTTTCTGTTAGGATGGCTATGGGATAAAATACATATTTTTGTGGCCAATCCTTTTACTCTGACAAAAAACCTAAATTATCTGTTCCTAAAGCAGAATCTCTCAATTTGATCAAATCCCATAAAAACCTCTGGAATTCTGCCCTAATTATTAAGATCAAGCCTTTTTTCTTTTTTTTTTTTAATCAATGGAGCTTTTTCCTTTAGAAAGTCTGATCCAATAGTTTTTCAACAGTTTTATCAAGGACTCCTTTTTTCACAGATGAAGCAATTAAAAGGGAATCTACTCAGGGTGGTGGCTGAGGTTAGAAGACATGGGAACCTCTCCATCAGTCCAATCAAATATGTCGGTTCCAACCAATGGACCCCTAGAGTCCCAGAGGAATAGCTGGAAAATCACTGGTCTAAACATACAAAAGGAACTCAAATATAAAGTAAGTGTACATACCGGCATTTTGTCACTCAGTAGACCAAATAGTGGTGAAGAAATGGCATAGGATACTGCCAAACCCAGGAATACCAGTCCCACATATCCAGCTGGTAAATTAAACTGTAAAAGAAATCCTGAATTAAAGTTACATGGTTAAGTCAGTTTTTAAATCAACATCCATCTTTTCCTTCTACCATTTCTTCAGCTCTTATTACCATGAGTCTACTAATAACACCGAGCATTCTTCCTAATTTTTGTCTTACCTTTGTAATGGGTTACTTTTTCACTATGGGGAAAAAAAATAACTAGAGTCAGAAGACCTAGATTTTTTGCGTTGCAGCATTTGATGTTAAACATATAATTTTGCTTCTATGAATCATAGCATTTATATATGTAAACTAGTGTATTCCCAATTTTAGTGTGCATAAAAATTACCTGGAGAGCTTATTAAAAGAGGTTCCTAGACCCCAGACCTAGGATTTCTGATTCACAAAGTCTGGGATGGGGCCTGAGAATGTGCATTTCTAACAAGCTGCTGGGTGATGCTAACAGCCCACAGGCTGCACTTTGAGGTACACTTGTGTGAAAAACACTAAAGATAATGTCTACATTACCTGTCTCAAAGGGATATTAATATCTATCTAATTTAAAAATTAGATAGTGTGACACATTTTAGAAAGCCTTTTAAATCTGTGAGCTATCATGTAACTTTGATACTGTCACTATTACCAACATGATATAAATGCTTTTATAAAATTTGGTTTTCTGGGCCTGGCCCGTGGCTCACTCGGGAGAGTGTGGTGCTGATAACACCAAGGCCACGGGTTTGGATCCTATATAGGGATGGCCGGTCGGCTCACTGGCTGAGCGTGGTGCTGACGACACCAAGCCAAGAGTCGAGATCCCCTTACCGGTCATCTTTTAAAAAATAAATAAATAAATAAAATAAAATTTGGTTTTCTAAGTTGTCTTCATTTTCCTTAATTAATATCCTTAACTAATGTTCTTCCTTTTTTTTTTTTTTTTTTTGGTGGGTGGCCAGTTCGGGGATCTGAACCTGTGACCTTGGTATTTACAAGGCTGTTCTCTAACCAACTGAGTGTTAGTAAACGGACCATGCTCAAACTTAGTTAAGCTCAAACAAATGGAGGGATAGCAGATGATGCCCAAGCCAGACCTACAAAGACATGAGCAAGATCTTAGAAAGGAGACCAATGTTTTGGCCACTTAATGAAAAGCTTCTTTCCTTTATACTGAATCAGATCCCGAGCTCATAGAATTAGACCCCTAGCTCATAGAGATGTCACAGCAGGAAGGTACAGGCTACCTCAGTGTGCAGTTCCATTCTTCCTTCTCAGAGCTGCTCAAAGGTCTGCCCACAAAGCAGGGCCCAAGAACAAACAACTATGCCCACCTGCTACAATGCAGAGCTCTTCAACAATCGGGCTACTCACCTTCTCCAAGACAAACAGAGACAAAGTAGGATCAAGGAAGCCAAAACATGCACTGAGTGAGTTGATGACAAAGGCTATAAGGCCAATCTTGGGTAAAGTGATAAGTTTCCAGAACGAGTGTTCACCTGCATCAGATTCTTTGGGGTAAAAATGAAAAAAATAAATCATAGCAATTAAATTCTCCTACCTTTATCTTTTAACGTATTTTGAAAAGTAAAACTGGTAAGGCCATCTTTATCTGCTAATCAAAATAATGTACCTCTGAGTTTGCCTAAAATTATATGCTGTCAACAACTGCACATAAGTTATTCAAACCTAGAGGCTACATTCAATTTTATTAAAAATAACTTTTCAAATTTAAAAAGAATCAATTGGAATCAGAGTGTGAGAGGATGATGATGGGATTTCAGGTTATAGGGTAACCTAGAAGTAAGGCCTTCCCCAGAAGGGATACAGAATATGCAAAGACTGATTTGGTGCATGGGAAAAGCATCACCAGAGCGATACCAAGGAACAAAGTGTGTATGTGCTTAGAAAAAACCTGCATTAATTTTTAAAAAGACTGGGGAGGGAAAGGGAAAAAGTAATTGTGAAGAAGCACAGGTAATTTTGGGGGTGATGGATAAGTTCATTGTTATGATTATGTGGTTTCACTCATGTATATGTATTTAAAGACTTACAAAATTGCATACATCACACATGAGCAGTTTATTGTATGCCAATTATACCTTAATGAAACATGAAAATAAAAATTTTAAAATAAATGAAAAAAAAAAAAAAAAGACAATTTTTTTTTCTTCTACTGGCAAAGCAAATTCTGGATTGAAAAGGGTGCTATTGAATCCTATGTAAATTACATTTAGCATTCAAAGTCAATTGAACATCAACCTTACTTCCCATCATTTCTCCCAAAATAACTTCATTGTTCCAAGCATCAGGCATGGCTATTTCCAAGCCTCCAGTCATATTGCATGACTCCTTTCTTTTTTTCCTGCTAATTTTTCATATTGTATTTACTCTACAAGGACTGGCTCTGGCCCTAATTCTTCCATATATTTTACCTTTCTTCACTTTCCTACAGTACTTTTAGTCTATCTACAAAAATTAACATCAAAATTATATTTTGCTTTGTATGTTTACTGTTGTTTGGTGACTTTCCTCTCTTCCAATTAACTTACTGAACAAAATCTTTGCTTAGCTAGGCACATGCAAAATACTGGGCATACAAAAATAAACAAGACAGACCCAGACCCTGTTATTGCAGAGAAATTACAATGATGAGTGGAGAGAGCTTGGATGGAGCTAGGAGGGTATCTACTGGAGCACATGAGAGAGATGCCTTAAAACACCAGGGAGGGCTGTATAGGAAAGGCTTTCAGAAGTAGTGAAATCTAAGCTGGTACCTAAAGAATGAGCTTGAGATGAGCAAGCAAAGAAGGAAGAAAGAATAATGAAGGCATATTATTGGAAGACTCAGAAGTGAGGAGAAACTATACTGTGTTTAAGAAAATGAAAGAGAAGATGCAAAGTATGTAGACTGAGATTGGGGTAGGGTATGCAAACACCGTGGGAAGAGATCATACTGCAGAGGATGAAGTGATAAGATTATGGAGGATCTCATAAAATATGCTAAGAAGCCTGGAAGATCATTAAGGACTTCAAGCAGAAAATGAGAATCAGACATGTGGTTTAGAGAGATCTCTCTTCCGCCCTTTGGAGGATGGAGGCAGGGGAACTGGCTAGGCTGTCATAGTGGTCCTGGTCAGAAATGATATTGGGTGTGGAAGCTCTTTGAGGGCCAGGATCAGCCCTCAGATACCCTCATTTCTCGAACAGCACCAAGCACATTTCATTACTCTATAAATACTTGTTGAATAATGATCAAGTATGGAGCAAAGTACAAAAAAGTCATAAAGTATGTTTCAACTATTTTAGGTCGACTTTTTCAGGATACAAGACAAAAAAGTCAAACCTTGGTGTTAATTTCTTAATTATCAGCTAACCATTCAATGATAAACCAATTCTGAGCATAGCCCCCAATACTCAACTACAGAAACATTACAGTATGCAGTTCTACTTAGGGAAAGTGCACCACCATGTGGCTCAGCAAGGTATTGCTAGCAGGAAGACAAGTTGGTGCGAATTTTGAATCGATACTAAGTGTGTTAATGAGTCACCTTCACAATATAAATTACCAAAGATTCCAATTACAATTGGTTGCATTTATTGTACATATAAGAAGTGCTACGTATTTATGTAATAAGACAAACTATTATGGCATAAATGATCCCCTTCCCTAAAATCCAGGATGGGAAAAGGAGTTATCACAATAAGTACATAAAAAATCCATGAAAATGAACAAATAATTAGTTTAATTAATTTGTCGAAGAAGACTAAAAAATGAAAACTTTGGGTGCTACCTGATTCAAGGGCCACATAGCAGAATCACCTGGGGAGCTTTTCAAAGTTACTTGGGTACTCTTATTGCTTTCTCCAAATTCTGATACATTCTTCTTGAAGACACTTGACTCCCTGGTTGATAATGCCTGCCTCAGGAAGCTACTGTTAGAGATGGTGATGTGGGCTAGTCCTCAGGTATGACGAGGCTGGAAAGAGGCTGAGTACGTGCCACTACCTTTTCAACATCTACTCTAATGATCTAGAATGTTTAGAAAAACTCCCCAGGAGAAGAAATACAAATTAAGTTTTGCAGGATGAGCAGGGTTAGGTAGAGTGGAAGGGAGATATGTCAAATCGTGTGACTTATCTACTTAAGTCTAACAAGAGCTCCTACTGGCTTTCAGGATAAAGTTCACATTTCATGGATTTAAGGATTTTTAAAAAAATTTTAATTGACGGTGTTTTCAAGATGGCGGTGGCTGCGGCGCTTGGCGCGGAGTAGCTGAGGTGGAAAAGGCAGCCACTGGGCCTCAGGCAGCCGGGAAACCTGTGGACCTTCCTCTCGCCATCTCTTAAGGGAGGACTGCTGCTGCTGACCGGTCGTGGGGGCTGACTGCCACTTTGCCCCCAGCAGGAGAGGCTGCCTCATTTACAGGCAACTGCTTTGAAGTGTGGAGCAGGAAAAGAACTGTTTCTTAGCTGCAAAAGCGAGTCTCTAAACAGGGAACACGGTGTCAGGGCTGCTGTGGATGCAGACAGGATCCCGGAGGCCGGGGCCGCGCTGAAGGTGGCCAGCTGCCCTATTCAGGATTCGAGGTTTCAGGCCGGCATTAAAGAAGATTCCTGGGAGCGCCCGAGACGCACCGCAACTGAACAGCCCGAGGCGGCAGCGGCCGAGAACGGGGAAGGTGACAAATCAGAGGCAGGGACTGAGCGCCCGACCTGGCACAGCCCTGTGAGTGACCCCTGGCCCAGCCCTGTTTGGGGGGCTAACGCCCACCCAGCTCCCGCCTACATGACTGGTTCACTCACCGCCCCGGGGCTGCCTCCATTTTCCCAGGTGCTGGCAGCTCCGCCCAGCTTGGCCGTCACTGAGACTTCCCACTAGCTTGGCCCGGCGCGGGGCTTTCCGGAGCCTGCGGGCCGGCCTCCCCTCCCACTCCCTCTGCGGTTCTCTGGCGGGGCTGGTGGCGTGGGGCGTCCCCGGCCAGTGTAGGGAGGGCAAGGAAGTACAGGTGGGCCAACTGTCACTCCACCACACCCTGGACTCTGGCCCCCGGTAAACTTCCTGTTACTGGGAGGCAGATACCATCTCTGTGGCCTCCAGTTCGGAAAAAAGCCTAACGAATTTCTGGTTGGGAATAGTGTGGTAGGAGAGTTCCCAGGTCCGCTTGAACCTGCCGGAGAGCTGGCTGCAGGTGGGCGCTAGATTTGGTCTATGCCGGGGGGATACAAAGGTGAACAAGTCCCGAGAAAGATCTACACAGTGCTACAAAGGCACCCAGAGCGACTGGTCGTCTGTGCCTACCAGAAACCTGGTAGACTTCCTGGGTGAGGCGGTGCCGAGCAGAGTATTGAAGGCCCATCAGATAGACGAGGGTTGCAGAAGACACGCCCCAGCCCAGCACAGTGCGCACAGAGTGGGGAGACATGCGGCCAGGGAGGGGGAGACTTGACAGAAACCACACACCCTGTGGGGTCACCACTGCACGATCTAACAGCCTGGGCCAGAGCACACGGAACAGGGAGAAGTCCTGCACAGGAAGTGAAAGCTCAACAGAGATCACACACCCTGTGGTACATGATCCACCAGCCCAGCAGAGTCCAAGCTGACCAGAATGGTGGCTCCCCGGAGAAGCCCAAGACCCAAGGCAACCACACACACAAGGCACTAGAGGCCAACTGAGCAGTCACGGAGGTAGCCATACCAAATTGGCAACCACAGCAACATCCTAGTTAGTCATTAGTCTCAAACCGGTGGACTGTGAAACCCCTGCCACAATGAATAAACATCAAAAAAAAAGATACCAGAAATACAAAAAATCAAGAAAGTACACCACCAAAAGTTAATAAATCTCAAACTCTAGATCCTATAGAACAAGAAGCCCTTGAAATGACTGACAAGGAATTTCGAGTGATAATTCTAAGTAAAGTGAATGAGATACAAGAAAACACAGCTAGACATCATGATGAAATGAGGAAAAGTATACAGGATCTGAAAGAGGAAATGTACAAGGAAATCAATGTCCTGAAAAAAACTGTAGCAGAACTTGCTGAACTGAAGAAGTTATTCAGCGAAATAAAAAACACAACGGAGAGTTTAACCAGCAGGCTTGTCGAAGTTGAAGAGAGAACCTCTGAACTTGAAGATGGGCTGTTTGAAATAACACAAGCAGACAAAAAGAAAGAAAAAAGAATCAAGGACATGGAGGAAATCTGAGAGAGATATCAGACAACTTTAAGTGCTCAAATATCCGAGTCATGGGTATTCCAGAAGGGGAGGAAAATGGAGATTCCATTGAAAACATATTCAAAAAAATAGTGGCAGAAAACTTCCCAGGTATAGGAAAAATCACAGATCTTCAGATCCAGGAAGCTCAACAATCCCCAAACGTATTCAACCCAAAAAGGCCTTCTCCAAGACATGTCATAGTCAAATTGGCAAAACTCAGAGACAAAGAGAGAATCTTAAAAGCTGCAAGAGAGAAGCGTCAAACCACCTATAAGGGAGCCCCAATCAGGCTAACATCAGACTTTTCATCACAAACCCTAAAAGCCAGAAAGGAATGGGATGATATTTTCAAAATACTAAAAGACAAAGATTGCCAGACAAGAATACTCTACCCTGCAAGGCTATCCTTCCGAAATGAAGGGCAAATAGTATATTTCTCAGACAAACAAAAACTGTGGGAGTTCACCACCACACGACCACCCTTACAAGAAATCCTCAAGGGAGTACTGGGTTTGGTTCCTGAAAAATAACTACCACTGCCATAAAAACCCAAGGAAAATCAATACCCACTAGTATAATAAAAATGGCATTCATGAAGAGAAAACAAGCAAACAAAAATGCTATCTACAACCTAAGGAACCAACAAACACAGAAACCAGACAGTAAATCAGAAAGCAAGGAACAAAAGACACCTAAGACAACCAAACAACCAATAAAATGCTAGGAATAAATCAACACCTTTTAATAACAACTCTTAATGTAAAAGGCTCAAATTTCCCAATCAAAAGACACAGACTGGCTGACTGGATCAAAAAGGAGGACCCAACTATATGCTGCCTACAAGAGACCCACCTCACCCATAAAGATTCACACAGACTAAGAGTGAAAGGATGGAAAAAGATTTACCATGCAAACAGAAAAGAAAAACGAGCTGGAGTAGCTATTCTTATATCTGACAAAATAGACTTTAAACTAAAAACCATAAAAAGAGACAATGAGGGACACTACTTAATGATAAAAGGACTGATCCATCAAAAAGACATAACAATCATAAATATGTACGCACCCAATGTTGGAGCAGCCAGATTTATAAAACAAACTCTATTAGACCTAAAGAAGGAAATAGACACTAATACCATAATAGCAGGGGACCTGAACACCCCACTGTCAATATTAGACAGATCATCTAGGCAAAGAATCAGTAGAGAAACACAAGATCTAAACAAGACTCTAGACCAATTGGAATTGGCAGATATCTACAGAACATTCCACCCAACAACCTCAGAATATTCATTCTTCTCATCAGCACATGGATCATTCTCCAGGATAGATCACATATTAGGTCACAAATCAAGTCTCAATAAATTCAAAAAAATTGGAATTATCCCATGTATCTTCTCAGACCACAATGGATTAAAACTAGAAATTAATAACAAACGAAACTCTGGAAACTATACAAACACATGGAAATTAAACAGCATTCTACTTAATGACATATGGGTCCAAGAAGAAATCAAGCAGGAAATCAAAAAATTTATTGAAACTAATGAAAATAATGATACATCATACCAAAACCTATGGGATACTGCAAAAGCAGTATTTAGGGGGAAAGTTATTGCATTAAATGCTCACTTCAGAAGAATGGAAAGATGGCAAGTGAACAACCTAACACTTCACCTTAAAGAACTAGAAAAACAAGAACAATCCAAACCTAAAGTTAGCAGACGGAAAGAAATCATTAAGATCAGAGCAGAACTGAATGAAATTGAAAACCAAAAACAATACAAAGGATCAATGAATCAAAAAAGTTGGTCTTTTGGAAAGATAAATAAAATTGACAAACCATTAGCATGGCTAACAAAAAAAAGAAGAAAGAAGACTCAAATAACAAAAATTAGAAATGAAAAAGGTGATATTACCACTGATTCATCTGAAATACAAGGAATCATTCGAGACTACTATAAACAACTATACGCCAACAAATTTGAAAATCTGGAGGAAATGGATAAATTTCTGGACACAAACAAGCTCCCAAAACTGAACCATGAAGACGTAGAAAATTTGAACAGACCAATAACAATAAAGGAGATTGAAGCTGTTATCAGAAGGCTCCCAACAAAGAAAAGCCCAGGACCAGATGGATTCACAGCAGAATTTTACCAAACATTCAAAGAGGAATTGACACCGATTCTTTTCAAACTATCCCAAAAGATTGAAACGGACGCAAATCTCCCAAACTCATTCTATGAAGCAAACATCATCCTGATACCAAAACCAGGTAAAGATATAACCAAAAAAGAAAACTACAGGCCGATATCCTTGATGAATATAGATGCAAAAATCCTCATTAAAATACTAGCAAACAGAATACAGCAACACATACGTAAAATTATTTACCACGATCAAGTGGGATTCATCCCAGGGATGCAAGGTTGGTTCAACATACGCAAATCAATAAATGTGATACACCATATTAATAAACTCAAACACAAGGACCATATGATCATCTCTATAGATGCTGAAAAAGCATTTGATAAAGTTCAGCACTCATTCATGACAAAGACCCTCTATAAGTTAGGTATAGAGGGAAAGTATCTCAACATAATTAAAGCCATATATGCCAAACCCACTGCCAATATCATCCTGAATGGGGAAAAGCTGAGAGCTTTTCCTTTTAGAACAGGAACTAGACAAGGATGCCCACTCTCACCACTCCTATTCAACATAGTGTTGGAAGTACTAGCCAGAGCAATCAGAGAAGAGAAGGAAATAAAGGGCATCCAGATTGGAAAAGAGGAAGTCAAACTGTCCCTGTTTGCAGATGACATGATCCTATATATCGAACAGCCTAAAACCTCTACAAAAAAACTGCTGGAATTGATAAATGATTTCAGCACAGTAGCAGGATACAAAATCAACACACAAAAATCAGTAGCATTTCTTTTCTCCAACAGTGAACATGCAGAACGAGAAATCAAGAAAGCCTGCCCATTTACAATAGCCACCAAAAAAATAAAATACTTAGGAATTGAGTTTACCAAGGAGGTGAAAAATCTCTATCATGAGAACTAGAAACCACTGCTGAGAGAAATTAGAGAGGATACAAGAAGATGGAAAGATATCCCATGCTCTTGGATTGGAAGAATCAACATAGTGAAAATGTCCATACTACCCAAAGTGATATACAAATTCAATGCAATCCCCATCAAAATTCCAAAGACATTTTTCTCAGAAATGGAAAAAACTCTCCAGACATTTATATGGAACAATAAAAGACCACGCATAGCCAAAGCAATGCTGAGCAAAAAAAATAAAGCTGGAGGCATAACACTACCTGACTTTAAGCTATACTACAAAGCTATAATAACCAAAACAGTATGGTACTGGCATCAAAACAGACACACTGACCAATGGAATAGAATAGAGAATCCAGAAATCAACCCACACACTTACTGCCAGCTGATCTTTGACAAAGGCACCAAGCCTATTCACTGGGGAAGGGACTGCCTCTTCAGGAAATGGTGCTGGGATAACTGGATATCCATATGCAGGAGAATGAAACTAGATCCATACCGCTCACCGTATACTAAAATCAACTCAAAATGGATTAAGGATTTAAATATACACCCTGAAACAATAAAACTTCTTAAAGAAAACATAGGAGAAACACTTCAGGAAGTAGGACTGGACACAGACTTAGTGAATACGACCCCAAAAGCACGGGCAACCAAAGGAAAAATAAACGACTGCGATTATATCAAACTAAAAAGCTTCTGCACAGCAAAAGAAACAATTAACAGAGTTAAAAGACAACCAACAGAGTGGGAGAAAATATTTGCAAAATATACATCTGACAAAGGATTAATATCCAGAATATATAAGGAACTCAAACAACTTTACAAGAAGAAAACAAGCAACCCAATTAAAAAATGGGCTAAAGAGCTAAGTAGGCATTTCTCTAAGGAAGATATACAAATGGCCAACAGACATATGAAAAAATGCTCAACATCACTCAGCATCCGGGAAATGCAAATCAAAACCACACTGAGGTACCATCTAACCCCAGTTAGGATAGCTAAAATCCAAAAGACTCTGAACAATAAATGCTGGCGAGGTTGCGGAGAAAAAGGAACTCTCATACATTGTTGGTGGGACTGCAAAATGGTGCAGCCTCTATGGAAAATGGTATGGAGGTTCCTCAAACAATTGCAGATAGATCTGCCATATGACCCAGCTATCCCACTGTTGGGAATATACCCAGAGGAATGGAAATCATCAAGTCGAAGGTATACCTGTTCCCCAATGTTCATCGCAGCACTCTTTACAATAGCCAAGAGTTGGAACCAGCCCAAATGTCCATCATCAGATGAGTGGATATGGAAAATGTGGTACATCTACACAATGGAATACTACTCAACTATAAAAATGAATGAAATACTGCCATTTGCAACAACATGGATGGACCTTGAGAGAATTATATTAAGTGAAACAAGTCAGGCACAGAAAGAGAAATACCACATGTTCTCACTTATTGGTAGGAGCTAAAAATTAATATATAAATTCACACACACACACACACACACACACACACACACACACACACACAAAACCGGGGGGGGGGCAGAAGATATAACAACCACAATTACTTGAAGTTGATACGACAAGCAAACAGAGAGGACATTGTTGGGGGGGGGGAAGGAGGAGGGAGGGAGGTTTTGGTCATGGGGAGCAATAATCAGCCACAATGTATATCTACAAAATAAAATTTAAAAAAATAAAATAAAATAAAGTGAGCAAACAAAAAATGAAAATAAATAAATAAATAAATAAAAATAAAAAAATCTTAATTGACAAATATTGCATATATTTATGGTGTACAATATGATGTTTTGATATACGTACACATTGTGAAATTAAGCCATTACCTCACATCTGTTTCCTTTTGTCTGGTGAGAACACTTAAATTTACTCTTAGCAAATTTCAGGTATACGACAAGTTGTTAACTATAGTCATCATGATGTACAATAGATCTCTTGAACTTACTGGTCTTAAGGATTTTGATAGGAGGATTGACATGTCCACGACAGTATTTTAGAAATATTTCTTTAGACTAGTACAGAAGAGCAGATATAAAGGATGAAGGTGAGGGACTCAGCCATCCAAAGCTAAAGCCACATTGTCAATAGATCTAGAAGAAAGCAAAGGAGTGGGAGAGCCTGTAGAATACAAAATTCTGCCAATATCAGAAAAAAAAATTGTTTAATTTTCTAGCTTCTGTCTATAAATTCTCCTAAAATAATTTTTTAAAGTACTCCTAAATGGGAACACCTAAATCTACATTTACAACCTTAATATTATCAATCTTAGAGATTTTTTTTAAATATCAGTTTTTTTTTCCATTCAATCTAAATAAAAGATACTTCAAGGGCCTGCCCATGGTTCACTTGGGAGAGTGTGGTGCTGATAACACCAAGTCAAGGATTAAGATCCCCTTACCGGTCATCTTTTAAAAAATAAATAAATAAATAAAAGATACTTCCGTAGGAAAAGAGGAAATTCAGCAAGCTCTTTTGTTCATAAAAATATAGCTAACTGGAACTTTGTTAAGCTCAATAAAGATGAAAGGAAATTTTAATAGAGAAACAGCAGAAAGGAAAGAAATAAGTACCAAGTAACTAGGCTGGTGGTGATTAGAGGGGGCTGCAAAAGACATCAATTGGGGAGAGGCAGGGGAGGTGATGAGTATAGGTCAGTCTCAAGGAGTAACAGATGTTGGGGCCAGATGTTGTTCTAAATACTCAGTTCTGCCATAACTAATTAGTATGCTTTAACAAGGTCTTTCTTCCTTGTCTAGTGTGGCAAAGAGTTAATGAAAGTTGTTCTCCTGTCGCATGAGAATCTGACCTGCTGTCTACTTCTTAATTATCAGTCAGGTACACAACAAATCAACCTGAGCACAGCCCAGGATGCTCAACTACAGAAACAACAGTCATTACACTTAGAAAGACGTCAAGCACCATCATGTGGCTCAGTGTGGTATTGCCTCTCTAGCTCTGGTCTCCAATCCTGTTCTCCAGCTCTATAGTTCACTGTCTAGCACTTTCTGCTAGTACCCTGATAGAGTACAATGCCCACTATGTTACTAGGCAATTTTTTTAATAATAAAAATAACCCTGTGATACAGTTTGGATGTTACTGTCCTCCCAAAACTCATGTGGAAATCTGATCCCCACTCATGTGGCAGTGTTGGGAGCTGTTTGAGTCAGGGGAGCGGATCTCTCATGAATGGATTAATGATCTCCTTGGGGGGTGGGAGTAGTGAGTGAGATCTCGCTCTGTTAGTTCCCAGCTTGTACCCGCAGGCTGCCTGCTGTTTTTTGCCATGAGTAGAAGCAGCCTGAGGCCCATGCTAGACTTAAGGTCTGTCCCAGAATCGTAGGCCAAATAAACCTCTATTCTTTATAAATTACTCAGTCTCAGTTATTCTGTTATAGCAACACAAAAACAGACTAATACACCCTGATGATAAATTTCATCTGGACAGAGGAACTACAAATGAACCAGGAAACCATGTTTTCTGCCTCCCTGAGTGAGGTGACTCTTGTAACTGGCATGTCCCTCAGGGAGACCCTGGCAGCGATTCCTATGCATTTATTACAGGGCAGGCTGACGCCTATGGGGCATGAAGCTTTGAAGCCAGGGTGACTCCCATTGCTGCCTGATGTGGACCTGTGTCTTTATATGTGGGCCATGCTGCACAGTCAGCTGCAAGACCACTGGGAAGGAATGGCTGGCATTGCCCTCCTATCTTAAAGCTTTCTGGGAAGACTGGGGCCTCATTAGGACCAAGTAAATTCTTGTTCTGAAATTTAGTTCAGTTCAAGAAGCCCTTTGGTGGGCACTTCATGTGGTAATGGCTTATGATCAGAAATTAAATATTTTCTATTCTAAAGGCTGGAAAGAATTTGTCATATGTAAAAATTCAAATAAACCAATCGCCTACATTTCTGAAAAATGAGAATTAGTTCCTTCAGGGTGCTCTTACTATTGATCACACAAAATAGAAGTGAAAATCTGGTAAACTGGTCTCTTACAAAGGCATAAAAATTTAAGATTCTTAAAATGAGTAATAAGTGTGGACTTACCATAACTGGGTAAAATACACATGTTGAGTGGAACCATCAGCAGAAATATACATCCCAAAATAATAAAAGGCACCTCATAGCCAAAGGATTGATACAAAAAGCCACCTAAAGGAGGACCTAGTACCAATCCCAGTCCAGAAAAAATCTCAAGACTTCCCTAAAAACAAAAGAAAATTGAGTTAATATATTTCATTTGAAAAACTCACAGGGCACTACCTGAAAAAAGTTCTATCCGCTTCACAATTTAAACACACACACACACACAAACACACACATACACACAACCAAGATAAACCAAAAATTTTAAAATATGTATTGAAATTATAAAAGCACTAGAAAAATAAAATATGGCAGTTTTTTTCTCTTTTAATTCTTATGATAGAGAAGGTTTTCTAATTATGGTATAAAACTCAGAAGGCATAAAAAAAGATGGATAAATCTGACTACATGAAAATATGAAAAACTATGCCTGGAAAAACACAAAAGACAAAAAAGAGTAGAGAAAAAAATACTGACAAAGAACTAACTTCCCAAATATATTGATAGAGCTGCTACTAATCAATGAGAAAAAAATGAACAACCCAATAGGAAATGCTGTAAACTATTGACACATAAAATGAAATACAATAGCTCTCAGAAGGAGCAGCTCATCCTCACTTTTTAAAAGAAGTGAACAAATTTAAACTACAAGATACTAATTTTCACCTGTCACCCATCAAACACTGTATGCTGCCAAGGATATGGGGAAGGAGACATACATTGCTGGTGAGTGAATACCAGAGGGCAATTTGGCACATCTATCAACGTTACAAATGCACATACTCTCTGACCCAAAATACCATTTCTAGGAATTTAATTTACAGGTATAGCCATAAGATGTGACATGGTATACATGCAAGCTTATGAGTTATAGCACTGTTTGCAACAGCAAAAAATGTGAATAATCTAAATATTCACCAACAATTTAAATAAACTAGGTTACATCCACACAGTGAAGTACCATGCAGCCAGTAGGGAAAAGGCAGAGTAAGAAAGCTCTTTATATGTAGATACGAAGAGGTCTCCAAGATGATTTCATTGTTAGTGTAATCAGCAAGGTGCTAAAGGGTGTATACAGTAGGCTACCATTTGTGTAAAGAAAAAAGAGGGGAGAGGAATCATGCTGTGTGTGTGTGTGTGTGTGTACATACATGGAATCTCTCTGGATGAAAACTGTAATATCTGCTGCCTTCTGGGACGTGGAATGCAGGGCTGGGCACCTGGATAACAGGTGTATATACAAAGGCTAAGCAACAATAATAAATAGAACATATTTTCTATATTTCATATTCTCTTTTATTTGTCTGAATTTTGTACCACATAAAATTATTTTGTTAAAATTAAAATAAAACAGTGCTATGAAAAAAATAGTTTACTATTACAGAAATTACACCATTTTAAATAAATTTAGTCTTTAGGAGCTTTAAACAGAGACCTGTGGCTTGCAACCTCACATCCTCAGATCTCACAGAGTACACAAAAGTAGTCCATTAATAACTTTCAACATTTCATAAAGAATATAGGAATTCTACCTTTAATCAAAATAAGGCCATCCAAATTAACTACCATGTTAGGTGTGTTAGCTTTTTGTTGCAATTTTATATAGAAACTTGGTATGGCAATACTGGTTTCCTCCAAGGATCAGAAAATCCAACGGACTGTTGCTATCACTGCAGGAATTTCTTGGTTAGCACTTTCCAGAGCATTCCACAGAACACCAAATCTTTAAGAGGTCAATAGGTATTGCTTGAAAAAAGTGGTTCTGTGGTCAAATTTGAGTTGTGGAACATCTAATAAGGTATCTCTATTCCAGGATTTCTCAGAGCATTAAAACACTAATGTGAACTGGGGGACAGCATACAGCACGCTCCAAACTTGCTTGGCCACGAAACCCTGTTTTACAGAGCATGTCAACTCTGAGTCCTTCTGAACCCTTCTTGAGAAACAGATTTCTGGGAACTGTTAATGGTACACCTGTCACAGTGGCCACCACCAGTTGCCAAATGGCTATAGAACCTAACATGAACCTATCCAGCTATTAAAATAACTGGTTAATAAACAGTGGGAAGACTATGATAGCCAAAACTTTCAAACTACAGTATTAAATTGAATAAATAAGGGAGTCTTTGGTAGTAAGCTGATTAGACTCTGAGGTCTAAAGAATAATTATATGCTATGAGGGTAGTGTTTGGTCTGATATGCAGACCAGGGTCCAGGGATGCCTGTGCCCAAAGAGAGAGCTATGGGAAAGCCTGGTTGGGGACACAGAAGCAGCTGCCCCGAGCTGGAACAGGAAGGAATCTGCTATGTCACTAATACCAGGTCTGTAGGCATCCCTACAATTGCATCCCATGCAATACACAAGAATGTAAGTCAATATGACACCACCAGGTTCTGGATTTTTATGTCAAAATACAAGGGCACTCCCCAGCTTCCCAGACTGACAGCTCAGATGCACACAATGACTTCAGGAAGATCTCTAAGATCACTTGCATGAATCTGGGAAAAGTGGAGAAGGACTTGAGCATGAAATGAGTCTTTTGCCACTAGCAATAACTCTTCTCTAAAACAGAGAAATGCTTCAGGCAGTCCAGTCACAATCTAGACTACAGGGAGAGACAGCAAAATACTACTCGTGAGGTTTAAGAGAAAGTGGTAAGGAGAACAGCTGATTTGGACCATATTTACCTGTCAGACCACCTATTTGGGGAATTCTAAGACCAGTAAGAGCACCTAAGTGACACTAACAGCACATGTACTGACAGCCGTGCTGCTAGAAGTAGAAATTGGGGTAAAAGGTAACAAAAACACAGAGAGGATAGAAAAGAAGATACAAAAGAATAGATTCCAGCTTTAACTTGGAAGGTCAAACAAATATTTCAGCCCACATGCAAAGGAAAATACGAAAAACTTATAAAATACATACCAATACTGTAGCCACGTTATTTGGAAAAGCCTTTGCGAGGATAGAAGATGACGCAGTTATTGCTGCAGCAAAGCTCACTGCATCCATTACTCTCACTAGAAAACACATAGCAATAAATGTTGGTCCTTCTGAAACTTGGTCCAGTACACTAAAAAGGAATAAGGCAATTTTCAAATGCCAAGCTACTGAAAATAGCACATCATCCACAGTATCAGAATAAATCTCTACAGAATATGAATTTTTTAAAGTTTTGCTTTGTTATACTTTTAGTAGGAGGAAAATGCCTTTTTTGTTTGTTTGTTTTGGTGAAAATTTTATTCATAACAACAGCTTAGTTTCCCTTTTCTGCTGACATAATTGGTCCCCTAGGTGATAATAGTAAATAGGCCTTTTTGGCATATGCAGAATTACTCTGACAAGATCTATATAGAAGAAAGAACTTCTTAGTTTCAGGTCTCTTCTGTGGTGGGACTAAAACCTCCAAAAAAATTAAAAATGAAAGAAATAGAAGACCCCACCAAAAAAAAAAAAAAAAAAAGAAGGAAAAAAGAAAAAGCAAAAAAGCCACTTCATTTAATATAATGGTTTTCTATATTATTTGCCACTATGCTGCTGGTTTAAGGACTCTAAGCTTAAGAACTTTCATTGCTGTGTTGCCTCTGGCATTCATTTTCCCTTTTTTCTGGAAATAGCAATGGGGGGAACTATTGTGCTCCATGCTTTGAAGTGAGCACATGGCCCAGCCTGGCCAATCAGAACAGTCTTTCCCCCTGGCTACAGTGGCCATGATGAAGAGATGGGCCATAAACAAAGATCAGGACAGTGGGGCTCCATTCTGCAACCTTTACAGGAGCTGTCATGATAGTGGCACTCTCTCCCTACTGGAGCTGCTAGGGGCCATCGTGCCACCAAAAGGGGAGAGCTTGCCCAAGACCTAAGCACAAGGAAAGAAAAGCAAAGCCAGGAAGTTGAGAAAGATTACTGATGACATTGTTTTAGCATCTGTATCCAGATGTTTCTGAGGTGATTCTTTAGGATTAGAAACTCACTTTTTTGCTGAAACCACAAAGCTTCTGTGACTCAAAAAAAAGTGAGTTAAGTTTCTGTCACTCACAGATTCAGTAGCCAGCCTAATTAATGGTAATCCCCTGAAGGACACGTTCCTTAATATCAATGTCATTCATCCCTGTTCTCTATATCACCTAACTCCTTCTGCCATTAGTCACATGCTATGCATCCAACTGACAATAATGGTACAGACAGATTTAAAGAGCCATAACATCTTAAACTGAAGATAGATTATAAAATCTGTTCAAGTTCCCATACATATCAAAAAAATGACTTACCCAAAGAGAATTGTAACTCCTCCCGAGACAAACATTCCTGCTACAAACATAAATTTTGTTCCAATATGTACGACCTATAATAAACATCAAAGAAGAGTGGTAAATTGATGACTTCTACAAGTCTCTATTGAGATAAACAAATCCGTTGTATCTCAAAATACAGGATTAGAGAAGGCACGTACAGTAATATAATATTACAATATTTCTTTAATGGAATGGCAATATACATTGCTTACAAACATGGAAGGAAGTAAAAATCAATCAGCCCTAAGGATGGAACTGTCAACAATGGCACAATTTATAGAACTAAATGGTGATTATTTCTGTATCATTGAAAATTCCAGACTCATAAATTAGAATAACTCTTTACACAATTTTTAAATATTAAAATGTGCATATGAACTTTTAATACTTACATATTTTCCAAATACCAAAGATGCTAGCAACTCAAACAAAGCATAACACCCGAAGATCATACCGATAATGGTATTGCTGGCACCCTTCTTTTCAGCCTTTAAAGAAATAGAAATGGGAACAAAGTTTGGAAGACAAATTAGCATCAGTGTATAAAAAATGGAAACATTAGATCTGAGCACCATTTTCTAGTGATCTTTTGAAATCGTGTATGCAATTTCAAAGATTATTATTCTAAAATAAACAGGGTAGGGAAGGAAGGGAAACTAGTTTAAATAGTAAAACCTAGTTTCTGATGTGAAATTCACTTACCATACCTATAATGACTTGTTAGGTTTAGCTGGGAAAAGTCAGAATTAGAGAGTATAAACAAATGCAGAAAACCTTGGATGAGGAAATCTGGACTCTACTTCACAGTCATAGGACTAAGGAAACAGCTGATTTAGACACATTTCCGTTTTGGTATCACATTTAGTTACAAGACTGTACACCACTAAAAACAAACACTCGCCAGTCAAGAAACTCAAGAATAAGCAGTTCCATGAGCTAGCACGTGAGTCATACCAAGGCCCATTCAGTCTGGTTCTCTGTTTTTGGCAGTGACACCAATTACCTTACAGTTTGAAGAAGACAATTTTCCCTCCTGACATCAATGACACAGATGAAAGACGTTTCCCTGACATTCTACATTCTTCTTAAACACCTAGGGTAGTTTATCATCCATCAATTATAATTATTAATGTTTATAGCCCGTTCCATTAGTGAGCTCCTCAATTTGCTACAGATGATAAAGTATTTATCTTAAATCTACTTCTTTTGACCTTCAAATGCTACTGTTGTAATGTACAACTGAATTCACACATAAACATAGAGCGGTTTCAAAAACTTTTTCAAACCCTGGAAATATGGCAGATCCTTACATCAGGTTTTAGCTATAGCAATTTAAAGACTTAAAATATGAGGTTAATTTCTTCATGATAGGATTGGCAACTTAGCATACTGCGAAGTACAAAGTCTGAACTACACAACTGTCTGTCCTGACAGTCAGCAGTCACTTACTGAACACCTTCTATGTGTCAGGCATTATAAAAGCAGTACATATCTATGGCCAGAAGAGTCTGATTTAGATTCATCCTTTCGCCACAGCTTCAGATCTTTCACAAATGACTTTATTCAACACAGGAGTGCGTGCGCACACAGCGTGCACACATGTAAACTCCTACACCCTTCAAGATCCATTCTCTACAACAGCCATCATCGCATTTTTTTACCTTTTCTCTCTGAGATTTTAAGATAAAAATTTTCTCCATCCATTTCCATGTAAAGATACCATCATAAATACTTGCAAGCAGCCCCAAAATAATAATAAAAAGATACCATAATCATTCAATTCTTGTCTTTTTCAAAGATGTTCTTTTCATGTCACACTACACCTATTTAAACAAACCCTACATTTCTCATAGCATCATACCACAGGAAACCAAACAGGTATACTTGATTGTTCTAAGCTAACCTTTAGGAAGGATCTGCCTTTCTCTAGGAAGACCCTCAGAAACGTGGTCCCCAAGCACCTGGTGGTGGGTGAGGGCAGGCAGGATGGCCCATAGCATTGCAGCAATTGCTTATGCAGGTTGTGAGCCCATAATTCCATAGGCTTCGTAACTGGTCACTGCCATTCCAGGTGCTAATAACCATAAGAGATAATGGTGTGGAGACAAGAGAGATCTCAGTAGATCTCTTTAATGGCATCCTAGTAAAAGATTATGCTGTATGTAGACTGGAACATGAAGTCTACATTTCTTTCTTTTTTTTTTTTTTTAAAGATGACCGGTAAGGGGATCTTAACCCTTGACTTGGTGTTGTCAGCACCACGCTCTTCCAAGTGAGCTAACTGGCCATCCCTATACAGGAATCCAAACCTGTGGCCTTTGTGTTATCAGCACCACACTCTCCAAAGTGAGCCACGGGCCGGCCCCTGAAGTCTACATTTCTACTACACAAGGTCAGGTTCCTCAAAGGAAAGGTATTATCAAAAAAATCAATTAAGATGTAGGAAGAACATTCATGGGCCAAATTACATTAGCCATGTTTTTTGCTTAATAGAGCTGATAAGCATTTAATTCTAGAATCTGGCAGAAAGTATGTAATGATTATAGCAACTAATACTTACTGGACCCTTACTATGAACCAGAATCTCTATTAAGTGCTGTTTTACATGGAATCTAACAACTATTAAATAAGGAATGTATTTTTAGCTGTCCCTGTTTATAGATGAGGACACAGATTTGCAAAGATTACATAGTCATTGAACCACTACAGTTTCCATCATGTGCATCTTCCCACACTCACTGTGGAAACGGAATGGTGATGGTGACATAGGATGTCCTGGAACCACATGCCACAGTAGTGGCTGAACACCACTTTTGGAACGTGGATCCTTCTTCACATTAGGAAAGCAAGAACAGCTAACAAAAGCAATTTCTGGTTCACATGTCATCCTCTGATAAGAGAGGAGGGTGGCCAGAAAAATGATGAATCTGGTGTAGGAATCCTGCACCAGAATTTAAGAAGGGCACTGTTTTTCCTTTGCCCGATTAGCTCTTTCTAATAGGAAGGTGATAGGACATGCAGCAGGAAGGGTGAGGTTTTACCAATGCATTTGTCAATAATAAGGTTTTCATAAGAAATGAAAAGGAAAAGCCCACTCTTCTTATCTACAGCTTTCAAAGTTAGAATGCTCTCTCTCCTGCCCTTTGTCTTCTTTCTTCAGCCTTCCCTCCCATAATCAAAAACTTAAACACACACACACACCCACAGCCTAGTTTTCCTCTGTCCATATTCCACCTAGCTGAGCCAGGAAATAGCCTTCTGGCTGGTCAATCCACTTACTGCAATTCTTCTCCATCTTAATTCCACAGGCTGCCCTATTTTCTTACAAAACCCAAATCTGGCAAGCCCCCTGTCTTGCTTAATCTCCTCTGATGACTTCCCACTGACAAAATCCCTGGCATGCATCCAAGCTCTTGCATTCTAGCTCCAGCCTGCTTCCTAGGAGACCTCACTCCCTCTAGGCTCAAGCCAAGGCAAGCTGTCCACTGCTCCCGAAGAGCATGCCAGTTGCTTTGCTAGTCCCGTGACTATACCTAGCCCACCCTTGCCTCTGTTGTTTACTGTAGGAACTTTCACTTCTCAAGACCCACCTTAGATTCATCCTGTGAAGTGTCTTTCTGCACCACTCTTCCCCCACCCCCACTCCACCCACGAAAGAATTAGCCATTTCTCTTACTAGTCTCATAACATTCTGGACTTCCTTCCTTGTCTTAAAGGATATCCAAATAGTCTGAAACCATATATATACATATATATATATACACACATATATATATATTTTTTTTTTTTTTCCATTCCCAGTCTCTTAACTTCTGAGACTTTCCTCATTTGCAACTTGATGAAATTCTCACTATTTTACCTGCCTTATGGGGTTGTTGCATGGACCAAACAGATAAATGGGTGGGAATGTCTATTGAAAACTAGACAGCACTGTATGGGTACAGAGCCATACTGTTCCTTTAGCACAGAAGCCACTTTATTCTCTTTTGTAGCACAAAGAATGAAGGACTACATGCTATCGATGCAGTTCAAGGACTGAGAAGCTTGCCAGTTCATTGTGAGCCAAGGCATTGGCAAAGAACACAAAATAAAACACATGGCCGTATTGTCTCCACACCCCCAAGCCAGTCCCCTTCATTTCATACTACTCCAGATGCCACTCCAGGTGGACTCTCTAGGGGTTATTCTTTCTGAGCATGTGCCATTATCTATCGATTCTATAACCATATAAAAGGGTATAATCAGAGGGAACTAGACAATATTAATCAGAATTCCTCCTTCGCATAAACATTGCCCCTAGAGTCCATAAGAAATTCAGGTCAGTAAAGGGAATTTAGTGGACCATAACTTCCTAATACCAAAATATTAAGAAGCCCGAAATTTCAGGTAACAGTTACTGTCTTAATATAGACATTTTGCGGGAACATTTAAATCTCAGTGATTCAGTGCAGAAACCAAATAAAGATTAATCAAACTACATGGTAAGCAAAGTAATCCTCAGGTCAATTATATTTAGGTGAATTACCTCCCAAGAAGATGTTCTTTCTGACTGGATTTTATTTTCCTGGTTATCAAACATTCCATAAGAAGTATTCTGTTAGCTTAAGTTCCCACATCATCTGTACTATATGCTGATTTTTACATTTTACATACTGTAAAGTGAGACAATTCACAAGGCTTTTTTAAAAATTAGAGCTCATAAGGATATTAAAATGTCTTACTTCCTTGGGGAAAAAGGGTCCAAGGATAGAATAGCACATCATGGAACCTAAGTTCATCGAAGCTGCCGATATCAGTACAGAAAGCTGTTCTCTGGAAAGCCTCCTGGGTGTCTCTCGTGCACTTTCTGCAGAGCCTTCACCTTGAATGCAAACACACTGCAATTACAGACATGTAATTGGGACTATTGATTGAAGTACACAAGTATCATTTCTGTGCACAGATGATGCACTCTGAGGATAACATCTGCTGAACCTAGGGATATTTCGAATATAGCACATTTGATCAAATGTAACACAATCCCTGTACATCACAGCAAGTTTGAAAATATGCCACTTTCATTTGCTTACTGGTCTCTATTAGAATTTCAGAGCAGAAATTATCAATCCATCTTATCTGTTTTGCCTTCACCTTAATGCCTATTTTGCTGGTGCTTAATAAATCCCTCCAATATGGATGAAGCAGCACGGTGATCTCCAAAGGGTACTGTACTCTGAAATATAATGTCCCCTATTTTCTCAAGGTACTAGTTTCATATGCTACATAGATACAATAATGTTTTAAGTACATAATGTCAGCTGTTTACTAAGAATTCTAGGGCAGTATTGAAGTCAAGTGAAGCATAAGGAGAAAATAAACTAATTCATTCGACTGGTGCACTAATACCTATAACAGCATGCTTCTGGAAAGACAACTCCCACAAATCTGTAAATCAATCCTTTTTTTTACACTAAATTACTGGTTTTTCACATCAATTCATTTAACACGTTCCCAGGACTAAATGGTCATTTCACTTAAGGACACCAAGTCAGTTACTAAGTTTCAAACATCCAATGAAATCCATTACCTATTTTTAAATTAAAGGGTTTTGAGGGAAAAAAATTAATAAAAATATTTGATTTGCTCTGTTTTTCAGAGGTTGCCATTGCAGTATAGAAAAAAAAAATCTGTGCAACATGAGGAAGTTTTAAGAATCTTTGTTAAAATTTTGAAGTAGATGAGGAAGGAAAATGAGAAGTTAAAAAAAAAGGGAACGGTGGGTACGCGAAAGGTAATGTTTTACTTATGCCTAATGGCATATTTATTGAATGCATTATTAAACGCACAGTACTTAAAAGCAGAGATGTAGGGAAGAAAGTCATTAGAGACCGTACCATATGCAGTCCCCGAACTTTACCCCTTCCAGAGAGAAAAGAAACGCCGGCCCGAAAGCCATGGTCAGGCCCCAGCCTCTTCGAACCTCTCCGAAACAAACCAAGCTAAAGCCAATTCAATCGCTGCGAAGGACAGGCCCGAAGCCACCCCGGCACGCCGGGCCACGCTGCTGTCGGTCACCTCCTGGTGGGCGCGGGCCCTCGGGGTCCCCCGGCGCGTCCATGCGCGGTGCGTGCAGTCGCCGCTCCCCGGGACAAGCCCGCGCCCTGGGACTCGACTTCCAACGAGCGGACAAGCTGGTCGGCGGGCGGCCACTCCTCAGCCTGCAGCCCCGCCCGCGGCCATCGTCGGGAGCTCTACGAAGCCTTTAGAAGACACAGGGCGCCCCGGGGGGCGGGGCCGGGAGGGGAGGGGGCGGGGCGGGCGGGGCCTCTTTGTCCTATTACTGTAATGCACCACCTCAGGGGCCCTACCAGCAGTCCTCTAACATTCCGCGTGGGGGTCGGGGGAGACAGGTTTATGTTCCATATAGCTGGACCCCCTCTACTTTGGAATGAGTACAATTTATTCCTACCAAAGGTAAGAAAGGAAGCTTATGTAGACACAGAAAATGGAGGGACACAAAAAGGAATCAGAAGACACAAAAATGAATTAGAAAATTAGGCTCATGCCGTATCTCTTTAAGGCTGAGTTATTTTTCACAGTCGATAAATGAGGTAGTGGTTGTAATCACCAAAGTCAGACACTAACAAACCAGAAATGAATTAACCGATGTGAAACACATGGCGTAGAAACATATTCACAGAAATGATAAGGAATGTTGGGGACTGCATGGCAGAGTGGCTAGGTAGGAGTAGGAGCTCTGAAGGCAGATACCTGGGTTTCCATCCAGGGCACTTACTAGCTGTGTGACTTTGGACAAGGCCAGTTTCTCCGTCTGTGTGGAATACACTGTAAAGCAAATATAGTTCACAGGGCCTAGTTTCTTATACTTTCAGGTTTAGTCTAATTTTTAAAAGTACATATAAAATGTTGACCTTGCAAAAAACAAGAAATTTTCCCCAGGCTATATTCTCTGTTGTAAGATAACGAATTGTAAGACAGCAAGGTTGCTAGTTCAAAGACAGACAAGTTACTGATTGATATGTAAAAATACTGGGAGGCGTGTAGGGAGAAGGAATGTTTGCTAAGATCAAGCTTTTGTTGGTAGATCACTTAAATTTCCCTTATGGAATGTCATCTGGCTTGTTTTTTGTTTTGTTTTGTTTTGTTTTTCCAAGCATGATTTGATCCTACTGTTTTTTTATATTTATTTTTTTTATTATTTTTTAAAAAATTTTATTTTGTAGATATGCATTGTGATTGATTACTGTTTCCCCATCACCAAAACCGCCCTCCCTCCCCCGCTGCCCCCCTCCCCCCCAACAATGTCCTTTCTGTTTGCTTGTCGTATCAACTTCAAGTAATTGTGGTTGTTCTATCTTCTTCCCCCCCCCCCCGGGCTTTTTTTTTTTGTGTGTGTGTGTGTGTGTGTGTGTGTGTGAATTTATATATTAATTTTTAGCTCCCACCAATAAATGAGAACATGTGGTATTTCTCTTTCTGTGCCTGATTTGTTTCACTTAATATAATTCTCTCAAGGTCCATCCATGTTGTTGCAAATGGCAGTATTTCATTCGTTTTTATAGCTGAGTAGTATTCCATTGTGTAGATGTAAAACATTTTCTATATCCACTCATCCGATGATGGACAATTGGGCTGGTTCCAACTCTTGGCTATTGCAAAGAGTGCTGCGATGAACATTGGGGAACAGGTATACCTTCGACTTGATGATTTCCATTCCTCTGGGTATATTCCCAACAGTGGGATAGCTGGGTCGTATGGTAGATCATATCTGCAATTGTTTGAGGAACCTCCATACCATTTTCCATAGAGGCTGCACCATTTTGCAGTCCCACCAACAATGTATGAGAGTTCCTTTTTCTCCGCAACCTCGCCAGCATTTACTATTTAGAGTCTTTTGGATTTTAGCCATCCTAACTGGGATGAGATGGTATCTCAGTGTGGTTTTGATTCGCATTTCCCGGATGCTGAGTGATGTTGAGCATTTTTTCATATGTCTGTTGGCCATTTGTATATCTTCCTTAGAGAATGCCTACTTAGCTCTTTTACCCTTCTTTTAATTGGGTTGCTTGTTTTTTTCTTGTAAAGTTGTTTGAGTTCCTTATATATTCTGGATATTAATCCTTTGTCAGATGTATATTTTGCAAATATTTTCTCCCACTCTGTTGGTTGTCTTTTAACTCTGTTAATTGTTTCTTTTGCTGTGCAGAAGCTTTTTAGTTTGATATAATCCCATTTGTTTATTTTTCCTTTGGTTGCCCGTGCTTTTGAGGTCGTATTCATGAAGTCTGTGTCCAATCCTATTTCCTGAAGTGTTTCTCCTATGTTTTCTTTAAGAAGTTTTATTGTTTCAGGGTGTATATTTAAATCCTTAATCCATTTTGAGTTGATTTTAGAATACGGTGAGAGGTATGGATCTAGTTTCATTCTCTTGCATATGGATATCCAGTTATCCCAGCACCATTTGCTGAAGAGGCAGTCCCTTCCCCAGTGAATAGGCTTGGTGCCTTTGTCAAAGATCAGATGGCAGTAAGTGTGTGGGTTGATTTCTGGATTCTCTATTCTATTCCATTGATCAGTGTGTCTGTTTTTATGCCAGTACCATACTGTTTTGGTTATTATAGTTTTGTAGTATAGCTTAAAGTCAGGTAGTGTTATGCCTCCAGCTTTATTTTTTTTGCTCAGCATTGCTTTGGCTATGCGTGGTCTTTTATTGTTCCATATAAATGTCTGGATAGTTTTTTCCATTTCTGAGAAAAATGTCTTTGGAATTTTGATGGGGATTGCATTGAATTTGTATATCACTTTGGGTAGTATGGACATTTTCACTATGTTGATTCTTCCAATCCAAGAGCATGGGATATCTTTCCATCTTCTTGTATCCTCTCTAATTTCTCTCAACAGTGGTTTGTAGTTCTCATGATAGAGATTTTTCACCTCCTTGGTTAACTCAATTCCTAAGTATTTTATTTTTTTGGTGGCTATTGTAAATGGGCAGGCTTTCTTGATTTCTCTTTCTGCATGTTCACTATTGGAGAAAAGAAATGCTACTGATTTTTGTGTGTTGATTTTGTATCCTGCTATTGTGCTGAAATCATTTATCAATTCCAAGAGTTTTTTTGTAGAGGTTTTAGGCTGTTTGATATATAGGATCATGTCATCTCCAAACAGGGACAGTTTGACTTCATCTTTTCCAATCTGGATGCCCTTTATTTCCTTCTCTTCTCTGATTGCTCTGGCTAGTACTTCCAACACTATGTTGAATAGGAGTGGTGAGAGTGGGCATCCTTGTCTAGTTCCTGTTCTTAAAGGAAAAGCTTTCAGCTTTTCCCCATTCAGGATGATATTGGCAGTGGGATTGGCATATATGGCTTTAATTATGTTGAGATACTTTCCCTCTATACCTAACTTATAGAGGGTCTTTGTCATGAATGAGTGCTGAACTTTATCAAATGCTTTTTTAGCATCTATAGAGATGATCATATGGTCCTTGTGTTCGAGTTTATTAATATGGTGTATCACATTTATTGATTTGCGTATGTTGAACCAACCTTGCATCCCTGGGATGAATCCCACTTGATCGTGGTGAATAATTTTACGTGTGTGTTGCTGTATTCTGTTTGCTAGTATTTTAGTGAGGATTTTTGCATCTATATTCATCAAGGATATCGGCCTGTAGTTTTCTTTTTTGGTTATATCTTTACCTGGTTTTGGTATCAGGATGATGTTTGCTTCATAGAATGAGTTTGGGAGATTTGCGTCTGTCTCAATCTTTTGTAATAGTTTGTAAAGAATCAGTGTCAATTCCTCTTTGAATGTTTGGTAAAATTCTGCTGTGAATCCATCTGGTCCTGGGCTTTTCTTTGTTGGGAGCCTTCTGATAACAGCTTCAATCTCCTTTATTGTTATTGGTCTGTTCAAATTTTCTACGTCTTCGTGGTTCAGTTTTGGGAGATTGTGTGTGTCCAGAAATTTATCCATTTCCTCTTTTTGATTCACTGATCTTTTGAATTGTTTTTTTGGTTTCAATTTCATTCAGTTCTGCTCTGATCTTAATGATTTCTTTTTGTCTGCTAACTTTAAGTTTGGATTGTTCTTGTTTTTCTAGTTCTTTAAGGTGAAGTGTTAGGTTGTTCACTTGCCATCTTTCC
This sequence comes from Cynocephalus volans, assembly GCF_027409185.1. Classification (NCBI taxonomy): domain Eukaryota; kingdom Metazoa; phylum Chordata; class Mammalia; order Dermoptera; family Cynocephalidae; genus Cynocephalus; species Cynocephalus volans. Next base: position 133,563,129 of record NC_084464.1, read on the forward strand.
ATTCTTCTGAGGTGAGCATTTAATGCAATAAATTTCCCCCGAAATACTGCTTTTGCAGTATCCCACAAGTTTTGGTATGATGTATCATTATTTTCATTAGTTTCAATAAATTTTTTGATTTCCAGCTCGATTTCTTCTTGGACCCATATGTCATTAGGTGAAATGCTGTTTAATTTCCATGTGTTTGTATAGTTTCCAGAGTTTCGTTTGTTATTAATTTCTAGTTTTAATCCATTTTGGTCTGAGAAAATACATGGGATAATTCCAATTTTTTTGAATTTATTGAGACTTGATTTGTGACCTAATATGTGATCTATCCTGGAGAATGATCCATGTGCTGCTGAGAAGAATGAATATTCTGAGGTTGTTGGATGGAATGTTCTATAGATATCTGCCATGTCAAATTGGTCTAGAGTATTGTTTAGATCTTGTGTTTCTCTACTGATTCTTTGCCTAGATGATCTGTCTAATATTGACAGTGAGGTGTTCAGGTCCCCTGCTATTATGGTATTAGTGTCTATTTCCTTCTTTAGGTCTAATAGAGTTTGTTTTATAAATCTGGCTGCTCCAACATTGGGTGCATACATATTTATGATTGTTATGTCTTCTTGATGGATCAGTCCTTTTATCATTAAGTAGTGTCCCTCATTGTCTCTTTTTATGGTTTTTAGTTTAAAGTCTATTATGTCAGATAAGAGAATAGCTGCTCCAGCTCATTTTTCTTTTCTGTTTGCATGGTAAATCTTTTTTCCATCCTTTCACTCTTAGTCTGTGTGAATCTTTATAGGTGAAGTGGGTCTCTTGTAGGCAGCATATAGTTGGGTCCTCCTTTTTAATCCAGTCAGTCAGTCTGTGTCTTTTGATTGGGGAATTTAAGCCTTTTACATTAAGAGTTGTTATTGAAAGGTGTTGATTTATTCCTAGCATTTTATTGGTTGTTTGGTTGTCTTAGGTGTCTTTTGTTCCTTGCTTTCTGATTTACTGTTTGGCTTCTGTGTTTGTTGGTTCCTTAGGTTGTAGATAGCATTTTTCTTTGTTTGTTTTCTCTTCATGAATGCCATTTTTATTATACTAGTGGGTTTTGATTTTTCTTGGGTTTTTATGGCAGTGGTAGTTAGTTTTCAGGAACCAAACCCAGTATTCCCTTGAGGATATCTTGTAAGGGTGGTCGTGTGGTAGTGAACTCCTGCAGTTTTTGTTTGTCTGAGAAATATACTATTTGCCCTTCATTTCGGAAGGATAGCCTTGCAGGGTAGAGTATTCTTGTCTGGCAATCTTTGTCTTTTAGTATTTTGAATATATCATCCCATTCCTTTCTAGCTTTTAGGGTTTGTGATGAAAAGTCTGATGTTAGCCTGATTGGGGCTCCCTTATAGGTGACTTGACACTTCTCTCTTGCAGCTTTTAAGATTCTCTCTTTGTCTTTGAGTTTTGCCAATTTGACTATAACATTTCTTGTAGAAGATCTTTTTGTGTTGAATACAGTTGGAGATCGTTGAGCTTCCTGGATCTGAAGATCTGTGATTTTTCCTATACCTGGGAAGTTTTCTGCCACTATTTTGTTGAATATGTTTTCAATGCAATCTCTGTTTTCCTCCTCTTCTGGAATACCCATGACTCGGATATTTGAGCGCTTAAGGTTGTCTGATATCTCTCTCAGATTTTCTTCAATATCTTTGATTCTTTTTTCTTTCTTTTTGTCTGCTTGTGTTATTTCAAAGAGCCCATCTTCAAGTTCAGAGGTTCTCTCTTCAACTTCAACAAGCCTGCTGGTTAAACTCTCCGTTGTGTTTTCTATTTCGCTGAATAACTTCTTCAGTTCAGCAAGTTCTGCTACATTTTTTTTTTTTTTTTTTAAAAGATGACCGGTAAGGGGATCTTAACCCTTGACTTGGTGTTGTGAGCACCACGCTCAGCCAGTGAGCAAACCGGCCATCCGTATATGGGATCCGAACCCGGGACCTTGGTGTTCTCAGCACCGCACTCTCCTGAGTGAGCCACGGGCCGGCCCAACTGCTACATTTTTTTTCAGGACATTGATTTCCTTGTACATTTCCTCTTTCAGGTCCTGTATACTTTTCCTCATTTCATCATGATGTCTAGCTGAGTTCTTGTATCTCATTCAGTTTCCTTAGAATTATCACTCGAAATTCCTTGTCAGTCATTTCAAGGGCTTCTTGTTCTATAGAATCTAGAGTTCGAGATTTATTAACTTTTGGTGGTGTACTTTCTTGATCTTTTGTATTTCTGGTATCTTTTTTTGATGTTTATTCATTGTGGCAGGGGGTTTCACAGTCCACTGGTTTGAGACTATTGACTAACTAAGATGTTGCTGTGGTTGCCAATTTGGTATGGCCACCTCCGTGACTGCTCAGTTGGCCTCTAGTGCCTTGTGTGTGTGGTTGCCTTGGGTCTTGGGCCTCTCCGGGGAACCACCTCTCTGGTCAGCTTGGACTCTGCTGGGCTGCTGGATCATGTACCACAGGGTGTGTGATCTCTGCTGAGCTCTCTCTTCCCATGCAGGACTTCTCCCTGTTCCGTGTGCTCTGGCCCAGGCTGTTGGGTCATGCAGTGGTGACCCCACCGGGTGTGTGGTTTCTGTTGAGTCTCTGCCTCCCTGGCTGGATGTCTCCCCACTCTCTGTGCACTGGGCTGGGCTGGGATGTGTCTTCTGCAACCCTCGTCTATCAGCTGGGCCTTCAAGACCCTGCTTGGTACCGCCTTGCCCAGGAAGTCTACCAGGTTTCTGCTAGGCACAGACGACCGGTCGCTCTGGGTGCCTTTGTAGCACTGTGTAGATCTTTCTCAGGACTTATCGCCTTCCTCCTGGTATCGCGGTTATTTGTGTACTTGTCTTATCTGCCACACCAGAGCGTGAACTCCTCGGGGGAGGAGCCCACAGCACACGGTTCACCTTTGTATCCCCCTGGCACGGACCGAATCCGGTGCCCACCTGCAGTCAGCTCTCCGGCAGGTTCAAGCGGACTTGGGAACTCTCCTACCACACTATTCCTAACCAGAAATTGGTTAGGCGTTTTTCCGAACTGGTGGCTGCAGAGATGGTATCTGCCTCCCAGTAACAGGAAGTTTACTGGGGGCCGGAGTCCAGGGTGTGGTGGAGTGACTGTCGGCCCTGCCCGTACTTCCTTGCCCTCCCGATGCTGGCCAGGGACGCCCCATGCCACCAGCCCTGCCAGAGAACCGCAGAGGGAGTGGGTGGGGAGGCCAGCCCGCAGGCCCCGGGAAGCCCCGCGCCAGGGCAAGCAAGTGGGAAGGCTCAGTGCAGAGCCGAGCCGGGCGAGGAGGACCGGCTTGGCTGAGCTGGGCCGAAGCTGCCACACCTGAGATAATGGAAGCAGCCCCGGGGCGGTGAGTGGCCCGGTGATGCAGGCAGAAGCCGGGTGGGTGTCAGCCCCCCGAGCAGGGCCGGATTGGTGGTCACTCACAGGGCTGTGCCAGGTCGTGCGCTCACTCTCTGCCTCTGGTTTGTCGCCTCCCCGTTCTCGGTTCCCGCCGCCTCGGGCTACTCGCTCGGTCCCGCGGCGCGGCTCGGGCGCTCCCAGGAATCTTCTTTTATGCCGGCAGTTTCTGAGGCTGGGAAGTCCAAAGTCCATCTGGTGGTGGCAACAGTGACCAGGGGTCTCACATTGCAAGATGGTGGAAGCAGAGAGAGCAGAGAGACCGTCATCTGGCTTGTTTTACTGAATGTCACCAGCCTATATTGTTAAGCTATAATGCCACCTATGTTCTCTTCCTGTAACTTCCTGGTCTGGAGAATAAATGCAGGAAGAGAACCCCAATCATGGTTAATTTCCCAAATGGAAGGAATGCCTCTCTCTTGAGGGTTCTGGGAGATTAACCACTTCAGGGTTTCTCACTGCTCAGAAGAGATGGGCTTTGAGTAATCTTTTGTGGTTCTGTCACCCAGGAGAAGAGGGGTGACAAATCCGTGGGAGGCAAAGCAACACATCTGTACAACTGGGATGATAAAGCTTATCTTGGAGGATGGCTGTTGTCACAGGGCACACAGGTCTGGTTGTCTGCCCTCTTTCAAAAAGAAACCACTAAAAAGTCAAATGTTAGTAAAAATGGAAGTCAGCTCTTATTCAGGAATACTGGTTATCTGAGGAGAAACGTTAGGCTAACCCATCTCTCCAGTAAACCTGAAGGAGAACGTCCAGGCTAAAGCCATCTCAAAGACTCAGATTTACTGAGGGGTTTTTAGAGAGGGGGCTGAAGGGGCCAGCCTCTTACTCACTTGGGAGAGTGTGGTGCTGATAACACCAAGACCTCAGGTTTGGATCCCTATATAGGGATGGCCAGTCAGCTCACTTCAGAGAGCGTGGTGCTGACAACACCAAGTCAAGGGTTAAGATCCCCTTACTGGTCATCTTTCAAAACAAAATGAGGGGCCGGCCTGTGGCTCACTCGGGAGAGTGTGGTGCTGATAATACCAAGGCCCCGGGTTCGGATCCGATATAGGGATGGCCAGTTAGCTCACTGGCTGAGCGTGGTGCTGACAACACCAAGCCAAGGGTTAAGATCCCCTTACCGATAATCTTTAAAAAAAAAAAAAAAGACAAAACAAAATGAAACAGAACAAAACAAACAAAAAAAAGAGGGGGCTGAGGGAACTGAAAAGCACAAAGGAGGGGACGTGAGCCTCTGGGGCTTCATGAAAGGTCTCAGGTGCAAAGTCTCGCCAAGACTTATCCTTGCTGGGTCCTGCTGGAGGGGTGGAATCAGCATGGCTTTATTGATGTCTTCCTTGGTTTTCCAGGATCTGCAAGTTTGCAGCTTCAGGCTGGCTGGAAAACAACTTTACATTCATGTAAATGTCATCTTGCCCCATAAGCAAGGTTCAAAATATCAAATAAGTATGGTAAATTAGGGAACTCAGAGAAATGCATGCTGAGAAAAGAAAAAAAAAACCTGTGTCATTTTAAAATTTGCCTACAGCCCATGTAGTTTTAGGTCCCAACATAGCTTAAGTCCTGCTCATTCCAGCACTGTGAGTATTAGGATAAGGTGTGTCAGTACCTGGCACATGAACATGATAGGCTGCTATATTACTCTCACACTCACAATTTTCTGGCACACACACAAAAAATAGCTTTCACTTATCTTCACCTTATTTATTATTTGGGAGGGTTAAAGTTTGGGGACTGGGAAATTCTTGATTTGGGGCCAAGGCAAAACAACATACTATTGAGTTACTACCTTGTGTACAGCCTTGTGAATTTAAAGATGAATAAGCCCCATCCAGGCTCTGCCCTCAAGGAGCACACTTCCTTCTACCTATAAAACAAGCTTTAATTAATAATTTACTATAATGCATAGTGTTCTAAAATAGAAACATATAAAACAATAGAAATAATAGAAAACAATAGAAAAGTATTGTTTACTTTGGCAAAATGAATCCTGGATGCTTTCCTGAAGAAGCGATATTACCTTGAAGGTTATGTAAAAATTCCTTGGGGGGCAAGTAGTAAGGAGAACCTTTAGAACTGCTTAAACAGAAGGGTGAGCTTTAGCAAATGTTCCTTCAGGTGGCTGTTAAATGTACCCAGAAGGACAGACAAAATGAAATCACTATGGTTAAAAGAGATATTCACATATATCCATCCTCCTCTCCACTGTAATCTCTACCTCTCATCCTTCCTCCAGATGAGCAGTGTTACGATGAAGTTCATTATCTTGTCAGCTTTCTGTGGTAGCTATGAGAAATTACCACAGTCTTCGTAGCTGGCCTATAGGCCAGAAGTTCAACCTCAGTTTCATTTTTTTTTTTTTACAAACTGAAGTGGAATAATATGGTCTTGTTCAAATGCCACCTCCTCAGAGAAATTCATTCTTATCCCATTATCCAAAATACAGCCCCAGTCACTCTTTATTTCTTTGCCCTTTATTTTTCTTCCTAACATTTGTATCAGTCAGGGTTCCTCTATTGCTAATTAAAAAAAAAAAAAAAAAAAAAACTTTGGCTAATTTAAGCAAAAAATGAAATTATCATAGATTATTATGTAGCACATAGAACCATTAGGAGGATTATGCATACTAGTTATAAGCTAAGTTCCTGAGGTTTTTCAAGATGGCGGCGGCTGCGGCAGCTGGCGCGGAGTAGCTAAGGGGGAAAAGGCGGCCACTGGGACTCAGGCAGCCGGAAAACTTGTGGTCCTTCCTCTCGCCATCTCTTAAGGGAGGACTGCTGCTGCTGACCGGTTGTGGGGGGTGACCGCCACTTTGCCCCCGGCAGGAGAGGCTGCCTCATTTACAGACAACAGCTTTAAAGTGTGGAGCAGGAAAAGAACTGTTTCTTAGCTGCAAAAGTGAGTCTCGAAACAGGGAACATGGCGCCAGGGCTGCTGTGGATGCAGCCAGGATCCCGGAGGCCGGGGCCGCGCTGAAGGCGGCCAGCTGCCCTATTCAGGATTCGAGGTTTCAGGCCGGCATTAAAGAAGATTCCTGGGAGCGCCCGAGCCGCGCCGCGACTGAACAGCCCGATGCGGCAGCGGCCGAGAACTGGGAAAGGCGGCAAACCAGAAACAGAGAGCGAGCACCCGACCTGGCACAGCACTGTGAGTGATCCCTGGCACAGCTCTGTTCAGGGGGTGGATGCCCACGCGGCTCCCGCCTGCACCACCAGCCCACTCACCGCCGGTGCTGCCTCCATTTTCCCAGGTGCGGGCAGCTCCGCCCTGCTCGGCCATCGGCCATCACTGAGCCCTCCCACTTGCTGGCCTGGCGCGGGGCTTTCCGGAGCCTGCGGGCCAGCCTCCTCCCCCACTCCCTCCGCGGTTCTCTGGCGGGGCTGGTGGCGGAGGGCGTCCCGGGCCAGTTTCGGGAGGGCAAGGAAGTACGGGCGGGCCGACTGTCACTCCACCATACCCTGGACTCCGGCCCCAGGTAAACTCCCTGTTACTGGGAGGCAGATACCATCTGTGCGGCCACCAGTTTGGAAAAAAGCCTAACGAATTTCTGGTTGGGAATAGTGTGGTAGGAGAGTTCCCAGGTCCGCTTGAACCTGCCGGAGACCAGGCTGCAGGTGGGCGCTAGACTCGGTTTATACTGGGGGGATACAAAGGTGAACAAGACCCGAGAAAGATCTACATAGTGCCACAAAGGCACCCAGAGAGACCGGTCGTCTGTGCCCAGCAGAAACCTGGTAGACTTCCTGGGCAAGGCGGTGCTGAGCAGGGTCTTGAAGGCCCAGCTGTTAGACGAGGGTTGCAGAAGACACGCCCCAGCCCAGCACAGTGCGCACAGAGTGGGGAGACGTGTGGCCAGGGAGGCAGAGACTCGACAAAAACCACACACCCGGTGGGGTCGCTACTGCACGATCTAACAGCCTGGGCCAGAGCACATGGAACAGGGAGAAGTCCTGCACAGGAAGTGAAAGCTCAACAGAGATCACACACCCTGTGGTACGTGACCCAACAGCCCAGCAGAGTCCACGCTGACCAGAAAGGTGGCTCCCCGGAGAAGCCCAAGACCCGAGGCAACCACACACACAAGGCACTAGAGGCCAACTGAGCAGTCACGGAGGGAGCCATACGAAATTGGCAACCACAGCAACATCCTAGTTAGTCATTAGTCTCAAACCGGTGGACTGTGAAACCCCCGGCCACAATGAATAAACACCAAAAAAAAGATACCAGAAATACAAAAAATCAAGAAAGTACACCACCAAAAGTTAATAAATCTCAAACTCTAGATCCTATAGAACAAGAAGCCCTTGAAATGACTGACAAGGAATTTTGAGTGATAATTCTAAAGAAACTGAATGAGATACAAGAAAACTCAGCTAGACATCATGATGAAATGAGGAAAAGTATACAGGATCTGAAAGAGGAAATGTACAAAGAAATTAATGTCCTGAAAAAAAATGTAGCAGAACTTGCTGAACTGAAGAAGTTATTCAACGAAATAAAAAACACAACGGAGAGTTTAACCAGCAGGCTTGTCGAAGTTGAAGAGAGAACCTCTGAACTTGAAGATGGGCTGTTTGAAATAACACAAGCAGACAAAAAGAAAGAAAAAAGAATCAAAGACATTGAAGAAAATCTGAGAGAGATATCAGACAACCATAAGCGATCAAATATCCGAGTCATGGGTATCCCAGAAGGGGAGGAAAATGGAGATTCCATTGAAAACATATTCAACAAAATAGTGGCAGAAAACTTCACAGGTATAGGAAAAATCACAGATCTTCAGATCCAGGAAGCTCAACGATCTCCAAACGTATTCAACCCAAAAAGGCCTTCTCCAAGACATGTCATAGTCAAAATGGCAAAACTCAGAGACAAAGAGAGAATCTTAAAAGCTGCAAGAGAGAAGCATCAAATCACCTATAAGGGAGCCCCAATCAGGTTAACATCAGACTTTTCATCACAAACCCTAAAAGCTAGAAAGGAATGGGATGATATTTTCAAAATACTAAAAGACAAAGATTGCCAGCCAAGAATACTCTACCCTCTAAGGCTATCCTTCCGAAATGAGGGGCAAATAGTATATTTCTCAGACAAACAAAAACTGTGGGAGTTCACTACCACAAGACCACCCTTACAAGAAATCCTCAAGGGAATACTGGGTTTGGTTCCTGAAAAATAACTACCACTGCCATAAAAACCCAAGAAAAATCTAAACCTGCTAGTATAATAAAAATGGCATTCATGAAGAGAAAACAAGCTAACAAAAACACTATCTACAACCTAAGGAACCAACAAACACAGAAATCAGAAAGCAAGGAACAAAAGACACTTAAGACAACCAAACAACCAATAAAATGCTAGGAATAAATCAACACCTTTCAATAACAACTCTTAATGTAAAAGGCTTAAATTCCCCAATTGAAAGACACAGACTGGCTGACTGGATCAAAAAGCAGGACCCAACTATATGCTGTCTACAAGAGACCCACCTCACCCATAAAGATTCACACAGACTAAGAGTGAAAGGATGGAAAAAGATTTACCATGCAAACAGAAAAGAAAAACGAGCTGGAGTAGCTATTCTTATATCTGACAAAATAGACTTTAAACTAAAAACCATAAAAAGAGACAATGAGGGACACTACTTAATGATAAAAGGACTGATCCATCAAGAAGACATAACAATCATAAATATGTATGCACCCAATGTTGGAGCAGCCAGATTTATAAAACAAACTCTATTAGACCTAAAGAAGGAAATAGACACTAATACCATAATAGCAGGGGACCTGAACACCCCACTGTCAATATTAGACAGATCATCTAGGCAAAGAATCAGTAGAGAAACACAAGATCTAAACAAGACTCTAGACCAATTCGAATTGGAAGATATCTACAGAACATTCCACCCAACAACCTCAGAATATTCATTCTTCTCAGCAGCACATGGATCATTCTCCAGGATAGATCACATATTAGGTCACAAATCAAGTCTCAATAAATTCAAAAAAATTGGAATGATCCCATGTATCTTCTCAGACCACAATGGATTAAAACTAGAAATTAATAACAAACGAACCTCTGGAAACTATACAAACACATGGAAATTAAACAGCATTCTACTTAATGACATATGGGTCCAAGAAGAAATCAAGCAGGAAATCAAAAAATTTATTGAAACTAATGAAAACTATGATACATCATACCAAAACCTGTGGGATACTGCAAAAGCAGTATTGAGGGGAAAATTTATTGCATTAAACGCTCACTTCAGAAGAATAGAAAGATGGCAAGTGAACAACCTAACACTTCACCTTAAAGAACTAGAAAAACAAGAACAATCCAAACCTAAAGTTAGCAGACGGAAAGAAATCATTAAGATCAGAGCAGAACTGAATGAAATTGAAAACCAAAAAACAATTCAAAAGATCAACGAATCAAAAAGTTGGTTTTTTGAAAAGATAAATAAAATTGACAAACCATTAGCATGGCTAACAAAAAAAAGAAGAGAGAAGACTCAAATAACAAAAATTAGAAATGAAAAAGGCGATATTACAACTGATTCATCTGAAATACAAGGAATCATTCGAGACTACTATAAACAACTATACGCCAACAAATTTGAAAATCTGGAGGAAATGGATAAATTTCTGGACACACACAAGCTCCCAAAACTGAACCGTGAAGACGTAGAAAATTTGAACAGACCAATAACAATAAAGGAGATTGAAGCTGTTATCAGAAGGCTCCCAACAAAGAAAAGCCCAGGACCAGATGGATTCACAGCAGAATTTTACCAAACATTCAAACAGGAATTGACACCGATTCTTTACAAACTATTCCAAAATATTGAAACGGACGCAAATCTCCCAAACTCATTCTATGAAGCAAACATCATCCTGATACCAAAACCAGGTAAAGATATAATCAAAAAAGAAAACTACAGGCCAATATCCCTGATGAATATAGATGCAAAAATCCTCACTAAATTACTAGCAAACAGAATACAGCAACACATACGAAAAATTATTCATCACGATCAAGTGGGATTCATCCCAGGGATGCAAGGTTGGTTCAACATACGCAAATCAATAAATGTGATACACCATATTAATAAACTCAAACACAAGGACCATATGATCATCTCTATAGATGCTGAAAAAGCATTTGATAAAGTTCAGCACTCATTCATGACAAAGACCCTCTATAAGTTAGGTATAGAGGGAAAGTATCTCAACATAATTAAAGCCATATATGCCAAACCCACAGCCAATATCATCCTGAATGGGGAAAAGCTGAAAGCTTTTCCTTTAAGAACAGGCACTAGACAAGGATGCCCACTCTCACCACTCCTATTCAACATAGTGTTGGAAGTACTAGCCAGAGCAATCAGAGAAGAGAAGGAAATAAAGGGCATCCATATCCAAAAAGATGAAGTCAAACTGTCCCTGTTTGCAGATGACATGATCCTATATATCGAACAGCCTAAAACCTCTACAAAAAAACTGCTAGAATTGATAAATGATTTCAGCACAGTAGCAGGATACAAAATCAACACACAAAAATCAGTAGCATTTCTTTTCTCCAATAGTGAACATGCAGAAAGAGAAATCAAGAAAGCCTGCCCATTTACAATAGCCACCAAAAAAATAAAATACTTAGGAATTGAGTTAACCAAGGAGGTGAAAAATCTCTATCATGAGAACTACAAAACACTGCTGAGAGAAATTAGAGAGGATACAAGAAGATGGAAAGATATCCCATGCTCTTGGATTGGAAGAATCAACATAGTGAAAATGTCCATACTACCCAAAGTGATATACAAATTCAATGCAATCCCCATCAAAATTCCAAAGACATTTTTCTCAGAAATGGAAAAAACTCTCCAGACATTTATATGGAACAATAAAAGACCACGCATAGCCAAAGCAATGCTGAGCAAAAAAAATAAAGCTGGAGGCATAACACTACCTGACTTTAAGCTATACTACAAAGCTATAATAACCAAAACAGTATGGTACTGGCATCAAAACAGACACACTGACCAATGGAATAGAATAGAGAATCCAGAAATCAACCCACACACTTACTGTCAGCTGATCTTTGACAAAGGCATCAAGCCTATTCAGTGGCGAAGGGACTGCCTCTTCAGCAAATGGTGCTGGGACAACTGGATATCCATATGCAGGAGAATGAAACTTGATCCATACCTCTCGCCGTATACTAAAATCAACTCAAAATGGATTAAGGATTTAAATATACACCCTGAAACAATAAAACTTCTTAAAGAAAACATAGGAGAAACACTTCAGGAAATAGGACTGGGCACAGACTTCATGAATACGACCCCCAAAGCACGGGCAACCAAAGGAAAAATAAACAAATGGGATTATTTCAAACTAAAAAGCTTCTGCACAGCAAAAGAAACAATTAAAAGAGTTAAAAGACAACCAACAGAGTGGGAGAAAATATTTGCAAAATATACATCTGACAAAGGATTAATATCCAGAATATATAAGGAACTCAAACAACTGTACAAGAAGAAAACAAGCAACCCAATTAAAAAATGGGCAAAAGAGCTAAGTAGGCATTTCTCTAAGGAAGATATACAAATGGCCAACAGACATATGAAAAAATGCTCAACATCACTCAGCATCCGGGAAATGCAAATCAAAACCACATTGAGATACCATCTAACCCCAGTTAGGATGGCTAAAATCCAAAAGACTCTGAATGATAAATGCTGGAGAGGCTGCGGAGAAAAAGGAACTCTCATACATTGTTGGTGGGACTGCAAAATGGTGCAGCCTCTATGGAAAATGGTATGGAGTTTCCTCAAACAATTGCAGATAGATCTACCATACGACCCAGCTATCCCACTGTTGGGAATATACCCAGAAGAATGGAAATCATCAAGTCGAAGGTATACCTGTTTCCCAATGTTCATCGCAGCCCTCTTTACAGTAGCCAAGAGTTGGAACCAGCCCAAATGCCCATCATCGGATGAGTGGATACGGAAAATGTGGTACATCTACACAATGGAATACTACTCAGCTATAAAAACGAATGAAATACTGCCATTTGCAACAACATGGATGGACCTTGAGAGAATTATATTAAGTGAAACAAGTCAGGCACAGAAAGAGAAATACCACATGTTCTCACTTATTGGTGGGAGCTAAAAATTAATATATAAATTCACACACACACACACAGACACACACACACACGCACACAAACCGGGGGGGGGGGAAGAAGATATAACAACCACAATTATTTGAAGTTGATATGACAAGCAAACAGAAAGGACATTGTTAGGGGGGAGGGGGGGAGGGAGAAGGGAGGGTGGTTTTGGTGATGGGGAGCAATAATCAGCCACAATGTATATCGACAAAATAAAATTTAAAAAAAAAAAAAAAAGAAGCTAAGTTCCTAAAATGACACCACCAAAGTGGTCTAGTACACGTACCACTGCAACGTGGGCAACACAGCTGCCGCATGTGCTGCCAACACCACTGCAGCTGGGCACAAGACACTGCAGTTGGACCTCACCCCTGCTCCTCTGGCATGCTGCCACCTGCACCAGAAGGGATTTTAGGGGCTACTAGTTCTTCACTCACTCGCTTCCATCACATGTCAAGACCTGATGTGTTTGAAGTCAGGTAGAGAAAATTCTACAACTTTGTTCTTCTTTAGTTTGAATATTCTAGGCCCTTAGAATTTCCATAGAAATGTCAGAATCAGCTCTCAATTTCTCCAAAAAGTCTGGTGTGACTGTTTTTGGGATTTTTTTTAAAAAGAGAAATCTTCCATTCCATCTATGTTGTCAAATTTACTGGCGTTTTTTTGTATAGAGCAGGGAAAAGAAAAAACAACAACAAAACAATATATTTACTGGTATAAAATTTTTCATTATATTCGTTTATTAATTTTTTAGTGTCTGTAGGACCTATTGTGATATCCCTTTATTTTTTATGAAATGTGTAACTTAAAAGTTATGAACCAGGGTGTATCGCGGGAGCCCCACATCTGAAAGAGCACTTGCGCAGTCTAGTTTGCCTATTCTAAAGAACTTATCTGGGCCAATAGGTAGAGACATCGGTTTATTAGACTTACAGGGAGGTGCTGATGGCAGCTGGTGAGCTAGAAATCTGGACCGCCATGGGGTATATAAACAGTTATATAGTGAACATGTTGGAGTGAGCGGTACTGAAGCCATATTGGGACCTAAAGCTGCCTGGGCTGGAGGCGGGCGGGGGGGGGGGGATTTTAAAAATGACAGTTTTTTCCTCTCCATTCTTTCTTCCCATCCCCTGACTTTCTTATCTCGCTTGCTAAGTCGGAAAACAAGGCAGAGAAGCTAATTAGTACTTTGCAGAGCTAACAGTTCTTTCTTTGAGACTTGTAGAGTTTTGAGAAACAATCAAGGCCAAATGACTGAAGCTGACCTTGGGCACCAGCCAAGTACACCAGCGCAAATCAAAATCTTGCAGGGTCCTGAGATAACAGCGAAGATGAGAACAGAAACAAGGTGAAGCCTCCGCAAGACCTTGTACCTGACCCACAGAAACGGACTCCTCGTAACTCACATCTCCTGCTCTCCTGCTTTTCACCTCCCACATTCCATTCCCTCAACCCTTTAAAAACCCCTCAGTAAATGTAAATCTTTGAGATGAGATAGCCTACCATCTCCTTCAGCTGAATACATCTGCTTTTCTAACACCAACCGTTTGACTTCTGAGTTTTTTTTTTTTTTTCTTTCTTTCTTTTTCAAAGGGGCGGGCAGCTAGACATGAGTCTGGTAAAAAACAGATCAAAGGAGAGGTGTGACTCATTCGCATGCCTATGTTTAGACCCTCATCCTACTCAGATCTCACAGGAGATCTGGCTGAGTAGATAAGTTAACCCCTCCTGACACCAGAGTAGTTAACATTAGTGTTCTAACTTCATTTACATGCTAATTAATTTACTCCTGGCTCCTGCTTCTTACTGTCTTCCATTTGTTTTAAAGGAGGCATGCACCTCCTTGGGTAAACACTACCTTGGCCAGCGGTAGTTTCCCAGGGGGGAGGGGGTACTCTGGCATGAACATGGAGTGTAGATATGTCTATGTCCCACATTTACCTTACACAGGTATTTGGCAGAAGAAATTTCTTTCTTCTTTTTTTTTTTTAAAAGATGACCGGTAAGGGGATCTTAACCCTTGACTTGGTGTTGTCAGCACCACGCTCACCCAGTGAGCAACCGGCCATCCCTATATGGGATCCGAACCCGTGGCCTTGGTGTTATCAGCACCACACTCTCCCGAGTGAGCCACGGGCCAGCCCAAGCAGAAGAAATTTCTAAGCAGCAAAGCATTCGGGCAGCTGTGTAGATACTTGCAACAGCCAATGCTGAGTTATGGCAAGAAAGGCAGTATGTAAAGCCAGAATTTGTAATTAAAAGGGAATCAGAGAATAAAAATTTGGAAAAATCTCAGCCTGGCCGTGTAAACAGTGAAAAAAAATTGGTCAGAAGAAAAATCCAAGGGTGTAGCCTGGGAACCATTGGCTAAAGAGATTAGAATAGAAGAAAGAGATTAGCAAGAGAATGGAAAAATACCCTGAAGGCATTTCAGAGACCTTCAAGGCATTCCCTCCCATTACAAGCCCAGAGTCCTAGGAAGACTAAACGGTTCTGGGGAACAGGCCCAAGGCACCCTCCAGGGGCTCACTGCCCCAGGGGCACCTCAGGATGCTGCTCCCTACACCAGCACCCAGGCTGCTCCTGTGGCTCCAGCCATGGCTAAATTGGTCCCAGGTGCTTCTGGACCCGCAGCTTCAGACACCTGGCAATGTCCACATAGTTAAAGTCTACAAGCTTGCAGAATGCAAGAGCTGTGCAACCCTGATTTCGAAGGATGTATGGGGAACCAGGAAGAGAAATGTTGCAGGGACGTCACCACAGAGAATCTTCACTAGAGCAATGCCAAGCACAAATGTGGGGTCGGAGTTACAGCAGAGAACCCCCACCAGGGCCATGCCTAGGGGAGCCATGGGGGCAGGATTGCCATGATACCCCAGAATTGTAGAGCTACCAGTATGCAACGCCAGCCTGGGAAAGCTGAGTTGTGGGCTGAACCCAGAAAAGCCATAGAAGCGGGGATGCCTGAGGACTTGGAGGCCAAATCACACATCACTGTGTAGAGGATGCCCAACATGGAGTCAAGGTAGATTATTCCCCAGCTTTAAGATTTAATGCCTGCCCTACTGGGTTTTAGACTTGCTTAGGACCTATTACACCTTCTTTTGGCCTATTTCTCCCTTTTTGAGCCGTAATATGTACCTTATGCCTGTACCCCATTGTATCTTGGAAGTCAATAACTTGTTTGATTTCATGGTTGAGACTTTGGACTTTTGAACTGAAACAAGACTTTGGGGATGAAATAAATGTATTTGTATATGAAAAGGACATGAGTTTTGTGGGGGTCAGGGGTGGAATGCTGTGGATTGAATATCCCCCAGAGCTTATTTGAAGCTTGACCTCCACTGTATCAGTGTTAAAAGGGTGAGAAATACAATTAAGGTATTTGAAAGGTAGGGCATTTAATAGGTGATTACATTGTGAGGACTATGCCCTGGTGAATAGATTGATCCATTCATGGAATAATGGACATGGTTCTGTTGGCTTTAAAAGGGAAGCAGGGAAAAGGTTAACTCTCTTGCTCGACCCATTCTCACCATGTGATATTCTGTATCACTGTGGAAGAAGATCACCTCTTCCAACAGATGCACCCCTAGGACTGTAGGCTTCTCAGCCTCCAAAACTGTAAATTTCATATCTTTGTAAATTACCCAGTTTCAAGTATTCTGTTATAAGCAACATAAACAGACTAATATAGGCAGTATAGCTAGGGGTAATTAATCTTGTTGGACTTTTCAAGGAAATAACCTTTGACTTTTTATGTTTTCTCAACTATTTGCCTTTTTTCTATATCACTGATTTCTGTTCTTATCTTTATTTTTTTCTTCCTCTACTTTCTTTTAATTCACTTTGCTTTTATTTTTCAAGCTCTTTATGGTGGAAGTTTAGGTCATCAACTTGAGCCCTTTCCTCTTTTCTAATCTTAGCACTTAAGACTTTAAATTTCCCTCTGCACTGCGTTAGCTACATCCCACAAATTATTGTTCAGTTTGAAATATATTCTAATTTCCCTTGTGATTTCTTCTTTTACTCATGGGTTAATAAGAAGTGTGTTTCTAATTTCTAATTATTTAAAGATTTTCCAGATATCTTTATACTGATTTGTAATTTAATTTTATTATTGTCAAGGAACTATTCTGGAAGATTTTAATCTTTTAAAATTTATTGAAATTTTTCCTATGGCCCAGCATGTATTCTATCTTTGTAAACAGTACTATGTGCACTTGAAAATAATAATATTCTGTACTTGTTGCATAAAAGTCAATTAGGTCAAAGTGATAGTTTTATTTACATTTTCTATGACCTTACCTATTTGGTCTAACTATTTTATCAATTGCTGAGAGAGAGAGATTCAAATCTCCAACTATGATTTTGGATTTGTTTATTATACTATTTAATTCTGTCAATTTTTGAAGCTCTGTTAATATAATATACATACACACACAGACACACACACACAAGGGAACTTCAAACAGTTTGTATAAAAAATGGAATTAAAGGATCAAAATAAAAAATATAAACTTTATTTCTCAACATAATCTCCATCAAGTTCAAAACACTTTTGTAAGCAATGATACCAGCCATTTAGTTCATCTCTAAAGAACTGAGGGTTCTGGGAATTTAACCCTGTCAATGAAGTCTTTTTTATATTATTAACTGAAGAAAAATGGGTGCCCTTTAAATATTTTATAAGATTAGGAAACAAAAAGAAGTCAGAAGGAGCCAAATCAGGACTGGAAAATGGATGCCTAATGATTTCCCATCAAAGCTCTCACAAAAAATGCCCTTGTTAGGCTGGCCAGTTAGCTTTGTTGGTTAAAACATGGTATAATAACACCAAGGCCAAGAGTTCAGATCCCCTTACTGGATTCAGATACCCCTTACTGGACTACTGGCACCTCTTGGTGGCCATTGCTTTGATTGTGCTTAGTCTTCAGGATTATACTGGTAAAGCCATGTTTCATCTCCTGTTACAAGTCTTCAAAGAAATGCTTTAGGGTCTTGATCCCACTTGTTTAAAATTTCCATTGAAAGCTCTGCTCTTGTCTGCAGCTCATCTGGACACAACGGTTTTGGCACCCATCAAGTGGAAAGTTTGATGAACTTTAATTTTTCAGTCAGAATTGTGTAAACCAAACCAATTGAGATGTCTGTGGTATTGGCTATTGTCTGTGCTGTGAATGGTTGGTCCTCTTCAATTAGAGCATGAACAGATTATTTTCCTCACAAACTAATATGGATGGGCTTCATCATCAACCTCATCTTGTCCCTTCTTATTCATTTGTAAACTGCTGATTTCTCTGGGGCATTGTCCCCACCAACTTTTTGTAAAGCATCATTATGTGGAGTATACTTACATTTATAAAACAAATATATTTCACAGAGTCTAATTTCCTGTAGTTTCAGGTTTAGCCTAACTTCTTAAAAGTACATATAAAATGTTAACCTTGCAAAAGACAGGAAACTTTGCCCAGGCTAAAAGTCTCTGTTGTAAGATTAAGAATTATAACACAGCAAGGTTGCTGGCTCAAGGACAGACAAGTTACTGACTGATATGTAAAGATACTGGGAAATTGCTGTAGGGAAAAGCAGTGTTTGCTAAGATCAAGCTTTTGGTTGTGGATCAACTTAACCTTTTGCAAATTGCATTATGGAATGTTACTTTGCTTGTTACCAGCCTCTATTGTGAAACTATTACCCCACCTATGTTCTTTTTCTGTAACTTCCTGGTGTGGAAAATAAATGTGGGGAGAGAACCCCAATTCATGGTTAATTTCCCAAGGAAGGAATGCCTCGCTCTTGAGGGTTCCAGGAAATTAACCCCTTTGGGGTCTCTCATTGCTCAGAAGAAATGGGCTTTGAGTAATCCTTTTGTGGCTTGATCACCCAGGGGAAGAGAGGTGACAAATCTGTGGGAGGCAAAGCAACACCATTATTCCATGTGAGCCTCACCATAAATGTGCTGTTTGTTCTTGCTTCTATGTTAGCAGAATTCATGAAGCTCTGAGAGGGATTCTTTTCAAATTGATGTCTATCCTTCTTAGTGCCTTAAACTAGATCCTGTTCAGACATATTTTAACTAGTTAGTATGAGTTTATTTGGATGTCAAAATATTTTGAAATCCACAGTTTTTTCATAACACGCATTTCCATGTACTTTTTGAAGACCCCATGTACATATGTATGAATGGTTGTTATATCTCCCTGATGAATTTACTCATTTATTACTGTAAAATTCCTTTTTTGTTAGCAATATTCTTGCAATATACTTTATTTTTATTTTATTTTACTTTTTTTAAAAGATGACCGGTAAGGGGATCTTAACCCTTGACTTGGTGTTGTCAGCACCATGCTCAGCCAGTGAGCGAACTGGGATCCGAACCTGGGGCCTTGGTGTTATCAGCACCGCACTCTCCCGAGTGAGCCACGGGCCAGCCCGCAATATACTTTATTTGATATTAATGTAGTCACTCCAGCCTTTTCAGGTTTATTGAATGCATGGTAGATTTTTCCCATCCTTTTACTCTTAACCTATCTGTGTCTTTATAATTAAAATGTATCTCTTGTAGATAGAATATAGTTAATTTTTAAAAATCCATTTTGACAATCTCTGCCTTTTAATTTGACCAGATGGTATATTTAAGGTAAGTATTAACATGGTTAGGTTTAACCCTATCACGTTATTTTTTGTTTTATATCTTACTGTTTGTTATTCATTTGTATCTTCTTTCTTACCTTGTATGGCTTAATTGAAATTTTTTTTTAGAATTCCATTGTAATTTGTCTGTTGTCTTTTTAGCTATATCTTTTTCAGTTATTTTTTAGTGGCTGCTTACAATACACATTGGATTACAATTCCTAGGTTTTCTGGTCTACTTACAGTTAACATTATAGCACTTCATGTAAAATGTAAGAACTTTTCAGTCAAACAGATTGCCTTACCCAGTGGCCACCTCCTGTCCCTCCATTCTTTATAATTTAGTTGTCATATGCATTATATCTACAAAGATATAAAGTTCATAATGCAATGTTACACTTTTTGATTTAAATGATCATATGTATTTTCTTAAAAAAAAAAAACCAGTCTTTTACATTTACTTACATATTTACCATTTTCAATGCTTTTTATTCTTTCTAGAACGTGAATTTTCCAATTGATGTCACTTCTCTTCAACGTGAATTACTTTCTATCACATTTCTTCAAGTGAAGGTCTTCTGGTGATGAATTTTGTTAGTTTTGTTTTTGTTTTTGTTTTTAATCCCTGAATGTCTTCAATTTGTCTTGATTCTTTAAGACTCTTTTTTATTGGATATAGAAATATGGATGGAAAGTTGTCCTTCATCCCTTTTAAGGTGTGGCTCTACCATCATTTGACCTCTATAATTTCTCTAGAAAAATGAATGAATTTTGTATTGGTCTCCTGTACGTAATTATCTGGGTTTTTGTTTGCTTGTTTGTTTGTTTTCCTGGCTGCTTTCAGAATTTTCTTTTTATCTTTGGGTTTCAGTAGCTTACTTATGATGTGCCTAGATGTGTGTGGGGAGGGGTGTGTGTATGTGCATTTATCCTTCTCAGAATTCACTGAGCTTCCTGAATTTTTAAATTTATGTTTCACCAAATTTGGGAAGCTTTTTTTTTTTTTTTTTTTTTTTTTAAAAAGATGACCGGTAAGGGGATCTCAACCCTTGGCTTGGTGTTGTCAGCACCACGCTCAGCCAGTGAGCAAACCAGCCATCCCTATATAGGATCCGAACCCGTGGCCTTGGTGTTATCAGCACCGCACTCTACCGAGTGAGCCACAGGCCGGCCCTTTTGGGAAGCTTTTGAATATTATTTCTTCAAATTTTTTTTCTACCTCATTCTTCTGTCTCCTTCTTGCACTCCAATTGCATATACATTAGACCTATGTATTCGAACAGCATACATGCTAGACCTTTTGATTTTGTCCCACAGATCATTGCAGCCCTGTTTACTTTTTAATTTTTTTCTCTCTGTTCTTCAAGTTGGATTATTTCAGATTGATCTAGCTTAAAGTTTACTGATTCTTTCATCATCGCCAATTTGCTGCTGAGCCCTTCCAGTGAATTTTTTATTTCTTACATTTTACTTTTTGGTTCTCAAATTTCTGTTTGATCCTCTTTTATAGTTCCTATTTTTCCTATGTGTTCATTGATTATGATGATTTTTTTACATTCTTGACTATATTTTCAATAGCTGCTTTAAAACTCTTGTCTGCTAATTCTAACATTTGATCATTTTGGGATTAGTTTCCATAGATTGCCTTTTCTCTTCAGTATGAGTAATGTTTTTTCAATATCTTACTATATTTAGTAATTTTTGGATCACATCAGGAACATTGTTGGTAATTCATTGCAGAGATTCTGGAGTCTGTTATATTCTTCCAAAGAAAATATTGATTTTAAAAAAATGTTAGCAGAGAGTTACCCTACCTTGGCTCAAACTTTGTAATGTTTCCTCAGTGATGGGAAAAGAAACAGCTGAAATCTTCATGCATTTTGCTTAGCCTTAGCTGTACTGCTTGGAGTTACCCCATGCATGTGTAGTTCAGGGTATAGCCAGAGATTTAGGCAGAGCTTATACACAGAATTTTGGTCTTCCCCCCTCTTGCTTTCTCCTTTTTGAGATTTCCCTCCTCCCTTCAATTTCCAGCACTCTAAACTCTGTCCTCTGGTTTTCAAGGCAATAAAACTGAGGTATTCTGACTGCTAGCTGTTCTACATGGAATTGACTGGGTGCTGCCTTCACGCTAAAACCCATAAAAATGAGAAATCAACCAACAGCATTTCTTCTAACCAGTGTTGGTCCACACTCCTATCCTCCAGTTCTGTCTGCTTTCGGTCACTCTCCAGTGTCTTTAGGTAGTTGTTTTTAACATTTTCAGAATTATATTTATCTACAGGATTAGTTTTGCAGAACCTCCTAGTAATTAATATTTGTTGTATTTTATTAAACTAATTGATGGATTGGGTGAAAAATCCTCACATAGTCAGTTTGAGAAGCACTGTCTTAAGAGACTTTTAATGAATTCCTGTAACCAAAATCCCTGGAACCATCTATTTTCCAAACCCGACTCCTTAGAAAACCCTTCTATTCTCTGAGCCATCCACTATCTTTCTATTAAATTCATGTTTTTTGGTTTTGTTTATGCTGGTGACAGCTCATTCTGTTGTATGCAAAGAATTGTGATTGATAGTGTTATCCACATTTTCTACAATGAACATGCTTGTTCTAATATTGAAAAAGCAACAACTGTCGTTTACAAATAAAGAGATCACAGGGGAAGCTGTGAGGTGGAGATAGGTGAAAAGATGGCATCAGCTCAGCTTAGTGTCATGTGGCTGAAGTCATGTGATATCACAAAACCAATCTGGCAGACACTGTACTATATGTTTGACATTTACTAACAGTTAAAATTGTTTCAAAATAATGACATAGAATGTCCAAACCAAAAGAGTCCTTGAGGGTATTTCATTCAATTCCCTGCTTCGCTTTACAGATGAAGTACTTGAGGCCCAAAATTTGGCAGTGTTTTTTACCAAGGTTATAGAGTCAGAAAATGGTAGAGAGGAGAATCTATATCAAAGAATATTTGAAACACCAGTCTGCCCTTTACATTCATTTTTGGGTTTAGAATCAGTTATATAAATAGCACGTTGTTTTTTTTGTTTTTTGTTTTTTGTTTTTATAATGGAGCTCCAGGGGCTGGCCAGACACTCAGCTGGTTAGAGTGCAGTGTTATAACACCAAGGTCAAGGTGTATAACCTGTACCAGCCAGCTGCCATAAAAGAAAAAAAAATTTTTTTCTAAGGATAGGAACAGTACTGGCTTCATTCCAATGATTCTTTGATAAGCAGTGTAGTTACCTAACACATTTTAGAGCATCAGAACCCATTTTCAAAAGAAATGTACACAGATAATGGCAGAGCTACCCTATAGGAAGCAGCACTGAGGGGTGGAGTCCCACACACTCAGACCCTCCTTGTATCCCAAGGGAATAAATTTAACATTAATTTAGGGCTTGCTGTATTGGACACTACTCTTTATTCCTTTTATAAATTACCATGTTGCTGGTTTATAATTAGTTTATTTATAAACTTCAAGTATTATCTCTATCTTCAACAGTAAGTTTTGTTCTACAAACTCTGAGGCAGCCCTGTAGTGAGCAGCTACAGCACCCAAACAGTTCTGGGCAGCATCTTGTAGCAATAAAAACAAGTGATGGGAAACATTCTTAGGAAGACTTATGAAAACTTAGATGAAAATTATACACAACCCTCAAAATATATAAGCTATTGGCATAGGCTTCACACTTGGCTATACGTACAGTAACCTAGCCCCATTCTCCTTCACAACCTTTTTTTTTTTTTTTTTTCTTTCTGTTAATGAACTGGGTTTTGCAATTAAAGGCCTTACATGTTAACTTTACAAGCTACTACCAACAGCCTGTATTAATCTATTCCACTCTTATTCATCCATATATTTACTTACTTTCTTTTTTATTGTTTTCCCTCTTACTAATTTCTCTTACTCCTTTGATTCCTCCTTTAATATAGTGGCATTCTTTAGCTACGATTAATTTTTCTTCAGTATGTTTAAAACTACATACTCTAATAAATGAGGGTAAGACCTATATGTTCCTGAGCTGCAGCAGGATGATATTTTTAGTTTTTTCTCCTATTTCTTAGCACTCATTTCCATCCATTGGAAATACATTTAATTTCTACCCCCTAAAGTGGGAACATTTTAAATTTTTTCTAATTAAAAGTGGTTTTGCTGAGTGCCCAAAGCTTCCAACCAACTTATGACACATTAATTTATGACAGTAGTTCTCAATATGACTTTTCTTCAAGTATGACATCTACCCTGATTCTTCTTTAATCTATTTCATTCAATGAATTAATTCAGTCCACATTTGTTTAGTGCCTCCAATAAGTAAGTCACTGTACTAAGTGCTGGATGGTTTAAGAAAGAAGAAAGGTAATATTTAAGAAACTTTTCATATATTTTTTATAAGAAGTTCTTTATAAGGTAAACAACTACTTCACAGGCACAATGGCAAACTCTTTAAACAACAAAAAAAGGCATTTATTGAGATGAAATATTAAGGTAGAGACCTGTGATATTTGAGTTAACAGAACAGATTATGAGCTGTTGGAAGGTAGAAACCAAGTCTGAGTTGGTTGGTACTATGCGGGGAACAAAAACATACTCTAAAAGGCATTAAATCATTCTTCCCCCACCCTCAAATATTTTGTTTAGCAATGATTATTTTCCCCATTTACATTTCCTAAATCTTTAACAAATTCCCCTTGGGGGGAGAGGAAAAAAATCTAATATGCTTAGCATATTAACTTTTATTAACTTTAGATGAGAGATGTCCTGAAACACTATTTACCACATTCTCTTCCGAAAATACAAGTGTGTTAAGGTAATTTCCAAAAAAGCCACGGAGGCATCCACGCCTTTGCCCAACTTACTCCTCCATGCTTAACCCCTCTTCTTCCGTGCTCACCTGTTTGGGACACCTTACTTTGTCCGTTTCAAAGGCTGCTACAAGGTTAAAGATTTCCACCTCATCCACACTCTGTAACCACATGTCACTTTGCAACTCCCCGTGGCCCTGAGCAGCAACAGCCAATCTTCTCATCCTTACAAACCCTAAGGCTACTTTAAAAAAAAAAAAAATTATCAAAAGCTTAATTAACATTTGTATGAGTTACGGATGGAGAGGAGCGGGTTCACTTTGAAAATGAAACCGAAAGCATTTGAAAAGCCAAAAATGAAGTCTATCAATTTATGAAAATCCAAGTTTGTCTCTACTTTGGTTAACCATGTTTTTCTTCACAGCACTCCTGAGTCTGACATTATCTGTTCACAGTGCTGGCACATACCAAACGCTTAATACTTGCTGATTGGCTTGGTGACTTGACAGGAGAGGAAGTTAAAAGAAAGGGCTGATTGTAGTCAGCTTCGTTTCCTGCATTTGCTTTGGAAGTGGAAGTAAGGGAATGGCCAATTATTTCAAAATTAAACATGTTTCTTCCAGAAAACAATGGAGTTTTGGGGTTCTGGAATTCCATCCCTAACTCTGCCAAGTCCTGGACAGAACAACGCTGGATTTCTCAGACTACGTTTTTCACTTCTACAGTCCCAGGCTCTATCCCTGTATCAAGCACATTGTGTTTAAAATGCACTTAATGAATCCAGATTTGCGCAGGACTACGAATTCAGGGCACATTCTAGCGTTAGAAACAAAACAAAACAAAACTTCTTTTAGGGCAGACTCTCCGACTACATTTACAAGCCGGGACCCTGGCCGAGGGTCCACTTCACTGACAAACTGCCAGGAAAGTCGGACGTGAGAAGTGCTCAGGACTAGTGAAAACGTGTAGGCGCTCTTTTCATGACAACAACAATGAGGATCACCCACAGAATGGCACATTCACGGACACTCGGAGTGACGTAACTTAGAGACAAAGTGTGCCCCCCAGGAAGGCTCAGTCTAGTGGAGTCGACAAGAAATGACAACGTGGTGTGGAAAGGGTTAAAATCCGTGTTCCGAAAGAGCCAGGACTCCCGGGGCGATACAGGACTACGAAGGCGTTTGGCTTTTCTCGCACTCCGTAGACTAAGCTCTCTGGGCTTTCGCAGGCCACGCCCCCGGCAGGGATGGAGGACGCAAGGCTACCCGCGTGTGCTTGTTTCGCGCGCCAATGACCGGCCTGGCAGAGACCGAAGATTCGCAGTACCCTTGCCTCCGATCCGCTTCAACCCGGAAACAGAAATTCTCGAGACCCGGCACCGCGAGAGCTACCTCTTTCGTGATAGGGATCGCACATGCGCACAGGGTGACCGAAAAAACCCTTAAATACCGTCTTGCGGCCGAGTGCGGCCTCTTTCCCTGCCGCCGCGGAGCTGCGCGGAGGCGGAATCTCGGGGTGAGTTGAGGCGGCCGACCAGCGGGTGCTGTGGTTGGTGGCTTGGTGTGTTCTGACTGCATTAGCATTGAGTATCTGGCTCTAAACCTAATACTTTAATCAGTCAGTGTTTTTGTCTTTTAGTGCGTTCAAGATTCGGCTTCACCCGTAACCCACCGCCATGGCCGAGGAAGGGTGAGTCCAGGAGCCGGGGCCGGGGTGCGGGTGAGGCGTGGGCCGGGAGCCGGCGGCGTGGGGCTGCGTCAGCCGTGGCGCCGTAAGCGCGCCTGTTCTGCATAAATGTATGCGGCTGCCGGGTCTAAGGCGTTAAATGGTGCCGGGATTTTAACCGATCGACCTGATCTGTGTTTCAGCATTGCTGCTGGAGGTGTAATGGACGTTAATACCGCTTTACAAGAGGTGCTGAAGACCGCCCTCATCCACGACGGCCTAGCACGTGGAATTCGCGAAGCTGCCAAAGCCTTAGACAAGTACGTGTATCAGTCTCAATACTGTGGGTTGTTGCAACCGGAACAAAACTACCGCCAAGGGAAGAAAGCGTGAAGTTCATGGTGTTAGCACAAAAGTTCTGAATGACATCCCTTCTACAGGAAACGTAGGAAAAGGTATTAGAACGCAGATCTAAATAGCCCACTTAAAATAAGTGGGTTGCTGCTTGTAACGGGAATAAGAACTTGATCCTTAAGTAAAACTACAGGGTTTGGATGATGACTTAAAGTGTCGGATACCCCTTCACTCCTTTTATGAGTGATACATAATAGTCTGACAAACCTGTAGGTTGTGGTAGTTTCGCACGATAAGAGATGGAGAGCCTCGTTTCATTTATCTGTTTGCAAGACGGACGTTAGGCTAAATTAATGGAATTTCAAGTTGATGTTTGTTACAGAAGCGTTTAGACTTTTACATGAATTTAGTAAATATAGTAGTTGTCAGAATTTATTTGAACTTGGAATACTTGTGAATACTCGTTTGTTTTAGTTTAGGTATAATGTTTGGGCTGATTATATTGGTAAGATAACTGCATACTTTAACTTACTAATTTGATCTGAATTTAAATATATTTTTAAGGGTTTTCAAGTTAGATAAAATCAGTTTAATTCATTTTGTTGTAAACTGGCTAGTTGAATCCAGTGGAAAACAGCACTGCTTTTAGATGTAGTCCAGTAGATCTTTCTGTGAATCTTCTGCAATATTTATACCTTGGCAGTGCTGCACAGTATTCCTTGTCTAAGCTGGTAACAGTGTCTGAAATTATTTGATAGTTAATTTTTCACATAACAGAGGTCTTTGTGTGTGTAAGAGACTGGCTTACAAGAAAGCTTACCATGGTTTTGAGTACAAACTTAAGTTATTTTCCTTATGCAAATCTGGTGTTAGGAAAGATTTACTGAAGGTAAATGTTTCTGTAAGTGAATTCAATGTATGTGCTTTGTAATAGGTTTATCAGGCTGAAGCAGTTTTGTTCACATTTATGATGTGTTTTCCAGTGAATGTGCTGCTGATGTTTTGCCAGTGTAGCCAGTGAAAAGATAACACTTGTAAAGTGCAAGAGAGGTAGACTTACACCTGAATTTTACCTTCATTGTAAAAGGTAAGATTGTAGTTGCATTTTGCATTTCAGGCGCCAAGCCCATCTGTGTGTACTTGCATCCAATTGTGATGAACCTATGTACGTCAAGTTGGTGGAAGCCCTTTGTGCTGAACACCAGATCAACCTAATTAAGGTAAGTTACCCATCTAACTTAATTTGTGTGAGTGGTTAAGAGAAGCTCTAACTTAGTAGAAACTGGGCTGGTTTCTGGTCATTTGTTGGAATTAATGCTACTCATGGTGAGAATTTTCATACCAGGGCAAATTTTGCAAAGTCCCAAGCTTAATTGCTTTCTGCATGTGTAAACATTACATGGGGGTTTGACATTTTTGGCTTTATTAAAGCTAATTATTTTATTATTATTATTTTTTTTTTTAAAAAGATGACCGGTAAGGGGATCTTAACCCTTGACTTGGTGTTGTCAGCACCACGCTCACCCAGTGAGCTAACTGGCCATCCCTATATGGGATCCGAACCCGTGGCCTTGGTGTTATCAGCACCACACTCTCCCGAGTGAGCCACAGGCCGGCCCTATTAAAGCTAATTATAAAAGCATTTTATACTCGCAGAGCTAAATGCTAATTTTGATGTTGATAAAGAACAAAAATAAGGTAGGGTGCTATAGGTAGGTGATCTTGGTGCTGTACATGATGACAACTGGCTCCCTCTACTGAACTGCTGTGAGGAAACTGCCATGTCACCCTTCTGACTGCAGCCACCTTTGGGTTTAATTTCTTGTCAGTAGCATTAATGCCTATTAATGTAATTTTTTTTCTTATTCCCCCAATAGGTTGATGACAACAAGAAACTAGGGGAATGGGTAGGCCTCTGTAAAATTGACAGAGAGGGAAAACCCCGTAAAGTGGTTGGTTGCAGTTGTGTAGTGGTTAAGGTAAGTCAGTATTTATCTTTGGGATGAAGGTTGTGCTAGGTAACCATGTATAATCCTGTATCAAAATAAGTTAGAGGACCTTTTTAAGGAAAAAGTGTGATTCTCAACAGGTTTAAAAATATTTTCTGCATCTCGGAAAAGAAAAATAAGCATACTTTAGAAGCCAGCCATTGAATCTGCTTACCTGAAAGTGTTTCTGCAGAAATTTAGAGAAAGCTGGCAATAGTAAAGCCATGTTACGAGCCTTAAAGATATTGAAGTCATTAAGGTCCCTGAAAATGGCTACAATAATTTTTAGTGATGAGAAGAATTTTCATAAGACCTAGCTAATTATTAAATCTTATTAACTAGTGTTACATATGAACTTAGAGATTTCTAAACGTTAATAAGAAACTGCATGTAATTTTTTTTAAGGACTATGGCAAAGAATCTCAGGCCAAGGATGTCATCGAAGAGTACTTCAAGTGCAAGAAGTGAACAAATAAAAAGTTTGGCTTATGTTCCTCATCTCTGGCTTTTTATTTGGGGCAGTAAAATAAGGTCCCTGTCCTGTTTGACCTTTCCTGGTTTCTAAATGAAAGCCTGTTCTCACAACCAATGGTTATGGTATTGGGGCAATTAAAAGATTGAATAGCCTAAGTAAAGATAGGCCTGTCTTCAGGTATTGGTGACAGCTAGGGTTATGTAGGTGTGGGCATTTATCACTGACTAGACCAGCCTAGAACTTTGAGAAATAGGTTGAGGTTAGGTGAGTGTGGGTGTCCTTTGGCAGGTCAATGAGGGATAAAAGCTGGGCAAGTCAGTACAGAGGTGGTCAGGGTGGAATTTAGGCTGTGGAGCACTGGAAGTGCATGATGTCTAGGAATTCTTACGGGCATACCTACAGGAGAGGTTGTAGTCATGGTTTTCATTGACCTAAGTGTTTTGCACAGAATCAAGAGATGATTCAGTGTACTCCAGTTTTTGGCAACCTCAGAGAAAAAGGGTGACCCTTGTACTTCAACCTCAGATCAAGCTTCTGAACAAGTTGAGCATGTGTGCAGAGACCATGTACATGAACCAAATATGGTTTTGAATGCTTCACTTGTACCATTGTTTTTCTTTGCATTTTGGACTTATAGGTTTAAGCCCTTTTCAGAACCTGCAATAGAGTAGGAATTTCTCTACTGGTTAACTTGAAACATGGCAGTACGTACGTACGTACGTATGTATGTATGTATGTATGTATGTATGTATGTATGTAGTTTCCAGCTGAAAGCTGGTTGACTTTGGTAAGCATGGTTTTCACTGGTGTATTTACTGGTCTCAAATGTAAAACAGGCAGCTCTATAGCTAAACCCTTCAGATAGTGTGGCCTGGGATTATCTGCTAACATTTAATCTGTCAACCTTAGGTGATATTTGGCTTTTATGAGGAAAATGATTTCTATTTGCTTTGAATTGGTAGTTTCCTTGTACCAACTATTCAGGCAGACATTTTGAGTGCTTATTCTACACCAGTTTGTGAGCTGGTAAGGATGTAGGAGGGAAAGCATGAAGTATCTACATTCTTAACATAGTGTGTCTTTTATGCGAAATCGTACCATAATTCAGTCTAGGGAAATTTGTAGTCATCTTCCAATAGTACAATATAAAATATGCTATTTTGAATAGCATTCTTAAAGTGCTTTTCTATTTTTTCACTCACTGGCCCCTTTAAGATTAGTGCTAGGAAAACTTTGAAGCCAGTATGTCTGTTCCTTGAATCTTACCCCTTCCATGTACTCTGAGTTATATTAGCTTTTTTATTTTGATTTCATGTCCATTCACCTCAGCTGCAAGAACGTCATCTACTTTTTTTCAATCTTTTTCCTGGCTTTTGTCCTCCCTACTTTGCTGAAACTTGACTTAGTGTGGTCATCAGCAACTTCCCAAAGGTCAAATCTAATGGCTCATTCACAGCCCCTTCATTTTTTTTGACCTCCAGGTTCTGTGTCCCAACTTTGGCCTTTGCTCTTGGTGTCTTCTGTTTTTTTGCCCACCCTTTCAATTGTAATAGAGTTAAGACTGGGATCCATTTACATCTCTGCATCCTTCCAGGGACGTTATCCCACTCCCACAGCTTTCCATCATTCCCAAGTCTATTTCCTCTTGACTTTGATCATCCCTAGGCTGTAATTGTGGCGTGCACCAGACAGCTTCTAGTGAACACCCACTTGTACCTCAAATTTTGTAGGTCTCAGAGTGAATGTTATCACCTTAAAACATGTTTTTGGTTAGAGAAAAAGCTGTTATATACCATAGTATACCAATTGTTTGCCTTGGTTGTCACTTGTTATTCTCTACCAATTTCCCAAGCCAGAGGATGTCTTCTACTATACCTCTGGTTTGTCTTAGAGCCATCGTAGAGCTCATCCAGATGATTTTCATGTCTTGAGTCAGGTCACTATAGTTTTTCATCCAAACTGCTCTCAGATGTGTGAAAAAGCTATCATTTCTGTCTCTTCATGACTTTATTCAGTCTGCTTTCTGTCTTCTCAGTCTTTTCTCCATCTGGATGTCTCCTCCTCCTTCAAAACTCAGCTCAAATGTAACTTCAGCCTTAGAGTGTGACTTACCTGTTTACCTTACATGGGATTCACAAGGGATCCCATCGAAGCTAAAAGTGCTGGGGCGGAAGCACATGTCTTCATTTTTTATTGGGAAAAATAGTTTTTATGAAACAAGTAAACTAGTTGCTGTGTGTTGTGTGCTGAGGGTCTTGTTGAAGGACATCCCTCATACCCAAAATGAGATGTATTTCTTTTTTGAGGGTAGGGAGTTGGGTAGGGTATTCTATGTATTTCTGATAAATCACTGTAAATGCTCTAAAAAATGAATCAGGACATCCACAGAGAAATTGTAAACAGGCTGTATTAAGCTGCTGTCTGTTAAAAACAAGGCTTTGTCACTTCTTAACTGGATTATTGCGGCAACAATGGAAGCATATAGGGAGAAGTGTTACAAACCTAAGAAAAGCATCTATTAGTTTCACTGGGAACTAATGGAGCTTGATCTGTTGCTGCTTTCAAGATTCTAAAAAAAAAAAAAAATTGTTTAAAATGGAGCTTGAATTTCTTTGGGCTCAAGTATATGTTAAGCGCTCCTGAAACCCATAGAGAAGGAAGGGGAGAATATCTAGTCAAGGAGGGGAAATATAGTCACAGCTTTCACGCTCCAGGCTGGCAATGGGACAAGTTGAGAGAAATAGGGCATTGTCCTCCCAGCCAGGCATTTTCAGAAAGCTCAATCCACATGCCAGAACAGAACTTCAGCAGTAAGTTTCAGCAAGGGTGATAGGGGCAACATGGCTGGGCTAAGGAGTGCTCAGGAGAGAGGCCACCAGGTTCTCTCCTATCTTCTGGAGAACCTGCAGAGTGAAGTCTGTCTCTCACTGCTGGTGGCCAGGTACCTAGGGGTGGAGAGGTCCTCAAGGTCGAAATTGAAGGTCAATCTTACAAAGGGTGATCAGGTATTTAGGGTTTGGGGTACATGAGTTTTGATATATCAAAGTGTTTAGAAGGACTGAGACAGGCTCCCAGGCAAAAATCATGAGGCTTTTTTGAAAAACATGGTTTACACTTCAAATATAGTATTAACATACCTAAATTCAAATTGCTTTGTCCCAAGTGAGATATTTCAACTAGCCAAAGCCTACAGAGCCTAATCTTAGTCCATTGATTAAAGTTGCATTGCGTCTGTCTTTCGCTTGGAAAGGCTTAGAAACCAGGGAGGAGGGTGAATCTTCTTAAGGATTCTTTACCTACATTGCTGGGACAATTTTTTAAGCTCTCCCCTACTTTGCATGAAACACACTGTAAGAGTACTTCTCTAGTTTGTTTTGCTCCATCTTACATGACCATCTGCATTGCCACATTCCTGATTTGTTTTAGACAGTGCTTTGGCTTTTGCAAGGAAATGTGCCAGAGAAGAGACAGAAGTGTTTTTATTGTGTTGTTCTGTCTTTTCCAAGTTTCTTTTTTTTTTTTATATGAACTAACCGAACTGAATTTTAAAACAAACATAAAGGTGGAGACCCTGCCAACCCATGAGATTCTGTTAACATTTCACTTTATGACAAAGGGAGAGAAAAATTGTAACGCATCAGTTCAGAATATCTGTAGTTGAGAACACATTTATCAGACTAAATAGAAATTAAAAAAATAGGTTAAAAGTATATCCATCACAGAGCTATTAGTAATACTTTGGTTGGTTGAAGGAGAATGACTAAGTAAAATGTACATTTACTTAATTTTGAGTACCGTTTATGTAATAATTTTTAAAAAAATGTATTGTGAATCAGAATTTTTCTACTTGTTTGCTAAAATTGCACTTGTATAAAAACTGCTTAAAAAGACTGCATTCATACTTAGCCAGCAGAGGGGCAGTAAGAAACAGGTGCCCTGTGAGGGACCTTTCAGTGAAAAACAGGAAGAGGAGATAAGAGGTAAGCACTGACTACAGCAGGTTCCCTCTAGGAAGAAAAGATTCTTCCAGTCTGAAGATTTCTGGGATTCAAATCATCGGATGAGAGACTACAGGATATTGTTGAGCTTTAGTTTACTGTTCTGGTTACATTTGCTTTTTGCAAGTGGTATCATTTGTATTGAGTTTAATAAAAGCGTCCAATAATTATAATATAAATAATACCTTGAAATAGACCTAATTAGCCTTGCTTTTAGACCATTTAAATTTTAAACATTTAAATGTTAAAGAACATTAGGATTTTCTAACTTGCATACATTAACTACTTCTAATTAGTTGTGATTTTAAGTAGTTTAATGAAATTTTATAAGTGATTATCTTATCAACAATAGCAGTACCAATTAGAATTAACAAACCATAATGGACATTGGTTGTTTTTTGTCTTTTTTCAAAGATTACTTATTTTGCTTAATTATAGTGTATATGTATGAAATAAAAATCAGAAATTATAAAAATTTAAACAGTTGATTTTCAGTGGATTCCTACAGTAAACCATAGTGATGAAAACCAATTTTGCTTTCCCCTCACTTAGTATATGTTGCTAATTTTCCTCCCTTTCCTTTTTTTTGTCCTAATTCAGGAATAAGTGGATCTCATTATGAGATTGCTTTGGTCAATTTTCTTATTTAATCTTTTGAAAGTTATTCTTTTAAAAGACTATTCATACTTCAAAGTAACAAGTATTAATAGGCTCAATAGTATGTAGTTTTGTTTTTTACATGTTCATTTTTCTCACTTTAGCATTCTTTAAGATCTCAATGAGATTTTGCCTTTTTTTAAAAAAAAACAAAAGAGAGGTTATATTTTAGGTATTGCCCTATAACTTAATATTTTTCATTTAACAATGTATCATGGGCATTTTTCTGTATCAGCATGTACTTCTTAATCACATTTGAGATAGTTTAAACCTTTCTTTGTCTTCAAGAAGCAAGAGTATTTGGAACTTATCCCAGAGCTTGAAGTCAAATGAACTTAGCCTTTGTTGCCGAATCCACATTCCATAACTGGTGAGGTCAGTGGAGGGTGGTGTTTTGTCATGTGCTTTGGGAAGTTGTCAGCTGAGGTCACTACAGTTATTTTATATGCAACTAAGAAGTTGAAACTCTACAACATATTCCTAGAGGAAAAGATTTTGATCTGTATTAGTGGACTGTATGTTTTTGTTGGCCTTTTTTTTCTAATATATTGAGAATATGCCTGGAGGTACCAGAACAAAAGTTTCCAGAGAAGGCCTATTCTGGAAAATGGCCATACTTTATAGAGTATCAAGGCAAGGATGTACTTCGGAGATTATAATCTCCACATGGAAGCATTGACAGTGTTTTGTGTTGTATCCCCAATGATGAGAACAGTGCTTGGTGTGGTGGGTACTCAAATATTTTTTGTTGGGTGAATAGGTTTGACCTGTGTATTTATTTGTTTGTTTGTCTATGGGCTTTCTTCACAGGCTTAGGCTGCCCACCCTTTTCTGACCCTTTAATTTCTCATGTTCCTTTCTGGTAAAGAAATGACTCTCAATTTGGGCCTCTTTCAGACTCGTGTGGTGCCAAGCTGTATCAACTTCCATTCCTTCCAACTCTGCTCTAGGGAACAGGGCTGATAAATGTATCCTAGCACAATATGGGTGCACAGCTCTCAGTATGAAGAAAGAATTTTAAAGCCATTCTGAGACCTGGGAACAGTAAAAAGCATGTGAGTTCAGGGAAACTATTTTTACACTGTAGTAATTCCTTTTTGAAGCCTATTTATTGAGACATATGCCAACAGCACAGTTTTGTACAAGTGATGTGAGTTAAACCTTACACAAATGTAGTATTTGTCTTTTATTTTCCTTTTCTCAACTGTGCCCCACTAAAATTTACAAATGGATATAAAAATCTTGCTTGTACCCAGTTGGCTTGTTAGAGAAATAATACTGAGTAAAAGGCCTGTGATATTTCACAGTGCTGCCACCAGGTTAAAGGGAGCAAAATGCACATAATAAATAGATAAATATGATACCCATAAGGGGAAAATAAAATATTAGCATACAAAATACTACAAAGTGATGCAGTTATGCTGTTATTTCAGGAGGGACTACACATAATTTTTGGAAAGAGAACGTTTCCTACCTCTCCTTTCAAGCTGTACTTTGAAATAAAGTTATCCAGTTCAAAATATTCCAAATTTCTGTCATGTACAATCTAGAAAATTTTACTCTAATACAATAAAAGTGATAACATGAAAGATGCTAACATGCAAAAGCAGAATTCAGAGCCCTATGTGAAGAGGGAATGATAATATATTAAATCTTTTTTTTTTTTTTTAAAGATGACCAGTAAGGGAATCTTAACCCTTGACTTGGTGTTGTCAGCACCACGCTCTCCCAAGTGAGCTAACTGGCCATCCCTATATAGGGATCCGAACCCGTGGCCTTGGTATGATCAGCACCACACTCTCCCAAGTGAGTCACGGGCCGGCCCTTAAATCTTTAAGATTTTTAAATAACATACTCAAAGCATAAAAAGCATACTTGTTATATTCTTTGTTGTTGCCTTGCATTGTCTGAACTGAGTCTCATTCAAAGCATTTTGGGCTGCACTGCTGCTGTCCGGGAGTGCTGGGTAATAGAATGCAGGACAGATACAGGTTTAACTAACATTCAGTTACAGTTTGAAACAATTGTGTTGGGTTGCAGTAAAAATAAAACAGGTAAGAAATGAGCTGGTCTTCAAAGAAACTTCTATATTGCAATAAAACTGCTGAGGGGTTTCTCCTGTGGTAGCAATTGGCAAGAACATGACCTTTGATGAACCATAAACCTGCCTGACCAATGAATCCAGTCCTCCCCCTGGCATAATGACGGATTTAAAGTAAGTGTCCAAAGTTTATTTGCAGCAAACGAAGGTAACATTAAAAGCAAGCAGTATTCCTGGGGGAGGGGGAGAGGAAGAGAGATGGAGGGGGCGCAGAGAAATGGAGGAGGAGACAGAGGGCAAACGGAAGGGGAAAGAGGGAGGGAGGGAAATGTTCAGGTCATTATAAATTAGTACAAAGGATTTCTTCTTTTTATTTTTTTTATTCTAATTAATTTTACTAATTAAGTTTTTTTGTAAAAAAATGCCAGTATTCACCTTTGATTTTTGGAAAGTCGGCAATCACTTGATGTTATAAATGAGTAGCTGAAAATAAGTATAAATAAATTGAATATAATCTGACTGATTCTACTTTTATTATACTGGGTGGAACGCCAGTAGTTGTTTTCTCTGGAGATCACAGATACTGTCAGTTGAATGGCATTTTATTGAGGTGAAAGGGTCTTATGATAATTGTCAGTCCATACATTTGTACTTGTACTGAAAATTTTTCTTATAGTAGCAGAGTAAAATATGTTATCCTACCTGTGCAGTTTAACTTTATCCTCCAAGTATGGCATCCAAATTTGGAAATTAACAGCTTTGTATGAGAAAGGAAATTAACAGTTTGTATGAGAAATGCAAGCTTTTTTAACTCAATTCCTAAGTATTTTATTTTTTTGGTGGCTATTGTAAATGGGCAGGCTTTCTTGATTTCTCCTTCTGCATGTTCACTATTGGAGAAAAGAAATGCTACTGATTTTTGTGTGTTGATTTTGTATCCTGCTACTGTGCTGAAATCATTTATCAATTCCAACAGTTTTTTTGTAGAGGTTTTAGGCTGTTCGATATATAGGATCATGTCATCTGCAAACAGGGACAGTTTGACTTCATCTTTTCCAATCTGGATGCCCTTTATTTCCTTCTCTTCTCTGATTGCTCTGGCTAGTACTTCCAACACTATGTTGAATAGGAGTGGTGAGAGTGGGCATCCTTGTCTAGTGCCTGTTCTTAAAGGAAAAGCTTTCAGCTTTTCCCCATTCAGGATGATATTGGCAGTGGGTTTGTCATATATGGCTTTAATTATGTTGAGATACTTTCCCTCTATACCTAACTTATAGAGGGTCTTTGTCATGAATGAGTGCTGAACTTTATCAAATGCTTTTTCAGCATCTATAGAGATGATCATATGGTCCTGGTGTTTGAGTTTATTAATATGGTGTATCACATTTATTGATTTGCGTATGTTGAACCAACCTTGCATCCCTGGGATGAATCCCACTTGATCATGATGAATAATTTTTCGTATGTGTTGCTGTATTCTGTTTGCTAGTATTTTAGTGAGGATTTTTGCATCTATATTCATCAAGGATATCGGCCTGTAGTTTTCTTTTTTGGTTATATCTTTAACCAAGGAGGTGAAAAATCTCTATAATGAGAACTACAAACCACTGCTGAGAGAAATTAGAGAGGATACAAGAAGATGGAAAGATATTCCATGCTCTTGGATTGGAAGAATCAACATAGTGAAAATGTCCATACTACCCAAAGTGATATACAAATTCAATGCAATCCCCATCAAAATTCCAAAGACATTTTTCTCAGAAATGGAAAAAACTATTCAGACATTTATATGGAACAATAAAAGACCACGAATAGCCAAAGCAATGCTGAGCAAAAAAAATAAAGCTGGAGGCATAACACTACCTGACTTTAAGCTATACTACAAAGCTATAATAACCAAAACAGTATGGTACTGGCATAAAAACAGACACACTGACCAATGGAATAGAATAGAGAATCCAGAAATCAACCCACACACTTACTGCCATCTGATCTTTGACAAAGGCACCAAGCCTATTCACTGGGGAAGGGACTGCCTCTTCAGCAAGTGGTGTTGGGATAACTGGATATCGATATGCAGGAGAATGAAACTAGATCCATACCTCTCACCGTATACTAAAATCAACTCAAAATGGATTAAGGATTTAAATATACACCCTGAGACAATAAAACTTCTTAAAGAAAACATAGGGGAAACACTTCAGGAAATAGGACTGGGCACAGACTTCATGAATACGACCCCAAAAGCACGGGCAACCAAAGGAAAAATAAACAAATGGGATTATATCAAACTAAAAAGCTTCTGCACAGCAAAAGAAACAATTAAAAGAGTTAAAAGACAACCAACAGAGTGGGAGAAAATATTTGCAAAATATACATCTGACAAAGGATTAATATCCAGAATATATAAGGAACTCAAACAACTTTACAAGAAGAAAACAAGCAACCCAATTAAAAAATGGGCAAAAGAGCTAAGTAGGCATTTCTCTAAGGAAGATATCCAAATGGCCAACAGACATAGGAAAAAATGCTCAACATCACTCAGCATCCGGGAAATGCAAATCAAAACCACATTGAGATACCATCTAACCCCAGTTAGGATGGCTAAAATCCAAAAGACTATGAACGATAAATGCTGGCGAGGCTGCGGAGAAAAAGGAACTCTCATACATTGTTGGTGGGACTGCAAAATGGTGCAGCCTCTATGGAAAATGGTATGGAGGTTCCTTAAACAATTGCAAATAGATCTACCATACGACCCAGCCATCCCACTGTTGGGAATATACCCAGAGGAATGGAAATCATCAAGTCGAAGGTATACCTGTTCCCCAATGTTCATCGCAGCACTCTTTACAATAGCCAAGAGTTGGAACCAGCCCAAATGCCCATCATCAGATGAGTGGATACGGAAAATGTGGTACATCTACACAATGGAATACTACTCAGCTATAAAAACGAATGAAATACTGCCATTTGCAACAACATGGATGGACCTTGAGAGAATTATATTAAGTGAAACAAGTCAGGCACAGAAAGAGAAATACCACATGTTCTCACTTATTGGAGGGAGCTAAACATTAATATATAAATTCACACACACACATACACACACACACACACAAATCGGGGGGGGGGAGGGAAGAAGATATAACAACCACAATTACTTGAAGTTGATACAACAAGCAAACAGAAAGGACATTGTTGGGGGGGAGGGGGGGAGGGAGAAGGGAGGGAGGTTTTGGTGATGGGGAGCATTAATCAGCTACAATGTATATCGACAAAATAAAATTTAAAAAAAAAAAAAAAAATGAAATTAAAATATTTTTCCTTTCAAAAAAAAAAAAAAAAGAAATGCAAGCTTTTATTTAAAGAAAACAGTACATTTAGTAATATTTATATTGCTTTATCTAAATTGGAAAACAAAGAAAAATCCTCCCAATGTATAACTAACATACAAACAAAACCTGGTAGAGTTGAGTGGGAGATCATGTAACGTGACTCCTTTTAACCTTGTTCTGTGATTCTAGAATTTTCTGATTCTTTAATTTCTGTCTCAATGCCTTCATAACGAGAGTTAAATAATTGTGCAAAGAAATAGTGGACATTTCTTTTATCATAATGTTTTGCTTTCTTAGGCAATTCCTAAATTGCTTCATGTTTGATTTTTAGTCCTTTGAAGAGGGTCTACCAGGAAGAGACTCTCATGTAATATGGGCTCTGTTTAAGACTAACTTAGTGCTAAAAATTTTTAAGAATACGTTTATAACTATCATGATCACCTCTCAAAGTTAGCTTATTGCTAAATAATACAAAATTTAGGGTATTAAAACTATTATAATATTCCTTATAATGACACAGTGATATTCTTAAAACTGTCACCTAAAGTGAATATTAATAGCAATTGTGGTAAATTATTTTCCTGAGAGTTAGTAGCCACCTTGCCTCTATTATCATTATAGATTGTGTTATTTTCTAGAAGTAATTATGTGGCTGGCCAAAATGTGACCTTCCTACTTTCTTGTTCTGTTTCTGGAGATGATTTCTCTCGCCTAGTGAGAATTTAGGCCTGATGTGACAATGCTTTCTCACTGCAGACTCTCCTTGCAGTTAGAATCTGAGTTTTTAAGATGGAAAAGATCTGAGAAATGATCTAGTTTGATTTCATCATTTTCCAACTAAGAAGACAGGGCCCCAAGACCCAGGACATGTCCCAAGAAGCCTTTGAACATGTGGATAAACTGATTATAGGATTTGTCATTTTGTTGAAGATTAGAATAGTCTGTATTTTTGTAAAAGGATCATATTTTGTAAATTGTTGTGTGTATGTGGGTGAAGAATACCAGCGAGGAGAACCATGAACATGCTATCAGTATATCAACATTTTGTAATACCTGAAAAATAAATTATTAATGTCAATTAATTTGGCTTCCATAGAAGCATGTACAGATTTGGAAGAACATTTATACAAAGCTAAAATGTACAAATGGAATCTTCCACAGGCCAATCCATTTGCATTCCTGCACACTTTGAGTTTGCTGGGTAGTATCTTCGTGATCTGTACTTGTTCCTTATTATTTCGGTCAACAACAGTGGTTCAGGATGGTGAAGTCTTCAGAAAGAGGGAAGTACGACAGAAAGCCTTGTTCGGCCCTCAGTTGGAAAGTAACACAGCTGAACTAACAGTGCCAAGGAGGTGCCTTTAAAGAAAAGGAAAGAGAAGGGGAGCGATTTGTCCAGACAAGAGTGATTTGAAGAAATCCTGTCTTGAAGTATATGACGAGGGCATGTTTTATAAAAGATTACAGCTAGCTGCTTTGCCTTACCATTAATTTAGTCTTACTTTTCAGAAGAAGTTACAAATAAGTTTAAATGAGGAGTGTTGCCACCTATAGTTGGTTGGTAGGGGAATTGAGCTTTTTCCCCTCTTTTTTAAAATGTAATACTGGGTTAGGTATCTGTTCTGAGAAACCGTCAGCAGAATGTTGCTAATGTTTGCAATCGGAGAAGAGAATGTCTCCCAAGGATCTCGTTAATGAATGAGCAGAAGACACAGATTCTTATCCTAGACTAGAATGCAACTCCTGTTCACAGAAACCTGGGGAATATGATTATGTCAACACTCCAGTGTTATTGATTTATGGCAATAGCAAGCACAGAGGAAAAACTATTTTCTTTTGAAGATATGAACCTCTCCAATGGATATGTTTTCAGATTCCAGAATTTAGAAACGAAAGAATTTTTTTGAAAGGTTACTCTATTTCCTTGTGTCTGCTTTGGTACAATTCTGGAATAAGACAGTAATTTCTGTTGTGTTGGTAGTTGCTGTTAGCTTTTGCCTTCTTCATACTCTGTGAGTGTCTCTAAATTTGAAATGTGTTCTAAGATAAATCAATTTCCTGAGAACACTTTAGTTAAAATTAAATATACCTGATTATTATTTTTTAAATTTTAAAATATTCTTTTTATATTTACACTGTAAAAAATAGATGATTGAAATTTACGTAGTATGAGAACAGTATTCAGAAAACTCAGGAGTTCTACCAATTTAATGTTTAGATAAAGTTTCTAAAACTTCTCTAGAATAACATCTGTTTAAAAGCATATCAAATTCAAAACAATATTATGCATTGCCATTTTGGGTAAAACTGGTTTTTATTCTATGGTTAAAAAATTTTTGAAAGAGTTGACAGTTTGCAGTTTGTAGTTTTATCCAGTTCTATTTCTTTCCATTCCTTTTGAGGATAATTTTGTTACATTCTATGCAGTGAACAGGAGATGGCAGCATTACTTCAGCTGTTCAAAAAAGACGCTCAAATTAATCCCTTCTAGGAAGAGAAGGTTGGGAGACAAGGAAGAGTAGGGTTATAGCAGCAGGTGCTACAGTGTACATAGGACATAGGAATGTATGTTTCCTTTGTAATGTACATAGGAAACAAATGTGAAATAAACCTGTTTAATGCCTCTGAATACTGCAGATTTTTACACATATTTTCCAGTGTAATAGCCCCTTCCCTTGTAAAAATGAAATGGGTCAGATGTTGAGATTTTTATGGGATTTAGAAAACTGTGCATGCGTAACAAAGAGCTTGGTTCTGCAGCTGTGGGATTTTTAATCTCTATTGTTTTTAATGGAGTAATAATTTTCTAAGACCACTAGGTACTCATCTTCTTTATTCTCTAATTCCTAAGCAGATGTTAATAATAATGAATAAGGAACCTGTGTCTCAGGTCAATAAAAATACATATATGAACCCAAACTAATAATATCTATTTGTTACAATTGTTAATGCAGAAGAGAAAATATTAAATTGGTAAATTCATGGGCCTCAAGGCCTCAGCTCCTTTTTAGTTAATTTGGTTCCTCTCCTTGAGGAGGCAATTTCTAAGGAACACAGATTTGTAATGTGCAAACTGGATAGATTTTGCAGGAATACTTACGTATATGTCTGTAAATAAATTAAATAAATTTGCATATATTTTATTTGTAAAGAACTCGTAGTATTTTTTCTTAGCTTCCTTCAAGAAATTTCACCAGCTATTGGGAGAGTACCTAGAAAATCAAAATATACTGACTTAAAGAAAAAGAGGAGAAAAAGAAGGTCTAAATAGAAGTTTTCTTGTTGCCTATGTTAGATATTTCTCTTGGCTAAGAAGAAAAAGATTTGAGAGTTTTTTTAAGTTGGAGAGTTGCATTCCAGCCATCATCTTTATTTTAAAATTCTGTATTCTTAGAAGTCTTGATTAGGAAATATTTCCCCTAATCCTACCTTTAAAATATGGATTTCTGTTGCCCATTTTAATTAACCTTTGAGCTTTAATTTCCTCATGTCTGCATATAATCTGCTTTGGACAATGATTGCTTTTTTTTTTTTTTTCTATTTTGAGAAAGCAACCCTTCCATAATGGTATAAATTTGACTTGTGTGTACTGAACAGAGCATTTTATTAATATGCTAACTCTTTTTCCATTAAAGTCCAAGGCTATCAAATACATAAATATAGGTTTTATGAGTTTACCAGAGACCTAAAGGTGAACCTGAAATTCAGTCTACACTTGG
The DNA here is from genome assembly GCF_027409185.1 of Cynocephalus volans. Classification (NCBI taxonomy): domain Eukaryota; kingdom Metazoa; phylum Chordata; class Mammalia; order Dermoptera; family Cynocephalidae; genus Cynocephalus; species Cynocephalus volans. Next base: position 133,605,423 of record NC_084464.1, read on the forward strand.
CAGCTTATATCGCTGGCAGGGTTACTATATCAGAAATAATGACTCGAGTGTGAGTTTGAATAAATGAAAACCATAGATGTTTAATCATAATGCAGTCAGGTTTATCCTGGACTCCGTAACTAGTGGGGAAAGCATATCTGATCTTAAAACCTATTTCATCTTTTTCTTTTTTTCTGATGTGCTGGGTCTCCTCAGTAAGTAATTGTGAACAAAGACACTGGTACTAATTTTCATCCCCTTTGACATACTAAGGATTTTTAAATGGGATATTTGACAGAGATTTTTTCTGTATTTGTAGGGCCAAACACTGGGAATTAAATTGGTTAGTAGAGGTTCTTATGGTGTCCATACCAATCCATTTGAAAAGTGATAATCAGAGAGGGGAATGCAACATTTTAAAAATATTTGTATCTGTGTCTAAACCATCTATCTACCCTGTGGCTTTTCAGCACACTGTCTTTATAGTCAGGGGGCTTGGGTGTGAATCTTGGCTTTGCCAGTTAGTGATTGTGAGACAACAGAGAAGTCATGTAGCTTATTAGAATCTCGATTCTTTTTCTCTAAAATAGGAATAATAATTCCTGTCTTATAATGTTTTCGCAAAGATTAACTGAGATGATTTGTATTAAGTGCTTAGCTCGGTGTCTGGAATGTAAATGGTGGTCATTACTATTACTATGATACAGAATTTTGTAGCAGATTTAAATATATATAATATTTTAGAAGAGTATAATCAGATTACTTTTTCTTTGCAAAACCCTAACCTACGTAAAGATAGTTTTAAGATCTGTTAAAACTAGGATATCCCCTAAGGAATAGGTTATAACTTTTAGTTACACAGTGCTTGAGACAATATATTTGTGTAACCTTCTCAGAAAAGTTTTATACATAGCTTTCATAGGCCATGGACTTTATTAGGGTCCTAGTCCTAAGGGGTCCATAGAAGCTGGCCTAAAGATTATTTAGAAAGATTATAGAAAACTGTTTTGCCCAGTGGGAGTTTATGTCTGTTCAGACTCCTGCTCTTGGCTTCAGCTCTCAACTGTGGCTTTGTGTCTTTGGAGATAGCATGCTTGTTGTTAAGCACATTGGTTGTGGCCATTTGAGTTGTTGTTGCTCTGAATAGCATTTCTCAAACCAAATATTCATTTTTGCACACTACTTACATACTGAGTGCTTAACATAATGTTTACTTTTCATTGCTGTAAAATTTTTGTTTGTTAACTACGAAACAAAATGAGTTGAAATATTTCATTTAAATATTACCAGGGCTGACCAGTTAGCTCACATGGTAGAGCATGGTGCTGATAACACCAAGGTAAAGGGTTCAGATCCCCATACAGGCCAGCAGCAAAAAAATAAATAAAAAAAATTTCCAAAGTCTAGGCCTTATGCCTTCAAAGTTCTTTGATGTTTGGTCCTTTGTGTTTTCTTTCAATTCCAATTTAGTTCTTTGAGCAATGAGGTCAGATGATCTTGTCCCTTGTGCATTCTTCCCTTCCCCACCCTACCCTTTTTTATTTCCTCCAGCCCCTCAATTGTACAGCCCACATTAGCCTGTAGATTGCATATTTAATTAACAACTTCTTAAAGGTAGGAAATCTTCTTCTTGTATGCTTTCCCCAATGGCTAATATGATGTTTTGCTCAAAAGGTGCTTAGAAAATGAGAAAATGAATATGAACTGTGGTCATATTTCATGTGTTGGGGGTGCTAAATATGATTTGCTCTGCCAAATACGATTAGGCTAACATGGAGGTTCTTCATTCTGGAAAGAGATTAATTGTGTACTCTGACAGGGATCATGAATAGTACAGATTGAGCAAATACAGTCTTTTTCCTATTATAACTTAGGCTAATTCATGAAAGAATTAAATAAAACAGAAAGCTGCTTTACATATTGAATAGACAACACAGTACTCCAAGGGATGGTATGGGCTGAAAAGAGAAAAGTTTGGAGAAGTGTAGAGGCCAGATGTAGAATGAATAGTTAAGGAAAGCTGCATGTTTTGAGTATATCTCTAAACCTGAAGTCTAATGTTAGCTGCTGCCGCTTTGTGATCTCTGCCAACATCGAGCCATTTTACTGGACTGGCGGGACCCTGGCTTTGACAGTAGGGCAGTAGGTATGTTCTCAGGAATTATAAAGAATAGAATACATCACAGTTTTAATTTTATAATTATTTTATCTTTGTCTCCAACACCTTTCATCATCCTCACCTAACAAAACCCCAGTCCTGCTCAATACAACACTTCTGGTCCGTTCCAGCACCACACAGCGGAACACCATTGCAGAAAAGCACATAACCAAGCCAACTCATTTCACGTCAAATACATAGGATGTGGGTAGGAGGTTAGAAGTGGTGGTGGAAACTTGGGGATGTTACTTTCTGATTGTTTCTATTTTATCTCAATGAAATAAGGAAGTAAATCCATCAGCCAGAATCAAGATGATGAGCGAGGAGGTGATGGAGAGGTAAGAGGAGATGTTCAGGGGAGTGACAGAGTGAATAGTCAGAGCATGTGATCCCACAGCCCCTTAAGCTGCCATTCCCATTTCTTGATTCTCATTTAAAAGAGCTGTTTATTCTCCCAGTCTTTAGTTCTGCTTCCAATTGATCTTGAAGTCACTCCAATAAGGTATTCACTCTCAACATTTCTTTGATACTTCTCTTGTCAAGGGCACTGGCGATTTACGTGTTGCTAAATTTAATGGCCAATTCTCAATTCTTTTAACTTTCTTGACTTCTCAGCAGCATTTGACAGTTGATCATTCCTTCATCTGTGAAACACTTTCTTTACTTGTTTTCTAGGACGTTCTACCCTAGTGTTTTTTTCCTGCTTCATTGGCTCCTCCTCCTCAGTCACATAAGCAATTCTTTCTCCTGTTTCTGTCCTAAATATTGTAGTACTCAGGTTTCATTCCCTGGGTCTCTTGTTTACTCTCTCCACACTCACTCTCTTGGTGATTTCATCCATACGTATGTGAAGGGCTTCCAAATTTGCATCTTCATTCCAGACCTTTCCCCCCAACTCCAGATGCATACACCTAACTGCTCACTTGACATTTCTACTTGGATATCTAACAGGCTTCTTTAACCAAACTTCTGATTTTTCCTCAAAAAACTCACTCTACTTCTGATTCCTCCCTATATTTATAAATGACAACTCTACCTTCTTAATTGCTCAGGCCAAAAATTTGAAGTCACCATTGCCCCTCTCTTTCTTTTATACTCCATATTCAAATTTGTCAGCAAATCCTTTTGTTTTTACCTTTAAGGTCGAGTCAACATGTGATTTCTTACTACCTTCATTACTTCCATTCTGGTCCAACTCATTATCATCTTTCATTTGAATGATGACAGTAGCTTTCTAACTCGTGTCCCTGTTTCCATCTTTGACTCTGACAGTCTTTTCACAAACAGCAGCCATGCTGATCCTTTGAAAACTTAGATTATTTTACTTCTCTGTTCAAATCCTCAAGTGAGTAGAAGCCAGTCCTTACAGTGGCCTGCAAGTCTCTGTATGATCTGACTTTCTGCTCCCTCTGTGATCTTTTCTCCTACTTTCTTCCTTCCTCACTTCACTTTAGCTACACTGGCCTCCTTGCTGTTCTTTGACAGAACTAAGCATACTCCTGCCTTGGGACCTTTGCACTTACTGTCTCCTCTGCACAGAGTGGTCTTCCCGTGTGTTTCTGCTCAGATGACCCTTATTAAGGAATTCTCTTAATCACCCTACTTAAAATAGCAACCCCTTCCCGTAATAGGACTCCTTTCCTTCTCCACTTTTTTAATTTGTCTCTGCACCACTCATCACCATTTGACACCCTATATTTAAGTTACTTACTTATGTGTTATATGCCTCCATCTGCTGAAATATGTTTTCATTTTTATAAATGGAGAGGTAAGAGAAGTCTTCCTGAAGAAGTAGTTCTGAACTGAAATATTAAAGAAGAGGAGGAGAAGCTAAATAGGCTGAGAGAAGAGAAACTCCTTCCAGGCAAAGGGACGTACACATGCACAGGCTTGCTCCTGTGGGAGGAAGCACCGTGAGTACAAGGGACTAAAGAAGACCTCATCCCTTCATATTGGCATCCTCCAGGATGGCTGAAATCATGGCCACCAGGAGCTGTCAGGCTCAGCTTACCACACTCATGACCAGAAACTAAATGAGTGTTAGTCTCTCTAGTCCCAAGTTCAAAAATTCTAGGGAAAGGACTGGCTGGTTAGCTCATTTGGTAGAATGTGGTGCTGATAACATCAAGGGTAAGGATTTGTATCCCTGTACTGGCCAGCCACAAAAAACGAACAAACAAACAAAAAACTTCTAGGGAAGCATTTTAATAAGTCTTCTTGAGTCAGGGGACTATTTGGAGGAGTGGAACACTATGTGTGGTCCAGCCTGGGTCACTTCCCACCTCTAGAACAATCTCTTTGGCTAGGAAAGTGGGGTCTATAAGAAGGTGGCAGCTGCCACTCAAACTCCATGTTAGAATGGTGGGAAGGCACATTTCCCCAAAAGAAAATGGGGATGCTACACTGATTATTAGCCCATTGTAGTAACTGGATATGAGAGACTTTTCTGCAGTCTGAAAATCAAGAGTTTAGAAACTTAGTCTTCAGAGAAGCAAGAAGATGATACCATGCTGGAGCTTTTGGAGGAAAAAAACTTAGTAGAGATTTCCTCTATCAGGAAACAGCAAGTAAACTTTAAGAACAGTGGTATTTTAGTTGGCTTTAAGTTGATTTCTGCTAAGTGTGGTAAATACCCAGGGAAAGTCTGTTACGTACAAAAGCTATGTTAATGGAACCTGATGTATTTAGCAAAATTAACTAGATGGGATGTGTCCTCACTTGAGGAGAAGGGGTCTGTTAGAAGAAGCCTGTAGGAGCAGTTGTTAGATGACGCATGGTGGTTGTGAATTAAACTGGGAATTAAAATTTTTCAGGGAGAAAGAGAGACGGAGGGAAGAAGAAACGGAGGGTGGGAGAAAGGAAGAAATAAGGTGATATGCAATCATCAGGAAAAAGTTAGCACAATTTTTCCCCTCAAAATCTCAACTTCATCTTGGGCTTGTGCTTGGTATTTTTTATTTGCTTTGTCTAAATCCATTCCTCATCATTCTCCAACTTTGTAGGGAGACTGACAGGAATGAACTGCACTCATGAGCATGCCTTATGTTCTACCAATGAGAGGTGTCAGCAGGATGGGAAGAGAGTGAGGTCAGGCTGTTCTGTCCCCAGACTCCCTGCTGGTTCAACCTAGTCCTGTAGACCATAAGGCACCCTCTACTCTCTCCAGGTTAGTAGCAACTTTCTGCTATTGCCAGTCCTGGGATCCTGTACCACCTTGCTGTTTTTCCAAACCCTGCTTATTCTTTTTTGTAAACATCCCTTTATTAAACTCTGCTCAGTTATCAGTTTGAGTGCACCACCCATTCCCTGCTAGGACCCAGACTGATACAAGGACACAGGGTATTCTAAGGGAACAATTTGAGGGAACTAAAGAAGATAGGGAGGATTGCAGATTGTTGTATGGAGTTTGTACAGAGGCACAAAGACAAATCTGAGCAGACTGAGGTTCTAGTGCAAAATGCCCAGCAAAGAACATGTGCACCTACTGAAACAAGACATCTGCAAATAGTCAGAGAATAGAGCAGCCTGGATGTCAAAGGGTCCAAATCCATGCTGACCCATGCTGATTATAAGGGTGGAAAAATGAATTAGGACACATTTGGGGGAAGTTTACAGACTGATGATGCCCTTTTGGCAATATTAAGCTCCAGTCAGTCAAATGTTCATAGAACGGTGATGATAATAACTCACTCTATTCTCTTGGCATGTATACCCTCCAGCCCTATCTCCACTGTTACATTTATTTAGCATGATCTGTGATTCTTGCATGATATTTATTTGTAAAATAGGATTAACAAATGGGCCACCACCAGTTCACCTGTGACAGGAAATAGCTCTAAAGAGGAAGACATCTGTGGAGGATAAATGAGAGGGCATTTATGTGGCCAGAGGAACCCAAAATAAACAGAAGGGAAAAAAAATAAACCTGAGATGTCACAGGATTTGGGAGGCAATTTATATACCAACTTTACAATGGTAGACGAACGTTTGGGAGAAAAGCTGACAGTTACCTGTGAGGGAGTCTCAGGGAATCAAGTCTTTAAAGCATGGTGTAGTTTTTTGAATGAGTGTGCATTGATCTTGCAGTTGTGTTTGCAAATATGTACAATGCTCGTAGACTGAACATAAAGAACAAATTATTGTAATGTCTTAACTTAGTGCATCACCTAACAAAAGGCTTTACAGATTGAAAATGCAATCATTAGTTGAATGAATGAATAAAAATTAAGCTACTGGAAAATGAGCACTAATCACTGGCATATTAATAAATTAATATTTTTGTTCTCAGTGTAATATTTTGCTTATTTAACTGATAGTTGTTTTGATTGGGCTTTATTAATTGATGCAGTATTCATTAAACCTATCAAAGACATACATTGAGCATCTGTTTACTTTGCTGAAAGTTGATTGGTGGGATTTCAAACACCTTTTGGATCTATCCCTACAGAAGTTACAGGTAAATTTATTAATTTATTAATCATTAAAATACAGCCATTGTCACTTGTGCTTGTAAATATGCAAAGTAGATGTTCACGTGATCAAAGTACTGCTTGTTTCTAACTTAGTTGTGTTTCCTCAGCCACTCTAACCTGAACAAAGTGTCGATGACGGAGCAGTGAAAACCTACTGCCTCTATTGGATGACCAAGTATAACATGTAGCCTCAGATGAAGGATCTCTCCTATCATATTCATCTATTTATAAATTTACATATTAAAGAATTCAGTTTTGACTTATTAGAATTTTATAGATGCCTCTACAGTTGCTTTAAAATCTAATTTTTTACCATCTGTGGTCATTGGGTAAGAGGAAAGAATGAGAAGACGCATTTCAGGAAATGGGATAGATTCATATGTAAATTTAAGTGCAACTTTAGGCTTGAGATGAAAAACTGGACTCCTGTAGAATTTTTTGCATTCTATATAATAAAAGCCTACAATATCATACTTCACACATCTACATTAACCTCTGACATTGAATTTTTCTATTCTCATTGTTTTTTCATTGACACAAGTGTTTGGTGAGGAATTAAGGAGCTGTTCTTCACAAATGTTTTATTTGATTTACAGCATTTGGGCTGTGATATTTCTGGTTAGAATACTTTACTGTTGGAAGTCTTTATAAAACAAACAAACAAAAAAAAACATTAGTTGAATTCCCAAAGGAGAATGTGCATCAGTTCTATGTTAAGCTCTTTGTTCAGATTTATTATTTCAGTCTCCAAAATGTGTTTTCACTAACATAATAGTGTGATAAATGCAAGAAGTGTGTGCACAGCTTAAAACACTTGGAAATGTTTCCGCTGTGTGCTTTTACACTGGGAAGTTTACTTTCTCTGTGAAGGTATTTCTATTCCACACTCTCCTGTCCCATGGGTTTCTGAAAGGTGAGCACGAATTCTATGGGAATTTCATTTTTGGACCTAAAAACTGCAGTTCCGTGGCAGAAAAGCTTTTTACTCTTGTTAGAGTTCTCAAACTTTCTACTGATTTTGTTCACAGGCATCATTTTCACCTGTTTCCTTTGAATTTTTGTGTATGTTTCCTTAACTCACTGTATGTAAGCCTTCCAGTTAATTGTCATATTTATCCTGGATTTTCCGTGCTCTTTCATTTTCCTTTTTGACCTTCCTAATCATCTCCATTCCTTAAGCACTTAAGTGATTGTGAAGCTTCAAAATACAGTACCTTAGGGCAGCGTACATCACTAAGTCTGCCTCTTTACACTCTGTATCTGCCCTTCTCATTGTGATAGCCAGTAGCCATATGTGACTGTTGAGTACTTGCAGTGGGACTAGTCCAAATTGAGATGTGCTGTAAGTGTAAAACACACACTGGATTTCCAAGACTTAGTACAAACAAAAAGGATGCAAACTAGCTTATTGATCATTTTTATATTGATTACATGTTGAAATGATAATACTTGGGGCTTATTGGTTTAAATAAAATGTATTATGAAGAAATTAAAGTATATTAAGAAATTGTATTTATTTTTTGTTTTTTAAATGAGGCTACTAGAAAATGTGGCTCATGTTTATGGCTCACATGTTTTGATTAGACAGCACTGCTCAATATCAATCTTTCTCAAATCTAGTTACCTATCAGAAGCATCTTGGAAATGAAATGAAAAAAACCCCACAGTGTCCTGGGTCCCCAACCCCAGACCTACTAAATCAGAATGCTAGACATGAGTCTTACAAATCTGTATTTTTGGAAAGCTCTCCAGATGATTTTGAGGCAGTCAGTTAGTTCAGCAACATTTGAGAACTTCTATTCTTATCTGCCCCCCCTTTTGCCACCTAATGACAATACTTTTGGTCCTGGATCCCACGTGCTACAGGAAGTACTCTCTTATGTGACTGAATATGGTCATGGGTAAATCACACACAAGCAAGTCCCTATCTGCTTGCTGAGGTAGTTTGCTTACGTTAACCTATTTAAAATTATTTTTTATGCATTTTATTTTACTTTATTTTATTTTTTAAAATTTATCAATATGCAGTGTAGTTGATTGTCATGGCCCTTTACCAATTTCTCCCTTTCCCACCTCACTCTCTCTCCCTACCACCCCCATCAATATATTATCTGTTCACTTAATTTTAACAAGTTCAAGGAATTATTGTGATTGTTGTGTCTCCCCCCCCACTTTTTTGTGTGTGAGCTAATACATATATTAATTAGCTTGATCTAGCCATTCTACAATGTATACATATATCAAAACATCATGTTATACATCGAAAATATATATACAATGTATACATATATTAAAGCATCATATCAAACATATATATTATGATGTATGACATGTTTTGATATCCATATACATTGTGGAATGGCTAGATCAAGTTAATTAACATATATTACTTCACACACTTATAGCAACTTTCAAGTATACAATATATATTGTTATTAACTGTATTCACCATAATGTACCATGATCAGCACCACACTCTCCCGAGTGAGCCACGGGCCGGCCCATAATGTACCATGATGATCTCTAACTTATTACTCTGATCTTAACTGAAATTTTGGGTCCTTTGACCAACATCTCCCTGATTTAAATTTATAACTCTGCAAGAAGGGGCTTAATGACTAATGGTATTTGCATAATGTTGTAGAAACCCTGTTACCTTATTCAACCGGGACCAGAAATGGTCACTTACTTTTTTAAATTATATTTAAGGGCGTGGGGGAGGAAATGATATATTTGTATTTCAAATGTTTTATTTTAACTTAAAAAATATGTACAGATGTTCCATTATCAATCTTTTGATATAGGGGCAGGGAGTTTTCTTGACACACTGGTCTGCTGATTAGAGCTCTGCAGTATCTTTCTTTTCATAAATAACACCTAAAATGCACCCTTTACAATTTCTATTTCCATTTTCTCTGAAGTGTAGAAAGATCTTAAAGTATTTATGAGGCAATCTAAGTGTAGCACTTTCTACACTATTGTGATTTTTTCCCTAATATTCTGTAGTTTTTTCATTTAATTTGGCAGCAGTTGTTTTTCTACTTATCTTTTCAAAGCATTTAAGGTTTCACAAAGATAACTTTTTGGTTTTTCTCTTATGTCTTAAGTTTATATATTATTTATTAAATTACAAAAGTCTAATAACAATTACAATAGTCATAAACAGGTTTGGGAATAAACTTATTTGACTTTTGTTAAGCATAAAACTCAACTGATAGGAACAATATTGTATAAGTCTTCTAAGACAGAGTCTCCTGTTGAGAGCTTTTAGAATGCCATGGGCATGAGTCTATATGTTTATCAGAAGGAATGGATAGCATGGCGAATTAATCTGGCAAATCACTTAATTGAAGTTCATTAAGAGAAGCTCTACTATAATAAAAAGTATAGTAAGAGTAACTAATATTTATTGAACACTTACTATGTGCCAAACATAGACACCTTATATAAAGTATTTCCATTTGATGCACAAACATCCTTTGAGGTACGGTTTATAATTAGCTTCATTTTATGCATGAGGAAATTGAGGTTTCCAGAGGTTAAGTCACTTAAGGTCATACAACTTTAAGTTTGGAGATAAAATTCAGACTCAGGCTAGTCTGATCCCAGAATCAGCTTTTAGCTTCAAAAGCCTAACCTTGAGCACAAGGTTCACGTTTTCCCTTGCTGAAGATCTCACTTGGCCTGACATTGATCTATGGGGCCAGGTCAAGGGCACAGACTTTGCAAAGCAAGCAATCACCATAACAAATAACTTGCATATGTGTCCTAGATCAGGGAACAACTCTATCAGCTGTTTTAGAACGTGATGAAGCATCAGGCAATTAATGTATTTAATGTCCTAAACCCATGAATAGGTTTGGGTGTTTTGAAGCAAACTTTGCAGAGAATATTATTTGAGCTAGAGCCCAGGCTGCAAGGAGATAAATAAATTCTTATCCTAATTTCTGGACACTCTATACTGGCATCTCAAAACCAGGTATTTATCATGCTGTCTCCTTTGTGGTGCTTTTCCTTGGTGTGATGAATGTGGCTTCCTGGTGAGGCTGTTTTACCCCAGCCTTGAGGCAGAGTTCTCAAAGAAAAATAAATGAACTTCAGAGAAAAAAAACAAAAAAAATGCTGTCAACCTTTTAATCCTTTCTTTTCCATCTTTTTCCTCCAACTAGATACCATGCATGCTTCAGTCTTCAGAGATCCATTGTTCATTTGTAGAAGAGCATCAAGTGACCCAGATGTGCACTTTGAGTGCCTTTGTTACACCCATATTTGTATATAATAATTAATCACCCATAGATCAATCACCTAAAATACTGCCCTGGCTATCTCTGCCTCTACCACAATTTTCCTCTCACAGGAAATCTGGGTGCGTAGCTTTGCCTAGGTGTCACTTGGTAATAAAATATTTTTCCAAGAAGTTTTCCAGTGAGCTGTGAAGCACTTATAGCAATTTACACCCATTTTCTTGTCTTTGCAAGTGAATAATGGCATTTATTTTCTTTGAAGTATAATTATGCCCAAAGAAGTAATTTTATTTATTTGGTGGTTATAGGTTTTATGAGACTTTACTTTTAAACCTGCCACATTTGAAATATTTTTTTCTAATGAAAATTTTGTTCTTAGTGTTAAAAAAAAGTCAAGCCAACCCGGCCTGTGACTCACTTGGGAGAGTGTGGTGCTGACAACACCAAGTCAAGGGTGAAGGTTCCCTTACTGGTAACCTTTAAAAAAAAAAAAAAAAAAAAATCAAGCCTTGTAGCTTCTCTTTTGCACTGGTAAGAGCAATCAAAATTATTCTGTGAGGTTTTGGGTGCATAAAGACTTGCTACCAGGGAAGTAAGCAACTTTGTCAGAGTCTTAGACTCAGATGGACTTAGACTGGCTGTGCTGTGTCATTTCAAATTAAAGACTTCTGGCTGCCAGAAAATAAGCTGCTGCCACGAGTAAGTCCAAAGGAAACAGAAATACTAAAATTTATCTTCTGTGAGGCCTGCATCTGTCTGTGAGATAGTATTAAACATGAGTTCCTTTTAACTTCAAAAAAGTTAGCTTCATTGTAAAATTAGCTTTATAGTAAAAAGAAATTCTCTTGTTTTTCCCGAGAAGATATGCATTTTTTAGGATTGGAAATCAAATTGACTATCAGGGGTGGATGGGAACATTGACGTGCCTTTACAGATTGACAGACTCAAATTATTTGCAGAGGGCACTGGAATTTGAATAATGGCTCACATGTGCCTTGTAAAATGAGTATTGATTATGCAGTAGGCCAGAGATTCTCATACTGTGGTCCCTAGATCAGCAGCATCAGTGTAGTTTTATGTGTCAACTTGACTGGGCCATGGCATGCCCAGATATTTGGTGTCTGTGAGGGAGTGTCTGGATGAGATTAATATTTTAATTGGTACATTGACTAAAGCAGATTATGAGGGTGGGCCTCATCCAATCTGTTAGAGGCTTGAATGAAACAACAATATGGAGTAAAGGAGAATTTGTTCTCTCTGCTTGTTCATTTTTAATCTGGGACATCGGTGTTCTCTTACCTTTGGACTCAAACTAGAACTTACACCTTCAGCCTTCCTGGTTCACAGGCCCTCGGACTGCAGATCTTGGGATTTCTCAGCCTCCATAACCACATGAGCCAATTCCTTATAATAAATCTCTCTCTTTCTCTTTTTCTCCCTCTCCGTCTATATATACATATTTATATCCTGTTGGTTCTGTTTCTCTGGAGAACTCTGAATAATACACTAATATAATCAGCCTCACCATAGTAAGGCAAATTCTCAAGCCCCACCCGAGTCTTAAATCAAAAACCTGGGGAGCGGAGTCGAGCAATCTGAGTTTTAACAATTCTTCTAGGTAATTCAGTACACTAATATTTGAGAACCATTGCTGTACACAATTATTTTAGGTTGGAAAGAAGTCTTGTCATCATCTCTTCAACCCCATCATTTAATATATGAAGATCTGAGGTCAGACAAGTTATATGATTTATCTAAGATATTTGTTGTTTCAAGTTACAAGGAACAAAGTTATGCAATAACTATTTAGTTAATGGAAGTTTATTGTAAATATTTGTAGGGTATCGCTGATACAGAGTCTTATACTCTCATTAATGTGGACTCAGGTGTCTTGCTTTCATTGTTTCTGTTATTTCTAATACCTCTAACTAATAACCTCTTCTCTCATTCTACTTCATGGCTTCTGTTTACTTACATTTTTTATTGCCTCTTTTCTTTTGCTTAATGACTGTTCTTTCCATGGATAATTTTGTTTTGTCTTTTCAGATTCTGCATCAGTCCATAGCCTGTATTCCACTCTGTTTATTCTATTTAAAGACTCCTAAGAGAGAGAATCTGTCATAAAATATGGAGTTCCCTTAACAGGCAGAATTCTGATGGTACAGCTTCTCATTCATTCATTCATTTATTCATTTACTCATCAGCTATTTACTGAGACTTTGTGTCACCTGTTATTCCAGACTTTGGAGACACAGAGAAGAAGTAGACAATATATTCACATATCCATGATTCTTAAATCCTAGTTGGAGGGATGGACAGAAAATAGAAAAAGAGTAAATATTTACATATCCACAGTCTCATATCTGTGATTCTGAAATTCTTTGAATTGAAAGGTATTTCTTAATCAATTGGCAACAAAACCTGACCTGACTTGAACTCATCTGGCAGCAAAATCTGACCTGAAGAAAGGCAAAGCTATTTGTAGTCTTTATTTATTCCTCGGTAGGAATTTCCATGCATGGCATTGAAGATATATTAATGTTTGATCATGGAGAACTGTCACAGACCCTGACGGGAGCATGCCATAAAACCTTTATATAATTCTAAAAAAGTGAATTCTGAAACACAACTGGTCCTAAGGGTTTGGGTATAGGATTTGGACCTGTTATAAAATGTCAGAGAGTGCTAGGTACTATGAAGAAAAATTAATCAAGGTGAAAGGGTAGAAAAAAATGGGAAATGTTACATCAATAGATCCTAAACACGAATAATTGTTATGGTTTTTCTCAACTTCATCCAACTCTAGGAGCAGTCACTAATACGTAGGCATAAGGAAATACAATCACTAGTAGAAGACAGAGGGACTTTTGCAAAAAAAAAAAAAAATTCAAAAATAACTTATTTTAATTTAAAGTCTTTTAATTAATTCCCAACAAATAATTTATTGAATACGATGGAAAATATTATTAAAATTATAGCTGATTACAGGAGGAGGTTAATATTTTTAAAGCATGCAGAATCCAAGAAATTGGATTTTAACATAGGGAGTTTATGCCCTCCTATAATAAGTACATAAATGTATATTTAAATAAGTGATGACTAAGTGTATTAAGTAGTGACACAGAAAAGAGAGTCTGAGGGGCAAGGGAATCTGAATTATCTCTGTGTGTGTGCGCGCGCGCGTGTTCCAATCTAAGCACATTCATGGCATTTTTTTACCTGCACAAATGGCATATGGAAATGTTCTATGAAATGTTAGTCATCAGCTTTGCCAACTGAAAATTCTGGTGCCACTGTTTATATTTAAAATTTTTCTCATACTGTGTGTCATGTAGTCTTTGCCTGCTGGGAAATATTATAACTAAGCTATTATTAACATGTTTAGTACTATAAGTCATGTCTGACTCTGTTGCTTTCCCTTATTATTGTATCTTAAGTATACCTTTTGTAATAATATTTAAAGTGCACTAAACTCTCATAAGCCCAGGATAAACTTAGTGAACAGTAAAGGATGAATATGCATCTTTGTCATATGCTAAATTTAAACTTTTAAGTGATTTCTGGCTTTTTGATCTCTAAAATTTTGAAATAAAAAAGTTATGTTTGGCAGAGGATCATGCATTGATATCTGTGAAATCATAGTGTTGGGTGAGAAGTTAAGAATCTTTTCATCATCTTTATTGGCACACGATCACACAGTCCCTGTGGATGCTTGAAGTAATACTTGGCCACCTCTATTTCTTTTTCCCACTCCATTTTTGCTCTATGTGCAGTAAAATATCATATTAGCAAAACTGCCTGGTTGTGTTTGATGAAGTTGTAGAGACTAGTCTGCTCTTTCATTCTTTGACATGTACTATCATATTTAACCCTTATCTTTTCTTTCCCAAGTTTTCATAGAAATTGGTTTTTGCAACTTTTCTTAATAATTCATGGTTTCTAAACCAATTGTCCTCCATTACACACTCTTATTTTGTATTGTCCATTTAAAAATGTAATACCCAGATGCAGTCACAGCAATCTATCAATGATATAGAACATAATGACATTAAAAATTTCCTAAATCTGAAACCATGCTGTTATTTTTGCAATCCTATCATATATTTTCTTACTTACTTTTTTACTCAGAGATCTTGTTTTTGGCACTTTTCTGGCACCTTGCTTGGGCTACTCTGTACCTTAGCTTTTACATCCTGTCCTATAGATTTATGGTTGGTTGTATAAGTAATATGCAGAAACTAGCCTATGTACTAGCAAGTTGGCAGGTTGATGTGAAAGCTACACACAGGAATGCATCAAGATAACTGGAAAAACTCTGATTACATTAATTGGACTTTTAAAAAAAGAATTTTTATTTTAAATTTTGAGGTGGAAAACCTGATTGTTATCCCTACTATTAACAATATTGTTATTATTTGCACCCTACATTTATTGACCTTAGAAAATGTCAGTGGGGATTCAGGTTCAAGACATTGAGCCCCGAATTAACAAGTAATACACTTCAATTAATGTTGATGTATATGATGTTTTTGAAAAAAAGAAAAAAAAGCCCCACATCTTGATATTTGTTTTCTGTGTTAGAGATTTCCTTCCTTCCTTCCTTCCTTCCTTCCTTTCTTCCTTCCTTCCTTCCTTCCTTCCTTCCTTCCTTCCTTCCTTCCTTCCTTCCTTCCTTTCTTTCTTTCTTTCTTTCTCTCTTTCTTTCTTTCTCTCTTTCTCTCTTTCTCTCTCTCTCTTTCTCTCTTTCTTTCTCTGTTTCTTTCTTTCAACATATATGGTTAGAAGAATGGTTTACAGTGTTGATTACAGATCTTCATTGCAGACCTTCAGCTTATGAGGTTAGGAGAGTGATTTATAATGTTGACTATAGGTCGGATTGTCTTTGTGAAAGCTGTGCTTTCAACACCACAGGATTAAAAGGAAAAGCCAAAAGAAAAAACACTATGTTAAAAACAACCCCTCCTCCCAGCTCCTATTCTCAAGCCCCCCTCTCCTTCCCCAATATCCTGGTTCATAAACCAGTGTAAAATCGATTCTGGTGACTGATTGTCTTTGCCTCCATGTGTCGGCGTCCTTCTCTAGTATTCTAGATTTCCCAGCCTCTGTCTATGCTCATTACTTTTTACTCACTATTTCTATCAGGTTTGGGTCCTGCTTTGTGGTCTCTTTGAAAGGAAACTCATAGCTACAATGGCAGTGGAGGAAATTTTACTTTCCTGGTTTTAGCAGCATATTGCTAAGGGAGTTAGTTACATTGTGTCATGAAAAATTGTTTGGTTACCAGATTTCCAAGACCTCACTCGTGGATATAACCCCTATGAAATATCAGTGAAGGCAAGAATCCAAGAAAGCCATGCTAAATTCCCCAAAGGGAGTTACGCTTTCAAGATAGTAAACTTAAATGTATTATGTGTGAGCCTTTTTAAATGTTGTAACTGATATCTGACTATAGAGAGTAAAGTGGCCAAAAATATACATAAAAATGTAGGAAATAATTTTTTGAAAAATTGTCATCTTAAGTATTCATACTAGATGTGGCAGTTATGTATATGGCATATTTTTTCATAAGTTAATTAGGTATTTATTTTAGATTTAAATGGTTTTACTTTTTGTTTTTATTGCAACCTCGTCCCTCCATCTAGTGTTCCCAGATTGACAAAAGCTGTCTTAATTGTACCTCCATCTACCATGGGTAACTTAGAAATTCAAAATTCCAATTCATCTGATATCCTGAAAATAGAACCAAGTTACTTACATAAATGTGTAATATTATTTTCCATAAAGATTGTTCTCTTGAGAAAACCTATTGACAATGATAAACTGCACAGATTTTACTCTTATAGTGGGTAATATAATCAGAAAGACTTTGGGGAGTCAAGTACTTAATAAATATAAAACATTTCTTTGGAGTCTTGTTATTGAGAAAGTATAAGGGTCTTCAAATGTGCCCCAGTGCACATATAGACTGCAGGTCCACTGAACTTGCCTAATGACCTTGTAAACTGAAAAAGCAAAAGTTGAGTGGTTTATCAACGTCAACAATCCCCTAGCTAGATAAAATTTGAGTTGCACAAGCACTCCTTGAATGTATGTGTTTTGAAAATATTGAGATGAAGACTCTGTATGGTAGGAAAGATTATAGGAAAGGCAATCACCAGAGAGCTAAAGTAGCATTTGAGATTATTGCTGACTGTCCATCCAGTTAGGTTTTTTTTTTCTGGTTCACTGGATAATAGAGTAAAAGTTTTTTATTTACACCAGGGATAGAAAAATCTGTGGCAATTCAAACATGGGCTAAAGTTCAGTTAATCTTTGCTCTACCTATGAAAAAATAACTGATTAAAAACAGTTGTAATGAAAATGTATACTTTAGGATCAGACTAAAAGACCTGTAGCCATCTAACTGAACCTTGCCAGAAAGTCACTGTACTACTAACAAGACTTCCCTAGTCTTTTCATACAATTGAATTATTCACTTGGAATGTGCATACACTTTCACTCTTGCTAGTTCTGAAAGCAGCATAACCCATTCTTAAAAACAGAAACAAAACTTCTATAATTTTGATATTGGATTATGCAAGCTTAATGTACTAATTTCAATCCTTCCTAACATTCAGGCTCTCTAGGTCAGCTGTGCTCCCTTTCATCACTGAAAGAGGTTACATACAGTTTTGGGTGGCGCAGATGCCAAATCGTGGTGAGAATGAATGGTGGAGATTGGGGATGGACACCCAGTGCAGGGTGAGGGAGGTTCAGAAATGGGCTAACCAGAAGTTAATCTGCTCTCAGGCCAAAGTGAAGTTAGGAAATGCAGTTCTAACTTTTATTTCCCCCAAATTTCTAGTTGTTCCCTGAGAGAAGGCCAAGTTTAAATAGAGATAAGACAAATATAGTCCAGGTCCAGTCCAGGCATGGAAAACAATGGAAAATTTCATAGGACTAGGGTGGAGGCTGTCCAGGACTAAGGAGAGGGAGTAGTCAGAGTGTCAGAGGCAGGGCAGCATCCTTCAAGCATTTCTTTAGGAAACAGAGAGTTAAAAAAAAAGAAAAAGAAAGAAAGAAAACAGAGTCTAATCTCAAAGATTTGCAACTCAGCTAACAATGTGAGAATCAGTGGTTGTTAGGACGAAAAGAGAAAGAATGTGGCTTCCCAAAGTAGTTGGAAGAATGTACAATAATTTGCAAACATCAATACAACTCTTGATTCTGGTCCATAGGTAGTACCTTTGCTTCCATGTCTCATTGCAAGCCTGGAGATCTACCAGAGCATTATTCTGAGCACTGATTTCTGGACTTCTTCCTTGAAATGAATGCTAAGATACTGATTTTTATTAAAAGAATTACAGTAAATAAATATTGTCAGATTTCCCCAAATATCCAAATAATTTTTAAGATAGCAAGGGGCCACTAAGAGAAAGGGTTTGGACCTATTATAAGTTAAATATATCCACAAGTATTGGCGGCCCCTGAGCAGTACTGGACTGAATGCTATGTGCTGAGTGTGGGCCGTTAGCTACAGAATATAGTTGCTGTGGTTTGAAGGCCCCACCAAAACTCACTGAAGCTTAATCCCCACTGTAACTGTTAAGATGATGGAAAATCCTATTATGGTAATCAAAAGGTTGGGCCTTGAAGAGGTAGTTAGATTGTGAGGACTATGCTCTTGTGAATGGATTGATCCATTCATGGAGTATTGGGCATGGCTCTGATGGCGTTAAAAGGAGAGCGAGTGAGAAGCTTAGCTTTCTTGCTTGCTCAGGCATTTCTCCATGTGCTACCTTATGTCTCTGTAGAGTCACCGCCAACAAGGCCCTCTGATATGTTTCCTGGACTTTGGACTTTTCAGCCTCTGAAACTGAAAAGAATAAGTTTTATATTTCTTTATAAAATACCCAGTTTCAGGTATTTTGTTATATTCAACAGAAATGAACTAATACAATAATCAGTGTCAAAACTGGATTGGTTCAAAGGATAAGCATTATGGCAGTTCAGAAAAGAGAAAGAACTACATGGACTTGAGTAGTCAAGGGGCCTGAATAGAAGAGGTGTCACCAACTGGACCTTAGGAGATTCAGAGAGAAGCTTTTGTGTTTCTTGATGGCAGAGAAATTATGTTAAGGGAAATGGTGAGGACTTTGGCTTATGCTGAGAAGTCTTGGAAGGAAGCTTTGGAAAGATGTGTTTCGTGGAAGATAAAAATCATATAGAGCTTTGAAAGTCAGTCTAAGGAGTATAAACTTCATACTATGGGTAATGGTGAACTATTGATTTATGGATTGACTTTTAAAGTATAGCATCTGGATCAAAGGAGGTGAAGCATAATATGCTATCCTCAAATATGCCAGTTTGGCATAAGGATTATTTTGAGCTAAAGGCCCTTGAAAAATGGTAGGTGCAAGAAGGGCACTCTGATCTCCCCTTTTCTTCCTAAAAGCAGGAGATAAATCTCCTGTGTGAAAGATGCCCTCCTTGTAATAGGAAGAAAAAAACATTCTTACCACCAGAGATGAGGAGTTGAGGCTGAGAGAATTTTGCACACACAGATCTTGTTAAAAAAAACTCTAATACTCCTTTTGTCCTCCTATATATTTTAGGTTCTTTTCCATAGTCGCCTCTCTTTGTGCAACCTAGTATATAAGCACTTAGGTTTTGCCACTTCTTTGGGTCTTCATTTTCCTCTGGGGGCTCCCATGTACATGTAAAAGATATGTATGCTTTTCTCCTGTTAATCTGTCTTATGTTAACTTAATTCTCAGACCCAGCCAGAATCCCTAGGAAGGTAGGTGTAAGGTTTTGCACTCCCTTCAGAGGGTTTTAGGAAGATTATTTATCTAGCAGGAATGCAGTTTGGCTTGAAGGGTAGCAAAACCATAGTTAGGGAAGACTTTGAGGAGAGATGTAGGTGGGGCTGACAAAGGCCTAGTGAAGGCAAGAGGAGTAAGTGGGTGAAGAGCTGTGTTGCAAAGCTCAAGATGGGGCCTCATTTAAGAATGATCATGGCTGCGATAAGTGACAGTCACAGTGCTCCACCCTGAGAGAAGATACCAACTTTATGTTTTGGAGAAAGTGGTGAGTGTCTTTATTTAGTGTGGTGGATCTATATGACACAACTAGTTTTGATACTGAGGCTGTGGACTCTGGCTCCACTAACAGGCATTCTGGAAAGGATTTTCCTAAAAAATTTAATTCCATGGAATATTGAGGCCTGTTTACCTCTCAGATGATTATAACCTTTCTGGCATGGTTTTACTGAACAAGAATAAGCACGTCAGTTTCATTTTAGTCACTTTGGATAAAAATGCTTGCAGCAGGAAAGCAAATTCTATGGTTAGTGCTTTTTAGGTGCATGGATTTCAGTGGCCTCAGGTGGTTGCTACATCTCAATTCCTGCAATCTCCCAAGCTCCATATCCTTGAAGTCCTTTAAAAGATAGCTTTAAAACCTTAGGAGATAGTCCAAGCAGTCAGTTAGTCTCTTACTCCTCCATTCCTCTTGGTCCTTAACTGGATTAGTGTTGATTTGGTTCATTCCCCAAATGTGTATTGGCGGCCTGTTATGAACCAGGTTTGTTCCCATGGAGATCATAGTGAAGTGGGGAAGTCGAATAACAGACTGGCAATTAAAGTGTCGACATACCATGCTAGGTGCAGTGTAGCACATGTCCTGGCTGTGTGACCTTGGGCAAGTTGTTTAACATCTTGTGTCATTTTGCCATCTGTAAAATGAAAATAATAACACTACCTAATTTATAGAATTATGCTGAGAGTTAATTGAGGTGATGTAAGAAAAGTATTTAGAACCATGTCTGGAACAAAGAATAACCTCCGTAAATATCAGCCAGTATATTCCAGCCCAGAGGAAGGATAGGGTGGAATGAAACACAGCATAGGGGCAGCTGATTATTGTTAGTACATTTAAGTACCTATCAGAGAACAACAGCCAGAGTCCATTTGAATTGGCCGTGGCATCTGTACTGATTGGTCACCATGTCCATTTTGACCGATTGGTGACTGTGCTGTATGGGTTGTCTAATGTATTTTATATCTGTCATCCCAGAGTCTAAGTCAGTGGTTCTGAAATATTTGTGTGCCTCAGAATAAGTGGAATGCTTGCTGAAAATTCAGTGTGTTGGGCCCCGGCTCCAGAGATTATGAGTCAGTTGATATGGAATGGGCCCAGAAATAGTTTAAACAAGCACTGCAGACCTGCCTGCCCTCTGAGAAGCTCTGATTTAGAGGGTCAGAAAAGGTCATCCAGAAGAAGTAACATTTAAACCCAGACATGAAATTCTAGTAGTTTTAGTCAGGGCAGTTAGGAGAGCAGGATAGAGAAGGAGGTTGTTCTTCTCAGAGGAACCGTGTGGGCCAAGGCACACAAGTTAAGGAGGAAAGGTTGACAATGGCTGGAGCATTGGGGACAGGTGAGAGGCAGCAAGAGGGGGAAAGGCCCTGATCATGAAGGCGTGGTGAGCTGTGGTTTTCTATTTTATCTTGGGGGTAATGAGTGGGAAGTCACTTCAAGTGTTTTAAGAATGGGGTGGCAAGGTCATCTTTACACACTGGAAGATTCCTGGTTTTGTGCAAAAGGAGGGAGGGGTAAGCAAGGCAGAAGCAGGAGGCTGGCCCGTGGGTTCTGTGGTGAGAACGGTTAACGTGGTGGCCTGTCATCCACGCTCACTATTGCCCTCGGCACTTTTCCCAATTCTTTTCCTCACTACTTGACATCTGGCCCTCCCTTGATGTAGTCAGCCATTCAGGCATCCTGTCTTCTTTCATGGCTGGTGTGGCCTCCCTGCTCCAGCTTCCAACACAACATGACAAGCATAATAATGATGCTCCCGCCTTGGTGCTTGGCCAGGTGTTTACCCTAAGAGCGGGGGAAGCAGATGGCATGTAAGTAGAGGAAGGCAAGACCCTACCTGTGTCTTGTTCATCTCTCTGTGGCTACAAAAGTGGCAAGAATGTAGCCATGGTACCAAGGGGAGTAGTATAGAGTAAGCGCTCAGTAAATATTTGCCCAAGAATGAGCACTGTGTCTCCAACAGTGGACCAATCCTCAAATATCCGAGGGCGATTCTCACTTCTACAGAGAGCAGGGAATGAGCTGTGATGACCTCGCCTGCCATTGTTGATGGAGTCATTTTTATTCATCCTTTTAATCATACCTTCCTCTTGTTTCCACTTTACTCTTTGCATGTTTTCTAACAGGCAAAAGGTATTGGGTGTCATTTTTTTTTCATTAGTTAGTTGACCTCAAAATATTGTATTTTAGCTGAATAAGCTATCCTGCCATTGCATCTTTGGCTTATTCAGAGTTACTTTGCCAATGCAGAGAAAGTACAAATCCTAGATACCTATTTCTCACTGAACTTACTTCATAAACCCATCCAGAGTCATTTGCCACAATGGGATTGAAAAAGAAAGAAGAACAGGCAGTAATCAGCTGTAGCACTTACTAGTTCACCCTGTAGATCTCAACCTTGTGGGAGCATTAAGGCACAGGATCCCAGGAGGGTAAGAAATAGAGAAAGAGGGTTAAATAAGCTTCTAAAATGTCCATAATTTTACAAGGGCCATGTTTTAAAACACTGAGATTAGTCCCCAGAAAATCATCTATTCATTATTAAAACAAAGTTTTGGATAATGCTCTTTCCCCCACCAGCTGACTGGATATTTTTCAAAACTGAGTTGTACCAATTGATAATAGGGATTAGGAAGGGCTTACTATTAAATGGGAACTGTGTGTTTAATTGTCACTACAAGAAAAATATAATTTACTGGTAAACTGTGCAGAATTTGAAACAAAGTGCTCTTTTTACTTTTGTAGGAATGTGGATGCTAACCAAATGTGTCCGCATGGTTTCAATTAAGCAGAGGAATGTTAAATGTAAAGCTAAATTGATGAAAATAACCAAACTTTCTGACAAACCAATAAATTGGAGTCTAGAACTCATTGCCCATACTGTATGGCAGACAGAGAAACATTGCTAGATCATCAATTTTTACTTAATTTTTTAAGTTAGTTTATACTTGGAAAGAAAAAAGGAATGCTAGGAAAGTAATTTAAATTCTTCCCAGCTATAAACAGACAGTATGCACATTGGATATAGACCTTATTCTTCACTGTGTGCAGTTGAACTGATTGTTTATTCTTTTAGCAATTTCCTCACTGAAATTTTTGGAAACTTAAGACAGTTTTCAGGGAACTCTCATGTCAACATTTTGGCAAATGATCTGGCAATGTGCTAGTCATTGGACTATTTTTCTAAACTCCTCAGAACTACTTCCGAGCAATCCTTATTCTTTTAAAGTGATGTTTTAATTTTCCTTCCCTCAATTTTTTTATTCTCCCAAGTTGCTGTCATGTTGAGATGACAATGTACTAGAAAAATTATGAGTTTGGAGAAGAAAATGCTAAATTTCTTGCTGAAAACAGAGGATAAAATTACATAGAAATCTGACTGCACATTTCTGCCAGAAATGTGTCAGAAATTTCCATTTCTAATATAGAAATTTATCTCTGAATAGGTCTTTTTATTTTGTGGAAGATGGCAGGAAATAAACCTTTCAAACCAAAAACAGGAAGCTGAGACCATCATCCTTACCATTGTGATCTTCATATGATGTGAAATGGGTACCCCTTGCTAAAAGATCGCCCAGGAACCCAGCCCCCACATCTTGGTCCCTGCTGTCCTACAGAGGTCTCCTGCGATCCTCTTGCTTAGAAAGGAGAACTGCTGCCAAATGTTAGGTGAGGTTGCTCAGTTATAATGGCCCTGTCCCAAGCTCAGAGTGTGCCAGAGGGACCCTGTGTCCTAATTTGGTCCAAATTTTGGTCCAGCTAAGGGCCTATTTCAAAACCTATTAATGCTTTGATTTTTTTTTTCCTAATGCATTGGAGAACAATCAGTTTTTTGAATTAGAAATGGTCACTCAACGCATTTTGTTTGGTGGCCACTTAACAAACATTATTTTTGCAAAATTATTTTTTGGGCCCTTCCATTAAACTATTCCTTTGTGTGCTTTTCAATTAAGGTTTTAAATCTTTTGTCAATGTTTGTTCAAATTCACCTGAAATTTTAAATCAGAGTTAATTAAATATATTACATATTTACTTAGACTACATTTCAAATTTTCATTACCTATTTAAATGGCATCCAGAGTGGAAAAATAAAGTAATCTTGTTTGAGGGCAGGCAACACAGTTTTCGCTAAATTGACTTATGCATTCAGTTGTTTCTGATGATGCTGACTTCATATAAATACTCAATTAATGTTGCTGCTATAGCTCCCATTAACTACTGTACTTAAGATGAGTGGTGGTGCTCTACTGATCAGTCAAGTATTTAAAGCATTTTATCCATCAAGCTTTGTGTCATCCACACATTTATTAGGTATTTGTTCAAATCACAGATAAAAATGTTGAACATCCAAGTTCTGGGATAAGCCACTGTATATCTCCCTCCAAGTTCAGTTGATCTGCAAATATTTATTGTGGATCCAGGTCCTTTGTTCAGCCTTGTCATGCAAAGATAAAGAATATCACGTGGTCCCTGCCCTCCAATAGCTCTCAATAAATAGACAATAATGAACTAATTGATAATATATTTTCAGCCAGCTATGAATCCATTTAATGTGTTATTACCCAGATCACATTCCTAATTCTTTCTATTTATTAAGCGCCTACTGTATGTCAGGCAATATAATAGGTCTTGGGAAAATATCATGGTCTATGATCTTTACTGCATCTACAAATTTTTCCTAAAAGACTTTATCAAGAGTTTTGCTGTAATCAAAGGACCTGCTGATTTGGGATAGTTTCGGCCATGTACAGATCGCCATAGCTTTTAGGGAGCAAGCTTAACTCTCAAGTTCAGGATAACTGAAGCTTTCTAATACTCCGGATTCCTTAGTCAGACATTCCTCTGCCTTTTAGCATCCTCTCTTCTGGTTGTGATCTCATTTTTCTGATTACTGCTTTGTATTTGTGTTTCTCATCCATCCTTTCTTCAGTCTTTCACAGCTCCCTGCCCTCTGGCTTTATCCAGCACTTCTCGATTTTTACACTAGTGTTTAGCTTTTGGTAATTTTATTGTCTGTTCTAACATTAAAATGTACAAAAAACATGTAAGGATATCTAATAAACATAGTGGGCATGATATTTATAAATCATTGTACTTTATCACTCTCATTACATAAACATACTTAAGACAACTTTGTTTTTAGTCAAAAAAGTGTTATCATATGTTAAGGGATAAGAAATATTATTCTTTATTCTCACCTATAGTTCAAGGCCTGATAAATACAAGGTTATTTTGAGGATGGTTGGGCAGTGTTCTTCAAAATGAGTTTTCAGGGAAGGCTTTACTCACCATCCTGAACTGAGGAAACACCACCAGACCCTGCTCATCTGATTTGTCCCTCAAGGTCTACCTAGAGCACTTACAAACCTTCTCATCTCAGCATAGAACTGGATGAAGTTTATGACTGGTGTTCAACCATGATACAATCGACTGATGTTCAACCATGTTACAATCCTTTCATTACAATTCTGTGTTGTCATTTTGGTAACCTTCAGATTCGACATTCATTTACCATTAAGGGCCTCTTGTGTGTAGACCTATGCACTTTCACAATAAATTGTTCTTCAATTTAACAAATATATATCTTGAGAACTTATGTGTCAGGTTGGTGTGCTACATGGAAGACTTGATATTCGGCCTAAAGTCTTAGGAAAAAAACCCATTGAACATAAAATAAGAAACTAAAGCTTCTCAGAAAATTTTTGGGTTTATTTTACCAAAATGATTGTGAGAAATTTTTCCATATTCCAGAATCTATAGATACTGAACAACAACAAAACAAATTGAGAAACTGTTGAAATAGGAATGTTGTCGATCATTTTATTTGGCTTTCCAAGCACAAAGCAGAATAAAGCAAAAATTACTTATAGGGGAAAATATACACATTTTTCCTTTTTATCTTTTCTTCTTTTATTTTTGTCTTTTTCCTGCTCGAGAGTCACAATAATGTATGGTGAATATAAGTTTCAATATATGTAATACTTTTGTATTTTTCATGAATTTTAATGTAAATATTCAAATTTAAACTGAGTGATTGGATGAATCCAATTTATATATGAACAGTGACTCACATAATTTTTGCTACGAGGAGACTTGTATAACCTACTCGTTGGTGGATTCCTTTATCTTCTCCTTTCAAAAGTGCTGACTTCCCAGTATTGGCTACATTCTAAGAAGAGATCAGAAAGGAATAAGCTAAGAACCCAGAAAATCCTGTTCTTAGTTTTAATTTAGGCTGTAACATTAGCTGTGTTCCTTTGCTTCTCCACATTTAGCAGTGGTAAAATTTCTATCTGATAATCTTTAGGGATATACTAAAAACTATTTTGGTTTTAAGAGATTTTATGATAATACTAGTAGTAAAAAACAACAATGGCAACATCAATGATAGTAGCTAACATTTATAAGGTCAAGTATTTTAAATGCTAGGGTACTTCAAAGAGTTCATGGAAAGATTCATATTATTTTTTAATTGTAGTTTTCCATGAACTTTTCAAAGCACTCTTGTACCTCGTCTTGTAATTCTTATACCTCTCTGTGTTGTAAGTTCTAGTATTATCTCCTTATTATAACCAAGGAAACTGCAGTTTCAAGAGCCTTAAGTATCTTTTCCAGATCTGACATGCTCATGTGTTATTAAACCTCCTTTGGATTTTTTTCTCATAATTTGGTATTTTTCCTATATGAATAATGCAGTGGTAACAGGTATATCTATAAACCCAAAGTTAGTGCTAATGCTCATCACCATTGTTTGAGAGGTTTCGTGTGTGTGTATAAAATCTTTATATAAATGCTTACCTAAATACAGTGTATAAAGTCTGATGTAATATGTAAAGATAATAAAGAAATAATAAATCTGAACTAGAGACTTAAGATAATGTTGTTTATTTACTAGTAGCACCAGAGAAACCTTTGAAAATAATATAATAATTTTTTTTTTTTAATGGAAGGGGGGTTAAACTGGAATGGCAGTCCTTGTGATTTAGTAAGAAACTAATAGGGTCATTGGGACAGTCTTTCAGAAAATGTTTTTGCACATGGTGACTTCTTTCCTTGGAGCTGTAACAAAGGGCATTTTATTAATAGAACAATTTATGTCAAATCCCCTTCTGAGTGAGCCCAAGAAAACCTGGACTTTTGCTTCCTGGTTATATTTCTCTCATTCTTCCAAGGCCAGGGTTTGAAAAAAGCTCCAAGAGCAGGATTCAATAAATACGTGAGCTTGCTAAGAATATTTAGACGCTTGGTCTTGTGACTGTGGCAAATCATTCACTTGAACAGAACCCGAAGGGCTTTTATTTCCCGTTATGAGAAATACAATCTGAGTGAGATGGAGAATGTTCTTTAAAGCGTGATGCTTGTGGGTCACTTCAAAGTTACGCATGCTTACCTAGGGCTCTCTCCTTGAGGAAACTTTGTTAGCGTCAGCATCCGTGTTTCCGTTTTTAGTTCAGAATGAGCATTTCTTCCCCACTCACCCCTCCCTTCCTGTTTTCTGGTAGCTTTGCAGATTCGAAATGCCTCTCTTAGGACACAGTGTAGAGGCTGGGAACATGATGCCAAACAACAAGCCATGATTTAGAATAGTTGAGGCCCCCCTGGATGTATTTTTCTACTTTACTAGCAGTTTGATAACTGAGGACTGTAAACTTTGAATAGTGAGTCCAAGTCCCTGTAGACTGTTCTGTTCGCAATTCAACTCCTACATATTTTATTCAACTCCAGCACTGGCTCTTGCCTTTTA
Source organism: Cynocephalus volans (assembly GCF_027409185.1). Lineage (NCBI taxonomy): Eukaryota > Metazoa > Chordata > Mammalia > Dermoptera > Cynocephalidae > Cynocephalus > Cynocephalus volans. Next base: position 133,633,101 of record NC_084464.1, read on the forward strand.
AAAAAAGTGATTTCTGGTTGTTTAGAAATATTGAAACATGATATTTTCCAAATGTTGAGAAACTATGATGGAGGAGAAGACTAAGTTGACAGTGTTCTTATGTATAAATTTCTTTTTAGGATTGTCTTTCCCCATTTACTTCTTGTGGTTGCAAATAATTAGCTCAAATAAGTTATTTGAATGTATGTACCCACTAAACAAAACCCATTTCAGGACTTTTGCATCCTTTTGGTGTAAAGATTTCTTTTCTCATGAAAGCAATGGGTTCTGTTTTAATTTTTAAAAATTTAATAAACATTTACTGAGTGTTGTGTAAGTGCCTTGCACTGTACTAAGTGCTAGGGAGTAAAAAACAGTTTCTGTGGTCAGGGAGCTTCTGCTCTAGGATAGTGCAGTTCCACAAATGCATACCATGCTAGGCTCTGATTATTGAGATTACATTAGAGCTTATATGTAACCAAAGAAAGACAGTGATTTTCAAAGTATGTTCTCAGTGTAACTACTGTTTAAATTGCAGTGTATTAGTAAGCAATACAGCAAGAAAGTGTTCTGCAGTCAAATGAATTTGAAAAATGCTTAGTTAGGCAAAGTTAGACAGGTTTCTTTCCATGATCCTCCGAGGAAGGAATGGTGTGCAGCATCTCTCAAACTTACCTAACCTGAGAACCCTTGTCCATAAACATCTTCAGGGACATGGTCTTGTGGAACACAAATTTTGCAAAAGTCTCGGGAGAGGGTGGTCACAGATTTGGATCCTCATACTGGCCAGTCACCAGGAAAAAAAAATCTTTTATTTTTGCAAAAGTGATACATTAACTTTTAATAACTTAAAAACTGTATTTAATGGAGGGGGCTTGCTGGGCTAGAAAGTTCCAAGGCAACAGTTCCCAAGGGGCAAAGAGATCTGCTATGGGATGCTTTGCTCTCACTGTTGTACAGCATCTAGAGTGGGTAAGGGCTTTACCTGATATGTTTACCTCATGAAATCAGCCTTCCTGGCGTCTTCTGCTAATAAGGTATGGGAAGAGCATGCAGCAAGTCAACAGGAATGTCAGGGAATGGTGACAACTGCGCTCACACGATGGCCTTGGTGTGGAGATCAGCTGGGTCAGGCATCACCCTATGAATCTCCCGGGATAACTCAGTCCATGACACTTTAATAAACCTGAGCATTTGTTCTACAAGTGAGGTATTTCCCTGAGCCTTCCTCTCTACACAGGGACAGCAGATGCAGCCCTAAGGAGAGTGACCACGAGTCTCCAGGCACCTGTCCTGCCTCTTGGATTTCCCCTGCATACAGATGCTCATTTCAGGGGAGATGTCTAGTGATGCCTTTACAGCTTTCAAAGTGCTTTTACATAGTTCCTTTCATTTGATCCTTCTACCAATCCCCTGATTGGTAGAACTTAGCCTGACAGAGTTTATCCCGACTTTAGAGATGAGCCATTTAGGTTTAGAGATTAAAGGATTTGCTTACAGTTACATGGTAAGGAACTACCCAAATCAGCATCAGAACGCAGGCACAGTGCTTCTCAAAAATCACCTGGGGATCTTGTTAGAATCCAGATTTGAACATCCTGCTAAAGGTTCATACTTTATTTTAAGGCATGTTAATCAGAGCAATCACATGATGAGATCTATGTTCTAGTGATATTATCCAGGCATTAGGGTGTGCAGAATAGCTTGGATCCAGGAGCGATTGAAAGAAGGAACTCATTTAGAATACAGCTGCATCGGTGAGAGAGAAAGAGCAACTGCATTAGAAGAATCGGAGCATTCTGTTGTCTGTTTGCATTTGGGGATATAAAAGAAAGGGAGAAATCCATTCCAACCTGAAGAATGTAAACCCAGGTAACTGACAGAATAATGTCACAAATTGGGAAGCCAAGAGATGATTTGTTTGCTTTGAGGTATCTCCAGAACCTTTAAGTAGAGATGTTTTGTTGTCAACTGTGTATGTGTTACCCAAGAGGGGCAAGAGTAAAATTGAGAGAAAACATTACAGAAGTGGTAGTTGAAGTGGACAACCACATAAATTCTCTAATGTGATCATTGAAAAGGAGAACTAAGAATGAAATCATGGAAAGAGGTAAAGAATTAATTGAAGACAGATGAGGAGTGGTCAGTGAAGTAGGATATGAATCAATCAGAAAGCACAGTGTAAGGGTTTCCTGAAGACTGAGTAACTAACAGTACGCCAAGTAGGGAGAAAATGCCGACGGGGACTGGGTCCTCTTTAACTCACAACTTGCCTCTCAACATTCATGTACACATTGTACTTAATGTAAACATTAGTGTAAACATTGAAATATTTAGCAGGGAACAAATTTAGAAAAATAGTGATGAAAATTAAAGCAAGACTACTCATTTTTGATCAATTAAATTTATATCTTGTGAGAAAATAGGTACAGTCTTTTTAGCAAACTGAAAAAGCTTTAATTTTAATGCAGTAGTATAAGAATAATTATGAAAATCATGTAATATATTGAGCTACTGCAATTGTAAATATGTGAGCATTATGATGTGGATAAACTGCTCACTCTTCTAAGACCAACCTTTTAAAAATTTTAACCTCAAAATATTTTAACATTTACTGGTACATATTTGTGGGGTACAGTGTTTTGTATCAATACATGTATATGCTTCACGATGATTCACTTAGGCGAGATAGCATAGTTTTGTACCTGTCAGTCCACCAATTTTCCTCCTCCCTTCCCCATCCCCCTGGCTTTTAGTAACCATTATTCTACTCTCTACTTCTATAAGAACCTCTTTCTTTCTTTTCTTTCTTTTTTTTTTAAAAAAAAGATTTCACATATGAATGATAATGATATTATGTGGTATTTGTCTTTTTGTGCCTGACTTCACTTAACATGAGGGTCTACAGTTCCATCCATGTTGCTGCAAATGATAGGATATCATTTTTTTTATAGCTGAGTAGTATTCTATTGTCTATATATACCAGTTTTTTAATCCATTCGTCCACTAATGTATGTTTAGTTTGATTCCATATCTTGGCTATTGTGAATAGTACTGTGATGAACATGGGAGTGCAGGTATATTTTTGATATACTGATTTCATTTCTTTTGGGTGTACACCCAGTGGTGGGATGGCTGGCTTGTAATGTAGATTCATTTTTAGTTCTCTGAGGAAACTCCATACTGTTTTCCATAGTGGTTGTAGCAATTTATACTCCCATTTATACTACAGCAATGTAGGAAAGTCCCTTTTTCTTTCTCTGCATCCTCACCAGCATCTGTTACTTTATGTCTTATTGACAATAACCATTCTAACTGGAGTGAGATGATATATCACTGTGGTTAATTTGTTATTTGTTATCATTAGTTTGCATTTCCCTGATGATTAGTGATGTTGAGCAATTTTTCTTGTGCCTGTTGGCCATTTTATGTCTTCTTTTGAGAAATGTGTGTTCAGGTCATTTACCCATTTTTAATTGGGATGTTGGTTTGCTTTTTACTGTTAAGTTCCTTATATATTCTGGACATTAGCCCTTTGTCTGACGTATAGTTTGCGAACACTTTTTCCCATTCTATAGGTTGTAAGACCAACCTCTTCACTAGATCTCATCCCCTCTCCTTATGCAAGAACAAATTCCATTGATGGGTCATTCCTATCAACATATAAACATGTTATTTCTTCAATTTTAATCTGTTATTAAGAAAATCTTCGTCAACCCCTCTTTCTCCTTCAGTTTTTGCCCATTTTCCGTGCTTCTTAAGAGAGGTGACTTTACCTGCTGCCTCCAATTCCTCTTTCCCCATTGCTTATTGATCCACACTAAGCAGACTTTCACGCTCATCCTTTCACTCCATCAACAGCTTCTGTCAAGGTCACTAATGGCCTACATCTTACCAAATCCATTAATCAGTTCTCATTCTTCATATCACTCAGCCTATCAATAGCTTTTGATTTAGGTGAAATACAGTCATCCCTCAGTATCTGTGAGGGATTGATTCCAGAACCTCTGCAGGTACCAAAACTTGAGGATGCTTAAGTCCTGGATATAAAATAGTGTAGTATTTGCATATAGCCTATGCACATCCTCCTGTATACTTCAAATCACCTCTGGATTACTCAGTGTAAATGCTATGTAAATAGTTGTTATACTGTATTATTTAGGGGATAATGACAAAGAAAAAAATCTGTACAAATTCAGCACAGACACAGTTCTTTTTTTGGAACCCATGGATATGGAGGGCCAACTGTACTTTCTTCATGCCCTGAACTGTACTTAATGTGTCCCCTGAACATTAACATTTGTCCACTGAACTTCTGATCTTTCAGACATGCTACTTCTATGGTAAATGGACAAATCATCCCCATTGCTTAGGCCAAAAACCTTATTGCCATCCTTGTCTTCTCTGTTTCTTCTGAACCCCGCATCCAATCTGTTAGCAAACCCTGTTGACTATACAGTCAAAATATCTCCAGAAATATGGCCCCTTCTATCCCTGATGGAAGATGCCAAGACCTCCCACCTTGGTTACTACAAGTTTCCCAACTCATCTCCTTTTTCCACCCTGTCCTTTCCATTCTCCATTCTCCATGCAATAGCCAGAGATCCTTTTAAGAAGCTAAGACATATAATAAAATTTCTTTGTTCAATATTCTTTGATGACTTTCCACATCACTCAGAGTAAAAGTCAAGCTCCTCATGATAACCCATAAATCCCTACATAATCTGGTGCCTGCTAACTCTCTAATCTGGATTCCCCTGATAGACTTAATATGCTCACTTCAGGGATATTGAATTTGAAATGTCCTTTGCTTGGATCTCCATGTGGCTTACTCTATCAATTTCTTTAGGAATCTGTTCAAATTTCACCTTTTTAATGAGGCCTTCCTTGACCCACCCATTTATAATTATAAGTCCTGGCACCTTAGAATCACAGCCCTATACCATGTTTTATCTTTTGTTACTTACTGCACTTGCTACTCTTTGACAAAATATATCTTTTATGTGAACTCCATCAGAGGAGGGTTTGTTTTTGTTTTTGTTTTTTTTCATTGTTGTAGTCCAGCACCTGGAACTAGCTCTGGCACATATTAGGCACTTAATATATATGAATGAATAAAAATGAAAACAAAATAAGTCTAATTTGATTTAAAACATTGTTTGCATTCACTGTATATGGAATGCCTGGAAATTTGTTTATGTTGACCTTTAGAGTATTTTAGATTCCAATCCAGTGATAAACCAATGATAAATTTCAAATGTTGTTCAAATGTTTTAGGAAATATCAGTTTCAATGGGAGTGTTACTTTATGGGAAGTAACCTACATTTGTAGTAAATTCATCAAAGAACTAATATATATAAGAAGGTCTTGGCATGGATTAATAGTGATTATCAGCTTCACAACAGTGTTCTCCTGGCTGTAAATTTGTCTGACTTTCCATTGTCAATGATTTAGTGAGAGGCAGTGTGGTGAAATGGAAAGAGCCTGAGATTTTAATTCAGAGGTCTAGATTACCCTTCATCAGTTGTGTGACCTTGGATAAATTATTCAACCTCTCTGGGGGTGTTTTCTTTCTTTAAAAAGTGGTATCAATAGTATGTCAATAGTGACAATTAAGTCTAAGAAATCAATTGAGAGCAGGTACTTTGTTTAGCTCATTGTTAAATTCTCAGTGAGTACCATATGTGAACAATGAGTGGAAAGTGGCACATAGTATACTCAATAAAATAAAATTTGTTGAATGAATGAATGAATAGATAACATTTGCATAACACCTAGACCAGTGCCTGGCACATCATAGGTACTCAAAAATGGTAGTTATTATAACAGTTATTAGTATATTATCCCTTTTCTTTAGATGTATTATATTCAAGAGAATATAGTAGGTTCTAGCTAACTTCAGCTGTTTATTCTTCTTTGGATAGATTTAAAGATATTTGATTGAGCTTACAGAGTATTTTTTTTTCCTGCTTTCTTATTTATTTATTAATTTATTTTAATTTAATATTTTTTTAAGGCTGCTGGCCAGTACAGGGACCCAAACTCTTGACCTTAATGTTATCAGCACCATGCTTTCCCAAGTGAGCTAACCAGCAAGCCCTACAGAATGTTTTTAACACTAGAATTAGAAAATATTTTCATTGTCTTTTCTCTTCGTGAAGAGAACCATTCAACACTGAGGCTATAGCTGTAGTTAATATAGAAACTGCAATAAATTTTGTTTAACAGTTAATGTCAAAACGCAGTTTCCTTGTGTTTTTTCACAAATTTGAGAGTAGAACTACAAGAAGGTGGTCCTGATGCCTTTAACTGAACTGTTTACCCATGGTCTCCTTGCACTCTGCTACTATTGCAAGACCCAGATGTAGAATTACCCAGTTTGTAGAATTACCGTGTAAACATACCTCCACTGATGTGTTCAATGGCTACTAGGACAGCACTGCCCACATTTTCCTCTGAACCTAGAAGAGTTAACAGCAGAAGAACTGGAATAGGTAGATCTAAATTCAAGTCCTAGGGCTTCAGTAACTAGCCATGTAATGTTAAATTAGTTGACTCAGTTCCTGATCTATTAAAGATGGATTAAAAAGTACAAGCTTTGTTCACCTTTCAATGTAATTTAGAAAGGAAAAGTATGTATTTATGCAAGTATTTATTTTACCCAAAGATGCAGCTATGGTCTGAATGTTTGTGTTGCTTTCCCTCCCCCCAAATTCATATGTTGAAGACCTAATCACCAATTTGATGGTATTAGGAGGTGGGGGGCTCTGTTGTCATGAATGGAATCAGCGTCCTCATGAAAGAGGCCCCAGAGGGCTGCCTTTCCCCCTTCCACCATGTGAGGACACAGCAGGAATGTGCCATCTATGAACCAGGGAATAGGTCCTCACCAGACACCAGAATCTGCCTTGTTCTTGGCCTTACCAGCCTCCAGAACCGTGAAAAATAAGTTTCCATTGTTTATAAGCCACCCAGCCTCTGGTATTTTGTTATAGCAGTCTTAAAGGACTAAGACAGATGCTTTGGTTGCAAGGAACGAAATAACAACTAAGTCTCGTTTAAATAAAGGGAAAGTTTTCATAAGACATTAGGCATATCTTATGGAACCAAAGGTGGGATGTGTAGCTAGGCTTAAGTGAGGAGCTGGAACAGAGAACTAGAAATCCTTCAGAAACTACAGCTCCTTAATCCACCCCCTTTTCTCTGTATCATTTGTGTTCATTACACAGCTTTGTGCTTCTACTTCATTTTCTTAGTTTTCTCCATAGACCAGCTCATTAACAAGTTTCAGCCACCAGTCTACTGACTAGACAGGTAGAGTACCCTTAGAAAACAAATTCATCCTCTCTGTATTTTAACTGCAAATTCCCAGAAGAGAGAATCTGAGAGATTTCACTTGCATTAGGTGTTCAGACTATAGCCCAGATTTTGGGTCACATGTCTGGCTGCCCTGGCAGTTGGTCTTGTAAGAATATTCTCTTTGAGAAAAGGGATATTGGCAGATTTTTTAAAAAGAGTATTAGGAAGCACAGAGAAATAATGGGCGAACAGAATGATTGGCTTTTCCAGTTCAGGTCTTTAAACTTAATTGGAGATTAAAAATAAACATGTGAAAAATTTAAACAAATCATCTGTGTGTTTTTCCCAGTATCTGATTTTTGTTGTGAAACAAATTTATTTTGTTAAAATAATTGGCCCGATTTTTCTATGATTTTAAAAAGGTTAATTTAGCCTTTTAGAGGTGTCTAGGTTACAAGTATGGAGGTGTATAGCAGAGAAGTGTGTGTTCGTAGCGCTTCATTTGGTTACTGCTCCACCACTTTCTTCTTTCCCTTGTCATGATGCCTACTCACTTGACTTTCAGCTCTTTGATCTGAAATTCAAAAGATGGAACAAATAGGCAAACAAAAAACTCTGGGGAATATGTAGACCCTTGTAAAAACACAGAAAAAGAGAGTGGAGTTTGCTTGGAAAGTTTTCAAAAAGTTGTTTGGTCCCTGAGGTATATGGTCTATCCCAAATGTTTTGTTTTTATTTCTGTTTATATTATGTATAATATACTTCATATATTATTATTAAATACAAATATATTAAATAGTATATAATATTTGTTTGTTATATACCAATATATATATTTATATTACCAAGTTAGCATTAGTTGGACCTAGTGTGTGTTGGTTACCTGAGTACTCTGTAGAGTCTCTTCTTTCTCTTTATTAATAATGTCTTTTGAAGTATTTCTAAGTAAACTTTCTTTGTGTCCCACTAGCAGCATATATTATGGCTCATAATGAGAAGTTTGGGGGATATGGAATAGTATAAAACTTTGGAGATAAGACATAGATAATCATACTGCATATAGGCAAATATTCATATTTTGTCACATTTCAGTATTTTTTTTCAGGATATGGATTGGTACCCTGTTTTTTCTGTTTAATATTTTATTATATGAAGTTTCTTGTGTCATTAAAGTCTTCATAAACATCTTTATGTTTACTACATGGATGTGCCGTGTAGTTAAAAGTTTTGTTTACCTTCATTCTAACAGTGGACACTGAAATGTTTCCTATTTTACTTCATTATAACTGCAATATGTAACAATGTGTATTTTTAGTGTATAGTCATTGTCCAAATTTTGGATGTTCCCATGGGATAAATCATCAGAAAAAAATAATTACTTGGTCAAAGGCTGTGCACTCTTCATGTTTTGAAACCATTTCCAAATTTCTTTCCATTTCACAAGAAGTCCATCAACAAGGACGAGATGTCTCTTCTGGCACCCTTGTAATATTAAATGTAACCCTTTAAAACAAAACACACAAATAAAAACTGCTGTTTATATAGGGGAAAATAGCATTTTATTTTCTTTGACGACTAGTGAGGTTGACATGTTTTTCTCATGTATTGTTAGTCACTTCAAGTTTTTCTGAAGAGCATATGTTTACATCCTTTGATCACTTTTTCTTTTGGGGTCCTAATGTTTTCCTTAAGAACTTTTATGAACCTTTTGCTTTTTGAAAATATGACCATTTGTTATGTAACTTAGAAGTATCACTTTTTATATATAGGTGTTTTACAATTTTAACTCATTAAATCTATTCTTACTAGAATTTTTTTCTTTGAACTTTTTATTTTAAAATTTCAGACTGATGGAAAAATTGAAAGAATAATCCAATAAACCCTGTATACTCTTCACTTAGATTCACCAGCTGATAATATTTTGTCATATTCCCTCCACCTTTTCTCTCTCATATGTATGATACATACATATATATGTATGTGTATATATGTTTATATATATATGAGAGATTTATTGTTGTTGAACTATTTGAAAGTATGCTTCAGACATCATGACACTTGACTGTGAAATTCTTCATTGTATGTCTCTTAAGAATAGGATATTCTTCTATAGACTACAATACTATTAAAACAACTAAAACAATTAACAAAAATTTCATAATATCTGATATCCAGTCCATATCTGGATTTCCTTCATTCTTCCTCAAATAAACATCTTTTATAGCCTTTTTTTTCCATCCAAAATCCAGTCAGTTTTCATTATTGTATCTATTTTGTGTCTCTCTAGCTTATTAAAGATTGTTCTTGAAATTTATGAAAGTCTTTTCCTAAGAAGAGATTAAATGAGTTTCACCTATAGTTTCTACTAGTTTTTTAATTCTTTCTTAAGGGCAAACCTTTTTTTTTAGGTTTCTTTTTTTTTTTGAAATATAATTGATTATACATATTTGTGCGGTACAGAATTGACTATCAATACCTGTGTACAATATGTGATGATCAAATCAGGATAATTAGCATATTCATCATTACAAAACGTGATGATTCTTTGTGCCCATTAACTGATTTCTCACTAACCCCCTCTCCTTTCCCACCTCTGGTAACCCACAGTTGTGTTCTCTCCTTCTGAAAGTTCAACATATTATTGTTAAAAGCAAGTTCTTGTCTAAGGCAAACTTTCATATGCAACTAGAATTTATTTGAGTTATGGTTTCTGCTGGATATCTCAGATTATTTTTCTTTCTAAACAGTTTATTTTGTTCCAGCAAAATTTATAAATAATTTTTGAATTTCTCACTTATTTCTTAGACCTCGTTCAGCATTTATTAAGTTCTTATACATATTAAGTAGGATCTATTTCAGGATGTGTTTCATTGATCTTATGCCAATTCCACATGTACTCAATCATTGTATATTTGTAATGAATTTTAATATATGGTAGGTCTAATCACCACTGTCTTCATTTGCATTGTCCTTTTCTTTTTTTTCCAAGTAGTTACACTTTTTTTTCCCTTAAATAAATGTTAGAATCTTATTTTCTTTTCTCCATCCATTGTCACACTGATATTTTCATTGAGATTCTAGAAACTCTCTAGAATTATCTTTTACTAAAGTTACACATTACTCTTGCTTGGTAACTTAATACTTGATAGGAATTTTAATTTCTGTGTTAGTGTCTCTCAATAGCCTTCAGAAGCGTGAGTGACTATGTATGGAATATTGCTCAAAATATATATTGTCTACCCATTCATATATTCTATAAATTCTGTTCCAAGATGAAGCCGCAGAGGACCACAATTCTGTACAACATTTATTACCACCTTTCTCTTCCCAAATCCACTCCCGTTGCTTTTATGGAATTGTGCTTTGCCCTGAGGCCATTAGCTTTGATTATAACAGAGATGCCCCTAGTAAATGAGTTGCTATGTCTACATTAAATATGTTTTTTGTTACATTATATAGGGTCTTGCTTGTGAGAACATGTGGGAAACCTCTCTAGCCTCATTATAAGAAGTGCTTTTCTCAAATAGTTCTCACATTTTAATCTTATGGATATGGAATCTTATAACCTATTATGTTTGATTTTATATTTTTGTTGCTTGAAATCAGAGAGCCAGATTTGTGAACCACTGATAACAGCCATTTAGAACCTCATTCATTCATTTATTTTTCTATGTCTAAAATGAGCATTAACGAAAGATTTAAAAAATTTCCAGTCGTTCCACTTTTCTTCTGTTAGTACATACTTGCATCCAAATGGTGTTTGTGCTACCTGTTTAAATTGCTGCTTTAACTGGTTATTTGAGATTTTTTTTTCCCTTTCTTTTTAAAATATTGCAAACTCTCACCTATAAACTGAAGGAATGATTTTAGGGAGCAGTAAAAGAATGGAGAGAATACCCACTATGGTAATAATGAGCTCAAGTCTCATATTTTAAAAGGACTGTAAGTTTAGCTTTGCTCTGTCACTGGAACAGAAGTGTTGTAAACACTTGAAAATCACTACATCCAGGCCTGGGCTCCCTTTGCTCCATCTCCTTCTATAAACCTTCACTTATGCCCTTCAAAATATGAGAGAATTGACCTCATTACTATTTATAGAGATTTTACTTACACAAAAGCTCAAGACTCTTCAGGGTCTCTTAATATTATAGCACCTATTGCAAAGATTTAAATCAGTGCATTATTATGATGTATTCCAAAATATTCTTGTAAAGAAGGGGTATACCACATTCTCTCTTTACCAGTTCAAGGAAGGGAAAGAGTTCTGAATCCACACTTAAACAGCTGCATGAAAGGAAAGAATATTCTAATCACATTGGGCAAAGCTTCCTGACATGTCACAGACCATTCTGCCTTCAAACAGACAGGTGATGACAGACTATTTGTGCACATTCATGCGGTACACAGGAGAAAGGGCTTTGACTTTTTGTTTTGATGAACAGTTTTCTTTAAAAGCTAATCCCCTCATTGTAATATAAATTGCTATAACATATATGTGTGTGAACATATGCGTATGGACCTCTTCTTTCTCTTGGTATTATATAATAGATCAAAGGTCATATTTATCATGACACCCCTTTATATAGAACAAATAATCTAGAAACGTTTTTCTATTAATAAGTAGTATAGCTACAGGGAAGAAAAGAGAATACATTTTCACAAGCTGAAGTAACAGGCTGATGAGTTCAGGACCAGGGGTCAGGAAAACAAATGTTTGATTTTATTTCTCAAAGGGCTGCATAAGCTTATCAAACCTCACAGTGTTGCATGAGAGGTTAAGCTAATCCCTGTGAAGAGCTTGCAGACATTTTTCTTTTGCACTTGGGGATTAGGCCTCCATGTGGAGTTTTTGTTCTTCGTGTGTTTTAGATTTTGTGTGCATATAGCAAAGGTTCGAAGAAGTTCACTCAAAGCAATCATATCTCTGAAATTATGGAGTTTTGGATTAAAGTCATAATTATTCAGTTGCTTAGCTTTCCTTAATATAAAAATGGTAACAATTAGACTGACAAGGCTCAAAAATTTCTGAAAAGCATTTGGCTGAACTACATGTTAATTTAATGTCATACAACTTTTAAATAAGAAAACCATTCATAGACATATAATAAGAAAGGTCTTTTTTAGCAGAACGCCTTTAAATATAGACAGTATTTTAGAGTTTTTTAAATAAATGTTGGATCGCATATCTATTATTTGATTTATTTTGAATAGGGATTAATATTTATTGTTTTAAAGTGATACTGTATAGGAATGATGGATTTATTTTCTTGAGGAAACACCAAATGTGAAGGTTATCAGGATGGAATCCTCATTATACTTTAAGTCAAAGAGGTCTTAGATTTTATACTATTAAGTAAAATTAAGCCTCAACTTTATAATCGATTTTTCACACTAATAGCCAAGTATTTTTTTCCTTTTGATAATCTTTATAATGCCTGTTTCTGCCATGTGATTGTTACCACTATTTATGGGAATTCTGCTTTAGCTACCTGGGATATCATATTGGAAGACATTGCCAAATCTAGAAGTGCCTCTTGTACCTCTAAAGGGAAATTGTGATGTGTATTTTAATATTTACTGAATGTTATTATAGCCCATCTTTTGATGTAAAATAGTATGTAAGTCACTGATAGCTTTCTTTAAGCCCAGTGTTTGATTACTTTATGTACTACATTTCCCAACAATTCTGGGTAAGCATTTAATGTACATTTATTTTTTTTGGAGTCATTTTCATGTATGTGGCCAACCTTGAAAATATAAAAGAAGAAACAATGGCAGTGCTGGATTATTCTGAACCAGTATCTGATCTGATTGTTTTTCCTCAAGGGGACATATATCAATCAGCTTGATTTCCAAGAAATGATTTGCTATGTTTGAAGCATAGCTATTCGTTGCTTTAAATAGCAAAACACAGAAGCTGGAAAATAGCTTTTTAAATAGAGCCAGACCCTGTAATTTCTGAGCATAATCTTTTTATAACATTTTGCAAAAACTCGGCCTTCCAACTTTTGGATTCCAATTGAGCCTAATCACTTTGCGGGTTTCGATGATCTTGCAGGTATGAAGCACTATACATTAAATGCAGTGTTGACAAAGGAAATTCACTAGCAAGGGTTTCATTAACTGGGGATTAAACTAAAACCCTTTTCCAAAATTGCCAATAAATGAGACTCTAATCTAAAATTTCACATTAAGTTTACTACAACTGAAATGTGTGTGTTCGTACACGTGTGTGTGCTTGCTAAATGAATGTGTGTATGTGAGTGAAGGCAAATCCCAAAGTGAGGTTTAAAAAAAAATTTTTTTTTTACTTAATTGGCTGGAAAAGTACAAATTTTCCTTGTAAGTATAATGCACTAAGTGGGGGAAAATCCTACAACTGAAGCATACTCAATAGACTCATTCAGGTAGATGCATATGTATGTGTAATTGTACATATATATATCCAAATACATAATTGAGAGATTTGAAAGATGAACTCTTTACTGCATTATATAAATGGATTTAGGTCTGATTTCAAGGAATATTTTTGTTATTTCTTTTACACAATGGAGACTTTAAAAAAGCCCTTGGTAAAGTTATCTTGAAAACACCAATCTTAAAGAATATTTAGCAATTTTCTTTGTATTTTCTATTATATTTGGATTTTGTTATGACTATTAAACTATCCTGAGGTAAGGATAAAGATTGCTCAGACCTTGTTGAATTTTTATTTACATTACTGATTTAATATAGTTTTTGAGGCAAAACTGGTTATAGATGAACGTAGCTCCAGAAACCTAAGTTCATGATTAAATAACAATAGTTTGCTATTTATTAACCATCTTTTTTAGTTAAGAGAATAAGTTTTACCAATTTTTGGTCTGAATAATTTGGACTAATGCTTAAACTCAATGGATAATGGCTTCTTCAACTTCAATTTGTGCTATTATGATAACAGATTAATCATGAAGAATTTAGATGATTGAATTTGAAGAATTTATAATGAATTTGGAGATGTTTATAAAATAATGGTCCTGAGAGCTTCAAATGAACTCCATGGAAAATTTGATCCAGTCTCTGCTCTGAGGCTGATCAATTATATTCCAACAAAAGCTCTGAAATGTTAAATGACTTGCTCCAGGTCTTGCATCTTGTTTTTATCTAGTAAATGGGAAACCTAGAACACAGGTAGGTTTTTCACCATGTTATTTAGAGTTTCCTTCATTGTGTCATACTGCACTTTAACTAATTAATTAGTTAATTAAGTATATTTTACTTTTAAAAATTTTATTATGAAATTTATTAATCCCAAATGTATCCAGAATTACAGAATAGTGTAGAAACCCCATATGCTCAAAATCCAGATTGAATAATTATTTACTGATGGCCAATCTTTTTTTCATCTATATTCCTATTTATTTTCCTTCCCCCATATTATTTTGAAGTAAACCCTAGACATTAAGCACACACACACACACACAAATATAATTTAAACTTATGCTGATGCTTCCACAGGACTACAGGGTTTTAATTTCTTCTATTTTACATATGTGTCTTTTTATTCTGGTGCTGCGAATCCTGCTTCTCAAGGTTTTTTAGAATTAGAACATCATCATGTAATTGCTAATTTGCTTTTATGCATTTTCCATACAGCAGCCTCAGAATAAAAATATAACAATACCAGTAATACCAGTGGCAATACAGTCAATGAGAATTGTTTGGTTTGTGTGCATGTATTTGTGTGTGTGTGTACATACACATGCATGCAATTCTTTTTACCCTTGGGGTATAAATTATATTTAATTTAATTTCTCTTCAGTTACTTGGACATGATGATAAACTGACTGCACAAATAAAATTTGGGAATGTTCAAGTATAGGAGAAAATCCTCTAGAGAATTTCAGAAGTATATGCTATTACAAAGTTAAACAGAATGTCAGGAACTGAGTAGGCAATAAAAAGCAATTTTCAAATATTCTGCATTGGTCAATAGTGGTCAGATCAAAACTAGAATGTCATGTATACTCCTTAGTTCTTTTCTGAAGAGATGAATGAAGACATTAAATTAAAAAAAAAAATCTTCTTAAAGACATAGAAAATACAACTAGAAGGAACACTGAAAGAAAACTAGAATTACCCAAATTGAAGAAGCAAAGGTTGAGGGTATAATTAAGTCACAACCATCAAGAATAAAAAATGTTCTCAACTCCTCTAAGGATAGAAAAAGTAAAGATTGGATGTAAAAGCTGAGGAAAATGAAAATCAACCAATTATTTCTAAGTGTTTTTATAAACCCTGAACACTGCTGTGCATTCTAGGAGAAACAAGAATATATGATACATGGTGTCTTTTTTCTTTCTTTCTTTTTTAAAAGATGACCAGTAAGAGGATCTTAACCCTTGACTTGGTGTTGTCAGCACCACGCTCACCCAAGTGAGCTAACCGGCCATCCCTATATAGGGATTCGAACCTGTGGCCTTGGTGTTGTCAGCACCACACTCTCCCAAGTGAGCCACGGGCCGGCCCTAGAGACATAGTTTCTGCTTTAAAGTTAATGCTGTAATAGACACTGTTGGGTAACCTCCCCAGACCTTCTTTTCTGGAATGTGTTTATAGAGGTAGTCTCAAAGCAAGACTAATTTTGCCTAATAAAGTCTATGTCCCTAGATATAGCTCATTTGTTCAGGGGCAGATATGTGGACCAAAGTTGGAACAATTAGATTGTGATCTTTGAGGAAATAACAGTTGATACTAAAAGATTTAGGTTTCCATGTGCATTAGTCTCTTAACTATAGCAGGTGTATAACTTTGGGACTGAAGTGTGGCCATCTTTTGCCACGTGAACAGAGTTGCACAGAAACTAAGAGAGAAGGAAGTAGATGTACTAAGAGAAGCAGTAAGAGGAGGTGGAAGAGAGCAGTCCCCGGCTCCCAAGAGCTTCCAGTTTCCTCTTTGATTCTTTCTGGAGGCTTAGCTTTATTTCTGCCATTGGATTCTGTGAGACACTCTCATGTTAAACTCTCCCCCACTCCACCTTTTTTTCCCCTCTAAGCCAACGTAAATTTGCCAATTCTTTTTGTCTCTGTTGTTTGCAAATAAAAAATTCTAATTAAAACAAGTGTTTTCTGAGTCATGGGTAAAGAAATGAATAATAAGCAAAAATAACAACAGCAACTTGCATTTGTTGAGAGTTTATCCCATCCCCTGCACTGGGCTAAACTCTCAAACATTATCATATATAAGACTCATGGAGTCCTATGAGGAGGGTACTATTATTAGTGGCCCTTTGCAGCTGAAGAGTGTGGGGTTTAGGAAGGTTAATTTTTATGCCCAAGTTCACACAGTTAATATGTAACTCAGAGTCTGAACACTTAGCCATCATTGAGTTAAATGTAGACACCAAAGATAGAATTGGCTAACTTGAAAATCTCACCAGACATTTAAACAATGACCCTTAGATGGGGGAAGATACAGTTGAAATTAAACCATTTTACCTAGTTAATAAATTGTTAATGTGAATTAACTTTGACTACACTCGATTAAAATTTTTAGGATCGTTATTGATCAGGTGAAAGAAGGTGGAAAGGTACTTGAAGAACGTATTACGTGGTAAACACTTGAATGCTGCTCTTGTATGAAACTTTTGGAAATAAAATATTTAAATTTGGAGTAGGGAAATTACCAAAATGCTGGAATAGTGGATCTAGCTAATCATATAATTTGAAAATCTTTCGTCACAAAATTTTCTCCTTTGTCATTTTTTCCTAGTCCAAGTTAACTTTCTTTAATGTTGGGTGGGGAGAACTAAAGCATTTGAAATTTGACTTTGCCTTTTCTTTTCAATGTAGTCAGTGGAATCAAAACTCCTTGAGAACAAAATTATATACAACAAGTGAACACGAACAATATTTAAAATGTACCTAATTTCATTTGAATCTTATCTACTGCTCTTATTTGTGTTAAACAGAAAAATAAGATGGCTTTAAAAATAATAACCATTTTTTTTCTCTCAACAAAACCTCCATTTGCTATCTTAGATTAGGGTGGTCTCAAATCATCAATAGCTGATCTGACGGAGTAAAGCTGAAGCAAATTGTTGCCACAATAATCCTTCTCTGGTATGATGCGCTTAATCAGGAAAAAAAGTCACAAGTGTCTCAGAAATGAGTTGACTTGGCGAACAATACATTCATCTAATGAGGTGAATGTAATCTATTTTATTTTTATACATTAAAATAAAGTATTTTTAAGGAACAGGTTTGTTTATTTGGATAAAATAAATGATCATCTAATTATTTTTAATAATTGTGAACCCAATGTAAATGATTTTAAAGGAACACATTTTGTTTGATCTTTTGCTTATTTAAATTGCTTATGATCTCTATCCAAAATGACATTAAATAATAGAACCACGTGGAACTCAAATAAGATTTAATTAATGTCTAAGGCTTCCAGGCAAAGAAGTATCATTGTTCAAATGTTTCCTGGGGTGAAAATTGCAAGCAAAGAATTTGTAACGCCAGGTTTGATTCACATCTCTGCCTGTCAATCTAAATGATCATCCCCAAGCCCCCCAGAATCACATTTTGTGTAACATAGCAGGGATCCTATAATAATATCATGATTATGGCTAAATTGGCTAAGTCACAGGTCTAGCCATTGATCTAGCCAAAACTGCATCATAGGTCAAAAGGCTTGATCTGGAGAATAGAAATAATCTGTTTTTTTTTCTTTTTAATCAGGTTGATTTTATGACAAATGTCCTTATTTTTTAGTAGTTTATATTTGGACTTAATACTTTTCATTTAGTACATCTCATTTTGATTGTCTCAGCTCCAGGCCTTTGACCAGCTCAAGTAATTATTCCAAATAGAGTTAGCGAGGGACTGTTTCAGGTGAATTAAAATATGACACTTGTAATATATATTAAAAAGCCTATGAGAAAATAACATTTGATGCCATAAACAACTTTTTAAAAACACATATGAGAAGTAGTTTAAGTATGAGTTAGATTTGAAAAAGTACTATATTCAGACCTCTGTACAAAATTTTTTTATTCTAGGATTTTTAAAAACCCCTCAATAGCAAGCAATTAGAAAATAATTTTCCTGAGCAATTGATACAGGTAAAAATCCAAATGTACCAAAAGATGGTGCTTAGATTTCCTTGCAGGCCAATTCATATTAAGTTTTAAATCTAGCAAGGAAGACCCAAGTGTGTTTTTTATTAGAGCTTAAACAACCAGCTAGTATAATGTTCCTGAAGTTTCATCCATCATGCTACCAATTTTTTCATGCTAGAGAAACATTATATTCTCTTGTTATGTCTCAAAGACAAGAAGCACATTCAAAAGTTTTGCCAGTGAGAAATGAATAATTGAGGCAGTGAAAGTCATAGACAGCATTATGCTTGCTAGGTGTGCAGAGGTAGAGCAAGATTTCTAATGCATTTACTGTTGCACGAACCATACGCAGTTGATCCTTCGGGGGTAAAATCTATGAACTTTTGCATTTTTTCTGGTCCCATGGAATTCAGAGCTCGTACAATAGTTAGCAGTGGAAATATTATCACACACGTAGTGTGTTTAGACAGGGAAAACAAGTCTTTCTGTAAACACAATCATAGACAATTAAGACTAAGTTTCTGATAGAGATTATAACATGAAGCAAGTCTTGGAAGAGAGTTTATTGCTCTCATATTTTTGGCAGATTAAGAATATTTGGGTACTCTTACATAATGAGGATGTATTTGAAAATTAAAAACCAGACAAATGAGGTGAATCCTGTTACTTCAGTGGAAGTGGGCTAATATACCAGACACATTCAAGAAAGTCAGCAACATGTTTCCCACTCATGGTGGCCCTGCTCTGGCTGCCTCATTATGTGAAGCAGAAAGTTTTGATCTCAATATTTTAGGACTGTTCTATTTTATCATTTTGACTCAGAAAACAAGTGGTCTTGGTAAGCAATTAACACAAAATAAAATGGGTGAAGGTCAAATCTGCACAGAATTTTTTTTCTAAACCAATTTTAGGTGTGCAAAATGGGATCAAAGGACATTGATTTTGGACATACAACAGATACATGAACACAGATACACATGCACAATCAAAAAACAACAAACTCATAATTACTTATGTCGTAATAGGTAAAAGCTGATATAGATAAATATCCTATAAATCAGCTAAATCTTCACTGAAGACTTATATTGAAAAATTATTCTGCTTAAAATAAGTTTAGTAAAATTGAAAAAAAAATAACAAATAATGGAAATGGTTAACTATGCCACTTTGAAAATTAATCAAGAGATGAAACTGACAATAAATTTTCCAAGAAAATCATTCTAGATAAAAATTTGTCATTAAAGATATAATCTTATTTAAATGTTAATTTTTATAAACATGAATTTAGATTGTGTTTAGATACAATAAATTAGAACCAAAATGACCATAAACTGTAACATTCTGTACTTAATTTTGTGAATTACTGTTTACTTATTGCCACTTACTTACTCTTCACTTACTGCCAGTTTAATGATCACTTATGAGTATAAAACCAACGATTTACTTCAGTGTTTCACAAAAAAAGTTACATTTTGTAAGTTTACTGACAGATTTAGCACAATAATTAATGTGTTCAAATATGATCACTCACATCTTGCTTTGACTTGGTGAAACATCACTAACTTTTCATATTCATTGTGTTCTGCTGTTGTTCATTTTTACATATAAGAATAATGTATCTTAACCAACATTCTCAGCCAGCTGCCAAAAAAAAAAAATTAGAACAATATTCTGTATATTGCTAGAGTTAATAATAAATTCAGAGGTTTTCTATATTTATTTGAGAATTCGATAAAGAAAAAAATGGAACTATAAAATTTAATTTCAGTAGTCCAAGATAAATTCTATGTTTAATAACTAATTTCTTGCCAATAAATCCACTCGGCATATAACATTTTAGAATATGTAGGACTTGGATATATTTCAGTTGGATATTCACCATTGTCATGGTTGTCCAGGTTTGAAAATTTAGTCACCTCTATTTCCTCTCTCTTACTTCTTGCATCCTTTCTGTCACCAATCTCTTTATGTACTATTCACATTGCATTTTTCTCCCTTTTTCACAGCCACCTTCTTAGCCTATACATATAATACTTCATGCCTGGATTACTTTGATTTGCCTGCCTTTAGCCTTTTCTCACTCCTCTCTATTTTTCAGATTGATTCCTTGCAGCCTGGATTTTCTTTAAGTATTTATAATGACTCCTTTCATATTAGACTCAGATGTCTGGTGCTGGTATTCAAATTGTCCACAATCTGGCTCATTTTACTACCCAACATCGCCTTCCTCACTTAAACAGTCTTCCCTAATCAGATCAACACTCACAGAACTCTCATGTAGAAACCCACATGCTCTTCCCTTTGTTCATGCACCGTCTGCCACTGTCCAACTAGAATGTCCTCTGTCTTCTTACCCCGCTATTATTCCATATCAACACTTCTTTGAATACATGTTTCAATTTCAACTTGATCTTTAAAGTATTTTCTGGAAAATTCCAGCCTGTGTTGAAACTACACATATAAAGTCATGTACCGCATAATGACATTTTGGTAAAGGACTGACCACATATACAATGATGGTCCCATAAGATTATAATGGCTATACCGTATGGGTGTGTTGTAGGCTATATGATCTAGGTTTGTATAAGTGTACTCTATGATGATGTTCACACAAGGATGAAATTGCCTAATGACACATTTCTCAGAACATATACCCTCATTAAGTAACACATGACTATAATTGCCTCTACCGTGTAAGTTCAGCCATGGAGTTTTCCTAAATTATTTTTATTTTTATTTTTTTAAATTTAAAAACAGGACTTCCATTCCAGATGGCGGAATAGATGGTCCCAGTGTCACTCTCTCCCACAAATCAACCAATTTACAACTATTAAAAAGCAACGGTAGCCAAGCTGGGGCTGCTAGAGCTCAGGGGAAGAGGAGGAGAGACCTACAGAGTTCATGAAGGCAGGAGAAGCCATGATGAGAGAAAGAAAGGACTGCTCTGACTGTTTTGAGCCCTGACCACTTCCAGGCTGGAGCTGGTGAGCTCATGGAGCAGGAGCTGGCAAAAGCTGCAGCTGTGCCCTTTGGATGAAGTTGCTTGGAGATGGCAGGGGAGAAGAGGGCCTTGGTGGCCCCCAGGCCAGCAAGACCACTAGTAGGGCTCCCATGGACCCACGTAGGAGCAAGGAGCCACAATAACTGAAAAAAAGGAGTCACTCAGAGGCTGGTGAGTCATCACAAGGGACCAGAGCATGGCCCGTCTCATGGGAAGTGTTTGCAGCACAGGCAGTTGGGGAGATGGGCCCACTGGGAGAAAAATGGGGCACAGAAAAGACAGCTGATCCGCATCCCAGTCAGCAGAGGACCGCTCAGAGGAGACTGGTCAGGAATGTAGAACTGCAGGGGGTGCAGTTTGAGGAAAAGACTCAGGCCCAGACCAGAGTTTCTACACAACCCAGGTACACTGGATTTCACTAGACCCAGAAGTATACTATAAAGTCAACCATTAAAACCTGAGCTGCACAAAAAGCTGTCCCTAGGGAATCAGCAGCAAAGCAGCAATTCAGCTCAACCACAGAGCTCAAGTGCTGGTCCCCACAGGAAGTTCCCCCATTTTATAAGTAAGCGAAGAATAACAAATTAGTTCCAATGCAGAGTTTAAGTGGGAGGGAACACAGCAAATAATCCAACACAGAACTGAAAGAAAAAACAAAGTACCTGAAACTAGAGACAAAGTTTGATATTAACTAGTAAAGGTCTCATTTCACCAAAGAACACCTATAATACCTACAAGGACTGGAAGTCCCCTGGGCTACCAAGCCAGAAAGCGGGGAGGTCCAGGGGCCTCAGCAGTGTCCCCCCAACACCCACAACCAATCCTGAAGGGGGTGACAAAGGCCTTGGCCACACCCCCCAGACATGCGCAACCACACCAGTGACAACCACCAAGCTGCTGCAGGAAACGCCCCAGGCTCTCCCAAGCTAGGGTGGTGGAGAAACAAGGGCCTCATCCACACCCCCCTGACACCTGCAACCAGCCCAGCAGTGACCACCAAGCTGCTGCAGAAAGTGCCCTGGGCTCTCGTGAGCTGGGGTGGTGAGGGGCCAAGGGCCTTAGCCACGCCCCCCTGACATGTGCAATCAGCCCAGTGACAACCACCGAGCTGCAGCAAGAAGGGCCCTTGGTTCCCAAGCTGGGGTGGTGGAGAGGCCAGGGCTTTTGCCAGACTCCCCTGACATCTGCACCCAGCCTGGCAATGACCAAGCCACTGCTGGAAGTCCCCCAGTCTCCCATGTGGGAATGAGGGGGGTGCCACAGGCCTCAATCCTGCCTCTCCTCATTCCTCCTTGTTCTATCACATTTCCTTCCCCTTTCCTCTCTCCCAACTGTTCTGCAATAACTTCATAGAATGTAAAAACGTAATATTAATAAAATTAAAAAGCAATTAAAAAAATTAATAAACAAGAAAAATTTATTTTTCACAGTTCTAGAGGCTGGGAACTCCAAATTCAAGGTGCCAGCGGATGTGGTGTCTGGTGAGGACCTGTTCCTCATACATGGTGCCTTCTGTGTGTCCTCACATGGCAGAAGGGCAGAGGAAAAAAGGGCCTCTTTTATAAAGACACTAATCCTATTCACAAGGGTAGAGCACTCATGACCTAATCACCCTCTACTGGCCCTACCTCTTAATAACACCACAGTGGGGATTAGGTTTCAATATGAATTTTGGTGTGACACAAACACTCAGATCACAGCAATTCCCAGCATTACCACCCCTGTTCTACAAATCTCATTTTCTGAATTGATTTGTAATTACTCCTCTATTGAATTGCTTTTTAAAATGAACTCATTCTCCTAGATTTTAAACTCCAAAAGACAAAATTAAGACTGCATCAGCCTATGCTGAACAATAGAAATCATTACATCAGTGAATAGTAGGTGGAATTGAAATAAAGTACTGAGATTTAAAGAATAAAAAAATGGCTTAAAGTGTTCTCTATCAATAATACCAAATACATGCTTCTGTCAGGTTTTATAGACTTTAAAATTGACAAACAAAAGAAAAGACTCAAAAATGGAAACTGAAATTGCAGGGATTCACATATTCCTTTGTAATCACATGCACAATGAAAAGAGAATTGAAGTTTAAGATGGAAAGAAGCTATTCAACAAATGTGGCTTTTTATAAAGATAATTTATTTTATCAGGAAAAATTATAATTTAGCTAAAGAAAGGACTCTGTACTGATTTTAGTAATCCTTGTCTTGGACATAACTAAAGTTTTACAAAGAGCTAATTTTTAAAAAATTTGTTGGTATAAGTCTATCTGACAAGCATTGTAGCTATAAATCCTTAGAGAATTTAAAACAATAACACAACCAACTTTGAGTTGATCTGCTTTTTATTATCACCACGTGCTGGCAATTCTAAACAAGTTAGTAATAAAATGTTTCTTGAAAAAAACAGTTTTGTTTGTCTAAGTGTAAGCAATTGATATGGTTACTGTTCAGTTTTAATTTTATTTATATGTGTATTTCAAATTAGCACATTTTTATTACTTCTCCTTTAATAAACATCGTTTTCTACATAAAAGCTCATTCAAAAAACTTCCAATTTTATAATCTGACCCTAACTCGCAGAGACTCAGCTACACACATTCATTCTGAGAAGTTCTTAAGGGTTCCAAATCCTTTTAGCTCACTTTGGGCACAATTTGTGTCCGTAATTCCTGTGGTACTATATATTCCAGCATTTTAAGTACAGGATTCAAAACGAACAATGATCGGATGGTGATTATTGACAGAAAGAAACAGAACTTGAATTACTTCAGTTCTGTCATTCTATGAACTGTGAAAGAAACAAAAATTACAAGTTTAAAGATCCTAACTGGTTTCTCTATGATGTTAGAATCAGGCAACACAGCATTCTGTAACATAGAACAAGTGTTCCGATGATCAGAGCTGAGGAGGTTGAAAAAAGCAGAAACGAACAAACAAAAAAGCAGATTTGTCATTTCTTTGAAAGGTGGGGGGACAGGTAGACAGAACAATAGAAAAATAACTGACTAACATCAGGCTGTCTCTTTTGTGTAAGGATTAAAGCAGAGGGAACTTCATTATCATACCTATTGAGGATTTAAACTAGCCTGTTTGGGAAATTGCCTGTTACCTCTTTCTCCTGATTTGTAGGAAGGTCAGACCACAGAGTATGTGATGTGGAATTTAGCAGGGGTGACTCCATTTTGAATTTTAGTCTGGTCTTTTGGGGCCTAGTGTAAGAACTTACTCCTAAACAATGGTCTCTTTATAATTTTTATTTAAAAGTATTCATTTGGAGTTTTTATTATGTTTAAAACTTTTAAACCTGTGGATGTGGAGGCGTTTGAATGCCCTGTATTAGGATTCTCCAGAGAAATGGAACCTGTAGGATGTATAAAAAGTGAGGGAGAGATATAGAAGATATGTAAATATAGTTGATCCTCAAACAACATAGACATTAGGTATCGATACCACTCAACAAGTTCAGTCAAAAATCCACGTATAACACTTCAAGTTGCGTGTCCAGAGCCCCGGGGTGTGTGTGGGGGGTGTGGGGGGGTGGGGGGTCATTGTTATTTAAGAAGTAGTTAAGAATTTGCCTATTTGCATATCTAAACAGATGTGCAATCAACTTTTCAAAGTTAAAATTAATAAAAACGCTTTTTAATCCACTATAAGCAAAGATAGATAAAAATCTGACTATACTGACTATTGCACATGAATACACTAAAGTTAATTTTGATAAAGTCATTTATAAATTTGTAAAAGTTAAACCTCCAAACATAAAATGTAATGCATTTCCTGACTGTGGTAGACCAGTATGCAGATATAAGATTTTTTCTTTTTTAAAAAATACATTAATGTATAAATGTACATAAATGTACATTTAATGTATAAAAAATATTAATTTATTATCTTTTCCCCTATTTTGTAATATTTATTATATTTTTTAAATGAACATGATTATATATAAAAAGCTCAATAAAAGAAAAAAAATCACGCCATACATTTTTTCTCTGTCCATATTACTATTTTTTATATTACATAATTACTATGAGAAGTATTTTTTTATTGCAGCATAAGAGATTTACATATTTGTGTGAATATCAATACCGTGTACAATATGTGATGATCAAATCAGGCCAATTAGTATTTTCACCATAACAGAAAGTAATCATTCTTTGTGTCCATTAACCAATTTCTTGCTAAACAGCCCCCACCCTTCTGACCTCTCGTAACGACAGTTCTGTTCTCTCCTTCTGAACATATTTTGTGATTGTTTCTTTCTGCTTATCTCCTCTTCTTTCTTTCTCTCTCTTTCTTTATTTATTGTTTAGCTCCCACTTCTGAGTGAGGACACACAGTATTTCTCTTTCTGTGTCTGACTTATTCCACTTAACATAATATTTTCAAAGCTCATCCCTGTTGCTATGAAAGGCAGAATTTCATTCTTTTTTACGGCTGAGTTGTATTCCACTGTGTAAATATACCACATTTTCCTTATACAGTCATCTATAGATGGACTTTTATGTTGGTTCCATATCTTGGTTACTGTAAATAGAGCTGTGATAAACATGGGAGTGCAGATATCCCTTCGACTTTCTGATTTCCATTCCATAGCCAGCAGTGGGATTGCTGGATTTTATGGTAGTTCTATCTGTAGTTGTTTGAGAAAACTCCATACTGTTGGAAATAATTTTGTTGAATGAGAGGGCGTTAAAAATAATCTGCTCCAAGTATTCCACTGTCTCTTCATCAGTGTTTTAAATTCCTGAAAGCAAACAGGAAAAATAAATAATATCTTTCAGGGCCAACCCCATGGTGCACTCAAGAGAGTGCCGTGCTGGGAGCGCAGTGACGCTCCCGCCGCGGGTTCGGATCCTATATAGGAATGGCTGGTGCGCTCACTGGCTGAGTGCGGGCCACGAAAAAGACAAAAAAAAAAAAAAAAAAAATCTTTCAACCAAATTCCAGAGGATGCCAGGAAACTGAAGAAGCCCTACTCTTTTTAAAAATGTGTTCAAAAAAATGCATAAGGGCTGACCCCGTGGCTCACTCGGGAGAGTGTAGCTCTGGGAGCGCCAAGGCCGCAGGTTCGGATCCTGTATAGGGATGGCCGGTGTGCTCACTGGCTGAGCGCTTTGCGGACGACACCAAGCCAAGGGTTGCGATCCTCTTACCAGTCACAAAAAAAAAAAAAAAAAAAATGCATAGATATTCACAGGCAGATATTGTGATTTAAAATATTATTTTCTTTTTGAAAGACAAGACAAGGAAATGTTAAGCAAAGAATTCCATGTGATGATAACTACCAAATTTGAAAGGTTGGTTGTCATTAAAATAACTCCAGGAATTGTTTAGTAGCAAAATTGATGTAACCATTTTTTTGGTCTTTATTTGGGAGATACACTTAATATTATTAGTTGTGGAAATTTCAAAAGTATATTTTAAAATTATTTTAAAAAATTTGTGTTTAGTTCAGATTAAAAAACCCAAAGCAGATTCTGTCAACATCTTTTTCCCTTTAGCAGATTTTGTGATCTAAAAAACAAACATATCAGAAAACAACTTTGCAGTCCAAGCATGGTTTATTTCTTTATTTTTAATTTCCATTCCCTGATTGCCATCTCCCTGTCAGGGGAACTAGATTAAATTAGATTAAATTTTCTTCCTGGGCCTCCCTGAACCAGAATGTAGAGTGCTCATCCACATGATTGTGCTTTAGTGAAACTATCTGATGTGTGAGAAACCCAAAGCAACGGAGGCAGAGCTGTGCAAGCTGGTTGCAGGCCCTTGTACTGCAGGGGTGAACAGAGGGCCCAGGCCTGCAGGATCCTAGTGCAGACCTGCTTCAGGTTGTTTGTGTTGCTATTTATTTGATTTTTAAGCATGGAGATTTTTTTTAAAGTGATTAAATACACAGATAACATGTCCTGTGTCATCAGGGCACACAGATTTTTCTTAAATGTTAATACCCCAGGTAACCCATCCTGTGCACCAGGGGCATGAGGAAGGTTTCCTGGTGTAAACAAGCCTTACTCCTTCCAAAAAGCTTGGAATTTTGTTTTCTTTCTTTCTCTCTCTCTCTCTCTCTCTTTTTTTTTTTTTTAAAGACTAATCAAGTGCAGTAAGTGAAAACAGGGGGAAAGAGTAGAACAAGGAATTCAGTCTGTAACTGATTATGAACGATCAATTGATGTAACTCACTACCTTCAGAACACTCGAAAATGCTTGGAATTTCTTTAAGGAGAAGTAATAACTTTCATTTTAGAATTTTTTAAAAAAAATCTTAAAAACAAAGGTGTAAGAAGTTAACATCAAATCCTTTCAGATGCTTTCCTGAGTATGGTTTTTGCTAAGGAAATAGTTACTAGCTATACAAAGGGACATTGGATACATGATGAGACTGTGTAAAGGTGGCATGAAGAGAGGCAAGAGGTGAAGGAAGACTTCACCTGGCATCAACTGTGGCCAGGGTTGGCTTCAGCACCCCTGTCCATGCCCATCTTGGATACCCGGCATCACCCCTCACTGGGGGGCTATAGCCTTTCACTTCAGAATCCCACATGAATCTGTTCTGCTGGCTCATTTCAAGGCCAAGAAAGTTCCTGCGCTCATCTCTGACTTCTCCTCCACATGGTTCCTCAAAGAAGGTCTTGAAGAACGGAGAATGACTCATCTGAAAACGGAATCTCTGCCAGGGTGAGGATTTAGGTGCATTACCCCTCTCCAGCCACAAGTGTCTTTATCCTGAAATTCTTGATGCAGAGGCATTTCTGATGTCCCACTGGGAAGATAGTTTGGTTGGAACAGGGGGAAAAGTCCTAAAACAATTCTGAATAGACAACTCTTTACTCTGCCTGTGAGCAGGGCCTGTGTCTAGATTTTCTGTTATAGTCTTTAAAAAAATCTGCATTGAACTCGTGCTTCTTGTAGCCAAGAATGAGTCTCTTCTAATAGTTTTTGTACCAGTCTAGAACTCTATCATCTCAAAAGAGATTAAAAACATTTTATTAGATCCATGTGCTTCCATGGTAACTTCCATAGGAGCGAATCAATATCTAGTGTGTCTTAGGTACTGATTTAAATGTTTTATGTGCATTAATTTTGCTACTCCTTACTTTAATAATCTTTACCTTCATAACCTATTGCTATTATCTTATTACCACCATAAAGAAATGGAGGCAGACAGAAGTTAAGTGATTTGAACTGACGTTGCTGACAGTAGCTTGTAGCAGAGTCCAAGTTCTCAGTCACCATACCTGGGGCAAACTTCGTTCACTGTCAGAGAAGTCATCCCAGGCAGGGTGTCTCCAAAATACTGTTTTTCTTTGTAATTGCAGTTGTCACATTGTTTTTATAAATTTAACATTTCTGTGTTTCACTAGAGTATGACCTTCTTGAAGATAAGTATTTTACTTTATTCCTCTCTGTTTACTGTTTGTAAAATGAATGAGTTCATGTTATTTGTTGGTGGAGAGCAGGGCAGGAGAAGTCAGAGTTATTTAGGAGAAGATCTGATCTGTGTCTAACGAGCCTGCATTGCTATCATGAGACCCAAGGGGTTTTGTAAGTAGCTGGCACAATAACCAAGTCTGTACTGGGCTGTTCTCTCAGTCATAAGATTGTAGAACAAAGACATATTGTACCTTTCATGACCCAAACATATGTCTTGAGAAAACTCTCAAAGCATCAATTTTCAACAAAAAGAGAAATTAAAAAAAAATTCTAATACAAGTATACTAAGCTTCTGGATACAACCTGAATACAGGGTACAGAAGAACTTGTTAAACTAAACATAGTCGGCGATATCCAGAATATGAGAAACTCTGCAGGACAGATGGCTAGGGTTCTTTAATAAATAAAATATGAGGAAAGAATAAAACAAGAGGGAGGATCTATAGATTTTTAATGAGACTTAAGCAACAAATCAGCTAAATGCCCTGTGTAGGTCCCGACTCTAGCAAATAAAACTGAAACAAAACAAAATAGGAGAAAATAGGGGAGATTTGCATAGTGATAGGATATTTGGTAATATTGAAGAATTATTAAGGACTTATTGTCAATTTCTCTTTAGATATAAAAATATTACTTTTAATTATTTATTTTTGTTAAATTGCCTTCTTTTAAAGACATGCCCTGAAGTATTTAGGAATTAAATGGTATGATGCCTTGGATTTACTTTAAAATCCATGGTGGATTTACCATGAGTGGGAGTTGTTTAAGCTGAGTCATTGGTACATACATGAGGGGTAGAACTCATCTGATTACCTTTGTTATGATTTAAATTTTTCTAGAATAAAAAAGTTAAAATAAATTTTTTCTCAATAAAATGACTTACAGGTTCAATATAATTTTCTTATATTAGGGTACTTCAAAAAATTAATGGAAAGATTCATATTATCTTTTAATTCTATTTTTTCATGAACATTTTGAAGTACCCTCATATGAAAAAAACCTGGTCTGGAATTGAATACTTTCTTATCAATCGTTAGTCAGTTACTTTGTTCTATTAGTTATGTGTTGCTGTATGCTAAACAATCCCAAAACTTAGAAGCTTAAAATAACAACTGTTATTTATTTTGTTCCTCAATCTGCAATTTGGGTGAGGCTACTTGTCATTGTTCCGTGAGCATCAGCTGGGACAGCTTAGTGGGGACCTGGAAGATTTATTTTCAGAATGGTTCATTCATATTGGCTGGCAAGTTAGTACTGGCTGTCATCTTGAGAGTTTAGCTAGGGCTGTCAGATGAGGCCTTGGTTCCTCTCCACCTGGGCTACTGGGACTTCATAGGGGCATGGTGGCTATGTTCCAAGAGCAAGTGTCCTAAGGAAGTAGAAACTGCCAGTTTGTTAAGGTCTGTGTGCAAAAGCTGGCACACGGGCATTTTCTTTGTCTATGGGTCAAGCAGTCACATAGCCCAGATATGAGGGGTGGATAGACTCCACCTTTCAATAGACAGGATGCCAAGAATTTTGAGGCCATGTTTTAAAATTACCTTGTTTGCAGTTACTCACAGAGCTCCGAGACAGGTGTCAAACTACAGAACTGTTTTATGAAAATAACTAGAATAAATGTTACAGATGTTTGGACCTAGAGATTTAAGCAGCTCTTTTTATGGTAGACCCAGCATGTGAGTATAGATGGTATCCACCTTCAAATAGGCCACACTAGGGCAGGCCAAGGTAAGGAAGGGTGAAACAATCAAGTCACAGGATGGGAGTTAAAGTTTGGTGGCAGGGCAGGTAAACTGCTGCTGAAGCCCTGACTGTGCCTGCCCTTCCCATTTTTCTGCTGGGTCACAGATATGACCTCCACTGGCTGGGCCATCAGAGTTGTCTCTCAGTCCTTTTTCTACTCTAGTTGTGGCAATACCAAGTAGTCACTGTACCCAATTTTGCTCACAAATATGGTAAAGAAAAGAGATTCTGAAGTAGCATGGAGAATACGGAAAGGTTGACTATGAACAAAATTTGTGGACAAGGTTGAGAGCTAAAAAGAGTGACTGGGGAAAAGGGTTGTTGGTATACTGCTTGGCCTGCACCAGACAATGAAAAACTTAGATTTTTTCCCCATAAGTATGAATGCATTCATCCAGCTAAAATGTTCTCAGAGTTAGAAACACAAGTAAATAACAATTTAAAAATAAAAATATAAATTATTTTTATTCTGAGACTTTTCAAACTCATTTTAAATTATGTTTTGTTGCTAGCCATGTCTTCTGGTAATCCTTTTCTGCTTAACTGATTCCCACTCATCTGTCTTTAAGAAATTATTTTAATGGATACATTTGCTTTGTTACCTGCTTCTCATGAAGCTGTCATTTTAGGCACCTCTACATTCAATTGTTCAATAGACATTTACTAAGTACCTGCTACGAATTGTGCCTGGCCCTGGAGATCCTGGCTATTGGGATTTTAAATGAAAAATATATTTCATGAAAGAGGTACAAAAATGCTGTAGGAACACCATGGAGAGGAATAAACTTTGCCTTGGGAAGAGGGGAAAAGCTACATAGACTATGTGACATTTGATCTGAATCTTGATGGATGGGTAGGAGCCTGCCAATTAGAGAGAGAGGAAATAACATGTTCAAATGTCCAGAGTTGTGAAAAATTCATGGCATGTTGGGTGATAGAGAGTTAATGAATTGACTCAGTAGGGAGCAGTATGATTGGTGAGGTGCCCTTTCTCTTGCCATTGTTTTTTCTGACCTAGACTGAGAGGAAAAAAAATTCCTGAGAATGAAAACATTCTACATCACAGACTAGCAAAACCTTTGCCTTAGTAAGTGTTCCCCATCCCATACCAAGGAGTTTGAACTTTAACCTTTAGGCAAAAGAGAGTCACTGGAAGACTTTAAGCAGGTGAATGAAATAATCATGTGTCTTAGACAAGGCAATGGCTAAGAGGGTATGGGCTGGATAGATTTGAGAGAAATGGAATAGGCAGAGTCAATAGAATTTACTGTTTTATTGACTATGAACATGAATGAAAGGAAGGAAGGGAGTCACTGAGTTTGGTCACTGGGACTACAGTAATGTCATTTGCTCACAAACAAGGAGGAGCCTCTCAGAGGGCAGTGATGCCCAAGGAGGCTGGAGTACACCCGGTGTTGCTATGGGTCTGATGCTCGGGGGAACACGTAGGGAAGTAGTTGTTGAAGTTGTGGAAATGGACGTCTTTTAATAGTTCTTTCCTTCAATTTATTTTGAACTTAGTGCCTTCCCCATTCTCTTTAGGGTGACACGTGTACTTTTCATATCTTTCTGACTTATAGACAAGCTTAAAATGGATTCTGTGCAGTCTGGTGAATTTGACAGTACATCAGCCTTTCTCAGAACTTCACTCTCCCAACAACTCTACTTAAGACCACTTTGGGGAAGTCACAACTTTTTAATACTCTCCTCCTTTCAATTCCTGAATTCAGTGTTTCTCTACCCATTCTTACCTCTTTGATAAACTTTTTTTCTTCCACTTTTCTCTTTCTCTGTTCTGTTGACTCTTGTGACCGATGTCTCTAGATTAAGGCTTTTCTCGCACTGATGTAGGTCTCACAAATCAGTCACTCTGAATTATCTCAAGATTTCTCTTTAAGAAATGCTTCTTTCCTTTTTCCATGTTCGTGAGTTGCCCATAGTCCTCTGGTTATTACTTGTTTTGGAATTAAGTGAGTTTACATTGACAAATTATTCTTTGCTCTCTATTGCCATTTTTCAGCTCCTTCTAGAAACAATAGTAGAAGAGATCAGAAAGTAGTAGTTATTATGTGCCATACTCTGCTGTGCACTTAGGTTGCCACACCAATAACACTTGTAGCAGCACTAGTAAAGACTTACAGATGTGCCAGACACAATTCTAAGTGTATTGTGTATATTGTCATTCAACCCTTACCACAGTACCATCAGGTAGGTACTATTATTAGCCCTACTTTGTAGCTGAGTCAAGTGAGACACATTGAGTAACATGCCCAAGGTGTCCAAACGTGTAAGTATCCAAGCTAGTAAGTGGTCAAGTCAAACATATTCACATCTGTGCACCAACCAAGTCTACTCTTTCACATCAACACTTTGGTGTCCCTAAGTTGTTCTTGTTCAACCATAGTATGTTATAGATGCGTGGTGCTATTTTTAAGTACTGAGGGTGCTTGACATCTTTTCTGTAATCTTGATAATGTCCCAATCATGTAGATGAAGTAGATATTCTTATTTACCAAGGGCAAACTCATAAACACTATTGATGACTTGTCATGGGAAACAAACCTTGAATTTTACCTTTGTGAGCTTGTATATTGCCTCTTATCACCTGTGGCTTTTCCTCCTGAAATCCCATGTGGCTGAGGTACTCCTGTCTGCATTTCATTGGTGATTTAATGGAAGTCAACGAGCACTATCAAACCCTGCCTTCCCAGTGGTCAAAAATATGCAAACACACTAAGGAGCATCAAGTGATATTTGGTGTCAGAGATCCAATTTTAGTTTCTCTCAAAGTGTCTAAGGAAACTAACCTTCTGAATATCTGAGGTCCTAAAATTATTCCAAAGACTTAATTGGATGAATAGCTATTTATTGGTCATTTTGATTACAAGAAAAGTTACTTTGACCACTGAGGCCTGGTATAATAATATGATGATTACAATTCTTTTGTCAGGAGGCCATCACCAGTCTTTCAAGCACTGGATCCATTTATAGGCAAAACTTTATTTTTCAAAATTTTCAAACTAGCAAATACCTCTATACATAGAAAAGTATTTCCTGGTATCCTAGCAGTACTGGTGTTCAGCTGTTCCATGTGAAGAGCAGAATAAGACATCCTATTAGATGAACTACCTTGATAAGGACAATACGTTTAAAATTTATTCAAATATTTCATATCCTCAACTGTGCAATCAAAATGACATTTCTGTGGGGCAGGATTCTGGGAGCCCTGTATGCTTGGCCTTCTTCTCATGCTGCTATGACCCAACCCCCAAGAGCTCCCTAGGAAGCCTAGGGTGCCAGGAGGCCCAGTTTGCCAACTGCTGTAGCATATGTAGCTCTCCTCTAATTCAGAGGCCTGTGGGAAACAGCTTAAAACTAACTAAAAGTGGGGTGATACCAGTGATTTATGTCTTGGCATTTTCCTTAGGATGCACCACAAACTGACATCAGAGCACATTTCAAAGTCATACTGTAGCTCAGGGGGTCAGCAAACTTCTCCTCTAATGGACCGGATAGTGAATATTGTAGGCTTTGCGGGCCCCACAGTACCTGTGGCAACCTCTCAGCTCTGCTGTTGTACTTGAAAGCAGCCACAGACAATGCATAAACAAATGGGTGTGGTTGTGTTCCAATAAAACTTTATTTACAAAAACAAAACAAAACAAACAAACAAATGACATTTCTATAAAAAGACTTGGAAATATCAAGATCTCTGTTCTTTGGAGAGCCATGGTAATTAATAAACATGATTTGATTTTTTGCAATGTGTTATTGTTATTGAGCTATTTATGAAAAAATCTTTGCTTTTTAAAATTTCTTTTTTTAAACATCCATATGGAGGAAAATTATATTACAGTTGCAATATATTGCACTTGACCAATTTCAATTACCAGTTATGTTTAATTTCTGACAGAACCCTAATGAGAGCTGTATTAAAATTTTATTCATTCTGTTGATGGTGAGGATTAAAATGTGAATGGTCAGTAAAGACTCCTTCCATTTTCTGATTCTGTTAGCTGCTTTCAGAACAAAATCAAGTTGTCTAATTTGTTACTATTTTATGGGAAGCAGGATCATCTAGGATATTAGTCTCTTTCTTTAAATCTTGTTAAATTATTCTCCAAAGTATGTAAATCACTCCAGTAAATCTTATATTTCATTTAAAATTTCTTTGCCGGGGTCTTCTTTCAATTTTGGTCACCCAGCTCTTTACTTGATTACTTTATGTCAAATCCACATAGAGTCTATGAAGCGGGCTCCACTAAGTCTCTGTATCTGAGAGAATGCCAGATTTCCTCCTTCCTCATTTGCATGACTTCTCAAAGTCAGCATTTTGATAATGACTTATAATGAAAACAGTCCTTTTGAAAGAAATGGCTTGCTATTGCTTTGGGCAGGAGGCATTTTGGGTGACTGAGCAGTTAAGTCATCTCTTTATTCGAGGATGAATGATGAAGGGGAGTTTGAATGGGTTACCAAGTTATAAATTAATCTTGAGGTACTCAAATGATTGTAAACCACCTGAGCTTTCTTCTCAGCTTTTAAATCATATGATATCAATCTTTGCTCATTTTCCTCTGGGTAATTTGTTATTATGCTGATGGTAACCAACTCCACGAGACATTAACCGGCAATCCACATTACCAGTGAGTATACATTACAGCACTAAAATAAAAATAAACTTGTGGAAGAAATAGCTTGAGATCTCAACCATATTTTTCCGTCTGCAAAATGGCATGACAGTTTGGGGGATTTCTAACTGAAAATAAATTTAATTATGTAACTACCTTACTGCTGCTAATTAGTGCCTAAGGTGTGTATCAGGGCCAGTGCAATGCAGATTTGGAAAAGGGGGTTCACTACAAAGGCAGGGTGAAGAAATGGGTTGCCTCTCTCTCTTTCACTATCTAAAGTGACATTTAAATTAGGTTCTGGAAATTACTTTTCTGTTTATGTTAGCAAGATATTTTTCTCTTTTACTCTATTGGAAGAGAGACATGGCTTTATAACATTTTGTATCGCCTGAGTGAAGTGTTTTGCATACCTGTAACCTTTCAATTAATGTTATTTATGTTTCAATAAACCACCATGCTATTTTTCCAGATGTCCTAATCCTTCATGTAAATGAATTTATTAGATCCAGCCAGCAGACACAATGAAATCTGCCAAATTCACTGTCTGGGCCACATACCATGGAGTTTAAGCTGTATTTGCATAAGCTTGTTCTGTAAGTGTAATCTTATGTATCATCTGCAGAGTTAAAGTTTCACTAATGTAAATCCCTGACAAATCAAATACAGATGTAGCTTTTTGCCCTCAGGGTTGAGCCTGTCAATTCTCGGCTCTCATACCTACCTCCTCCTCCTGGAGCAGGGCCCCCCATCTTCAACTTTTTTCCAGGACTACTAATCTTTCAAAATTGTTTATGTACATTATTTAAATACATTGCAGGTACTAAACATGGCAGTGAACACTGGTTGCTCAGGTCTTCATTGGATTATTCTGCCAGGCTAAAATAAGGTTGGCAAGTCATGTGAAGGGAGCTAGTTGTACCACTTGGAAAAATGTCCTGCCAGTCAGTGGATGGCAGACAGATTGTTTCAGTTTGCCTAGCGATGTTTTAGATAAGGAGGAGTCAAGCTCAATAAATGGGTTAATGTCAGCCGGCAAATTCCATAACGTGGCCAAGGTAAATTTAATAATAGGCCAGTACAGGGGAGGGGGAGGGGTTGGGACGAAGAGGCTGGAGGGGGGTGGGGGAAGGGTCTATATCCATTCATGCCCAGTCTTTTTGGTGGTTGTCACAACCACAGTGAAAGGCAGGATTCTTCTTTAGGTTCAGTGATTAGGTTCAAAAACTCTTGACAGGTTTAAGCCATGTATAAAAAGAAGGAAAATATGACTGCTGAATGTGGAGGGTGTTAGTGTTCTTTGGGTTTGTTTTTGATTATTTTAAAGTCTAAATATGTTTCCTCTGCTGGTGCCCAGTTGCTATTTATTTGGCTTTAGCCTTTGATCCCCCTTATGCTGGCACATCATAAAAAACATATTCCTGCTCAAGTCTAATATTATGTAGTTTGTTTCTGCTCAGGGTGTTCGCTAGGCAGGGCTGTACCTACTGAATAAACCTCTCTTTGTTTTTGATAGACTCCAGGTGTTTATCGCTATAAGTTAGTAATGGAGTTAACCGCAAGAAGCAAACTGGAAAAAGAAGGAATTGGGGAAAATTCTGAGTTTGATAACTTAGAAGTCTGCCTTCTGGCAAAAACCCCTAAGGGAATAAAATACTCTCAGAACAAGGGGCCTTGCTTTTGCTTTCTAATCAGGTTAGATGAAATTGGGATTTTAGTATGCGTAGATGCTCATTCATTTTATTTCTTCAGTGAGTTTCTATAAAAGTGGCCAAAAAGTCTTTTTCCCATTGAATTTTCATCATGGTACCAAAATGAATAATGGCAGCTATTCCAGAAGAGATTACTGATATCCATTTTCTTGATCTGAGCTAGGAGGATTAATGCCAGAAGCAATTTTCCACCTGTGGTAACTTTTTCTTTCCCTTCTGGAGGAGGGGAGGACAGGGGGACAGCAGTAATATTGGGATGATTGTCTAGCAACCAGGTAGTGAAAGTGATTGGAAGAGTCCCCCTCTTTTCTTTTTTTTTTTTAAAGATGACTGGTAAGGGGATCTTAACCCTTGGCTTGGTGTTGTCAGCACCACGCTCAGCCAGTGAGCAAACCGGCCATCCCTATATAGGATCCGAACCCGTGGCCTTGGTGTTATCAGCACCGCATTCTCCCAAGTGAGCCGCGGGCCGGCCTTGAGTCCCCCTCTTTTCTGATCACTTTCTAATTAGGGTGCTTTTTGTTTTTGTATCTTTTCCTGTTCAACCAGGCATTGATTTGAGAGTTACAGGCCAATTTAAAGGAATTTTTTGATTGTGAACAAGATTATTGAAAAGTTTTTCCCTTTGTGTACCTTCTCTGTTTACACAAATATATATGGCTCCTCCTGTGTTAAGGATCAAAGCTTTAGTTTGGATACCTTGGGGCCCAAGGTTTAAGGTCAGGGCCTCTGGGGATGCAGGTTAACTACCATTAACCTAATAATCCTGGTTTATCCTAAATTATTTTCAAATCTGATTTTAGTATTGCAGTCTTAGGCATAATAAAAATTTGTGGCCAAATAAAAGAATTATGGGGTTAAATAAAGTATTTGTAAAATATACATTGTAAAGGGATGCAGTATCTAAGGAATATGCATTTTATAAAGTAGTAATAATAGTAATTTTTGAGCATGTGCTATATGCATTGTTCTAATTTACATGAGTTAACTTACTTTACATGAGTTAACATACTAAATTTTCTCACTCACTGTCTGTGAAATAGGAAATGTTATTATCCTCATTTATTGAGGAAGACACTGAGGCACAAATAATTTAGCACATTTGCCCTAACAGCAAAAGAATGGCATAACCAGGAATAAATCATAGGCAGTTTGACTGTAAAGCTTGTGCTTTGTACCAGATTTTTGTAGGATGCAAATAAGATTGGGGTAAGTTTCCTAACTTTCAGAAACTTATACTGCTATAACAGAATTTTGAGTTAACAAGATTCTATTTGAAATGTTAAGAAAAATAAGTTCTGTAAAACATATTACAATATTTCCATTATTTTGCTTTGACAGTTTTACCATACAATATATAGTAGGTATAATGACTTTCGATAACAATAGTAATATATATAACTTTTGATAATAAGTCATCTCAAAAGTTAACTTTTGCTTGATTTTCTTTGCATCGAGTGTTCTAATATTATTTAAAAGCTTAACTCGATGTCTACTTTCCATGTGTAAGTAAGTATGAACAATAAGTGTGAATATTTTTCATCTTATGCTAAAACGGTACTCACAGAACTACAATCTAAGGAGGCAAAAAATCTATTTTCACTTGGTCTTTCCAGAGAAGTAAATGGCACTTTTTATTTTCTGTAATACAGTGTGCATCCAATCCAAACTTCTCAAACTCAAATTGATTCTCAGATTCCCCAAATAAAATAATTAAGAAACTCTTATTCCTTGATTATCTTGGAAAGAAAGAGGAGCTATTAAGAAAGTAGAAATTGGAAAGAGAACCAGACGCTAAAGGAACTCTCCAGTTAGCTTTCCCAGAGGAAAGGGGATATTTAAGACATCAGCAATCAGTTTGGGCATTTGAGCCTGCTGTTTATGTGCCAATAAAAGGACTAGGCTGGCACTTGATAACTGCAGGTCCCTATTTATTGAAAGCTTCATTTCCCTGTTTGGAATCACCTGAGTGAAAGGGAGGGATTGAAAGGATGGCAAAGGGCAGTTCCGTTTTTATGATACACTGTTTGGGGGAATCTTGTTCTTGGTCCCTCGTCACAGACACATAGTCCTTCTTGGCCATTCTCCCACCTCTGTACTCCACAACATACACAAAGTTTAATATTTTTGATTTAAATGTATGTGAACAGTGGCAGAGTATAGCATTTCTTTTTTTCCTCTGTGTGTTTCTCAGGCACATGTAATCATATTCAAATGTGTGCGGAGCAGGTCTCTTGGCCTCCCTATAAAGGTCGATATTAAGGATCAGAAATGCCCTGGACAGTCATCACTAGATGGCTTTTTAGTTACCTTGCAGTCCATGAGGTTTACACAGCAAAAACTCTTTCTGAGGGATGGGACTTGGGCTTAGCATGCAGGTCAACAGAAAATTAGCCATTTTATCTGCTGTAGCCCTGGCTTGAAACATAACTGTTCTCCAGTGGAGAATGTACTGAGCTGGTGCCACAGACCATGAGTGACTCCAGACAAGGCCAGGGCTTTCTGCACATTTGCAAAATAACGAGAACTTGAGGAAGAAATCATTGCTTCTCTTACTCCAAGCTGCCACTTTCTACAATACACTCAACAACCACGATAACATCCACAACTGCACCAGCAACACCTGCAGCAATGTACACCCACATACTCACTGAGCATTGATGCTGCTTCCCCCTGCCTTTTCAGCCGCCTGTTATTATAGATTTTGTCTCAAGAAATGATACTTGGAGAGCAGTGCCAAAAGGATATGTATTCCATCTACTTCACCAGTTTTTCTGATATTTGCCAGTCTACCAGACGCCTGCATACTTTGACCAAATTGCTTGGGCACCTCATGGAATTGCTTTTACTCAACAGTGTTTGGCGTTACTCCCTCAGTAGGCAAGCAAGGGGAAAGCAAGGAGATGCAGTCACGGGAAATGATTACAGTTTTTATTGACGTGATGTTCTTAACAGTGTTGTTTATCATTGTCTTCTTTATGAGTCCCCAAAGAGACATTTCTGTTAAGCCTAGGCCTGGCATAGCTGTCCTCCGGAGCAACTGGTATGTTTCTCACTTACAGACACTAAGCTTCTTGTAACTGGTAACTCAACAAACGTTTAAGTAAACAAAATCTTCTTAAGAACATGACCAGAATATACAATTTTCATACTATAACCGATTATTTCACCAAACAAATTGGTTACAATTCATTTGGAATAAAATTGTTCTATTATTGATCATAAAACCCACCAGAATCTTTAAGTGCTATTGACAATTCTTTGGGTTTATGCTTTTACATTCAAAAGAGATATCTATGCTTTTGAGTAGTTGACAATGAAGGTGATGATGATTTGTTTTCAGGAGCTGTTATTTTATTTTTTTTTTTTTTACCTACTCGTGATTTCAAGGATTTTTGTTTTTAGTTAATTGATAAGAAATTGAAGGTGATGAGGAGGTAAATGGTAATTTAGAAATTTTGATTGTGGTAAGGTAGAGAAATTTATCAGGTAAAGAAAAATAATCTCAGAGACTAAAAACTCCAGAGATTTTACTCTAAGTATTGAAATGTTAATTGGCTAATCTGCTTTATGTTAATTTCATTTAAATCAAAAAGGCTATATATGTTTTAAGATGGGAAAAAGAGTCTCCTCGATACTCAAAAGGGGTCAAAAATGGGCCTCAGTACCCAGAAAAGTGGTCCTCAATGTATGGTTCCTGTACCAGCAGCCGCAACATCACCATGACCTAGGACTTGTTAGAAATGCAAATTTGGGGGCCACAGCCCAGACCTACTGTATCAGAAACTCTGGAGGTGGGGCCAACAATCGGTTTTAACAAGCCCTGCAGGTGATTCTGATGCCTGGTAGAGTTTGAGAATCACAGTCATAGAACAGACCTCAAATTTCTCTAAGGTGATAGTACAGAGTCAAACCTTTTCTCACTCAGACTGATTGTGCACAGGCCTAATCTCTCAGAAGGAATTTCTCCAGTTTACAGTATAAAAATTTACCTGATGAAGTACCATTGATCACTTTTATATTTTCCCCTGAACTACAAGGTATTGACTTAAACAAACAGAGGTTGCTCAAGTTTTATGAATCAATACATTTACCTTTATATGGTACTTCTCCAAAAAGGTGATCAGTTTGCACTAATGTGGTAAGTGTATTAGTACAATACAATATTTGTGCCTATTAATTCTGTTGTTTTTCAAGTTTTTGAAATTATAAAACTGATAATGCTCTTTGTACAGAAAGAAAAACATTACAGTATTTTTTTAAAGGAAAAGTTAAAGTCTTTTATAACCCCCACCAATTCTCCACATCTTGCCAAAGCTCTGCTTACTTATTTGTTCTTCAGAGGTAATTACTGTGAATGGTTTGGGGTGCATCTTTCTAGAACTTTTCCAGCCTATAGAAATATATATAAATGTACCATATATATATTTTAACACAAATCAAGTTATACTCTACAGTATACTCTAGTCTACTATTCTGCTATTTGCTTTTTCCCACTAAAGTATATTGTGGGACAAGTTTTTGTAGCTAAGATTACAGAAAACCTAATTTTGAAGTATCAATCAATGTACAAGCTTTGATGGCTTAGGTTGCTATGCTGTGTGTATTAGTACGTTTTTGTGTTGCTATAACAGAAAACCTGAGACTGGCTAATTTATAAAGAACAGAGGTTTATTTGGCTCATGATTCTGGCATAGCTGCATCTGGCACTGGCCTCAGGCTGCTTCTACTCATGGCAGAAAGCAGCAGGCAGTTGGTGGGTACAAGATGATCACATCGTGAGAGGAAGCAAGAGAGGAAGAGTGAGGGGAGGTGCCAGGTTCTTATAAACAACCAGCTCTTGTGAGAACTAATAGAGTGAGAACTCACTCACTACCTCCACCCCCCAGGGAGAGCATTAATCCATTCATGAGGGATCTGCCCTTATGATTCAAACAGCTCCCAGCACTGCTACACTGGGGATCAGATTTCCACATGAGTTTTGGGGGGACAACACATCCAAACTCTATCCCTGTGAGAGGATTAAAGTGCGTGCTCTCAATAGGCCTACAGTGTGGTGAGGAAGAGAATGCTGATACCAGTGAATCAGTACAGTTAGGAGCTGAATTGCCATGGACTAGTGTGTCTGTGACTTTGTAATGAAGAGATATGAGAGATGTCAATGAGGCTCGATTGCCACAAGGGGGTGATGAAATCGAGGGCAGTTGAAATGCAAAGGATCAGGACAAGTAAGAAAGAAAGGGTAGAGGTTGAGGCAGAACTTTTCAGTTTTTCCCAAGCAAGAACAGTCATAATAATAATATTAGCAGAATTGAGCATGGCATCTGGAGGGATAAATTAAAAGACAGGCCTGAAGTGGAGGGGAGTGTTTGGCATTAGTGGGAAATCCATCGGATTAGTGGCGGGTGGGAGTAAATTTGAAAAGAAGGCAGAGAAAGTCAGACATGATATGCTAAAATATTTGGATAAAAATAAAAATGAAGACATTATGTGATATGCCCAAGAAGGAATGTTTTTCCTTGTTTACTTTCATCTAACAGATGCTTCATCTTTTTGCAAAAGCAAACACAGACACACACAGAGCCCTTCTGCAGGATGGATATTTCAAAAATTAATATCTAATTTGAACTTGCATGATTTATTATGTGGTGGTCTATAAACTAAAGTATTAATTTGTGTAACAGTTAAACCCAAAGGAATTGATCTATGACTTTAACAACTATTTTGGGTAAGTGTTGAAATATAATTTGTATCAATATTTTTATTTCTAATGAGAGGATTCATTCTGAACCACAATCAGTTCACTACTTGTCACCTATAATGAACACTGTTCATAGTAATAGTTTTATTTTAAAAATACATAAGTGGCATAAGGCATATATTTGGTACTTATTCAAAAGAAAA
The DNA here is from genome assembly GCF_027409185.1 of Cynocephalus volans. NCBI lineage: Eukaryota > Metazoa > Chordata > Mammalia > Dermoptera > Cynocephalidae > Cynocephalus > Cynocephalus volans. The sequence continues at coordinate 133,675,917 of NC_084464.1, forward strand.
TATATATATATAATTCTTACTTTAGCCTACAGGATTCACTGAACATTATAACATCAAAGATTAATTATTGTTGCCTGAGAGTCCAGCAGCAGATAAGCAGAGGGTTAGTTGATTTTGAAACAGGCTGGACACTTAGCAAGATTTGTTTACTTCTTTCCCTTAGACGAAGATCAAATGAACAAATTCCAAGTAAATGTTATAATAAAAGGAGACAAGGGAAATGAACAACTATATTCCATTCTTGACCTTGCCCCTGTATTGAGACACAATGTCCAAGATTCCACAGTTTTGTCTTGTAGTCTTTTTTCTTTTTCTTTTTTTTAAATTTTGTCAATATACAATGTGGTTGATTATTGTGGCCCATTACCGAAATCTCTCTCCCTCCTCCATCTCCCCCCTCCCTCCCTACAATCTCCTTTCTGTTTGCTTGTTGTAGCAACCTCAAGGAATTGTCATTGTTGTGTTGTCTCGTAGTCTTGACTCACGCATAGGATAAGTAAGATTTTCCCAAGGTAAGCAGCAGAATGTCATGATGTTGTAAATGTGTATTTTTGTGCCTTTAAGCCTTTATAATGTGGGTGGTTATCTTCATAAGAGAAGATAGCACCACACTGAAGAATATCTCTAGGCTTAATATAATAATATAAGATGCTGAGCATGTTTTGTTTATTCCCATTCTAAGTTGTATGTAAATGTAGATACACAACTTATTTAAAAATTATGAAAGGATGAATGAAATTGTTTATAATAGGATGCAGACACATTAAAGGCAGAAATTTGGAAAAAGCCAAGGAAATCCTTAATCTCTGTGTTCTTCCCAATATATTCCTCCCCTTTGTTTTTCAAAATACAGCTTGTACTTCAGGATTTTAAAATATTATACCTAAAACTTTCCTCCCTCTCTCTTTCCCATGTTCCTTCCCGCTCTTTTTTTTTTTTTAAGCTCTACACTGGTGAGAATTTGGTCTACAAGTCTGGGCACCAGTTGTTTTGGTCTACTAATCTTTCCCAGGCTCTCCCTGTTTGCAAGACACATGCTAATTTGGGGTCACATGGATCATTTATAAGGAAATGCCTTTTTGTAATCCACTTGCCCCTACATATATTTTTATTTGTAATATTTACACAGCTAATTTAACCAGAGGAGAAACTGCTCTTGGGACATGAGTGATTTCTACACACAGAGCAAATTTAGTTCCAATCAAGATCTCCATGATTAGGAACGGGTGTTCAGGGCAATTTGAAATTCAGGGCAGCTACCAATGCAGCACACACGTAGATTTTTAGATGTGGTAGCGAACTGTTGAAAAGAAACTGGCTGAGATTTGAGCATCATTTGAAATGGAAAAGAGAAATAGCTTGTCTTTGGGCTTCGTGCCATCTGCTTTCTTTAGTATCTGAAGATTTTTTTTTTTTCTTTCTGGTTTGGGGAAAAAGTGAAGCACCAGGGCTCTGAAAGAAATCAAGAATGGTTCTTCTATAAGCAAGGAGATATCCGTCCAACAGTATCTCAGAAAAACTAGGTCTAGGAAATGATAGATGGACTCTTATTGCCAGGATTAGAATAAGAGGAATGGAAGAGAACAGTGTTCTCTATTCCAGAAGATTTGGTATTGGGTTGTTTAGGATAGTTTTAGCTACAAGTAATAAAAACTTGACATAAACTGGTTTAACATAAAGGAAAGTTATACTACATCCCAGAAATCCCAGAAGTAAGTCAGGCTTCTGGGATGGTTAGTGTAGTAACATGGAGACAGCATCAGGGCCAGAGTTTCTGTCACACCCTTCCTGGGATTGTCCAAGCTGTCTCTTGTCATGGGTGTGACAGAACAGCCAGGAGCAGTCAGGACTATTTCTTCCTGGGTCCCTTCCCACAGGACAGAGATAGAAAAAAATCCTCTCCCTCAAACATGTCAGAAAATCTTTCTCTTCAGTCTGGTATGTCTTTGAACCAAGAAGAACAGTCAGGGGATGCCACAAGCTGACTGACTCAGAGTGGTCAAGAGCCACCCTAGGAGTGGGGCTAGATTCGGTTCCTGTCTTGTTCTTGCAGTACTGAAACACTATCTGTTTTCTGCCGTTTGTGGAAAACATTTTTATGTGCCACAACTTGAATTTTATTCTTCTTTGGAGAGAATGAAGTTAGTACCAGGAAATCCTGCAGTATAGGATTGGGATCTGGGAACAAAGGATGAAAGCAATAGAACCATGTGAAATATATAATTGATTTCTGGGGACCATCTGGGAATTTAACCTCCTTTAAAAGTACTGCTTCTATGGAAAAATGCATTCTGAGTTTTAAAAAATCAACTTCCAGTTAGATTGCTGTGTTTATTCCCAACGTTTAGCGCAGAATCTGGCATGGGATAGGTGATCAATAAATACACGTTGAAACAAATATAACTTTGGAAACACAACCCATTTGTACACTCTGAATGTCTGCCTGCAACTTAATCCCTCTTTTTAGGAACTTTCAGTGGAGGAGAAAACATGTACAAAAAAGTATTTGTGATCAATAGGAGAAAGTACACAATAAAATGCTAAGCTGAATATCACCGAGAACTCCAAATACAAAGTATAGCCATTGAGATCTAAGGGCATGGGAAAATGATAGCAATTATTGCCAGAATATGTGTTGTTAGAAAGTTCAAATGAAAGTAGAACCTGAAAAAAATAAAAGAAGCAATCAACATGTTATAGTGCTTATAAAGACTGTAACTTAATAAACTGAAATTGAGAAGAATTCTTACCATAGCGTTAGTTAGCTAGGTTCTGTAGCAACAAGTGTGTGTTCAAAAATATCAGTACCAAATATTTCCTAAATCAAGCTGGTATTGTTAACATGCAGTTACATGTTTTTTCAGCCATCTCTTTACAATATGTGTTAGCATTTCATCAGGTATAACCTTAAGAAAAATATTTTTCACCTTCAGGAAGACCTCAAGTAATGGACAATGTGCTAGATGTAGCTTTACTTCTTTAAAACAGACAGAGCCTAGTCATATTGGAGTACCGAGTAATGAATTGAGAAACCTAGGAATCCTCTCTTGCCTCAAAATATCCTTCCACTCTACTGTCTCTCTGTCTAAATTTCACTATTAGATATTCTTTCCTGTGAGTCAGCATGTGCTCTTTTGAAAGGCTATTCATCCATCTCTTAATGTAAATTAGTTCTAGTTCATTCTTCCTTCTTTTCCATTAAACCTGGTCATTGAGTGAACACATTAACATATAATCATTTATTGACACCTGCCATGTACTGGACATTAAGTAAATCTCTGGGTTACGAAGACAGATTATAAACATTCTCTTTTGTAGAAGCCATAATTTAGTGGGAAGACAAACTTAAACACTGTGTTGTGAGGAGAAGTATCATAGGGATGGCAATCCTGATTCATACACTGGTAGGAAGGAGTGAATATTTTGGGAGGATGTGGCACTCTGACATAGGGCAGATGGCAAAAAGAGATCATTGAATTTTGGTGGGAGAGAGTTTCTAGAATAAGGAGTAGGGAGGGATAGGACAAGATGAAATAAACAGAGCACAGATCGTTTTCTAATTATTTCAAAATGATTTTTATAAGTGGAAACTTTTATAAAATAATCTGTTAAATTGGGATGCTCGTGTAACATTTGTTTTAAGTTTAGAATCAAGATTGTAGTCAATTAATAACCCATGACAACAGAATGTGCAGCACAAATGTTACAAGATACCTCTGAATATTGTGCTGATGTCACTCTTGTTCCCCTTCGTCTCCCAAATATATAACAGATGAAGGTGAAGTGACAGACATGTACACAAGTGATGGTAATAATTGTGTGATTTGGAGTTACTCATGACTGACAAACCGTCACAACATTCCTTCTTGTTTCCAAATACTCCTCCCCATGTCGGCAACAATTTCCTGTGCAAAATGCCAGAGCAATTTCTCTCAAGACTCAACCTCACAGTAACCCACCCAGACATTAGTTCTAAATTATGGTAAATATTAATTTAGCCCCTAATTCCTGGTGCTAAGGGTTCTTAAGATACAAGAACGCTTGCTTCGGTTAGTCAAGAAAGCCAGCTCACAGCACCATCTTTTTTTTTTTTTTTTAATAGTTAACAAAGTCAACATATATTAGTTCCCTTTCCCCTTCAATGCCTATATATAGTATCTCCTACATAAAAGGAAAAGACATAGTAAGATTGGTCTTTTCATTTAGAAAAGGGTATCGCCCCAAATCAAACACGACAGATAGCAGCAACTAGCTCAAAACAAAAAGGTGAACAATATCAATTCAAGAAGCATACATGCCTTGTTTCACCAATAGTAATAAGATACAGAAAGAAAATATAGCAATATTCAACAGTTCATTAACATACTCAGATTCAACAAGAACATCATCCTAAGACATGAATGAATATATTAAAAAGTTTTTAAAAAGTCAAATTCCCTAGCGTCATCTTAATTTCATTCAATTCCAAATACAAAGTTTTGCTCTTCAGTGTTTTCAGCAATGAAATGTGACATCTCCTTTGGCAATAACAACCAAACTCTACCCACATTTCAATGAGAAACCTCAGGGTTCTTCAAAAGAATAATGTTTCAAGAAAAAGAACACAATGCATATGCGAAAACCATCAATAACTGAAATGTATTTATCACACCCTGTAAACCACATAAAGCACTATAGTATATAATCTAATCCATAATTGATATTGTTTAAAACAGCTTTAACCAAAAAACCAGGGTAAAAATTTGAAGTCAAAAAATCTGAGGAATACTTAAAAAGTACCTACTAGAATACAATAAGTAAAATCAATCATTCAAATATCTATCCTGTCATAAAACTTTTCTTTTATTCATTAAGCATCTAATTTCAAAGAAAAAATTGTGCACATCCTTATATTCTACTGATATGCCTTAGATACTTTGAATCTAAGGTCAATTATTTATTTTTTGTAACCAGAATCTCCTGGGATTTTCAAGGTTTCCTCCTTTTAACTGCCTACCCTTTAATTAGTGTAATAATTAAAGTAATTTAAAACTGTGTGCTATTCTATATTTTTCAAATTTCTTTCACATTAGCTTATTTATCTCCATAAAAACAACTTGGTGAGAAGGTAAGTAGTTCTCTCCAGTTTACAGAGAAGAAAGCGGAAGGTCTAAAAGATTAAATGATTTTCCCATGATCACACACAACTGGAAAGCAGTGGAGCTAGTATTAATTAAAACCTTAATCAAGGGCCGGTCCGTGGCTCACTCGGGAGAGTGCGGTGCTGATAACACCAAGGCCCCGGGTTCGGATCCCATATACGGATGGCCGGTTCGCTCATTGGCTGAGCGTGGTGCTGACACCAAGTCAAGGGTTAAGATCCCCTTACCGGTCATCTTTTTAAAAAAAAAAAAAAAAAAACCTTAATCAAAACGCAGCTCACTTTCTACTTTTCCACAATGCTTCAGGCAACTTTTGACAGAGAGAAAGGAGATACAAATCAAATCACTAAAGTCTCTATGTAAATGATAGTTAAGTCAATTACCTTGAGGTGAAAGAAGTTAAAAATTATTGGTTACAAGGAGGTACAGATTCAAATTTGCCAACTATCTCCAATCTTTTCACTATTCTAACATTTCTTCTCTTTTTTTTTCAAGAAGGAATGCTTAATAACTGCCGTATTGCTTTACATGATAGAAAGCTCTGAACATGGCAATTAAACCAATAAAATTTGCACAGCACCATCTTCAGTCATAGATCACATTGATGTGATTGTTGACCGATAGGAAATCACCAGCTATGTCTACAGGCTGAAGGACTTGGATGTCAAAGCACTTGCAAGATTCTCTGTCCTCCTTTTAAGTAAGATTTATGTTATCATGGGACCACAAGGCTTTTCAGCCTTGGTACTTCCTAACATTTTGAGCTAGATCATTTTATGTCGAGGGTGCTGCCCTTAGCAGCATCGCTGGCCACCACTCACTAGACACCAGAAGCACTCTGTGTTCTCAAGTTATGACAGAAGTGTCTCCAGAAATTGGCAAATAACCTCTGTGGGACAAAATTGTCCTGAGATGAGAACCACTAGTCTACATACCAATATCCACTCTCCAGTAATGTAACGGATATTGTTTAAAGGTCCATTTTTATAGGGCTGTACGGTATTAAAAGGAAGCTTATATGTGACTCAGTAAGCAAGAACGGACAGACAAAATAGATCAATACCCATAGCCAATGATACATCGGAACACACTTCCCTCTAGATAACAGTATATAACTCAATCAGGAGGAAGTGAAGTGGGGGGTGGATTATGTGGTATATTACAATAGATTTATTTTTATGTGTGACATTTATTCTCTTCTGCTTTCAAAAGTAACACATATTCATTACATAGAAAAGTAACATATATTCAAGTATAAAGAAGAAAAGAAAAATTAGTCCTAATATCACCATCAAGATATAATGGTTATTGTCTTGGAGTGAGTGTCCCCCCAAAATTTGACCCCACTGCGATAGTATTAAGAGAGTGGAAAATTCTGTTATGGTACTTGAAAGGTGAGGCCTTGAAGAGGCGATTAGATTGTAGGACCGTGCAGTAGGAACCGGATTAATAATGGTGATCAGGAGTGTGGTTCTGAGGGCTTTAAAAGGAGAGTGCATGAGGAACTAACTCTTGCTGTCTCTGCTCTGCCATTTTGCAATGTGATATCCTGCCATCACTGAAGTCACCACCAAAGAAAGCCTTCATCAGATTTGTTCCCTGGACTTTGGACTTCCTAGCCTCTGAAACTGTAAAGAGTAAATTTTTTTTTCTTTATAAATCACCCAGTTCAGTGTATTTTATAATAAGCAACAGAAACAGACTAATACAGTTATTGTAGTAAATTGTATTTTTTTCTACTATATACTGCTTCTCCTTGATATGTGGGGTCCTCCCATAAGAGGATTATTCCTCTTGCCCCTGTGAAGCCAGTCTTGTCCGTGGGACTTGCTTTGACCAATGAGCTATAATGGAAATGATGTGCTGCTTCTGAGTACACACATGGTTTCTCTTTGCTGTTTTTCCTCATCTGTGAGAAGGACAAGCTATCAAAGAAGGGCTGTTTCTTCATGCTACACAGCAGAACAAAGAAGACACTCAAAGCAGAGCTACAGCTGATATGAAACGAGCAAGAATTAAACCTTTATTATTATAAATCACTAAATTTTGGAATTACTTGTTACTGTAGCATAACTCCATAAAATGTAGCTTATAGTGTATTTTATTGTAGTCTTTTAGATATACAGATATGCATATAAATAAGATATATATTATTGAATACAATAACATTTCTATACAAATATATATATTTATAACTATTGGGATAATTTTCACTTTGTAATATTTCTTGTGATTTATATTTTTCTCTTTGATGATTTTTAAACATAATTATTCATTACTTACAAACATTTGTACAGTATAATTTAGGAGGGCAGTATATAAGTTATGTAGGAAGAGAGAATATGTTGGCAAAGCAGTATCACCTTATATTTCAGTGACATATATGTGTATCTGTAGTCTAGAAAGAAATAGAATGTGTCTTGCTTTTAACTGATATTTCTTTGTTAACATTTCTCTGTGATGGTTCTCTGTCATTATTATTACTTTCTCTAACAATTTCCTATGTAGTACATTGAAAAATTGAGTTCTTCTGCAAAAGTTATAATTACCATATGTTTATATGCACAAAGATACTTATTTTATCTTCATGATTAAATGATAATTATTGAAACAGAAATAGGTTTTTAGAAGCTGGATGTCTGTTTGGATTTGTAAAACAAGTTAAACTTGACAATAAGGCATGTGCTTTAAATTTCCTTGGTTCGTGGCACTGTTTACTCTGGCGGAAGGACTGTTCTTAAGTCAAACTTTTTTTTCTCTTCCCCATAAACTGTTACATGGTAGACTGGTGTCAGTCAACCCTGAAAGAAATATCTGGAAACAGCACATTTATTTTCAATCTAATGCTGACCAGTCATGCCTCCAAGTTCCTCATTAGACTATATGGAAAAGCTTTCAAAGTCTGGGATAACATCATAACATAGATCACCAAAATTTAAATATTTTATAGAGAGGAGACTATCAGAATTTAAGTATGACTTTGCAAAGTAAGCTCTTATGGTTTATGTAGCTCAGAGTCTCAAGATGTTCGTAGCTTATTTTAGCTGTATCCTAAAGCAATGATTCACCAGATAACAAATATATTTTTACTGAGTTTATCATGTTTTACATTAGATATTCTAGTTGATGGTTTTGATTAGACTTGAGGTTTGAGCCTTGTCTAAGCAAAAAAGGCAGGTCTTATATGTGTATATTTGTAATCTATATTTGCCGTGTGGCTGTATGAATTAGGTCTTCAGTTAAATAGGAACTTAAACAAGGAGGATCCTTTAAAGGCTCAGATAATTTCTTGAACAAAATGAAGGTTTATTAATTAGTCAAGGTATTAGATTCTGCATGTTGCTGTAAAAGGAACGATTTTTCTGCTTCTATTTTCTAGGCACTGCTTCGTTCCTTAACATCACTCATTTCCAGCCAGAATTCTCTACCAAACCAAGTGTTTCCATTTATTCACTTACGGTAACTACAAATGTTGACCTAGACAAAAGCAGTCTCGGTAGAGTGGTGGGGAAGGGAGGATGGTTGGTTGAGGAGACAGAGGGGTGAGTAAGTGGAGACAATGACTATTTAGACAACTCTTTTGAGGAAGTGGGGAATAGGGCAATAGGTGAAGGTGGATATGAGGTCCAGGGAAGTTTGACTTAAAAATCGTTAAAAGGCTGGATGGTTAGCTCAGTTGGTTAGTGTGCCACCTTGTAACACCGAAGTCAAGGGTTTGGATCCCCTTACTGGCCAGTGCCCCCCACCCAAAAAAAAGGTTAAAATAATGTTTACATGCTCCTGAGAATAAGCTAGTAACAAGGAGAGATTTAATGATGCAAGATAGAGGATATAATTGCAAGAAGAAAATCTCTGAAGAAGCTCACAGCAGATGAAATCAGGGTACAAAATAGCCTTATATGAGAGGAGGAAGAGTTGATTCAGCTTAACAGGGACATGGGCATGGATAGGTTGGTAGACCTGGTGGTGGGAAATGAGATGATTCTCTTGTAATCAATTCTATTTTCTCAGTGAAATAACAGAAGTATTAGCGAAGAGTAAAGAGCATGCAGATGATGTCTGAATTATTAGGACAAAGGAAAAGGTATAAAACTGTCATTATATATTTCACTTTATATGCTTTTTAAAAAAAAATTTTTTTTTGAGTAGCTGGCTGGTATGGGAATCCTAACCCTTGACCTTGGTGTTAGGAGCACTGTGCTCTCTTGTAAGAGAGCTAACAGCCAGCCCTCCACTTTACATTTTTAATGTAATAAAGTTTTCCTTCAATTTCCTATGTAAAGATGAAAACATCAATTCCCTAGAAATTTACGTAATTGTAAAAGTCTTCACTGTTCTCACTATTGCTCATTTACTTTATGTCAGCACATAGGAATTTTTATTCCCTGATGTCAGATTATATCGACTACTTGAACATCTTGTCTTTCTTATGGAATAAATTTGGTTTGGGCCACATGCAATAAAAGTGCTTGATATATCAAACTTTTTATTGCTGATAATTACTATTTGCTCGTTTTGAAGTTCAAAATATTTGTTGAATAAATGGTAATTATGTTTGTGCATTGCTGAACTCTGCAATAGGTTTTGTAAAGTTGAGTGATAGTTCCTATAAAGTTTCAGCAAAATTTTCATATTTCTAAAAACTACATCCAGGTGTGGATATTGTTAAAATCAATTCTCTATGGCATTTCTATGTGTCTTGTAACAGCTTTTGTTGCAGATTACCTTTGAAGGCTGTAAGGTATGCATACTTGCAAACAGGCTTGAAAGATAGAGATCCCTCTGGAATAGAGGGAAGACTTTCTTCCTGACTAGGATAATAAAGATAATACCTCCCTCTGGAAAAGATTAGGCAGATTTGTTAGAAACTCCTTATAAGATCAGGGTTGTCCTAAGCTGGGAATTTTTCACAGCACCCACCTAGGTTCACCTGCATCACTCCCATGGGGCTTGGAGGGTAGGAGAACTAATCGGAACAGGAAGCTCATGCTGCCTGCTGTGAGTAGTAGAGTCTTTTGTCTCTGACCCAGGAGTCTCATGTCTTCTGACAGCAGTTACTGTGGCCAGCTAACTTGTAAACTTATGAGTAAACATTTCAGACCCTTAACAGTTCCTAACGTTTCAAAAGCATATATCAGCACAGTCATTTAATATCATTGAAAAATGTAAGGCACTCTTCATTTATTCTTTGGAGTTCTATTTTTGCCCCTAATCATTTCTCTTTTCTTTTTTCTTTCTTTCTTTTTTAAGATTATTTTTCATTTTCAGGATTGAATTTAAATACCTTATTTTCTTATTCAACATTTAAGACACATATTAGGTTTTAAAGTCTTTCAGTAATAATATTTAACTGTTTGGCTTTTAAAAATGGCAACTTTTCTTAAATTCGTCTTTTTTAAAGATAGTTATTTCAAAAGAGTTTTCTTCTGGGTGGGCAGAGTAATTGCTCTGAGTCACAGCAAGCAGTGGATTGGATTTTAAACTCTAAAGATCGCATTCCAGCCAAGCTATTTCCCAAAGAATAGAAGCCTAAGTACCTCCCTAAATATTAAGTGAGTGACAGCACTGATAAGTAAAGGGTTGCTTTGAACTGACAATGGAGAGTGGGCTCACTGTGGTTTACCAAGTTTAGACTAGGTAAAATGAGACCGAGCATGTGCAGGCATAGAAGACCCCAGGGTCAATCAACAGGGCAGCCAGGGAAGGCCCAGCTGGCTTCTTTCAAGGGATAACCAAAGAGAGGGTCTTGCAAGTTATCAAAGAGTGAGCCATGAGCAGCATAAAATGCTCTGGAGATGGCAAGGGAAAATTACATCCTGTGCTTTCAGGACTGCAGGATGTGGGTTGACAGAATCAAGCATAGAACTTTCCTAGTCAAAATGAGTCAGGGGACAAAACTGGTGATCAAAGGCAGGAAGTAAATGAAGGTCCCAAAGCAGCTCAGACCTATGATGCAAACTGTGTAGTGAAATCCAATTGAATTCTTTCCCAAGTGGTAAGGAAACATCATGAAACAATGAGAGCATGCCTAAATGGGCCTCCTGAGTTGCCCATGTTAAAATATCACTAAGTATAGTAAACTAAATAATTACTTAAATATGCCAACATTCATCTATTTTAAGGAATTTAACGTACATTTAAGGAATCAAAGTTATAGATCATTAAAACACTCTTGCTATGAGGTGTACTCATTCAGAAATCATTGTATTACATTTATTCCTAAAGGCATTAATATAAAAAGAAAATGTAAAAATGATAAGCTTTTATAAATATTTTTTTGGGAAATTAAATGTTGTCAAATAAAGCTATTTTATTGTACTATTTCTACCTGTATTTAAAAGCATTTGGCCTTTGAGATCTATTTTGGAAAATACTAAATGCTTAACCTCTTTACTTGAGGAAAAAGCCAAAATGGATTGTTGATTTTTAAGTGGTTTTTCTTAATGCCAATTGAAACAGTAACCAGGAGAATCCTGCTTAAAATTTTAATCCTCATGTTTATAGAATGTTGGCTTTTCCACATAAATAGCTTGCTCCCCAGAAAAAAGGCCAACCAAATAAATGGCTAATTTGGAAGGTGAGAAGTTGTATGAAGTTTCCCCATATGCCAGCTATTTATTTACTAATTAAGTGTTTAGTGCCAGACAGGTGCTTATCTCTCTGTCCTTATGAAGCTTACCTTCTATAGGGGAGGAAAGGGACAGACTGACAACCAACAAATCAAATGTATGTCAGGTGGTACCAAGTCCCATGGAGGAATATAGAGCAGGAGAAGGGGAATAAGGAATGCTGGTGGATGTTTTCAGAGTCAGGTATTTCCAAAACACACATCTGATTATGACATTCCCTTGCTCAGACCTTTCAATGTTTTCAGAGTCAGGTATTTCCAAAACACACATCTGATTATGACATTCCCTTGCTCAGACCTTTCAAAGCTACTCCACTATCTTCAGCACCAAGATCATACTTCCACATCCAATATATCCCAGCCTGCAAAGTTTTACCAAACTCTCCATCCCCAACTCCTTTCAGCCATACACAGTTCCACAGATTCCCATCTTAGGCTGTGCTGCCTCATGCATCCATGTGTCTCCTTGTTTACAGACCTGAAAATAACCTATCCCTTGCTCCCCAATTCTACATACCTAGTAAAGTTTCTTCTTATTCTTTAAGGCTCAGATCCAACATCATATTTTCCTTGAAGTACATTTTGATCCATTTTGTCTGTTATCATAGGTCAGTTTCAAGCCCCTCCTCTTTTCACGGCCTTGTAAGGCCCTGTAAATAAATGGCTTCCCCTAAGTTATGCAACCTGCTCACAACCCCACAACACTATTCTCTGTGCCTCTGTCTGTCCTAGCCCCTTTCACACTGTGTTACATACAGAAGTTTGGAGCTTTATGGGCATAAGCAAAAAAATGCCCTCATTAACTAATTTTCCTCTGACTGCAGTGTGAATAGCTTGAGGACAGGTTTTGAATATGTTTGCTTTTATACTCCATGATCACAGCCCCTGGCACATAGTAGGCATCTCTGTTTCATCAGAGGATTTTGTCTTTAAGCATTCTAATTGAGCTCCAGATCTCTCTTGATGTACTGACAGGGATCCTTTTAGCATTTTTCTCCACATTGGTATGAAGACGTAGTGACATGAATACATCTACCCTAATTTCATTGATTGTAGATGCCATATCATATTCTGAGGACATAGTAATATATAATATTTACTGAACTCATCCTAGATGCCAAGCACTATTCTACACACTTTACATAATAAGTAACAACTTATTTACTTCTAATGACAGAGATGGGTATTATTAATTTCCTCATCTCATATGAGCACAAAGTGGTTAAATAATTTGCCCAAGGTCAGTCATTTAACTAGGTTTCAAACCCAGGCAGCCTAATTCCAATTCGTTTCCTTTTAACCACTACCACATATTGCCTAATTTTTATTAAACTTAAGAGGGATAAATTATTCATTCCTTAAGGAAGCTGAGAAATACTGGCAGAGAATTTGAACTATTGAAATGTTTAAGGGTTGTTTGGTATGGTGTGGAGGGTGCAAAGTACCCTAGGAATCGTGCCAAAGCTTTGAACTTAAGGGTCTAGGTACAGTAAATTAGAGACATGATATTCTTGCCATCTGCTGCCTTCAATAATAATTCACTTAATCCAGTGAATGACGTTAAATGCTTTGGAATAAATACAAGATGCTGTGGTTGCTATGGGGTGAGGTAAAGAGATATAAAACAAATAACCAACTCTTCATAGCCTGCAAATAGTTTTTCCCCTGTATACTATATGTCCTGCTGGTGGGATAACAACACACATTTGAATAGCATGCTCACATGCACTATTTCATTTGATTCTTTTCACAACTCTGGAGGTAAGCAGAGAATATATGATCCATATCTTACAGATGTAATGACTCAACCTACCCAGAGGCATGAATGGGGAAATATAAAATTCATGAATGGGATGTTTGAATTACATCACTTGCCCCCTTTTCTTTCCTCCTTATCTTGATTTTTAATAATTATATCAGATAAGACAGCTTAACTGCAATTGATGCTATTTTTCTACTGTACAACAGTATCAAAATCGGTCCAGGTTTTCATTAATGCTAAAAGAAATGATAGGCTGAGAAAACATCTCTCAAGTGATAAAATTTGATGTATGATCATCTCTACATGGTCTCTTAACTTTCAGGAGGTTTTAATTGCTGATCTGATCTTCTAGTGTTCCAGCTCTTTGTTCATCATTGGGAGCTCCCACATCCCACATTCCCATCTGGGGAGAACCTGGAAGAACCAAAAATGATGGTTTCCAGAAATCTGGGTGAGGCCGTCAATGATATGTTGGTGATGGTGACACACATTTCTCTAGTGATAAAAGAAGATTTCAAATCTATTACCACACTGGATCAATATGACAATCCTCAGAAGTGTGTGGTAGATAGTAATGTCCCAGGTTTATAGATGAAGAATTGGCAAAGAGCTAGGATAAGTGATTCTACGTGCTTTTCAAAGGTTTCTCATTGGCTTCACCTTTTACGTTTCTGTGAATCAGGTCTGCTGTGAAGCAAACCTTGGCAAACCTATTCCTTCCTACTTTTCCCATCTGCATTTTCGTCATCTACTGGTTACTTGAGTAATAGACACAGGAGGTTTCCTTGATTCCTCTCTTTTCATTCTCCCCACACCAAATCCATGGGCAAGTCCTGATGACTTTATTTGTAAAACATAAATAGAATTCCATTTCTTTTCAGTGCAGGTATTTTTGTTTGTTTCATTAAGGGCTAGCATTCTCAAGTCCTAGAACAGTATCTGGTATGTCATAGATCCTCAATAAATATTTGTAAAATGAATATTTCCATTACTATATTAGCAGTGATATTCAAAATATTTTACAATCTATGTGGCGGGAGCTTGGACCATCAGCAGGACTACGGAAGCCCTGTATGCACTCTGTTACGCCAGGTTTTAACCCTGAAATTATTGGGTCATGAGGTGGTTTGGAGGTCCTGGGGGAAAGGGTAGATGGCTGGAACATGAAAGTGGGAGGCATTAAGGGGACTCAGGCTGAGGCCTACTTATCAACCAATACGGACGTATTCCAGTACCCTAACAACTGGACATTACCTTAGGACTTTATGTGTGTGAGACAGCCAAATGCCAGCTACCACTTAGTCTAAGTCACCATCGTTGCTCCCAGAGTCTCTTATTTCCACTATCCACCTAATTTCCAGAGTGACAGTTTTAATACAATAGTCAAATAATGTTATTCTCCTGCTTGGAATCCTCCAAAGAACTTCCCATCACCCTTACAATAAAACACAAACCTTTTCAGCCTTATAAGTCTTCTTTAGATTCCTTACCTCATGGCCTCAGCCCACGGCCTTTATTTCTCCCCAAACCCTCATATGGCACCCTCTTATCATGGGGGAGAACTTCGCTGTTATCACACTCCTGCAGAGGGAACTTTTCTAATATTAGGGAGCGTTGCCAGTCATTCTCTACTTCATCACCCTGTTTCAATTCTCTGCATGGAACTCCTTTCTACCTGTTGTGTTTATACTTTTATTTTATGCCTCACCTCCCCCACTTAAGTTAAGTAGAACAATGGGACTTTGTCTCTCTTGTTCAGTACAGTATCTCAGGACCAAGAACAGTGCCAGGCACATAGTAGGCTCTTAATAAATATTTATCTTCTGGTTGAATGAATGAACCAGACCTGCATATGAACTGTCATGTTAATTGTGCCTCACTTGGTATCACCTTTTCTCAAGTGTTAGAAGATATTTAATCTCTGTCACTGTGCTTATGAACTGAATGTCACCACAGAAAAAGGAGTGTATGACCTACATTTGGGAGATGAACACATCAAGAATTGACTAAAATTGAAATATTTTAAAAAGAAGATAAAATACTTCTTTTATTAATGGGATAGGGGATATGGGGTATAATCACAATTTGTGGTAATGGGCATGCTGCCAGTGTGGATCTGGCCATCACATCTTGGGCACAAGTAGAGACAGTCAGCTTTGTACCTCATGAATATTCATAACCAATAAAAAAATACTTCTCTTATAATAAAGGCAGATTTTCTCCTAAGCCATGAAGTGTGGGAAATGTGGCTGAAAATGTATTCTTTTTCCAAGAAAAGTAACTTGAGCACTCATCTAATTTTATAGGAAACATTTTAGCAGCCAATAATCACCTGCAGCAATAATAATTATGGGTATGCTTACCTAAATATTAACCAATCATCATAAATATTCTACAGATTAAAAGATAAAAACATTAATGTATAAAGAGTAAGAATATAAAATGCTTCATTAAAATAAAAAAGGAAACAAAAAAATCTGGCAAATTTTTGTTACTATTTTAATTTTATTGTTTTGTAAATTCTAAGTGCTATCAGAGTGCATTATTGCTTTGTAATCCAGCAGCTCTGTGATTTGTAGATTATTTACTACCTCAAAAAAAGGGTAGACAAGCAGCAAATCCTATGAATCCTGACTTCTTATATGAATGTGAAAATATTACTACTCTGCTAGCTTTGACTTGACTTGTCCTTGATTGCTCAGGAATAATCAGTTTGAGATGGTCCAGGGAGAGCCTTTCCTGTTGCAAAGTTTCTTTGTTTCCGTCAGCTCTATCAGATAGGAGTGAGGTTAGAAGTGAAACATGACATTCTGACAGTGAATCCAGCAGACAGATTCTTGGCTGCATTCTCAGCTACACTTGAACTTCTGCTAAGCATGTGATGAAAGAGTGTTTTCAACTGCACCAGCTGTGGAGAGGTTAATAAAACAAAAGAGGGGAAACAAAGTGCTCACAGCAGAAAGCTTCTGGCTTTGCTGATTTTTCTGGTTACAAACAATATGTCAGAGAGCTTTAACTGCTGTATTGTTTTGGCTTTAAAACCATTTAAAACAAGTTGAGCTTCTGAATTAAAAGTTTAAGGAAAATAAGCAGCACATCAAATGCACTGTTACATATTTTAGTCTTGGAAAAGGAAGGTTCTTAGTCTGCCATAGACAACTGGAAATTAGGAAACTTTATTTTATGGGCAACCTGGATAGTTTCTCCTGTAAATAGAAAATTACACGGGTTTTCCGATGTTCAAGATGTGCGGGAGTCAAGGTGGTCTTGGCTTAGTGGACTGGGAGCAGTAACTTATGGTTTCTGTTCCTCTTCCTGTGTCCCACTCCTTTAGCAAAGGACCATGGAATGTGGAGCCTTGCCCAGTCTGCTTCTCAGGAGGCGATTGCTCAATCCTGCCTTATGCAGAGGAGGTCAGCTGCTGACCCATGAACCATTTAAGTTGGGAGGTAGAATTAAGCAATGCCCTGGGAGACTGACTACATAGGCCTTTCCCCCCAAATTAGAGAACAGAGTGCAGAAGAGGAAGCTCATTCATTAATTTCCTGTGTCCTTCACGAGTCCTCCACTTCCGCATACTAAGATCCAACACTCAACATAGGAAAGGCATCACTGTTATTACCATAAGCTGAAGAAGGATAGGATAAGGAGCTCCATTACTTCCCAAGGCTTCTACCAGGAAGAGAGAAATAAAACTAACCTTTTACAGTCAACTGGACTACTTGCTGTTAAACTGAGGCCTATTATATAGACGTTTGGGGGTATAATGAATGCGACTTACATATGTTATCTAGGAGATAATGGTGTTTATGTTTCTTGAGTTGAATTGAGGAAGAAAAAAATAGGGGCATCTAAAATTCTCAGTAATCGAGAGAAACTTTAAAAGTTATTTCTCACTCTAGTTTGTATATTTATTTATCTTCATTATTTCATCCATCAGTGACTTAGGAAACTCAGAGATTCAAAAATTTCTACTGAAATAAAGTTGACTGTTTTGGAGAATGTTTCTGAAGAGTTGCAGAACTCCCAAGAAGTCCTAACACTAGTTTCCTTCCCCCTCTCCTACAATACCCAGTATTCCAGCTGGTTCATGTCCATGCGCAAGAATCATCTCTTCAGTTGTGCAGTTCCTCAGGGAGCCTTCTCTGTGGCTCCTGTTCTTACCACCATGAACTGGCCAGGAAGCAAATAAACCTGCACATAGAACATAATCAGATGCACCAATGTCTTGATTTATTTATTTTGTAAATTAGGAAATGATTAATCACGGCACTGAGGAATCTGTTCTTTTTATCTATATATACCATAGGATAATGAATGTGATTTGATTTGTACAAATGTGATGTGCAGACAGGTTTGTTTAGGAGTATTCTAAGTCACAAACTGAGTTATACTTTGCATCAGGTATGAGTGGAGGTAAAGTGAGTGGTTGGGGAAAAGTGGGGCAGGTATTGTGTTGTTTGCAACAGTATGTAAGAAGCTAAGTTGCTCCAAATTCTGTTCGATATAACTATAAAATTATCAAATACCAAGTTGCATATCAAGATAATGAGAATTTTCACTTCTTTTTGCTCTGTAGCTAGCCTGTTAACAAGAAAGCAACACCTAGCATTTTTCCCATTCCTTCCCCTTTCCCTTGAGAACTCAATAACCCAAGCAACATGAACTTTACCTACACACCGCTTATAAGAAGTCACTGGCAATTTAGGAAAAAGATCTAAAAAAATGGTTTCAGTGTGAGATATCTTCAAATACAACATTTAAGCATTATTCTTAGCATCAAAGCAAAACTGTTCTTTTAATGTGAGTAGCTTATTTTTCTGAACCTCCTCAGTCTTTTATCTCTAAAATAGGGCAAAGAGTGCCTGGCTCAATATAAAAAAGATAATTCAGTGTATGTCTAAAGCCAAAATTTGTAGCAGAGAATATGCAAATAAATCTAAAGTTCTGCCTCCTCCCGTGTAAGAAATATAATAACGTTTACTGAATTTGACAGCAGAGATGAACGTAAATTAATTCCCATAATATAGTCTTTAGAAACACACATAGCAAACCAGTAAAATTAACTTTGAGGAGACACTTGGCTTCTAATTCAGAGAATACTTCATCTTCAGAATTTTTGGAATGTATATTCACTGGACAATAAACAAACAGAAATTTCAAATCTTCATCTTGGTTTGGAAGAAGTAGAAATAGCATTAACTATTGGCCACCGAGACTCTGTGGGTTTCCCAAGAGACAAGATGTGCTGGGCGTGGAGCCTTAGATTGTGGAGGGGCAAAATTACAGGGCTTGGAAGAAAATATTATTCTACATGGCCTGACAAGGCATGTTATCAGATGCTTAGTACTGGCTGCCTACCTGGGCAAAGCACCAAAAAGGAAGAAGAGTGTGGGATAGAGGAAATAATTATTTGGAGGCTTTATTCAACATGTAAGGCCCATGTGAAGAGCTACAGCACAATGTTTCTTTTACTGCCATCTATTAAAATGCCCACTTCTGTTTTTAGAAATGTGTTGCTTAATTTGAATAATTATCATACAATTTTAAAATAAAAACAAAATTAAGATAGAACAACATTAGGTTTAGCAAATAGAGTCATCTGCTGTTCCTTTCAGCATCAGTCACTCCGAGAGCCCCTCTGCATTGAGTCAGTGAAAGGCACAAGAGGGTCCCTCTACCAGCTGTGACTCACTTTCTGGAGATCCCTTCCCCGCTTGGCAAGCAAGTGTAGCGTTAACACATACACACAGACCACTAGGTGCTGTCAGCTCGCACCTGGTTCAGGGCTGAACAAAGTAAAACAAGAGACCTGTTGCAACATTTGAGAACTTTGCTTTGATAACTGAAAACCCCA
This sequence comes from Cynocephalus volans, assembly GCF_027409185.1. Classification (NCBI taxonomy): domain Eukaryota; kingdom Metazoa; phylum Chordata; class Mammalia; order Dermoptera; family Cynocephalidae; genus Cynocephalus; species Cynocephalus volans. Next base: position 133,695,305 of record NC_084464.1, read on the forward strand.
AAAAGTTTTGCTGAATATATTCATCAGTTTGCCCTTCCACAAAAGTTTGCTGTCTTGCTTGCCTTAGCCTGATTTTTGTTTATTCTAAAATTGTCTCTGAGTATAAGAATTTCTATGTATAGACTGTAACACATAGAGTATAACACAGAGTAAAAGAGTATAGCACATAGAGTATAACACATAGAGTAAAAGAAAAGAAAAGAAATTGTAGAATGTAATGAAAGTTACAAACAACTTTTTAGAAACTATAGTTTGAAGAATATTCCTTTTGGAGGACTGTCTGCTTTATTTGTTATGAATAACTTCAAATGGTGAATTTAAAAAAAAAGATTTTATGATCTCTTAGTCACATACTCTAAAATGGAAAGCTTTGGGAAAAACAATTTTAACATAGTAATGACTCTCTGTAAAGTTCCATAAAATTGCTTCTTAAAATTATTAGTTACATCAGGGCCAAATATAAACATTTATAGATTTGTCAGGTTAATTTCTGTGGGTTTTCTTTTAAGAATAAATTCTTTTTAGAAGGCTTATTTATTGAATGACGAATCTGATTTCTAGATTGTTGTTATTCTTTAAAATTATCAGTCACAAGTTCTATCAATTATATCTGCTAGTAAGATTTACTCAGAAGCTAGGTTTCCCACTCTTCCTCCATCTCCTCTTTTAATCAATGAGAGATCTCAGTAACAACACCATCATCATCATCATCATCATCGTCGTCATATTACTCAGGAACCCATAATATGCCAGGCACTTTGCATGCATTATTTTGGTTGTCATAACAATCCTGCAGTGTTTACAGATGAGGCTCAGGAAATTAAATAAATCTCTAAGGGCTCTAGGGCTAATAAGTGATGGCACTAGAATTTGAACTTAGGTTTGTCTCTTTCAAAATTCTTTACTGTTCCTAATTCTGAAATATGTAAACTTATCAAAATATAAAATGTTGGCTATCTGAGCTGGTAATAGGACATTTATAAGCATTAACATATCCAGTGGAGCAAATCCTGTGTCTTTAAATTGTCTTTCTCAGACACTCTGAGGATATGGGACTCTACCACACCATAAACTCTGTTGGTTTTTGTTCTGTTCTCAAATCATCTAACCCTCTGCCAGAGAATAGTTCAAACATGTTGGAAGAATCAAGCTTCATGAATTGGGGAATGCATAGTTTGGTTTAAAACTGGTATAACAATCGGAAATTCTGCTTATCCACTGAATCATATTGATTACACACAGAGTCTTGTTCTTTATCCTAACCACATTCATCCCATTTTTTAAAATCTACAGAATTCACATACAAATTTCAAAACAGATATTCAAAAGGATGGATGGGCTTAGATAACTTTATAAAAATTAGAAATGAGAAATCTGTTTCAAAGATAACTATCTATATCTGGAATGTATAAGTAGCACCCATGTTCTTGATAATAAAGTCATATTATGTAGTACCTTCATAACCATAACAGTGTTCCTCTCAAGATTTTCAGAAAATATAAAAAGAATAAACTCAGAATAAAAATAAAAGTAGAGATAATGCCTAAAAATGGAAAGTAGTTATGGAGAGAAAGTGAAAGACAAACAGGAATGTTTAGGAAAATCAGATAACAGTGATCCAAAAGAGAGAACCCTGAGGATAGAGAAAGATACAAAGATAAATACTGATGGAAAATAATCAGGGCACAAGGTTATAATTCAAAGTAAATTTTCCAAATTGCACATCCTGTTTAAAACATGTGTCTTGGAGTTTTACATGAGCTTGGTGCAGTGGGAAAGAACACAGGACTTGGAATCTGAGGCCCTGGTTTGGGGTCTGGTCCAATCATTTGTTATCTCTGTTTTCTTGAACAAGCTACTCAGGGCCATTTCTTATGTATAGTTCAAAGGAGTGCTATTAAATGCTTTCCAGCGCTAATGGACTCAATCTAGCAATGAGCAGAATTTAGAATGACACCTTATTATATGGCAAGATGACATTTTCTTGCCATTTACTGATACCATACTGACGACAATCTGCATAGGACTCAGTAACATTCAGAGAACCTATCCTTTTAAAGAGTAACATTACCCCTGTCGCTGTAACAATCATATTTTGCTAACGTGCCAACATTTTCTTAGATTTTATTGTACACAGTGCATATTTGATCTTTCTTACTGCTTAGAAATTGACTATGCAAATAAAAGGTTCATATTTTAAGGTCTATTGCTGTTCTTGAGGTCTAGATTAAATCAGTGTACAACTGGACACTACTGTAATTTTGGTCCTCTGTAGAATATAGTTTAGCTTTTGCTTAAATTCTTCCTATAATTGCCAAAGCAGAAAACCCTTTAATTTCAAATATATAATAATGCAAAAAAGTATAATGCTTTAGTTTTTTTTCCCCCTTCTAGCAATAAAGAAAAAGATGTTTTTCATCTCTTCTTGTACTTTTTAATGCAAATAACCATCACTGTCAATACACTGGAGTAATATAAAAACAATCCTCTTTCTCTCATACACATGTACACACAAACATACCCCTGAGCATATCAGTGGAAGGTGCAGGCATTTCTTACATAGGGCGTGGACACTGTGGCCTTGATCTATGAGTTAGGCTACTTTATGCCTAAAGAAGGCTGGTGTTAAATATGGGCCTGTGCTGGAGCTTGGGAAGGTGGTCTGAAGGAAGGAATCACAGAAGAGAATTAGTATTACTCTGAATAGAATTGTACTGTGTCTCCTAGCTCTGCATATTTTAGCTATGTGATCTTGGGAAAGTTATTTGAACCCTCTGAAGCACAGTGTCCTATTTTGTAATGTGAGTATAAATATAGTATCCATGTTATAGATTGTTGTTAGCAATAAATAAAAGTATTTATATGCTCTGTAAACTCTTGAAAAACTAACCTATTTATTCTATTTCGGAAGGTGGGGGTGTGGATTATTTCTTATTAAATGAAAGCAAGGCTATATTCAAATGAACAAAAGTAAGGAAAGTAAATGTAAACATTTATAAGGATTACAGGAGAGATTTTTGAATTCTAGAATAACAGATGTTTAGAGAATAGAAATTACTAAGTAAAGATCAAGCCATGAACAAATCAGGTCCTTTTATCTTCCTGAAGAAAAATAGAAATAATTCTTTGGTAAGTTTTTTTGTATATATATGAAAATATTTACAGAGAAGTCAGGAAAAATAACTTATCCATGAGGCTGAAGCAGATTTATAGCAAATAGTGAAGACAGGCTTGTTCTCTGTTCCTGCAAAGAAGTTTACAAAAACCAAAATGGTCCCCTAGTGCAATGATACCTACTTAACACTATTCTTTTTTTTGCAGATGTCTTAATTTGGAAGAATTTTTTTAAAAATTGTTTTTCTCAATCATCATTGTGTGGGCAGATACTAAAAGCATCTGAAACATCTGATGTCAGCTAACATTAAAAGAATCAATAACCACAGTCATAAAAAGCCACTAGTAAGTGAAGGCAGGAGCCAGTGCAGTGAGGGGACCCCATCTCTAAGATGCTTCATCTCTAAGGTGGCCTGGTTGGTGGTTGTCATGGAGGTGAAGGACCTGGGCCAGTGAGTACTCCTGCTCTCTATTCACTCCCATTCACTCATGCATTAGCAACTGCAAGACTCCCAGCTTGGTGAACAAGACAGTAGTTCCTAATTAATGAGCTTCAAGTCACAGAGGGAAGCCTGGTCACTCATGTACTATACACGTGCACATAGAACGGGGGCACAGCTTGCTTAAGGCAGTTTGAAAAGTGGGAGATTCCACCACAGCATACATGGTCTGTGGCCATGACACGATGAAGATCCCTCTCCACCATGTTTCTCAGTGTGGGGATCTTTAAAAATACCACATTCTTGTATTTTTACTTCTCTTTAACATTATTGTATTATACTTCAGGGCATTGATGCATGTCTATTTATGTTTCTCAAAAACTGATTAAGAAGCCATTTTGATAAATTCAAATGTCGCAAAATTAAAACTATTTTCTTTCATATAAAATTATTTTTCATATGGAAGATATAGATATAGGCAGAAAAAAATCAGTCTCTTAGAACTGGGGTCCCAGAGTACCTTAAAATAGTAGGAAAAAATATAAGAAATTGGTAGAAATGTAAATTTTACATTTATTTTTGGATATATAAATATCTGCTACCTGAATTTGCTTCCACTGCCTTTAGAAGTGGATTATATTAATTTACTATATAATGTATGACTTTTTTTTAGAAGTCTAAAGTTTATACATATAAAATCTGTATTCTTTCTATATTATAAATTCTATTTTCCTAAAAATGATTACTATTTTTGCCTTTTCCCGCAACACAGATAGGCAGTTAGGGAACACAGACAAGAAGTGATAGTATGTTCCTTTATAAAACCTTCATTTATTTGAATCATTTAATACACACCAGAAGCACCCATTATAAAGACTATTTGTGTACTTTATAAATAAAGAAAAAATGCAGATAAATTGAAGAAACAGAATAATTAGAAAGTTACAGCCGTTACTAGATTTCAGGACTGTCTTATTAGTTGTTTTGAGAATACTTTTTAATATATTTCAAAGTGTGCGATATTAAATGTTTTTATATTTCACTGAAAGGGATTTGCTTCAGGTGAATGCTTATAGATGCAACTGGAGTAGTCAACATTCTGTAGTAGTACACAATTGTTATAACAGTCATTTCTGACCACCATTTTACTGATACGGACAAGGTGAGAACACTGTTCACTGAAATAAAGTGCAAACCCTTGGACTTTCACCCCAAATTTACTAGTTCTTGCTTTTGTTTACTAAATTAGTGGAGATGGAAAACCAAATGGGAGCACATCTCAGAGGGAAGTCAGGCAGGAGGTGGCCCAGGCTCCTGACTGTCACCCAACTTCTGGGCCACAGGTACAGCAAGGACAAATGAATTGCATGCATCTTCATTTTTGTGTTCTGCCCTCTCTCTTTCCTTTATAATATTTCTTGGTTTTTTTGTTTGTTGGTGGTTTTATAAGTCTTTATAAGTTATTATGCTGAGAGAAGTTGATGCCTGCCAGAGGAAGGACTCCGGAGGGTTTACATGTTAATATTTGCTAACATTTACTGAATTGCTAGGTGTCAGGTACTTCGCTGAACTCATTATCTGTAAAGGCACGTGTTCTTTTCTCTTCTGTTTAAAGCCTTGGACAAAGAAAGAAGTTTTGTCAAAATAGAAAGAGATTCAAAATTAGAAGCATTAGCTAATGAGTGGGGGAAATATAATTCATTTAAAATGTTTTATAAGCTAGAAAGAGTGGTTGAAACAAAGTTGAAATTCAACAGAAAAAATGTAAAATCTTACATTTAGTTCAAACAATCAATTTGTTGTGTGGGGAATGGTGAATGTCTGATCTGGTAGTCTATGTAAAAAATACTTAGGGTTTTAATTCAAGTTAATGTAACCCAAGAGTGTGGATCTGCTGTTAAACACCTAGCTCAGTTTTATACTGTTAGTTGAAATATAGTGTTCACATCAAGGGAATTATTAGTCTAACCTCATTTGCTGCCAGTCACATAGAAAGTGCTCTGTTGAGTTCTGGGCACCCCATTTTAAGGGAGAAATTGACAGCAAACTGAAACATGTTCAAAGGAGGGACGGTGAAGGTTTTGGAAACCATATCACATATGGAATAACTGGAGGAATGTGTTCATTTAGCCTGAGAAAATGACAAGTTGTGTTAACAATTTCAAAGGCTGTTCTGTAGAAGAGGGGTTAGGTTTTTCTGCAGAGTAATGGAAGTAAAATGAATGGGGGCAGTCACAGGGGGGTAAATTTAGGCTTCCAGAACAGAATGCTTTTCTAACAATTAAGGTTATTCATGAATAGGCTGACTCAATAGTGGCGAGTGGCTGGCCACTGGGAGTGTCCGTCAGGGTGTGCGCCCGCCTGTCAGAACAGTAGCAGCAGAGGAGTCAGGACCCCCAGGTGGTCCTTGTGAGCCTGAGGTGGAATTTATGATAATACTCTTGTTTACTTACTGTAAGAAGCATAGTCAGGGTCTAGGGCAAAATTTCGCTCTTTTAAATTTGAACTGAGGCCCATCTTCACGTCCACGATAACCCATTCTGGATTTTTTTATACATTTGGAGAGAATGGTTCCCTAAAGTTGAAGCTTCCCCCAACACATACAGGCAGACATGCACACACACACACACACACACACACACACACACACACACACACACACACTGCCACTCTACATCTTTTCTCCTTTTACCATCTTTTAATTGGAAAAAAAGGAGTCAAGGTAGGTAGCTGAGTAACAGTAAGTTATATTTGAATCAAGGTCACGGTCAGCAACTGTAGCAGAAATATTTCCTAAAGTTTATTTCTGATTCTAACTGCAATAGTTCCTGATCTAGTTCGGCACACATCAGCCAAGCTTGTACCTTCTACCTTGTACCTTGTGTGGGAATAGGTATACTGGAGACAGAGTAAGAGGTAAACTCTAACAATGTTTGCCTTGATGACAAAAATCGTGTTGCAGAGGTGTGCGTATTTTCTTGGGGACTGTAGAGTAGAAACTTTGTACAAAGAACTTTGTAAATTACTATTGTCAGCATCCACCTTGATACAGTTTTCTAAAGCTTTTTCTGTATGTGTATTAGTGACTATTGTATTCTTTAGTATAAATCCTTCATCCATGCTGATATCTAAAGATAGGTCATATATTTATGAATTGAGAAATGGTGAGGAGACTTTCTTCCTTCCTTCTGTTCCTCCTCCCCTGTACCTTCTTCTCATATCTTCTTTTCTGCTTCTAACAAAGGGGCACAATTTGTTTCTGTTGAACCCCCCTCTCCCCGCCATCCAGTCTTCAGTCTGGAGGCTGAGGATGTTTTCTGGTTTAGGTCTGGCATTTCAGCTCTTTCCTGTACGTTGATGTTTGCTGACTCCACAGCTTTGCCATGCATTTTTTTGGTAAAGGAAGCAGGACAGCATAAACTATGGAGAAATTATTAATACAATTTCAAGAAGTCAACTCAGCATGTATTGGATAATGCAGTTTGGAACGTATTTCCTATTGTTGCACGGTTGCAGCCTGGCAGCCGGGGCCCGGTTGGCTCAGCCCAGCGTGCCCTGTGCGGTTTGGGGCCTTTAACTGTGGGGCAGGTCATTAACCGGCTGGTGAAGCAGCAGCACATTGTTCTGTTATTTTCAAACCACAACAGCCTCCATGGAATCCAGGAGCCATAAAAACAGAGTTCTGATGCTGCCTGACAGAGGCATAATTCATGACTCTATAATTTAAAGGGATTTCAATGCAATTGTAAAACAAATATAAAATGAATTGCTTTTGGGGAACACTGGTACCCTATTTAATCAATTGATTCTACTAATTTAAAAATACAATCAGCCTGGTAGCTGTGTGTGTATGTGAAGATAAGTAAGATTAAATCTGATGCGAGTAGTTTCAAGTACATAACATTGCTTTTGGACGAAAAAAAAAAAAAAAAAGAATAGGAAAGAAAATCCCAGAACAATTTATGGCCTGTAGCCAGTAACAAAGTGTTTCTCCCTGTACCTTTTTATCATTTCCCCCCAAATGCTGATTATGCCCAACTTAAAAAAAAAAATTGGGTAACTTACTAGAAGGTTTAGATTTCAGTCTGGATTTTTTTAAAAAGCCTCAAATGAAAGGCTCTCTTTAATCAGATAATTGACCAGCCAGTAATTTTAGCCCATCGGTGACACACCAGTTGGCAGGTACAGAGGTCCTCAGCTCTGAGCCTTTGCCTCTGTTCCCCCTTGCCTGTCCCCTGGGACTGTCATTGAGCTTCTCTCCCTCACTGCTGGTCCCCAGAGACTGCCACCAAACATTCTGAAGTCCAGAAAAAGAGAGTCAGCTGTCAAGAGTGACCATGCCGATGGCACAAAAGGACTATCCTTCCATCACCCCACCTGGGAGGAAAAATAGGACTCTTCTCCCACCAGCACAGCTGTCTCAGATCCAGAGCCTTCACGTTTCAAATTGATCCCTGATTTCCCACATCTTGGCTCTGAAGTTGTTTAGGAGGTTTTGGTGGGGCTTTTAACACAAGCCCATTAACTCTTTTATTTTAACTCCCCATCCTGAGTAATGGCAGCTTGCAAATGCCCTCTGATGTTACGTCACAAAAAGCTCAGAAAATGATCCCTTACCCCTATTGTCTGCCTGTTTTCTTTTATTCCTTCTCTACTCATCACGTTCACTGGCAGCCATGAATGAAATGTAACATGCTAAATGACTGACATTCATTAAAGCTCTTCGACAAACCTTGGGCCGTGTTTTGAAAGGCCCCTGGAAGAAAAAGGATTGTGTGCTCTTTGAATCTTGGTCTGCTGAACGGCTGCCAAGTGAGGGCTGCTCCATTCAAAGGGCTGAGTGAATAAATGAGAATAACATCCTTGGGGACCTGTAGGATCAGTTTACTCTGAAAATGCTCAGCTTCACAAAGGGTCAGAGTCACAAGGTAAATGAAAATGGCTAGGAGGGGACTTTGATGGCCGAAACCCTGTAACAGTAGAGGACTTGAAAGAAAACTTTATTTAAAAAAATAAAAGAGAGGAAAAAGAGAAAAGCAGGGGTGGGGGAACCTCAGAATGGCACAGTCACTTGATAAGAACAAAACACTTGACAGCGACATCGATGAATATTCGTTTGTAAATTATACACAGGCAGTATATAAATAAATGTGTGCTTTTGAAAATATATAAACTATCCACATCTGTAAACATCATGAATTAATTTTATTTTACACATGGATAAAAACTGGGTCAAGCCTGTTAGCTCATTTTCCTGGTGGGCTATAAGGTAACTACTCCAATTTTCGTCTTAGTAGAAAGTGATAAAATCTAGAGAGCCATCAAACATGCCATTTTTGGAGATCACTCCTTGGTTTTTTTTTCCCACACTCTGTTTCTCAGTTAGAATGATTTCTATTTGGCCACTTGAATGGAGGTGCATTGGAAGCAGCTTCTGAGCAAGAAAGTCAGAAAAGCCACAGGAACTTTAGACACATTTCCACAAAGACCCTGCATGGTTCCTGCTACAGGGTCACTCTCAGGAAGGCCTTCAGACCCGACTCTTTCAGATCATTTTAGGTATGTAGACAGTGGTGGCTTAAAGAAATTCTAAAAATTAGTTAGTTCAGATGATCTCCAGTAAAGATGTAAATGAAGTTCAGGTCTCCCCACCTTTTTTTTTTTTATTCAGCAAATGATGATTATGGCAGAGGTAGCAGCTGAGGTGGATGAAGGACACTTGTGACAAATGGCCACTTTGCCCCTGAAGGTATGATTTCCAGTACAAGTGAAATGCAATACAAACTCAAGCCCGTATGGTGTGGTGGGTTGAATGTGACCCTCCCCTCCACAGATATGTTCACCCAGAATGTGTGATTGTGAGCTTATTTGGAAAAAGGGTCTTTGCAGATGTAATTAAGTTAAGGAATTTGAGATGAGCTCATTGTGGATTAGGGTGGGCTCTAAATCCAATGACAAGAGTCCTTAGAAGAAAGAGGAGAAGACAGAAGGGCAAAGGAAAGGAGAAAATGGAGACAGGATGGGAGCAATGTGTGTCTACAAGGCATGGAATGCCAAGGGTTCCAGCAGCCGTGAGAAGCTAGGAGAGAGAGGCGTGGATCCAGCTCTCTCGAGCCTCAGAAGGAACCACCCCCTTGCACCTCAATTTTGGACTTCTGATTTCCAGAACTGTCAGAGACTAAAGTTCTGTGTTTTAAGCAATCAAATTTCTGGTAGGTTATTAGGGCAGCTCCAGGAAACTCATGGTGATGGCAGTGGCTGGGTGCCCTTGCAATTGCAGGGTCATCCAGGCTGGGCTTGCTGCTCTCCAGTAAGAGAGAAATCAGTCCCTCCTGAGGCAGCCTGTTGAATTACTGGGTCACACTGGCCATGGAGGTGCACTCTGCCAGGGGTCTTTTTGGTTATCTTTTTCACTGGAGAATGTCTCTTCGTTTTCAATAACCGAATGGGCGTATCTCCTCAGTGCAACATTATTGTACAGGAAAAAAATTGGTTCCCCCAAACTCATTAATGTATGGGAAAGGCTCATGTTATATTCTTAATACAATCGGTATCAGAATCACGTGTAAAGCTGCTGGTGTTAAGGAAGGCCACCTTACTCCACACAAAGCAACTGTGTGTTAACTGCAATATTGACTTTTCAATAATTAGGAATTGACATTTTAAATATTTTGTTTTCTAACTTACTAGTGTGTTATTTATCTATAGGAGTCTTATTGTGTTTTAATAATTTGGTTGGTGGTTTGGGGTTAATATGTAGCACATTTTAATTTTTTACATTCAAAATAATGGGAAATTGGCCTTTGGTTACTGTTTTCTTGCAGAATGTGTGATTCTCAAGAATGAATTATGGAAGCTGTGCAGGAGAGATCTGTACTTCCATTTATTGGTATATGTATGTATTTTAAAGGAGCATGACTGTACCCTTAGAGAAAATCTTTTGTTAAAAATGTGACTTAGTATCTTTCCCTAATTATCTGAATTAGAAACTTTAGGGAGTGGCCGATTTAATTTAGATTTAGGACCCATTACTGTTTTCAAATTATAGCAAATTCTTCAGTTTTCATATATGGTACTGGCTAAAAGAAACTTTTGAATAAAGGTAATGTCTTTGGGCCGAGCCCGTGGCGCACTCGGGAGAGTGCGGTGCTGGGAGCGCGGCGACGCTCCCGCCGCGGGTTCGGATCCTATATAGGAATGGCCGGTGCACTCACTGGCTGAGTGCCGGTCACGAAAAAAGACAAAAAAAAAAAAAAAAAAAAAAAAAAAGGTAATGTCTTTACAATAGACTTTTTAGGATATCAAAATGTTAAAAGAGCACGTTTATTAAGTTGAATTTTGGAGATTTAGATTGATAACACAAAATGTTTTCAATTCAACTATTATTAAAATTTCAAGGAACACATTTGAGGAAGAGTTTCAAGTATGTCCAGTTATTAACAAAATAAATTATTTAGGTATAAGTGGCCTGAAAAAGTTAATCTCTTTTTCTAGGTGCTTCAATAATTTCCAAGGACAAAGATACAGGAAAAAGTGGCTGAAAATATAAATTTATAGAGCAGAGTTATAACCAATAGTTAATATGTAAATATGCATTTGACTTCTTAAAATATGTATGTGGAAGGAATCCTAGTTAAAAAAAAAAAAAAAGAAAAACAAGTTATCTGGAGTGGATTTATCACAATTATGTGTTCTAAAAATCCTATCTTTTTTTTTAAATGCCAAAGAAGACTGACACATGGAATTCATTATATTCTAGCTAATGGTTTCAATCAAATTTATAACAGAGCTGAGTAGGCAGCAAGCATTTCTGGACCTGTGTCTCCAATCACAGGGTACCTAGGGACACAGGCACTCACACACAGAAGAAATTCAGTGTTCATACTACTGGTGGCAAATGTCTCTGCCACCCACATTATCTACTCCCAGAGATAAAATAAGTTTTGTTTGTTTGTTTTGCCTCCATTAAAGGCCAAAATATAAGGATTGGAAGGATAAATTTTATTGTGGGATAAATTATACTGTATTTGTTAGCTTAGCACTATGATAAGCTCATAGAGTTGGATGGAATGTAGAACACTATATTTCTTTTTTGTGGCATGGCATGAAATGTTTTTAAAACCTAGTAGTTCACACATGAAGGAAGTAAGAAAGATCCTTTTATTGATACTGGCAGTGAAAATTTGTGTTCATTCTTTCTTTCATGCATTCAAGTATGATTTAAAGTTTACATTTATTATTTAGATAGTTTTTGAATTCTACTTTCTATTTGGAGTGTTTTGTTAATTCTTCGTATACTATGTAATATATTTTTATAACGAACAAATGAACTATCTTTTTATTTCCTTTGGGTTGTGGGGATTGGTGAAAAGAAGAACTCAGTTGTGAGCGATTTATTTTGTTTATTATTTTCTTTTTGCAAAGGTGCTTTAAAAAGAATCAGAGTGGGAAACTTACTGTGAGGTATGGATTCTGTTGAAGTGTGATGGGGGAATTCTTTGTCTGTGGGTGCAGTTTTGGCCTTCAGGGGGCGTCCAAGTGCAGTGAGGCTAAATGAGCTGGCGTGCACTGCGGTGTTTTCATGCTACCTGAGTAACCCTAGTTCACAAAAATGCAGCAGAAGCCAAAGTAAGCACTCCTTCCCCATCTGTCACTGCGTGGAAGGGAGCTGAGGCAGCCATTTTTAATCAGCACTGAAGTCTCCCCCTGGGTGATGTTCGTGCCCTTCTGTAATATTTTATTCTAAGCCATTTCCCAGACAGCATTATTGATTCGTGTCATTACTCTCCCCCAAGCTCCGGGAGCTTGTGCAATGTGATACCAACTGCAGTTCTCTTCATGAACATAACCTCAGAACCGAAAAGTAAGGTGACTGCCTGCAACATTCGGAATGACCAGATGGTATATTATGCAGTGTATTGTAGGCATTTGAAACTTTTACAATCCGACATCAATTGATTATAATGCATTTGCTAAAATAGAAAATTAGGGGGAAAAAAAGATTTGGCATTTGTTTCTTATTTCTTCTTTTTACCTCTTAAAAAGTAGATTTATGCTCATAGCGAGAAGATACTGTACTTTAGGTACTTTGTGTGGGTGGTTTGGATGAGGAACTCCCCTCCCCTGGAACACTCGTTAAATATAATAATACATTTGATATTTATCTTGACTAGAGTTCTGAAATTCTTTCCTTTCCCTTCCCTCAGAGGAAAAGAAATACAGTAAAACTTGCTTTTTTCTCTTAATGGTAGATACTGAATTGTAAGAGGAGACCCTCGTTGTTGAATGGGTTAGTGAATGAGCAAATAAATGAATAAATGAATGAAAACCCAGTGATTTTCATTATCCCCCAGAGGTCTTCTTGCTCTCAGGAAATGGCTCATTGGTTAGTTTTCTCAAAGCCATTTCAGTTTGGAGGCCAGCAGCATCCTTAAAAAGTATGCATAGTTTTATTTGCATTTTAGACAAAGTATCACAAAGAGTAAACATCAACCCTCCACACATATCCCTGCATATGTATCTTTGGGTAAAGGTCTGGAAAATACCACTTAGAGATACGCAATTTTAGGACTAAATGATTGTTTTGTCTTGGGCCCAGTGGAGTAATGAAAGTTAAAATGCCCACTTTCTCCCTCCTCGTCTTCCTCCTATACCAATGTTATTCTAATAATTGTAGTACTAAACATGCATCTCTAGAAGTATACATTTCAGAAATCTTTTCGTCTAGTTAAGTTGAAGTTGACTATTGGAATTCATCTTTGCACAGTAATCATTATCAGTCCAGAATTCTGCTTGCCACTTTATAAAACATAAAGTTATTATGGTAATAATTTGCCTGAATACAATGACATAATAAATCAAGATTATAATAATTATACTATTACCAGTTATTGAACATCTTCTGTGGTTTGGGTACTCTATAAGGCAATTTATTTACGTTGGCATCCAACCCTCATAATAACTCTAAGAAGTATTACACTCAGTTTGCATATGCTTAAACTGAAGTTCAGAGAGATTAAGTAATTGTTACTGTTTTAATTAAGGCCACTTGAGTTACTTCAATGGAAGAATTTTCTAAAGAATAATCATATGATAATTTCAAGAAAAGATTAATGTAAGACATTTGCCTTAATAGATATGAAACTATATTTTAAAGATGTAATCATTAAAAGCGAATTACTGGCACAAGAATGGACAGATTGATAGGACTGAAAAGAAAATCCAGCAGTAAACCCAGGTACAGCCAGTAACTAATTTTACTGAAATTTCCATAATGCCAGATGCTGGACTGAGTGTTCTGTATACTTTTTATCACTTAATCCTCACATGGTCCTATGAGGCATTATTATCTCCACATTTTAGACAAAGAAACTGAGGCTTAGACAGATAGGTTTAGAAACTTGCCCTAAGTTACACAGTTAGTTAGTATGAACATAAGTCTTTCTAATTCTAGTGTCAAACTGCTTTACCACTATGCTACACAGTCTCACCAATCTGTCATGGAATTTAGTACATGATAAAGGTAGCGTTTTAAATCAGCCAGTGGAAAAACAATACATTATTCAATAAACGGTGCTGGGCTAACTCTATAAATTATTGGAAAAATTAAATTGAATATTTAGTTCAATCATACCAAGATAAATTCCAGATGGATCAAACATATAAATATAAAAAGTGAATCCATAAACATCCTAAAAGAAAATTAGGATGGATATTTTTATATTCAAGGGAAGGCCACTCTAAGTATGACAAGACCAGGAATCATAGTAAGTTTGACTATGAAGTGTTCTAAGCATTTGACTGCAAAGGATATTTTAAACAATTTCAAAGACAAATAACATACTAGGAAGATATTCACAACATGTATGCTAGAGAAAGTATTAACAATCTTAATATATAAAGAACTCTTTAAGCCAATAAGAAAATAATCAATACTCCAATAGCAAAGTGGTTAAAGTTTGTGAATGAGTACTTCACAAGAGGAGAAACACAAATGGTCAAAAACATTATAAATAATCAAAGACAAGTAAATTAAAACAGGAACTAGATAGTATTTTTCACCTATCTGATTGGAAAAGATCAATGCTTTGTGTTAGCAATGGTTTGGGAAAGTGAATAGTTCATAATGTAAATTGCTAATACAATCATTGAATCAAAAATAAAAAGCATGAATATCATTTGTCCTAATAATTCCACTTCAAAAATTTGTTAAGAAAATAGACAAATAAAAGTATATGTACAAGATATGTAGAATGCTTAAGAAGACTTATTGCAGCATTATTTATGATAGAGTAAAACTGGAAAAAATGTAAATGTCTATCATGAAGGCATTTCTGTTAGACAGTATAGTATATGGATACCATAGAATACTATGAATCATTATAAATAATGCTACAGAGCTATAGTTTTGGGCATGGAAATGTGTTCATGACATTGAATTCAAAAAAATGCAAGCTCCCTGCTGTGAAAAATCATATGTGAATACCAAAGTAAGTCTAAAGAAAAGTCTAGATGGCTAGTGAACAAAACATTATTAGTATTACAGTGATTTTAAATTTTTTAAAAATATTTATTTTATTAAATTTTTTGTTTGTTTTATGATATACTATGTTTATTACCAGAAAAGCAGCAAAGCTATTTTCCTTTTGGGAGGGGATACATGGGCTGGAACTGACAAGTAGAAATGGAGAGGAGATGATTCTGAGACAGTACTTCTTGGGATTCCTGCGGGCTTCACAGTCTTGGAGCATCTCAGCTCCTGCTGGGCAACCACTCTGTTCTCTTTTTCACTGCTAATATGTTCTGCTCTGCTATTGTTTTGTCTTTCACATGGCTTTGCCTAGGCATGACTTATACTGTCATGGTGACATTTCAGCAGGTATGTTAACTCGTTCATGGCCTTACTGCTTTCTGTGTATTCTTCTAAATTAAAACCACTGAGAAAAGAAAACTGAATGACCAAGCCATATTTTTTTTCTCCCCCTTTCAGTCTAGGCCATGTCAAATGTCATTGGCAGGTATATGACTTTGTTATCCTTGGCTTAGGTGGTTACTCCAAAATTACCTTGGGCTGATTAGCATATCATGATACCCAGGCCACCCAGCCCAGACCCTTAAGCAAGCACTAGGAGCAAGCTCTCATAAGGGCTTCCTAATAGACAAGCAGGGACAATCAACTTGCTATACACTTGGCAATTAAAACTATCATATTGCAACTATACCACTTATTTCCTATGACTATTGATTTAACAATTTTAAGAGCTGGTGGGGAAAGAGATCAGAATTTTCTCCACGTAACTGTGCAACATTGGAAATCTGGAAAGAAGAGGCAACAAAACCATATTCAATAGGAAAACCTATTTTGCTCAGGTTAGGAAAAGTTAAGTATTGAAATAACCAAATATCAATAGCAAATTTGACCTCCAGCTACATAATACCCAGACTACTAAGCACTGTGCTGTACATTTTTAAAAGCCATTCAGAAATTCTTCACAGCATATGTAATATAAATTTTGCTTCAAGAAATGTAACATTTAAATCTTTACAAAATTAAAGATAGAAAAATAATAGTTAAAATAACAATTAAAATAGTTTAGTCTAAGTCTCTTTAATAAAAATTTATAGCTATATTAATTTGTCTATGTTGTACCAATTTAAATGTTTGGATTTGTTTTGAATTCTAAATGGCAATGATCTGCTCTGACCAATTATTGTGATTTACCAAGTGATTCCAAATATCTTATTACAAGTCACAAATCTTACTGATTCATAAACCGAGATAAGAAATTTAAGCAAAGATTTTGCCTCAATTCATATATTTAATTATTTGCTTGAACAAAGCAAAATCAAATCTTGCATATTCATCCAGGGGGGCTAATTTGCATGACCAGTGTCAATAATGCTGTGAAAATTCTCTAAGCAAATATAGTAAATGTAGAAACAACCTTATAAAGGCCAGTGTTTCAGACCAAGCCTGAGAATTAGATTTCACGACATTATTCCTTTTAAATTATATTTGTGAGAAGTTTTAATGCAAGCGAACGTAATACTATTTTGTCATTTCATTATTCAAAACCATGATTAAAATTCCCAATGTGCCTTGGAGTATGCTACCACTATGGATAGAGATTAAAAAATACAACCCTTAATTTGAAGGAATTTAACATTTAGTAGAGGAGACAGACAAGCAAATAGATTATAGAATGTGCTGTTCTAGAAAAGGACTCATGGTGTTACAGGAGACCTGTTCATTAATCCTTTTCTCATTTTTGTTGGGAGTCATACATATATTATTAATGTTCTCATGAACATTCAAATGTTTCAATATCCTGGTTTTGACTATCTTCTCAGGGTAGAGCCATAGCATGTGTTTTGGAGTTAATACATAGTCCACACATACAGGCACAAGCCCTTAGGCATAATTTCTACTGATATGAAACATGACTTTAAATTCTTGCCAAACAATACTTCTGTAGTGTTTCTTGCTTGATGAGAACTGTTGTATTGAGTTCTGACAGCAATAAAGGTGTTTCATCAATCCATCTCATGAAGTAGTGGTACCCATCTAATGCAACCAACCAAACACTTTATAAAGTTTAATATTCTCATTTCATTTCCAAACCCTCACTAAATGCATGGAGTATTTTTTTTTTAACACACACATTGTTGATTTTCTATGTAGGGTAAAATGTATGTGCCTTATTCAAGTAATTGGTATTCAATCTTCTACACTCATCTTGTTTAAAATTCCTTCTTTTTCCTACTTTCTAATATCAACTTACAAGTTATTTGGTAGTGCTCTGGGTTGTCTTGTTTTGTAGATAAAATCACTTAATACAAAAAGAAAAAAAAAAAAGAAAGGAAAAAAGTGAATTGATATATGAGCTAAACATTTCCTTGATGGGCAATGAAAAAGACCTAAAGAATTTGCTTGATGATCCGTTTCATTTCCTAGTTATACAACTTAGAAAAAGATAACCTCCCAAAGAAAAAGTGCTCTTCTAACCTAATTGTGGGATTTCAATTTCAATTAAAATTGCACTTTTCTCCACAGAGTCTGAAATTGAGAATGAGACTGGAATCTGTCTTTTTTAGCTAAGGCTGCGAGCCAGCAAACTCACCCTGAAAGATAGAAAAATGGGTAGAATAAAAATCCTCAATCTTCAGAAAATGTGTTACTACACTTTAAGGCAAATATTGTGTAGGAGAGGGAAGATACATGGTGTCTTTCAAATATGTAAAAACATAATTTGTGGCCACTTGCTTTAACCCAGCTAATAGAAATATAGTTAGCTGGAAATATATACTGTACTATGTACAGTGTGTGTGTGTGTATATATATATATATATATGCACACAAAGCACACATATATACACTCTATGGAATATGAATAGGTTTCTTGCAGAGAACAAAATACTGAAAGAATGTGAATTGAGAATTAAAGGCTTAATGGTCATCATTAATATCCATTTTTTTACTTGTGTGGTAGTTAAAATGCTCCTGCTTTGAATGTAAATTTTTTCTTTCTTCTTTGTCTCTCAAAACGCCTTTCAGTTTGATGAGAGAGTGGATGCATAGTTTCAATTGTGCCTTATATTTGCCCCTATTTTGACTGTAAGCCTGGAACGATACCCATCTACCCAGATGGAGGTTGGTATCTGGTTAAAATGGTCTCATTACTGATTCTTCCTTTCGAATTGAACTCCTATTTGCTGATTAGTGTTGGAGTAGTCTCTATTATCCTCAGGGTAGATTATTCTTAAGTATTCTGATTGGAAACCTACTAAGGTAGCATAAAAATATCTTTGACCTACATGTTCCTCTGAAACCTTTGCAATTGAATTAAGAAAAAGATATAATGAAAATGTAATAACAAAAAATCAAATCAGTAAAGAAGTTTTCTACAGGGAGTTGAAATATTTTTACTAAAGCCCTGGGGAGGGTCCTTGTCTGTCGCCCTCAAATCCAGGGGTGTGCTCCTGATTTTGATACTTGCAGGCTACATTTGCCACATGCTGGTGTCAGCTGGTTTCTGGCTGGGCTTGCCCAATAGGTGGCTATGGTGTGAGACTGGAAGGCAGGAGAAGAGAAAAGCCAGGGTAGTTTTTAGCCCATTTCTATGCCTCTGTTGGCATCTTCAACAATTACTCCTCCTTCACGGGTCCAGATCCCATTAGATTTGCCTGCTATTGTTCCAGCTG
Source organism: Cynocephalus volans (assembly GCF_027409185.1). Lineage (NCBI taxonomy): Eukaryota > Metazoa > Chordata > Mammalia > Dermoptera > Cynocephalidae > Cynocephalus > Cynocephalus volans. Next base: position 133,714,060 of record NC_084464.1, read on the forward strand.
CTTCTGAGTAATCCTGTGCCCTGGCTTCTAAGATAGCATCTTCTCTTTTCATCTGTACAGCCAATGACTTCCTTTTGTTACTGATCTCAGGATTTCCTCACTATCATCAATTTGGTTTCTCAGGTTATTTATCACTTGTGTAACAAATTCCCTGCATTAAAATCACTTGAAGTAATTTCTTTCTTTCTGGTTAGAACTTTACTGACCTAACTTCTTTTTATAAGTTATTGTTGAATAAACTTTCCCAGGGTTACATATTTCAGGGGGAAAAAATGTCTAGGTTGTACCAACCATACTGGCTGAATATTGCAAAAGTTAAAAAATAAATACTTTTTCCTACATGATAACTAAACAGCCAGTTTAATAGATTTATTTTTCTTTCCTAATTGAGTAATTTTTTGAATTCGTGTCAGTGAAATTTTATCCTCCAGTTGCTGTCTCACCTCTCTTAGTTACTAAGAGAAAGTCTACCCAAAACACAAAATTTGGAATTGCATGCCCACTTGGCTGTCTACAACTTCCTGGGGACATTTTGGCCTCCATCATACCATTGGACATATTGCATATAAAAATGGATAGTGTTGGCTGTCTGAGAAATTTGAAATGGTCATATTTACTGTGAGTTTAATTAAGAAAAGGGGGGAGAGGAGAGAAGAGAGGAAAAGATAGGAAAGGAAGAGAAAAGAAAAAAAGCCACCTTGAAGCACATAGGTACCGTGAAGCCTGGTGCTGTCATGACTGGCGACCTTGGAAAATCACTCAGCCACGCTGAGCCTCACCTGAACACAGCAGGATTTGCGTGTGTTCTGATGCAGCCCCATGAATAATACAACACTAAAATCATCCACTTTAAATATTAAGGACTATTTATTATCTCAAACAACAGAAATCCCAAGGTGGAGCTGCTCCAAGTTGTCCAGGTTTGGTAACGCAGGTGCTCGGTGGCATTGCTAAAGTGCAAGTGCTTCCCATGTTTCTCTCTGCCATCCTGAACTCTCCTGCAGTCACAGAATTCGAGGCAGGACATGTAACTGAGACAAAATGCAGCAGAAGAGGCCATCTCTTCTTCCACTCTCTTTTTACGAATGTAAGACCCTTTCCCAGAAGTAACCCAGGTGACTTTTGAAGTTGGAATGAATCACTCTGAAATTTGGTCATCTTTTAGAAGGAATTTTAATTGGTGTATTTGGTTACAAATCTTAGGAAATAAGAATAGTATAAAAGTTTCTAATCAAAATCAGAGTGCTTAGAAAGCATACCAAGGAAAACATATCTTTCTTATTTTTAAATATATTTGAGGGTTGACACATAGAGAATGGCTTGGAATTTTTTCCCCTGTAAAAAACAGTAATAATTACTAAAGTTTATTTAGTGCTTACTATATGCTAGGCACTGGGGTAAGCACTTTAGTCTCAGTGCTCCTTTCAACTGCTCAATGAGATGGGTACTATTAATATTACCCTAATTTACAGATAAGAAATTTTAGGTACAGAGAGGTTAAATAATCTCTCACTGTTCCTTTGCTGGGAAATTTGGCAGAGAGCCTAAATTTGAACTCACGAGGTTTAACAGCAGAATCCCTGCTTCCCATAGCCACAGGGATGCTAACACACTTTTAATGCAGAACTCACTCAAACGAAAATCTCAGGGTATTATGGATTTTACAGCAACTCTTTGCAGCTGCCTTGAAACATCATGCTTATTGAAGGTTTTCTTCAAAAATCTATTTGATTCTAGCATTTTAAAAAGTGAGTATATCCATGTCTAATGATTAGCAAAGTGGCTGTTAGAAACATGTTTCTTCAGTGACATCAGTGCTAGCTGTGATAAGTGGATTGTGGAAAATATTTTAGAGCTGCTCCCTGCCCTTGGATGAGCAGGGTTTAAGACTCTAGGCTGTGCCCTTTAATACAGTAGCCACAAGTCACACTGTGGTTAGTCAATTGCAATTGTAATTAACTAAAATTAAAATTAAGTTGATAATTCAGTCCCTTGGTCACATTAGCTATATTTAAAGGGCTCAATAGCCATATGTGTCTAGAGGTTACCATATTGGACAGTGCAGAATAGAAACTTCCATCATTGCAGAGAGTTCTGTTGGATAGAGCAGCTCCAGAGTCTGGCACCCTTAACCCTAGTTGGATCCCTAAATGACCCCTAGTCCTGACCCTCACGGCTATTAGGCAAATCCTCTGCTCTAGAGAGCTTTCTGTGCAAAGCATTTTCTGAGCCTCAGTTAGGGCAGAGATCTGGCAGCCCACTGAGCTTCCAGATCTGCTTATAGGGCTGTTTTCTGCTGCCTGTTAATAAGTGGCTATTTGTGTAGCTGGGGGAAGAAAAGTGAGTGCATATATATTTTTAAAATTCCCTAGTTTAGCATCCACTCAAGTTGTTCATTAGTTTAGTACTTCTCCAACTTTAATGTGCTTAAGAATACCTGGGGATCCTGTCACATGTAGATTCTGATTCAGGAGGAATGGGGTGGTGGCTAACAATCTCCCAGGTGATGCCAATGCTGCTGGTCTGAGGACCGTCATCAGTATAGAAGAATATCAGATGGCCATGCACATGGTGGCGGTGAGCCTGCTGCTGCTGGTGTCAGTGTCTACGGAGACACTTTTAAGTCACTGCGAGAGCCCATTGTTCAGTTTTCAGAAATCGTGGGAACTGGTTGTTAAGCGCAGTCATTATTAACAAATTACATAAACTTACGATGAAACAAATTGTTTTAAAAACGAAGGCAATAAATATTCGAAACTCATCCCTTACTAATTGTTTTACTACATTTCTCAATTACTAATGCTCTTGATGTTTACTATGTCTAGTGTGGAAGTCCTATGTAATGGTGTCTACCGCTCAGCTCTTCCCAACTCTGCATTCAGTGGTGTTGTACTGGGAATTGTGGTGGGAATATTTACACCGTGAAAACCGAAAAAAAAAAAAAAACACTAGAAATCACAACTTCTTCCCGACAGAGAGCCTGTTGTTAAAACATTTACCAGCATACCACTCTGGTGAACCTTTGTTGCATTTATGTTTCATGTTTACTGATTTAAAAAAAAACAAACATCTGGGTGTCATTCCAAAATACAGAAGTAGTTTACATGGTGCTATCTTTGCCCAAGTGTACAGACTTAGTGAGAGTGTGAGGGAGGGTCTTTTAGTTTCAATTCGAAGTTAGCCAAGCTATAGTTCCTGCGTGTCATAAGAGCATTCTTATTTTAGGAAGGGATAGGCTTGCAGCTCATTCTGTATGTGCTTTTCAGGCTAGTTACTCACAGGAGAAAGGAAGAGAGAGATGTTAGATGTGTACAGTCTATTCTCTCACGTAAGTTGCTGTGCGTATGAAATGTCAACTTGCCCTATTATTTGGACTCGACCATCCCCTCATTAAAGTCATTTGTTCTGCATGGTCTGGGCACTGTTTCATATTTTAACTTCGGCAGCTGAGGGCTATTACTGGGCCCCACAACATCTGTTTCAACAACAGTGGGTCCCTGGTCAGAAAAACTAATTAAAAAAGAAGTCCAAAACAAAATGCCAGATCTTATATTGTATATATACAGTAAACATGGTTACCAGTGAAAGAAAAAACACTCTTTCATATGGTCAGAGTTATTTACAAAACTACGACAAGCGATGAAAGACTTGAGCCCTGTTTTGAGTCTGAGGCTGCGGCAGAGGAGGCTGACGAGCCAGCTTCCCTGGTGTGGATGCTTTGCAAGGGCTGCGCTAATTGGAGAGATCGTTCTCCACTATGATCAACAGTATGAATAACACAATGTAATGGGTCCCAAAACATTCATTCAACCCCTCTAGTTCATTCTTCCTTCACATTTTCACTCATCAAGATCTAAGTTCAAAGTGCTGCTGATTTCCTGGAAGGCTAAATAGTTTTTCCTAACCTGGCAGTGGCAAGAGCAGTGATGTTAGACTGAGCTGATGAAATGCAAGTAACAGACAAAACATAGAGAGATGTGGGACCAGGAACCTGCAAAAATTCCATCATTTTTTTTTTCTCAGTTTGCTTCCCAAGTAAGAGATGATGGGGAAAAAACTCAAAGTATCTCTTTCCTTCCTTTCACATCTACAGGAACATGCTTCCTACTCTTTTATTAGGAATAGAACCTCAGTGATGATTGGAAATGCTTTCTTTGTGTGTGTGTGCATGTGTGTGTGCGCGCACATGCCTGTTTTTAAGAAGCACAACTTTCTGCTAAGACTTTGAGTATTTAGAAGCAAACCAATTACTAATGTTAAATCTAGTGTTTTTAAAAAATCGATCAATAAACGTTCCTCTGTAAACATTTTCTTTCCTACAGGGGCTGAAGTGGGCTTCGGGCTTGCTGGCAATCATGATCAGTTTTATTTTAAGCCTCTTAGTGCCACAGAACAGCTGCACTAGTGTTGGGAACTCTGGGGAATCCAACCTACCTGGTTCCGTACTTTTCCACCCACCCAGATGAAATTTTTTAGTGTCTTAGTTGCTGACAACTACCCATTTCCAATAACAGGACAATTACCCATTTCCAAGGTTGACTACCTCTATTTCAGAAAGTTTGGAAACTGGTTATACACTAAGTTCACTTTGTGGTTGCTGCTCAACCTCATTTTGTGTTTAACAGCGTGAATGGGCAGAGCTCCAAGGCAGTCGTGCATGCAGACTGAGGGTGGAGGCTCTAGATAAACTGCATGATTTTGGGTTCCAGTTCTGACTCTTACCTGCTGTGTGACTTTGGAAAAAATGCTAATTTGTTTGTTGTTTTTGTACAATCGCATATGTAGAACTTCCTATATATCATGCACTATTTAAAAACTTTACTAATATTAACTCATTTAATTTTCACAACCTGGGGAGAGAAGTTTCCTTGCTCTCCATTTCTCAGATGAGGAAATAGGTACAAAAGGTAGTGGGGCATATGAATGAAGAGCGTGGGCTCTGGAGGGGCATTGCATGAGTCTGAATCCCAGATTTTTGCACTTCCTGGTTGTGTGGCATCTCAGGCAGCAAAGCAACAACTGATGTTACCTACCCCATTGCCACCATTCTATTCTTGGAGAGATTTTTTTTTTTTTTTTAATATCAGGAGAATAGGAATGACATAATATCAGAATAAATAAACCCTTAAATAGAATACATTTAGCTTTTTAAAAAGCACTACATTCCCCTTTTCTTATTTTGTGATGTTGCTGTAAAAGTTTTATTATGGTCTTGCACCAGTCTGGACTGGTATTTGGAAACAACTATATCACTAATGTGAGGGCACTTCAAAAAGTTTGTGAAAAAACATAATAGAAAGATAATACAAATCATTCCATGAATTTTTTGAAGTACACTTGTATATCTCTGGAGTATCTTTGTTACCGTGATTAAGACTATAATATGCAGAGAAATAAACAGTGCGTTTTTATCATTACAGTCATCCCTTGGTATCTGTGGGAGATTTGGTTCCAGGAACCCCCATGAATACCAGAATCCACAAATGCACAAGTCCCTGATAGAAGATGGTGTGGTATTTACATATAACCTACACGCATCCTCCCATATACTTTAAATCATTACTGAGTTACTTGTAATACCTAATACAATGTAAATGCTGTGTAAATAGTTATTACATTGTGTTGTTTTTTATCTGTATTGTTTTTATTGTTGTATTGCTATTTTTAAAATCGTTTTTCATTTTCCAAATATTTTTGATCCATGGTTGGCTTTATACATGGATACGGAACCTGCTTCATAAATGGCCAACTGTATTGGCCAGTCTCCTAAAAAAAGAAAAAAAGGAAAGGAAATATTATTCAGACAAAGAAATACAAATACATACATAGTCTTATTTGGCGAAATAGTAGTATATTGCATAACTTTCATAATATCTGTGGAAAATCCTAAATTTACTTATTCCAGAAAGCATGTATTCATACCATAAATTATATTTCCCTTAATTTCCACATACCGCACAGTATGTATTTGAGCAAACATTGCATATCTGGGATTGTGGTAGTTCTGCTCTATAGGTGTGTGCCAATCTGTAATGATCCATGGCTACATACACTGTAGTGCACTGTAATACCCCAGCCGTCAGCCAACCAGAAAGCCCTGGAGATTTTCTGGCCATCTGAAAACACTGCCAGTAGAGTAGGCTCTGCTTGGCTGTTTTCCTCTTTTCCCAGGAAATATGGCTAGTTTATTGCAGTCCTATCTTGAGGTGGCAGAAATGTGGTGATCTATCCTTTTTCTAATGGATCTTCCATAATGTTTTCCACAAAGGATTACTAAACACTCTTCATCAAATACTGGTAAGGCTGGTTTCTTTTCCCTCAGTCATCTTTCATAACCTAAAAATATGTCAGAATTGGATGGAGATTGTAGAGTTTTTGTTTTTCTTTCAGAAGTTGACCAGGGTGCAGAAATCATCACCCTGGCAAGCAATCCTAGCATTGGAACTCATTTTATAGGAGTTACATGTTAAATAAGTGGCATTTGAATTCAGTCTCATTTAGAAATTTGAAAAACAGAACATATTATTTGTCATTTTCATTCCTCTTTGTTTTTATTTTAGTTTTTTTTTGATTCATCACTTTTTAATTTCTTGGATTATAGATTTATTCACGGAGCACTTTTTACATATACATTTAAAGGAAATGTGTGGGTTGCTCTTAAGTTCCCACTGTGGACATTCAACTGACATTTAAAAAAAAATCCATTCATGCTTTGAGATTAATGGAAAAATCAGTGCTTTTAAAAACAATCTTATTTCCAAGATGTTTTCCTGCCAAAATCTGAATATAATTTAGTGTAGGTAACTCAGAGTTACGTGTAGAGGGAGTTTGGATGAATGGTTTATCAGACTTACACTCTTGTAGATCTAAAGCTTTGGTTTTGTGCGTTGTGGAAGCAGGTTGGCAAGTACATGGTCAGTTACCATTCTGTGCCTCTCCAGTGGAGTAATATAAGCCACAGTTCTTATTTTCAGTTTCCATGTTGAAGGTAGAGAGTCGAGAGCCTAAGAATGTTAGTGTTCTATTTTCTGATGTCTTTTTTTTTTACTGTGACCACTTTTCAGTAACACTTTTGTTTCATTTCTTTGTACTATTTCCATGAAGTATTGAAGAGAGGGGAGAAAAAGGGACAGAATCTCCTATAATCCTTTCTTTTGATAACAGCTTTATTGGGATATAATTCTATACCATTTTCACTTCATAAATAATCTACATAATTGTAAAGCATTTAAGGCAATTCATTCATCTTGTTCATTAAATAATTTCCCCTGTCTGTGAGTTGCCTCCATAGTGAAACCATGAACCCAGCAGGTGTGATTTGTTCCCAGTAAATCCAGTCTCTTTTCTAAACATTGCTCCTGTGTGGTATACAAATATTCATCACTTTTCAACTATTCCCATTGGCTGGGCAGCAAAATCTTTTGTGTATCTTCTTAACCTGTGTCACTAGGGTCTTGAGCTCATTTAGAGACACTACATTGTCATGTTGGATTTCAATTCTTTTTTGGCTTTTTTCATTTTCTCTTTTAGCTCCAAGATCACTCTTGTTTTCAGAAAATTGAAGAGTTCCCACCTCTCAGTCTTTCATCAACATTTCACTATTATCTCAAATATATAAATGGATTTCTTTTACCATCTTCTTTCCCTCTGACAGTAACTAAAATTCCCCTTTAAACATAGAGATTTTTAATGCTATTCTTCACAAGTTTTCAAAGCAAGGCTTTGCAGTTGTATTATTTGTTCCTGCTAATGTCTCTCTCCCATTTTTCACATTTTCATGTTTAAAGCAGACTTTGTGGGAAAGCTCCCTGGCCCGATTCTTCTTAGGCAATATGTTCCTTTTTGTCCTAATTTTAGATTTTTGAGGCTCATTCTGGGATAATGATGGTGTTATCTCTGACATGTTTGAAGTGTATCTTTCTCAATTGCCCCTAGACTCAGCTAGTCTAGACGTTCACAGGATCTAGGATCCCATATGTGATCCCTTTCTCTCGGGTTTCTGTCACTGCCACTTGCCCACCAAACCCTTTTGGATTGCTCACAGGAGTGTGCTCCTGGTTTTTCCTGTTATTTGAGGGCTGGGGATCAGGCTTCCAGTGTAAGAGCACTCTCCTGAGAGACACTAATGTGAAGCTATCGTAGAACTTCCTGTGCTTATCAGTAATTTAGAGTCCATTTTTCATATTTCCACCTTGTTCTTTGAATAGTTTAATTGAGGGGGGAAAAACCCAAACACTAAACAAGGAGCCAAGTGACTGTGTTCTGGATGTGGCTCAGCCATGAACCGGCTATGTAGCCCAGGACAAATACTTGGTCTCCTGGGTCTCAATTCTCTTCCCCATAAAATGAGGCACCTCACTAATACTACAAGCTTTAAAAATGAAGCCTGAGGAGGACCTCTTGGTTCTAGACCTTCATGTAGGACTCTGGGCCACCTTAGTTCCAGTAACAGTCCATGTCCTGCTGCTTTATTACTGGGGCTTTAGGTTTTTAAAATTCTGTAGGGTTTACTTCTGTTGCACTCTGTAGGGAGAAATTTTAATCAAGGAGGAAATTGGAAAAAGAGAGATAACCTTGGTGGACTAAATTTGAATGTAACACAAGATGGCAAATTAATATGTGTTTGCATTCCATTCTCAGAAATTTTGGGGGCCAGACATGTTTCAAATTTAGGATTATATGACATCCTGAGGGAGCTTCAAAATCAAACAGTTCTGCAGCAGAACAGATATTCATACAAAGTGAGATAAATTAAAGCTATAATATCGATATTTCTGTAGCAAAACATGAATGCTTATATAAAGTGAGATAAAGACTATAACATTGTGTCCGTTAAAGCCAGGTTTGCTACCCATACTTATGAAAAACTTTCTCTTTTCTTCTGGATTTTAGAACTGTAGATAGGGATTGTGGGCATATAATAGTAAAATAATTGGGCACAGATAATGGTCATCAAAACTACTCTTATTTATTGATTTTTACTTTTATCATAACAGAGAGATGGGAAATTGATCATGATATGATTTGATTTTATGAAATTCATCCTAAGCCTTGAAACGAATTAAACATGGATGACACCCATTGACTGCCTCCCAAAGTAGAATTGACTTGCTCTCTCAGTTGTGCTTCTATTGTGTGCTAAACAGATTCTTTCATTCAATAGGCATTTATTGAATTCCTACTAGGTGCCTGAACTAGGTAAATGGGGATATAAGAGTGAATAAGTCAATTACTGATCACTGTCCTTATTGAACTCACCAGTGAAGAGAGGAAGGCAGAATTATGCAAATGTTTGCCAATTAGCAGAGAGACTTGACCTAGTCTTGTGGTTCAAGGAACTCCTTGAGAACAGGCATTTATACTGAACTGAAAGATGACATAGTGCCAGCCAAATGAGGAGTTTTCCAGGAAGTGAGCATATATTGGGGGACAGCTGAGAAGAATCCATCCAGTGAGTCCAAAGAATCTAGTAAGGTTGGAGCAAAGAAAGCAAGAGGGAGAGTAGCTAGAGAGGTGGGTAAGGGTGAGGCAGTGGAGGACCACGTAAGCCACATTAAAGAGTTTGGACCTGTTGGTTACCATGTCAGTCCTCTCTAAAAATAAGCAGTTCCATGAGTCATGACTATATTCTAGTCTTTGTATTCCAGAGCTTGTCACAATGACTGGCATATGGTAAATGAACATTTATTGAAGGAGGGAAGGAAGGAAAGGAGGGAGGAAGGGAAGAAGGGAGGGACAGGCATAAATTTAAGAAAGAACAACTAAATATAAATATTGAAGAAAAATTTGAGAGTGACAGATGCATGGTGTTAAGAAGTTTGAAGGTGGAGAGAGGGTTTCTCAGCGATGGGTTCAGAATCTGAGTCTTTAAATAAAGACAGCATATTTCCTCTTCTGCAAAATGAGGTAGTTGAGCTATTATCTCTAGCTGTGAATTCAATAGTTCTATAAAAAGAACTTTTGAATGCGTGAGGGAGCAGATTACTATCTTCAGAGACAAATGGATACAGATTGCGGCGTGATCCTTTGCAATGCTGCATCATGAGGAAAGGATCATGAGAAGAGCCTGTTTTCAGGGAGGTAAATGCCCACATACAGAGTCTAAGCTTTCTGATTCATCTTTGATTGAATTGATTCATCCTACTTCTAACAATATAGTTTGAAGAGCTATTTTTCTTCAGATTTATATTCAGTAATGCCCTCAACATTTCTCAAATTACTAGTGTCAGTTAAGACAAGAACAAAACAAGAATGTTAAAAATACATTGTGTCTCTGTGCCATTGCCACAAAAACTGAACAACCAACTTGCCAGCAGGCTTTCTTTTCAGGGAAGATAATTTGCATGTGGGGCTTCATTCAAGTACTTTGAAAATGTGTCCAAGGAAACGTAGCAATTGAAATGATTATCAGAAACTGGTTGTGTTTCATTCTAAAGCACACTTATTTCAAGAACACTTTTGGTAAACTAGAGGCATTTGGAGCCCGCTCTCAGTCCTGAAACATACTGGAAACTTTAGATTTATTCTCTAGTTTGGCCTATGACAACTTGGTCTATTTCCCTGTTTTGTTCCTCCAGTGTTTGCAGGTAAAATGTACATAATGAGGTTTAGAACTTCGAAGAACATTTGTGGGTGTCTGTGCATAAGACAGTTTTAGTGTTTAGTAGTAGACATTAATCGTAGCCAACAGTTTGAGGAACAAGCTTGGGAGTCTATGGAACCAGTGGGCTTGATCATAATTTTTTTGAACTGGGAAGAAGCCAGATAGGTGTTATACAGGGGAAGACACATCTTAATATTTAGCATTTATGACGTAGTTGAAACAGTGAGCTGCTGAGACAAGAATGGACAGGTTGAAGTCCACCACCACCGGTAAGGTCTTGACTCAAGCTGCATGACCTTGGGAAGTTCTTTCAACCTCTCTGGGCTTCACTGTCCCCTTTGATAAGATAAATGAGTCAGATCACATGAAGCCCAGGGCCCCTCAGTTCGAAAATTCTACAGACTCGAAGATGAGTTGCTTTATGTACAAAAATTTACAATTGCATATTTGCTTCTGAGACAAAATATCATAGAGATTCAAATTTATTCTAATAAAAGATATTTATGTTTTTTATTTCAAGAAAGACTGACAATTGCAGTCCAAAGAAGTACGATAGCATTAATTGTCTTACTTCTTGCCTCAAGAGAAGACTAGTTTACTTAGTTTACTTTCCTCATTGAGTGTGCTTTAGACCTCAGAGCCCAACTGTGAATCATTGTAATTACAAACATATTAGACTGTTCTCACACACACACATACACACACATTTGACTATTTTCTTTCACATGTACATACACAATATAAATATATGTAATTATATTTACATGTTTATATTTGGTTAATTATTTGAAATCTTTTTACTACTAAGAGCTTACACCGCTTTGTAGTTTAAGGAGTCATGTTTTTTGGATATTAGCATGCATGACAATGCTATTAATTTATGAAAAATGAGACAGAAATTGGTACAATCTGGGGTTTCTAGGAAATTTCCTTCAGGGAGTTAGCATTACCCAGAGTAAACTTCCGAAACATGTTGTCCAAGTCTACTGGACTCAGCTCAAAAATGAGGCCATATCACACCATGAAATGATTAGTAATGATGACTTATCTTTCTGATTTCATTTGTTTGCTTATTTCTATGCTTTACTATCAGTATGATCTTCTGCTTAGCATTGTACTACTCCAGAGTAGATGCCCAGGGTTCTTCTTCTATGAAATGAGAATAAAATAGACTGTTTGCATGTATGAAAGAGACTGTATGAGAAACATTTCAAAAACGTTCTTAGGGTCATGTGCTGCAGCCCCCTCTCTCCAGAAGCAGGCAAGCGAGCATGCTGAAAATGCCACTTGTGCATGGGTGGCCCACCACAGCCACTGCCACAACCACAGCTGCTGAAAAGTGACTCAACACCACAGCAGCAGCCACAACCACCATGCAGGTGGCCCACTGGATGCTTGACTGCATTGAAACAAGGATAGTCACCAGTGGAGAGTGGAAAAAGAAGAGGACATCTCTCTCCTCAAAGCACACACCACAGTAATAGAAGAAGCAACTCCTCTACCAGATGACCAGACATCAACACAGAGATAGTAGAAATACAAAAACCTAAGAAAATATTACATCATCAAAAGAATATAGTAATTCTCAAAAACCAGACCTTATAGAGCAAGAAACCCTTGAAATGACTCAGAAGGAACTCCAAGCAACAATCTTAAGGAAACTCATTGAGATATGGGAAGACTCAGACAACATAATGAAATGAGAAAAAAAATCCAGGCTAAGGAGGAGAAAATTTACAGAGAGATTAATACCTTAAAAAAGAATGTAGCAGAACTCATGGAACTGACAGATTCACTCAATGAAATAAAAAACGCACCTGACAGCTTAAGCAGCAGGCTAGAACAAGTAGAGAAAGAATTTCTGAACTTGAAGATAGTCTTTTCAAAATAACCCAGGTGGACAAAAAAAAAAAAAAAAAGAAAAAGAAAAAAAAAAGAATTTTAAAACTGAAGAAAATCTCAGAGAGCTAGCAGATGACCTTAAGTGCACAAACATTTGAATCATGAGGGTCCCAGAAGGGGAGGAGAAAGGAAAAGGCGTGGAAAACCTATTCAACAAAATAATAACAGAAAACTTCCCAGGTATGAGGACCATCAGATCCAGGAGGCTCAAAGATCCCCAAACAGGTTCAACCCAAGATCCTCTCTAAGACACATTATAGTCAAACTAGCAAAGCTCAAAGACAAGAAGAGAGAGAATCTTAAAAGAAGCAAGAGAAAAGCATCAAGTCACCTGTAAGGGAGGCCCTATCAGACTAACAACTGACTTCTCAACAGAAACTCTAGAGGACAGAAGAAAATGGGATGATATATTCAAAATTCTGAAAGGAAAAAACTGCCAGCTAAGAATACCCAGCAAGTCTATCCTTCAGAAATGAGGGGAAAATAGTGTATTTTCCAGACAAATGAAAGCTGCAGGAATTCACCACCACATGACCAGCCCTGCAAGAAATCGTTAAGGGAGTCCTGCAATTGGAATCCAAAAAATGATAATCACTACCACAAACACACAAGAAAGAACAAAACCTCTGGTAGAACAAAAATGCAAATGAGAAAGAGAAAGAAACTAAAACTTACCACCACAAAAAGCCATAGTGACAATGTAGTAATGTCCCTACTTATTTCTGATTTTAGTAGTTTTGGTCTTCTCTCTTTTTTCTTGGTCAGTCTAGATAAAGGTTTACAATTTTTGTTGATCTTTTTAAAGAATCAATTTTTGGTTTTGTTGATTTTCTTATTGTTTTTTAATTCCCTATTTCATATATTTCTGTTGTATTCTTTTTTATGTTCTATGTATATTTGCTTTTGGCTTATTTGCTCTACTTTTTCTATTTTCTTAAGGTAGAAGTTCACCTTACTGATTTGAAATTTTGCTTATTTTTAACATAGGTGTTTAGAAGTATAAATTTTCCTCTAAGCACTGCATGAGCCCTGCATCCTATAAATTTTAGTATGTCGTTCTTTGATATTTATCTCGAAGTATTCTCTAATTTCCATGTGATTTTTCTATTTTCCCATTGTTTATGTAGGAGACTGTTGTTTAATTTCCACACATTTATGAGTTTTCTAAATTTCCTTCTGTTATTGTAGACAGAGAACATATTTTCTATGATCTTAGTCTTTTTTTGTTTTAAGGAAAAATTTAAACAAATAAACAAAAAAGAGTTCATGGGAAGATTTCCATTATCTTTCAATTCTATTTTTCCATGAACTTTTTGAAGTATCCTTGTGTTTATATCCTGTTTTATTGATTTTTTATGCAATTTATGTTGCTAAAGTTAAATATTTAATTTCTTTTCTTATTTCTTTTTATTAAGTTGACATTGATTTGATTAGAAATTAATTTGCCTTTGAAAAGTGTATTCATCTTCCTCTGTTGAAATTAATTTAATTTTTGCATGTTTGGAAGACTTTAGAGAGTTACTTCAAACAATTGTAGAGATTGTAAAATGAAATATATAATTTTGCTAAGTTTTACATCTCTAGTTTTTGTGAAAATTTGAAGCCCTACTTTCTATAGAGTATTTTGTTATTCATCTGTTATTCAGTTTATGTATTTGTTATTTGAACAAATATAAATGTGCATATCTTTGTTAAAAAAAAATGAAAATGCAAAAAATCCCCACCTCTTCTTAGCTCTCAGAAGAAAGCAACACATGACTAGAATTTCTAATTTTTGAAAATTCAGTCCCCACTTATGTCAAAAGGATTGGATGTGGCTTACAGTGAAATACATAAGTGCCATAAAACAGAAAATCATTAATACAAGATTAAGAAAAGAACAAAGCTATAGGAGAAAAATGAGCAGAAATTTGTTGTTGTTGTTCTGTTTGTTTTGTTTGAAGATCAAACACCGAATTATCACTCCAGGGAATTTCTACATACTGACACAATTTGCTTCATTGTGGGTTTAGTATTGCATGTGAACATCTTTTACTTGAGGCTGCTGAGCCTGGCCAGTAGTAACTGCAGCAGCTTCCATCTGACAGTTCTGTGGCTTAAGGAAAATGTCTTGTGGTCACAGTCCAATTCCGGCTGGACAGGTATCCACATCATAAGAAACCACCACTAAATTTGGCACCTAGACGATCTATTATTGGCAGCAAAAGAAGAAGGCCTGAATCAGCATTCAGACTGGAGAGCCCTGACCATCTAACCTGGTCAATCCAGGTCAGGGCTGGGAGAGGCATGTTTGCAGGGTTTAAAATGGGAACATTTAAGGGATTATTGCCTGATGCCATTTGACAGTCTATGAATAAAATGATTATTCAGCTATCTAGGGTTTCCCAACTGGCACACTTTTATGTACTTAATTTCATAATGAAAAGGAAATCCCCGTTATATTGAATATGATTTTTTATCGGCCTTTTAAAAAATATAAGTAGATACTACAGGAACTATTACTATGTAACAGTGCATTTGAGCACTCAAGGTTTTTTGAAATAGTCACTGTGCTGAGACAGCTCACATTTTTACAGAATGACAAAGTGATGATGAGGAAAAGCAAAGAAATCCATGCCAGAAGGTCATTCAGCAGTGAAAGTATGGCTTTCAGTGAGCTGGCAGGTTCATGGGCAGTTTACTGCTGACCACCTCAAGGGCAGCAGAGGCACCGTGGTGGTTCTGTCCAGAGAAGGGAATTCTCAAGGCCTCATTTTCCTCAAGCGTGATGTTCTAATAGGCCTGGTATCTGCAGAAAAGTATAAATGGTTCATTCTTCCAGTAGGAGCTCACTTTGTTTCCTTCACTTCTCCAAACCTGGTTACTTTTATTCAACACACAGTAAAATACATCCCTGCATGGAGAAAGCATACTAATGGATCAAAGGTGTTCCAAGGGCATTGCCACCAATATGTCAACAGTAGTATTTACCTGGCCCAAGGGGCCTGCCAGTCATTTAACAGGGTAGCAGTCTGGGGCACCAACGAGCTCCACAGCGTTGTAGTTAAGGTTGACCTCAGAAGGGTGGGTGCACCTCCTGCTGGTCAATAAATGAGGTAAATTTAATGGCAGCCTTTGAGGTGAACCAATGTTTTATTCCTTGGCCAAGGCTGAAAACGTGGCTGGCTGTAAGGAGCCAAGGGTGATATTTAGGAGAGTGGAGAGGCAGGCAAAGTGCTCGTAAAGAGTTTGGAAAATGCTTATAAACGTGGTTGCAAAGAGACAAGGCATTGGAAACAAAAGCAGATTTTCCAAACCAAATCTCTGAGATGCAATTATATATTTTTTTCTGGAGACAAGCTCTAGTTGAACCGTGTGGTACAACTGTTAACAGCCTTTTGCCAGAAGGAGTCAAGTAAACATGGCAAAGAAATGTTTTTCTCCTTTAGGGAATATTGACTTTTCTCTTTCCTGTGACTTTTTTTTTTTAACCCTACCTGGAAACAGTTATAGTTGTTATAATCATATCAAACTAAACACATGGAAATGAATTAGCCTTGAAAGTACTTAGCATTAGCACATGGTGTAGTCAACAAAACTTAGAATAATTAAAGTTTTGTGGGGTTTTTTTCTCTTTTCCTTTACACTGTATTTACTTAGTTTCTTTGCATAGTCATAATTGTTGGCATTAGAGGTCATTTGAATTAAAAATGTTGTATCTGCTTTTACACTAAATCTAAGACAATTTTTTTATTGAGTTTATAATACAGATTCAAAGTGACAGGATCATAATATAATTGTAAACAAAAGGAGAAGGATAAAGTGATTAGGGCAGAGATAATCTCATTGATAATTTAAATGTAAATTGTCATGATTGAGGGTAGAAATTGGTTCATAATGACTCATAATACTTAAAATATATTTACCTGTCCTTCCATAACAAAAAAAATCTAATTTTTCACCAAATTTCTGACTTTCAGAGTATTTTTGTCAGTGATTTTTAAACTGAGGCAAAGTTGTGGGAAAAGACTCAGTAAACTTTTAATACTTTCTTATCACTTCAATCTATCCTTAGGAAATGTTAGGGTACACATTATTCAATCTTTTGGGGAATTTTTGTGCAAAGGAAGCATTTGGCTTATCCTAAATACCTAAAAACCTTCCTGTTTTCTCAGTCTATTTTCTCACAATAATGAAAGCAGAAGTCCTTGCCATATGGTAAATCCTTTAACTTGAAGTGGGCTGGGAGTTTATAACATTGATGCTAATAAAGCATCTCATTAATGTAGCTTCTTTTTAAAATAAGCATGCTCACTTGAGCCTCTACAAAACAGTGAATTAAAGCTATACTACAACAGCAATGGGAGTTTGGATTGTTTTCCCCCTTGTAAACAGCAGTCTGGGCCCTACCCCCATGGATCCCCACAGTTAGCATGCTTGTCTTCTAGGGCCCCACAGTTGAGGCAGGTGTAGAGCTGTAGACACCACCAGGGGGTGCCAAAGGACAGCACCTGCTTGCATAATGGGCTAAAGTGCCCTATTGAAAGAGTAGAAGATAATTACCCTGAAGCTAGAAAATTAGTATGTGGATCCACCTTGGTCCATGAAGGAGTATGTTCTTGTGATAATAGATTTGTACCAAGAGTCTTTGATCACTACAGATGGACAAAACCGTTAAAATAATTCTAGCAAACCTCCTTTTTATAAATGAATCTCCTGAAATAAAGAGAGATTAAGGACTGGACTTGTCTGAAGTCCCCATTGGTGGGCTGTGGCAGAACTGGGACCAGAACCGAAGTCTCCAGATTTTTCATTGAGAGCATTCTGCTCCACCATGCTGTGTCCTTGCAGTGAAAGTGCTATAGGCAAGTTCACAGATTGCATTGGACTTGGCCCCATTGTCTTCTTAACACTTTGGCAAACGGAGAAACATCTTTACTGAACCTCCAGGTTTTAATGAATAGATATTCAGAATTTTCCCTCCCCACTTCCTCCTTCCAGATTCTTATAGAAACAAACAGAATTCACTCCAAGAACTTTGCGTTCTATTTAGGGAAACCACATTCCTACTGGACTGTTTTCTAACTCTTTTCTTACTTTTTATCTCTGCTTTCCCAGTGAGCTGCAGGATCTTTCTTATTTCTATAGTCAGGATACCGTTGGCCCCTAGTCAAAACTAGCAGAATCTCTCATGCCAAAAAATACATTAAGAACTAATATTTTAAAATATATCAAAATACCTGTGTGATAATGTATGCTAAAAACCCACTTCCAATTGATACACATCCAATGTCTTCAGGTAAAACTTATGTTCCTGCTTTGTGATAGAGCCTCTGCTTTCTCCATGAACAAGTGATTTCAGGCCCATATTTTGGATCTAGGTAAAAAGCCCACAGCACAACATAAATTAGAATTAGAATCATAACTGCAACCATTTAGAGCGCCTATTGATTTTTACATGTCTGGTCCATAGAGGCGACTGCCGCGAGGCCATTTCCTCCTTATTTGACAGCTGCTCTGCTATGGCCAGAGCTTGGACTAATGAGGTTACAGCTGTCAGGGTTAATCAACAGACCCAAATGTGAACAAGGAATTGAGAAGCTGGTTTCAGTTAATTTGTGCAAATGTACAGATTGGGTGGGCAATATTTACACGCGTGACTCAAAACAAACTTTCAGGAATTGAGCCAAGTATGATATCACCAGTTCTCAGCTCTCCTCTGGGGAGATAAGACAGAAATGACAGAAATAGGAGATGGGATACAAAGAGTTCATAGCCTCAGACTACCCATGAAAAGCCCATTTGTATCCAGCTTATTTTTCTCTTCGTTGACTATCTAATTTAAGTTTCAATACTTGAGTCTGGCCATTCTAGAAAAAGTTCTTAAACTATCCTGATGATTCACCTTGAGATGTGTGGGTCTCTTACCCTTGCCATGGGACTTTATGTAAGAGCTTCCCCTCCCCCGATCTGTGCACTTATGAGTGCATCCAAAGTGAGTGCCACGATTGCTGCACATCCATTTTGTTATGAAAACATCATTCTATTAATATAAATACAGACTGCATTTGCCAGAGCTAACTAGAACAGGTGCAAAGTCTTTAGATGCTTGCTTGTACTGAGAAATGAAAGGAGTGTACAAACAGTTTTCTCTTGTGGTGGCACTGCTGGTGTCGATGTAACATTCATCTCTGTTGCATTCCTTGATGTTCATGGAAGGTAGCCCAGGAAACACGATACGACTAGCTTGTAGGGTAGAGAGGGAAGAAGGAGGAAGAGAAAGATAGTGATGACATGGTCTCTAGGATTCTGTTTATGCAAATACTCTCCTCTCGACCTGTGGCTTGCATGGGTTATGTATAGAGTACATTCGGTCAAATCTCCTGCTGCAAGTTAAGGGAGGCTGCCAACATAAATATTCTTCCGATTCTGAATTTAGAACACAGTTTAAAGGCTCCTGAAGTTTCTGTTCTTCCTCTTTTTTTTTTTTTTTTTTTTTATAAATCTTATCCATGTGACTGCCACTGTGTTGCCTGTGGTTTCAAATTCACTTTGTAGTTTTCCAGGCAAGAGAAAGTCACTGCCTGAAAGGCACATCTGGGTTCCTGTCCCCATCATTAGAGTTATTTCAAGATTTCACTTAATTTCATGGTGTGAAAGCATTAAATGCTTGTACTATTGGTGGACTATTCTTAATAAATTTATAATAAATCTTTTATGTGATGGTTGTGAATCTTAAGTGCATGATTTTAAACTTTTTGAGATCTCATTTTCAGAAGTGAGCTTTTAAAAGTTCTGTGTGCATGCGTGCATGCACGTGTGTGTGTACACAGAGAGAGTATATACAAACTCTTATATATGGTAGTTTGGGATAAATTGTTGCCAGTGTTATCACAGTAGTCTCTCCCATGCTGGTAGGCAGAATTCTAAGATGGCCCCCAGGATTCCTATCTCTGGTGTACAAGTCTTGTATACTCTTCTCTCCTTAAGTGTAGGTAACACTTACGAAAGTGCTGGGAGATCACCCCCAAGATTATGTTCTGTTATTTGGCAAAGGTAAAGGAATTCCACCGAAGATATAATTAAAGTCCCTAATTGTTTGACTTTGAATTAATCAAAAGGGAGGTTATTGTAATTAAGTGAGTCCTATAAATGAGGGATTGGGCCTTCTCTGAGGTCAGAGAGATTCTCCTGCTGGCTTTGGAGAAGTCAGATGCTGTGTTGTGAGAAAGCCCATGGGAGGACCAAATGTTAAGAGCTACAGGGCCTCTAGGGACTGAGAGAGACTCCCAGCTTGCATGCAGAAAGAAAGAGGGGACCTCAGTCTTACAGCAACAAGGAACTGATCTTGTGAGCTTGCAAGAGGACATGGAGCCCTAGATGGGATGTAGCCCTGGCTGACACCTTGATTTCAGCCTGGTGAGATCTTGAGCAGAAACTCCACTACGCTGTGAGTGTTGCTTTAAGCCACCAAGTTTGTGGTAAATTTTTTATGCAGCAATAGAAAACTAATCCGTCCATACTCAATGCAAATGTTATCTAGGTTTTAAACATCAATGGAACTGGCATTCTTAAGAAAGGGAAATGTATGCGCACATAGTGCATGTCACCAATTACCTGCTATAAAAAACATCAAATTATAAATGGTGGCAGTGGTTGTTACATTCTTCTTCTTGTCAAACATCTCATTTTCTTTTCTGCCTTACGGTTAGCAGCTACTCTTTCATTTCTTCAAAGGAATAGAAGTTTGTTTGAAATATGATTTATGGCTTCTAAATACAACATCTTCATCAAGATGCAGCATGTGCTTGTTTTAGGATTAAATAATTATTCATGAGGGTTCCCAGCCATTTGTGTGCACTACCTTTTAAAAAGGAGTCTGGCTTGTCACCAAACTAATCTTCTGGCTTTCTGATGAAGATCCAGAAGGAAAGGAAGGAAAAGGATGATGGGAGGCCCGAACACAAGGGTTGGGATTTTATTTCAAGGAATTTGTTGTGGGAGAGGCAGAGATCTACCTGAGGTGAAAGCAGGATTCCATGTCCCTGGTTTCAGGAATGTTATCTAGCATGTAGTTGGTATTAATAAACATTTTTTGAATAAACTAAATTAAGCAAAGACATGGGTGGCAGGTGAAAGGGGGATTTTAAAGAAGCATTCTTTGATCTACAAATCCCCTTTATGTTATTAAAAATTAAAATAAATGACTGAAGTTATTCGAAATTATTTTCACGTCCTAGATTGTGTTCTTTGAACTGTGGTCTGTTTTTTGAGGTTATTTTGAAATTACTTTTGTGATACCACTCAAAGTCTGGCCCATGGGGATCAAAGATTTGTAAACATGAGTTGGGCACAGTTTCTTGAGTGCTTATGACATTCTTGGTACTGGGCCGTTAGAGATACAGTGATAAATCCAGTGCTGGCCTGGCCTTAAGCACTTCTGATGTAGTGGGGAAGTCAGTCCAGAAATCAGTCTTCCCATGTGTTGATAAGATCAGCAGGAGAAGGGCCAACTCACACACGCCCACAGGCTCCAGAAGAGGCTCCTGTAGCACACGCCCTGGGTAGGATGGTGCAGTAGGCCTGCAGCCCAGGCATACCCAACTTGTCTTCCTGAGCAGAAGTGAAACTTAAGAACCAACCAACTTTCTCTTTGTTGCAATGAATCATCGATGTGCTTAGCCCTGATTTTATTCCATGATTTACAAATCCAATTTAATTACTGCTATTTGCAATCATATACAGTAATGTAAAGCTTTAATGGAGAAAGATCAGCATGGTTTGTATCTGAAGTGATTTTTCAATAAAATACCAACATACAAAGCTTGAGTAGGGACATATGAAAAGAGAAAGTTGCTTGTTCTTTTTAGAAAAACGGTGAGCAAACTACAGCCTGCAGGCCAAAACCCAGACACTCCCTTGTTTTTATAAAGTTTTATTGGAACACAGTCATGTTTATTTGGTAACATAATGTTTATGATTGCTTTCATGTTACAGCAGCAGAGGTGAGTAGTTGAGAGAGAGAGAGACCATCTGGCCTACAAAACTTAAAACATTTACTACCTGTTTCATTACAGAAAAAGTTTTGCTGATCTGCAAGAGTATTTTAGAAAGACCTCTCTTATTTGTTGCTATCATAGAAAGCCATGAAAAATATCTCTGCAGCAGGAGAGTTTGGTCATTTAGAAGATTTAGGAAAGAAAACATTTATATGGATCAATTTGGAATATTGACTAGCACTGAAAACAATAATTAACATTTACATTGGTGCTCTTATTACCAAGCTAAGTGCTTTATAAGCATTACCTTATTCAATCCCCATAATAACTCTATCCCATTTTACAGAAAAAAAAAGCTGAAGCTGAGTTAGGACAAGGAACTAGAAAAGACTGCTCTCCGCTGCATCTGGGATTCAAACCCCTGTATCCACTTTTGTCTGAATCCAGAGTGTGGGATCTAAATAATGTAATGTATCAAGGTGGTAGGTACCGGTACCTCCTACACAGGTAACAAAAAGAGAAGACAATCTTTCCATTTTGGGACCAACTGCATATTTTGGAATTGAAAATGTGCAGCATAAAAAAATGGTGTTGAATGAAAAGGAAAGATGTATTTCGCACACTATACATACCCTCAACAATGTAGCAACTTTTTAGCAAGTTATACCCAAAACTTTTTACTTATATTTCCTGTCTTTGAGAAAAAAGAGTCATTCACTGGTTCAACAAACATTTATTGACTATTTACTCTGACAAGGCACCCTGTCACCATGAAAGGCCATCCTTTTCTCCCAATGAAATGACATTGTCTTTTCACCCTCAGGACAACGGGAAGACGATGCTTGGTATTTCTTAGACAAGACTTTTTACTTACCGAGGGGGATACCTTTCTGAGATTAGTTTCATAAGAGTTATGTGTCAAGGAGTCTCCACCCTCACCTAAAGATGTCAGTGAGAGGCCTTCAGTAAATGGTAATAGAATTGAATAGGATTAGTTTGTTTGTAGAGAAAACAAGGATTTTATTACTAAGATTTGGAAAAAGTCTCTGAAGGGGCCATGAAAATGAGGATTAGGGAATATCAATTATAATTCACTTTTTTTTTTCATTTAAAGATTACCACTGCTCCCTGAAAATATGTTTAAGGCAGTAGTTCTCAACCAGGGGTGATTTTGCCTCCCAGGGCACAGCTGAAAATGCCTACAGACATTGTCACAACCTAGAGGAGAGTGCTACTGGCATCTGTGAGTAAAGGCCAGGGATGCTGCTGGACGTCCTACAATTCACAGGACAGCCCCACAACTGGGAGGGTTAATAGTGCAGAGGTTGTGAAATTCTGGCTTAGAAGTCTTATGAGCTTTTGAGGGCAGAAGGAGCACTTATCCAATTTAGATAGTCACATAAGTAGAAAGAGAGAACACATCTGACTTACTTGTGGGTGAAGAATAAATTTTTAGGGAATATGTCCATCTATTTCTTAAAAATCTTCTTGATCTTAGCATTTAGGCTGGTTTCTTAGGGCTGCTGAAACAAAGTACTACACACTGGTTGGCTTGAACAACAGAAATTTATTGTCTCACCCTTCTGGAGGCTAGAAGGTCAAGATCAAGGTGTTGGCAAGGTCACTTCCTTCTGAGAGCTGTGAGAGCCTCTCTCTCAGCATCTGGTGGTTTGCTGGCAATCTGGCTTCTGCTGCATCACCCTGATTTCTGCCTTCATCTTCTCATGATGTTCTCCCTGTATGTGGGTTTTTGCGACCAATTTAACCTTTTTTAAAATGACACTAGTCATGTAGGATTAGAAACCACCCTAATGGCATCATTTAAACTTGATTACTTCTTTAAAAATTCTATCTCCAAATAAGATCACATTCTAAGGTCCTGGGGGTTAGGACTCCAACATATCTTTTTGGGGAGGCACAATTCAACCTGTACAGCACCAGAGGACCGTACTATTTTAGAAATGACTTGTTCAGTGGTTGTTCGTTCCCTCAATTTATAGAAGGTCCACTTTCCTTTTGAACATCTAGAAAGGTAGACATTTAGAAGAGATTCAGTGAGAAAGATATAAATAAACTTGCATTGCAAAATTAATATGAAAAGGGGTTAGCTTTCAAGTCACTCACGATACCTTTCTTCACCACAGAAAGTGGCCTTAAAACTCCTCATAGACATTCAGCAAAGTATAGGATAGAAGCAATAAAGAAGAGAAGTTTGTTTGCAGAAAAGCTGCATTTGTTCTGAAATGGAACATGAGTGACTTAATTTGTGCTTAAAGGGGGACGGAGCCAGGCAGACTTGCTGATGTTATTGGCCGTTTGCTTTTCTAAACGGTCCCACTGCCGCTTGTGGTCGCCTTTGGTGGTCAGCAAGATGATTAAATGAAATGTGCTCGCTGCAATCCTGCCACCCAAAAGTGACCAGGCAAAATTACCTATGACCTTTCCCAGGAGTGTGAGCAGAAAACTCCTCCTGAAAAAAGGGAGTGATAAAGAAATTTGGACTTCATTCTTTCATGGGTTTGCTCCTAGGAATGTTTATTGGCGAGGCACTAAGAATAAACCCAGTTATTGAAGACGGAGCTGGGAAGTTGACAAGCATGGCTAAATCCAGCAGAGAAATTTGATGAGGAAATTAGATGCTGTGTAGATGGTGTGTAGTGATTAGTCTCCTGAAAGCCAGGATTATTATATAAGTAAGCGGGGGAGGGCAGCTTATTGTGATGGACAAATTCCATTTATACAGGTATTCTTCCAGCTAATTAGACCAATAATGCTGCATTTGTCTATGCATTTCTAGCAAACCTTTTTTCATGGAGTACTTCAATGAGATGAAACACCATGGTAATAGCATTTTCCCTTCCAAAGTAGAACACAGCAAAATGAATTAAGATGAACAAAAATGTACAGCTAAAACATGTTCCTATAACAGGTTTCTTTTAACTAAAGCAATGCATTTTGAACTTTATATGTTCATTAATATTTGGATCTGAGTGTGCCTCTAAGCAATGAGAATCCTAGCTGTTTCAGATAGGGCACTGCAATCAGGTAACACAGGAAAAAAAAAAAAAAAAGAAAGGCATAAAAACTCACCCCAAATCAGAATTTTAAAATCTTATCCAGTGGTTTGTATCCCAACAGACCGAAACAGCTCATCTTTGCAATCTGTAGTCCTGACACATTCATTCTGAAAGGCTTTTCTAATTTTATTTTCATTCAATTGACCATATGTGATGATATGTAACGGGCTTACCTAGCACAGTACCTGGCACATAATAAGTGCTCAATAAAGTGGATTCTTCTCTCTTCATTTTAATCATCTTCACCTACAACTTCTGCTGCCACTCCCTCACACACACGCTGAAAGCAGAGATGCTGTGTGTTGGCTGAAAGTCAGGTAAATATGTGAATCTCTGCGGTGAACCCCATGCAACCCTGATGGTGCTTTGCTCAGTATCCTTACATGTAGCCGGACCAGTTGCAGATTAACTGGCTTGTTTAAACTGCAGTAAGCAAATTTTATATGTGGATTTCATTGACAGACTTTGGGACCCTTTTGTGGGAAAAACTCAACCTCAGTGAGCTAAAAATTCAAGTGACATTAAATCTGTGGTCTATGTTTTAGATTGTACAGACCAATTTTTCTGTCTGAAGTTGCAAGATGCAGGGAGTGAGTATTTGCCTGCCTAATGTCAAGCATGGAACTAGCAAAGCTACATCTTGGGATATCTCCTAAAACCATTTCATCCTTGATTTTTTAAAAATTGTGCACTTTGTCTGGTCTTACTCTCACTGCACTTAATGAGCTATTTGCTTTTGTGGGTTGTTGACTGTTCAAATAACTCCATAGAGAAAAAATATATAGGTTACCAGTGAATTAATTTTCTGAAACTTTATTAGCTGATAATGACAACTTATAATTAATCAATTCTTGTCATAAACAAGATATGCAGCAGAGGCCTCTCCAAGTCTCTCTGGGTTGAAATTGCATATGATTGGCTTAGAGACCTTGACTGAGTGATAGATAATAACATCATAAATGGGTTTTCCTCTTCTTTCTTAAGTACAGCCCAATATTTAGTTTATACAACGAGGAATGAAGTGCAAAGGAGAAAAAAAAGAAAACCAAGAAATTGTTTACTAATGCTGGTGTATTATTTAAATGAAGTTAGCTTATGTAATGTAGAGTATACTTGATGAGCATACACATTTTACGAATGCACACACTTGCAGTAATCATAGCACTCGAATTGCACATATTGCAAAGTATTTTTAGCTGCATTTAATAGATTAGAAAACTGAGGCCCAGACTGTTTAAATAATTTTCCCAAGATCACACAGCTCCTAGATGGCAGAGCTGGGATTCAGACCCAAGCAGTTAGGCTCATGTTGTTAAATACCATTCTACTTCTTAATGAAAGAGAGAGAAAGAGAGAGCTCATATTGAAAGAAAGATCTCAAAAGAAAATTCTCAAATTAGGTATCTAAGCTTTCACCTTAAGAAACTAGAAAAGGTTAGGGTATAATAAACACAAGAAGGAGAAAACAATGAAGAAAAAATAAGAAATCAATGAAATTGAAAACAAAAAACAAATTAATAGACCAGTTTAGACATGAAACCAGACAAAAGAAATAGAGTTCGAGTTTATTTATGCATTGCATACAAGCAATTAATTTTATTTTTGATTCATAAGGTAGAAGATTCATTTTTAGGATCTTAATATAATATTAGCACTTATACCAGACCGTCATATCCAGTCACTGTATTCATAAACTACTTAGAAGTTTATTTTATAATCTTGTTTGTGTTTTCTTTGCAGCCCAACAATTTTACATTTAAATAAAATGCATGTGGTTTGAATATGTGTTAATATTTTGTGCACACCCGTTCTTTATTTCACAGTGGTTTCACATATTGCTGAATTAATTGCTTTCCCCATAAAAATCATCAGCTTTTTCTGAGGTGAGCATCCTGCCTCACAAAAGATGCAGAAGAAGTACAGTGCCCTTGATTTGTCACGAATGCTTGCTTTGTTTTTTTTGCAAACTCTGCCAAACCAAAACGGCTTCAGGGGTTTATTATTCTACCTTTAAATGGAAGGACCAATTCCTAGGAGGAAAATTATATTTTGCACATTACAGTTAAAATTATGTTTATTTTATTTTATTTTTGCAGAAGAATTGTGACAGAACAGTTTCTCTTTGCAGCTACTATTTGCCAAGATAGCCTTTAAAAATGTCATTAATTTTCCTTTCTGAGAATGTGATTTCAAGTATGTTTTCTCACTATATATTTTTTGCCAGCTGTGCAAATTTTTACAAAACGGCTTCAATATGAATCTTTTATGACTGTTCTTCAGTCATCTGAGTTATACTGAGCACGCAAGGCATAAGAGATATCCACTTTGGATACTGGCTCAGAGAGAGAGAGAGCAGTCTGCAGTCCAAACAAAGGAAATTCAATCCTCTAACAGCTAATTAAAAAAGCATTACTTTCCACCGGGGTTGACCTCCAGCCATATAAAGGATAAAGATGGCTGTCTGTCAATCATGTTTACCTAACAAATTCTGGCACGGGATCGTGATGAATGGACAAATCTAAAAAGGGACGATATTGCTCAGAACTCTGAGGTACTCTTAATACCACCTTTAAAGAGGCAGAAGACCTCATCAGTAATTTGAAACCCCTGCCTCAGTGCTAGGGATACACCAGGGCTAAATCTGCAGAGGACAGCAGATACTAGATATAAGAAGGACAGTAGAAACATATTTTGACATCCTCAAGGATTTTGATGTAAGTGTATTTAAGATGTCATAATGTGCTCATGTGTCCAAATGTTTTTTATTCAGATTTTAAAACCTTTCTGTCACTTGAGAATAAGCCAAAGACCTAATAGTGGATTGTTTGTTCTTCCCTGAAGTTATCCACAAATCAACTAGCAAGAAGAAATCCTTGAGGTCATTTAGTCCATCCCCCTGTTTCCAGGCAAACTAGCAATATCATTTTCTCCTTCAACCATAAAAATACTAAGAGAAGGTGAGACTGTAATTTACTTTGCTATGCTATTACAAAGATTGAAAGTTTTTACAGCCAAGAGATTTCTCCTAAATCTAAACTAAATCTTACCATTTTTAAAGCAGCATTTTATTCTGCCCTTCAGTAGAATAAAAAAATAGAATAAAAAAAAGTCTTTACCATCAGCCCTAAAATATGTCTTCATAACTTTCCACTATGGGAACTACTTTGAAGAGTACTCTGGACAGGATAAAGCTCATGCTAGGGAACAGTAGCTGGCCCTGATTCTCCCCTGTTGGATAATGGTATCATTGTCTTGCAGGCTTTCTAACCTGTGTCCTGTGTTTTCCAACACAGCCCTGACCACTACTGGCTGGTCCTTTCCATTCCTGCAGGCTTACCTTATACGCTTTTTTTTGTTTTTTTTTTAAATATACTGATTTTGGACCATAACAGGGAAAAATTGATCTTTTACAGTAAAAATGAAAATAACAATACTACTACTACTAAGCCACAGTGCCTGCAGTATAGGAAACATTAATTTACTAGTTATTTGGATGATTTGCCTGCATTTTTGATCTGTAAGTGCTGCAGCCAGAGATCACATGGTAGTAAAGAATAATCTGACCAGGTACATTGGTAGGATATTCTCCTGGCTCTTATTTCTTGAGGTCCCATTTCTGAATTTTGGATTTATTTTCACTTATTTTGATAACTCAGTTTGGGAGGGTGATCTGTCATATCTCTTTTTGTATCATCTCTGTGCATTTTATTTTTTATTTCTCCTCTGAATCAGATGACAGATGCCAAGTACTTTACTTTATTATAATCTCAATTAAATATTATGATTTTTTTCGTTCTTTGACCAAGCTCTTTCTCTAATGCATGCATATCTATTCTCCACATTTTCTTGGTATGCACATGTAGCTTTTGCGATACATTTGTAATTGTTCTCTAATTACTTAATGTAAGTTGGTCTTGTCTTTTCAAAGGCAGGAAGTAGTAGAGAGTGGTGGTTGTGAATCAACCATTCCCTGGGGCAGGATATGTAACCTCTCTGTGTCTCAGCTGATCACAGGTAAGATCAGGCATACCTTCTCATAGGATTGTTAGAAAAATTACAGGATTGGTATGGTGCTTAGAACAATTTCTAACACATAATAAGCACTGTAAGTATAGTCATCGTCAAGAGCTAACCATCCACTTAATGTTATAGCAATATCATTCAAAAGTCCAAAAAACTGATAAAAATACAAAGTTCTCCGAAGACAATTTCTGGCTTTGCTCCATCGCGTTTGTTACCTGTGCTCTTTTTCTCCCCTTCTGGCTGATATTTTAGTATCAGAACTTCTAAGTCCTTGGTCAGGCACCCTCTTGGGTATATGCGTCTTCATAATTTGCAAAACTACATTATCCCAGTTATTTCAATGCATGTATAGGACATCCTTAGACGATTTTTTAAGAGTCATTTTATTATGCCTATTTTCTTCTTCTGATCTGTTAGATTTGCAATCATATGAAAAACATTACCAGGCTAATTTTGTTTATTGTTCTCACTCATCACACTAAAATTTTACTTAATCCGGTGAATTTGCTCCTCATAAATGTATTTGGGATTATGAGTTTTAGTATATTTTCAACGTTTTTTCTATAATTTTGGTGGCCATGACCTGTACTGTGTCCATTCTCTCTTTATTGGGGGATATATCAATGCCAATTTTTTTTCCCCAATTGCTGATAAGAGGGTAAGTTGTAATTATCTAAATATTCTGCTCAAGTGATAATAGCTCTTTGTTTGTTCTCGCATGTCCACAAATACATTATTTGAGCATGCAAAGAACTGAAATGAAGGTACTGAGGAATTTAACTTAGTAATTTTAATCTGGTGTCATTCTAGGGCTCTATGTGTGTACATGTGTGTGCACATGTATGTGTGTGTGTGTGTGTGTGTGTGTGTGTGTGTGTGAGTGATTTCCTTGCAATTCCTAAAAAGAGAAAGAGAATTTAGATAATTTATGACATATTAATGATGCCTAGCTGAAATACATCTGTAACTTGTAATGTTTAATAGTGGTGAAAAAGTTTAATTTGCCTTCTCTTTTACCTGTGTTATAAAAAGAAGAATATTTGAGTTTAGAGAAAGTAAAACACTAAGCAGGGAATATTATGTGGCTCCTTTTTATTTGCTTTCCATGAGCTTTACCCTAAAATTCCTCTAAATGTCTGTCTTCATAACGGCTTCTGGCACTGTTATTTTTGGGTGACCTAATAAAGAATGCAACACAAGAAAGAAGTGTAAGGGCTTTGGGCCCTGAGGACAAATATCTGTAATCAATCATAAAATTTAGAGCAGATACTAAAAAAGGAGAAGCGATTTTACAGAGAAAGGATCTAGAATGGCATAATGTCATCATAGAAAAAAACTCTAAATGGCATTTAATCCCAGTGTACTCTGGAAGTGCAACTGATATTTCATTAATCATCTGCTAAAATACTATGTTAAAGGTTTCTAAAAATGGAGGCATCAGTGCATGTAATTTAAAGTGCTTGGCCTCAAGATGAAGTCGCTCCCTTGAGACTGATAAGAATTATAGCTGTCTCCTACACAAAACTTCGTGATAGAACTTATTTAATCTCAGAATTGCCATAGTCGAAGAAAGTGTCTTACAGACTAAAAATCCAGGGAGTTACTTTCCATACCATGCTGCTCCCACATGGTATGACTAAACAATACCATTCTGAAGGGGTCAGGGAAAGCATGGACCAGTCGTCCAACTTGAATTTCCAAGGAGTGGAAATATAATATGGTAGACATGAGCAGGATATCAGACAGTCCACGAATTGGCCATGTAGGCAGCTGTAACATATTATATGAAAAATGGAAAGTTAATGTTCCACTTGCTGCATCAAAACAATCAACGCCACAATTCCAAGATAGTGGCGAGCCCATAAAACAGCATTTTCTTTTTTATCTTCATGGAAAATTCCAAGTACCTACAGAAGTATGTAAAATAGTATAATGAATCCCTATGTACCCATCACCTGGCTTCAACACATGGACAGTTTTGTTTCATATCTTCCCCTTCTCCTACCACTAGTGCATTATTTTAAAGCAAATTCCAGATATATCACCTCATCTATGAATACCTTAATGTGTATTGCTAAAAGACAAGAAAATGTCAGTGTTTAACATAAACACAATATTATTATCCCTCTGAAAAATTTAACTAAATTTCCTTAATATCATCAAATATCCACTGTTTATACTTCCCTGGCTGTCTCATAGCTTTTTTATGGCTAGCATGTTTGAATTAGGACCCATGTAAAGTCCACAGCTCATATTTGTTGGTGGATCTCTTCTGTCTCCTTTAATCTGTAGGTTTTTTCCTCCTTATTTTTTCCCATTGCAAATTATTTGTTGAAGAAACTGGGTTGTTTGTCCTGTAGTTTCCTACCTTCTGGGTTTTACTGATTGCATCCTTGTTTCATATGTTCCTCTGCGTTTTTCATTAACTGACAAGATTTAGAAGCTTGAATAACACCATGTTTTCAAAGAAGATGGTCGAGAACTAGATCTATTTAACCCATCGCCCACGTAGAGAGTAGAAAGAGTAAAGGTTAGAAATGATAGAGGATATTTGAAGAGAGGTGTTGCTATGCTGCAAGTCCTCTTTCACCTTAAATCAAGAAAAACAGGCTTTGATGAGACCACTGTGATCCCTGCATTTGGTCAGTTTTTGGATCCCACCAAAAAAATCTAAAAGGCCAGTAATGGATGAGCTAGCTGCTTTGATTGTGGAGCCAAGGTGAGGTAGCTGTGTCAAGATTTGCATCTCTGAAGTCTGTCAGGCCAGAGAATGTATGAGATCATTCTATGAACCACTAAGTGTGAAAGAGTGGCATGAGATTATTATAGATTCTAGTGAGAAGGCTTCTGGAAAGAAGGCACCAGATGCCTATGGGCAGAAGAAGGAGTAAGAGACTGGCTAGAGTACAGATGGATATGCCCTTGATAAAGAAACTTCAAGGAGAAATCAGAAGTCACTGATAGTGCTATGGTTTTTAGGGGTAGTTCTCCCAAGACCCCATGAAAACTCCCAGGAGTGAAAGTCAGCTATGACTTTTGCTCACATGCCTTCAGTACAATCCCAAATCATGACCATGGTCCACAAGGCTCTGGCAACATTTTCACCTCAGCTTCCGGCAAACTTCTAGGCTATCACTATGGCATTTGCACCCTTTTCTTTTAAAAAAATACCTAGGTTACTCCTTGATCAGACCCTTGGCACTTGCTCTTGGCTCATTAAGAAGCTCTCTTTTTAAAGACCTTTGCATGGCCGTCATTTGGGGAATTTTTTGCTCAGAAGTCACTTTATTAGAAGGGCCCTACAATAGCAATCTGTAGCAGCCCCCTCTGCACCTGCCCTGGTCAGAATCTATCCCATTACTGTGCATTGCTTTCTTTGTAGCATTTATCAATACCTATATTTAGTGTTTAGTCTTTGGTTCATCCCATCCCAATCCTAGAATATAAACTTCATTATGGACAGGAACTCTTGCCTATATTGCAGCAGCTATTACAATAGTGCCTGGCACGAACAGTTGCTCAATAATTATCTGTAAACTAACTTTCTATTACTTTAACCTATCTTTGTTTGAATTAAATTTTAAATATTGGTATCACTTGAGCAGTTCTTTGCAAAATTTATTTAATGACTATTAGATCGATCTCTTTTGCATTCTTTAGAAGGAAAGAATACTCAAGTTTCTTTTTTGTTTGTTTTTCTGTTTTGGCAGCTGGCCTGTAGGGAGATCTGAACCCTTGACCTTGGTGTCATGACACTGTGCTCTAACCAACTGAGCTAACAGGCCAGTCCCCAAATTTCTTAAGTGATTTTTGTTTGTTTGTTTTATTTTATTTTATCTGCTCTAAGACAAAGATCTTAGAATTTCAGAAGTTGAAGAGAACAAAAATCACCCCTCTTATTTTACAAATGTAAAAACTCAGAGTGGATACGTGTCTTATCCAAAGGTATAGAAAATCCATTAGAATATGGTTTTCCCATCAAGTGAGCTATTTGCTATTTGTTCCAATTGTATTAGATTTGTTTTATTAATTAGACTGTAAGCTTGCTGTTGACACACTGGTTTATTACATCTGCCTAAACTTCTACCGCATCTATCCTAGTGCTGAGCACATAAGTGGTCTTCAAAAAATACAAGTTACTTAATTGATTTATTAGAATATCAAAATGCCATTCAAAACAACATTAAGAAAAATTATATTACAGAAGAATGTAGTATTACCCAAATCCCTCCTTCCAACATTTAAATTTTATTACCATGATCATTATTGTAAGTGAAATAACGTTTTATGTTCATACCGTTTTTATGTGATTGTGTAAAGGAAAGGTATTCAAGAAAACATTTACCCAGAATTCTGTTTACTTATCTGAGCCGTGGCTTTCCCATTTGGAGAAGTAAAGAAAAATAAAGGAAAATTAATTTGAAAAAATATTTTTACTGGAGGGTGGATGAAACATTTAGTGAAAGGTCTAACTAATTATTTTCACTAAAGATGAATTTAATTTAGTAGAAAGAGCATCACCTCAGAGTTGACCTGTAGACCTAGTTGCTCATGAACTCCTTGTCTGATGTTGGGCTTAAAGCAATTTTATTTTATTTATTTATTTTATTTCTCATTCTTATTATTTCTATGCAGAACTCAGTGGGTAAAATAAGATAATGATAGTAAAAGCACTTTTGAAATGATACAAGTTTATTGATGCAGAAACTTCTATGTGTCTATGTGGATTCCTCTGTGCTTAGCAGCAAAGAAGAAAAAAACATTCTTCAGCAACTATCAACTGTTTAGAATCATAAATCTCAGAGAGAAAAGGATATTAATGGCCCCTCTCTATGCTTAGGTGTCTTTTATAACAGTTTTCTTGAAGTTGAAATGTGGATCACCAATGGTATATGAGGTGACTTTAGATGGTACACGAATGAACATTTTAAGTTATGTTCTTATTTTAAAGAATTTTTGAAAAAAATAAAACACCAAGATCTCAAACCTTTAATATGAAAGATATTGTTGCTTTCTTTTTATAAAATTAATATATATATATTTTTTTACATTCTTTGATGCTTTTGTGGAGCAGTCGGGAGGGAAGAGGAGAGGGGAAAGGGGAAAGAAATGGGATGGAGGAAGGAGGAAGGAGGAGGGGAGGGATTAAGGCCTGTGGCACCCCTCTCATTCCCACAGGAGAGATTAGGGGGCTTCCAGTGGTGGCTTGGTCATTGCTGGGCTGGGTGCAGATGTCAGGGGTGTGTGGCAAAAGCCCTCACCCCCTACCACCCAAGCTCAGGAACCCGGGACCCTTCTTGCTGCAGCTTGGTGGTTGTCACTGGGCTGGTTGCCCATGTTGGGGGAGTGTGGCCAAGGCCCTTTGCACCCCACTGCCCTGACTTGGGAGAGTCTGGGGCACTTCCTGTAGTGGCTCAGTGGTCATTGCCAGGCTGGGCTGGTCACATGTGTCAGAGGGGCATGGCCCAGGCACTCAGCTCCCCACTGCCCTGGCTCGGGAGAGCCCAGGGTGCTTCCTGCAGTGGCTTGGTAGTCATCACTGGGGTTGTTGCATATGTCGGGGGGTTTGGCTGAGGCCCTGGCCCCCACCCTTGAGACTGATTGCAGGTGTTGGGGGGCATGACTGAGGCCCCAGCCCTCCCTACGTTCTGACTTGGTAGCCCAGGGAATTTCTGGTCTTTCTAGATGTTATAGGTGTTGTTTTGTGAAATGAGACCTTCACCAGGTAATATCAAACTTTGTCTCTAGTTGTGGGTACTTTGTTTTTTCTTTCAGGTCTCTGTAGGATTATTTGCTGTTCCCACCACTTAAACTCTGTACTGTAAATAATTTTTTGTCCTTTGCTTACTTCTAAAATGGGGGAACTTCCTGTGGGGACCAGTACTTGAACTTTGTAGTTGAGCTAAATTGCTGCTTTGCTGCTGATTCCCTAGGGAAGGCTTTTTGTACAGCTTGGGTTTTAATGGTTGACTTTATAGGTACTTCTAGATCTAGTGAGATCTGGTGCACCTGGGTTTTGTAGAAACTCTGGTCTAGGCCGGAGTCTTTTCATCAGTCTGCACCCCATACAATTCTATATTCCTGAACAGTCTCCTCTGAGTGGTCCTGCACTGATTGGGGTACAGATCAGCTGTCCTTGCTGTGCCCCAGTGGTTCCCCAGTGGGTCTGTCTCCCCCACCGCCCATGCTCCAAACACTTTCCGTGGGAAAGGCTGTGCTTTGACCCCTTGCAATGACTCACTGGCCTCTGAGTCTCTCCTTTTTTAAAGTTGTTGTGGCCCGTTGCTCCTATGTGGGTCCATGGGAACCCTATTAGTGGTCTTGCTGGCCTGGGGGCCACCAAGACCCTCTTCTCCCCTGCTGCCTCCAAACAACTTCATGCAAAGGGCACAGCTGCAGCTTTTGCTCTCAGCAGCTCCAGCCTGGAAGTGGCCAGGTCTTGAAATGTGGGAACAGTCCTTTCTTTCTCTCACTATGGCTTCTCTCACCTTCATGTACTTTGTAGGTTTCTGCTCCTCTTCCCCTGAGCTCTAGCAGCCCCAGCTTGGCTTTTGTTGCTTTTTTATAGTTGTAAATTGGTTGATTGTGGGAGAGAGTGATGTTGGGGGCCATCTATTCCACCATCTTGACTGGAAGTCTTGATATTGTTGCTTTCAACAACATTAATTTATTTAAGCAAAATAGGTGTCATCTTGATGTAAAAAAGTAAGACAGTGTACATAAATATGATATATTCATGATATGTGTTTGAATGAATGAAGCTTGGGAAATACTTTTCTCCAACCGTGTGAAGTGTAATGGTTGCTTGGTATCTGTTTGACAAATCTAGAGAAGAAAAACCCACTGCTGAACCAGGAAGCTTACTTTATCTTTGGAAACCTCTGAACCTTTCAAAATCTTGCTCTTACCAGTGTTATCCATTTCATTGTAGTTTCCAGCATTTGATCTTAATTCAACAAATTGAGGACACCTGGAACAAGTATAACTGTTTTTCCTTGCCACAGCCCTCACTCATTGTGATGCCAAGTAGCAGCAATAACCTTGGTCCTTACTCCACTGCCCACCTATAATGTCAGTATCTAATGAAGGCCGCAGAGTTGGGCTTTAACAACACATATTGGTAGACTGGCATTGTTTCGATTTCCTGATTCTCTCCAGATCTTTTCATATATTTTTATTTTGGCCAATTGTATGTGTGCAAGTAATTTCCTTTTCAACTTTAAAAATTTTGTATAAGTTGGAGGACACTTGTTCATAAGCTTTGAATTTGCTTACACTTAGATAATTGTAAAATTTTTAGCATTTCTGGGGGAGAAAGAGTCATTCCAAATTTTAAAATAATTTTCCTGTGAGGTATTTTTACCTCTTCCAAAATTACAGTTTGCTGTTTATGGAAGGCAAGAAACTCGAGCATTCCACCATCTCATTGTCTTCTAAACTTGGTTTACATTGGGACTTTTGTTTTCAAGTTATGTCTCTGCTATTATTTCTTGGGGAGATGTCAATTATATTAGGTGGAAAAAAAGACAGTTGGTTTAACTTAATTTAAACATATCAGCCTATTGTGTTGAAGATCTCCTTTTTGGACTGAGACTTCTGAGAGAGACCTCATAAATATACCAGCTTTTCGTTTCTTTACATGTGTGCAAAGGAACTAGACTGGAAGAACACTGCAAATTTAAAAAAAATCACAGTATTGGATCCCTGAGAAATACTGTTTTCTGACTGTTTCACTGTCCAGGTGACAGGAACAACCTGATTGGAGAGGCAGAGTTGATGCCCTGTGGCTGAAGCACAGGGAAAGAAAGACCAAAGTTACATGAAGTGAAATTAAGTAGTTTATTTATGTCTAATTCACATACAGCCGCAATATCATTATAATTTTGCCAATCCCATGACTGTCCCAATGAAAGGAGAGCTGACCAACTTCCCAAAGCAAGCTCACAGGCCATGAGACACCTCTCGTAATCATCGACCTCTTGTGAGATTTTCCAGTGGAAATGGGATTCTCCTCTGGGAATATTATTTTAAAAAGAAAATCTTACTACCATGAGGGGTTTCTAATAACTTATTTTCACTACAACAAGAAGGTCTGTAGGGTTACTGTCAGAACTGGGGCAAACTTCTGTTGCATGCCAGAACCCTAACTACAGAGTCTAGTTGGGATGGGATGGGAGATGAGAGGAGACTAGAAAGGGATGAATGGAGAAAGGGAGCTAGGAAACTGACTTGGCTAAAAGGACTGGATCCCCAAAGTGAGTAACAAGTATTTATGTGTGCATTCTACAAAAAAGAGGAGTAAATTTGAACTTGACTCTGGCAGATGCTGCTGTCATAGTTCAGTTAGTTAATGGATGGGGAAGCTCAAAGGAATGGGTGATACATTAAATCAACCAATCAATGGCACCATAAGTCAGGGAGTGATCAATCCATTTATAGTGCACCTTCACACACACCTGTAAGTGAAAACAGGAAGGGAGCCCGATGGAGGTGAGAGAGCTGTCACATTGCAGGGAAGGTCTGTCCTCAGGTGAAGGAGAGAGGAAAGGAAGCAAGGTTGGGTGGAAGCATCTTACACTGTAATGCATGGCCATTGGGAAGTCTTCTAGCTAAAGTCACCCATCAGAAGAGTCCAACATTGTTCAGGAATAGGCTTGCATTAGTATTTCTGCTGCCCTCAATGATAAATTGGGAGAAGCCTATAGGAAGTGTGGCCTTGACATGGACACAGTGATGGACTTTAGAGTGTAGCAAGTGGGGTCACAAGTCAATTACCTCCCTGGAGATGGAGATCTGAAGGGTGCCTGTTCATGGCCTCCCTTACGTCTGACCTCTCTTCCTCCTGCACTCCCCTCAGCTTAATCCATCCTAGCCTCACCGTCTTCTTTGGCGTTCCCCAAACTTGACAAATGTGCTCCCAACTTAGGGTTTTTGAATGGGCTGTTACCAGGATCACCATAAGCCTTAAGGTTGCTTTTGTGTGGCTTAGAAAAAGGCATCCCTTTCTTAAGGCACATCCTACATGGCTTCCCTGGGCCTTTTCTCCTTGCCTGGCACACCCTTCTCAGATATATGCAGTGTTGCTTCTGCTGCCTCCTTCAGGTCTATGCACATATTATCATTTTAGTGATGCTTTCCCTGATCACCTTATTTGAAAATAGCACTCTCCATTCTGCACACACAATTTCTTTTCTGCTTAATTTTTCTTCATAGAACTTATTGCTTTCTGATATGCTACATATTTTACGCATTTATCATACTGGTCCTTTCACACTAAATACACTTCCTCCACGAGGGCAGGCATTTTGGTCTGTTTTGTTCACTGCTGTAACCCCAGAACCTAGAAAAATGCCTGGAACATAGTAAATACTTAAATATTTGTCAAATTTTTAGTTCAATCCTCCTTGCTACCAGTCTTTCTTTGTCTCTAGATCATTTCTCTCCCTGTTAGCATTTTGTTATCTTAAAACTTTGGGTAATTCATAACTACCAGGTGTTCATGGCTTCTACTCCTTCTACAAACTTTCCCTAGATTTCCTTCTAGCTTTGCTTTTGTTTCCTACAACCTGAATCCCTTCATATTTCATAATTAAAATTGCTGAAACAGCTTGTTCAATTTTTTTTTTTTTTCTGTTTGGGGCACCTTTCTTTTCTTTTTGCACCAGTCCACTGTACCACTAAGCGCTACTTGTCAGCCTGCAAATCAGCTTTCTTTGGATCCCACATTTAGGTTTCACAGTTGTGGTGGCTCAGAATTCAAACCATGGTGGTTACCCAGGCCTATCTGTCTTCTCTCCCTTAGGTGGAGCAGATACCTAATCTATTTAGATGTTAAAATTATTGATTTAGTTTTGTAAGATCTGGAGGTGTGTTCAGAGTTGGATATTAAAGGTTTTAAAAATGTGTTAATTTGCATTCCTCATTCTCAACCTACTTTTATTTATGTATTTATTTTCAATTTTTTTTATTGCAACATAATTGATTACATATTTTTGTGGGGTACAGAGTTGAATATCAATACCTATGTACAATATGTGCTGATCAAATCAGGATAATTAACACACTCATCTTTACAAAACGTAACCATTCTTTGTCACACAACCAATTTCTCACTAATGCCCCCTTCTCCTCCCCCTTTCCCACCTTTAGTAGCCGCAGTTCTGTTCTCTCCTTTTGGAAGTTCAGCATATTATTATGATTGTTGTTTCTCTTTCTTTCTTTCTAATTATTATTATTTTTTAACCTCTCATTTATGAATTGAGAACATGTGTTTTTTCTCTTTCTGTGCCTGGTTTATTTCACTTAACGTAGTTTTCTCCAAGCTTATCCATGTTACTTCAAGTGGCAGATTTCATTCTTTTTTATGACTGATTATTATTTCATTGTGTTTAAATACCACATTTTCCTTATCCAGTCATCTGTCAATGGATGTTTAGGTTGGTTTCATGTCTTGGCTATTGTAAATAGGGCTGTGATAAACATGGGAGTGCAGGTATCCCTTCAACATAGTGATTTCCATTCCTTTGGGTATATACCCAGCAGCGGGATTGCTGGGTCATATGGCAGTTCTGTCTGCAGTTGTTTGAGGAAACTCCATGCTGTTTTCCATAATGGCTGCACCAATTTACAGTCTCAACAGTGTAGGAGGATTCCCCTCTTCTAATCCTCACCAGCATTTGTTGTTCTCTCTCTTTTTGATAATGGCAGGTCTGACTGGGGTAAGATGATATCTCAGTGTGGCTTTGATTTGCACTTCCCTTATGCTTTGTGATGTTGAGCATATTTTCAAGTACGTGTTGGTCATTTGTGTATCTTCCCTTGAGAAATGCCTATTCAGTTCCTTTGCCCATTTTTTAACTGGGTTATTTGTTTGAGTTCCTCATATATTCTGCATATTAATCCCTTGTTGGATATATAGTTTTCACATATTTTCTCCCATTCTTTAAGTTGTCTTTTTACTCTGCTGATTGAGTCCTTTGCTGTGCAGAAGCTTTTCAGTTTCATATAATCCCATTTGTTATTTTTTCTTCTGTTGCCTGTGCTTTTGAGGTCTTATTCATAAAGTCTTGCCCAGTTTTACATTCTGAAGTGTTTTTCCTATGTTTTATTCTAAGGGTTTTATAGTTTCGGGTATTATATTTAAGTATTTAATCCATTTTGAGTTGATTTTGGTATATGGCAAAAGGTATGGGTCTAGTTTCATTTTTCTATGCATAGATATCTAGTTTTCCCAGCACCATTTATTGAAGAAGCTGTCCTTCCCCAGTGTATGTTCTTGGTACCTTCATCAAAGATCAGTTGGCTGTAAGTACATGAATTGATTTCTGGGTTCTCTATTCTGTTTCATTGGTCCATGTGTCTGTTTTTATGCCAGTACCATGCTGTTTGGGTTACTATAGATTTGTAGTATAATTTG
The DNA here is from genome assembly GCF_027409185.1 of Cynocephalus volans. NCBI lineage: Eukaryota > Metazoa > Chordata > Mammalia > Dermoptera > Cynocephalidae > Cynocephalus > Cynocephalus volans. The sequence goes on from NC_084464.1 coordinate 133,754,059, forward strand.
AAGTCAGGTAGTATTATGCCTCTGCTTTTACTTTTTTTGCTCAGGATTGCTTTGGCTATTCAGGGTCTTTTGTTGTTCCATATGAATGTTAAGATTGTTTTTTCTCTTTCTGTGAATAATGTCATTGGCATTTTGATGGGGATTACATTGAATCTGTAGATCCCTTTAGGTGGAATGGACATTTTTACAGTGTTCATTTTTCCAATCCATGAACAAGAAATGTCTTTCCATCTTTTACTGTCCTCTTTAATTTTTTTCAGCAGTGATTTGTAGTTCTCATTGTAGAAATTTTTCCCTTCCTTGGTTAAATTTATTCCTAGGTTTTTGTTTTTGTTTTTGTTTTTGGTAGCTATTGTAAGTGGGCTTTCTTTCTCTTTCTCCTATTCATTGCTGGAGTGTAAAAATGTTACTGATTCATGTATATTAATTTTGTATTGCAATTTTACTGAACTTGTTTATCAGCTCTAAGAGTTTTTTGGTAGAGTCTTTAGATTTTTCTATATAGGATAATATCATCTGCAAACAGGGACAATTTGACTTTGCTTTTCTAATGTGGATGCTCTTTACTTCTTTCTCTTGCCTGATTGCTCTGGATAGTACTTCCGATACTATATAAAATAGGAGCAAGGAGAGTGGGTAGCCTTGTCCTATTCCTGTTCTTAAAGAAAAAGCTTTCAGCTTTTCCCCATTTGGGATGATATTGGCATTGGTTTTGTTGTATGTGGCTTTTATTGTGTTGAGATATTTTCCTTCTATACCCAATTTGTCTCAACCTTCTTTTAGTTAATTTTATTTCTTTTAAAATGCCCTTTATCTTACATCATGGCTAGCCACCCTGGCTAGAAACCTCAGTTCTTACAATCGATTGTTATCCCTTGCCAATTCTATGTCTGAAAAATCTCTTGAATGTATGCCTTTCTCTGAATTCCCACATATATTTTCTTAATTAGATTTCTCCAGATGTAACTTTTCACTTCAACAAATATCTCACACCCCTACTAGAATTTATCTTAAAATACTACTGCAATCAAGTTTTTTTTCCTTCAAAATGTTTTCATGATACTAGCTAATGTACTAAGACAAGAAAAATAAATAAAATATTAAGATATTTGAAAACAAAGGAAAAGTAAATCACATGATTATGCAAATACAATCCACAAGTATCTGTAAATAATCTAATTAATAAGTAAATTTAACAAAGTTGTTACATAAAAGATAAACATACAAACATTGATTATTTTTAATCTATTATCAGGAAACAATAGATAAAATTACAAAATGAATCAATTCCATTAATATGAACATCACAAAATTAAATAGTTAAGAATAAATTTAATGACAAATGTACATGACCTCTATGCTAAAAACTATAAAATATTGCTGAGAGATGAAAGAAGACCTAAATAAATTGTGAGATATATCATTTTCAAAAATCAGAAGACATTATATTAAGATTTTGATTCTCTCCAAACTGATCTATAGATTCAATGCCATCCCAAAATGCATCCCAATTGTGTGTGTGTGTGCTATGTGTGTGAAAATTGACAATCTAATTCTAGAATTTCACAAAATTATAAAAATCCTAGCATATACAAGACAGTATTAAAGAATTTTAAAAATATAAAGGATTTATATCACCAAGTTTTAAGTTTCACTATCATTCAAGATAGTGTGTATTGGCATAACAATAAATGGACTAACAAAAGACCCAGTGTAATAGAATAAAACATCTAGAATTTGACCTACACATATATGGCCACTTAATTTAGAGAAAGATGCTCATCAATGCAATAAGGAAATTATGATCTTTTCAGTAAATAATATTGAATATTTATACAGAATAAATGAATCTTGATCCCTATCTCACACCATACACAAAAATTAATTTTAGATGGATTGTAGAACTAAATATGGATTATAGACCTAAACATATGAAAGATAAAATAATAAAGTGTATAAGATAAACTTTGTCAGAAAATATGTTCTTGATCTTGGGATAGGCAAAAGTTTTTTGAACAGAACATGCAAAGCACAAATCATGAAACAACAACAACAAATGGATAAATCTGACTTTATTTAAGTTAAGAATTTATGTTAATCAAAAGACACCATTAGAAGAGTGAAAAGGCAAATCACAGATTTGGAGAAAGTATGCAATGCTTATATGCAACAAAAGACTCATATCCAGAATATTATGGATTAAATTGTGTCCCTCCAAAGTTTAATATTTTGGAGTCTTGGTCCCTACTATGCCAGTGTGAAGAGGGTGAGAAATCCTATTGTGGTAGTTGAAAGGTGGGGCCTTGAAGAGGTGATTAGATTGTGAGGACAATGTCCTAGTGAATGGATTAATCCATTGATGGTTTATGGTGGTTATGGGCATTGTTCTCAGGACTTTAAAAGGAAAGTGAATGAGGAAGTTCATCTCTCTCTGCTCTGCCATTCTCCCCATGTGACACCTTGCATTGCTGTAGAGTCACCTCACCAGAAGTGTTCCCTGGAATGTGGACTTCCTAGCTCCCGACACTGTAAGCAATAAATTTCATTTTCTTACAAATCACCAAGTTCCAGGTATTTTGTTGTAAGCAACAGAAACTGACTAATACACAGAATAAAGAACTCACAGATTAATAAGAAAAAGACAAATAACATAATTAAAAATAGGCAAAGACTTGAGTAGACCCTTCACAAAAGAGGATATTCAAATGGCCAATCAGCATTTGAAAAAGTATTTAATATCATTCGTCATCAGGAATGTGCAAATTAAAACCACAAGAAATATCACTATATACTACCAGTTTGACTAAAATTAGAAAGATTGCCAATACCAAATGCTAGAATGGATGCAGATCAACTAAAATTCTTATATGTTGCTGTGGGAATTTAGATCATTAAAACCATTTTAGAAAACTATTTTTGCATTATTTTCTGAACCTAAACATAATGACTGAGATATGTACATACAAGGTATGAGGCATATGTCCATGCAGTGATTTGAACAAAAATATTTATAGCAGTTTTATTCATAATAGTCACAAAATAGAAATAATCAGAATGTTCAAAGACAGGGAAATGATGCTATGAACTGAATTGTGTCACCTCAAAATTCATGTTGACGTCCTACTCCCATCACGATGGTATTTGGAGATGGGGCCTTTGGAAAATAAATAGGTTTGAATGAGGTCGTGAGAGTAGAGCCCTCATGATGAGATAGTTTCCCTTCTAAGTAGATGAAGAGACAGGCACCAAGGAAAAGCCATATGAAGACACAGTGAGAAGCTGGCCGTCTGCAACCTAAGGAGAGAGCCCTTACCAAACATCAACCCTGCTGCCACCTGGATATTGGACTTTTCAGTTTCCAGAACTATGAGAAAATAAATTTCTGTTGTTTAGCCACTCAGTCTAAGATATTTTGTTATGGCAGCCTAAACTGACTAAGACAGATGGTAAATACATTGTGATATATTCATACAAAAGAAATACTATACAGCGATAAAAAAGAATAAGTTACTGATTCACACAACTTAATGGATTACTAAGCTGTAATGCTGATGGAAAGAAGCCAGATACAAAAGATATACACTGCGTAATGCCATTTATCTAAAGTTCAAGAACAGGCAAAACTAACTAATGCTTATCTCTGGCATCGGGGGGCTTTACTTGGATGGGGCATAAGGGAACTTTATAGGATACTTTAAATGGGCTTTATCCTGATTGAAATGGTAGTTATATATTAAAATTCACTGGGCTGTACACTCAATACCAGAGGATTCTACATAAAATGTTTAGAAAAATCCCCATTCGTTTATCCATTTACTCCGCATGGCACATAAGTGCCCTTTGTTATTTTACTTTAACCTTTCTACTTTTCAAGTTCATTGTGCTTCACTTGATGCATGTATCTTGAGTTCCAGGTGTGCTGCTTTTAAAATTTTGGACTTTTTCAACTCCATATCATTGTTCATTTTTGTAAATTGTCCCACCTTAAAATTCCCTTACCACCCTGCATGATGAAATCCTACATGCATTTAGATGTTCAGTTTAATTAGTAAATTCTTTTCTGATGTTTCTAGACAGAGGTCTTTCTTCGTTAGAACATTGTTCATATAATTATTAAGCATTTAGTATTTTCTTTTACAATCAGTTGCATGTGAATTTTCCCATTTGAGCGTGAACCCCTTGAAAGAAAGTACTATGTTTAATTCATCTTTAAATTTTAGGCACATAGCATAGTGTCAAAAAATATATGCCTAGAATAATTAACAAAACACACCTTAGCTACTTTCTAACTCCCATACCCAGAGAAAGAAATGTAAAGTTGTTACACCACAAGTATTGTAGGGTCTATATTTACTCAACTGGGCTGTCTGTTTTTTGCCTCAGGCACCAAAAAGGAAGGGGTTCTTAGTTCTAATAGGGCTTCAACTTTTTCCCTTCCATCACCAGAGCAGGAGATGGCTGATCGTGCAAAGAACACCTAATTGTCAGAGAGACTGCAGACCCAGCATTCTTGGAGAGACAGCTGCTGCATTATGCAACCATTCTTGGGATTAACAGGCATAGACTGTGCCTTAGTTGGGCTATTTATTTATTTATTTATTTTGGTTTTAAGGGAAAGAAAAAGACTCAAGCCATGTGCCAAACAATCTAATAGAACAAAAGGGACCTTAAGGAAGTATGTGCACAGTAATTAGAGCAGGAAACCATCTGGAACCAAAAATAGCTGTTGGGACTGGTTAGTTTATCTCTTTTCTTTACCAACTGTTTTTTTTTTCCTCCTTCTCCTTCCTTTAATTGACCCATCATGATTTCTCTGTCTATTTCTCTTATGATCTTTACATTTTAGATTCACCATTAACCACCTCACTCTGTCTATATCTCCCAATTCAAATTACCAAGAGTGGCTCTGACTGACCCAGCTCACCTTTTCCTGCTCAATTATGACATAAGTCACTAGCCCTCTTAGCAGACACCAAATTAAAGAATTTTTATATAATAGCATCATATGCTATATTGATATTTGGATCAGGTAGTCACTAAATAGCAATTACTCAAGATTCTGGGGGTCAAAATGGTAAGCATACATTTCCTACTTTAAAAAATTATAATGAGTTTTATTTTGTTTGGCTGTTACATCCATATTAGTGGATGTTAAACAAGTTTATTAAATTAACAACAAATACTTATATCTAGAAAATAGTCTCCATCCATCTTTGGAGATGTTTCACATTATACATAAACCAAAGTATAAATTCAAAAAGTGTTATTGGTTTACTGGGAAATTCAAATGAGCTTTGCTCATCCTCAATAAAATAGATTATCATACCTTATGAGGATTGCAAATAATTTAAGAAATATCTCAGTGACAGTCCACACATTAAATTTTCTTCCATTTTGTCTCCACAAATATTAAATGCACCGAGAAATAAACCTGAGGACTGTGCACATTTCTATACATTTGAGTACATGTGTTTGTTGTAGAAAACACATGCACCAGATTCAAAGTTATTTATATTTCTGGCGGCATGCTTGTTTCTTCAGTAGTTATGATTTGGGTACCTAATTAAATGTGGATCTGTCATCTAATTTTGTTATTTGGTCCAAATTTGATAAAATTATCAAATTTATTATTATGAAGCATGATTTGTTTCTATTTGTATTTTCCTTGAATGGGGCTTTACTTGGTTGGGTTCAGCATCGCTGAAAGTTTACCCTTGATTCAACTGCCCTCTGCAAATGTAGGAGAGCAGCCAGTTTCAACACATGATTGTTGGGGTTCATTTGAGGTTTTGATGGCAGAATGCAAAAAATACATATTTGTTGGTGGTGGTTGAGCAGCTAAACTGGCATTTTTCTAGATGTTGTATGACTATCTAATTTATATCTGGATATTAAGTCATTGGCACAAGCATTTTCTATTTTGAAGGAACTAATTAAGTCTAAATGACTAACTCCCAGTTGCAGTGTCATGAACACAAAATATGATTCATGGAATTAGGCATCACTTCATATCCAGGACATGGTAACGCTTTATTTGTGTGCATTTAAGGAAGACAGTGGCAGAAGTTCACTTGCTGCACCTGTTACAAAAAGTTGTGAAGGCAAGTAAGAGTCTGGAATCGTCCACACATCATGCCCAGTGGCACTTCAAGAATGACGGCTGATGCCAGACATACTCTGGCAACTTGCTTCTGCAGAGCCTAAGCATGACTCCCCCACACAGTTAGTACCGAGCAGGAAGAAACTGAGAGGAGGGACTAAAACGTCCGCTGGAATCAGGGTTACACAAAGAAGGCCGTCTAGGTGGTAGTAAAGAATTTATTTTCCTTTCAGTTTTACAAGTGGTAGGTTTGCAGTTGCTGATTTAAGAATATTTACAAAGTGCACACATTATTCTCATTAGTTATGCCTCTTAATTTGAACCAGGGGTTATCTGCAGCCCACATAGTTTGTTTGTTTTTTTTTTTTTTTTTTTTTTTTTTTTTTTTTTTTTTTTAAAGCATTGGCATTTTCTAAGAAATTCAATGCTCAGGGTTTTATACAAATCCTTGGTTCCTAGTGTTTTTTAAACTCTCCATTAGCTCTTCCCAGTTAGAAAGAAAACAGGGTAGACAAGCACTGCTTACTGAAACTGCTTTATGTGCAGTAGTGTTTTATTTTGTTTCACTGCTCAGTATTCGTTTTCCTTTTTTTTTCAACAGTATCCTTACCACTGTAATTAGAAGCCTGATGTCGTCTAGCCAAGGAAAAATCTAGACCAATCAGATTCTCTGCTTTTGAATTTTAATCTTGAGTAGATAATGGTTAGATTTCTTCCCTCCTGGTGGTGGGGTCCTCACCAGCCTTTCCCAGCCACGAGACTACTGTGGTGGTTCCTGCTTCTCAGCTTTGGGAGTTGACCTGCTTGCTATGTATTTTGAAGCCTTGTTCTCCATCCTCTGATAAATTTTGTACCTTTTCCCACCTCCTGATTTTCTTCCAGTAAATTCTATGTTTGTAGCTTTCAACCAAAGAGATTTCACTGATATATTGCTTATAATGTCATTTTGAATATTTCATTCAGAATGCAAATGATCACAATGCAAGTGACATTGTTAAGTAAAACATAGATCACTCATAAGCATTGTATATTTATTGTTAATAACAAAGTATTTATAATTACTTCACATTGTGGAAGCAAACATGTGTCAGAACACTGTGGTTGAAAAATGCTGTCTGGGGCTGACCCCATGGCGCACTTGGGAGAGTGCAGCTCTGGGAGCTCAGCGACGCTCCCACCGCGGGTTCGGATCCTATATAGGGATGGCCCGTGCGCTCACTGGCTGAGCGCCGTGCGGACGACACCAAGCCAAGGGTTGCGATCCCCTTACCAGTCACGAAAAAGACAAAAAAAAAAAAAAGAAAAGAAAAGAAAAGAAAAATGCTGTCTGGCCTTAGAAGCTACCACCTCACAGGAGCTACCATCTAATGGCAACCTGTTTGGGATTTAACATAGAGATGATCCAAGATGCTCTAGGGATCTGGGAGCCTCTGACAACATAATCATACCATTTGTAGAAACCTACGGGAGTTGGAGAAAGTTCTCCTCAGGGGGAGCCTTTAGCTAAGCTGAAATGGGACTGGGCGGAGGGATGCTGGGGTATATGTGGGTAAGGTAGGAGGCAGACCTCGGGGACCAGATTAGAGTAGGTTGAAACAGAATAAATAGCTTTATCCTACTGACTTTGGGACTTCTCCTTTGGTGTGTAAGTCATGTTCCTGGGTTTTCCCATGGTGGAAGGGTAATTCATGATTACTTTCATAATTAATGAGCATAGTCACTGTATAAGAGAACTGCCTTGACAGAGCCCTCTGAGATAGCGTCCATCCTGTTTATGAATGGCCACATTGAACAAGTGGTGAGGAACTAACACCAAGGCAGCCAATCCACAGTCTGACCAGTGGCCTGTAGAGATGGCCTGGCATGCAAAGCTCTTTCTAGCCAAAGAATAGTGGTCAGTAGCAAGGACAAGCCCTCATTTCTCTTGGGATATAAATAGTAAAATTTATGTAGTACAATATTCAAATGGTGAAGAGAATGCAGTTTTTAGCAGGGGCCGTGAAAAGTCAAAGTTCTGAATAAGCTAAATTAGAAATAAGCATAAACCATAAAGTTAAAAAATTAGACCAGAAGTCTTCCATTTCTGGCAACATGGTGGATTAGACAACCTGAAAATCCTTCTGTATCACCTGGAAATGCTGCATACAATACAACAAATGCCCATTTAAATGCCTAACTGAGCATTCAGGCATATATACGTACATGTATGCCTACATTTGTACAAACCATACAAATAGGCATGCATAAAAGCAACCTCTGGAAGCTAGAACCCAAAAGGAAAAGGAAAACCAGAACAGTGAGAGAGAGTTTATTCAGGGGTTGCCTGTGGGTATTTTTTCAATCTTAGTAGCCAAGGATTTGGCTTTTGCATGACTTTGGAAATAGGATTTTAAGCTTTAAATTAGTTAGCTTGTGATAGAAGTCCTGAGTCTTCTGCCTAAACCCAGGGCTACATCCTCAATGAAATAGTGGACCAGAAACAAACTGCCTGCAAGCATACAGAGATGACATGGAAGTTTGTCTGTCTTGCCCTGGGATCAGGATGGAAAAAATTATTCTTTGGTTATATATATCCATGAGCCTTCTGTTCTGTGTTTTGAGATTTCAATTCATTCTTCCTGTAGGGTCTGGAAGCCAAAAACTGTGAAATTATTATTTTTAAAGTAATAATACCCGCTTTCAATAACAATTTTATGATAACTGTATAATTTTATAATAATGTAAATGTAATTTTGAATAATGTCCAGAGGAAGACACATTCTCAATGTTTCGTAAAGATGAGCTCACAATCCAGATCACAAATCCTTTCAAGGAAATAACCCACCATGAGGAAAAATTAGCAGATCACAACAATTATCAGGGTTAGACCAACGAGGACTTTGGGTAACACTCAGAGTTTTTAAACAAAAACTATATATGTTTAAAAAAAAAACAAAAGATAGGGTATAAAAAATGAGAAACACGGATCAAATTCAAAAAGGCATATTGTGAACTTTAAAGAGCACAACTTTGTTATTATTTGTTTGCTTTTCATAAATGTAGAAAAGCAATGGTTTAGAAGTAGCCACAGAAAAGGGGGGAAAGGAGAAGGCAAACATTGTCTTTGTGATGTTTTTATAAACACACTGTGGGAAAATGAACAACCATCATTTCAAAAGGCTTCGGGGCGAGAGCATGATTTTAATGTAAGACAAGATTGTAGAGGGGGTGTTTTTGGAATATGGGGATGTGGAATTTAGTATAGTGGGAAAATGTTTTCAAAAGGCACACTGGAAAGAGTTGGGAGGGAGGTTAATAGAGGAAAGAGTGTGGCAATAGTAGTACTTGAGAGTACTTAGTTGACCAGGGGGTTTGATTCTGTCTGATGGCTCAGAATGGCCAGGTAAGAAGAATGACTGTGTTGTTTGCACTTGAAGTGACATATTTGCATCTGAGGCTTCAAGTCATGTCTTAGGATGTTAGCATGCTGACGTCATTTCTCTTTAAACAAGCTCATCGTGTTCTGAAAAGAAATTTCTTTGTGTGGTGCTATGAAAACAGATAATAACAATGATACGATGCTGGACACCCTGATAAACTCTTTCCACGCACTATCTCCTTTCATCCTCACTTGAAGCCCAGAACATTGATACTTCTGTTATCTCTATTCGCTTATAAGAAAACAGAGGTCAGAGATTTTGAATAATTTGACCAACATCACACGCCCATAAGTAGGGACATTATTATATTTGTGTTGTTTCAAAATGTAAAAAGGAATTAGCTAGTCAGAGAATAAAGGAAGAGCAATCTGCTTTGTATATACTATATGTATAAAAGCACAGGGTGAAAAATAGTGTGTGTCTTGTACACTGATGTGGTCAGAGGATGGGATCTACTTGAGAAGGCCATGGAGGGTAAAGCAGATTTGTGTCAGGAATTAAAGCATGATAAGACTTGTGTGCTGAGCTGAGTTTTCTCCTAAAAACCAGTGAAGTTCTCTATAAAGGAAAGGGCTACCACCTGATATTCATTTCAGGGAGATCACTTTTGTAATAACATGGGTGGATGTGCCTGTCGGTAAACCAAGCCAGGAGATCAGCCAGGGTTGCAATGATCTGGACAAGAAGCATTTCATTAAAATAATGAAGGAAGGTAGAGGGTTATTAAGGAGGCAGAAGCTATGGTATATAGGGACTGACTGAGTGTGTGTAGTTGAGAGCCGGGAGAAGGGACTAAGTTGTGACCAAGAAAAGTGGATGGCGATTCCATTCAATGAGATAGAGAATGGGACTTCAGTTGTGATCTAGTCAAATTCATGTTTTTCCTTTGTGCTATTAAAATGTCACAGATGTGAATTCTCATGCCTCAAATTTAGTTGTGCAAAGCACAGCAAAAATCAAGCCAGTTTTCTACAACATATTGAAGTAGTGTTTTGTTCAGGTCTCTCGAGGGGTCCTGGTTAACCAGCTTCCCCAGGAATGACTTTTCCCCTTCCCTCTGCTTCTCATCAAAAATGAGTCTTAGACATGGCCTGACATTCAAGTGGTTTATTCTGGGAGCACTCTTACAAGACAGATAGTGGGAGCCGACTGGCGGCATGGGCCAGATAAAGTTAGGGGTCAGATGACTGCTTGATCAGGAGGGTCTCCATCTGGAGACTATTTCAGAGTTTGGGAATTCTTCCCTCTTTCTTAAACCTATATTCAGTCTGGGTCAGTTTCTAGATGTTTCTTTCATAAACCTAGTTTAGGCTATTTTTGTGATAGTAAGCTTTGTTTCAAAGTTTATGAGAATTGCACCTGTACTGAGGTGGTCTTATCTCCTGGAAAATCTGGGGCCAGGTTGTATCTTACCGCTAAGTGACACATGGTATCAGTTCTGAGAGGTGTTTGAGCAGGCCTTCTGTCTATCATTAATGTTAGAGCCACAGTATGTATCTTTAGCACAATACAGTTAGTTATCTGAGTAACAAATTACCCCAAACTTAATGTCTTATTGAGGTTCATTCCACTAGATAAAAGCCTTATTATATGATTGAGGGGTTTTCTGAGGCAATGCCTTCGCTCTTTATGAAGTCTTCAAAGATTTTATAGTCACACCCTCAGCTTCATTTTTAGATCATGTTTTTCTGATAGTACCCTGGGGATGATCTTCTCCCAGAAGCCATTTCTTAATTTCTTAATTTTAGCCATTTGTAAAAGGTTGAGAATATCCAACTTTAATAATCCCTGGCTCCTTTTTGTTAATAGTCCTTCCTTTAGCTTATCTCTCTTGCATACTAATATATGCACCAAGAAGAAACAAAACACCACCTTCAACATACACCTGGAAATCTCCTTAGCTACTTGAGAAATTAACTGCCCAGAGGGATTTGCATTCTGTCTGGTGGCTCAGAATGGTCAGCTGTCATTTACATTTGAAGTGACATACTTGTATCTGAGGTTCCAAGTGATGTACAAATGGTCCTCAACTTACAATGGTTCAACATACTATATTTTGACTTTACCATGATGCGAAAAGCGATATGCATTTAGTATAAATTGTACTTTGGAGTACCCATACAATAATTCTGTTTTTCATTTTCAGTACAGTAATCAATAAACTACATGAAATATTCAACACATTATTATAAAATAGGCTTTGTGTTAAATGATTGTGTCCAGCTATAGGCTAATTTAAGTGTTTTAGTACATTTAAGGTAGTCTAGGCTAAGCTATGATGTTCAATAGGTTAGGGGTATTAAATGAATTTTTAACATGATATTTTCACCTTCTGATGGGTTTATTGAGATGTAACCCTGTCACAAGTCGAGGAGCATCTGTACTTAATTGGTAGATTTTCTACTTTCTACATTACCACAGGGGGCAGTGTTGCTAAACTTTCTGCCACTAATAAGGATCCCTTTTCTTCCAATTTCCGAGAATATTCTCTTCACATTCTTGAGAGAGGTACATAAAGTTTCAAATGCAGGCCTGCAAAAAAACTCAGTGGGGCTATTGCAGGCTCTTGTGTCCTAGATATGTTGGGTGTAGGAGAAACAGTTTAAAGCTGACCACTTATCCTGCTGTATTAGGATACTGGTGGGAAACTTTCGGTACACTGAAAATACTAATTTGATGAGATTAATAGACTATTTATAACAATGTGAGCATGTTTTGGGAAAGAACAAGGGATATGCAGGAACCCAGCACTAAAAGTGGTGTAAGCTGTTACTGCCTCTAGACTTGAGGGGCAAGGCAGGAGAACAATTATGTGAGGCTGGAGAGGGCCTTGTGATCATGAAATTTGTGTCCATGTTTAGGGAGGCAGTCAATCCGCAGTAACAGGGCAGAGGAAGACTGGGGAATAAGTACCCAGTGTCATTCTCTTCTTTCCCTTTTGTTAGTATCCTCCATTAGTTCAAACCAACTGGGAGCCCAAGGAGAAGGGGATCTATTGACTTAGTCATATCGCTCAGGGCCAGCCTCCTGGAATGCAGAGCAAGGTGGAGAAGGGCAGAAAGTAGACCTGGAGGGGTGAATGGGCAATTTTCAGCACCCCAGGTTACATGCAATAAATAAAGGACAAGTCCTCTATACCAGTGGATTCAAAGCGTGTTCCATAACAGCAGCAAGTCACCTGGGACTCCTTGGCAATGCAAACTATCAGACTCTCCTCCAGACCTATTGAATCAGAATCACTGATGTGGATCCAACAATCTGTGGCTTAATAAGCCCATCAGGTGATTCTCATGCATGCTAGAGTATGATAGTTATAACCCTACACTCTCAAATATACAATATCTGTATGAGGTGTTTAATTCTATCTCCGCCATCAGCTCATTACTCCTGCCTCTCATGCCCTCCCTAGCGCTGCAGCTGAGCAGGGCATAAGATTACTATTCAGGGACTCTCATCAGTGCAGACTCCTTGGCTTCCTCTTCAACTCTCAACTTTCCCTTTTTAGTCCAAGGATCCTCTGAATTGATTATTTATGCATTCACTCTATTACCAGTGAATAAAAACTTGCTTTTTCATTTCCAAAATACTTGAATTGCAAAACTTTTTTTCCTGCACTTGACTGTACTATAAATTACAAAAATTTGACACTCTTAATAAGGACCAAACTCTGATCTGATTCAGCTATCTGAAATGAGGGCTCAAATTAAAGTTTGGGGGGGGGGGGTGAGAGATTCTCTTCTTTAATTCTACTATATAATTTTTTTCCAGAGGCAGAAATTCTAAAAAATCAGATGACTCTAGCTATTTCCTAAAAAGGATTAAAGACCACAAATTAAGAGAAATCAGTGGGCCAAAAAGCGTAACATTAAATGATCAAACATGATGCTTCACTATGTTTGCAGAGATGACTATTTGTTAGTTGAATATTTTATGGAACTTGGGACAGAGTTTTGGTTCCTAACTCAGGAAATTCTTCACTTCTAATTTCAGATACATTCTCTTTTTAAAATAATGCTTTCAATGTTAATTTTTCTATTTCAAGTGATATACAGATCTTAGTTAGTGAAATATGGAATAAACGGCATTCTGACTCCATTTGCGTAAAACATACTGATATGAATAAAAATCAATCCTCTCCTCCCATCCATCTTCAATGAAACCAGAACAGGCCACTTCTTTTTGTTTTTTTCGTTGTTGCTGTTGTTCGTTTGTTTTTGTTTTCTTTTTCTTTTTTTTGGTGGTAGTTGGCTGGTAAAGGGATCTGAACCCTTGACTTTGGTGTTATCAGCACCATGCTCTAAGCAACTGAGCTAACCAGCCAGCCCCTGTGGCCACTTCTTTAAGACATAGTCTACAAAAGGTGTTTGCTCAAGAAAACGATTCTGAAATGAATCAAGGAAAGACATCCAAATCTACATGCACCTCCCGAGATCTCAAGTGAGTGAGGAAAGTCTGAGTGGCTCACACTTTGTGGATTATTCTTTAATAGGAATAGGAAGAACAAGAGTGAGGGAAGATGGAAGAAAACAAGCTTGGGAGAAATATTCCTATTACTGAGATGACCTCAATTCATTTACCTATAGGATAGAGATAGTGAGTGTTCACTTTATAGTGTTGTTGTGAGAATTAGATACATGTAATGTGCTCACCTTGATGGGCTTAGAGGGGCCTCAGTCGATATCAGACTTAACCATAGTTCATTGTGATTAAGAGGTTGGACTCTGGAACCAGGTAACCCAAGTTCAAATCTCAGCTCTGCTGCTTATCGGAGATATGAACTCAAGCATGTTACTTAATCTCTTTGCATGTAAATTTCCTCAGTGGGAATGACAATGGCACCTACCCAGCAGGGTTATTGGGATAGTTAAAAGATTTAGAAGGGTCATTTATGTATTAGTTATTTTTATTTATTAAAATCAAATAATGCATATTGTTAAGCATTTTGATGTTTCTGATATTTACCATTATAAATGATGTGATGTATATCGTTGTAAGTAAATCCTCGGATCCATCCCCTGAGTAGCAATAGAATTACTAAGTTAAACGTAAGTGTGGCTTAAAAGTTTTTATTTTTATTACTAAAATATCTGAGGAGTATTTACTCTCTCACCAACAATGTGTAGGTGTCCATTTCCTCATATTGTTGCTTTTGTTGAGTTGCACTTTTTAAAAATATTTGCCAATTTGTAGGTGGAAAATGTGAACTTCTATAGAAAACTGTCTTCACACCATTGGCTAAGTAGTTTCTAAAGATCTCAAATAAACAAAAATCTTAGATATTGTAACAACTCTTTTTAGGTTCTTGCAGTCTCACTTTTCCTAAACCTTTCAAATTTAAATAATCCCCAGGGTGCCTTTTTTAAAGTGATTTAGTTTTAGCCAAGACATCTTAAAAAATTTAGTAAAGATATGTCTGTTCTGAGAGGAGCCAATAGATATTCATTTCTCATTATAGTCAGTTAATAAAGAAAAAATGGAATTACTGGCCAAAATCTAGAATGTATAACTTAAATCTATAAACTTCTTTGATTTAGTTTTTAAAGAAACAATATAATGACTTTTCCCTACAGAAAGTGTTTTTTAAAAAGTACAAAAGCCTTCAGTAGTTTGGTTTCATTCAGTTTGGATAAGCAGCCAAAAAGTTTAGAAGTCTAATCCAAAATTATTCTTAGTTTTCTTGCCAGAAAGCTCAGATTAAATATCGCATAAGAATAGGCTTTCTTGGAAGATTTCTGGTTCAGAACTCCCTGGCTCTGGCATGAAACAAGGACACCACCAACCAACAAGTAGTTGACTCAGAACTGGAGTGTGAGCAGGACCTAGAAGTCTAAGATCAAAACATGTTTTGCATCTTCTATCTGAATAACTCACAAGGATTTAGTTTGACCTACCTCTATGTCAGTATCAGGCTTAAATAACATTTCTACCTAATGATTTTAATTTAACAATAAATAAATTCTCAATGTCTTAAATATACTTTTACTCCCAGTTTGTCTAAAGGCCATTTTTCAAGAAACAATCATTTTTACTTAAGCAATAATCTTTAACCACCTGATCATTACATTTCTTTTTCATGCTGCCGTGTGGTATGATTTTTGCACTTTAAATAGTACACTATTAAGACATGTGGAGGATATTTTTGAACATTTCATACCTATGGGTATTTGGTCTTTAAACATAATATAGTCTTTTAAAAGGTCTGGTATTGGAAAAACAAATTTAGAGTAAAATTACTCTCAACCATATCCCTAAAGTGGTTTGAATTCTAGCTGTGGATAAATCCTAGTTACTGTAGAGGTTACCACTCCTTGTTAGACCAGCCATCCTCAGTCATTAAGACTGGCCAGTGTACTCCTACCCTGATTTACAGGGCTTGTAATTAGGATTTTTTTCATGAAGAATAATTTATTGAGTATTTCCTATCGTATCCTAGTGCCTCTGAGTACTACAAAGACTATATATTTTAAATACGGTGCTTACTAACCATACTATTTATTTCCCTTTTTCTAATCTTTAAGTTAATTACATCTTAGTTGCTTGCTTTAGAAATGTTTTCTCCCTAAGTGAGATGAGCCAGTCTGAAAAAGCTCCACACTGTGTGATTCCAACTATATGATATTCTGGAAGAGGCAAAATTAGAGAAACAGTAAATAAATAGCTTCACCTATTTATCTCTTCTCCTCAAATCCCTGGGGGGATGGGGGAAGAGAAGAGATAAATAGGTAAAGCAAAGGGGATTTTTAGGGCAGTAAAGTTATTCTTTATGATACTGTAATAGTAGATATATGACATTATGCATTTGTCAAAACTCACCAGAATTTTACAGCATAAAGAGTGAATCTTAATGTATGCAAAGTTTTAAAAAGTTATTTAGGTAGTTGAGGGGTCCCAGGAGAGAATGCAGACTATAATAAGAAAATATATCTGTATTGCAAATGTGAGAAAAACCTCACTGAAGGGGATAAGGGCAAAAAATGCAGACCTAAGCAACTATGCAAATGAGTAGAGTCTGGAACACTAAAAGTAAAAGGAACTGCACATAAGCACTGCACTCTGGTTGATAAAGTTGTTTCTCATGGGGGTACAAGTAAAAATTCTGACAGTGGTACACATGTATACTGGGATTGAAAAATTAAGTACCTGGAGTGGGAATCTACGGATACACATAAGGAAGAGTTTAGAAAGATGTAGTAATGGCTTAGAAATGGAGATAGTTCATGTGAACCGAGTTTAGCTTATACAGGTACAGGTGATTACATAAAGAAATATTTGTAGATATATACACGGAGGCTAGTATATACACACATATTTCTTTGCTCTGCCAGCTGAGGGGGTCTAGAAGCAAAAATAGCCCAGTAGGTGAAGAACATACCTAGTTCCCAGATTGTTGATTTCTAATACCATCCTCTAATAACAGGAACCAGGGCTCCTTGGAGAAATGGCTGATTCTAGGGCTGGGGAAGGAAATACACAGCATGATCCTGGAGCACCTTGTAGTGCCAGGAAGTAAGGAATTACTCAAAAATGTAACAAAGCATGTTGATGGAGGTCTGTCAGAGAAGTACAGGAGCCAGCTGAAAGAGCTCCCACTGGCCAAAGCTGGAACAATTTCAGCAATAATGTAAATAAAGTAATATTGGGTTTTAACCCAAAGTATAAAATAAATATCCATGAGTCCATATTCATATAAATAAATGACTAAAAAAATTAACAGATGCAGTAAAACAGAGAAATCTCCTGTGTAGAGGAATTCCAAATAGTTAATATTAATACTCCACCCTAAAAAAGGGGGAGCATAAATTCCTGCTTCTTAAGTACTTGTATGGTCTGTGCATAGTGACTTCCTTCCAAACAGCACAGTGTGAAAAGGGGGTTACGTGGGAAGAGTGACTTTACAGTGGAGAAACCTGACGAATGCTACTTTAGCCAAATGATTAAGGTCAACATCAACAGTCATATGTCATGATAGTAGTATTTACTTGTGGTATGATGTGATGAAAATGACGCTTAACCTTTGTGATCCTCTTCCCCAAAACCCCAAACCCCAATCCCCAATCTTACCATGAGAAAAACATCAAAAACTTCCAATAGAGGGGCATCCTACAAATACCTGACCAGTATTCCTTAAAATTGTCCAGGTCATTAAAAGCGAGGAAAATCTGAGGAAGACTGTCACAACAAAGGAGACATGACAGTTAAACTTAATGTGACATCCTGGTGAGATCCTGGAACAGAAAAAGGACATTTGTTAAAAACTACAGAAATCTGAATAAACTATGTACTTTATTTAATAGTAATGTATTAATACTGGTCTGTTAATTTTAGCAAATGTACCATACTAATGTATGTGAGGGGAAATTGTGTGGGGGGTTACTGGAACGCTATTATTTTCCAATTTTTCTGTAAATGTAAAACTATTTTAAAACATAAAGTCTATTTAAAGAAAATCACACATGTAGCATAGGCTTGTATTAAAAAACACCCTAAACTAATTGAGAAGTATGGAATTTATAAAAAAGTCTTCTTCAGCCTCTTCTAATTTAAAGCACTAGTGGTAACGATATCAACAACGTGGTCAATATCTTATTGTATCTACTTTTCTAAAAGTTTTCTAGACACAATAAGTGTGTGTGTTGTTTTTCCTGCAGAAATGGTATCATATTAAGACACATTTTGTGATTTGCTGTTCTTATTCAACAACATAATATGGACATTGCTCTATGAGGTGTATGAACATCTTACTTTACTCTTTTAATGACAGACGATATTCCATATTATTAATGTAATATGTTTATATAATCTCTAATTTTTGGCTGATAGAACTAATGATGTAGTATACATCTTAAGGATACATCCCTACCTATTATCTGCCACATCAGTCTATTGTTTAAAAGAAAATTTTAAAGAATTTAAAATTTTTCTCATTTCTTTGCAGTATGATTTTGGGATTTTATGTCTTGATGTGCAAGATCATAGAAATAATTCGAGTATACTGGCTTGTATTATTAATTACATTTAATATTTGTTAGGATGTTTAATCTATCTGGAAACTATTCTTTGCACATAGCAGAGTGGGGACAGTTTCCTTTTTTCCTAAATGAAGGGTTGTTTTAATAACATTATTTATTGCATAGTCCATTTTCCCCCTGGGATTTGAAATGTCACCTTTTAAATATATTGAACCCATATAAACATGGAATTGGCTATCTTTGTTTTATTATATTATTTGCCTATTCATGCACCATTATCAGAATTTTACTTAATGTAACCTTATTGTATGTTTTGATAGCTTGTAAGATGACTGCCTTCTTTTGTAAAATTTCTTCCTAATTACTATGTAAGACAAAATTAAGGATTCATTCTTTAGAAAATTATTTTGAACAGATCCTCTTCCTCCTTTCTCTCCTTCCTTCTCCTGCTCTCCCTTCTTCTGTTCTTTCTTCTACATTTTTGTTACTAATTTTGCCTGAAAGATTTTGTTACATTGTTTGCTTTGCTTTTTAATTTTTGTGGCTGGCATTTTGAATGGAATCTTTTTGTAAACACTTTTTCAAATGAAACCATTGCTATGAAACATTTTGCTTTGAAAGCTATTGATTTATTTATTTTAAAGTTTTTAAAATTTATTTTGAGCATACATATTTATGGGGTACAGAGTTGACTATCAGTATTCGTGTATGGTATGTGATGATCAAATCAATATTATTAGCACGTTCATCAGTCCGAATCATAATTGCTCTTTGTGTCCCTTACACAATTACTCCCTAACCCCATTCCCCTCCCCCTTTCCCACCTCTATTATATATAGGTCTGTTCTCTCCTTCTGAAAGTTCAATGCTTCATTGTGGTCTTTCTTCCTACCTTCCTTCCTTCCTTCCTTCCTTTCTTTAATTCTTTCTTAGCTCCCACTTATGAGTGAAGACATGCGGTATTTCTCTTTCTGTGCCTGGCTAATTTCATTTAGCATAATTTAATATTTATAATTTAACTGACTGCCTTACTGAGAGCTGTTTTATTGTACTAGTTTTGAAGTTGTTACTCTTGGATTTTCTATTTGGAAAATGGTATCAAATTGAAATAAGAAGTTAATAAACTCTGCCCACAGAATTAATTTTATGGCAAGAAGCCCATGTATGAGAAGAGTATTACCCCAACATTCACCTAATTTACATATTTCTTTGGAGGTTGTTAATTTGATTCATTAGTTGTTATTTTAGTGAAACATATTACGTTAAAACAGTAGTGTTTATTTATGTTTGTAATTATGATTGCTTGTTTTTCTGAATATAGCATGAAGCCAGTTACTAGGCCAATAATAATTCATTTATATACAAACTATATTCTGATTAAATATAAGTATTTATAAATGTTAGGCTAGCATTACGTAAATGATTTTAAGTTTATATCATTTTGTCCTGCGACAAGAGTCTGATTGTTATGGGAAAGCCTAGTTAAATCAAACTAATAAATTACTTTAATAAGAGTATAAGCACATTGACAAATAAAATCTCATTTGATCTTCATAATGACCTTTTTAGTTTGATATTATTATTCTCTATTCTTCATAATTACCTAGTAATCAAGATAAGATAGAGGCAAAGTCAAACATGTCTTCATCCATATGTATCTCTAATTCATGTAAATCTGGAATGGTTTTTATTTTGCTTTGAGTGAAAGCAATAGATTTTCATTTGGTTTGACTTTAAAGTATGGAATCTACTTACATGTTTCAAATTGCTTTTGTCCTTCCTCTCCCAGCCTTGAGAAATAGGGTTTGTTGTGGAAACAGGGTAGCATAGGAACCAGAGAGAAAACCAAAAGCAGAGCTAAAAAGAAACAGCTGAAAAGGGAGAATGTAGGAAGAGGGCTGTGAGACATAGGGACACAGGAGCTTCTCAGGTGGACGGTCTTGGCAAGACATAATAAGTTGGTCTCGGTAAGCAAGCATGGGTGGGTGAAAATGTAAGTGTAGGTGGTTGGGTAATGGTGGGTAACATGTGATTCAGAGAGGCTATGAGTTAAATTGTAATATATTTTGTCTCAGATTCACTGCTAATGATGCTGAGAGTTAGACAGAACTACAGTTTGAGAAACTGTTTTTGCTCATGTTAATAAAGTAGCATACAGAATTTCACATGCCTCCCCTCTAAATGATACTGCAGTGTTTCTGTTTGAAACACTTGTATGTGCCTTGTATGTGCCAATACTGATTCTCCACATCTCTCTATTGCCCTAAAACATTTTTATTGATTCCTCTGAATAATGTAATAGGTGATCTGATCTCTGGGTGTTGAATAAACACAATGTGCCTATTAATCTAAAGACAGATGCTACTGATACTAGTTAATATGTACTCAAATATATCTCAAAATATGCATATCAGATAAAACATGGTAGTTCTTACAGTTTTCCAACATGAATGTTCTTAAAGCATTTTAGTTTTAACAGTGAGGCCAAAATGGGTGTCAAGTTTTCTAAAGAACTTTATCTAAAAAGCTTCACTCCTGAGAAATGAGAAGAAACAGTGTATTAGGAATAGAAAGACCTTAGAGTGAAAAACAATTTGACTAGATATATCATTAGGAAGTAAAGTGGGATGTGGAAAGCAGGGCCATGACTGAAACTGGGCATCTAGTTTGCCAATCACTGAATGAGCATTTGCCAAGTGCTACTAGGTACAAGAAACTGCCTTAGATACTATTGAGACCACGTAATTCTATCCATTTAGAAAATTATAGGCTAATTGTCATCTAATTTCTTGTGTGTGTATCCGTATATGTGTTTATCTGCTTGTGTATGTGTGTGTATACATGTGTGTATGCATGCATATGTGTGTCTCCATGGGAAAATTGACTCATTAAGAGTAGTGTCACATTAGTGTTCTCTTTTTAGCATGTTGCTATGGGGACATAAAGATTAGTGGTTAAGGGTGAGGAGGTAATATATAAGCAAAGTCTGTCATTGTCAGCCACTGCTTGGTTAAATGTAGCCCAAAGGAGTTAGGTTTGGAGGGACTGACACCCAGAACCAAAACTGCCATGAGGATTGGTCAGAAGGTGAAGGCATATATTTAATCCTATATTCTGAGAACTCTTTACTTCATCAGAGTGGAGACAGTAACAGTTCTGACATCCAGGTGTCCCACCTGAAAGGTAAGTCGGAGGCAGCCGGCTTCAGTATTAGTGTCAACAGTTATGGGATTTTAGCTATGAAAGGGGCTCAGGTTCAGAATTACTTTCCGTAGAATGGATAAGCAAAAGATTCAGACCATAGGAAACAGCCCAAATTCAAATCTCAGAACCAAGACAGAAGGGTGGAACTGAACTAATGACTGATGTTGAGTCCCTAAAAATTGGCTTCTTTCTGATCAAATCCTCAACGTCAGACTGGCCTTAAAGATTGTCTAAGCATGAAGGATAGAGATTCAGCTGAGGTGAGGGGAAAAATAGTCAGATCCAGGCGGGAGAAAGTTTGAATTTGAGGCTGTTTGTTTACATATTAACATATGATGGGTGGTAAATGCCATTTAGAGATGCATAATTCAATTGCACATTCAATTTTAATTTTTTTTAGAACATAATTTATGGGGTTGGCAATAAATTTATGCTGTTTTCTTAAAACAAATTAAGGACTTTTCCATTTTTCTCTATGCTCTGGGATAGTTAAGCAACAGTAGAGTAACTTTAAAATTTTGACTTTTTTAGAGGCAGAGTACCTTTCCTAATATTTTGTGTTCATTTTATTTATCCTTCATTTCTTAAATATTTGAATGATGGTGCAGAATCTTCTCCCTTATGCAAGGACATAGGTTAGAAAGTTGGTGCTATGCTTTGATGTGTCACCTCCAAAATTCATGTGTTGGAAAGATTAGTCCCCAACGTAACAGTGTTGGGAGATGTTAGGTTGTAAAAAGGACTTGTGGCAGTGGGTTCACTTTCTTTATTACTCTTTTGCCATGTGAGACACATTTGTCTTCTCTTGCCTTTCTGCCTTATACCATGTGAGGATGCAGCAAGAAGGCCCTTGCCAGATGCTGGAGTCAGAATCTTGGACTTCCCTGCCTCCAGAACTGTGAAGAAACAAACATTGTAAGGGCTGTTCTATAAATACCTTTGGATTTTTCAAAGAGATGTTACTTTAAGTGCAAATAACCTGTTTTTTATTTTGATTTTGACCTAAGCTCTCTTTATCTAAATTATATGATAAATATAATTTGTATATATTTATGTAAATAATATAACATGTTTTTTGAGTAACAAAATATTTTCAGTCCTAGAAAAGCAAGGCTCTGGTAACCACAGTGACCTTGGCAATAAGTTCAATTTAGAGCCACTAAAAGAAGATGTGAGGGTCCACAGTTTTAAAATGATTTGTGAGCCATGTCTCTTTCTTATAATGGGATGACATCAGTAAATTCCATACGTAGAAACACAGGAAAATAATGTTTGCTTTCACTGAAGACTTTCTAAAAACAGTTCCTTTCTAGCACACATTCACACACAAATTTTATAATGTTTAGAATTTAAAAGAAATATGTGAGTTTTAACACATTTCATTTTTTTAACACAATAATTTAATATACAAAAAATTCTTAAGTGCCTGTGTGTACTATTTTACTGTCCACTTTAAAAATAGACAAAATGAATGTCTACATAGGCTCCTGGACCAAATATAAAAAAATATAGTTAGTGTTTACTTTGGTTTAATATAGGTAGGAAAATATAACCCAAACACTATTTGTAAAGAGTCCGAATTTTTGAAAGCAAAATTTCATAATCTAAAATGTATTACAATTTAAGTTTTTTGTTGATAAAAGTTTAAAGAATGCTTTAAACAAAATGAAAACTTTCTCAGTATAAATAACGAATTGAGGGAAAAAATAATGATGGCTTTAAAATTTCCTGTGTGTTTCTAATTTGGATGTTACCTATAATGAGATTTTGTGCGTGGGAAAAGGCATGAAGCTATGGTCTTGGAGGCATGTGGCATGAGCTGGATCTGCTAGCAGAGCCAAGTCAGGCATACAATAAAGCAAGTCATTTGTTTTGTGCTTTAAGGCAGTTTCGGTTCAGAAAGGAATTGTATATATTGCTTACTTTGTCTTTATATTGCTCAAATTTGGGTTATGACTTCTTTGAGGAAACCAGAAAAATGAAATACACAATTCAAATGCATTTTATAATCAAGACTTATAAACAGATTTTTGTATGTTATATGTACTTTTTACTTTTCTGGAGAAACAAAAAGCTGAAGTGACTTAACAATATAGGTGTCTTTTTCAATCATTTGACCATAAAAATATGTACACAATTTAGGAATTGTACACATTTTTTCCAAGTGCACATATTTTATTAATAATACTCTCCTCAAGCAAACTATTTCTTTAAACCATCAGAAAATATTTTTTTAAATGACCATACTTCTTTTGGATTTGAATCGTGTTTTTTTAGTTAGACTTTTGCCTCTAATTTGTTTATTATTCTCTAAAAGAGAAATGGTGAACCTCTGAATGTTTTATTCAGATTAATGCAGACTATTGTGTTAAAATGTGATGTTTTATTATTTAGCTGAATTTGTATTCCACTAAAAATCTGAATAATGTAAAGGTATACTCTTTATATCCCTTCTGTACATAGCATAATTAAAAAACAATTATGAAAAACAATTGAAAATATAATTGAAAACCAACTATGCTACTCTTCATTGGAGTGGAAATTGCTGGTTGTCTTCTCAGCATCCTTTGCCCCATTTCTTCCTCCTGAGAATTCCCTGGTTTTTAATTATGTGCCTGCCTCTCTTCGGAACAGCCCAGGAGCTTCAAAGAAAGCTCATGTCTGGAAAACAGTAATCCCATAACCCTTGCCACAGGAACAGGGTCAGAAATCCAGGGCTAAACCAATGCAGTCATAGGAATTATTTTATATGTGACATGTGACCCAATTTGGGCCCCTAAAACATGAGGAAAGGTTGCTAGGATCTTCTGAGAAAGAAGTCTCTTATATTCGAAATAAATATACTGTAGTATGCAAATGTGAGGCCTAGAACTGCTGTAGCCATTTAGCCACCAGTTCGAGGATGTAGCTCACATAGACAGGCATAACTAAAGGCAGAGCAGAGCGCTGGAGCCTCAGCCACTGAATTAAGCCAGTCTCATAGCCTGCTCTACCACTGAAATTTATTATGTTAATTTCCTCATGGCTTAAGTCAGTTTGCATTTTCTCATCAAAAGCATTCTAAACTAATACACTTACTGATGCAGAAACCACATATTTCATGTTTTTGGCATAGTTCTCTTCCCTAGTAGTTTATTTTCAGGAAAAGCAATTTATTGTGTCAAATTAAATATGATTTATTTAAAAATATTCTAAAATGTCTATGTAAATAGGTTTATAAATCATAAAAATTATTTGTCATACAGAATACAATTCAATACAGCGTACAAGTCAGACCATGTATTCTGCTTTGGGGTTTGAAAAGTATGGCCTCCATTTTTGAAGCTAATGCTTACTGGTATGTTTTTCTCAAATTTTGGCAAGATACTTAAAGCATATCTTCAGAACATCCTTAAAACATTTTACCACCTGTTTACGATTTATGGTATCATTGCTTCAGTCTATCATGAAACAGCTGCTCTCTCACCATTCTTCCGTTCAATGGTGACAGAACAGTATATGTAGGTTTCATGATATACTAACTACTACTTAGTAATGAACAATAGTACAGTTTTTTGAAATCTACCTTTTAGCCAAAACTTTTCATCTATCCAACATTCAATTATTATTGTTGTTTTTAGTAGAGTATCCAGTCTGTGCCAGCACAGTGTTAGCCCTTGGTATTAGCTGTGTTGTATACACAACCCTGCTCTCTAAGGGTTTACTGTTTTTTGTTTGTTTGTTTTGCAGCTGGCCAGTATGGGGATCTGAACCCATGACCTTGGTGTTATAAGGCTGCTCTCTGCCAACTGAGCTAACTGGCCAGCCTCAAAGGGCTTATTGACCAGTGGTTTACACAGAAAAGGAAATGAACAGTTGATTCAAAGTGATAAGAATGTTATGGGGCTAAGTACAGAGTTTTATGAAAACACGTAATCTAGATCTGGATGTTTGTAGAAGGAGACCCAGAAAAAGTGACATCTAAGCTGAGACTGAAAGACCAAGTAAGAAATAGCTACTAACCATATGAAGTTTTCAGAGGAAGAGGGCAGGCGCTAGAGTGGGGTTGTAGATGGGAAAACAGTGCACAGACAGAGGAGAGAACATGGCCCATGCTGGGCCCCTACGAGTGATTCAAGATACTGAGCATAGAGCATCTTGCATCATCAGAAGCCCAACTATGAAGGGCCATGGAGGCCTGCTGACTTTGAACTTTATTCTGAGAACACTGAGAAACTTTGGAAGGAAGAAATTTCTAAACAGGGTGAGTGAGAAGATATCTTTGCCTTTTAGCATGATCACTCAAAAGGGATCAAGATTCAAGGCAGGGAGAAAGCCTTTGCAGCAATTTGAGCAAGAAATTATGGTGGCTTGAGTTCTCTCAAGAAGAAAAATTGATAGGATTTGGTGATTAATTGGGTGTTGTGAGGAGTTGGGGTGTTAATTTAATACATTATTTCGTAGGCGTTATATCCTACAAGACTTACTTCTATGAACTCTTTTTGACTTGAAGAAAGTTTTATTCATAAAGCATAAAGCTATTCAAGATATCTATATCCTGGGAAAGAGAGCATGTATAGAACTGCCACACCAATACAATAAGCCTGCTGCATGTTCATAGTAGTTAAAAAACAACCTTGTGCCTGAGCAAAGTGGACCAGGCAGAAGACATGCATGAAAGTGTAAGATTCTCATCCCTAAGGGATTTTAATGAGCACAATCTCATCAGTGATCTTGAGCACAGAGGACAAGAGTCACACTTGGGCACAAGTCCACCATGGATTAGTAGCTGTGCATGTGGTTTTGAACTTCAGAATAGCAGTGAGGTCATCATTGTTGGAAAATTTTAAAGTAATGGAAAATGGGAAAACATGCATTTCAACTTATAATTTAAGGCGTTTGAATTATGGTTGTTTTGGGGTACCTGTAATTTGAAGAAACTGTTAAGAGGAAAGGGGAATACTGAGGACAGAAGGTACATACTCAAAATCAGTCTGCTGCAATGAACTAAGCATCAACAAAGGAAACAGGAGAGGTCAACACATTCTCATACTGAATTTCAGTTGCTTTTGTATAGCAATGTATCCTTTGTAGTAGTTTTTCTTCAGTATGCATTCTTTAAGTATGAAAAAGAAAAACAGAGAAAGAAAATAGCCTCCCTCAAGGAAACATTTCCATCACAACACACTGCTACTCAGTCTCTTCAGGAACTTTTAAAAACAAGACAAAACAAAAGCACACGCACTTGCTTCTGTTATATCCACAATGTATATATCATTTTCTTCTCAAGATGAAATATTCTGCAGTCTACATATCATTCTTTAGTCTTTATAGCCTGAAAAGGAAAATAAAATAACAAAAAAAAAGTTGTCTCACAAGCTAAAATGAATTTTTATTTATTTTAGATTGGTTTTAACTTTTTTGTTGTGAAATAGAAGCACATACACAGAAAAGAAACAACAAAAGTGTTAAGTTCAATGATTTATTACAAAGTGAACACCCTAATAATCATAACCTAGGAAGAAATATAAAATTCCAAGGACTCAGAAGCACCCCTTGTGAACCCCAATCACTATCCCTTCCTTCCTCCTCCTCCAATGTCCATTACCATAATTTTTATGATAATTGCATTCATGCTTGTCTTTATAGATACACCATATAAGTATGCATCCTTTAACACTATAATTTAGTGCCAAATTTTAAACATCTGTATGAATGGAATGTTTTTCATTCTTTTAGTCTGGGATCTTTCATTCCAAACTATGTTTGTGAGATTCAGCCACAATGCTGTTTTCAGGTGTATATTTGTACAATTCATAAGAATTGTACAGATGTACCAGAATTTCTTTAACTATTCTACTTCTGATAGACTTCTGGGCCTTTTCCAGTTCAGTGTTACAAGGTACAGCACTACTTGTTGCTTTGTGTTGCTTTGTCCCCCAAGGATTTGTCACCCCACTTCCCCTGGGTGACGGAGATGCAAAGGATTACTCAAAGCCCATCTCTACTGAGCAGTGAGAGGCCCCAAAGTGGTTAATCTCCCACCAGAACCCTCAAGTGAGAGGGATCCCTTCCTTGGGAAATTAACACCAAATTGGGGTTCTCTTCCTGTATTTATTTTCCAGACCAGGAAGTTACAGGAAGAGAACAAAAGTGAGGTTATAGTTTAACAGTATGGGCTGGTAACTTTCAGTGAAACAAGCCAGATGACATTCCAGTAGACAATTAAGTGATCTTATCAACATAAACTTGATCTTAGCAAACATTCCTTCTTATAGCAATTTCTCACTATCTTTACATATCAGTAACTAGTC
Organism: Cynocephalus volans; assembly: GCF_027409185.1. Taxonomy (NCBI): domain Eukaryota; kingdom Metazoa; phylum Chordata; class Mammalia; order Dermoptera; family Cynocephalidae; genus Cynocephalus; species Cynocephalus volans. Next base: position 133,782,044 of record NC_084464.1, read on the forward strand.
TGTCTTTGAGCCAGCAACCTGCTGTGCCACAATTCTTATCTTGCAACAGAGACTTATAGCCTGAGGAAAATTTCCCGTCTTTGCAAGGTCAATATTTGAAACTGCAAGGCTTTGGAAAACCAGGCCATGTGAAGTACATATGCTTTATAGTATATTCCACAACTACTATAACATTCCTGTGCATGTCTCTTGGTGCACGTGCACTCATTCCCATTGGGTATATACATAGGGGTCAAATTGTTAAGTCAATACAGTATGTGTAAGTTCAACTTTAGTAAATAATGTAAAACAGGTTTCCAAGGGGTTAGACCAATTCACATTCCAATCATTGGCTTATGAGAGTTCCATTTGTTCTGCATCCTCACCGATACTTATGACTGTCAGTTGTTTTCTTTTTAGCAGTTCCTTGTGGGTATGTAGTAGTTAAATGTATTTTGCTTGTATTTGCATTTTCTGGGTTACTAATACAATTGAGCCCTTTTCCAGATGTTTATTCAGCACTTTGGATTTTCTCTTTTTTGAAGTGCCTATTTAAACCTCTTGCCCCCATTTCTATTAGGATGTCTTTTTCTTATTTCTCTTTTGGTGTCTCTGCACAGTTGGTATGTGAGCCCTTTTCTAGGTATCTATACTGCACATACCATCTCTCAGTCTGTGGCTCACCTCTTTACTCTCTTGATAGTGTCTTTTGATAAACAGAGGTTCTTCGTTTTAATGTAGCCCACTTATCAATCTTTTCCTTTAGGGTTAGTGAATTTCCTGTCTTTTGGAAAGTTTTTTTCTTACTCTCAGGTCATAAGATATCCTCTTATAGGTGTCTTCTAGAGTATTTGTATTTACCTTTCACATTTAGATCTCAAATCTACCTGGAATTTATTTTGTGTGTATAGTATAATTTAGAGAAAAACTTCCGTTTTTAAATATTGATATCTATTTGTTTCAGCACATTTCATTCCCCACTGCTCTGCAGAACTAACTTTTTCATAAATCAGTAATCTATGTATGTGTAGGTCTTTTTGTGTGATTCCTATTCTAATTCATTGATCTAGTCTATCCTTGCACTGATACCTCAGTATTTTAATTAAACATTATTATAATTATATACTCATACAGCCAATATTCATTTAGATTTACCCATATATTTGTCCTTTCTGTTATTGTACATTCCTTCCTGCATCCCAAACTTTCATCTGAACTTATTTTCCTTTTGCCTGGTGACTACTCTTTAGTTCAAGTCCTCAGGAGAGGAATTCTCTCAATTTCTGTTTGTCTGAAAAATATTTACATCTCCTTCCTTCTTGAAGTGTATTTTTGTTGGGTATAAAATTCTAGCTTAGCAGGTATTTTTCTCAACCCCATAAATATATTATTCCATTCTCTTTTTTTTTTTTTTTTTGTCTATTGAAAAGATGGCTCTGTCTAATTGTTGTTTCTTTGAAGATAATCTTATTTCTCTTGCTGCATTTAAGATTATTCTATTCTGGAATCCTGTTATTTGTGGCAACAATGAACCTAGAAGACATTATCTTAAGCAAAATAAGCCAGGCACATAAAGATGAATACTGCATGTTCTCACTCATATACGGAAGCTAAAAAAGTTAATCTCATTGAAGTAGAGAGTAGGATAATGGTTATTAGAGGCTAGGAAGGATGGTGGGGATAGGGAGAGGTTGGTCAATGGATACGTAATTACAGATAGATAGGAGGAATAAGTTCTAGTGTTCTAAAGCACTGTAGGGTGACTATAGTTAACAATTTGTTGTATAATTTTTAATAGCTGGAAGAGAGGATTTTGAATGTTCCCAACAACAAAGAAATGAGAAATGTTTACGGTGATGGATATGCTAATTATCCTGACTTGATCATTACACATTATATACATATATCCAAATATCACCCTGTACCCTATAAATATGTACAATTATGTGTCAATTAAAAATAATAACAATAAAATTAAAAAATCATAAACAAAGATGTTCTGTTCTATTCTACTGTATTCTAATCTCTCTTTCTCTCTCTCTCTCTTTCTCTCTTGGTTGTCAGTGGATTTGATATGATATATCTAGGTATAGTTTTTTTTTTTTTCTTTTAATACTGCTTGGGGTTTGCAGGGATTCTTAAATATGTAGCTTAATATCTTACATCAATTTTGGAAAGTTCTTCAAATATTTTTTTCTGCCCTCATTTTCCCTTTTCTTTACATCTAAATCTCTTATCCACTTCTGTATGTTCCTTCTCTATCTCTCTCTCTCTCTGTCTGTCTCCTCTCCCACCTTTCATTTTAGATATTTCCTTTTTTTATTTTATAACTACTAATTCTGTCTTTAGTTGGGTCAAATCTGCTATTATGCATACACATTGATTTCCTAATCTTGGCAAATGTTATATAAATTTCAAAATTTACATTTGGTTCTTTTTTATAACTTCCAGTTTTATTCTCAATCTTGTCTGCTATTTCTTTGAACATAAAAAGCATAGTTACTTTATAGTCTGTATCTTTTATCTCCATATAGTGCCAATGTCTGTTTCTTGCTTTCTTTCTGCTGGTTTCCTTGAATGTGTGATTTTCTCCTACTGTGACTTGTTATTTTTCACTGTATGCCAGAAATTGATTTTGCAAAATTGCTTACATAAATAATTTGAGGCTTAAAATTATGTTATCTTTCTCCAGGGAGGATTTACATTTGATTTTTCCAGGTGTTTGGGCAGACCTGGCAGTCTGGTATTCATCCAGTTCAATTTCAAGGATTTCAAGACTGAAAACTAAGTTTCAGCCACTGTGAAGCATTCTTTACTTTCAGTTTACCCTTCATTCCAAAGGTATAGCCAAGCAAAGGCAAGGAGAATTACCAGGACCCCACCCTTTTGTCAGGTCCTGAACTCCAATTCCTAATCCCTGGTCTTGCTAGTTTGTAAAAAGTTGTCAACCTCACAACTGCCCCACCCAGAATAAGAAAATCTTCCCAGAGGAAAATAGCCTCAAATGTCAGACTCACCTTCCTTGGTTTCTAGCCTCTCCCACATTCTGTCCCAATAATTTTTCAATGTCTTTGTAGATTTCCTTTCCTTTAAGCATATCCTTAAAAACACTTTGTCCAATTTTTCTAGCTTTTTCTTTTAAGTGGATGTGTTGGTTAGCATTACCTCCTCAGAAAATGAGTTCATCTTTCTAAGCATGAACTTGTTGCCTCATCTTCTCAAGTATAACAAATACATTAGTAGGAAAAATTATGAATGCTTCATGTCAATTCAAAGCTGGGGAAAAGTGGTGTAGATAATGCTTTTTAGGAGACTGTGAAATATGAAGTCTAAAAATTCTGATATTATTATATCATTCTCTTTATTCTTTTCTTTGTTTAATTAAAGCTACTAACAAATTATGACCAGAAACTCTACTAGGGAGTCACTGCTAGCTGAATGAACAAGAGTTTTCAGGATATGCTTTTAACCGGCAATGTAGGAAAAAAAATTGTTGAATCTTAGCTACAGTGCCTTTAGGATCCTAAATGGAGCCTGAATTTTAAATGCTCAATTTGGTTTACATGTGCAGGGAAAGAGAAAAGACGTCATAGTAGATTGTTTTATTCTGACTACAAAATATAAGGCTTTATAAGTTGTGGGTTGAAAGATGTATGAGAAAGAGAGGCAGAGAGAATATTTTGTATTCTAGAAAATCATAATAGTCTAATGGAGTCATTCAGTATGTGATTTAAAATTAAGATGAGCTATGCTTGTGTTTGAATAGCACAGAATGGCCAGAACTACAAAGGGAAAACAGAATTGTAAACTGTTTTGGGATTTTCTAACCAAATGCCCAATTGTTTCATGTTAGCACTATAGTCAGCTCTCTGTTCTTATTTTGTGATATGATTTAATTAGATCAAAGTGCAAGTTATGAAGACTAGGCTCATTTTCTTTTTTGCCTTTAGAATAAAAACAGCAGAGAAAGAGCAATAGTTAAAGGAAAGTAGTTAGAAAACCATGGGCTGGCAATCTTTCATATCTCTTTACCTTGTAGAATGGTAAGAGTCTTTTAAAGTTTTACACTGAGGGATTAAAGTGACTGAAGTGATGGAAAGGGGCAAAGCATGGCCTGTTTTATAAAAAGGAAGGTAGGCACTTATGTAGTTTGAGAGCAGCCAACTGAAGTCTGCCAGCCTCTGTCCAAAATTGTGTACCCAGGACTCTGGTTTCTGTTGGTATGGCAGACCAGATACTCTGAAGTGTCCTCCTAGAAAAAAAATGACATCCACGTAGAACATTTCTATAACATTTTGGGGATTGCAGGAAATAAAGGAAAACTCTAAAGAAACTGTCACCCCAAAACAAAGACACAAAAATATGTGCTGAAAATGGAGCCATGAAACAAACTCAAAAGTAACTTTGCTCTTAAGACACATGGCTGTAGTAGTGCTACAACTGGGAAACTATGTCTTGTACCAGGAACAAGAAGGGAGAAATGAATGAAAGACTCTAGGATTAACCCAAGACCTTTCCAAGGAGGATAAAGTTGTTCAAGGACAGTAGTACCTTCCTGCTTCTAAGAGAAACAAACGTACTTCTCCAAAGGCAATCTTTGTCAATTTAGGCCACCAATTTTCCATGGATAAAGATAAACCAAATAAAGCTTGGAATCAAAGATGGCTAAACATGTAAGAAAATTAACCACTATGAATGAATTTTGGTAGAAACCACAAGGAACTCAATATTGAAATTATCAAATACTCAATATAAATAGGTTGAAATCTTTAAATAAACAAAATTGACTTGTAACTTTAGCAGATTAGCTCTCCTGGCGTGGCTTGCGCACCACTGTACATCCTTTTAATCCCACCTCTTGTCCAGCCATCGATGCAGTGCCTGGTTCCACATGAGCTGTATTCAGTTTGTGTGAATGCACCTGTCAGCACATTGCCTCAGACCCCGTGGTTCTCATCTCTTGCTTCCTGACTTAGGACTCCTTTGCCTCCACAGCATGGGGGCCTATTTTATACTCATGTATGCACTCCTGGGGGAATTCATGACCATGGTACCCTCTCTTGACCAATGGGGATAATTTGAACATAGTCAAATTTGTTAAGTTTTTTATAGTTATTTTTTTCTGCATCTTGTTTCATAAAAAATTTTCATTCCTCAAATTTGTAATGACCTTCTCCTATATCACCTTTTAAAATTTTATAGTTTTGTCTTCCACATTTAAACCTGGGATCCATTGGAATTATTCTTTGGTAGGGGATGACAATGGCATACAGTAGAAATTCAATTTCTTTTTTTTTTTTTTAAATATGGATGACCAATTGTCCTAGTGCCCAGCATGTGCCCTTCAGTCTGTTCCTTAGATAAATATGTCTATTTTGATTCTAATACGACAGTGTCTTAATTAATTTAGCTTTATAATAGCTCTTGATACTGGTAATACATCCTTCCTCCCTCCTTGTTATTATTAATTTTTGTTTGTTTAATGTCTTCAATGTCTTGTCTCTTCTTGGATTTTTCCCTTCTATATAAATTTTATAATTATTTTCAAATTATTGAAAAAAACCTGTTTTTAAAATTGAATTTGGAATTTTGGGGGGTAAGAATTGAAATTCTTATGTTTTGAGTCTTCCCAGCCTTGAACATGGGATATATTCTTAAGTCTTTAGTTCTCTTCAGTGTCTTTCAAAAAGTTTTAATATTTTCTTTATACATGTTCTGTGCATCCTTTGTTAGGTTATCTTCATACATTTTTCTTTTTGTTTCAACAGTAAATGCTTTTTATAGATTATATTTTAAATACTATTTTCTAGCAAATAATAAAGGTATTACTTTTGTATATGGATTTTATATCTAGACATCTTATGATGGCCTCTTATTATTCTAATATTTTATCTATACCTTCTTTGTTTTCTAGGTAGAAAACCATATCATAAATAAATAATGAAAATATTTTATGTATTTCATACACTTAGAATGTTTGGATTGGCCACATGATTGTTTTGGCCACTGGGGTGTTATTAAACATGATAGGTGCAGAGGCTTGAAATTGGGCTGGTCCTCTAACTCCAGTCTTGGGCCACGAGAATAACTTGAGTAACCATTGGTCCAAGGAAGATCAAAGACATGAGTTGCAGATCTGGATTCAACCCACAGTTCGGAGCAAGCTCAGCCAAGCCCAGGCTATATCAGCCAAACCTCAGTGAGAAATACATGTTTATTGTGGGATGCCATTGAGATTATGTAGTTGTTTGTAGCAATAGCAAACTGATACAACCTTCAACCCTTAGTCATGGAGAGTGCTCCCATGTCAATAAATGTTTCTGACCAACCTTATAACCTATTACTCTCTATATTTTGTCCTTTCAAGTCCTATATTCTTAAAAACCACTCCCGCACGTAGTCTCCTGGTTCCTGCCCTTATATTTTTGCCAGGTTTAGCAATTTTTTGGTGTGTGAGGTATTTTCTCTCAAAGCAGAGACTGTATTTCACCATTTGATCTATGCTGAGACTTGACCTTATTGTTTGACCTGTAGGCAATAAGTAATGAAGGGTGAAGCTTGAGTAAGATAAGAATTGTCTTGCAAAGCACCTGCCTCAGGTAAGTTCTTTTCAGGAAAGGGAAGACTGTTCTCCTTTAGCAAGAGGGAAAGGACTTCTTCTGACAGTCAGTAGGTTCAGTAGACTCTTTTCCACCCAGAAGTTCCCATCCCAGATCTGAGTCTTATTCTTTTCCTATTAAAACCCTGACTTTGACAGAGGAGAACTGTCAAGGCTGTACATTAAGTTTTCTTTGTAGTTTTGCTGTCTTTATCGTGAGGATATGAAGTGAAGCACAAAAAGTTTCTGACACAAATGCTCACTAGGAATTAAGCCCTCGCTAACTTTCTTACATTCTTTCACTTAATCCTCGCAATATCTCTGTAGACTAGGTAACTGTTATTCTTCATGTTTCAAATGAGAAAAAAAAAGTGTACAGAGATGAAGTAACTTCAAATACAAGGTGTTAGGCAATAGGTGGAAAAGACAAGATTTGGATAATTAGGTCAGTTTGATTTCAATGATATGTGGTGTGACCATGGACTTAGAAATGAAGGAAGTACAGAAATAATTTCTCACCTTAAAAATATTATTAAAAACTGAAAAGTAATTTAAATGGAAATTAAAAAGAAAACGATTACAGGTGTTTGGGGGGGATACCATTATTAGAAATAGACAAGGTTTAAAGAGCCAGATATTATGAAACATATAACACATGTGGACGGGGGTAGTCATTAACACGATAGGAAAGAACTTAAGATTACTGAACACCTATTAAGTTTTAGACACTACCTGCTTTTATATGTATATCTGCTTATTTAATCTTGCTAATATTTGTTGTTGTAGGCATTGTACAGAGCTAGTGAGAGAGTGATGATCTGGGCTCAACTCTGACTTCAATGTATAACGTGTCCCCTTTACTAAACCTATATCACACCAGCACCATCAGTATCATCTGGCAGGTTGTTACAGATGCAGAATTTCAGGCTCAACTGAAACTTTCTGATCAGAACCTCATTTTAACAAGATTTCCAGGTGAGTCTTATGCACGTTAAAGTTTGAGAGGCACTGCACCATTGCGTATAATCTTCTCAGCACATGTGCTCTGAGAGGACTTAAAAAGTTTAACAATGGACCCTCAGGAAATTAGTCTTAATAGAAGCTTGATACATAGCAATGCTTAAATCTCTCAGTGGTCTTAAAATTCAAATGGGGCTTAATGTTAAGGAAATTATAGCTAATTCTGTCTTTAGCTCTTTCCTTCATTTATGTCAGAAAACCTCAAGTTATTTGAATAAGTTATAGTAAAAGATATTTATTAAGGAGCCCCCCATGCTGAAAATAGTTCTGGCCAAGACTTTAAAGAACAAGACTTGTTCCATGTCTCTAAGGAGCTTTTAACATAAATGAAAAATACAAACCCAGATGAAATCACCAGAAAAGAATACGAATGAAACAACAAGAAAGCACATAAACAAGGATCTAAAGTGGAAGTAGGCATATGGCAGAGATACGTGTTTTGGAGAGTTGTTGGTGATGTCAGTGACCAGAGCCACAAGAGTTTCAATCATAAGACTTCCTTCTGATGTATCAAAGGTGTTTCTAGCCAGTGTTTTGACAGAAGAACTGTGTTAAATAGGCAGCAAGTACTAAGGCATTTCATTAAGTGGAAATGACAAAAGATATTTGTTTGGAGATGGGACCAAAAAAGCAATGATTCATATATACGAATGAAGATAGTTGTCTAGAGAACAAACGATGAATTGAGGACAACTCAGGTAAGGGACCGTGTTTGAGTGTATTGAGCATAGGAAAAGAAAGCAAGGAACAGTGAGGAAGGAAAGGAAAGGAAGAGGGAAAGAACATGGTAAGCACATTAGCTTGGGTTCCCCAGACTCTGAGAGAGAGAGAGATTGAGAGAGAGAGAGACTGATTGCTGGTTGATTTTAAGGAATTGTCTCATGTGATTGTGGGGTTGGCAAGTCTGAAATTTGCAGGGCAGGCTAGAAATTCCAAGAGTTGATATTGAAGTCTTGAGTACAAAGGCAATCTAGAGACAGAATTCCTTTATCTTTGGGAGACCTCAGGCTTTTTACTCAAGGCTTCTACATGATTGGATGAGGCTCACCCACATTGTTGAGGGTAATAAATTTTACTCAAAGTCTACTGATCTAAATGTTAATCACTTCTAAAAAAAATATCTTCATCGCAACATCTAGACTGGTAGGTATTTGACCAAACAACTGAGCACTATAAATAAGCCAAACTGACACATAAAATTAATCATCACAGCATATGTGAAGGAACTAAAATTGTCTAAAGTGTCCTTTCAGGGCTAGTGGAGTAGGGTGATTATGGCCAATGAATATGCCAACATCTGCAGTGGAGGGTGTGACCAGTGGGATTGAATCAATTGTTATTATAATTAGAAAATGTTTTTAACTACATTTTGACTATTAGGTTGATATTGATAGATGTTCAGTGTCGATGTGACAGAAGATGACACAACATTCCCATTTTATTCAGTAAAATTAGAGTTCTTTGTTCCATTCTGGACACTATGATTTAAATAAAGCAAAGTTCATTCAGAGTAGCATGTCCAGAATAGTTTATTCTTGAAATAAGAAGATTAAGAGGATTTAGTGGTTGATTGCTAAGATAACACAAGAGGGAGTTAAACTCATTCTATTCCATAAGTACTGATAAGGACCAGCAGGTAGAAGGTACAGCAGGTAGGTAGAGCTTCTTGGCAAACAGAACTGCATGTTGCTGAGCTAGCTATCTAGAAAAGCATTTCTGCAAGCAGTTTAGCTCATGCTCAATCTGGCATACACACTTTCAGAGATAACATGGAGGAATTTCTGGGTAGTGTTTCAGGTTGGAAAAGATGGCCATTACTGTCCCTCTAAGATGCTGTGATCTACAGCAGTTCCTTTGCTTAGTCATTTTGCTGCCAGTTCTTGGCTAACTAAATATTTGGGTATCAGCTATATAAAAAGGAACCAGAAAATGGGGGGCATTTATCTGCCCTTTTGATCTGATCTCTGTGCTTGCTTTTACATCAGCAGTTAAATGGGTGGAGTGGTGGGCCTAGGGATAATTTTTATTTTCTTTATGCTTTTCTGTATTTTCTGAATTTTCTACAATGAATGTGTATTAATGTTATTTTTAACAAAGCAAAGCAAGTGGGGCCAAGTCTACAGTCTACTTTATGTTAACCACAAATGACCCTGTGTATAGAAGCCTTTCCGGCCCTTAGAATAGTGCAGGGGTCTGTGGGACAACAGCCGTGAAAGGAAAGGAGCCAGAACTTTGCGTAACCTCTTAATTTTTTTTTTTAAAAAGTCTCATCGTGGTTTTGACCAGTATTTTTTAGCATACAGCTATTCCAGGCCCCTATTTTCTGGCAGATTCATAACACCAAAGTTAAAATGTGATTTGCTTTCTTTTCTTAAGTTGGAAATGTACAAAACTCAATGTGCCAGAGTGTGTCAAGGAGGTGAGACCTAAGATACGACAGGAGTACAAGGCACA